>NC_135616.1:77801250-79095000 GCF_053574225.1 Canis aureus | reverse complement strand
CCCCTGGAGGAACTCAATCAGGAACCACTTGCCAGAGCACCAGCATGATGGCTCCATGGATCCAGGAGCCTGAGGGTCCCTTCTTGGCCCAGTCTTGTGTCCATCCTGGAGATAGTAATCCTGGTGTTCATCTCTATCCTAGAGAAAGTTCTCCGGGACCCTCTTGCCCATTTCTTCTCTTTGCATGGTTGTGATCTGACTCACATGAATGGGAGATGGTGCCCTGAGCCTCTTGGTTGTCTCCAGGGTTACCCTGTCTGATGGGCTTTCCTCTGTTTCCCTACGGCAAGTCCACTGACCATAGATAGAGTGAAGGATTTCACTGGCTTCTCCTGAACCAGGCCCTGGGGACCTCTCCAAAGGAGGCTCTGGACCAGATGATACGATCTCAAACTTCCTGGGTACCGCTTCAGCTTTATTTACAAAAACTATGGGGATAAAAAAACTATCCTTGCATTGTGGGTAGCATGAGAATTTAAAGGAAGAAAACTTTTCATTTCCTGGCTGATTTTCTGAGACCATTTTAAAATGATCTTATGCTGGAAGGACCAAGACCACAGCTCAATAGAACTAAAAATTGAGGGGAATTTGGTACGGTGGAAGTGACTTGAATTGCCAATGGGATTGTTTCCTGGTCTACACTGGTGGACACTTATCTTCTACGAGAAGTGGTAGGGGGTCTATCCTGGATTTGCAATTATGCAGATAACGACAGATACAATCTGCAGTGATAGGATTCTTAGTCATGTGACTCCAGCCTCATCTTAGTCTTATTGAACATATGTTTCCTTATTTGTAAAAAAGGGATGATAATGTTGTTAGTGGAGGGTCATGGACTCTTGAATCAGACAGACCCAGATTTAAATATCACTTTTACTGTCTGGAGGCTGTTAGCCTGGACTGGCTTGAGCAGAGGGAAAGTGGAAGGAGATTTTATCAGAGAGGTGAGGGGTCATTAATCATATGGGGCCATTGGCCATGATAACGACTAGCCTTTTTCTCTAAGATGGGTGGCCACTGCGGTGTTCTTAGTAGAGGGATCACAAGATCTGGCTCACATGTTGAAAGGACCACTCTGGCTGCTGGGTTGGAAACAGACTGCAGGGGGACAAAGGTGGAAGAAGGGAGACCAGACGAGCAGCCCCTGTAATAATCCAGTGAGATGAAGATGCCCCGGAGCATCCTGTGGCAGTGGAGCTGTGGGTGGGTGGTGGTCAGATTCTGGATGCACCTGTAGGTGCAGGATCTCCTGACGTCACAGTTTATCATTTTATATTTGAGCAGTTATTTTTAAGCATTATTCTGCTAGACTGAAGGCTCTGTGGAGAATGAATCAACCATATGTGTGTTTTCTTCGTTGATGGAATTCCCGTGTTGAGCCCAATTCACCAATACTTGAGGGAGGAATGGAGGAAACCGGGACATCTTCTTGACAACCTCTGCCTGTTGTGCCCCTGAGCAGATGACCTCTTGCCCACCCTCTGACCTCTTGCCCACCCGTCCTCTGAAGCCAGGAGGGTTGCAGGCACCAGCTGAAGGGGCTGAAGGGGATGGTAGAGGCAGTGGAAAGAGATGCGCTCAGCCAGCGGCCTGAAGAATCGCAAGGCCAGAGAGAAGGAGCCGGCGATGGGAGAATGTGTCAAGAGGAAGGAGGAGGGAGATGGACCTTTCAGTAGAGTTGCAGGGCTACGCACGTGCTCCTCTGAGATCAGCCCACCAGCTATATGGGGCCAGGGGCAAGGTGGGGATGGCCTTCACAGCAGGAACCCTGCACTCCATGGGGCGGGGGCTGTGCTCCTCCTTGGGCGCCAAGGTCAAAGGTCTGCCCCTTCTGTAGGCCGCAGCTCTGGGGCGGGGTGGAAGGGGATGTGGGTGGAGGAGACGAGGGAGGGACAGAGGTGAGGGAGGAGGGTGGTGCATGCAGAGGTGCATGGCCCGGGATGCTTGAGCTGTAAGGAGAAGCAGGGAGGGAGCTGTGGTGGGAATCTGAAGGCAAAGGCAGGAAGGGGTCTTCCCGGGAAGGGGACCCAGAGGTCCAGCGCTGCCCCTCTTCTGTCTGACATTCCATACAATCTACTTTCAAATTAGTGATCCTTCCGCATGGTGCCAGGGTCATCCCCTCTGGCCACTGTCCTCCGTGGCCGTTCACACGAGCTCACACGCTCCCTCTCCCCTCACTCTTCACACCCAGCTCCCCTTGGCACCTGCAGCACACGTGTGCACGTGACTTGCTGCTTCCACGGCCCTACCCACAGAAGAATCCGTACATTGGATTGTCCACCGTGCATGAGTGTGCAACACACACAACAGGCACCAGGCCCTCAGGCACCAGGCAAGGGGGTCTTATGATCCTAAGTCCTTCCCTGAAATGTGAAGCCTTTCTGGCTCATTCTTCTCCTAGGTCAGATCTACAGAGGGAACATTTCCGTGGTGCTGTAATTTTATCCCAGCCCCTATACCTCCAAGGACTTTATTCTAGTCCTTCCAATCAAAGGCCCCCTCTGCTGCCTGAGCCTTGTTTTGAGGTCACTTAATCTCCCCTGAATCTGAATCTCTTTCTTTCTGTCAAGCATTGTTCAAAGCTTGTTGGAGACCACAAACCTTCCCCGGTTAAGTCCTCCTCTCCCCTCTCCCTCGTGCCCTCCCCTGCACCTGCTGCCCTTCTAGCATCACACAAACACGAGGAGGTTTGCCAAGGACGGGGCCTGTGTGTCCTTCTCCCCCCCCCTTCTCCCTCTGTGCATTTGTACACAATCTTTGTGAAGTCCCCCAGGAGAGGACGACGTCTCCTCCTCCCCCTGGCTATCCCCATACCACCCCATCCTGGGTGCTGCCCAGGAATTACTCAGCCTCGGGTGCTTTGCCAGGAGATGGGCTCCTTAAAGCAGAGACCTGAGCGGGCTAAGCATACGGCGCACAGGTGACTCCATGCGGCAGCCGAGGCCAGGGCCTGGGCGCGGGATGGCAGGAGGGCGGCTGGGTCAGAACCGCAGGTGCTGGGGTTAAGCTCCCCAACCAGCACTTGAAACAGATCTTGCCTATTGAACGACCTACAGGCGGTTGCCCTTGAGCAGTTGGGAGAAAATTTAGCACCTCTCAGCTCTAGTATTTAATGAGCTGTCCAGGCTGTTAATTGCTTTGTCAGCTTTCCTGCCAGAGGCGCTCTCTGGTGAGAAGAGGAGGTGAGAAGAACCTAGAACAACCTGGAGTGGGGAGGGCAGGTGTCCTATGGCAAGGAGTTGGGGAGTCAAAGGGAATCTGGGAAAATCAAGTCTCACGGGACCCCCAGAGGCGTGAGAGCAGAGGCAAAGGGCCAAGAGTAGAAAGAGTCGTACATTTGTTTGCGGTCTATTTTTACTATCCCGTAGACATGACTCGCTCGTAACCAAGCCTTGGCCAAGCTGCCAGGCAGGCTCATTCCAGTTGCCCCCCGAGAATACCTCAGAAGTTATCCCATTGAAGGCACAAAATCCTGAAATCAAGAGAGGTAGCAACTCCCCAGGCCCAGGCCTGGCACGGCCCAAGGGCTGTGGCTGTGGCCATGGACGGCTAGCCCTAAAGCAAAGTGGGGGAGAGCAGAACAGGTTTCCAAAAAGTTGGGGGGAGGTGGGCATGGATGTGAGAAAACCATCAGGATGGAAACACATCTCTCTTCCTCCTCTCCTTCCATTCCTGGCTGCCTCTCCCACCACAGGAAGTTGTGCCAGTCAGTCCAGCTCCTCACCCACCGGCCTGCAGCCCACAGCACCCCAAGGGCCATGATGGGAGGAGTGGGGGTGTGGGGAAGGGAGGGTGGGCTGCTACCTGGATTCAAATTCTCACTGCCTTTCTGACCTGATGTTCTTCAATCTGTGTCCTGGTTTTCCTGGCCTCGTAATATCCATCTCTGTCTCTTCCTCCATTTGGGGGAAATTGGAAAGGTTGGTGTGGTGATATCTGGGAAGTTCCTGTTCCTTGGGAGACAGTTGCTGGGCCCAAGGGGTGTTATCAGAACCCTAGACTGCGAGCCTGGCCCCTTTACCCCCGGCTGGTGGGGAGGGCGGGTGTTGCAGTTAATTTCTAGTGGTGTGCAAATCCTAGTCCCAATCACAGTTGGAGTTTTCTGAAGAAAACCTGAACTCAGAAGCTCCCCTTTCAAAAGAAAGCCCCTCAAACTGCTCCAGAGGTAAACATTCACTCCCTCCAGAGTTCCTTTGCTCAACGCCCCCCCCCCCCATGAACAGGCACCTTCCTGTTTATAAAAAGGAAAACTTTATAGAGAAATAAGAGGGCACTCAAGCACAGAGGAAGAGAGGCTGTTTCCCTTCCAGGCAGGAGAACATTCCCCCATCCCTTCCCCCCGCAGGAAGGCCTGCTAAAGCGAGCGTCTGCCTCTGTTCAAACAACTCTTGGAACATGGGACGCACGTGTGTTCGGATTCAGTTAACGGACACACAAGCTGAAGGGGAAAGACCGGTTCTAGGACCACAGGAAAGGACCTCTGCTCCCTATAAGCTCCTTGGGAAGCTTATAGAGAATGTGACGGACACACGGATTCCCCTGACGGTGAAGGGAAAGCGCGGCCCCGTGACGTGGGTGAAGTTGTTCCTTTGCTAGGTATTTAGTTGACTTGCTCCTGTACAAGTGTCGCCCCGGCAGGTCTCGTGCCAGGTGCCCGGGGTCGGGGCCCTGCCTGCACAGAGCTCTCGGCCTTGCCCACCTTCTAGCGAGGACCCATGCAAGCCGGCCGTCACCATGAAGCACCATAAAGGCTGTGCGGTAAGGGGACTTTGGGGACTCTCGGGGTTTGACCGGGGTGCAGGTGGCGAGCCCAGCCCAGGCTTGGGGAGCAGGAGCAACCTGAGCAGGCTTCCTGGGAAGCTGGCAGGCCGAGCAGGCTAAGTGAGGCAGGTGGGGAGCGAGTGTCCCAGGTAGAGCGAGCAGCACGGGAGAGGTGTATGGGTGAGGGAAGAAGGAAGAGAGGTCCTCAAGGGGCACTGAGAATTCTGGTCCATCCGAGATGGTTCCTCAAGGCTCGTCCCCACCAAGGGCTTCCCAGAGGCCACTGAGCCCTGGCTCCCAGACGGGAACATCTCCCCAGCCCTATACACCCACAAGGATGCGCTTTGGGCTTTCTCCTGAGTGCATCAGCCTCGGGCCACTCCAGCTACAGCAGCAGGTGACAGCGAGGCTAGGACTGTGGGGACTCCTCGGGCGGGACGAAGGCGGGGGACTGAATACAGCGCTCAGAAGGCCTGGGGGCTCCTGGCTCCTGAGGCAGCCCCTTCCAGGCTCGGTCAGTGCTCTCCCTCGGCCTCTGTCTACCCACGGCCTTGGCGGGGGGTGTGAGGGAGGGTTCCCTGCTCGTGGAGGGCCGGGGTGCGCCCCACCCACGCACAAGCTGCCCACCGCTGCCTTCCATCAGGGGTCGGCAAGTTATAGCCCATCGCCTGTTGTTGTCATTAACGTCTTATTGGAAACAGCCACACCTGTTCACTTCTCCTCTCCAAGTGCTGTTGTGTTTCGACAGCAGAACGGAGAAGCTGCAACAGACCTCGTGGGGCCTGCGCAATCCTCACTCCCTGGCCCCTTGCAGACCCCTGCGCTAGAGGGACCGAATGCTTTCAATCTTTGTGTGTACCCCCAACAGATTCCCGGAAGCCTGCCCCCAGAAATTCCATCTCAGCATATGCCCTGGCCTCACCACGTCGTCAGTGCTGAGACGTGTTGACAACACGAAGAATTTCCACCCACGGAGACTTGTGACAAGAGCTCTCAGGTGGGCATGGAGGAGGGGCTCTCCGGCGGAGAGGCAGGAAGTGGGCCTCTGAACCTTTCGGCCTTCTCTGTGAGCCACCACCAGGTGACAGAGGGTGAGCTTGGAGGGTCTGGCAAAAAAATTACAAAAACAGCAGCTGTGAGAGAAGGGGGGATGGCAACCAGAAGGGCTGGGTCACAGGGAGGCCAGGGCGGCCAAGAGGGCTCCAGGCTCAACCCTGTGACCGGTGAAAGAGAGAGGCCTGTCAAGTGATGCTGGTCTCTGGTGGCCGCCTCATCAGCACCCCTAATCCTGCAGGGGTTTGCACGCTGCTCTCCTGGTCCCACAGCGACAGCTGAACTCAATCAGGAGACCCGGACCAGCCTGTTGAACTGGACAGAAAGAGCAGCACGTGAAGTCCAAGAGGGAGGAATACTCCAGAGAGAGCTGGAGGCCTGTTTGTCTGGAAGGGCCTCCAGAGGTCATCCCGCTCTCCCCCTTCTCCAGGGAGGGCTGCATGCACTGGGCTGAAGGCGGAATCTTGCGAGTGTGTGACATCTGAGTCTGACAACCACACCACTGGAGGGTTCTTTCCATCCTTTCTGGGTGGGTGAGAGCATAGACTGGAGCCTGGTAGCCCAGGTGTCAAATCCAGTTCTGACACTTCCTGACTGTGACCTTGGTCAAGTAATTTCATCTCTCTGCACCTCTGTTTCCACACTTGCAAAATGCGGTTGTTGGGAGTTCTAAGCGAGGTGATACTTGAATAATATGTAAGGCATAGGGTAAGTTCCACAAACATGGTGGCTGCTGGACTCAATCAAGCTATTAAATCTTTTATTTAAATCTCTTCCCTCACATTCACTTGCCCTTGTTCTAGGCTTAAGCATTAAAATAAGTGGTTGGCAAAAGACAGCAGATACTTTCTCTGATTTAGACCTCAAGAAGCCTAACAGTACGTTAGCTCTTGGTGATTCAGTGTTTGGCTCCAGGACACAATCTAAAACTGGGGTAGAACATTCTGGAACATGATAGCGGGCCTTCCTACCTCCTCAGCACTGCGCACCTAGGACTCTGTTAGGAGGCCTGCCTAGATGGCTAGTCCACTAGAATTCTGATCTTGAGTAAATCCAACAGGGTCCAGAGTCCTCAGTTAGAGACGTCATGGATGTCCAGGACTCAGAGCCAGAGCCATGTGGGCCCCACCAGAAGCCATAGAAAGAGAAGCAAGCTCTGAGACATGAAGGTCACATCTTTTTTTTTTTTTTTTTTTTTTTTTTAAAGATTTTTATTTATTTACTTGAGAGAGAGAGAGCACAAGTGTGGGGGCGGGGAACAGAGGGAGAGGGAGAAGCAGACTCCCTGCTGAGCAGGAAGCCTGACTCAGGCTCCATCCCAGGACCCCAAGATCATGACCTGAGCCAAAGGCAGACGCTTAACTGGCTGAGCTACCCAGATGCCCCTGAAGCTCCCATCTTGAGCCCGACCTGGGTCACTGCCTCCTTACAAGAAAAACTATCCATGAGCTACCTACCCAGCAGCAGCTTCTACCTGCCTAGAGATGAATCACAGCAGGTTTCTGCCCCCCAGATGGCAGTTGAAACCACCCAAATTCTCCCTCCCTCTCCCCTGTTTTGGGGCAAGGCCTTCCAAATACCAGACTCTTTAAATGTACTCATTAAGTATAACTTGTGCCAGACACCGTGTCAGGCATTTGACTCGGGTTGGGCATTTGGGACACTCAGCTGGAAAGAGCAGGTCACCAATGGTATGTGCTAGTGTCACCATGATGGGAGCACTGCCTCCTTCCCAGGACAGATTTCTGGGCCTCAGGGGTAAGTGAAGGAGGCCCCCCCTGTGTACTCCAGGCCACCTGCCCCACCCAGGGATGGTGAGCCATCCCTACCCCAGGCGGAGCCAGCTGCAGTTGGCTGTGATTAATGGCCTCTATTAACAGCAAGTTGTAAACTGAGCAAGTGCTTGTGAACATCTCACCTCTGCTGAATGCCACACTAGGGAGTACTCTTTAACCCTTGGAACCTCCTGCCTCCCCCCGCTTGAGAGACAGGGTCAGAAAACAGCTCTATGGGGGCAGTTTAAGATGCTTTGCAATCACGAAAAACAACCCCGCTAACCCTTTGGGGGAAAGGTCCCAATCCTAAAACCTGAAGATTAGGGAAAGGCAAGGCTGAGGTCCGGGGTCAGGGAAGCTAGTTTCACAAGCTGCAAAGAAATTCCAGAGCTGGGGCGCCTGGGTGGCTCAGTGGTAAAGTGTCTGCCTTTGGCTCAGGGCGTGATCCCGGGGTGCTGGGATGGAGTCCCACATTGGGCTCCCTGCAAGGAGCCTGCTTCTCCCTCTGCCTGTGTCTCTGCCTCTCTCTCTCTCTCTCTCTATGTCTAATGAATAAATAAACAAAATCTTAAAAAAAAAAGAAATTCCAGAGCTGATTCAGGCCAACACCTGGGTGCCCTTGGGCGAGTCACTTCCCCGGTCTGGACCTCAGTCTCTTTTAAAACAGTGGCCTCCTGCTCTCATCAGCAGAGTCCGTAAGATCACAGGAATCTTTACAAAAGTCAGAAGCCAGGCTGTCCTTTGGTTCCTTCATTCCGTGAAAGAATCCCTGCACAAGTAAGCAGCCCTTGCCCCACCATCACCCTGCAACCCGCCTCCAACCCTCATCTCTCCAAGCTTTGAGGCTGATTTCCCTCAAGTTGATTAGAGACTAAGGGAAAAAAAAATTAAATCTGTGTTCTTTGGTGACCAAACTCGCATGCCAGAGAGGTCGGGGAGATCCATAGACTTCTGTCGTTTTTTAACTTTCAAATACTCTCTGGGTTCTATCTTTTGTTCTTAAAAGGCAGTGAGATGCACCAGGGTTAGGTCAACCCACTGAACAGGTGTGAAAACTGAGGTCCTGGGAGATGCTGCGGTCTGGAGCGCGTGCATGCAGCTCAGGGATCAGCGTGGGGGGCGCTGTGTGGTCCCTCCCTGGGAGGCGCCGGCCCCAGGGGCCCCTGACAGCCGAGCTGAAAGCCTCTAAGGTCACAGCCCTTCCAGCTGTGAGTGCAGCCTGAGGTGCAGGTGCTTAATCTCTCCTGTCTGAAGTGATTACGCGCAGAAATTGCGGATTAGTGTCTCCCGTGCCGCCACGCCTCCAGATCCGGGCCGGGCCCCCCACCCCATGCGGGCAATGGCAGGACGAGTGACCTTGTGACCTCGGGGCTCAGCCAAGTGCCGCCGGGGGCCCAGCGCCCGCGCACCCCCACCGGCCGGGCTCACTGTCTCTGACCTCAGCCTGGGCTGGGCACCGCCTCCCCCGGGCATGTCTCCAGTGTGCCCACCTGCACCCCAAGAGGATGCACCCCCACCCCCACCCCCACCACATTACTCCCCGGAAGCTTCCAGGCTCGGCCGGCTGGGAAAGGTCAGAGCCAGGGAGTCGCAGGCTGGAGGGCATCAGGCTGGAGGGCGGATGCCCCGGGATTTGTCACATTTTTCCCGGGGGTTAATCGTCCCAGGGAGGGAATCTGAGCTGTGCCTGTCTCGGGTACAACAGGCCTTGTCGCCTGGAGGGCAGATCTCAATCTTTCTCGGGTGACAGCTGCTGGCCGGGGACCGAAATGTCCTCATCCCGGGGGTGTCGCCTCCCCCTCCCAAGGGCGAGGGCCGCGGGCCGGGGTGGCCGGCGATTGGCCGGCGGCGGCGGGAGGGCCCCGGGCCCGGCCTGAAATGGATCCTCCTTGGCCACCCGGGCCGCAGAGCCCGACGCCCTGCCCTCGCCCTCGCCCTTTGCGTTCACGCAGGATAAATATTTAACCTTTCCATTTTTGCACCGGCTTAATAAGTGTTGGTGTCTAGTACAGCGCTTGACACATCGTAGGCATCCGATACCTGTTTGTTGATGTGCAAGCCCATCGGCTTGCCTGGCTCCCCGGGGGAGTCATGTTCTTAGGTTTCTGGTTTTTCATCACACAGTTGTGGTACGTGTCACATGTGCTCCTCGTAAAAATGTAAGCGTCCAGATGGGTGCATTTTTCCCTTTTAAAGATAGAGTAGGTTGAAGGTTGTTCCCCTCCTAATGTATCAAATGCTCTCTGGAGCTCTGATGCGCTGTCCTGAGTAGGAGAGGAAGGGGTGACATAAGCAGAGGACACTCTTGTTTGCCCCTTCTGATAATACCTTCTGATTTCATCTTGGGAGACTTCCTTGGGCTGACCGTCAATGTTTCTTGAGTTCTCTTGACAAGGGGCAGGTGTAAGACCTAATTAGGTCGGTGGCACTCTCCCCTTCTGGACTTGGAACACTGAGTAGGGCCAAGGAGCGGGGCGGGGGCCCTCGGCTGCCATTTCACCCTGTGGCGAAGCTATGAGAGGATGCGCTAGTTTCTGCCCGCTTCATGCCTTATTCTTCAGCTCTCTCCCTGATTCTCTAGGTTTTCCTCTTCTTTCCAACAAACTCCCTTTTTCCTTAGGGTATCCAATCAGGTTCTGTTGCTTACAACCAGAGCCCCCTAACTGTCAGAGTTGCAGCTAATGAGTGGGAGCGTGCATAATTCCCCACCTAGTGCTTATGGGAAGCAACTCATATGGAAATATGATTGGTGCTGAAGAATCCTTAACTCATCCCCTGTTTTGAGGTTCCAGGAAATCCAAAGTCATGCATGCCAGACTCATGGGATCTCAGAGCTAAAAGGGAACTTAGAGTCATTTGTCAAACTTTTCATCAGATGCTTAAATCCCCTCTCAGGTAGCTTTAGCAAGTAGCCAACCAAAAGATATGTGGACACCCTTGGTGATAGCAGAACAGTCTCTCCAGGCAATCTCTTCCTTCTTTAGCCAACCTTGGTAAACATCCTTCCTGATACCAACCTGAAAGTTTTCTCCGTTGGCATTGACCTTTTGGAGTCATGCAGTATGAATTCTATTCATCCTCCACATGACATGCCCTCAGATGGCTGAAGACAGCTATCATATCACTGAGATTTCTCTTTCCCAGAACAATGTCCCACTTCCTACATCTGTTCCTTGTGTGGCAGGGTTTCGAGTTCTCCAACATGCTGGGCACTGTGCCCTGAAATGCATCCTGTCTGTGCTCCTCATAGCATGTGTCTCTGAAACGGAACAGAATGCCCCAGAAGCGGGCTCCTGGTACAGAGCAGGGCAAAGATAAAATTCTCTCTTCTAATCAAGAGGACTTCTTAAGTCTTAACATCTGCTAATTCGGCCTGAGTCAAATGAATTTGTCAGTCACTTTACACTGCATTAGTGTAAAGTGCTAACATATCCTTGGGAATGTTACATATCTCTCCCATCCCGTATCTGAGTAAGTGGGAAACAGAACCAGCCTTCATAACAGTGTTATAAGATCTTTTGGACTCTGACTCTTATCCTCCAAAATATTGCCTTTTCTTGGACCCTGTTCCCCACTCCACCTCTACACCTAACACACTGCTTTGTAGTCTCTGCAGTTGGCTAAGCATGTGCTCTTTCTTCATCCAAGCTCTTTACCCAAATGTGTCCCCTCTAAATTCCTTCCTCTAGAGGTGTGTTTACCAGGGCACTAAAAACCCACCTTGGAGTTACAAATTTCCTACAAAAATCTGAAAACATTTGAAATCTCTATTTCCCGCCCCCCCCCCCACTACCAATGTACCTCCTTATATCCATAGAAGATTTTATGTAATAATGCCGAGTGTTGGCAACAGTGCGGGTCACCTAAAACTCTCATACACTGTTGGAGTGGACACTGGTACATCCAGTTTTCAAAACAAAAGTTGAATATTTGAGTGCTCTGTTACTCAGCAATCTGACTCCTAGGAACACACCCGAGAGATGAGTACATATATCCACCAAAAGACATTTAGAGGAATAGCAACTGTGTTCACAATAGCCCCAAACTAGAAATAATCCAAATGCCTACTGCAATGAGATGAATGAGTTGTGGTATATTCATCCAGTGGAATACTGTTTGGCAGTGCAAAGGGGTGAACTACTACCACATGCAACAACGTGGGTGGTTTTCACAGATACAGTGGTGAGCAAAATGGCCAGGCAGAGATGAAGAGTAGATACTGCGTGATTTAATTATGGGATGTTCAAGAACAGGCCAAAAAAACCCAGTTCATATTGATGGAACTCAGCGTGCTGGTTACCTTAGGAGCCAGGGGATGCATGGTGACTGGGGTAGGGCCCAGAGAACTTTTTGAGGAGTTGCAAATGGTTTATATGCGCTGTATGTTGTGTACCTAGGTAAAAATTTACTGAACTGTTCAATAAAAATTTGTGCGTTTTATTGTATGTGAAGTAGAACTCCATATGGAAGTTTAAAAAAGAAACTGCATACTAACCAAAGCAAAAACACATTCTTCCATGGATACTTCGAATCATCTTACATATGCACACCACGCTTTGTGAAACACCGGCCTAGTTTTAATACTGTCGCCTTATGGTTGGGGCAACTGAAATTCAGGGGAGGGGACATGCCGCCTTTAATCATACAGAGTTTTAACAGTAGAGCAGGGGACAGGGCCGGGACTCCTGACTCCCAGGCCTGAGTCTGACATAGTAAAAAATTGATTGAGCTGTACACTTTAGGTACTTTACTATAGATTTGTTAGATCTTCATTAAAAGAAATTCAATGAAAAAACAAAATATTTGGCAGGATGGGGTTTTTTCTCTCCCTTTTGAATGCTGGTAGAAAGAGAGTCCTTAACAAGACAATGGAGTCAGAGGCCTTATTAAGATATAATCAACCTACAAGTTATTGTTCTTCTAACTATACAAATTGTACATTTACAACTCATGCGATCCTTCTCTAGCTGTCTAAACAATCAAATAACCCTCCACATGTTGGTCATTAAGTAATAAATCATGTACCGGGAGCAGGTCCCTGTTGGGACTGTTTTACTGAACTTCCCTTACAGCACAGATGCATTAAGAGACAAGGCAGTCAGGACATTAAAGCTTAAAAAAAATTAAATTGTCTTAAATTGAGTTTAAAAAAAACAAAACTGATTACTAAATGTACCTAGAAAAAATTGTGATGGCCAGGGATGTGATTTGGGGAAGAATGGCTGAGAGTAACCTGTTATAATCACTGTACCCATCTTGGGCTGCTGTTCATATAAAAAGACAATTGCCTTTGGCAGAATCTACAGACATAAAACACTGTCTCAAGTCCTGCTCTCTCTCCTCTCTCTTCACCGTGAGCATTACGCACTGTGACCCAAGCAGCTGGCCCACCCCTTCCTCCATCTCTAAGTTACAAACATGGCTTTATAAAAGAGCCTTTGGAGTATTAGAATTTTTGGCAGACTTCACCCATCCTAGACCTTAGTCTTTCATAAATGTACCCTGGTAGTAATGAATATATATTTTTTCCCTCAAAAAAGGAATAAAATGTGATCTATGCTTAGTAAAGAAAAACTTTAAACAGAGAAATTTACTTTTAGAATAAAATAAATTATGCATGGTCCTTCTCTTACTCCCCTGTGAAAAACAAACAATAAACATGAGTGCATATATTTGTTATTTCCTTGCCATCCATCCATCCATCCATCCATCCATTGACTGTCATTTTGCCTGCTTGGTATCCTATTGGTCCTGATAGAGTTGATCACAGAGTCCCCCCTATAGAGAAGAGTGAATGACCAGGCTGGACAGTCAGGGTTAATTGCCACCATGGACACAACGATTGGTTGATGGATCAACTTGTGACCCAAGCAAATCCAATTAGTCTTCCCTGATATTTGTCACGTTTATGCACTTAGATAAGGTCACTTTTTCTTTAATGCCTACAGTCATGAAGATGTAGGCCCATGGTCATTAGCAGCATTTTTCCAATTGTGTGGAATGATCCTAAGAATAAAGCCAATTCATGTAGGAAAGCAGAGTCAGAGATGGAGAGAGTGACAGAGGCCTGGAGATATTGTTTGATCCATTATTCTGTGCCTGAATGAAACTGGTTCAATACACGAACTTCCCACTTACGTGAACCAATACATTCCTGTTGTATTAGGTTGACCGGTATGAAATTGTCATTTTTCTAAGTCAAAACCAGTCCAGTATTAGTAATGTGACGTGGATTAGCCCCATGATATGGGTTGGCTTATAATTTAAGCAAATTTGAGTTTGTATCTTGACCAATTCAGGTAATTTTTTTAAAGATTTCATTTATGTATTTGCAAGAGACGCACAGAGAGAGGCAGAGACACAGGCAGAGGGAGAAGCAGGCTCCATGCAGGGAGCCCGATGCGGGACTCGATCCCAGGACACCGGGATCACGCCCTGAGCTGAAGGCAGACGCTCAACCACTGAGACATCCAGGTAATTTTTTTTAAGTTTAACTTTCTATTTAGAGATATTTATAGATTCACACGTAGTTAAAGAACTAACACACAAAGCTTACCTATACTCGTTACTCAGGTCCCCCCGTTTGGTAGCATCTTGTAAAACAATAGTGCAACATCACAAACAGGATATTAACGTTGATACAGTCAAGACACAGAACATTTCTGTCACCGCGAGGATCATGTTGCCCTTTTGGAGTCGTATTCACCTGCCGGCCACCAACACTCCCTCCTCCATACCTGGAAACCTCTTCATTCTTTCCCCCATTTCTATAATTTTGCCATTTTAAGAACGTTGTATAAATGGAATCATAAAGTATATAACCTTTTCGAATTGGCTTTTTAAATTCAACATAATTCCCTGAGATTCATCCAGGTTGTTGTGTGTATCGAGGGTTCATTCCTTCTTACTTCTGAGCAGTATTCCATGGTCTGGAGGTACCACAGTTGGTTAACCATTCACCCATTGAAAAACATCTGGGCTGCTCCCAGTTTGGGGCTACTTTCAACAAAGATGCCATAAACATTTACGTATAGATTTTGTGAACCTAAGTCTTCATTTCTCTAGGTTAAATGTCCAGGAGTATAATTGTCTAGAGTCTCATGAGAGCTCTGGATTTAATTTTAAAAGAAACTGCCAGACTCTTTTCCAGAGAGCTGTAACATTTTACCTTCCCACCAGCAATGTATGAGTGACCCAATTTCTACACATCTTCACTAGCATTTGGTGTTGTCACTGTTTTTTTTTTTTTTTTTTAATTTAGCCATTCTTACAGGTAAATAGAGATACTGCCTTGTGGTGTTAATCTGCATTTCCCAAATGGCTAGCAATGCTGAATATTTTTCCATGTTTTTATTTGCCTTCTGTGTGTTCTCTTCAGTGAAATGTCTCTCTATGTCTTTTGCCCATTTTCTGATTTTATTTTTTTACTACTGAGTTTTGAAAGTTCTTTATATATTCTAGATCCTAATCCTTTGTCACACATGTGATTTGCAAATATTTTTCTCTTCATCCTGTCAACAGTCTTTAGCAGAGCAACTGTTTTTAATTTTTACAAAGTCTGACTTATTTTTTTTTCTTTATGGACTGTGCTTTCTGTCCAACTATCCAAATGTAAGAATGTTTTTGGTTAGATCTAGATTTTAATAATTCTCTCTTATGAACTTTTTCCTAAAAATTTTACAGATTTTCCTAAAAATTTACAGATTTCCTAAAAATTTTACATTTAGGCCCATGATCCACTTTTTAAAAGTAATCTCTATACCCAAAGGTGGGGCTTGAACTCATGACTCCAAGATCAAGAGTCAGATGCTCCACCAGCTGAGCCAGCCAGGTGCCCCAGTTCATGATCCATTTTGAGTAATTTTTTAATAAAGTGTGAGACTTTAGTCAAGATGCATTGTTTTGTTTATGGGTGTCCAGTTGTTTCAGCATCATTGGTTGAAAAGGCTATCTTTCTTCCACTGAATTGCTTGCAAACTTCTGTCAAAAATCAGTGTGGGTCTATTCCTGGATTTTCTATTCTGTTCCACTGATCTATGTGTCTGTCACTCCACGGATACCACAGTCTTGATTGCTATGTTTTCAAAAATGTTGGCATATAGAAGATGTTCAAGAAATGCTCCTTATTCATTCGCTCAACATGTACATGTATATATATATTACTATTAATATAATTGCTCATTTTCTTCCTATTTAATTTTCAGCAACTTATCTAGAGGCCAAATTTTTAGCAACCCAAGGTTCTCTTAGCCCTAGAAACGACTGTCATAAAATCTCTGCATTAAAAGAACCAAAAAGTGTGCCTACAGAATTTTATTCAGAGAAAAATGGATTCCTGATAGAATCTGATCTGTTAAAACTTGGAAAAAGTACCCAGAAGTCACTAGAGCAGCATTTCCCAAATTATGTCCCTTGTTACACTAAAGTTGCTTCTCGAGAAAAAAAAAAAAGAGTTTCTGGCTAACACCATGGGGGAAGTCCTATACACAGTAGTATTTTTTAAAAGAGACTCATAACAAGTATTATCATAGTGAAGCACCTAAAAAGTCGTGCAGTAAAATACATCCACATAACTTACTTTAAACTAAGGCTTCTCAAACTCCTTTACTCACAGAAACCACATTTCCCCACATACAGGAACATCCCATGAAATTATTCCTGGGAGTGTGATTCTCTGAGGTCTATTTTGAAAAACACTGGCACAGAGCATTCTCAGAAAGACCAGCGAGTGTCATATCTGGTGGAAATATCAGGGTCTTCTAAGCCGGCAGTTTTCAAAGCATGGTCTGAGGACCATGTGGGCTCCCAAGGCTCAGGGCAATTGCAAGGTCAAGCTATTTTCCTCATCATCTTTTCCAGTCTCATTTTCTTCCAGGCATACAGGGAGGTTTCCCGGAGGCAGACGACAAGAGCTGACACATAATTCACGACTGATTGAATGCAGAAGCAGATGTGAGAATCCAGCTGTCTTCTATTAAACCAAACATTAAGGAGATTAAGCAAAAAACAATACCATTCTTCTCACTTTTTGTTTTTTTAAAAACAGGGGATTTTTTTTACATCAAAAGATGTTTATGGACATGATGACTTTATTATTGTTATTTTAAAACAAATACATTGTTTTTTAAATTTCTCAGTTTTCGTTTTAATACTGATGGATAGGATCGCCTAACACCCTTTGGGGCCCTCAGTAATATTGAGTGTAAAGGGGATATGAAAATAGGGGAAAACCCCTGTTTCCCCTTCTCTGCTCACACTCACACATCAACACTTCTGATGCCAGACGTGTGGGTTTTGCCCATGTCAAGCAGTCCCGTGACATCAGCTGGGCATCCCACAATTCAATTCAATTCTGACTCTATTCAGAACTAGTGCAGAGCCCACAGGTCAGGGCCTCAGTCCCACAAGACTGCCCCCCTCCCCCTAGTTCAGATGCCAGTTGCGAGTCACCTATTTTTACCTGTGCTTCCAATCGGCCAGCTGTAAATCGGGGTCCCCCTGGCCCCCTTCTCGGGTTCAGTAATTTGCACCTTCATTCGTAGAGTAGTACCACAGGACACGACTCAGGAACAGCCAGATGGCAGAGATGCGGAGGGCAAGGTGCGGAACGGGTGCAGAGTTTCCCAGTCTTCTTGGGCACATCTCCCTCCCAGTACCTCCATGTGTTCAGGAACTCAGAGGTTCTGAGTTACACTTTGAGATTTTTATGGAGGCTTCATCGTGCAGGCACGATCAATTACTAACTCATTCTCCAGCCCCTCTTCCCACTGCAGAAGATAGGGCATGAGGCCCAAAGTTCCAAGCTTCTGATCCTGGCTTGGTCTTCCTTTAAAAAAAAAAAAAAAATTAAGACTTTATTTACTTATTTTGAGAGAGAGAGAATGAGAGAGCGTGAGCAGAGTGAAGGACAGAGGGAGACTCGGGACTCAGTCCCAGGTCCTTGAGATCATGACCATGAGCCAAGGGCAGTTGCTTAACCACGTGAGCCACCCAGGCGCTCCTGGCTTGGCCTTCCTAGTCATCAGCCCTCACCCAGGAGCCCAGGAAGAGTCACTTTATTAGAACAAAAGATGCTCCCATCAGCCAGGAATTCCCGAGGGCTTAGGAGTGTATGCCAGATATTGCTGTCATTCCGAAAATTAAAGGATTTTAGGAATTCTATCAGGAACCATGGCAGAGACCAATATATAGATTTCTTTTTTTTTTTAAGATTTTATTTATTTATTCATGAGAGACACACAGAGAGAGAGGCAGAGACACAGGCAGAGGGAGAAGCAGGCTCCATGCAGGGAGCCCGACGTGGGACTCGATCCTGGGACTCTGGGATCATGCCCTGAGCCGAAGGCAGAGGCCCAACCACTGAGACCCTCGGGCATCCCCAATATATAAATTTCTTATTATTCCACAGGACGTGAGACCAAAAAAGATTTAGAGCTGCTATTCCAAACAAATCCTCTTAGGGAGAAACTGAGGCCCTAGAGGGCTAGTGCTTGGACATGAGTGAGTTCAAACTGGAACCCAGATCTTATGATTTCTGGGCCCAGGGACTTACCTAAACCCTATCCTGCCTAATGTACTTTCGTGAGCTGATCAAACAGAATCCAAGGTACGTGATGTGGTTAAGAAAACTGAATCCCAAAGTGAACTGTTGTTCTCTACTTCTGCAGTGCCAGCAAGCCCGTAGCCATGAGAGGACACACAGTGGAAGAAGGTGAGCCAAGAAACACACAGCAGAGGGAAAGGCGCCACTTAGTGCAAGATCACACGCATAATGGTGCCTGATAAATAACTGCTGGTAGAATGACTGGCATAAAGCGGGTCCAGAATTTAAATTTTTAAATTTAAACGTGTGTATGTGTACTACATACGTGCGTGTGTGTGTGACTAGGCAACGTCTATGTCATGTATTACACTTTAGAGAGAATAATGCTTTCATTCGGAGTTGTATTCAATTAAATACAATTTTTCTTTGGCTAAGGGTCATCTTAGCCAGTTGGTTGTGGGAGAGCAGCCTGCCTGTGCAAAGGCAACTTTGGGGATCCAGATAAAAAAGAGTTCACATGTTCAGGCTGATGCCAAGCTGGGAGAGTCGACTCTATGCTGGGTATCCTCTGCCTTCAGCTCTGTGCCCCCTGATGCCTGAAAAATCCTGCTGTGGTCAGAGACAGCGGACATACCCAGGGTATCTGAGGATGGTGCCCACATCATCTCAAGGACATCCCTGGGGCCCTGACTCGCCATCTATGAGTAGAGTGATGACTTCCTATTAGGTAGATTAAGGGCTTGCCTGTACTCCAAATCACTGCCCCTTAGAGCCTGTTACAAGTATCTGAATTCTAGCCCTTGAGCTTCATTCTCTGCTTAGGTTGGATGATGCTTTAGTTGTAGCTATTCCCTGGTGGGACTAGAGCATGGGTGCTGGCGCATGAATTAGGCAGTTAATCATTTCTTGGGAGCTTGAGCTAAAAGGCACCGGACAGATAAGCTTTGCTGGGGCGTAGAGAAAGAGCGGGGCACTGACGTCAGGGATAGCAGGCACAGTTTGGGGGTGACGACAAGTCCCTCCTCAGGAGAACCAAGCATCCCCAGGAGGACCCCAGACCTTCAGCTCTGGCACAGATACTAAGACCTGGCCTTATCAGGCCAACTGCTATTTTAGGGTTGTTGGGGTAAAGGCAGGCACCAGAGAAGGAATCCAAGGGTCTGGGCTGTGGTCTAAGTCCCAGAGCTTCAAATCTGGGAGTGGAGAACAAGATGCAGGATGGAGACTGATAGTCCCAGGAGGAGGCAGCAGGAAGCTCAGAGCTCCATTCAGCCTCCTCTGCTGGAGGCAGTACATTCCTGAGGTTGCCTGGTCCTAGCCCTGTGGGAACCCCAAGCCAGGGCCCTGGGGTCATTCCCTGGCTCACATGGATCCTCTGCTGTCATGAAGTTCTGGCCCTGGTTTATCTTTCTGTCCTCCCTTCCCATCCACTTGCCCTGTTTGAGCCAAACTGAACCATTTGCTCCTCCCCTGCATGTATGTTCCCGGTACCATCTCTTTGCTCTTCCTACTCCCCCTCCCCTTGGAATGTCCTTCCCCACTGTCACCCTGCTCCTGAATTCTGTTCCAAATCTTGACCACCCTCCTGGCTGTATTAGTTTTCTATTCATTTCTATTGCAACGAATTACCATGAATTTGGTGGCTTCAAACAACACAGATTTATTATCTCACAGTTCTGTAGGTCAGAAGTCCACACACCTGTCACTGAATTAAAATGAAGTTCCTTCTGGAGGCTCTGGGGCAGGGGCAAGGGGGGCGAGATTCTGATCCTTGCTCTTCACAGCTTCTAGACGTTGCCCTCATTTCTTGGCTCGTGGCCCCTGCCATCTTCAATTCCTCTGACCCTGCTTCCATTGTCACATCTCTTTCTCTCATCACAACCAGAAAAGGCTTCCCTTTTTAAAGGATTCATTCTAATTAGATTTGGCTCATCTGAATAATCCAGGCTACTTTCCCCATCCCCACGAACTTCATTTAACTACATCTGTAAAAATCCCTTTTGCCATGGAAGGTAATCTATTCACAGGTTCTAGGGATTAGGATGTGGACATTTTGGGCAGGGCCACTCTTCTGCCTACTACCCTGGGCCAGCTCAAGTAGCCCCCACTACCTTCCAAGCCTCTTCGCTACCATTCTGGGCTCCTCTGGCCCTTGGTCTAGGTTTCCCACCAGCCCTGCAGATCTTCCCCACCGTACCTGGAATTGTCATTACTTGTTGATTTGTCATTTTCCTGTAATACGCTTTGAGGTCCATGAGAGCAGGGACGGGGTCGATCTTGTTTACGGACACATCCCTGGAAACTAGCACACTGCCTGGCATATAGTGCTCAAAAATATTTTGAGGGGGGACAACTCTTCTATGACACATAACTTTCTATTTGAAGTTACATCCCCCAACCATATGATTTCTCCTCTGTGAGACTCTACACTCCTTGAAAGCAGGGTTCACCTGCGGCTTGTCTGTTGTGTCCTCTGGGGCATCTTGACAGTGCTTGGCACATTTGGTGGAATTGAATTGAATAAATAGGTTCAGACTCATCTCAACAGTCTGGTTCTTAGTCACAGGGCACAGGAAGGAAGTGTGCGAATGGGTTAATGAGGGCTCCCCGGGAAAAGTTTCTGGAAAAGAAGCCCTTGGGGCAGAGGTTTGGAAAGAAATGAAGGGTAATGTTTCTAGCAGCAATGTCCACAATAGCCAGACTATGGAAGGAGCCTCGGTGCCCATCGAAAGATGATGGATAGAGAAGCTGTGGTCTATGTTTACAATGGAATATTCCTCTGCCTTTTGAAACCATTTGCTTCGACGTGGATGGACCTGGAGGGTATTATGCTGAGTGAAGTCAGTCAATTGGAGAAGGACAAACATTATATGGTCTCATTCATTTGGGGAATATAAAAAATAGTGAAAGGGAATAAAGGGGAAAGAAGTGAAAATATCAGTGAGGGAGACAGGACATGAGAGATTCCTAACTCCGGGAAACGAACTAGGGGTGGTGGAAGGGGAGGTGGGCGGGGGTTGGGGTGAGTGGGTGACAGGCACTGAGGGGGGCACTTGATGGGATGAGCACTGGGTGATATGCTATATGTTGGCAAATTGAACTCCAATTAAATGAAAGAAAAAAAGAAATGAAGGGTAAGAATTGGCAGGGCTGAGGGGGTGAGGACATCCTATGGGAGGACTGGTGTGAGCAAAGTCAAACATGGGAAAGATGGCTGGTGGGGAGTAACCAGAGATGAGACGGAGTAGGGGAGGGTGAAAATGGTGACCAGGGCTCGGATGCCGGGTGGCGTGTCTGGATCTGAGGCAACAGTGTGCTACCAGGGACTACCGAGCAAGGAGCAACGTGCTGAAAACAGGGTTGGAGGAAGACGGGATGGAAGCAGGAGCACAGCAGAAGGGAGTGTATTTCAGGGAGCAGGGTGCTGGCTGTGGCAGGATGCAGGCGGGGAGGGGGGGGATGATAGCTGCCCCCCGGAGACAGCCAGACAGACTAGATGTGGAGACAGGAGATGCGGAATCAAAGATAATCGGACACCAGAATCTGGGGCCTGAGAAAAGCAGGATGATGAAGGCCTGGCTTCCATCAGATGAGCAAAACAGTGAATTTAGCATTGGGCACCTTTCGTGTTGGGTGTCAGAAGGGCATGCCTTGGAGGTGACAGGCTCAGCTCCATTGCTTTCATCGCCACCTCCACATAAGAGAGAAATTGGGAGTCAGAGGGTATTTTTCCAGTGTCTGAAGTGTCCTTTCTACCCCCATGTGGCAGGCCTCCTGTCCCTGCCCAGCCTACTCACCGAAGCAGACACTCTGACCCCCAGAATGACCTACCATCTCCATCTACAGATCCCTCGCCCTCCTTGGGCTAGTCACGTTCCCGGTGCTTTGCCAACATGGACTCATTACACCCTCATCACAACCCTGAGAGGTAGGTGATATCAGCCCCATTTTATGGATACTGAAACTGAAGCTCCCCTAGAGGATAAGCCAAGCACCGGAATCCTCACACCTAGGAAGGGTGGAACCGGGATCCGCGCTGCAGTCGTTGAGCCATGACTTCGTCACACCATTGTGCCTCCTGCCCGCTGTCCAATGAGGTTTAACTCCATTCTCCCCAGTTCCATTTAGCAGACATTTCCCGAGCACCCACCGAGGGTAGGGTGGTCAGCCAGGGGGTGAGGAATTAAGGAGGCATGAGACCTGGTAGGAGAAACAAATACAAAGGCCTCCCCACCAGGAGCCTGCCAGGCCCACGGTGCCTGGAGGGGCTTGGTTCTGCCTGCCGCAGCCAGAGCGGGGCCATCCAGTGGGCGCCGTATCAAGCCGCTCCCAGGAACCCCAAAATTTCAAAGTTGAAAGGGACCTTAGTGGCCTACCAACTAATTTTACAGATAAGGAAACTGAGGCTCAGAAAGGGGAGGTGGCTTTTCCAGGGTAACATACCTGCTTAGTGGCAAAGCCAGGCCCAAAGCCCAGGTGTCCTCCCTGTGGCCCTGGTGCCCTGCACTCAGGTGGCTCCTGTTCCCTTCAGGGCTGGCAAGCCGTTCCCCTCTGCTCCTGGCAGCCGACTTCCCTCCGTGCTCCCCAACCTTCCGCTCCCCGCGCCCCATCCTGGCCTTGCACACCTCGCCCCAGTCTGCAGGTCCAGAGCGCCCTGGGGCAGGGAGACCGGTTAAGCCAGGCCCAGCCCACCACCTCCCCGCCACCGCGGCCTCCCCCTCCTCCTCCGGGCGCTGGGTGGGGGGAGAGTGGAGGTGGAGCCTGGTAGAGTCCTGTGCGGCAGAGATGCGCGTCCCTAACATTCGCAGACGGTGAGTGAGGACAAAGCCCTTTATTAGGATTCTAAGGGTTTTGCTGTGGGCACCAGCTCATCGCGTCCAAAGTGCTTTCTCTACAAAACACCAACAAGATGGATCCAACCCGGGCCCTGCGGCCCCCAGGTCTGCGAGACGAGGAGGGCCGGGGCGAGCCGCGGGCGCTTCTCAGGCCCGCGCAGAGGAAGACCGCTCCCCGCGTCTGTCGGGCCGGCCGACGCTCCCTTTTCTTGCCTGGTCGGGTCGGAGAAATGCGCCCCTGTCCCTTGCGCGGGAGCCCGGGCGCCGCGGCGGAGTGGGCCCCGCCCCTCGGGCTGAGAGGCGGCTCGGGCGGCCAATGGGGGCCGGGAGGGGGCGGGGCTTTCCGGGAGGGGGCGGGGCTCGCCGGGGCGGCGGCGGCGGCGGCGGCGGCGGCGGCGGTAGGGCTCGCAGGTGGGCAGCGCGCCCGGGGAGCGGTGCGGGGGCATCTCGGGGGCGCGCGGGGGCGCAGGCCGGCCCGAGGCCCCTGGCGAGGTGGGGTCCTGCGCGCCCCGAGCGTTCCCCGGGCCCGGGCGGCGGAGCGCGGCGGGGCGGCTGCGAGGGGCCGGGGCCTGGTCCGAGGGACGCGGGGCCGCCGCAGGGGCGAGGGGAGCCGGGGGCCGGCGCGGGGGCCGGGGCGGGAGGCAGCCCCACTCCCTCCCTCTGTCTCCCGCAGGTGTCGGCCCGCCCGGCCCCCCAGGCCTGGTCAGCATGAAGCTCCTGTGTTTGGTGGCCGTGGTCGCCTGCCTGCTGTTGTCCCCAGCTCAAGCCAACAAGGTGAGGGGGGTGAGCCTGCAGCACCTGGGGCGCGACCCCCTGCCTGCGGGCCGGGCCTCGCCGTCCTGTGTGGGCCCTGCTCGGGGCTGCAGGCCTCCCAGGGGTGGCGCGGGAGAGGGGTGGAGCCCTGAGCACGCCCATGGATGGAGGCAGCCCAGGGAGTTTGCATTTGGAGGAGTCCCCCCTCCCGCCCCCTCCCCCTGCTCCTGGCTAAACAGGGGTGGTTATAACGCCTACCACTCTACCTACTAAGGAGACTCAAGGAGCCTAGCGAGTGGACAGTGCTCCAGTCCTGGGAAAGCCTCTTGCACAGCTGGAGGTTTCCCTTACCCAGACTGACCAACCTCAACGCCTGGGACTCCTGGAAATTGCCATTCTTTAGCGGTGCATGACCCTGAGCTGGGCTTGGGTAGCTCTAAGGAATTTGGAACTCTGAAGGTCACCAAGGCCTTATGTAAGATTGAGTCTGAGGGTTTGCTTCCAGTCCCTCTGGGGAATTCCCGACTGGAATGAGATGGAAATAGTCGCGTTGTTGTCTCTTACCCATTTCAGAGAGGAAGAACTTTTTTAAGGGGTTGCTTGAGGATTCCCGTGGAAATGATGCATTTTGTTCTTGTTCACCCCTGCCCTCTGCCTTCCCCCAGTCCTAACCTAGGAATTTGGAGATGGGATGGGGGCTCAACCATCAAGATTCCGGGGCCAAGGTGCACACAGCAGGTGTGGAGTCCAGAGTACAGCAGGCTGTCACTTTGCTGGCCACACACACCCCAGCTCCCAAGCACCCTGCTAGGGAATGGCAGCCCCACACGGTTTTCTGTAGGCCTCACTTCCCACCTGGGCAGTTTCTGTTTTGAGGGTCCTGTGATAGTAGCATCCTTTTTTGCAGAAGTCATTCCTTGCTGAACTTGGGGATGGGAAGGGTTGGTCAAGAGCATTCATGTATGGAACGGGGAATTCAAAGTTGGAAGTCCTGCTAGAACCTGTACCCCAGGGCCCTGCCTACGTGCCTACCTGCCTACCCTGCACTTTCTCTTCCAGAGCTCTGAAGATATCCGTTGCAAATGCATCTGTCCACCATATAGAAACATCAGTGGGCACATTTACAACCAGAATGTGTCACAGAAGGACTGGTAAGGCACTGTACAGGCTGGCTCATGGCTGCTACAACTAGCAGAAGTTACAAGTGTTTACTGGGGCTCTTAGATCCCTCGGGGATAAGCTTGCTCACTCATTCCTCCTGGAGCCTACAAAGGACTGTCTCGTCCGTGGTCACACAGCCGGTTGGGAATAAGACCCAGATGTCTTGAATTCTAGCTAAGGGGTTCCTGGTCAGAGAAGTGGATTTTGTTATTTTGCTTTGATTTGGGTGTTTATTAATAATGCAAAAGGGTAGCAGAGAAATTGGGAGAGGTAAGTGGTATGCCCACATACTATGGGACCTCTGATGTGTGGAGAGCTTTTGCAGAGCTCCCTAACGGGTGTGATTCGGTACCAGTCTCATTAACACCTTGGAAGGCAGGGGGAAGAGGTAGTGTTTCCTTTGTATAATTGCAGAGACTAAAACACAAAGAGGAAATTTCAGTCATACTCCTGTAGTCCTGAATTCATTTCTGGATGCTTCCTTTTAAAAAAGAAAGAAGAAAGAAAAGAAAGAAAGAAGCACAGATTCATTCAGAGAAAGGAGAAGGGAAGTTTCAACGTAGTGCCCTAGAAGGAGTGGCTTAAGGGAGGCTCAAAAAGGAGAGTGCTTGGGGACATCTGGTGGCTGACAAAGACCAGGAGCAGGGCTGGCATGCTCTGGGAGGTAGGGCACATGGGAGTGGGAACCAGTTAGGTTCAGTGTGGTTTTGTGGTCCAGAATTGGAACCAATAGAAACAGCTTTAAGGGTAGCTTCAGGGAAACAGATTTAAGTGTGAGCCGAGGAAGTATTTCTAATCCAGATTGTTTTGGGGAGCTGAGAAGCCCCATCCTTGGAGGGATCAGAACGCAGGTGGGGTGGTTGTTTGCAAAGGGCCCCTTAGAAGGGATTTGCCTCACAGGGAGGGGGTGTCCAGTTCAGGCACCTGCTTGGCTGTTGCATTAGCATCATCAAGTGGGCTTTGAGAAAACACAGATTCCCAGCACCACCTGGCCCCAAGATTTGGGGGTTTTATTGTTTTCTTTCTTCCCAGCTTTACTGAGACCCACTAGGCATAGCACTCTATGTAAGTTTGAGGTGTATAACCTGATGATTTGATGCACATACATATTGTGAAACGTCACCACAATAAGGTTAATGAATACCTCCATCACCTTATATAATTACCGTTTGTGTGTGTGTGTGTGTGTGTTAAGAACATTGAAGATCTACTCTGTCGTCACAGTTTTCAAGTGTCTAATATAGTGTTGTTAACTGTAGTCACCGTGCTGTACATACTCGATTTCCTCCCGTCCGGATTTGGATTCAGTAAATATCTGGGAGTGGGGGTGGGGCGGGAGTAACATTTTCTTTTTTTTTTTCTTTTTTTTTTTAAGATTTTATTTATTCATGAGCTACACAGAGGGTGAGAGAGGCAGAGACAGGCAGAGGGAGAAGCAGGCTCCATGCAGGGAGCCTGATGTGGGACTCGATCCTGGGTCTCCAGGATCAGGCCCTGGGTCGAAGGCAGGCGCTAAACCGCTGCGCCACCCAGGGATCCCCAGGGAGTAACATTTTCTTAAAGTTCCTTAGGTGATTTCGATGCAGTTGATTCAGAGCAGCATTTGGGAGTTTTGAACTTCTCCGGTTCTAAGATTGAGTGATTTTCCGAGAGGCAGGCGAGTGAGACGTGTAGACTTGGGATCCGGCCTGCCTGGCTGCAAATCCAGGTTGACCCCTTATTCATTGTGTGACAAATGACTTAATGTCCAGCATACCTCAGTGTTTCTCCTCCGGCGCTGTTTTGAGTATTAAATTAGTGTGCATGTGCGTGTGCGCGCGTGCGTAGATCATCATCGTAAGCCCCGGAAAACTTGAGCTCCTCCCACGGTGTAGACTGTTTCCCTCTGGCTTCAGTCATCCTGATGGATTCACAAAGGTCCTGGGAGGGGCCCCTGTGACCGCCTGGTATCTTGTGGTTATAGCTCAAATAACATCAGGAGATAAATTGATAGACCATCCGAACCCCACAGCAGATAATAGGGCTACGTCCCACAGGCAACAGCAGATTTCAGTAGCCCTGTCCCTGCCCTGGGCTGAAAACCCAAGCAAGCTTGGATGCCCACAGAGAAAGGAGTCCTGTCTGGACCTCTCAGGCAGGCTATAGTTTATCTTTTCCTTAGAAGTCAGAATTAGGGGATTGCCTAATGAACAATCCTAAATTGAGAATCTCGAGACATTTCCGTTAAGGGCGGTAGGTGGGAACTGAGGCTGGGCAGGATTCTTGGAGCAGAGGCTACATTGGTGACACCCCTCCCCCGCCACAGGGGTCGACACAGGGGTTGGGTAGGGCAGTGGGGCGGGGCTGGATCTGCCCAGGCTGGGGCCAGTGGAGGTCAGTTGTGTCCCCAAGGCTGTGCCCTGTGGGGGAATATGTGCGGCCTTTGTGGTGCAGAGTGAAGCCAGATGTGTCTGAGCCCCAGGCCTCACACTCCGGGTCTAGTGCTGGGCGTTCATAACCACCTGCCTGTAGGAGGGCAGGAACCCTAACAACGGTGCTCCGTCGGTGGGTCAGCCCGGAGGATGTTACAGAGGCAGCCCCGGGAGCGGGAAGGAACCACGTACGTTAGTTCGGCATCTTCCCAACTCCTAAAAATTGAACCTTTCTATAGACAGAATGTGTTCTGGAAGCACGACGTGCAAAATAGTCAGAGACCCATCCCTCCGCCTCTCCCTCCACCCACCTTCTCCCACGGAGGTTCCTGGGGTACCCAAGGGAACACGGCCTGAAAGGCACTGATCGAGCTCAGCCTCCATTTATAAATGCGGAGCCGAGATCCAGAGGGGATAAAGAAATGACCTATGATCACAGAGTGCGTAGGAGAGCGGAGAATTGAACTCAGCTCATCTTTCTCTGTAGCCCTCGCCCTTGACACCACTGGTCCCCAGAAAGGTACGTGAAATCCTTAGAGAGCAAGATCCTGTGTGGGGTTGCACCGACTCTTAAGAGGCCAGAGGCAGCCGAAAGATTGCAGCGTTTCATTTACCGTTCCCCTAACCAACCCTTCTACAGCCTATTCCCGTGAGTAACAGGATTCCAATTTGAAGAACCTGGGTTGGTCCCTCCCAGCGGCCCCTGACACCCCACCTCGCTTGGCCTAGAGGGGAGTGCACACACCCCGCTGCAGCATTGGAGTGACCTTCCAAACCCGGACCCCACGTGGCTCAGAAAGGGAGGCATCTGGTCCTCAGAGGCCTTGTAGGGACTTCCTGGAGAAGAGAAGGTCCCGGAGCCGTGTGTGAACCCGGCCTTGGCCCTCGGCCCCTCCCAGAGGCGGCAGCGTGTGGGGTCTGGAAACGGCGTGGTTACAGTGGAGGAAGACCCAGTCGCGAGCAAGGAGTGATGTGTTGAAGTTGTTCCCCCAGGTGAGACTGGAGTCCCCAGGGGTTTAGGTGAAATCATGCGTGCTACATACTGGATTTTCTAAGGGCAACAGGCTTTTAGAGGACATCTCCTTTTTATTTCAACACCTGATCTTCACATCACACATCTTTGATGCCTCTGCCGGAAACCCAGCCTGAGTCTTGAAGGACCCTGGGATGGCTCAGAATGGGCCTGCTTGTTCTCAGAGAGCTACGCTTGACTCTTGTGGGATTCCCGTCAGAGCTGGAGGGGCCTTAAAGGTCGTGTGATACAACCCACGGATCCCAGAGGAGAGCCCAGGCCCAGGGCCCCAGACCTGGCTATGCCTCTGCAAACCTGGAGTGTGTTTGACTTTCCCCGGTGGTCATGAAAAGGTGCATCTCGAGGTCATCTGCTTACCGTGATCTGTGGACTATACGGGTTGAGGGCCTCCTGAGGGAGGCTGGGCCCATCAGGAGGCCCAGGTAAGGAGCTGAGCGTAGTCACAGGCCTCGCCGAGCGTCAGATGTAAGGACGAGGGTTGGGATTGGGTCCTGACCTCGTGGTGGTGGTGGTGATGGCCACGTTGCCTTCCTGAGCTTGTTTCCCCCTCTTTAACTATGGGGCCTGGGATCTGTCGCTCTCCATACTTGGGAGTACTTTTAGGTAAAGGTAGGCCAGGTGGGCGTGTTGTTAGGACAGTGTGGGGTTCCCGGGGGCCAGGTGGGCGTGTTGTTAGGACGGTGTGGGGCTCCCGGGGGCCAGGTGGGCGTGTTGTTAGGACGGTGTGGGGCTCCCGGGGGCCAGGTGGGCGTGTTGTTAGGACGGTGTGGGGCTCCCGGGGGCCAGGTGGGCGTGTTGTTAGGACGGTGTGGGGCTCCCGGGGGCCAGGTGGGCCTGTTGTTAGGACGGTGTGGGGCTCCCGGGGGCCAGGTGGGCGTGTTGTTAGGACAGTGTGGGCCTCCTGTGGCAGTCCCTTACTCAGGGAGCCGTGCTCTCCCAGCAGTGCGCTGGGTGCTGGGAATATGGAGATGGCCTCCGTCCTCAAGAACCTTAACATCCGCTCAGGGGAGACTGAACGCATAAAGGTGGGATTACAGTGCGTGAGGTCAGTGCTGTGATAGAGATGAGCGTGGGGAGCTGGCTGCCGTGGGGACAGGTCAGATCTTTGGACTGGATCTTGAAGGATGTGTAGGATTGAGGGCATGGAGAGGGCAGGGGGCAAAGCCATGCTCCTGGCAGAAGGCAAGAGTTGTGTCAGGGAGGGGAGCGTGGCCCTTTCAGAGAAGAGTCCGGAAGATCAGCTGGAGGACGGGGAGTGGGTGTCGAGGGGCAGGGACGGAGCTGGACAGGTCGGCAGCCGTGGCGTGAGGTGCAGCCATACCTACCCGCAGGGAGCAGCTCGGTTGTCCTCACCGTAGAGGCCTGTAGAGGGACTGACCAGCTGTAGGCTTTGGGGGGCCGGGGGGTGAGGTGACTGAGTTTCCCTCTCCTGACACTGCTTGGCTGCCCAGTGGGGAACTGGCACAGGCCCGGTGGGGAGGCTGGGTCCCCGGTCCGGGGCAGAGTGGTGAGACCTTCAGCTAGGACACGGCATGGAGCCAATAGAGAAGCTGTGTCTTCAGAATTTTTAAGGAGGTAAAATCAGTGGCATTTGGTGGGTTCACAGGTGAGAGGAACAGGCTGTGTCGAGGTGATGGCCACATTAGGACCTGGTCGGCAGTGGGGGTGGTAGGGGTGCTCCCTGCCGTGGGGGACCCAGACCCCGGGACCGGGGAGCTGGGGCAGACAGCGGAAGGGTGGACGAGGGGTGTGTGGTCCCTGTGGGCTGCTCCGTGGTGGGTAGTGGGCGGCCGGCTGGAGCCGTGACGGGGGGCGGATTCAGGCCCGAGACCCCAGGCTCGGCCCCACCAGCTCTGCCGTGGGAACCCTTGGGCGGGATGAGCCCGTGCTCTGGGGGGCGTAGCCTGACACAAGGAGGCCGCCGAGGGCAGACATTTGGGTGCCCCTCGGAGAGCTGGCCGGGGTGGGCCCTGGGAAAGGGCTCTGCCCACCTGGCGCTTTACGGCGCCCCCCGCCCCAGGCGTACCCTCACCTCTGCCCAGCCCCGCCCCCACGCCCACTGCCCCGTCTGTCTCTGTTGCAGCAACTGCCTGCATGTGGTGGAGCCCATGCCGGTGCCCGGCCACGACGTGGAGGCCTACTGCCTGCTGTGCGAGTGCAAGTATGAGGAGCGCAGCACCACCACCATCAAGGTAGCCCGGGCCTCGGGGGGCGGGCCCACCCCACTCCTGGGTGCCCGGCACCCACAGTCTTTTGCTGTGTTCTGGAACATTCCAAGTGGCTGTGGGACTGGCCTCTGGGCCGGCCTAGTCACCCCAGCGTCCCACACCTCTTGGAGCCAGCTGTGCCCTCTCCATCTGTCCAGTGGCTCCCATTACACGGGGCTGGGAGGTGGCACTGGGAACCTGGGACAGGGGCTTCACGTCACTTTTTTTCCTCCTGTTCTTCCCAGTTTCCCCCTTCTTTCTTCCTTTTGTTCAGTTAGCCTCTCTGAGGTGCCTTTTCAGTTTTGGGCGCCATGCAGGGTGCTGCCGATAGAGCAGTAAACCCGCCCTTCCAGGAGAACCCGTCTAACTGAGCCTCCACGGTGAGCTCAGACCCCTGAAACCCCCCCCCCCCTCCCCCGCCGAGAGCTGTGGGCCAGGGCTGTGTGTCTGCGCGGTGGGGCCTGGCAGGAGGGGCTTGGGCCCCGAACCCCGTTCTCGCAGGCTGTTTGGGCGAGTTCAGGAAAGAAGTGGTGGACGTGGTCACCGTCATAGCGAGCAGGGCAGGGGCTTGGTCCTTTCCTCTGCCACTAGTGGGCTCCGCAGGACCACGGCTCACTCCAGCAGAGGCTCAGCCACCCAGAGCCTCCCCGGGTCTCCTAGTCCGGCTTCCAGCTCCTGGGCCAGGCCCCACGTACCGATTGCTCGCTGTTCCCGGCCAGGTTCTAAGCTTACTTCTGCTGGTCCCATGGAGAGTCTAGAAATAGCATCGAGAAAGGAACTGAGTTTAACGACACTGCCCGGTCCGTCAGGTTCTGCCTCTGAGGCTCAGGAGGGGAGGGGAAACTCCCTGCTGCCGTCCTGCCCAGACCGGGGGACCGGCCGCTCCTTCCCTGTCCTGTGGTCCTCCGTGGCCTCGCCTTTCTGCCCCCCACTTGTCAGTCCTCGCCCCGTCAAGCTGTGCACACTCAACTGCTTTTATCCTCCCGCCTGAGCCAGCCCCTCCCGGAGCGTCTTTCTCCTGCTCTGAACGTGCTCCAGGACCCCCCTCTCTGGGGACCAGATGGCAGAGACTGGATGCTCAGCCAGGTGTCACCTTCCCTACTTGGCAGAAAGGGACTTCCCGACGCGGGGACCTCATCAGACACACTTCCTAATCCTCAGATTTCCCTCCAGTCCTCCTCCCTGGGAGGCCCCCAGGCCCCAGCTTCAGCCTCCTAGAGACTCTTCCTCCAGTCCCCTTGCCCTTCCCGGGGTACGGCCAAGAGGTCTGACCATTCACCTGTTTAAAGAGGCTTGGACGCTACTGCCCCAGTCAGGGAGGAAGTTGGTCCAGTGGAACTTGACCTTTGACTGAGCTGGGCTTTGACCCAAAAGTCCCAAGGTTTCCTTCTTTTATCCATAATCGCGGTCCCATTTGGGTTCAAGGTAGGGGATCAGAAGCCAGTGACGGCCAGGCGTCGTGAAAGTAGAGACAGCATGTGAGCCGGAGTCAGTGAATCTGAGTTCAGGTTACGTCTCTACATTTGCCAACCTTGGGACCTAGGCTGAGTGGTTCAGGCTCGTGGTTCTCTGTCGGGTGAGTACCGGCCACCCAGCGGGCGTTCAGACGCGAGTGAAGGTGCTCCTGAGGTCCAGGCACAGAGGCGTATGGGTGACGCCGTTACAGGGCCCGTGGCTGCTGAGTGTCTTGGGGGGTCCTGACTCGGATGCCCAGAGCTCCACTCTGGGGAGCCCTGAATTCGCCTCGCTGAATGTGTCTTTCCTGGAAAACAGAAGTCACTCCAGCTTGTGAGGCTCTCCATGTGTGAGGGACTTGGGAAGTCGTCATCCTGCCCCGTGCGGGTGACTGATGGGGGGCTGTGGCCTCCAGCCAGCAGCACACACCCTGCCAGCCTGTCCCCCCACCCACTGGTGCACCCTCTCCGTCCCGGAGCTCCCCACCCGTCCGTCCTGCCCTTGGCCGTGGGCAGTGCGCCCTCGTCGTGCCCTGGGTCTCGGCCTCAGGCCTCACCAGCCGGTTCTTCCTTATTCCTCCCTTGTGTCCAATTGCTTTCCATCCTTTCTTAGAGCCAGGTGGGTCCCGTTTCCCCACTCCCCACCCCTGGGGGCACCTTGGGGTGGCAGGATCCAGACATCTTCCCTCATTATCTGTTGTTTTTGTGCCTACTGTTCTTAGGGGATCCCCTCAGTTTAGGGCAAAGCTGCTAAATATGTGGAATAGGGCCCCGTCCCCGCTGTCTTTCCCTCCAAGCCCGCAGCTCTCAAGACATGGCCGTCCTGGCCCCGGGGTGTCAGTCACAGGGCAAGCTGGCTCTCTCCCCCAGGTCATCATTGTCATCTACCTGTCAGTGGTGGGGGCCCTCTTGCTCTACATGGCCTTCCTGATGCTGGTGGACCCTCTCATTCGAAAGCCGGACGCCTACACCGAGCAGCTGCGCAATGAAGAGGAGAATGAGGTAAGCAGGTTCCTGGGTGCCAGGGCCCTGCCCGAGCTCTGCCCCGAGCTCTGCCCACACATGGGGGCCCAGGCGGGGTCCGCATCCCCACCCCCCACGCGCCAGTTTGCTTTTCTCCTGTTCAGTGGCCCACACGCCCCCCGGACCCTGGAGCTTCCCTCAGCAGGGAGCTGCCCTCTGCACTTGCAGATGAAGCAGGAGCTGGCTCTGCGCTTTGCCTGTTGTCTGGCATCAGGCCGCCCCCGTGCATGCACCAGGGGCCCGGGTGTTCCCATTCGTGCCTCCCTGGGCTGAGGGGAGCCCACCGACCAGGGCCGGTCACATGCAAACACGCGTGGTGTCCTGGTGGCTCGGATACTGGTGTCGAGTTGGCGGTGGGCTTTGCAGAGAGCGGGTTGGGACTCTGTAGACCTCTGTTGAGCGCCCGCTCGGTGCAGAGCACAACCCGGGCACCTTAAGGGAAAAGTCGGATTTTAAGAGCCTGTGGAGCCTGAGGTGCTTGAGGGACCTGGAGCGTTTCGGGGCTGGGGTAAGCACGTAGGAATGGCGGCAAACAGAGCCTGCCCATAGCTTTAGGCTGCACGGTTACTGGCCTCCAATGTCAGGCTAAGGAGTTTCCACTTCATTAGATGTGGAAGATGGGGAGCCACTGCCACTGGGCAGCCCACAGACCCCCCTGGTCAGGGCTGGCAGAGCTCGGGCCGGGCCCTGCATGCCCGGCAGCCACCATCACCCTCTGCCATCTGTCCCCGTGCTGAAGGGTTTCGGGTGCCCTTGCAGAGGACGCCCCGAGTGGGCCGGAGCTGGGTGGAGGAGAGGCAGCAAGCGTGTGCAGCTGGCCAGGGTGGGCGGCCCCCCCGCCAGGTGCCCAGAGCTCTGCGATCCTGGGAGAGCACCGCCGCCGGGCCAGGGGTACCCAAGGGCAGGCCAGGCCTCCCCGCCGTGCTTTACCCTGAGCCCAGGCTCCGGGAAGTTGTGGAAAGCACGGACCAGTCTGCTGCGGGAAGGAAACGGATGGAGCGAGTGAACCAGCACGTGTACTGAGGGGCTTTTAGGGTGGCGCATCTCAGCATGTCCCGGGAGAAGTTGAAGACACTGGGAGATGCTTAGCTTGGGAAAAAAAAAATAATAATGATAAGCCAAAACTCGAGGAGATACGTGACAGCAGCCTTCGGGTGTTTCGTCTCCCCGCCGTTGAGGCCAGGGGCAAAGGACCCACAGTGGGGAGTTAAGAGGGAGATTTAACACGTGGGAAGGATGTCATCCACCGGATGACACGGTGGAGAACGGCTTCCGAGGGAGCCAGTGTGCTTGGGTCACCAGAAATGGCCAGACATCGGCTCAGCTGCCCCCCGGCGGTCAGCACTGAGCATGTGGACCCCGGGCAGGAGGTGGGAACGGCCAGGCCCCCCACCAACAGGGTCCGGGCTCCCATCTCAGCGCGTAGCCATCTGGTGTCGTGAGTCTGGGCCGGCGTAAGCGAGACGACGAGGCCGGGGAAGGAGGGAGGCCTGACCATCCACGGCCCCGCTGCTTCTCCTGGGTTTGTGCCCGGGCCCTCCCCAGCCTGCCCCCAGGCTCCTGCTGACACGAGTTTGGCCAAAGGGGGAGCAGAGAGGATGAGCCTCGCCCCTTGGAGCTGGGGCCCGAGAGGTGGTGGCGCTGGCAGTTGGGTGGTCTGTGTTCAAGAGGAAACCTCGCGTGCCTACCTGGTTATTAATGTGCAGTAATAGCAGCTCTGATGGGGAGGAGCATTGCTAATAAACACTCGGTGATTAGGGGTAATGTGGTAATTGCAGTCCTGGCTGGGGGAGTAATTGAGAGATGCAGCCCCGTGATTACACAGCCCGCGCGGCGACTCCTCTGGAATGTGTGGCTCTCGGGCATGGCCTTGCTGTGTCTCCTGCCGTCCTGGATGTGGTGCCAGAGGGGAGGGTGGCCTCCATCGCTGGGGCTGGGCCCGGGCCCCTCTCGCCCAAGAGACCTGGGTGCTTCCCACTCTGAGGCTTACGTCCCAGCTGCCTCTGCTTGTGTGGGGGGCTTTATGGGGGCGGGGGCGGGGGTTAGATTTGGTCATCAGTGCCTGAGAGCAGGTCCCGAACCCAAGGGTGGATAGTCCCTGGATGCAGATTTTGGCAGAGTAGGAAGGAGGGCTGTCCTACGGAGAGGTGCCTTCCGGCCGTGTGTCGTGGGGGTCTGCGGGGGCAGTGGGGTGTCTTAGGCAGCTCCCCCGCTGAAGCTGGCAAGCCCGCCTGTGCTGCACACCGTAGGGGATATTTCCTGCCAGGAGACAGAGGTGGGGTGGATGACACCCCCTCACCTCCTACCCCGACGTTCTAGAAGGTACTACGAGGTGTTCCGTCTCTGATGCCCTGACCAGAGGCACCAGAGGAGTAGGGGCGCAAAGTGCAGCTCCTGAGTACAGGAGGGTGGCTAAGGGAGCACCTTAGGGCAGCTGTGAGCGGGGTTTGCACACACCGCCCCCGAGTCCCAGCACGTGGCCCGGCGCCCCACCCCCTCACCTCCTGATTCTCTGTGCTGTCCCCAACTTGGGTGTTCCTAGGTCCTCCCTCCCAGGGGGTCAGCAGCTCCGTTTTTCTCCCATGAACATGGCTTCTCTTCTTCCCACTGGCCTCCCAAATCCCGTGGGTGGCACTGTGTAGACTTCAGACCTCCTGACTGCCTTCGGGGCTTGAAGTCCCAAGACGGAGCCCAAACCAAGTGAATGAGCCGCAGCCATAAAGGCCAGACGAGGTTTTAGGAGATGGGCAGTGGGGGGAAAGCTAGGTGCTCTGGGAAGCTCTTTGTTAGACAGGGTCTGGGGACTTCGCCTCCTGTTAGTCTGGGAAGGAAGGCTTCCTGGCAGAGGCGGTCTTTGGAGGATGCATAGGAGACTGAAGATCTTGTCTCTCCAGATACCTGGTGCCCCGAGTCTTGGATGGCGAGGGGTGCCCTGCTGACCCCCCTCGCTTAGTGCACGTGGGGACACGGGGGTGGGGCTGGGAGAGCAGGTCCCTCAGCCACCTGGCCTCTGGCCGAGCAGCAGCAGAGCCGGGGCTGAGGCTGCGTCTCTGGGTTCATGAGTGTCTACGGAGCATTTCCCTTAAGAAGGAAACAAGCAGGATGGGGTCTCCGCTGGGTGAGGGATTTGGCCTTCCCTCCCAAAGGAAAAAAAGGACGGGACCTCTCAGATCCCTTAAGTGTCAGCCTAGGCCCCTGCAGCTCCGTGACCTTGAGGAGGAGGCTCCAGGGCCCCCGCCCCACGCCTGGGATCCAATCAGAGAGATCTGGGGATTGGCTCACTTCCCAGGTTTGGGGGCGCTCGGCTCCATTCCCCCAATTCCTGTAGCCAGGAGCTCTCCTGCCCTGGGGCGAGAGGTCTGGAAGAGGAAGGGAGGCCTCCCCCACAGCCCTGGCCCCAGCGCCCCAGGAGGGAGATGAAAGCCTGTCGTGTTCCCTTTGAAAGTGCTGGCAGGCCTCGGTGGGCCCTGATTGCCCAGGCTGCCTCCCCTGGGATTCCGGCGGCATTAGGCCTAATCCCCGGGCTCAGACGCCCTTTGAAAGGAGGAAGCAAGCATGTTTGCTGGGACAGAAACAGCAAACAGAGCTTGTTAGATGTACGGGTTTGGCCCCCTTTGAAGAGAGAGAAGGAAGGGTTTCCGTGAGGCTGCGTGTCTCTGCTCCTCGCAGTGTGGCCCCGAGCTCTGAGGGTCCTCAGAAGCCTCCCCCACGGGCATGGGTACAGTCCGAGGCCCCAGTGCGAGAGGGATGCGAGGGGAACCCCAGATGGCTGGGGCACGGGGGGACATCGGGGCGGGAAGGCCCAGGGCCCCGCGGTGGTCAGGCGCGCTTGGGCTGACCCCTCGCCCCAGGAGGCTGCCGGAGAACCTTGCAGAGGACGCGCTGATGGGGGCGGTTCCCTGGGGACGGACAGACGACTGCGGTTCCGTGGCCGTTTGTCGAGCATCCAGCACTGTCGTTGGGAGCTGGGCTTTGGAGGCAGAGCTCGGGGCTGGGGTCCAGTGTGCCGTCCAGTAGCCGTGGCGCACGACCTCCCGGCGCATCCTCCGTCGGGAACGGCTGTTACTCAGTGTCGTCGTGATGACGCGTGTGCCCATTTGACGAGGGTTTGCTTGTCCTGAAGCATGAGCGGTGTCTGCGGGCTCTGAGCACATCAGCAGCTTGATGATTGCTGGAGGGAAGGCCTGGGGCAGCAGGAGCAAAGTCCTGGCCGTGAGGGACCCACGTGGGCCCGGGTGGCTGCAGGGCCGGGGCAGCGGGCGGGGTTTCTGCATGGGGGGGCATGGCGTTGGGGGCCCCAGCGAGGTGGCTGGCAGCACAGGGGAGGCACGGAGAGCTCTGCAGCAGAGAAGCAGTGGGGTGGGCTCCAGCAGGACAGATTGGGGTTACACTTGGAAAACTGAGGGAGGCCATGGAGCCCCCTTTGTGAGGGGCTTGGCACCCGGGCTGTTCGCAGCTGTGTGACCCAGTCGGAGACAGCACCGCCTGTCCTGCCCCCGCTCCCAGGACTGGGGAAAGGGTGGAGGGCCCGCCGCGGGGGTGGGCATTCCTGTCCTCGGTCCCCTTGTCCTCAGAGGGGCTTCGGCCCCGCCCAGGGCTGTCTCTGAACCAGAGCCTGTGCATCTGGGCCACCTTGACGGTGGTGTCCGCTCTGGCCTGTGCGCACCAGCTTTTGGGGCCTCCCAGGCCAGACAAGAGGAGGGCCTGGCTCGAAGTCCCCGATTCCTGGGGCCTCTGCAGGCGCGGGGTGCTCAGTCTGGCCCCGTGGAGAGATACCAGCTTGCTTCTTTGAGCAGCCAGCCGCCGCAGGAGCACCCAGCAGAGTGCTGGGACCGGAGAGACGCCGGCACCCCGCGCTCAGCCACCACATGGCTCGTCTCACGTGGCCTCGGTTTCCTTGTCTGCAGTGGAAGTGACGTTACCCCGTAAGCCCAAGCCTGCGGATGATCCACGTAAAGTCCTCAGCAGAGCCCCCGACACACGGTGACATCGTCACGCTGGCCTGGTCCCACGGGGCACTCCCCCCGGGACCCCCACCGGGACCCAGGTGCCTCCCCCCTCCTGGCTGCCATCCTGCGTCCCTGCCGTCCCTGGAGACCCCGCCTCAGAGGGAAGGGGCAGGAACGGTGTGATTTCTCCCGCGCCTCCAGCTGCCGTCCCGCGGCAGAGCAGGCTAGGATGAGGCCCCACTCCGGGCTGCCTCTAGAACACACGTGGAAGCTTTAATACCTTTTAATCGGACTATTAGCAGTGGAAACACGGAGCCTCTCAGCAGCAGCTTTCCCCCACTTAGGAGCTGCTTGTTAAGACTTTACATGAAGGGGAAACAAATGATATGTGGTCCTGCGGTGAACTTCGGCGTGTTCCTTAATGCTCTGCTCTTGGCTTCCTCTGCCTTCCCCTCCTCAAAGTGCTCCCTGGAGCTGCCGAGCCGTCGGGGTCGGGAGACGCAGGGCTGAGGCTGGCGCGTCCCTCCAGGCCTGCCCCCGGGGCTCAGCCTGGCACTGCGGCCGGGCCGGCCCGGGACCAGATGAGAGGCGGGGGGAGGACAAGGCCCTTCGGCCATGAAGCCAGGACAGCGCCAGGCCCGGGTGGGTCTTCAGTGCCCGCCGCGCCTACACGGCCGCCCGCCCCGGGGCCTGTCCTTGGCCCCCTGTAGCGCCCAGCTGGCGCAGCCGAGCCAGGAAGGAGCGGAATCAAAAGGTAGCGACATGGGGCCATGGTCGCTTCTCCGAGGCAGCTCCCTGCGGCAGCAGGCTGCCAGCTGTCTCCCCCTTTCTCCTGCCTGGTGGGCCCCACAGCTGGCCCCTGACGCGACTAATTGCTGCTGCGAGTCGAACGCTTGCCGCCGGCCCGGCGCTGCGGAAGGCTCTGCTCGGTGTCTCGCTGAGAGGCCGCTCTTGCGGTCCCCGTCCTACGGCAGGGACGTAGGCTCAGACGAGCTAGCTTTGCCCAGGGTCACTTCCAGGAGGCGTTGGAGCCAAGGTGCGGAGCAGGTGCGTTTGACGCCACGGCGCTCTGAACCGCGGGGCTGAACCACCAGGGAAGGAGGAGCCGGGGACGTTTCTCGAGCTCCTCGTCCGTGAAGGCCAGCATGCGAGGAGCTTCACACGGGGCGCTTTGCTTCACCTCGCCACTCCCATCTCCTGAATCCCGAACCATGTTTTTCAAAGCGTGGGTCACCAGCCGTCAAGTCGTGAAATCAGTGTCGTGAGTCATGACTGGCGTTTTAAATACTTCCGCAGAGCAGGGGACATCAGCGGCCTCAGGCCAAGTGTCTTACACGACGGTTCTTTTATGTGTGTGCACGTGTCTGTGCACACGCACTGGGTCATCGGGTACTTGCAATTCCTGCCGACAGGACAGTCAAAACCATCTAAGACTGGCTTTATTCAGCTCACGTTTGCAGAAATAGCCACTTGTCCAGGGACCTAAAGCCGTTGGGTCCTAAGGCGGTGCCTCTGTCCCAGCTCCCAGCTGGGCTCCGAGCCGGATCCCCTGGGGGCCGTGGGTGGAGGATCAGAGGCCCCTCGGAGCCCAGGCCCGGAACCCAGGAGTCCTGACCTTGGGCTCGGTGCACTCCCTGCCTAACACTGCCCGCACCTGCCTCCCCGGTGTCGCCGCCGCCATCCCCAGCTGGGCGGACCGGGAAGCCGTCCTGGGGGGGGTCCTGGCCCGGGGCTCCCCGGGAGGCAGTGGCCCTCATGAGACAGTGACTCAGAGCTCGCTGCAGCCCTGCCCTACCCCCCAGCCTCACCCCCAGCCGGCCACCTCTCTGTACCTGCCAGCTCGCTCTCCCCTACTCTCGCCTAACCGCCCCTCCCGGCTCCCCAGCCTGGCAGCTGCAGGGCGACAGAAGCTGTGCCAGCGCGGGGCATTAGAAGCAAAGTTGCATTTACTGGGCGGCTCTGGGCTTAGAGAGGTGCGCTAATCCCTTAAGAGATGTGTGGCAGGAGATGAGAGGCAGGGAGAGCGAGGGAGGAAATCCCCACGGGGGTGTGGGCCTGGCCCTCGGCTCTAATTCCCCCCAAAGATCAGGTTGGGGTCCCGCAGGAAATGCACGGGCTCCGGAGCTTCAGAGGCAGAGAGGTGGTAATTAGGGGAGCTGCTGCCTCCGACAACAGAAGCGGTTCCGCGGGCGGAGGGGAAGGGGCTCCGTGGGGCACACGGAGAATTGCTGAGCTACCCTCGCCTGTCCGCGGGCGGTGGGCCAGGCAGGCTCCAGGCCGGGAGTGCCGGGAGTGGACCCCGAGGTTCCATCCCTGCCCGACTCCCTTGGGGCAGAAGTGAGGGACATCCGTTCCTTCCCGGGGACAGTGGGCCCATGTTCCCCGCAGGCACACACTCACTCTGGGCCTTCCTGCTGTCCCTGGGCGGTGGCAGGCAGGGTGGAGGCGTTCCGGGGTGCCCTGGGGCGCACAGATGCCTTCCCTGAAGCCATGGACGGCGCCAGGGCCTCTGCGCTGACCCAGTGAGGTCCTGAGGCTGCAACTCAGTATTCATCCTGAGGGTCGGAAATAGGCCAGCGGGGTGCGGCCTCGTGGTCACTAGGGCCCCAGATGGCACTCCTCCCCCAGGCCCCACCCTACGCAGTCTCCGGATGCTGAGCGGCGCCCCCAGCCTCCCACATGGGGGAACTCAGCCTTGGGGTTTGCCCCAGGGCATCCTTTGTGTGTGGGGTTTCAGGCCCCCGCCCTGGCCCGCGGTGCTGACTCTTCTCCCCCTTTTCTCCCCCCTACAGGATGCTCGCTCTATGGCAGCCGCCGCCTCCCTTGGGGGCCCTCGAGCAAACACCGTCCTGGAGCGGGTGGAGGGCGCTCAGCAGCGGTGGAAGCTGCAGGTGCAGGAGCAGCGGAAGACCGTCTTCGATCGGCACAAGATGCTCAGCTAGACGGGCCGGGGAGCTTGGGCTCAAGGACCAGGGCCCACGGCTTCCAGCTCCTGGGGCTGCCCCCCCCCCAGTACCGCCCCCCACCAGGACTTCTCTTGAGAAGCCCGAGGCCTTCTCCCTTTCCCTCTCCTTAGCTAGTTGAATCCGGGAAGAGTGGTAGGGTCCCTGCTCAAGGCTTTGGGCTCGAGGGGAGGGGGTGGCGACCCTGCGGGTGGCCTCGGGATTGAGGCAGTCTGCACCTCCTTCCTTCACCCTTCCCGCCTTCCGGCTCCAGATCTCGGGAGCGCTCTTCCCCTTGCCAGGTGCAGCTGGGTCACCGGGAGCTCCATGCGCAGGAGGAAGGCAGTCAGCATGTGCTCCTCTTCTGCCGTGGCTCTTACGGCCGCCTTCCCCCCAGCGCAGCCTGGTTCCGGCCCCCAGGGTAGCTCTGATGGGACAGCTGATGCCACCGAGCTGCTCCCTGTGGTCGGGGCCCACCCGGGCGCTTGGCTCCCCGCCCCCTCCCCCACACTCTCCCACCAGCACGGGGCAGTGCCGCGCCCCTCGCTTCCTGCAGCACCTGGCCCCTCACTCCGGCCCTGGGAGGCCAGGCCGTCCCCCGCCTCCCCGTGTCTGCCGCTGCTGAGCCGACACTTGGTGGGACCACGCGACTGAGAGGCTGAGCGGTGGCTCTGAGTTCCATGGCTCCTGTCCTGGGATTGCCACTCGCCTGATTTCATTGCACCGGTGCATGGAGAGAAACGTTTGTCCTCCTGTTGTCTGTAAACCAAGGAAGCCATCATTAAACTGTCTTATTTCTCCCACTTTCTAGACTTCAAGAGATCTAGAGAGCTTAGTGTTTCACTGCATCCCAGGGAGGGGACCGAGAACAACCCTAATAGGTCCGGCTGAGCAGCAGGGCCCAGACCGACCGGGTGGCTGTGGTAGGGCCCACAGGGGTGGGGGCCGGGGAGAGGGACGGGCTCCTCACAAGCTCTGTCCACTGGCCCCCGGGAATGACCCTGAGATCTTGTGCTTCATCTTTGTGGGAGACTCTGAACGGTGCCCAGTGTCAGCATCTTCACAGATAAAGTAAAAAGTGCTCACTGCAAAACCCGAAAGTTTTCCCTAACGAAAACCCGCGGCTACTCAGAGGGCTGGGGCAGCAGGGAGACGCAGGTGTGTGCGCCGCCACGGGCCATGCCCTCCACCCTGTCCCAGCACATGCCCAGAGGGACCAGCTGGAGCGAATTGAAGTTGCTGCCCCCTGGGGTTGTGCGAGCAAACTGGTGTTAAGCAGCCTGTGTGGAGCCCCTGCTGGGTTCTCAGTGAGAGGTGGGGGCCGGGAGGACAACGGGAGGAGGTGGGCATTTCCGTTGCCCCAGTTCAAAGCCCAGTTCTAAAGGGGACGGGGGTGGGGGGGTTGACGTGCAGATGGGGTTCCGGAGAAGTACTGCGGAGACTTGGGAGTCGGCCTCGGAAGCAAACAAGGGACACAGCTGGGAAGGGCCCAGAACGATTCTGGGATCCTGCGCAGAAGGGCCGGGCCAGTGTGAACGTTTATGGGGGGTTGGCAGGTGCTACGTGTGCCACGGATGGAGTCCGGGTGGAGGAGCCGGCCTGGCAGCTGTGCGTCTGCCCCCTTCGCTTGCCTGGTGGTGCCCGCTCGGCAATTCGGTTGTAATTCTTTCACAGCGGGGATGCTCTTGCTTCAGGAGGCGCACAGGGCCATCTGGTGGCTCAGTCGGCTAAGTGGCTGCCTTCGGCTCAGGTCGTGACCTCGTGGTCTTGGGATCGAGCCTCCGAGGGCCCCACACCGGGGTGCCTGCTCAACGGGGAGTCTGCTGCTCCCACCCCCACCCCCCCACCCCCCCCATGCACACCCATGCTCTCTCTCTCAAATACAATCTTTAAAATAATGATTTTTTTTTAAAGGCAGGCAAAATTGGGTCTTTTCAAAGGTGGGCAGACGGGTGTGTCATTGAGAACAAACCAGTCCACAAATTGGTGCCTGACGCTGCTGGGTCACCACTAAACCACGCCAACTGGAGGAAACCTTGCGCACTCGCGCCTGAGTCTTGGTTAAGCCCCACAGATGACCCACCCAGTCCTTGGTGGTTTTAAAGATCTGATACGAAGCAAGCAGCTGTCCTCAGAAGTAAGCCAAGTATATGAAGATAAATTAATGTAAAAACTCAGGGTGACCGTTCACTCTACCTAAGAATTCAAGTAGTAGCCAAACAGCTACACAAAATCGATTTTTAGACGACTATTCCGGGGTGTACGTCACCTGCGGATGACGAGAGAACAGGGAGCCCAGCAGAGGGAGACATGGTGCAGGGATGAAGGCCTGCACGGCCCGGGATGGAGAAGATGAGAAGCTACTCCATCCCGTCCCCCTGGGGAGACCTGAACGTCCGTGGGCTCAGGAGCCCTGTGTCCCCCGTCTAACCCACCAGACGTGCTGTTCTGTGATGGGTCGGACCCGCCTGCAAGACACCGTTGGGCTGGGCCCTGGGACTCGAGCCTCAGAGCTGGTCACCGCCGCTTGAGGCTAGCACCCGTGCCCGTGTGGCTCAAAGGGAAGTGGCGCAGGGAAAGGACCGGGAGAGGCCATGGAGTCTCCACGCCTCCCTCGGACCCACTCCCTCTCGCGCGTGCTCTTGTTCCCTCGCGTCCTCCCTACGGCTCACCAGCAAGCCCCCAGCTGTCCTGGGCAGCTCTGCTCTCCTAGGAGGGACTAGAGGTTTGCAGTTTCCACCCCATCTCCTCCCTCCCTGTAGGGGTGGGGGTGCCATCCTTGCGCCTCGCTCTTTCTGGAGGTCACTAGGCAACCTTCCTCTATTTGCCCTCCCCCCCCCCCACCAAACCCTACCAAATCTTACCTTCCTACTTCAAGAAAATCAAGGCGGGTAGATGTGATCTCCAAGCTTGCTTATCTGCCTCTGTGCGTTTTTCTTCCTACTTCTCTTGGCCTCTTTGCTGTGCTCTGGGGTTAGTGCATCCCCCCTGTTCTAAGCCAACTCACCCACCTCCTTCTTCCTGGGACCTCTAGGGTCTCCCAGCCTCGCCCTGTCCCCTGGTCCTTCTCAGCCTATTAACAGGTTCAGGTCTCCTGCCCTATAAAGAAATTTCATGGGCCCCCGCGTCCACCTCCGACCACCGTGGAGTCTTCTACCTGTCTACACTCCCTCCACCTTCCCTTCCCGTCCTTGACCCCCAAGCCCTCCGGGGGTAGGGTCGTTGATGACTGTAGTTGCCATGTCCTTGGTTCTTACCTTCCCGCCCCTCTGGTGTGTGATCCTTCCTCCTCCATGGAATTCTCCACTTCCGGGACCTTGCCTCTTTGGTCCCCCCTGCCCTTTCTGGCCATCCCTTCACGTCTCCCTATTTGCTGTTTCTCAGGCTTCCATGGCTCAACCTAGTACTTAATATCTAAGTACTTTCCCTGAAAGTCCGTTCTTTGTGATTTTCTGATACTGACTCTAGACTCTCTGTCCCCAGCCCAGACCCAACCCTGGAGCTCCAGGCTCGTCTGCCTGGCTCTCAGCCGGACCCTCCCATTGGGTGCCTCAAACCTGTCAAAATACACATGTCCAAGATTAAGCTCACCTTTAATTGGCTTTTATATTCGTTATCTGAGTTGGTGGTTCTCCCGCCCACCAACTTGTTCAAACCAGAAACCCAGAGGTCATTCAATTCTTGATTCTTCCTTTTTCTGCAGTGCTTAGGCCCAGTCACTCAAAAAGTCCCAACTTCTTGACTTTCAAGTACAGCTGACGCTCAAAGCAACAGTTTGAACTGCACGGGCTCACCTATATGTGGATTTTTTACAGCACAGTACTATCAGTGTATTTTCGTTGTGATTTTCCTAATATTTTCTTTTCTCCAGCTTACTTCATAGTGACAATACAGGATATGCTACATATAACATGCCAAATACATGTTAGTCAACTCTTTATGTCATCAGTAAGGCTCCCAATCAACAGCAATTATCAGTAGCTAAGTTTTAGGGGAGTCGAAAGTTATATGTGGATTTTCAGCTGCACCGGGGGTCAGCGCCTATGACCCCCACGTTGTGCAAAAGGTCAAACTGTAATTCAGGAGCCTGTCCCCTTCTCCGCTCGTACTACCTACCACTCCCCAGTTCACACCTTCAACATTTCTCTCAGGATCATGCCACTTCCCTCCCTCAGCACCATAGAGGGCTCCCCTGTTTCCTAAGCTTGAGGCCTGTAAGTCTTGAGGCCATGATTTGCCTGAACCCCAGCATGTAGCCCCAGAACAAACTGGCAGAGTTGCCGAATGGGGCCGCTGGTAGGGAGGATCTGAAGGGCCCTCCACAGGTGCGCTCACCTAGGTGGGTACGGGGCCACAGGGGCCAGCCACGTGGCTCATCCTAAGCTGCCCCCGAGGCTCTGGGCCCCGGGCAGGAGGCACTGGGGGAAGTGGACTCAGGCTTCTCACCCGCTCCCACTGCTCACTAACTTGCCCTGGGGGACCAAGGAGGATGCAGAGCTTGAAGCCATCGGTCAAAGGGGCAGAAGGGGGAGCCTAGGCCTCTGCATTGCTATTTCTGAGCATCTGCCTTCTACGCACAGGTGACTCCGACACCAGGGAACCAGCAGGGTGGGTGGTGGGAGTGCGGGCCGAGGTGCTGGAATGGACCCGGCTTCTTCGGCCAGCCCTTGGCCCCTCTGAGCCAGTCCCCACCTCTAATGGTACCGTGGCCCGGGGCCTAGCCCATGGTAAGTGCTCCGCCCGAGACGGCTGGAGGGGCTGGACTGGAATCTCCCGTAAGACCAGTCCTCCACTTGGTAAAGCAGGTGGGGCAGGCAGTTATCAGCACGAACTCGAGCCACCTGGGGGGCTCAGCGAACAAGCATCTGCCTTCAGCTCAGGGCGTGATCCCGGGGTCCTGGGATCGAGTTCCGCATCCAGCTCCTCGCTTCTCCCTTGGCCTGTGTCTCTGCCTCTCTCGCTGTGTCTCTCATGAATAAGTAAATAAAATCTTTTTTTTTTTTTAAAAAAAAAAAAAAAGCACAAACTCTAAGCCTGGGTGCAAATGCTAACCCTGCCACCTACTAGCAGGCAAGTCTGAGTATATTTGAAAGCCTCTGTGCCCGTGTTTCCTCACTGTGCAACGGGGTAGTTACCGGCTTCATCGGGCTGGTGTAGGGAATATTGTTAATGTGTATAAAACACTTGGGACAATCCTGGCACGTAAGGAAGCCGTCGGCGAGTATCGGCTGTTCTCATTTCACTATCGTTACTGGTACAGCATCCGGTCAAGATTCGACGGGGGTGAGGCGGGGGCCCTTAGGGCTCCAGGAAACCCCGGCTCCTCCCCTGAATCCCACTCCTGAAGCTCCCGTGACGATTTGGGGGCTCCCTCGGGCAGCCACGTCTCTGCTCCCCAGGCACAGAGCCGAGCTCGGAGCGAAGGGCCCTCCGGTTGCTGCGGCGGGGAGGCCAGCTTCCCGGCCCGGCCCGGCCCTGTCCCTGTCCCGCCCTGGCTCTGGGCAACAGCGAGGCCCAGCCCACTGAGGCCCCACCTGCCCATCCCGAGGGCAGGGCGCTTGCAGGGGTCCCCCGAGGAGCGCTTTCCTTCTAGTGGTTGTGCAGCTAGTTTCGTGTGAGGGGGAGAGATACAATCAGCATGTCAACTCGGTGATTTCGAGGAAATTGGTGCCGAGGCCAAGTGAGGAACGAGGACGCACGTGCATGCAAAGAAAACATCAGCAAAATCGTCGGTACTGACGGGGCTCAGGGGCAGCAGAAACGTGGACAAAGCTGGGTGCTGGGCACTGGGGGCCTGGAAGGCTCAGTCACCCTCTAAGGCACCTTCAGCCCTGATACCTGTCAACCCCCAGCTCCCTAGGCTTCGGTCTCCCCCTGGTTGAAGGGGGGATGCAGGACGGAGGCTCCTCCCAAGCTTGCACCTTGGCCCAAGCACCGCACCCCTCGGCCGTCCATCCCAGCAGCGCCCCGGGAGCACCACAGCTCCCCCCACCCACTGGCATTGTAAAGCCCCTCCAGGGCAAGGGCCGTCTTCCCCTAAGCATAGGCCACCCCCACCCAGGGGAGACACTCCTGGGCCCACCCCCACCCCGGGGCCTGCACCCGCACATCCGGGAGGGGTTTCCTAACTCAAGTCCCTCCTGCCGCACAGGTTCCCACTTAGTGGCTCTGGGAGCCTCCCCGGAGGGCCAGCACCTCTGCTTGCCCCTGGCTCCACGGCAGCTGCGCTCCAGGCTTGGACTCAGGGCAGCCAATCACAGAGGCCAAGAGTGGCCCTCTCCCCTCCTCGGAAGTGGATCCCGGATCAGAGGAGCCCCCCCCCCACCCTCACCCCCACCGCCCTCCTCCCTCCCCTTCTGGGTGTGTCGCCTTTTGAAGCTTAATCAGACGCGTACCTGGCTCCTGGTGCTGTGGCAGGGAAGCGGCCGGAGGCTGCGGGAGGCAGGCGGGCAGGTGGGCGGCCCCGCGGGTCCCCCCAAAGGCCCAGGAGCCGCTGGCCGCTGGAGGAGTGCTCCCCAGAGAGGTAACGTGCAAAGCTGGGGGCTGGGGGTGCGTCTGAGTTTTGTCCTAAAACAGTGCCGTCCCCCCACCTGCCCGCGGGCCTGGAGGAGTGAGGCCAGAACTTTCCCAGGGGCTTAGTCTCCCCCGACGGCTTTCCTCCCCAACCCGAGGGACCGCGGGGCCCAGCCACCTGCCGGCTGGGGTTAGAGCACCCATCTCCGACGGAGCAGGCGGGGTTAGCTGTGCTGCCAAGGGCTTTGCCACCAACTGGGCATTGTCCCGTGGTCTTGATCTTGGGAGCGCCCGCCGCCACTGCGGTCTGCCCAATGCCGGACACTAAATGCGGGTGTTCTGGGCAGAACCCGGCAGGGGCGGGGGTGTCTCCTGGAAAGCAGCTAAAACGGGAAGGGTATGGGCAGCGGAAGGCTCGGTCCTGTGTGAGTGTGGGAGCGAGGGAGCTGCAGGCGGTGCAGGGCAGGTGAGGGCGCGGCCCCGGGCAGGCGGCCTGCGGCACCGAGGGGCTGTGTGGCCGCGGCCCAGCGGCTTCTCCCGGTCTCCGTCCCGTCCCCTGTGCAGTGGGCCAGTAGCTCCGGCTCGCAGCCCCGCCGCCAGAACCGGAGACGGGCTTGCGGCGGGATGAGCACGGGGGAGGTTGCACGTAATGTGCTGTTGCTCTGTCGCTGTCGGTTGGTCCTATTTCCCGGAGACGTGATCTCACGGAAGCTCTCCGAGCCTCAGTTTCCCCAGCTGCAGCCCAGGGAAGAGACTTTACCACGGGGGGGATTCCACAGGCTGCCGGCACACGAGGGTGCCCAGCAAGTCGCAGCCCCCAGCCCCATGAAGCGAGCCAAGAATCTGTCCCCGTTAAAACACGGCATTTCCTCCCGCCCGGTTCCTCGGCTGTTTATCCTGCTGCCACATGAAGCGGCTCGTGCGGAGAAGCTCTGATCTTCAGGCCCGGGCTCTGTCTGGGGGCTCCGGCGCCCGCGGGGGGCAGAGTAGACGTGGCCGGGGGCGCCTGTGTCCCCACGGCAGTGTGTCTGTCCCCGCGGCGGTGTGGCCAGCCCGGCAGAGGTCTGTCTGTCCCTGCGGTGATCTGTCTGTCCCCGCAGCAGTGTGTCCATCCCCACGGAGGTGTGTCCGTCCTCACGGAGGTCCATCAGTCCCCACAGCTGTCTGTCCGTCCCTGTGGAGATCTGTCCACCCCTGTAGCGGGGTGTCTGTCCCTGTGGCAGCGTGTCTGTCCCTGCGGAGGTGTGTCCGTCCTCGCGGACGTCTGTGGGTCACGCAGTGGTCTGTCTGTGCTGACGGTGGTCTGTCCATCCCCGCAGCTATCTGTCCATCCCTACGGAGATCTGTCCACCCCTGCAGGGGTGTGTCTGTCCCCGTAGAGGTCTGTCTGTCCCCGCGGCGATCTGTCCATCCCCATGGCGGTCTGCGGATCACGCGGGCACCACTCGTGTGTGCCCACATCCTCGGCCACCGAAGGGCGCCTCCCTCCACCTTCAGGCTGCTCCTGGGCGCCCCCCTGGGTGTCGGGAGCAGCACCGGGCGCGCCTGAGGCTCCGTCTGCCTCGCTCCGTGAGGGACCGTGCGCAGACATGCGGCGAGCTCATCGGCAAGGTGAGAGGACAACCCGGGAGAGCTAGCATCCCCACACCCGTGATGGCTCACGGGGGACCGACAGGCAGACCAGGGTGCAGGGGAGGAGAAAGAATCGAGCGGGAGGGCCGGGGAGTCTCCGTGGACAAGGACCGACCCCACGCGCTCCCAGAGGAGGAGCTGTGTTGGAGGGCTGCCCAGGCAGCGGCCACCGTGCCTGGAGGGGGTGACCCGGCGGCACGGGGAGAAGCCAGAGGCTGCTGTGGAGAAGTGGGTCAGGCCGGAGGTGGGGAGGGGGCAGCGTGTGCCGAGGACCTTCAGGGCCGGGGGGTCGGTGGGGGACAGGACAGGGCGAGGCAGCCAAGGACGCCCTCCCCCGGGGCCCCAGAACCTCCCGGGACAGCGGCGCTGACGCTGGGGAGCAAGCGCCCTGCCATCCCCGCTGTCCCCGCCGTCCCAGCCGTCCCTGCCTAGAGACAGAGAATAGAACCAAGCGCCCCAGCTCTCTGCAGGGATGCCAAGCCAGGCAGGCTGGCCCCACAGTAGGCCCGGGACCCCGACCCCACACTAGGGTTTAACAAGATGCGGAAGGCACCGCTCACGTCTGGGGGGGCCTGAGGGCGCGAACGACGGGGAGGCCCGAGGACCCCAGCAACCGCGCACAGGGCAGGGCAGGGAGAAGACAGGGCCCGTCCTGCCCGGCCCCAGCTTTGTCCCTGGGGGGTGGGGGAGAGACACCCTCCCAGCAGGGCCACCCTGACGGCCACGAGATCCCCTTCGTGCGGCACCCCGCCTCCCTGCCACCTCGTCCCCAAGCCCTGTGGCGGGAAGTCGCTTCCCACCTCCAAACTCTCCGAGTCCGTGACCTGCAGGGCCTTGGGAACCCTTGGGCTTGTGTTCTGTGGCCCCGAAGGGATTTTCTTTACCCACAAAATACCCACTGCCTACAAGGGTAGGCCAAGGGCGCCACAGTCTCTTTCTCCTCCATTCCCCGGGTGGGCAACGATCTGGGCCGCAAAGCTAGGGCTGTGCCTGAGGGTGGCGCTGGGCCCGGGGCAGGAGGCGCAGGGAGGGGGCCGGTGCATCCTCCGGGGGCCCCTCGCCCACGTCCCCGGCTGCCGCCAGTGCAGGCGCAGCTCCCCTCCCACGTCCCAGCTCTTCTGCACGAGCGGTTGCCAGGGTTATGCTCCCCGTGTCTCCACGGCATCCGTGGAATGACTTCCCCTCCTCATTTTTGCCTTTGCAAGGGGCACTGAGGCGTGGTGAGAGTCCACAACGGCTCTCAAGCACCTTCCCCGCGCAGGCAGCGCTCGGAACAGGGATCGGAGTAACTGGGGTTCGGAAGCAGGTTAAAGCCTGGGCTCCCACCGGGGTTCTGGCCAGGGCCCTTCCCCTGCCTTTCATTCCCCAGCTGCCCTTCTGCAACCCCGACACCCCCGCACCCCCACCCCGAGGCTCCAGGCCCCTGGGAGCCGGTGCTCCTCTCACCCTCTCGAGGGCTATGGGGAAGGAGCCGCTTTCCCTGACGGTGACGTTTGTCCACCACGTTTGTCACCGCGTTTGTGAGCCCTCATCGGTGGCTTTGGATCCACATGAGTCCGCATGCCCTGGCTGCTAGGCCGGGCGTTCCCCCACCCCCCTCCACCCCCACCCCGGGGGGTCAGGACAGCCGCGGTGAGGGCGGGGCGTGCGCTAGAAGCAGCAATGACTGGGGGTCTTTGTGGCTTTTGAATTCCCGTCTCGCTCATTCTCTGGGCAGGGAGCCAAGCCTCGGACCCCCGCGCAGAGCTGCGTGCGGGCCCCAAGGGGTACGCCCCTCTCTTGGACGCTGGGGTAGCACCTCTCAGCAGCAGTGCGACCCTAGGGAAGTCGCTTCCCCTCTCTGGGCTTCAGTTCCCTCCCTGCCGAACAAGGAGCATAACCGGACCCGCCGTCTGGTGCGGACTGAGTCTCCGGCTGTGTGTGCACGCGCGTGTGCAAGCAAGCACGCGTGTCGGTGTCGCTGAGCACGGCGGCCCACATGGAGGAGACCTTCCACAGGAGCAAGCGTTTCTTCTCTGTCCGGCCGTGCTCCGAACTCCGAGCTCTCAGCGGCTCACTGTCCTGGAGGCCGATCCAGCAGGTCCCTTGGTGACAAAGCGGGAGGATGGCTCTTGCCCCCAGCGTTGGCTGCGATCTTCTGAGTCCTCGGCGCTCAGCCTGCCGGCAGCGGCGCACACCTGGCGCCCGGCTGGCGGCCGCTTCCTTTCAGACGGCCTTCTCTTTTTTCTTTTTTTAAAGATTTTATTTATTTATTCATGAGACACACACACAGAGAGAGAGAGAGAGAGAGAGAGAGAGAGAGAGAGAGAGAGAGAGGCAGAGACACAGGCAGAGGGAGAAGCAGGCTCCATGCAGGGAGCCCGACACAGGACTCGATCCTGGGACCCCGGGGTCACACCCTGAGCCGGAGGCAGACGCTCAGCCCCTGAGCCCCCCAGGCGCCCCTAAAATGGCCTTTCCTAATGATTATCCTTCTACATCTGTCTGGAGCTTTGTGGCACACAAAGCGACTTTACAGAACTTACCCATCAGGTGGGCGGCCAGGCGGGGCTCACGTTCCCGGCGCAGGTCCGCTGCGAGAGGTGGGGACGGGGCTGAGGCGGTGGCACCGTGCCTTCCCCTTAAGCCCGGGTCTTCCCCTTGTCTGACTCCGCGCTGGCCTCCCTGCTGGGATTCCTCCCTACCTCGGGGGCCCGGGCCTGCTGGGGCCCAAACCCCTGGGCGGGACTCTCAGCTGTCGCCTGGGCAGGTGCCCAACCTCTCAGAGCCGTCCTGGCCTGGGACTCAGGCGACCACCGCGGCTGACCCCCGGGTAGGAAAGGGCTTGGGGTGTGACACTAGCACGCAGTCCCTCCTGCCTTCCTCCACCACACGGGGGACACGGCGCGGCTGTCCTGTGCTGGGCCCAGCCCGCAGCCCACAGCCCACAGCCGGCTTCCCGGAAGGCGCTCGGAGATGCCCGGGGGGGGGGGGTGCGACACACAGTGACATCCACTCAACCAGAGAGCTCTGTGAATTCGGTTCCCCTTGTCTTTAAGGGCTGGTGCAAAAGCTCAAGCCCTGAGAGTAGAGTTTTCGGCCTGCGTCCTATCAGGATGGAGGTGGGGGGGGCCGCCAGGTGGGGCGCTGTGTGCAGTCGCAGCCCGCATCCCCTGGGGCATTCTGCAGCTGCATCCCAGGATCTTAGAGCTTCTGGACGCTCTTCCCAAGGTTGCCCTGCCTTCCTGACCAGCTCCTGGTCACCCCGTGCCATGAGTGCCACCTGCCTCACACCGTGACCTCCTTCCCTGTCCTCCCCTGACAGGTCAGGAAAGGGCGGCTCGTGATCGTAGAGATGGGTAACTGGCGCAAGGCAGCCAGAGCGCCGACCCGGGGCAAGCAACAGGGCGTGGTCCCCGCACATCCATGTCCGGGGGCCTCTCTCTGGAGCTCCCGGGTTGGGGGTGCTCTGGGGAGGCCGAGCCCCTTCCCGGGGGTGTGGGCAGCTGCCTCCACGAACATCTTTCTCCTCACGACTCCCGAGCACGGCCAGGGTGTGGTCCATGGGACTAGGAAGGACCAAGCCCCTCACTTGACCCTGGCGTCCTCGAGATGTTCCTGTAATGAGCATCCTCCCACCAAAAAGCTGGGGGCCCCTGCCCCGCTGAGAAGGTTCTGACGTGTCAACCTGACCCGATGCTGGTAAACTGCACCCAAGCTGAGCAGCTCTGTGCACCTCTCAGAGCCCCAGCTTCCCGTTCTGTGCATCGGAGTGTGAGCGGTGCAGGTGACGCCAGACAAGGAGCCAGAGCAGGTCACATCAGACAGGGACCCAGAGTGGGTCACAGCAGACAGGGACCCAGAGCGGGTCACAGCAGACAGGGACCCAGCGTGGGTGACACCAGACAGGGACCCAGAGCGGGTGACACCAGACAGGGACCCAGAGCGGATGACACCAGACAGGGACCCAGCGCGGGTGACACCAGACAGGGACCCAGAGCGGGTGACACCAGACAGGGACCCAGCGTGGGTGACACCAGACAGGGACCCAGAGCGGGTGACACCAGACAGGGACCCAGAGCGGGTCACACCAGACAGGGACCCAGCGTGGGTGACACCAGACAGGGACCCAGAGCGGGTCACACCAGACAGGGACCCAGCGTGGGTGACACCAGACAGGGACCCAGAGCGGGTCACACCAGACAGGGACCTAGAGCGGTGAGCTGTCAGACACCAGAAGGCACCTAATCCCCATCAGGCTACAGTGCTCCTCTCCTTCTCTTCTCTTCTCTTCTCTTCTCTTCTCTTCTCTTCTCTTCTCTTCTCTTCTCTTCTCTTCTCTTCTCTTCTCTTCTCTTCTCTTCTCTTCTCTCTCTTTTCTTCATCTTCTTCTTCTTCTTCTTCTTCTTCTTCTTCTTCTTCTTCTCCTTCTCCTTCTCCTTCTCCTTCTCCTTCTCCTTCTCCTCTCTTCTTCAGGATGCTCAGCAGAGTGACACCATGCCTGGGCAGCCCAGCCCCAAGCTCCACAATGCTGTTCTCTTGCTGAAAGTGCTGCAGACAGGTTGCCCGGGAGCGACCAGAGCTTTCCAAAGCCTGAGGCAGGAAGGATGGCATGGTGGGCAGCGTGGGATGGGGCTGCTCTGGGGCTGAGGCCGCTGCACCCCTGCCTCGGCCAGTGCAGGCCGCGCGGCCAGAGGGGCTGCAATCAGCCTGCACAGGGTCTGCTCCTGCCCAGAGGAGAAAGCAGATTGTCACCCTCCAAAGGGACTACAGAGGCGTGTGGTCACAGGCCTGGCTGCCCCCCTCCTTGGTCTGATCCAGTGAGATCTCACCGGGACTCTGAAGTGATTCTGTACGGTACATGCATAGTTGGGGGTGCTGTTGTGAATATGGTGGGAGCAGAAGGGTTATCCTCCTAGGAAGAGTTAGGGGCGATTATAAACTACACTCCCAAGGGAGGTTATGACATTTCTTACTTAAAAAAAGAAAAAGCACATATTTATCCTGGAGATTGAAGGTAGCATTTCCTAAAATGTATTCTATTAGATGTTAGCAGCCTGGAGGGAAAAAGAAGTGTTCTGAGGTCCCTTTGGGAATGTCTGAGTCAGGCAACAACAGCTTTCTTAACTGCAGGCCTTTCTCCGGGATGCTCATGGACCTGGGAATCTCCAAGAAAGGGAATAAAGGGGCCCGCGTTTCTCAAAGTACTTGACCGTGGAGCGTTCGGGGTTGGCGGGGACAAGTTTTCTCGACCACCTTGCTGGAGCCTGGGGGATACGTAAGATGATGGCACAAAGACAATTTGTTCTGTCATTTAAAAAAAAAACATCATTTTAAATTAACGAATCTCTACACCTAACGAGGGGCTCGAAAGCACCACCCCGAGACCAAGAGCTGCGTGCTCCACCTACCGAATCTGAGTCAGCCAGGCGCCCTACTCTGTCATTTTGAGCGCTTGGTTTCCTTATAAACCCTCCCAGTTTGAGGGCAGCAGGGGATGAAACCATCAGCAGGACGTTATAATAATGTGCCACCGCGGGGTATTGTGGCCTTAGAGCGCCTGGCAGCCTGGGACAACCAGGAGCTAATAACCCTGGTGGGGCAAATGCTTCGTGCTGCCCAGTTAGGAGCAGCGAGACTTCGGGAAGGGAGCCCAGGACACCTCACTGGTAGCTCATTCTATTGCAAGCTGGAGTCTGGGTTATGGAGTTTTCTGTGTAAACCTTGATGACAGCCGGCCCCCAACAAAACGGCAGCACGGGGAATGGGGCGAACACATCGTGGTCCTACCCGGGGAGGTCAGCGGCCTGCATCACCAGGCGAGCTTCATGGAAGAGGGTCAGGTGCGTCTCACGGAGCACGTGTGCTCCGCCATGCCAGGGTGGAACGGAACCAGGGTAGAGCAGCGCCAGAAGGAATGGGGTGGGGGTCGCTACCCACAGGTGTGCCTCCATCTCGGATAGGAGCCAGGGCCCCTTGGAAAAGTGGACAGTCTTGCCCACAGGTGCTATTTTGTGGCTAAGTAAAGCACTCTGTGGGTTGGTTGGACTTGACCCTGTCAACGGTCATTGGCTGATGTGCGGGGGGCAGGGAGCAGTTCCCACACTTCCCAGCACACCCCTCTCGCACCAGTTGCCTGATACTGGCACAGTGTGCTATTTTCCGTAAAAGAAAAAAAAAACTATGCTTGATTAGATGCACTTTACGTCCATGTATAGGATGAAAGTGAAGGGATGCAAATTGATCCACAAACTCATGGATTAGTGCATGTTAACAGGAAAGCGGGGGACTCTTCACTGGGGAGGGGCTTCCTTTCCCCCTAGTTTCCAAAAGGTCCGGACACGCAGTTCCCCGGGGGAGTCCTAAGGGGGAGTTAGTTCACACTTCCACACTCAGGAGGCCCGGAGCTTGAATTGCACCCGAGGCTACTGCCGCGGCTACTGCCGTTGCTCCTCACCGCCACATGGTGACACTGTTCACAGATGGTCCTGCCCAGGCCGGGGACCAGCGAGCCAGGGTGTCTAAGCTACTCAGGGTGTCTAAGTTCGGGCAAGGGGGGTCTTAGCAGGTTCCCCGCCGGAGGCAGCTGTTGGTGCTTGACTCAGTCTGATTACATCCCAATTCTTTTTTTTTTTAATTTCATTTATTTATTCCTGAGAGACACAGAGAGAGGCAGAGACACAGGCAGAGGGAGAAGCAGGCTCCACGCAGGGAGCCCGATGTGGGACTTGATCCCGGGACCCCAGGATCACGCCCCGGGCTGAAGGCAGACGCTCAACCACTGAGCCCCCCAGGCGCCCCTGGTTACATCCCAATTCTTGCCTTCCCACCCGCAGAGCTCCCCTAGGCCACCCTCCCGAGACTATCCTCAAGGGGGAGTCCCCTTCCAAAGGGGGAGCAAGGTGACCTGCGGAAGCTCTGTCACCAGAGCTGGTGCTCCGTCACGGCACCATTATTCAAATCTGCACGAGGACAGCCCCTCCAACAGGATTCATAATTCAATAAGATCCTGTATTATGGGGACACCTGGGTGGTTCAGTGGTTGAGTGTCTGCCTTGGGCCCAAGCCATGACCCCGGGGTCCCGGGATCGAGTCCTGCATCGGACTCCCTGCGTGGAGCCTGCTTCTCCCTCTGCCTGTGTCTCTGCCTCTCTCTGTGTGTCTCTCATGAATAAATAAATAAAATCTTTAAAAAAAAAAAAAAAAAGATCCTGTGTTAGGTCAGAGCCAGCCCCTCGGATCTTGGTGCCCAAATGCAAAGCAGCAGGGAGACACCCTGGGGGAGGGAAGAGGGCTGAAGAAGGGCATGGTCGTGGAGCATTTGCTGGTGTATGAAGTTACTAACTGTGGAAACTCGGACCAATACCTTAACTTTTATGAACCTCAGATTCATCACCTGTAAAACTGGGTCATTTTAGCGTCGACCTCAGGAGAATGGTGTAGGAGTTAAATGGGATGATCCATGGAAAGTGAGTAGCACGGTGTCTTGCACATCATAAATAATGAATAACAGCTAGAATTATCATTATCATTACATTTCACAGCAGTGTTTTTTTCCCCCCACCGGGGCTCTATCCCGGTGTCCAGAACGGCCCCTCATGTACCCCAGGCCCTCGGGTAAATATGTGTTGGGTGAACGGCCCCCTGATTCTTGGTGATAACCTACCCCGCTGTGTCCCTCGGCTTCTGGTCTGGGCTGGGGGGTTCGATGGCAGAAGTAGAAGACAATGCACCTGCAGGTGTGTCCCCACCTAGGCTCCCTGCCAGGCTAGCAGCTCTTCCCTGACAGCAGAGAGAGAAGAAGTGGCTCGAAGACCATCAAGCTAGGAGGTTTCTTGTTGGTCCCTCTGCTGAATAGTTTTGTGAAGAAATGGGAACAGTATGTCTGGAAAATAAGTATTGAGTATTGAGTCAACACAGATAGTTATATTTGCTAAAATCATCATTAGATATAAATACGCTTCTGACCTCTATCACATTAAATTTGAATGATTAAATCCAATTTGAAAAGACGGGGGTCATAGGGGACAGTACAGTCTGGATCCCAAGTTTTTACGAAAATGAGGCGCTGCTAGCAAATGACTTTCAGCACTGTTATGTACCCAACACGGGGCCGGGGCAGAGGGGTCGCCTAAGAATGAAAGCCCTGCCCTCGGGTGGCTTACAATCTGGTTGAAGACGCAAAGACTCGGAAGGCACAGCCCTGATCGTCCACGCGGGGAGCTGCTCAGCTCAGGCAGTCAGCACGGCGGGGCCTCCCTCAAGGCTCGGCAGGAACGGGGAAAATCAGAAAAGCTGTGAAAAGCGTCCCAACCCCAGTCAGTAGGAGCCAAGGAGTGAGGTCAGGAACGATCGGAGAGTGACAGGAGGCTGGTCCTGATGGAGTTGAGGGTCTGTTGGAAAGGAGATTTTCTAGAACCTTCCCTCAAAACCATTGGGAGCCCTGAAAGGCTGCTGGGCAGGGGAGGGATATTCGAATTTGTCCTGATGTCTGGCACCTTTGCTTCTACTTTCCAGAGCCCATGCAAGTCTCCATGACGCTTAGAATCTTAGAATCGCTATTGATATTTCCTGGGGTTTTCTTTCATTCAGCACGGAGGGCTGAGCTAGCTGGGGACAGAGCGGGGACCCGATGCAGCACAAAAATGGGAAAGTGCAGACGGGACTCCCCCAGGAGTGAGTCACCACCGCCCTGCCCCCCATCAGGGACAGAGCTACCCCTTTCTGTCTCATAGAAGGGCCTCGCCCGGGGACCCCTGGGGGACCAGTCGGTTGAGCGTCTGCCTTGGGCTTAGGTCATGATCCCAGGGTTCTGGGATCGAGCCCCACATCAGACTCTCGGCTCAGAGCCTGCCTCTCCCTCTGCCCTTGCCGGCCACTCTACTTGTGCTCTCCTTCTGTCACATAAATAAAGTCTTAAGGAAAAAAAAAATAAAGGCCTTGCTCAGTGTCCGAGGCCTGTCGCCGCGCCATCTCTCCCCGTGCGGGTACAGCTCTTGCTCCTTCCCGCATCTGCCATGAGGAGCATGACGAGTGCTAAGATGGCATGTGCCGGACACCGGGGACACACACAAGAGGGGAGAACAGGGCCTGAGAGAATGCCGGGAGGAAATTCCGCCCAGGCTGAATCCGCTGGCCACATGTGATGAGGGTTGGCGGCACTTAAATTCGCACGGGCCACTTGTTTCGGGAGTAGCAGCTTCGCAGAGCCCGGGAAGGGCCCTGACCAGCGCAGCCCTCCGCCCAGCCCCCCATCCAGTTATTCAACAAGCATTTGTGCAGCGTCTGCCACAGGCCAGGAGCTGGGCCAGCCTCAGCGCAGAGGTGAGAGAGCAGACATTTCCGTTAAGCGCCATGAAGGAGAAGCCCAGGCCCGGCTGGAGGGTGCCTCCCGGATCCACGTGCACCGGGGCGCAGACGCTTTGGCCATTGCTGCTGCCCCGCCAGCCAAGGGGCTTTGAAGTCCCAGCAACACCCGAGTCTTGGGAATGCGATTCATTTCCTTCAGTAAAGAGAACCCCTTGGTGGACGTGTGGTCGCCACCGGGCTAGTCCCATAAGCAGCCTTTGAGCCCCTTAGATGGAAGGTCCTGGAATGTATCCTTCATGAGACTTGATCCCCACTCTCAGAGGAAACGACGTCATTGGCCCTTTAAAAAAATTTTTTTTATTTAAATTCCAGTTACTTAACACAAGTGTGATTCCAGTTTCCGGTGTACAACGTAGCGATTCAACACCTCTGTATGATACAAGGTGTTCGTCACAGGTGCTCTCCTTAATCCCTCACCTGCTGCCCCCATCTCCCCCGACCTCCGCTCTGGGAGCCAGCACTTGTGTTCCATGGTCAAGAGTCGCTTTCTTGGTTTGCCTTTCTCTTTTTCCCCGCACTCATTTGTTTCTTAAATTCCACACGAGTGAAATCATACGGTATTTGTCTTTCTGACTTACGTCACTTAGCGTTTTACTCTCTAGCTCCATCCGTGTTGCAGATGGCAAGATTTCATTCTCTTTTATGGCTGAGGCTATTCCACTGTGTATATACACCCCCTCTTCCTTATCCTCATCTACCAGCAGACACTTGGGCAGCTTCAATGCGGTTGTAGAGCGTAGAGTGTGCTGCTGTAAACCTTGGGGGGCATGGACCCCCTTGAACTAGTATCTTTGTGTGCTTTGGGTAAATACCTAGTAGAGTGATTGCTATATGGTAGGGTCATTGGGCAGGTTTTAATTTTTTTTTTTAAGATTTATTTATTTATTCAGAGAGAGAGAGAGGCAGAGACACAGGCAGAGGGAGAAGCAGGCTCCATGCAGGAAGCCCGATGTGGGATTCGATCCCGGGTCTCCAGGATCACACCCCAGGCTGCAGGCGGCACCAACCCGCTGTGCCACCGGGGCTGATTGGGCAGGCTTTATAGGCCGGGACCAGGAGGCGTTTTGGGGCATATTTATTTTCTCGTTTGATTCTCACATGTTATTAATCTCCTGTGAGGGATGTTCAATTAGCTCCACACGTGGAAACCAGGACGCAGAGAGGCCCCCCACCGCGAACACAGGTCTGAACCGTGCTCTAGGCCTGACCTGGTCAGCGGGCGGCCACACGGCCTTCCCTGTTCCACGAGCCCCGTGGAGGGTGGGGGTGGCACGGGGAGCCCGTCCTACACGGCCTTTCCTGACTCATATGTTCACTCTCCTCTTTTTTTTTTAGAAACTGAGCTGCCCTGAGCTGAGCGGGGACTCCTCACATCTGTTTGCGCCCCGGGCAGCTGGGGGACCCCCCCCCGCACACCGAGGCGGTGAGGAACAAGCACCCAGCGCCGGCGGCCCCCAGGATGACGCCCCAGGGTTAGCGCCCGGGGGAGGCGCCCATGCTGCGCCCAGGAGCAGACGGGGCGCCGAGGCCTGCCGCCCCCCGCCCATGGGCGCCGCGGGAGAGCGCAGGGGTCCCCGGAGCGCTGCAGGCCCGCGGCTGGATTGGAGACGGTGCCCGCTGAGCCTGTGCCAGGAGCCGCGCTAGGCCCGAGCCATGCCCGCCGTCGGGGGGACCTCGGAGGCCGCCCCAAGGGGCGGAGGGAAGGCCTGAGCGCACCCGCGATGTGACGCGGCCCGCGTGGGGACCCGCAGACCCCGGGCGCCGAGTCGGAGTCGGGCGGGGATGCACAGCGCCTTCTGCGGCGCGCTGGTGGAGCGGCGCCCCCGGGCGCCCCCGAACCGCGCGCCCCCGCCCGCAGAGCCCCCCGCGCGCCGCGCGCCCCCGCCCGCCGAGCCCCTGGGCCGCGTGCCCCTGCTGCTGTGCCCGGGCGCCGAGCCGCGCTGCTACGAGGCCTACGAGGCCTACGCGGCCGTGCTGCCCTGCGTGCCCTTCCCCGGCGCCCTCGGGGGCTACGACTACCCCTTCGAGCCCGCCTTCATCCAGAAGCGCAACGAGCGCGAGCGGCAGCGGGTCCGCTGCGTCAACGAGGGCTACGCGCGCCTGCGCGGCCACCTGCCCGGCGCCCTGGCCGAGAAGCGGCTCAGCAAGGTGGAGACCCTGCGCGCCGCCATCCGCTACATCAAGTACCTGCAGGAGCTGCTGAGCGCCGCCCCCGCCCCCGCCCCCGCCCCCGCCCCCGCCCCCGACGGCGCGCCGCCCGCCTCCCCGCCCGCCCGCCGCCCCGCGCGCGCGCCCCAGGCCTCCGAGGGCCCCTGCTTCTCCTCCTCGCCCTTCTTTGAGTCGGAGGCGTCCAGCCACTGACCGGCCGGGCGGGGGACCCGCGGGGGCCGCCCCACTCCCGAGGGAGCCTGGCCACGGGGTGGGGGGGGGCGAGGGGCAGGGAGGGGGACAGAGGGCACCGCTGACCAGGCCGCAGGCCCCAGGCCCCAGGCCCCAGGCGGGCAACCCAGGACAGCCCCGCCCCGCGCTGCGGAACCTCACGTCTGAGGCCCGCTGTCGATCGTGCGCCACCCCCCAGCCCCGGGGGCGGGGGAGGTCAGGGGGGCCCTCGCCCACCTCCAACCTCCCACCTCGGGCGCCGCAGGTGCAGCCCCGCAGCAGGTGCAGCCCCACAGCAGGTGCAGCCCCACAGCAGGTGCAGCCCCGCCGCAGGTGCAGCCCCGCAGCGGGTGCAGCGCCATAGTGGGTGCAGCGTCGTAGCAGGTGCAGCCCCACTGCAAGTGCAGCCCGCCGCAGGTGCAGCCCCACCGCAGGTGCAGCCCCATCGCAGGTGCAGCCCCGCAGTCAGGTGCAGCCCCGCGTCTGCGACTCCCTCGGGAGGCCAGAGGTCTTTGGTTTGGATGAGCCAGGCCCTTGCTGTCCCCGAGATGGCCCCAAATGGCCTGAGATGGCCTCAGATACTAACTAGAGTGGGCCCTGGGAGCTTGCTCGCCGCCAGCCCCTGCCCCCGAGGAGCCCAGACACCCCGTCGAGGCAAGAGGCCAGGCTGCTGCCTGCGCTCAGCCCAGCTCTGACCGGGGGAGAGGCCATGTGTGTGCCTGGGTGGTGCCTCTGGCTTTCCTGATGGGGGCGATCGCCCACCGCCACCCCTAGCCCCCCATCCCACCCCCACCCCCATGTAGACTTTTCATCCTTTTTCCCTCCCGGTCAGTCGAGGACTGCGTGTCTCCCCTCAGACTGTGTCCCCTCTGTGGGCGGTGGGACCATGCGGCACTGTTTGTACCAAGAGGCTAAATAAAAGATTTGCTGAGTTTTGTGATCCCAGATGTCATCTACCTCACTCCCCCGATGCCCCTGGGGACTCCCACCCACAGCTCAGGCCCTTGCTGAGGCTCTGGGGCGCTGTTAGCTCTGCGTCCCACTGACCTTTATGGAAAGTGTCGTGCACCCAGCGGGGCGGGGAGGGCCGCAGTCCCGGGTCAAGCCGCCGCCCCTGTCCTGTTAGGCGCTGCAGGGGCTGAGACAGGGTACAAGGCACACGGTCGCTGCGCCGTGTGGCAGGTGCCGGGCCTGAAGTGCGCTCGTTCAAGATTCTTCTGAGGAGGGGTTAGCTTTCCCTGCCGTGCGGTGGGCATGGGTGGGGGGTGTCTGGCCTGGTAGCCAGCCACAGGTCGGGGGACGGATGGGGCTGTGGGGTAGGGTGCTGAACGAGGCCACCCAGCACCTTCTCGGGGGGGTGTCATGGGGCCAGGGAGCGGGGGCAGCGAGTCTTGGCACAGGGGAGCCCGTCTGCAGTTTGACGCCACCCCCTTCCTGAACTCTCTGTGGCCCCAGGCTTGAAGCCTCCCGTCCTGTCTCCCACTGCCCCCATCCCAGGCCCATGGGGACGTTCCTTCTGCCACCCCCTACCAACGTCCTCAGGGACATGCTGGGCTGTCACTGGCCCGGCTGGGAGGGAATGACAGCTGCCTGGCCTCAGAGTCAGGCAGGCAGCAGGGAGCCAGCAGCGGGGAGCCAGCGGAGGCTAATTTTACTTGCTGGGAGCAGGGACAGTAATCCTCCTGCCCCGCCTCCGGGCTGGCTCAGCAGGGCTCGCTTGGCCTCACTGGCCCAGTCCCCACGGCGGGGGCACTGGGGACGCAGGGAGGCGAGGGCAGCGGGACTGCCAGGGGAGCCATGGAGCCGTCCTCGCCCCAGGACGAGGGCCTGAGGAAGAAACAGCCCAAGAAGCCGGTTCCGGAGATCCTGCCGAGGCCGCCCCGGGCCCTGTTCTGCTTGACCCTGCAGAACCCCCTGAGGAAGGCCTGCATCAACATCGTGGAATGGAAGTATCCTTCAGGACCCGCAGGGCATCAGGGACAGGGAGGGGGCAGGGTCACGGATCACCGAGCTGGGGGGCCGGGGGGCTGCTCAGTAAGGAAGGCTGCGGCTGAGGGGGACAGGGACAGCGGGAGGAGCGGAGCCACTGAGGCCTGAGAGTGCTGGGCCCGAGGCCTGGTGACAGCCATCTGCAGAAGGGGCCCGATGTGTCACGGAGGAGGGTCCGCAGGTGTCCCCAAATCCCATTACCGGGGGGCTCCACCGAGGGGTCTGAGGCAAGAGTCTCCTTTTGATACAGGAGGGGAGAGAAAGAGGCAGGGGCCTCTGCAAGACAACTGTCCCCCTTGACGGGAGGGTGTGAGGGCAGAGCTTGCCGGTGAGTGAGGGGAGTCCAGCTGGGGATGGAGTCCAGGGAGACAAGGCCTGGGACAAAGGGCTGCTGTGACGGGCTCTGGGGGGGCGCGGGCCCAGACGCCGGGCGGTCTTCGCCCACACATACCACCCTGGGGACAGGCACTAGCAGTCCCTTTCTCCGTTTGCACTAGCTCTGAGAGGAAGAAGGATGAAAATATCTGGGTTATTTGGGGAAGGGAGGAAGGCGATTAGGGGGAGGGGCTGTGTCAAGCGTCTTCTCAGAGAGAGGTCAGGAATATTTGAAATATTTCTCTAGGGTTCTGGAAGACTGGGCTCCCACCAGCTGTTCCCTAGAAGAAAGGGGAATACGGGATCACTGGGAGGATGAGAAAACCAGGGGACCCATTGGAATAGCTGGGGTCAGAGTCAGCCCTGTTCCCCACAGCTGCACCGCTGCCTCCGTCGGGCCTGTGGGATCGGGTTTCCCCGGGTGGCTTCTCCGTGCTCTGCTCCTCTGCACCTTCTCCTCCGCAGGCCTCTGCCCTGCGGCCCAGCTCTTCGCAATCACTGGGAGGAAGAGGAAGGGGTACAAGCCCAGACCTTCTGCACAATGTGCCTCCCACCCCGCAGCCTGTCCCCACCACCCGCCATCCAATGGCTCGGCCCATGGATGCATGGACACTGCTCACCCACAAGGGACAGGGCCCGGGGGTGGCCCTGGGGAGCGACTGTGAGGGGCACGTGTGCCTGGGAGGGAGGCGTGTGCAGGTGTGCGGTGCACACCCCGGCCTGTGAGCACGGCTGGGGAGGGGCAGGGTGGGCGGCTGACTCATTGCCTCACACGCATTCGTTCCTTGGGCTGGGGGGGTTCAGGCTCCACCCACAGCTTACCCTTTCCCGGTCCTGTTCCCGCGGATGCTCAGCCCCCTGCATCCCTTGCCATTTCTCTGAGTGAGTCCCCCAAGTCGTCTGGTGAGAGTCTCAGAAAGTCAGGGCCCCCAGGGCAGGGCTGGGGATGGGCAGGGCCTGGACCAGTGAGACCTCAGGGCCCCTACAGCTGAGCAGCCCCGAGCCGGGACCCGAGCTTCACACTCCCATCACCGCCGAGCCAAGTTAGCTGTTCCTGGGGAGACCCCACAGGGGAGCGGGGAGGAGCAGAGTGGGCCCCCGGTGTGTACGGTGCCAACCCCTGCCTGTCCCAACCCCACGCCTCACTCGAGGGCTCTCCTTGACCCTGACACTAGACCCTTCGAGACAATCATCTTGCTCACCATCTTTGCCAACTGTGTGGCTCTGGCTGTGTACCTGCCCATGCCGGAAGACGACAACAACACTCTCAACCTTGGCCTGGTAAGATAGGTCCTCCTATGCGCCTCGTGCGGGCCTGCAGCCCCAGGCCGGGGAAGGCCCCCTTGGGGGGCTGCTTGCTGGTGGTAGTACCGGAGCTTCCCACTCACTTGCAGGGCTGGCCGAGCGACTCCTCAGCTCTGCAAGGTAAACTGGCTAATTCTGGATTCCGTCTGACTGGGCCCAGGCACCGTGCTAAGCACCTATGAGACTGGGCCCGGGCACTGTGCTAAGCACCTATGAGACTGAGCTCAGAAAGTGCCACCCCGTAGAGCGGCGCCATCTGACATGCGGGAAGCAAGGCTTGTAAGGTCAGCTACCGAGCGAGGGAGGCGGACTGCTGCTTTCCCTTTCCTGGACACGGTCCAGAAGGAACTGGCCTCCTGGGAGAGTGGGATCTAGGAATTCCCAGAGAGCGCGTGTTTTAGAGCTCTGTGCCTCGCTCTCTGTGCCTCGCTCTCCGCGGCCCATCACCAACAACGGGGACACAGACCACAAAATGCCAGGCCTGGAAGGGATCCCCCGGGATCACGTGGTCCCATCCCCTCCCCGCCTCGCTGGTTTCCGGATGAGGAGCCCGAGCCCCACGCAGGCGAAGCGCTGACCCAACCCAGCAGCTAGATCCTGGTAAACACGGTGACCGTTTCCGAGGCGCCAGGTTCTGTGCTAAATATTTTACGTTATTGTCTTACTTAATCCTCATAACTACCCCCGGGAGGCAACACCATTAAATCCGTGTAAAAGAGAAGGAAACTGAGGCTCAGAGAGTTTGAGTACTTTGCCCAGGGTCACCCCCTCCCCCCATGCAAGTCCTGCAAGAGGGTCTCCGACTCAGGCCTCTCTGACTTTAGGACTTGCCCTTGTGACGGCCTTTGCCAACACGGTGACAGCGCGAGGACTCCAGGGGAAGCCCTCCTAGAAACAGTGCTCTCAGGCATGTACTGTCCAGGCCCCCGGGAGACAGGACAATGGGCCCACCATCTCAGCTGGCTTTTTCCTGATTTGCACCACAGGGGTGGGAGGGGGGGGACCAATTAACATGCATCCGGGGCCTGAAAAAAGGTATTTATCTTTGCTTCTCCTTTATGCCGGTTTCCATGGGAATCTATCTTGAGCTGCTAAGAAGCTGGGATTTTTAAGTGTGTGTTAGGCTATAAACAGAAAAAACTCTGAGCTCCTGAGTGCGGAAGGAGAGCGAGATGAACTCTGGGCAGGGCCCCTACAGCCGCGGCTGGTGGGGGGCGGTGCTGAGCCTCAAGACAGGCCTCGGATTCCATGTCCCTGAATCCACCGAGGGGCTCTGGGTCCAGCCCACTCTCCAGGGTTTTGTATTTCGGGGCCTTCGTTCCATTTCAACGCCTTAGGTTGGCTCCTTTCAAAAGGAATCGCCCCCTGGGAGGCGTTGAATGACACTTTACTGGTCTGTCGTCTTCCACTGAAACAAAATGGAACTTTCGCGGGTCCCGGGTACTTGCCCTTAGCTTCCGGGCTGGCTCGCAAGGCCTTGGGGAAGGCCTAGGCCCACAGGCACAGGACGAGGAGTTTCCTGGGAGAGGAAAACCTGACCAGAAGCCGTCCCAAAGCGGTGAATATCACCACAAACATCAAAGTTGGACAGACTGTTAGTATAATCAGTGAGGGATCCTCCTCGGATCCTTCGGGAGGGCGGGGGGGGGGGGGGGGGGAAGCCCAGAGAGCCCAGGGGCACCTCAAGGGTCTCGGAGCCAGCTTCCAGCAGCCGACGCTTCCTTCCCCCTAGCCAGTGACATGCTCCCTCCATACAATCAAGCAGGAGGGAAATGAGGGGAGTTAGACCAGGAGGGGAAATCCGACATTTATCTCTCTCTTACCCTACTGGCTGCTTTGTAGGTATCTGAGAAAGGTGAGGCACTTTCAGGTCATGCAAAAGGGAGGCCCAGGAACCCATTCTTCATTAACTTTCTCATTCATTCAGTAAATATTTATTTAGTGCCTATTGTGTCCCAGGCCCATGCTGGGGACATAATTGGGTTCCAAACAGACATAGTTCTGATCCTCACAGGGCTTAGTTAATTAAACCAATTAAATACGTAATTATAATTAAACCAATTACACACGTAGTTAAAATGGGAAGGTTTGGGACGCTATGATATTGTCCTGGAGGAGGATCTAGTCCTTCCCAGAGAGTGAGATGTTCCCCCTGAGGTGTGAAGGGTGAGGACAAGGCCAACCTCATGGGCTTGTGACCCCTACAGTCCCTCTGGGGCCTGCACTCAGGAGGGCCCCACGCATGGGCCTTAATAGTCTGTGGTTATAGTACTGAAAACTGAAATGATTTCATCTTTGAATCCTTATTTTGAGGGTGAAGACCAATGGGACAATAATGGGACATGCGCCAGTAGCGTGGAGCCATGGCTCACTCACGGTTTCCCCCTCGGCCACTTCCTTCTAGCCCCCCACCTCGGAGGACAGACGCTGCTCAGTCTCCCCCGCTGGTGCCCTGGGCCAGGGTCAGGGTTGGGTACGCATGGGTCAGGGCATGGCAGTGGCTGTCCCTACCCTGGACCGACAGGACCACAGCCACTCAGTGAGTGATTGCCGGGTGGAGCCTGAGGCTCATCCCCCAGCCAGGTACTTGGGGTCCCCTGGAGCCGAGGCTACGATACGCTGCCTGTCCACCTCAGTTGGAGGCAGAAGCTGATGGGATGGGAGATGCCTGCCTCCACTTCCCCACCTGTAGCCAAGGGTCAGGATGTCTGGCTGCTGGACGGGGGTGGAGTGAGTGTGGGGCGGGTCATGAAGGAGGACGGGGGTGCCCGTGAGGGTCTGCACCTGCCCCACACAATACTAAACAGGTGATTAAAAAACACCACGGCAGGTTGAGAAAGGAAAAGCTTCATATTTTAATACCTTTCGTGGTTCTTACTTCCTACTTTTTTGAACAATTTTTCATTTGGTACTGGGTCCATTGATTCTGTAGCTGGTCCCGGAGGGCAGGTTGGGGCACCAGGGGAGAGGTTGTAGAAGCCGCCACGGGGAGCCCCGCGAGCAAAGTGCTAGAAGCAGGAGGTTGAGAAAGGAGTCTGGGCCTTGGAACTGGGTAGATAGAGGGTGGCCTGGGAGGGGGGAGGGGGGAGACGGGGAGAGTGGGGGGGGGGCCGTGAAGTTGTCCAGGCAGCAACGGGGAGGCCGGAACTGAGGCGTGATGGGTGACAGGATGACGTTGAGAGACGGTGGGGAGGCGGCCCAGGGAGACCCGCCGTGGGGACGGAGGCGTGGGGGAGAGGAAGAAGGCAAGGATGACGCTGGTGTCAGTGTCAGCGTGGGTGACAGAGCAGGAGGGGGATCACTTACCAAGACAGGCGGCGCGGGGGAGGGGAGGGCAGGCTGCGGAGGGAGGAGGGTGCAGGGCTCTCCGCCCACCCCCCCCACCCCCCCACCCCCCCACCCCTGTCACGTTGGGATGCGGTGTGGGCGGTCACTAGGCAAGTGGCTGATGGGTGACAGGGAGGAGGCAGGGCGGGTCGGGGGCAGGAAGGGCTCCGGCAGCTGCCAGGCGTGCAGAGTCGGGAGGCGTCCAGCACCCTGGGCTGTGGGGAAGAAGCCCCGACGGCCGTCGGAGGAGCACGCGCCCCTGCCAGGTCTGGGTGCGCCTCCAGGAGCCCTCTGTGCTCCCCGCTCAGCGTCTGCTGCAGGTGACGGCCCGGTGCTGAGCCCCCCGACCCTGCCCATCCGGGGTCCACCCTGCACAGAGGACGCGGGGGCTCCGAGCAGGCAGGGGCGCCCTGGAGGGGGAAGCGGCGGGGGAGAGCCGGGCAGGAGCAGGGCGGGGACGCGGAGCCCTGCCAGCCGGGAGCACCCTGGGGTGGGGGGGCCTCTGACCCCCACCGGGCTGGGGAAGCCGGATGCTGGGTAACCGTGGGCTCTGGACGCACAGGTGTGCTGCGGAGTCCGGGCCCGCTCGTACGCTGGCTATGTGGCTGTGGACATGCTAGTGACATCTCCGCGCCCTCAGTCCTGTCCCTTGGAAGATGCGGATGACACTGTTCGCTTCAGAGAAGCTACAGGAGGAGCCAAGCCCTCATTGCTGTGGTGCCCCCTCTATCCACATAAGCCATTCCATTATGCAGGGACCACAGCGCCTCAGGGCGGGCTCCGCAGTCACAAAGCCCCCAGCACAGAGCCCCCTGGGCGGTTCTACATTCAGAGCATGACCAAAAGATACCAGATAAAAAATCCATCTTCACCCCACCCACTATCTATCCCCGATTTCTCTGATTTTTCATTTTCACTCCTTGAGACATCCAACTTATCTGAATGGCCTTCCTGGCCACCCCCCAACCCCATCCTCCAGCAAATTCTCCTCCTCCTCCTCCTCCTCCTCCTCCTCCTCCTCCCATCATCAACTGTTGAGCACTCACAATTGTGCTGGTTCTATTCTAATGCTTTATTACATGCATTATGTCATTAATTGCCCACAAGGCAGGTAGTATTATTTTTCTCACTTTTACAGAAGCGTAAACTGAGGCACAGAGAGGTTAAACCACCGCACAGGCCCCGCCGGCTACGTGGCAGGCCTGTACCCCGTGTTGGGCATCCTGCTGTGGTTTTCCTGGTACCAGGAGAGGATGGCGACCCCGCGCCCCTCCCCATCCCAGCCCCTCCCTGTACCCGTGCCTTCCCCTGATAGTGAAGCTGCTGGCTGCCCAGACCAGCACGGACGCTCACAGCGTCCAGGCTCAGCCTCTACCTGGGCTGGGCTCCATCGCCCAAGAAAGAAGCCCGCCTTAGGCTTGGGAGGCCTGTGTCTCACACAGCCCTGTCCCAGAATTGTCCCAGGAGGGTGAAGGCTGGGGGTGCAGCTCACGAGGGGGACCATCTGTCAGAGAAGCAGGGAAATGGAGCAGACACCGAGTCACCACGGGGGCCGGCCAAAGGGCAGTGAGATGCCCCAGGGCCTTGGAAGCCAAGACCAGCACCCCGGGCCTTAGTCCCCACCCCAGACCAAGACCCTCCCAAGCCAGCCCTAGCTCCCTGAGGTCTGCAGGGCCGCTGCCCCCAGGGGGTACCCCTGACTCAGTTAAAGGGGACTTGGGAGGGTCATCATTCCGGCCTGAGGGAATGCTCAGCCTGAGGGAACCCGTGTGGAAAGGCCACGAGGATCAGAGTTACTAATTGTTGGGCACAGACGGGGAGTTGATTGCTTTGTCTACACTGTCTCCCTTCGTCCTCAAAGCCGCCTTGTGTCAAAGTACGCTTCTCAAACAGTGCAGACCTGACTCTGATTAAAATACAGAAGGAACGCGCGTCCGCACTGAACGCATCTGCTAAGAGGACAGGCAGGAGGGGAAAGCTGATTCGAAGAGAATTGGAGGAACAGAGAAGAATATGATGTTGGAGGGACAAAGGATGGATGTAAGATCATGAGGGGAGACACCAAGCCGGCCGCTGTCCCTCGGGGCAATGCAGCAGTGGCCTGTCGGGGTTGTCTTTTCCAGCGCTTGCATCTCGACGGGACCCTGAGACTTGAACAGGTACCTTCCCGGAGGTCAGTGGTTTCCCACGGCCGGGGAGGGAAGGGGCGTTTAGTGATGTTGGGAAGCTGGTCGGGACCGTGTCCACACTGCTGGCGTCCAGTATCTAGAAGCCCGGGATGCCGCTCAACACCCGCCAAGCACAGGACGGCCCCCTCCCACCAACAGAGAATTCTCCAGCCTGAAGTGAGAATAAGGCTGGGGCTGATAAACTTAGCCCCAGATAAGGACATGGTTCTTGGCCAGGCCTTTTATAAAATGCTCCGGCGCGACATTATAAGGAAACGGTGACCTCCCTTCGCCTATGTTCTAAGTTCTGGATGCTTTTTGGCACACGGGTCAGGTGGGCCCCGGTGCCGCCCGGGAGGGGCAGGGCCAGGCCGGCGGGATTCAGCCTCTCAGCTGGTCCCCGGCTCCCCACCCCGGCGCTGGGAGAGCTGCGCCCGCCCTGCCGGCCCTCCCGTGTCAGCAGACTCGGCTAGGCCCCAGGACATTCCTGGGGTTCAGGTTCCCGCGTGGCCCTCTGCACAAGGCTGCAGCCTAAGCCTCTGGCATCCAGGGCACTTGGCTTTTTATAGGGTCTGGAATGTGCCCGCCGCCTCCTGCGGCCCGCCGCCCGCTAGCCTCAGCATCTGGGGAGGCCCTGGCCTCAGACGGGCCCCAGCTCGGGCCTCTGCTAGGGAGATCCGGGACCTGCCAGGCGCCGGTGAAGGAGCCTGGGTCTCCCACCCTACAGGCGCCGGCCACGTGAAAGGAAAGCCTGCCTTCCCGCCTCCCTGGGAGCCTGGCCTCTCCCCCCGCAGGGCCTCAGCTCCCGCTCCGGGGGCCTAGCCGGCCCCGCGCTCATCTGCGCCCCTCGCACGGGGCAGCGCAGTCACAGAGGGGCAGGGGGCCACGGAGGCCTCGAAGCGCCCCTGGGCACCCTGTCCAAGCTACACGGACTCTGGGGGGGTCGTGGGGACTTGCTGCTTTCCTATCGGACAACCCTGCCTCCAACATGCACGTCTGCCGGCAGGTGAGCCCTCGGCGCCTCCGTGCGCTCTCGGGCCGCGGGAGCCACCCTTTGGGAAGGCTCATGTGGAGGAGGACGGTGACACCGTGCCCGGCTGGCACACGGGAGTTGGCGCCGTTCTTTCCCTTCCCTGCCCGCCCAGCGTCCCAGACCCCAGCCGTGGGAGGCCGGGGTGGGGCGGGCAGGGCCTGACACCCTTCGGACCCTCGCTGCGTGGCCGGCTTCCCGCCGGGGCTCTCCCGCGGAGCCGTGCGGCCCCGGAGAACCCCCGCAGCCCCTCGGTGCTCTTGCTCGCGGGTGACGTGAGACCTGAATGGACGCAAGTGGCTCGAACAGGGCCTGGCACGTGCGTGTGTGCTGCACCCACCTCAGTGGCCGTTGCCCTCCCGGCTGGGGCACCCCGTGCCCCGGCCCCCGCCCGGCGCGGCCCCTCAGGAAGGCAGATTCCCTGTCCCGCTGGGGGAGGCCTGGGGAGCGCAGGGCGGGCAGGTGCCAGGCGAGGGGCCTCCGTCCGGGTGCCAGTCCGTCGGGCTAAACATAGCCGCGTGCCTCACCCTGCCGTAGGTCACTTTCCAAACGTGGAGGCTGAGGTGGCCATGGGGAGGGACGCCAGGGCCTGGGACGCCCCGGGAATGATGTGGCCGCCGGGCGGGCGCAGGAGCAGAGCTGTGGACGCAGCCAGGGCGGGCAGGACAGGCCTGCTGGCCACGGGCACCCCGCGCCCCTCGGAAGCCCCGCTCTCCTCACCCGGGAAGGAGGAAGGGCTACGCGGCATGGCCCGTCCTCCACGTCCAGGTGCTCGGGCAACGTCATCCTTTTTCCTAGAAATCAGCTTTATCTTGATTCTGAGCCCATGTCCCTCCGGATGGGGAGAACCTCGGCTACAGTTGCCCCTGGCACTCCCAGCGCCCGTCCCAGGGCTCCAGCAGCGCTAAGGGCCTGGGGTCACAGGTGCTCTGTCCTCCCTGGATGAGGCCACATGGCTCCTGTGTCTCAGTCCCCTCAGGCCCCCCCTCCCCTGTCTCCATGCAAAGTCGAAGGTGCAGGAATCCTTGGCAAGCAAGCTGGACCCCCCCCCCCGGGGCCTCCTCTTGGCCCCTGCTACATCTTTAAGGCACAATGAGGGAGCAGACCCCACAGCAGATCTACCCTAGAGGCCTCCCAACCCTGGGACGAATCTCTGTTAAGCCCTCTTTCTTCAACCCGTTTCCACATGGTGGATTCAAGGCTTTATTTTAACTTTAATTAATTAAGATTTTTATTTATTTATTCATGAGAGACACAGAGAGAGGCAGAGATAGGCAGAGGGAGAAGCAGGCTCCCTGCGGAGATCACGCCCTGAGCTGGAGACAGATGCTCAACAAACCACTGAGCCCCCCCAGGCGTCCTGGGTTCAAGGCTTTAGAAAACAAAGGCCTGGGGCCCTGGCACAAACCTCCCCAGCACTGCCGGGTGCCCAAGGGAGCAGGAAAGGGGAGGAATCCAGGAGGAAACAATCACGAAGGTTATGAACTGACCTCATAATAGCAGCACCCAGCCAGCCCGCCTGGAGACCCCGAAGCATGAGGGGCCGTGTTTGGGGAGGTGGGGATGCCCTTGGGCCCCCCCACCAGCCCGAGCCCTCTGCTGGCCCTGGGCTCCCTCCTTGAAGTGAATGTGCCTTAAAGAGTTAACAAGTATAGGATTTGCATCCTAACAGATCCCAAGGAGTTGACCCTAAGGAAGGAGACCAGGCCCAGGGGCCCAGGGACAGGAGGAGGTGGTCCTCTTAGCCGCGCGGCCATCTGTGGGCTGTGAGCGCTGCCTTCGGCTGCTCAGCTGCTTCCTGAGCCCTGGGCGGGGAGGTGGGGGCGCTGGGGGCCTGGGAGGCCGAATCCAGCCCGGCCTTCCCTTCCGGCAGGCTGCAGTGTTGGGGTGAGGATGGCGAGGAGGAGGGGTTCCTGCCCCTGCGGCCCAGACAGGGGCCAGCCAGCCCCTGCCCTCTGCCCCCACCGCCCAGGAACTGCCCCGGGAGGAGCAGCCCCACGCCAGGACGGGGTGACCCTCACAGCCGGAAGACAGCCCGAAAATAGAGGCCGTAGGAGGGCAAGGGGAACGCAGTCCGGGCCCCCCCACTTTCAGCCCAGGACTTTGGGAGTGTCTGGCTCTAACGCCCCTAGGAGCAGGTGCAGGGCCTGCAGGTCGGGGCTGGGCACCAGGCCGCCCTCCCCGGCCCACGGGGCCCCCGGGAACCCCGGTGAGAGGTCTGTCTGTGGAGACACAACGACTCCCATGGGTGGAAGGGGACATGCGGCAATGCAGGCCTTGAGGCTGCTAACAAAGCTCATCTCACCAAGTCAGACGGGCTCAGGGTCCCCCCATGAGGTCAGGACAGTCAGGGGATCCGAGCTACCTCCCCCGCCCTGGTTTCAGAGCCTGGGGATCATGTGCCTTCTTAGGAATAGAGACTCGAGGCTACACCCGTATCGGTTCTGCGCCCAGTCCCAAGGCGCATGTGGGCGGCTTCCCCACCCAACGGGCAAAGCTCTCACACCGCCTGGGTTTCCGACAGTTCAAATAGATTCTGACTCTGTCTACGTGGACAGAACATCCGATCTCGCGGGTTAAGGGCTCAGTCCTGCAGGGTTGACACCAACCCGCCCCCCCGCCTCCCGCCACGGCCTCAGGTGCCCATAGGAGCCCAGGCGGTTCTGTGCGCCCCGACTGGTGGGCCGTGGCGGAGAGGTTCCAGGGACCTTCCTCTTAGGCTTGATTAACTCGCTAGCGTGGCTCAGAGCTCAGGAAACGTTTCCCCTGCTACACCACTGGCTCTAGGAGCGGCCAGATGGCAGACAGGCACACCTTGCCCTCAAGGTCGGCGGGCGGGGGACAGGGCGCCAGGTTTCCAGTCTTGCTGAGGGCACCTCTCCCCCTGCATCTCCACTGTTCACCAACCCAGAAACCCTCTGGCCCTTGTCCTTGCAGGTCTCACGAGGCTTTATCACGCAGGCACCATCGATCAGATCATTGGCCATTGGTGACTAAGTCAGCCTTTAGCCCCTCGCCCCTCCCTGGAGGTTAAGGGGAGGGACCCAAAACCCCCAACCTTTTTTTTTTTTTTTTTTTTTAGGATCTTTATCCATTTGAGAGGGAGAGAGATGGAGATAGTGAGAGAGAGCACGAGCAGGGAGGGGAGGGAGAAGCAGCGTCCTCGTCCCCGCTGAGCAGGGAGCCCGCCACCTGGGGCTCCAGCCCGGGATCCCTGGGATCATGACCCGAGCCCAAGGCAGATGCTCAACCGATGGAGCCACCCCGGCGCCCCAAGTTTCAACCTTCTAACTACATGGGTGGCTCCTCCGGTGACTAGTCCCCAGTTTCAGGAGAGTTCCACAAGTCACGGCCACATTCACAGAACAAAAGACGCCAAGTGCTTTAGGAGCTCTGTGCCATTAGCAGGGGTCAGCACCAGATACGCATTTCACTGTATTTCACATTATAAATGTAGTATCATCACCTCCCTTTAAATTATGCTGCACGAGGGATGCCTGGGAGGCTCAGGGGTTGAGCATCTGCCTTGGGCTCAGGGCGTGACCTCAGGGTCCCAGGATCGAGTCCCGCATCAGGATCCCCGCAGGGAAGCTGCTTCTCCCTCTGCCTGTGTCTCTGCCTCCCTTTCTGGGTCTCTTACGAATAAATAAATAAAATCTTTTTTAAATAATAATATAAATAAAATAAATAAGTAAATAAATAACGCCGCACAAGAGACAATGATGATTTTTGACTGTTTTTTTTTTTATTCATTCACTCAACAAACATCTCCCGAACGCTCGCTGTGTACCAGGCCGCATGATATGCCGTAGAGCAGGGATTCTTGGATGACATGTGGGCAAAGATTTGTGTGTTGCTTTCAGTTTGCGACCCACTGCGGACGGGCAGGGGGTCCGACGTGGTGAGGCCACGTCCCAGCTTGGGGGCCTGTGAGACTCGCCACGTGCAAACTGAGCCTGTTGTCCACCCTGAGCCTGTTGTCCACCCACACGCTTGGAAGCTGAGGCGAATGGCTGTAGCAGTTTCCAGAGGCTTCCCCTCCAGGCCCGGCCTTGTCTCAGAGCGATCACAGCAGATATCCGGGCAGACCCTCGAGAAGCAGCGCGCTGAGGACATGGGTTCATTCACCTGCTCACCACGGCCGTGCGGCAGGCCCCGCTCCGGGTGTAGGTGACACAGCGGTGACCCCGCCAAGACCCCGCTCTCCTGGGCCTGATATTCAGGGCAAGGGAAAGGGTTCAGAGAAAGGAAGAATCAAAAGGGGCAGCAGGCGGTGATCAGTGCTGCAGGGGAAAGCAAAGCAGGGCAAGGAGACAGACAGGGGCAAGGGGCCAGGGGCGTCAGGGGGGCCCCGCGATAAGGAGGCATTCGAATTGAGATCCTCAAGAAGGAAGACGGTGAGCCAAGAGGTCACCTGGGAAGAACATTCCAGGCGCACACAGCAGTGCCTGGCGCTCCCTCCGGGTCTGGCGGCCGGACGGGCAGGGGCAGGTGCATGCAGCCCTCCCGGGGCGAGGCCGGCCGCCCGGCCTCTGAGCACGGCAACTATTTTCGGCCCTGGTTTCCCCTCCCTCAACCGCACTCCAACTGTCTGGCCCCTGGGGTGCAGCCACGTAAAGATGTGACTTCCCCCACCCTCCCCCGACACCTTTCCCTCACTGGGCACCGGAGGCCTGAGAAGCCGCACGCCCAGGACGGGAGGGGCCCAGCCCACTCCCAGGACAGCCTCCCCCTGTGCTGACGGGACGTGCCCACACTGGCCCTCGCAGCTCCCCGGGGCCCAGGGCCCCACGATTCCCGCCTCACGTTCGTTAAGCACAAGACCCATCAGCAGGCCCGTCAGGGGCCCCTGGGTGGCTCCGTCGTCCAAGCATCTGATTCTCGGTTTCAGCTCAGGTTGTGGCGTCGGGCTCCTCGCCCAACGGGAGTGGGCTCGGGGATGCTCTCCCTCTCCCTCTGCCCTCCCCCTGCTCGTGCGCTCTCCGTCTCTCCCTCTCTCCCTAATAAATACATAAATCTTAAAACAACCAAAGCAAAACAGGTCCCTTAGTAGAGCGCTGTGGTTGGCATTGTGACCACACATTCTCTGAAGGAAGAGGAGGCTTCGGGATTGCAAACTGGCGGGAGGGGTCAGGATTGAGGCTGAGAGTGGCCTCAGGGGCAATGACAAGCTTAGAGGTTTCTAGGGCCATATCCTCTCCAACGGGCCACTTGGCCACCTCTTCCCTTGCTTCCCACACTTACCATTTGGAAGTAAAAGTAGATTGTCTTCCCCATCACCAGTAGGGTGGCCCGTTTCCTGATCTGGGTCCATCCACGACGTAGGAACTATGAGGGCCTAGCACGAGTTATGCCTCCACGGGTGCTGGTGGCGAGGCCCTGGCGGGGGCGCGGGTTCTCCTGGGGGTGGGTGGCGGTGACTGATGGTGATGGCGGCTTGGGGTGGGCAGGGGGCCCGGGTTGTGGCTGCAGGGGGCCAGCCGACGGCTCTCTGTGCCTCCCCGGGTCGTGCAGGGCTGCAGCCCCGTGCAGCCAGCCAGCTGGCCAGACACCTGCCCCCCGGGAAACTTGGCTTGTTTAGGAAGTGGGGGGACGGGGTGCAGGGCTCTCGGAAGCCACCAGGCCGGGGTTCAGGTGGCTGCAAGGAGAGCTCTTCAGCCTGGAGAGTCCTGGCAGAGGGGACTCAGCCTTCAGGCTGGAAATGCTCTCCTGCCCCAGGAGGGGGTAGGGCGGCGCAGGGGACCAGGGCACCGGGCGACCCCCGAGGGGCCTGCGACGCCTTCTGCAGGCGGGGCTGCACCGACCCCCCCAGCCCTTAGCCGCGGGGCCTCTTCCGCCCCTGGGGGCCCAGGCCCTCCCTGTGTGATGACCTCGCTGCCCTTCCAGTGGCTGCGCAGGCAGCAGGTGTGGGGCAGCGGGGACCTCAGGGGAGCTGACGGGAAGACCCTGGTGACATCCGCCGGCGGGTCGCCTGGGGTCTGGGCAGCACTCCCCTCTCCGCCGCGCCCCCCAGCGGCCCTCGGGGTGGTGCGGGGTGAAAGGAGCCCAAACCAGAGGCCGCCTGGGGGCCTTCGCTTGAGGGCCGCCCAGGCCATTCATGTAGTCACCCCGTCCTAGGCCCTGGAGGGACGGTAACTCAGGGAATGGACAGGGCGCCTGGGGCGCTCAGGTCCTGATCTCAGAGTCCTGGGTTCGAGACCCGCATCCAGCTCTCCGCTCAGTGGGCGAGTCTGCTCCTCCCTCTCCCTCTGTGGGCTCTCTTGCTTTTGCTCTCCTTCAAATAAATAACATATTAAAAAATTTTTTTAAAGATCTTATTAATTTATTCGTAAGAGACCCAGAGAGAGGCAGAGACAGGGAGAGGGAGAGGCAGGGGGAGCCCGATGCGGGACTCGATCCCAGGGCCCCGAGGTCACACCCTGAGCCGAAGGCAGACGCTCAACTGCTGAGCCGCCCAGGTGTCCCTAAAAAAAAAATTAAAAACGAAAGAAATGACAAGAATCCACACACTTTATGGAGTTTGTATTCAAGTGGGTGAGATAGAAAGGGAACAAGAGGAAAACATCTAGGGTGTTTTCAGCTGGAATAAGCGCTGAGATGACCAGCGGAAACACAAGAGGATCAGAAAGTGTCAGCGGTCACTCCAGTTGTACCTGTGGGGCCAGGGAAGGCCTGGGTGGGGGGCGACTGCTGAGTGAAGCCCCGGGGGAGGGCAGGAGCTGGCAGGGCGGGGCGCGTGGGGCGCGTGGGTGACGGGAGCAGAGGAATTCCAGGCAGAGCCGGTGTCAATGTCCTGAGGCAGGCGCCCTGAGGAGCAGTGTGCCCCCGAGGAAGGCGAGGGGCTCTAGGCGCCCGAGCACAGGTGCGACTGTTTGTTCCGCAGGAGAAGCTGGAGTATTTCTTCCTCATTGTTTTCTCCATCGAAGCGGCCATGAAGATCATCGCCTACGGCTTCCTCTTCCACCAGGACGCCTACCTGCGCAGCGGCTGGAACGTGCTGGACTTCATCATTGTCTTCCTGGGGTGAGGCCGGGGGGCGGGGGGTGAGGTCGGGGGCGCCCCGGAGCCGCTGGCCGGGGCTGCACAGAGGTGGCCGAGCGGGTGCGCTTCCCGTCACCCGCGGGTGGGAGCCGCACCGTCGCGCCTTTCTCAGCCTTTACCCGCGGCTCGTCTATTCCGCCGCCCGTGCTGAGGCCCTACTATTGGGGTTCACAAAGACCGGTATTTGGAAACCCCGATCTGCCCGCGGGGAGGCGGCCCCAGCAGGGTCCCGAGCCGGCGGCCGGACAACAGTGCCGTGCCCCCTCCCAGTGGCGGGGCTGCAGGCCCCAGATCCATGTTCCCAGGCGTGGTTCCTCCCGAGGCCTGGGACGGTGGGGGCCTGCCCCCCGCGACCACGTGGCCTCACACCCCGGGGGCCTCTTGGCGCAAATTTCCACTTCTTCCAATGACACCAGTGGGACTGGATTGGGGTCGACCCTCACAGCCTCCTTTTAACTTAAATCTTTGGAAAGACCCCGTGACACCCACATTGTGAGGTTCTGAGCTCAGTGAGGACTCCAGCATATGAATTTGAGGGGCACACAGTTCAGGCCATAACACAGCAACCCCCACCTGATTATAACAGGAGCATTTATTAGTATTTTTTTAAAGATTGTATTTATTTATTCACGGGAGACCCAGAGAGAGGCAGGGACACAGGCAGAGGGAGAAGCAGGCTCCCTGTGGGGAGCCCGATGTGGGACTGGATCCCAGGACCCCGAAGGCAGACGCTCAGCCACCGAGCCCCCCAGGCACCCCTCACAGGAGCATTTATCAAGCACTTACTATGTTTTACACGTAACATCTCATTTAGTTAGTTTTTTCAATAATCTCAATTTTCCCACTTAAGGAGGCTAAGGCGCAGAGAGGTCAAGCACGGGGCCCAAGGTCACGGAGTGAGCCGACGGCAGTGCCAGGGACGCCGGCTCCAGCGGCTGCCACTTACCCACTACGCCCCTTTGATTCAGTAAACACGATGCTGATTATTTGCTAATTAGGCGGCGCTGGCTCAGCGCCGGGGAGAGCAGTTCTGTGAATCAGCCTCACTCTTAATGAACTGCCCTGGTGGGAGGCCAACACTAGTGGACACGGAACAACGGAGTGCGGGGACACGCCACCACACACTGCACCATTGTTGGGCATGCAGAGCGTCCCCGGGGCTGAGCTGTCAAAGGAAGGATTCATAAAGGAGGGTTGGAGGATCCCTGGGTGGCGCAGCGGTTTAGCGCCTGCCTTTGGCCCAGGGCGCGATCCTGGAGACCCGGGATCGAATCCCACATCAGGCTCCTGGTGCATGGAGCCTGCTTCTCCCTCTGCCTGTGTCTCTGCCTCTCTCTCTCTCTCTCTCTCTGTGACTATCATAAATAAATAAAAATTAAAAAAAAAAAAAAAAAGGAGGGTTGGAGATGGACTTCAAAGGACAGCGGGGCTTTGGGTAAACTGAGAGGCAGAGCAGAGGGGCAGGAGAGACCACAGAAGGGCCTTGTCGGAAAGTACTGCGCGAGGAAAGCTGCAGGGAGCCGGCTCCGGGCTTCCTGCTCTGGGTCCCCACTGGGTGCAAGTGCCCCTGTGGGGCACACTCAGCCCCCAGGCCAGGCGTGCCTGTGGCACGTGGGCCTCACCCCCCTTGGGCACCCAGGAGATGTCTCAGATGGATCCACTCTTCACTGAGTCCGAGGTTGGCCTCAGAATCTTTTCTAATAAAATCTTCCTGACAGGCGTCACCAAATCCAAGTTAGTGGTTGATGAGAGTTGTCACCTCTCCCCTTGGCCTTCCCGCAGGTCCCCTGAGCACAGATGGGACACGGGGTCCCAGACCCCATGGAACAGTGGCTTATCTGACCACTGGGCCCTCTTCTCTCCCTCTTCTCCACTCTAGAGTTTTCACCGTGATTCTGGAACAGGTTAACGTCATCCAAAGCAACACAGCCCCGATGAGCAGCAAAGGGGCCGGCCTGGATGTCAAGGCCCTGAGAGCCTTCCGTGTGCTCAGACCCCTCCGGCTGGTGTCAGGGGTGCCGAGTGGGTGCCAGTGTCCCTGCAGACGCCCCTCCTCCTCTCGCAACCTGTTCCCTTGCCCAATTCTGGGTCCTCCCCACTCCAACCTCGGTGTTCTGGACGCTTCCCAGGATATAGAGAGCGGGAGGGCCAGGAGACCAAGAGGGGAGATGACTCCTCTTTTCTCCTCCCTGCTCTGCAGGCCTGCAGGTGGTCCTCAACTCCATCTTCAAGGCCATGCTGCCCCTGTTCCACATCGCCCTGCTCGTCCTCTTTATGGTCATCATCTACGCCATCATCGGGCTGGAGCTCTTCAAGGGCAAGATGCACAAGACCTGCTACTTCATTGGGACAGGTGAGCTCCCAGGGGACTGGGGAGGGGGGCGTGGCCCTAGGACAACTCAGAAGGGACAGCCACCGCAGCCCTGAGGAAGGCCCAGGGAGGGGTTGCCGCTTCCCACACCTGTTAACCTGGGGAATGGGTCTCTCTTAGACAAGGAAACGGGTCTGCCAGGGTCGGTGATCAGAGGACAAGGGCAGAAGCCTGGGCCCTAGCTTGCTCTGAGCACTCCCACCCCAGATAAACGGGGTATCCTTGGGCTTTTGGGGCCAGCTGTGCATGGAGATGCGGGCTCATGACAAGCCTGGATTTCTATTTGTCCTTTTCTCGGCAGCCATCGTTATGGCCTTGGTCTGAGCAGGGGCCCACAGAGCAGTGTTTAAAGGGGATCTCAAAGAAAGCACCCAAGAGCCCCAGGGTCTAGGGTTATCAGAGATAACAACATATATTGAAGCTGGAATGAACTTGAGCCAAGCCTTCCAAAACGACAGTTCTCAAACTATTTGCCTCAGGACTCTTTAAACTCTTAAAATTATTAAGGACCCCAAAGAGCTTGTGTTGCTATGGGTTTTATACACTGATATTTATGGTATTAGATATGACAACTGAGGAAAATGTCATAATACTCATTTTTAAGAACAGCGATAAGCCCATTGCTTATGAACATGAATAATGTATCTTGCGAAAAATAACTATATTTTCCCAAACCAAGGCCATTTTGTGAGAAGCATGGCACTGCCTTGCATTTTATCTAAATCTCTTACTGCCTTGGCCTACTAGAATCTGCTGGGTTCTCAGAGCTACTCCTGTGTTCAGTCTATCTTGAAATCACATGTCACGTAGGCTCTAGCAAACTCCACTCTGCATTCGTGGAAAGATGGGGAGATGAAATAATGTCTTGGCATTCTTATTAAAAATAATTCTGACCAGGTGGGTGCCCTGCCCACACTCCAAGACTCACTGCTGCAAGCTGGCCGTGTCAGTCTGTCTCGGGTAGAGCGTAACACCTACGGGGCCTACAGGAATTGGACTTGGCACAAGAAAGAGGTGGGACTTCTACCAAAAGCCCAGAATCTGACTCACCAGAATAACCCGGGATGGACAAAACCACTGATATCTGTAGTGTCTCAGGAGACTCCTCACCGCCCCAGGCCCCCTGACAAAGGGACAGGCAACAACACAAGGCTCAAGACAGTGCACTCTGATAGAGCTTTTGGTGGTTCCATTCCTAGTCCCTCTCCCAGCTCAGCCTCCTCCTGTTTCTATAACAATCTGGGTCCTATAATGAGCGTTATGGACCCAGAGAGGAGGAGGCTTCCCATCACAACCTTCAAACCAAATTTGGAGGTCTCATCTGGTGTTCTCAGGCATTCTTGACCAGTGCCAGCCAGTGGTGCTCAAAAACCTTTCTGGGATGGGAGGACCTGACTTGATGGGTCAGGGACCCACTCAGGGCTCAGAACCGTCGATGTTTTCCTGTCCCGTCTCCAGACGACCGAGTCAACACGGTACATCTGGGTAAGGTGGGGCGTTCCAGCTCGGATGAGCTGATCTAGTCTGTGAATACTGTAGGAGACGAAAACATCCTAAGATAAAGGGGGATCCAAGATGTCATCCAAACTGGAGGGTTTTAGAGACAATGAGAGCACCGTCGGGGACACAGAGGGGACTGTGGCCTGCTGGAACGCCTGCTAAGAGCAGACCCTGCCCCCAAAGCTTCGTGTCTTGTGCAGCTCGTCTCAAGAGTGCTGGGGCTCGCCCATGTCAGCTCCCAGAAAGAGCGCAAGTCCGAGCACATGGGGCCCGCCCCACGCCTCCGCCCTGGCCAGACGGCTGCCTCTTTTTTTCAAAGCTCCGTGGGGAGACATGACATTCACGTTGCACCTGCTACATAGGTGGCACTTCATAGGCCAGGGATCCCTGAAGCCAGCCCTCCCATGAGGCCCGGGGGCCTGAGACATGATCACGGCTGCCTGCGGATGTCCACTGCCAGGCCCGTGGGCCCAAGAGGGCCCCTTCTAGCACGAGATGCTCTGGGGCGAGCACCCCTTCACCTTTCTAGCTGCGCAGGCTCTAGACCTGTTACTCAGCGGTTGCAGACCACTCTTGTCCCCCTACTGTCCACCTACTCCTCTCACCTGACTCTCCCATGGCCTTCTGCCTCCAGATATCGTGGCCACGGTGGAGAACGAGAAGCCCTCGCCCTGTGCCAGGACGGGCTCGGGGCGCCCATGCACCATCAATGGCAGCGAGTGTCGGGGCGGCTGGCCGGGGCCCAACCACGGCATCACCCACTTCGACAACTTTGGCTTCTCCATGCTCACCGTGTACCAGTGCATCACCATGGAGGGGTGGACCGATGTCCTCTACTGGGTGGGTCTGGCCCCGTGGCTGCAAAGCCACCTCCCTCCATCCACAGGTTCACCAGGGGCGGAGGTGGGGCCTGACAGTCGCTGCCTCTAGTAGCCGCTGCTCCTTCTCACCCTTCCCCGGGGAAACCGACACAGGGGGCATGGCCCCCTTCTGGTCCCCAGGAGTGTGTCCAAGCATCCTTTGGGCAGCCCCCAAGGTGTAAATTGTCTGTGCAGAGCCTACTAGGTGGGTGAGGAATGGAAACCATGGGTTCTGGTCTTAATTTCTAGTTTTTCCCTAAGCCTGCCCTTGAGTGACTCACTCCCGATGACCTAGAATCTCAGATTTCCTGAGGGACGAAGGGCCCTTTGAGTCTCTTTTTGTCCCTGGGCAAGACTGCCTTCCCATATAAATATTCTTAGATATCAGTTTTCTCATCTATAAAATAAAAATACTACCCCCGTCATAGGGTAGTTATGATGGTTACTAGGCAGGTTAACTAAAGTGTGGCGGTGCCCGCAGCACGGGCAATGCTATATCCGTTTTCTTGTTGGAGTATATTGTGTATTCGGTGCTATCTGGAGCTAGGCTGCATGTCTTATTTAATCCTCCAACCGTGGTAGGCATCGTTCCCACTTTACAGATGAGTAAACTGAGGCTCAGAGAGGTTCAGGGACTTGCCTACAGTTACGGAGCTAGGGAGCAATTCAAGAGTTCAACCCAAGAATTGAACCCTTAATCCATCTGGCTCTGATCCCAGAACCCGTAACCACAACGTGACACCGCCTGTTGAGGGAAAGGTTGTCGTCAAACTGTCAGATGCTTAGCAAACATAAAGGATTAGTATGAATAGTTCTTGTAAGCTCATATTATGGGAGCAAATTATCAAACATTTCAAAGGCCTGTCACATGTGTCGTTTCACCGCTACTACAAGCCTACGAGGGGCAAGTGCGTATCATTATCCCCACAGACAGATGAGATAATGCTCAGAGATGTTAGGTGGCTTGTCTAGGATCACAGAGCTTGTTCACGAAGTTGCTGGCCAAGCTCAGGCCAAGACTTTTTAGTGTTTCTTCTACTTGGAAAAATCTTAGCTGTAAAGAAACCAACTGGAGAGTGTGAGAGAGACTCCAGCCAGGGAGGCGATGACTGGAGGGCGAAACAGGTCGGTCTTGTCTGGGCCAAGTGGACGGTTAGCAAGGCTCGTTTTGAGAGTCCTTCCAACTCCAGGTCCTACATCTTCGGGGGTAGGAAGGTCCCCTCACTGGGCCCAGGTGGCCTCTCTCCTCGTCCCCCAGGGCCAGGTGGAGCATGAGTGCACGGAGTCCACAGGGGGACCCGCACCCTCGGCCCCGTGGCTGGGACTCACACCTCTGTCTGGCCCAGGTCAACGATGCCATCGGGAACGAGTGGCCCTGGATCTATTTTGTCACCCTCATTCTGCTGGGATCCTTCTTCATTCTCAACCTGGTGCTGGGTGTCCTGAGCGGGTAAGAAAGTTCACAAGCAGCTGGGAGGAGAGGGACGAACGGGAGAGGAGGAGAGGGCTGCAGGGTGGGAGGGAGAAGGGGCAGCGAGGGGGTGGGTGGGGGGTGCCCGGGGGAGAGAAGAAGGAAGAGAGAAAGAGGGAGAGCGAGAAGAGTAGGACGGAGAGAAGGAAGAGGAGCGAGAGGGGGAGGACGAGCGGGGGGGTTAGAGCGTCCGCGTGTGCCCTTTGCCAAGAGCAGCTCCCGGGTTCGCAAGGCAGAGCTAGGAGCGGGTAGGAGACCCTCCGTTTTTAACCTTTTCTCCCTTGTCCTCAAGCATCCTCCCATCATTCCCCCTCTGTCCCTCTGCATTCACACCCTCTCTGAGTGAAGCCCCTGAGATCCCAGCCGCCCCCTCCCCAAGCTGCATGAGCTGAGGCTTGGCATTAGGAGCCAGGGTAGCCTTCAGGTGAGGCTCTCGGACTCGGGAGCTCACTTGGGAGCTTAAATCCTTGCACTGCCTGACCTGCGCCTGATTACCTAACGTCTCCGCGCCTCAGGGTCCACGTCTATAAAATGGGAATAATCTCATAGGTTGTTGGGAGGACTCCCCGGGCTAAGGCGTAGAAAGCACGCAGAACGGAGTCCAGCAGGCCACGAGCGCCGCGTACGACTGGGCACCGTGGGCGACAGCTGGTCTCTCCGGGACGGCTCCCCCAGCTGCCGTGGGCAATCTAGAGGTGCCCTCCGCCCCCTCCCCGGTGCCATCACCCCGTCACCCCAGCCCAGACACATCCCTCCAGGCAGCACGTGGACAGAACTCAGGGGGCCCGTGAACTTGAAGAAGAAACACTCGTCTTTCTTTTTCTTATTAACTCTGAAATTTAGTGTTTGCTTTCACGCCACAGTGGTGCTGTTAGTGCCGCCTGTGACTTGTCCCAGTAGAAACCACACGAAACACTATGATTAAGGCAGATCTAGCTCATAGTCATCGCGACTTTGCAGCTGTTCGGTCTGCGTCGGGACCCGGCTAGTTACGGAGTTAATAGGAAGCACGCAGGCGACTTTATCCCAGTTTCTTTATATTTCAGTAACTGTATTCTAATATGATTGATTCCTTTGTTTAGTTCTGTGTATTTTTCTTTTTTTTTTAAGATTTTATTTATTTATTCATTCATGAGAGAGAGAGAGAGAGAGAGAGAGGCAGAGACCCAGGCAGAGGGAGAAGCAGGCTCCATGCAGGGAGCCCGGTGCAGGGCTCTACCCCGGGTCTCCCGGATCACACCCTGGGCTGAAGGCGGCACTAAACTGCTGAGCCACCAGGCTGCCCAGTTCTGTGTATTTTCAACACTATTTTGCAGAGGTGCCCATAGGTTCCGTGGGACTCCCAAGGATCCACGGCGCACAGAGGCAGAGGGGCCCTGGCGCCCGAGCCCAGAGCTGAGGCCGAGGCTCCTGTGGCACAGCCAGTAACTATGCGAGAGTCTCGCTCTCTCTCCACTTGCTCAGTGGCCGAGGGCAGCCCAGCTTGTCCCCGAAGACCCCCCGCCGGCCCTCAGGTCCCTTCCTTCTGGTCCTGCCACCGGTTTCTTCTAAGACTCCGGAGAATGTCCCCCGGGCCTTAGGTCCGTGAGCACAGCTACATTCCTAGGGCAGCCTCACGGGCCAGGGCAGCACGAGAGATGCGAGGCTCCGAGGCTGACGTGAGGGCAGCGGACTGCCGAGCCGGGACAGGGAGGCGAGGTATCAGAGGGAGGGCAGAGAGCAGTGGGAAAGGCAGGCCGCGTGCTCCAAGCTGCTCCTGAAGGTGGACGTGGCGAGGGGGTGCGAGAGGAGCTGCCCCTGTCACCCAAAAGGCCACCTGGACCCCAGGCGACCCCTCCCCGGAAGGCAGGGGCACCCCCAGCCCCAGAATGTGCTCCCCTGCCCTTGGGCAGCCCAGTCCTCCTCCACCTCCTTCCCTTTTTCTCCTCCCTCCCCCGTCTCTCCTGTTGCCTGTCAGGGAATTCACTAAGGAGCGGGAGAAGGCCAAGTCCAGGGGAACCTTCCAGAAGCTCCGGGAGAAGCAGCAGCTGGAGGAGGACCTCCGCGGCTACATGAGCTGGATCACACAGGGCGAGGTCATGGACGTCGAGGACTTGAGAGAAGGTTTGGGGCCCAAAGGCATGGTCCGCATACCCTCCCAGCCCCTGAGCTGCACCGCCCCCCCCAGGGGAGGGCTCCAGGAGGGGGCATCAGGTAACCTCCCGAGGGCCTGGGAGGCCCATGGAGCAGGGCTAAGGTTGCCATCTACAGGTGAGAAAACTCAGGCCCTTAGAGGGTCGGTGACTTGCCTAGAGCCTTCCGCCTGGAAATGATGGCATCCAGGGGGCCGAAGTACAAGGTACCATGCTGCCTGCCCCTAACCGCCCGCAGGTGTGGGCTCTTTCTTGGGCGTCTCGGGAAAGTGCACGGGGTCCAGGCCCGCCCGGGGGCCACCGTCACAGGTGTCTGCAGTCAGCGGCCCGTCTCCCTTGTGTGCCCAGCGCAGGACCCGGAAGGCCGGTCCATCCTTCTCTCTTGTTCCCAGGGAAGCTGTCTTTGGATGAAGGAGGCTCCGACACAGAGAGCCTGTACGAGATCGAAGGCCTGAACAAAATCATCCAGTTCGTGTGAGTATCTGCTCTTCTCCCCAGAGTCTTCCCGGCCTCAGAACTCCCCGAGATCTGGAGTTGGAACCTGTTTGCTGTTGCCCATGCACCGTTAGAACCCATTTGCTGGCTTTAAGTCACGTTCTGCATCCCTCCGTGCAATCGGAGGGCACTCAGCCGATGACCCAGTTACACGGTGGCACCTGCCCGGGGGCAAGGAGAGAACCGGGCTGCCACCCTGTGATCGGAGTGGAGTGCGTGAGGCTAATTAGTTCTGGAAACCTCTGCTTGGGAAGCGGGAAGGCGTGTGCTACAAGGAGGTAGCGCGGAGAGGTCTGCAGGAAGGAGGCTGGCTGCCCCCGGAATTTGGAGACAAGGGGATGCTCCAGGCTCAAGAGGAAGATGTGTTTGTTTGGTTGGCTGCCTCCTTTAACAAATTCATACATAATTGTGATTTTTGAAAGATCAAACAATAGAGAACTACATCAAAGAGAAGATGAAGGTCCCCATTGCCCTCTAACCATGGTAACAGATGTGTGTTCCTCCAAGACCCTTGCACTGGGTTTATCTCACATGCACACACCCACCCACCAGGTTTTTTGTTTGCTCGGCTTTCTACATGATAGGGTTCTTTATGTCGACTACTGTCCCTACAGAACCCAGAGCGTGCCCAGCATATGGGACGTGCTGCCAGATATTTGATGAACCCTTGAATAGGATATACATAGCATCTAGTAACTTGTGTTTTTTTAATCTAAAATTATCTGTTGAGGACGACTCTGTACCTACACACACGTCCTTCCTTTAAGACTTCGATTTTTTTAGAGCAGTTTTTGGTTCATGGCAGGATTGAACAGAAGGCACAGAGATTTCTCGTATCCCCCAGCCACCTCACGGGCACAGGCTGTTAATCAACCGCCGCCAGAGAGCCTCGGTTTACCTCGGGGCTCACTCTTGGTGCTACACACTCCACAGGCTTGGACAAATGTGTGGTGACACGGATTCGTCATTAGAACATCCTACAGAGTGTTTTCACTGTCCTAGAAATCCTTTCTTCTGTGCCTACTCATCCCTCCCCACATCCCCTAGCAACGAACAACCGATCTTTTTACCGTCTCCATAGTTTTGCCTTTTCCGGAATGTCATCTACTTGGAATCATACACCATGTAGCCTTTTCAGACTTGTTTCTTCCACGTGGCGACAGACATTTAAGTTTCCTCCGTGCCTTTTCACGGCTGGACGGCTCTCACACCTTCGTGTGGTGTCGCCTTTGGGTGTAAAGTATTCCGCAGTATGAATATAGCATAAAATATTAATCTTTGCAGTTTTCGGCAACACAAATGCGCCACAGGAACAGGTGCACATAAGGATGAACATTTCCACCAGGCAGAGTCCTAGGAATGGAATTGCTGGGTCAAAGTGTGTATAATTTTAAACCTTGGTCCGTGCTGCCAAAGTGTTCACCAAGCAGGTCGCGATGACGGTAGCAGTGCCCTCTCCACGCACCCTCACCAGCGCCAGATACGATTAATCCAGTGCAGAATTGCTTTTCTAATGAGCCACACGGAGCCCCCTCCCCACCTGTGGGCTGTAAATCAAGATTAAAGTGCATGACGTGCCTGCAGTAGGCCGGCCCAGCGCCGAGCATCGTGCTGCAGTGGCTCTAACTCCCTCTGAGGGGCGTCATCATCACTCTCCTCTGCAAGAGGAGGACCCTTGCTAGTAAGAGGCAAGGTCGTAGAGCAGTGGCCTGCAGCTCCCACCCTCAGTGTCGCCGGGCGCGCAGACTGGGTAGCTGCGGTCCCTCGGAAAGCAGCCCCAGAAAGGCGGGGGCTCAGAGTAAAGCAGCTCTTTGCCTCCATCCTCCCGTGTCTCGTCTCCCAGCCGCCACTGGAGGCAGTGGAACCGGATCTTTCGCTGGAAGTGCCATGACGTGATCAAGTCCAGGGTCTTCTACTGGCTGGTGATCCTGGTCGTCGCCCTCAACACCCTGTCTATCGCCTCAGAGCACCACAACCAGCCCCTGTGGCTGACCCACTTGCAAGGTGAGACAGAGCAGGGGGAAGCCAGATGTGGCCAGTGGCCAAAGCCAGCAGGAGCCCCTCAGGTTTCACAGAGGACGTCCAGTAGCTAATCACATTGTTTTCTAGAAATCATAGGCTGGTCGTGCTTTGGTCCTCATGGCATTATCAAGGGGCAATAACATCAATTCGTCGGGAAGCTCGGGTGTCTGGGGAGTGATTGCCATTTCGGGTCCTGAGCACAGGGTTGACCTGTGACCTAGAACTCCAAGCATTTGAGTTCAAATTCGACTCAATCGAACAGCAATCTTTCACTGACTATTTATTGCATGCATGCCATATGTAGGGCATAGAGAAAGGACTCAGGATGCAGAGAGAATGAATATACTGCCCTGGCCTTCCAGGAGCAAACTTAGCCAGAGGAGAAGACAGATGCTAACGAATGATGTCAAGTCCATAGAGGGAGGGTGACAATAGAGGCACATATGAGGGAGCAAGAGAAGGATTCCAGGGGAGGAGCTGTTGGAGCTCCGTGGATCCTAAGGAATATGTAGACATGCCCCCAAGCAGTGAAAGGGAGGGGAGGACTCCCGCAGAAAGAACAGTGTGGGCAACAATGCAAAGCTACAGAACAGTATGGTGAATTCGGGGATCTATAAGGACTTCCTATGTGACTAAGAGTCGCAAGAGGGGCATTTGCACAGAGAGGCCGTGAGATACTTGGGTAAAGTGTTGGGACTTTAAACTTTAGGCGACGAGGAGCTAATGAAAAGTTGTCAGCATAAATATAACACGACCAGACCTGAGTTTCTGGAAGATCAGTTTTGGTGGAAGGCAAGTCAGCCTCATCCCCAGGGTAGATGTTCCTCTGCATGTGGAGCTCTGGACTGTAAAAAGGCAAGAGACTAAGAGACTAAAAGGCAAGAGACTAAGAGAACAGGGAGACGAGTGGACCAAAGTAAGTGGTCTCCCCACCATAGACCCGTAGCAATGCTACCCCAGCCATAATGACAGTATTTCAAAAAGAGCCAAGGAAGTCCCTGGGTGGCAGAGATGAAGAAGCCACTGAAAGCAGGAGCACTGGGCTCATGAGCTGACTTCCAGGAACATTCTAGACCTAGAGCTAGACCCTAAAGGGTGTTGGTTGGGTTCTTAATGCCAATGCAGGGAGAGGACACAGGGCCCACAGCCTGGGTGAGGTGAGGAACTGACCACCGGCCTAGATCCAGAGGCTCGGGCTACTCCTATGTAAGGGAAGCAAGAGTCTCCTCACACTGGGCCACAGGGAAGGAATGTGGAAGTTCATCCCCACCAGAGGCTCTGGGAATAAGGAAAAACTCTGGTGAAAAATCGAAATCCAATCTCTACCCTCTATAAGTATGAGGTCCAGCTGGCACTGTCCACATGGTGTAGGGATCCTAAGCGAAGACAGTAACACAAAAAAACAGTCACAGGCAAGTGAAACCCCTGCAGTAGGAGGCTCAGCAGAAGCAAACAAAAGCCATTCTTTAGGGATGCTTCACAACCCGGGGCCTACAGAATTCCTGCAGGGAAAAGTGTTTCCCAAAGATGAGCTCACAATACAACAATCACAAACCAAACAAGGAAGAGGCCATCCTGAGAAAGAATTATCAGGCACAACCGATGGCAGTTAGCAACCCCAGGAGCCTGAGGTGCTAAAACAGTATAATAGATACTATGTTTAAAATGATGAAAAAGACAAAAAAAGGAATATAACTAGAAAAGAAGATTGTCCTTTTCTATGAGAAGGGGATAGGAAAAAATGCAATCGACCAGATGCATGCGTGCACTCATTGCCACCCATCTTCTTGAGGGCCCCTTGGATGCATCGTCAGTGACCAAATGTGGATAAGGTGTGAACACAGCCCACAAAAAGGAGTCAGAGATTTGAGGTTCCTGCAGATAAGTGGGTGGGTCATGCCACTTATGAGGGGAAGACAGGCAGCAGCTGGGTATATTTGGGGGTAGAGGAGGATGGGCAGTACTCACCAACTTAATCTTGGGCATGTTGAGTTTGAGGGACCTTTGAGATATCCCAGTGGGAATGTCCAGGAGGCAGATGGAAAAATAGGTCTGGAACTCAGTGGAGAGGTCTGAGCTGAAGAATTAAAATCTGGGAGTCATTGGCGGAGATGGCCATTGAAGCTACGGTCTTGGAAGACATCACCAGACCACCATCACCAGACCACCAGACCAGGGGATAGTATGTACTAAGTATACAGCTCAAGGTCAGCATCCAGTGATTAGGTAAAGAACTGCACCTGCAGAGGAAGCTTGGGAGAAGCACCAGAAGGATGTGGTGTCACAGAAGCTAAGGGAAGAGAGTATTTGAGAAAGCGAGGCTGGTCAACAGTGCCCAGTGCTCCTGGGAGGTCAGGAGAAGTGAGGGCTGAAATGCTCATTGGGTTCAGTGACCTGAAGTCATTGATGACCTGAGGGAGCTTGTTGGTGGAGTGATCAGGTGGATCCGGTTAGGTATGAACTGAAGGGCCAATGGGGCAGGGCAGCGTGGGAGGGGGTCAGGTAGGTAAGTCTCTGGGAAGTTTGGTTGTGATGGGGAGGAGAGCTAGGGCAGGGGCTATGGGGAAATGGGATTGAAAAGTGGTGATGGGTGAATCCAGTTGGCAGGAGCAGTCAAACACACAGGAAGGAGAAGGGATCCCTGACCGTGGACTTCACGCAGTGGGGAGGGGTGGGCTGGGTGGGCAGAGCGTGGGTGGGCAGGCGGGCTTTAGGTAGATGGAGGGCGCCCCTCCCGGGGAGACGGACTCGGGCGGTCGTGAGAGCGGCAGAGCTGAATTCAGTGAAACCAAAAGCAGTAAAACACACTTTTGCTGCATATGGCCTGGTCGAGCTGTCGAGAAGTCTGCGTCAGCGCTCCCGCCACGGGCAGAAACGCGCCGGGTTCGCAGACATCGAGAGGGGAAAGGGGCGATGTTTTGGAAACGGGGCGAGGGAGTCGTGGGCGGAGGGCCTGGCCGAGGCAGGGGCCGGAGGTGGGGGAGAGGGGGCTGAGGCTGGGCCACCCACCCGCCCGCCCTGCAGACGTGGCCAACCGGGTGCTGCTGGCGCTCTTCACCGTCGAGATGCTGATGAAGATGTACGGGCTGGGCCTGCGCCAGTACTTCATGTCCATCTTCAACCGCTTCGACTGCTTCGTGGTGTGCAGCGGCCTCCTGGAGATCCTGCTCGTGGAATCGGGCGCCATGAGCCCCCTGGGCATCTCCGTGCTGCGCTGCATCCGCCTCCTGAGGATCTTCAAGATCACCAAGTGAGCGCGGGCGGGGTGGGGGGCCTGGGGCTCCAGGCGGGACAGGGGGCAGGGGGCCGGGGATAGGGCCTGGGGGACAGAAGGCAGAGGGGCGGGGGCAGGGGGATAGCATGCAGGGGGCAGGAGGACAGGGGGCCGGGGGCCAGGGGGCAGGGAACAGGGGCAGAGGGGGCTGGGGATAGGGGCCTGGGGGACAGGGGGCAGGGAACAAGGGCAGAGAGACGGGGGACAGGGGGCCAGGGGACCAAGGGACAGGGGCAGGGGGCAAGGGCCCAGGGGGCCGGGGACAGGGGCCTGGGGGACAGGAGGCAGGGGGCAGGGGGATAGCGTGCAGGGAGCAGGGAGATGGGGGCCAGGGGGACAGGAGGCAGGGGGGGCAGGGAGCAGGGACAGGGGAATAGAGGACAGGGGGTCAGGGGGCAGGGAGTGGGGGCAGGGTGCAGGGAGATAGCATGCAGGGGGACAGGGGACAGCGTGCGGGGCACCTGCCCCGGGGTCGGGGTCAGGCTCAGCGGCTGGGCAAGCTCAGGGAGGCCTCTGGCCCAGGACTTCCATCCTCAAGGGAAATGACCTTCCCCTTTGCCCTCACTCCTTTATTTTTTCTCCCTTACATCTCACCATCCTGTGGCAGGGCAGGGATGCAGGGGGGCGTGGAGAGGGGCCGAGCTTGGGAGGGGAAGGAGAGGGAGCAGGGGGGAGGAGGGGGAGCAGGGGGAGGAGGATGAGAGGGAAGGAGAAGTCGCACCAACTGGGGATGGAAGTGAGGACTGGGACGAAGAATAAGGAGGGAGGCGCCGCTGAGGGAGCAGAGGCGGGCTCCCTGGTGCCCGGGTTTATGGGGCACCCGCCGCGCCAGGGCTGTGCTAGGTGCAGGGGTGCGGGGGGCGCAGGAGAGAAGTGGCCCTTACTCTCGTGGGGCCTGCAGCCCGGTGGCGGGACTGGCCGTGGTTCTAAGGAACACGAAATGTCAAAGCACGAGAAGTGCTGGAGGGACGGGAGAGCGGGGGTGTGGCACGAACCTGGGCCCCCGAGGTCCCCCACCCCAGGCCCCCCAGGCCCCCCAGTCCCCCCTGCTCTCTCTGCGCCCGCGGGCTGGAGCATTGCCCCAGGTGGCCGGAGCTCGGAGGCTCCTCTGCACCTCGGCCTCCGCCCTCAGGTACTGGACGTCCCTGAGCAACCTGGTGGCGTCCCTGCTCAACTCCATCCGCTCCATCGCCTCCCTGCTGCTGCTGCTCTTCCTCTTCATCATCATCTTCGCCCTGCTGGGCATGCAGCTCTTCGGGGGCAGGTATGACTTCGAGGACACCGAGGTGCGGCGCAGCAACTTTGACAACTTCCCGCAGGCCCTCATCAGCGTCTTCCAGGTAGGCCGGGCTGCGGCGGCTCCGCCCGCTTCTGCTCCTTCAGGATCGCCTCCTCCGGGAAGCCTTCTCTCACCTGCTGGCTGGAGTTCGAGGCCCCTCTCCAGGCCCCTTCCCCTGGGCTTCCCCCTCCACCCTCCTGAGGGCTGGGAGCTGTGCCCCGTGTGTCCTGTTTGTCTCTGTCCCCGGGACCCATGGGCAGCGCGCTGGCCCTGGCGGGCTGAGACTGCACGAGGGAGCCCAGGGCCCGCTCTGGCCCCATCCCTGCTCTGGTCCCTGAGCACAGGATTAGATGGCGAGCTGTCCCCCAGCAGACCCGGCTCGGCCGGCGCTCACCGGAGGCCACCCAGAGTCACGCTGTGACTTACCTGCGGCCTCGGAGCCTGGGCCTCGCGGGGCAGCCCCCCTAGCGGAGAGCAGAGAAGCGCCCCTCTGTGCAGGAGCCTGGGGCTGGGGTGCCGGGAGGCCTGGGTGGGCGCGGCCTGGTTACCCTAGAATCACGCCAAAGCCCAGGGTCGACCCCCTGTCCCTGGAGAGGCCACGGTGAGGTGCCCGAGCCTGGGGGGAGGTTCCAGGGGGAGAGCAGGGACCTCCCAGGCGGGCCGCGGGTGCAGAGAGGAGAGGCCCAAGGGCCTTGCAGGCCGGGGTCCCTCTGAGCCGCCCTGCCGTCCCCCCAGGTCCTGACGGGCGAGGACTGGAACTCCATGATGTACAGCGGGATCATGGCCTACGGCGGCCCGTCCTACCCGGGGGTGCTCGTGTGCATTTATTTCATCATTCTGTTCGTCTGTGGCAACTGTATCCCAGGGAACAGGGGGGCCTGGCGAAGAGCGGCGGGAGAGGGCCCAGGGCACCCACGCACCCGGCCAAGGCCCTCTGGCCGCAAGGGAGCCTCCAGACTCAGGGTGGAGGTGGGGGCTGGCACGTGGCGAACAGCAAGCGCCGGGAGGGTTCGAGAAGGCCAGGGAAGTTCGGGGAGCACAAGGTGACTGGTGACAGCAGGAGGGCCTCCCCCGGAGCGGGCAGGGGCAGGACGAGGCTTGGCTGTGGGGCCTACAGGTGCCGGGCAGCCTGGTCCGAAGGCCTAAGGGGGACGGGGAGGCGGACGGGGAGCAGGCAGGTGGGGTGGGAGGGCAGACGAGCCCGAAGGTTCTGAGATCTGCGCCCCGGTGCCTGGTGAGCCGGCAGCGGGGAGGAGGGAAGCAATGCACCCGCGCTCAGGGCCCTCCCTGACGGAGACCCCCGGGGAATGCGAGGTGCTGGAGGCCCCTGGGGCGCCCCGCGCGAGTGGGCCCCCCCTCAGGGTGCTGCCCACGTCTCGGGCCCGTGCCGCCCCATGGACTAACTCCAGCAAGAGGCCCACCAACAAGGCCACCGAGGCTTAAGTCCTGCCAGCGCGTTGGGGGGGGGGCGGGTGCAGCCCCAGAGGCTTCCCTTCATCCACCACCCAAGACTCCTTAGCCGGACGCCCTCAGATATCCTGCTCAACGTCTTCCTGGCCATCGCTGTGGACAACCTGGCGGAGGCAGAGAGCCTGACTTCTGCCCAGAAGGCCAAGGCGGAGGAGAGAAAGCGCAGGAAGATGTCCAAGTGAGTGCTGCCCGCGGGGAGGGGCCTGCTGAGCCCAGGGTCACCGCAGGGACACCCGCCCCAAAGTCCCACGAGGTGTCCCTGGGCGCGGCACTGGAGGCGGTCAGCCTCCCCACAGGCCTCAGGACGGGCCATGACGCAGAGCCGGGCACCCCGGGGCAGGGCACCCCGTGGGAGGTTGCAGGATTTCAGCCCGCCCCGCCCCACCCAGGCCCACAGCCCTTCCCTATGGGCAGCCCGCACCGGTCCATCCTCCACCGAGCCCCTGAGCCCTGGGCGTGAGACCCTCCTGAGGATGCCTGATATCAGGCTAAGCGGGTTCCTGAGAACTTTCTAGTTAGGTCGCCACTGTGGGCTCCTTGTTATTTGGTTTTTGTTTTTGTTGTTTAACTCAGGGGTCTCCCAGATAAGTCAGAGGAGGAGAAGTCCGTGATGGCCAAGAAGCTAGAGCAGAAACCCAAGGGTGAGGGCATCCCTACCACCGCCAAGGTGAGCCTACCGTGAGGGGTATCTCAGAGGCAGGCTGGGGAGGGACTCTGCGAGTCCTCTGGGTCACCCCCAAGCCTTAGGGTGCTGGTGGGTGGGTGGGGAGGGAGGTGGAGACGGGCTATCGGCCTGGTTATCGGCCAGGTGAGGGCTTCCAGCTCCACTCCACTGGGGAGAAAGCCAATGGCTACACTCCCACAAGGAATCCTTTGTGGCCCCAGTCCGGGGACCCCACTTCCTCAGAATCCCAGCTTCCCACCCCCGTCAAGGGGCCCCCGCCCCACCTGACGTCCCTTGTTCCAGCGAGAGGCCCAGGCTGGCTTCTCACCACTCCCTACTCGGCCCGCCTGGCTCCGCTCAGCCCTCCTGGAAGCTGAGGAAGCAGAGGGATGAGTCGGGGAGTGGGACCCCGGAGGACCAAGCCGGAGGTGCCAGGCTGAGGTCTTGGCAGCTCGTCTGACCTTCCTGGGCCTGGCCTCTCATCTGTAAAAGGGGGATGATCCTAAAGAAAAAAAAAAAAGAGGGGATGATCCTGACGTTGCCTGTCCCCGAGGCTGGCGGGAGGCCTGAGCGACCGCCGACACCGACCCTCCAGTAAGCGCTCAGCAAGCGGAAATGGCAGCTTTGCCTTCATCGTCTCTGTCGCGTTCCTTCCCACAGCTGAAGATCGATGAGTTTGAATCGAATGTCAACGAAGTGAAGGATCCTTACCCCTCGGCTGACTTCCCAGGTGAGGGTCCTGGGACTGCCAGGGCGTACGCTGGGCGTGGTTTCTCTTGTCCCCGACACCTGGGCCCTGCCATGACGGGGTCACAGAGACATCCCTTGGGACCTAGTCATGCGTGTAAGCCGCCTGCCGGCCTGCCTCGCCCTACAACACACGACACATTCTACTTTCACTGAATCCAGCCAGTGTTTACTGAGGGCCAGTTAGCTACTTCGGTGCTGAGGACTCCACTTCCAGATTTTCCGTGCTGGCCACACAGAGTACACCACGGGTCTGTCCGTGTGGCGTGCGAGATGGGCAGGTCACTCACCACCCGGCGCCCGGCAGGGCTGGGGGCTGGACTGATATGGGGATGGATACACGACTGTGACTTGCATTGCGGGTAAATCGAGACGACGAGATGAGGGGAGGGCGGGCGGGAGGGCAACACGCAGCCACAGATAAACTACAAGCGTCTCGCAAATGCAAATAACCAGTGGCTGCCGCAGAAAGCCGTCCATCGAGCCAAGGGGGGACCCTGGGAGAGCAGAACCAGGCTGCCGGATGAAGGTGTAAAAGCCACTGGGAGGGCCCTGGAGCCCAAAAGCCCTGGGGTTCTCTCTTAGCTTCCCCACTGGTCCTCGGAGCCCTGGGTCACTGGTGCAATTTCACGGCTATTTGTGGAATCAGCTGATTTGCATCTGTTCGCCCCAGTGACTCCTTTTATTTATTTTTTTTTAAGATTTTATTTTTTTATTTATGAGAGAGAGAGAGGCAGAGACACAGGCAGAGGGAGAAACAGGCTCCATGCAGGGAGCCTGACGTGGGACTCGATCCTGGGTCTCCAAGATCATGCCCTGGGCCCAAGGCAGATGCTCAACCACTGAGCCCCCCGGGCGCCCCTGCCCCAGTGACTCTTACTAATCTCCTGGGGGACATTTCATGCCTCAAAGGGCACAGCATAGTCCCCATCAGTAGAATGAATGAGCACATGAAAGGATTTTACAATGTGACATGTGGGGAGAACGGAGCAGATAGAGACAGAACTAATAATATTTCTGCAGAAGTCCACCAGAAATCAATATTTGGGTTTTACCAACACTCCTGTCAAGCTGTTCCATCTAACGACCATCACCTAGTGGATGAGCGTGGCTGACCCAGAGAACTGGCACTGTCGATGAGGAAAGGGGGAAGGGTTGGAGAGAAAGGGGGAGGGCAGAGGGTAGAGGGGCTGCGGGCAGCTGGAAGAGAGTTCTTACCAAGGAGGTTGGGTATGTTTATCCTGCTTCTTTCCAAAGATGACTGCAAATGGCTTTGGGACCGAAGATACGGACGACGGAAGTAACAAAATGGGCGTATAGACAAGGGGACAGAGAAAGCAGTTGTACTAACTCCAAGAATGAACTGCTTCTGCCATTAAGCATAAGCTGCGTTCTGGGGTCCTTGGTAGCCCGGGCCAGCTGGGAAGCGCCCATCAGGATGCTGGGTGTAAGGAGGGAGAAGGGGGGAAGCTGGGGGCTGGTGCAGACGGACCCTGTGGAGACGGCTCGGTCCGCGGGCTCTGTGTTGGCTTCCCCCAGGAGCTCCATCAAGGGGCCGGTAGGGGTAGGGGCGAGGTGGCTACGGAGTGAGGGCAGCAAGGGGCTGGGCGAGACTGGCACAGTGAGGGGCACAGTGGCCTCCTGTCTGATCACCGGACCCTGCCCCCCACCCCCAGCTGAGGACCTCAGGTCATGGGCTGTCTCGTGAGGCCCGGGGACCTAGCCGATGAACCTAGACGGTCCATCTCTTCCGCTTCGACCCCTCCCACCCCGGGATCTGCCTCCCTACTGGGGACCGGCTGAAGCTCGAGGAATATTGATTTTCCGTCTTCCAGGCTGGCAGTTCCCCCCTGGAATGACTATTTTTAGAATCCTAGCCCAGGAGAGGAAGCAGGGTCTACTTATTCCAACAGCCCCCTGCCCCTAATCGATTTCACAAATTGGGGAGCGGAGGCCAGGAAGGACGGGGCTTGCCTAGCAGGCACAGCAAGCTGGGGGCAGAGCTCAGGGGTCACCCGAGGCGGGGTCCCCTCTCCCCTTCCCAGCTGCGAGCCCCCGAGATGGTATGAGTCCAGCCCTGGGACAGACGATGAAACAGCAAGGCTCCTTGACGTGGCTGCTGGCCCCACTTCTGGAGGATTCGGGGACCGACAGTTTTCCCTGACGGTTCAGACCTAAGGGGAAAGGGAGGTGCCCGGGCTGGCCTCTGCGGACGCACGTCCGGCATCGGCCTGCTCCACCTTCCCTCGCTGGCCCCGGGGTTCATGGCTGCCTTCAGAGCACAGAAGCCCAGGGGGATAAAGTCTATAAAGACACCCCCGACGTCTCTCTCTCCCATCCCCACAGGCGATGATGAGGAAGACGAGCCTGAGATCCCAGTGAGCCCCCGACCACGGCCCCTGGCTGAGCTGCAGCTGAAAGAGAAGGCAGTGCCCATTCCAGAAGCCAGCTCCTTCTTCATCTTCAGCCCCACCAACAAGTGGGTGGCCCCTTGGCTGCCGTGCAGGGTGACTGATTGAGGGCGCTCTCAAAAAGGCCGTCCTTACTGGCTTCAGTCTTGCACCTTCAAAATATACAGACGATAGTGTTCATGGGGCCCACCTGCCCGCCTCACGGACGGGGGGCCGCCTACCGTGCTCCTCTGGCTGGAAACCACGGGGCGCAGGAGGAGGAGGCGTCCAGGAGCGGGTGGTGGGAGGGGTTTGGCGGGGGAGAGGGGCGAGGGCTGCGGGGACACACGGAGGGGTGGGCCATCAGACGCAGGCCCATCAGAGACAGGCCATCCATCCCGCTGACCCAGGAGGGGGCTCCGGTGTGTCCCTGCTGGTCAGAGGCTGAGGAGGCCTGAGTGCCCACGAGCTCACAGCCGTCCTGATCCTCCCTCTCTGTCCCCCCGCAGGATCCGTGTCCTGTGCCACCGCATTGTCAACGCTACCTGGTTCACCAACTTCATCCTGCTCTTCATCCTGCTCAGCAGCGCCGCCCTGGCCGCTGAGGACCCCATCCGGGCCGAGTCTGTGAGGAATCAGGTGAGGGCAGACCCGTGCCCCCTGCCAGCTCAGCACCCCCCAGGTCTCAGCCTCCCTCACACCTCACTCTGGTGCCCAATGTATGCTCTAAGTGGCCGTAGGCTTCAGACTCTCTTAGAGTCTAAGTCCCTGGAGGGCCAACACTGCCAAATCCACTCCTTCTCTACAGTGTTGTCATAGCGTGCAGCACAGATAGGCTCTTGCTGCCTAGTTTTAATGATGATGATGATGGTGTTGGTGGTGGTGATAGTGATGGAGGTGGTGGTGATGGTGATGATAGTGATGATGGTGGTGGTGATAGTGATGGTGGTGGTGGTAATGGTGGTGGTGATAGTGGTGATGATGGTGATGATAGTGATGGTGGTGGTGGTGGTGGTGATAGTGATGATGGTGATGGTGGTGGTAGTGATGGTGATGACGATGGTGATGATGATGGTGGTAGTGATGGTGGTGGTGGTGGTGGTGATAGTGATGATGGTGGTGGTGATGGTGGTGGCAGTGGTGATGATGTTCGTGATGGTGATAGTGATGGAGGTGATGGTGGTGAGGATGGTGTTTAAGATAATAATGATATTATTTAGCCCTTCTTCTCACCGACTTCTGCCCCCCCTGCCCTGTCACCAGATCCTTGGGTATTTTGACATCGCTTTCACCTCTGTTTTCACTGTGGAGATTGTCCTCAAGGTAAGTGAAGGCTGTAGGACAGCCCGGGTGAGCAGTGTCTACAGGCCAGGAAACCGCACCTCAAGTGTGGTTGGGGCTCCCATTTATACACGAGGCACTCACTCGGAGGCTGGGTGCCGGGGAGGAGGGAAAAGGGAGAGGAAGGCAGGGAGCAGCAGGGAAAGACTCAGCAGAGCCAGGAGAGCAGATGGGGTTGCTGCTCTTAAGCTGGGGCCAGCAGGTGAGCAGGTGGGAGTGGAGACAGGAGGCTCAGCCAGCGGCAGCCTGTGCACCCCCTCCCCCGGCACCTCACGGTGAGCACAGTCCCTTCTAGGAAGCCTTGGCACCTTTCCTCCGGGGGGAGGCACAGTCAGCCGCGGAACAGACCCCAGAGCTGTGACTGTTCCTGGGCCTTTGTGACACATGGCTGGAAGGCCTCTCTCCGGGCGTCCCCAGGGAAGGGCCTTTTGCCCCTGTGGGTTTCTGGCAGCTCCGCCCCGTCCCGGCCCTTGCACCCCTGACCCGCAGCACGTCGCTGCTCTCCCGTTGTCAGGCGGACACACTGAGCTCACACCACCGTGTCACGGTGCCCTCACCTTCATGGAGGAGGAAGGGGAGAGGAGCTTTGCCGGAGGAGTAGCCCAGAGTAGGCTGCTACAGGAAATCACAATGGCTCCTTATTTCAGGGCCCTTGACTGCTAAAGCAGTTGCGCAGAGGGATGGTGGCTTCCCCGAGGTCCAGGAGGGCTTCCTGGAGGTGGTGGCATTCGAGTTAGGCCTTGAGGTAGAGAGAGAGCAGGAGCAGTCCAGGAGGACGGAACAATGGCACGTGCATTGTGAGAGGGTGTCCGGGATGTGCTCCAAGAGGAGAAAGGAGTCCCTTTGGGCGGGGACGCAGCACAGGTGGCACAGGAGGCCTGGCCTCAGAGGCAGGAGGGCGAGTTGAGATGGAATCACCTTGAACGCCAGGAAAGGCTTCAAGCTCCTCAGACTTCAAGGGCAGAATGTGTTTGTGCAAAGGGCCTGGGAGATTATGACAGGGCACAGGAGGAAGCCACGGGACGGGGACAGGAGGGGTCGGGCCAGGGACGGCCTCCGGTGCAAGGAGGACAGGTGACAGCGGGTTGCTCAGCCTGACTCAGCAGGCCTGGGGCGAGGGGACTCCTGAAGGAGCTTCCCAGGGACGAGGAGGAGGAGGAGGAGGAGGAGTTGTAGCGCGTGGTGTAGGGCAGAGGGGGCCGGGGCTCCCCGGTGTGCGGCCCCGGGGGGAGCCTGGGCGCCCCGGCACCCGCGGAGACGAGCAAAGCTGGAAGCAGAGCCCGGAGCACGAGCCACAGCAGGAGGGTCAGACACTGTCTTCAGAGCTGACTGAGGCGGCCGCTCCTTCCAGAGGCCCTCTGTCCTCCGGGGGGCTCACCTGCTGCCAAGGCCCCCACCCAGGACGCCGCCTCTCCCCGCAGATGACCACCTACGGCGCCTTCCTGCACAAGGGCTCCTTCTGCCGCAACTACTTCAACATCCTGGACCTGCTGGTGGTGGCCGTGTCCCTCATCTCCATGGGACTTGAGTGAGCAGTGCCAGGGGCCCGGGCCCCTCCGCGGCGGCTTGTCGGTGGGCGCCGAGCTACAAGGGGGCGGTTCTCAGGGTGCTGAGGGGGCCCAGGGTCCCCTAGGGTGTCACCAACCGGACTGAGTGATGTGCTACGTGGGCCGAGCAGTGTCCTGGAAGGCGGGAGGGGAGGCAGAGGGCAAGGCGGTGGCAGGGCGGCCCGTGGGGAGCACAGCCCTCCCTCGGGGGCCCCCAGTCTGCGGGGAGAAATGGGACCTGTGGCCGGGGAGGGGTCCCTCACGGTGCCGAGGGCACCTGGGGAGCCGGCAGTGTGGACGGCAGCAGGCTCGCCCTCAGCACCCACACCCGCCTCCCCAGGTCCAGCACCATCTCCGTGGTGAAAATCCTGAGGGTGCTCAGGGTGCTCCGACCCCTGCGGGCCATCAACAGAGCCAAGGGGCTGAAGGTGAGCGGCGTGGGTGGGGCCCCAGGAGCGGGGCCTCGGGGCGTGGGGCGGAGGGCTGGGCAGCCCCCCCACGGTGCCCGCTCCCCCCGCAGCACGTGGTGCAGTGCGTGTTCGTGGCCATCCGCACAATCGGGAACATCGTCCTGGTCACCACCCTCCTGCAGTTCATGTTCGCCTGCATCGGCGTCCAGCTCTTCAAGGTGAGCCCCCCCGGCCCCCGTCTGCCGCCCTCCCCCACCTGCCGCGGCCGTCAGGCCCCGCCCCAAGCAAAGGGAGCTCCAAACCCGGGACGACAGCGGCCCTCGAGGGCCCGGAGTTGTGAGGCTGGGCCATCGGGGTCTGGAGGTGGCCTCAGCGACGCCCCTCCAGGCCCTGGCTCTGCCCACCACCAGGGCCATGGCACCTGCTGTCCTCCGGGCTCTCTAAGGCTTCCCGGTGAGGACAGGACCTGTGAGTGCCTCCCCCCGCCCCCCAGGCCTGCCCAAAACCTGCCCCCCCCCAGCCCCATGCCCTCCCCTTTCTTCAGTCAGCTGGGCTCCTCCGCAGCTCCGGCTGCTTGTCTGGCATCATTCGTCTCTACCAGAAGCTTCTGAGGGAGGGATGCCGCCAACCTACCCCCGGAGCCGCCTCCTTCTGCTCCCACGTCCCTGGGGGCACGCGGCTTGCAGTCCCTCTGCAGGAGTCAGCCCCGCAAGGGTGTCCCCTCCCACCCAGCCGATCCCCAGATGCCCCTGCCTTCCACGCGGAAATCGGTGTCTGACTACAGCCCACCCTCCTGACACTGCCTCTCAGGACCCCATCCGCTCCTGCCCCCGTACCCATGGCGAGGTCACGGCCGCCAGACTTAGGCCACGCACCATCTTACGGACGCTCGGTGCTTCAACAACCCATACAGGGCCTTTTCTTTGAGCCGGGGTCCCTGCTAAGGCTGAGCAAACCCCCCAAGTCCCTCCCTGTGGGGAGGGAGCAGGCTTTGGGGAGACAGGGTGGGGCTCCCTGGACCCGCTGGGTCCTGTCCTGGAGAAGTGGACGGGGCATCACCTAGGAAACCGCGTGGGGGCTGAGAGCTCAGCCTCTGAACCGGGCTGCCCCTGCCCTGCGTGTGACCTCCCGGCGCCAGCACAGGGCTGGCCCCTCCCTCCGCCCCCCGCCCCCCCACCCCGCCAGGCCAGGGGCCCTGGGTTCTCCTGAGGGCAGAGTCTGTGTCTGACTCGCCCCGACCCCGGCCTGGGCCTGGGCCTGGCATTTGGTGGCCCTCAGGACACGCTCCCTGCAGGAATGGGGAAGCGGCCCCTTCTTTGGGCTGCCGTGTCCCGTCCAAGCAAGAGCAGCCGCCCCTCAGCCCCCACACGCCCCCTGTGCTTCGGTCTCTGGCCGGAGGACCCCCAGGTACTGCCCCTTCCAGTAATGCTCAGACATCAGGGACAAGATGCACGCGTTGCACCCGTGGACGCTCGTCGCGTACGCCCCACGTTACGTCAGGAGTTTGCTTCCCGCGTTGCGTGTTTGGTTTCAAGAGCCCGGAGACCTGCCCAGCGGCAGCCACTGCGTGGACCCCGGCTCCTCCCCCAGCGGCACCTGCCCCCCAGCCCCTCTGCTCTGGCACCTGGAAGGGGATGCGGACGGCACCGCCCCGCAGCCAGGAGGGGCCGCTGTGCCTCCCACGGGCACGTCCTGGGCCGGGGCAGTTCCCTCCGTGGGCCTTTGAGGGAACCTGGCCACGTTCCGGGGGGCCTCAAACTCAATTTGGCCCCGTGGAGACCTAGCAGTCAACTCTTTTGTTCGGACAAACCCTTCTGTGGGTGCCCAGCGCGTGGTGTAGACGAGAGACTGCTCTGGCTGAAACCGGTGTTAGGGGGCACGGCGCCCGCCTCTCAGGCCCTCGGGCAGGGGCGTGCGGGACCCCTGGTCCCCTCCGGGACAGTTCGCACCGCCGTGGCCCCGTTGGGTTCCAGCGCTGTAGCTCTTGTTCCCACAGCAGCCCCGTGGCCACCCCACGGGCAGGACAAGGAGGGCGGGGCCACCCTTCTTCTCGGTCTACAGCAGGGAGACCCCAAGAGGGCTCCTAGAGCAGTGGGGGGACAGGCGCCCTGAGGGAGGAGCAGAGCCGAGCGATTCCTATTTCCTCTTCCTTCCGACCCCCTTCCCTCCCCTCCACTATTGGGTCCCTAGCCCCGAGTCCTGTTTCCATGACAACATGTGTCCCTCCCTCTCTCCCTCCCTCCTCGGGCACAGGGGAAGTTCTTCAGCTGCAATGACTTATCCAAGATGACAGAGCAGGAGTGCAGGTGGGCTGAGCACCGCTGGCGAGGGCGCACGGGGGACGGCCCGGGACGGGGCCCTGTGTGAGGGGGACCTGGGAGCCTGAGCCCCGAGGCCCGGGAGGATGCTCTGAAGGGCCTTGTCTTGGGTAGCTGTGCTGAGGGAGGACCCAGCAGTGTCTCCTCCGTCCGCGGCCTCGGCCTTCTCTTCTCCTGCGCCCACGGCCCGGGGCCCAGGGGACGCGGGTGGGGAGGAGGCGGCCCGGCCACGCACAGTGAGTGACCGCACGTCCCCACCTCAGGGGCTATTACTACGTGTACAAGGACGGGGACCCCACGCAGATGGAGCTGCGTCCCCGCCAGTGGATACACAGCGACTTCCACTTTGACAACGTGCTCTCCGCCATGATGTCACTCTTCACAGTGTCCACCTTTGAGGGATGGCCCCAGTGAGTGAGGGCTGGGCCTGGGCCCAACACCCGCAGGGTCGGGGCGGTGCCGGCAGCCGTCTTGCCCGTCTGCGGCCCTTGCTGCTCTGTGCCGGGCCCGTGGTGAGCGCTCAACGGCCCACCGGCTCGGAGGGTTGGAGGACGAGTCTGCTCTCTGGCCACGCCAAAGACATCCTGACCGGGGGCCACGGACACAACGGCCCCCCGACAGGTGTAGGCCTCGGCCCGTATGGGGAGCCCCACTGATTGATGAGGGTGGGTGATGCATCCCACGGGAAGGCAGGCCCTTCGCAGGACCTGTGCCAGCCTCTGTCCTGTGGCTCGACGGCTCAGAAAGCTCCCTCGGCTCCCCGTGTCCACCGGGATAAAGCCCACCCTGCCTGGCCGGGCTGCCTGCCTCAGCACCCCCATCCAGCCCAGCCTTTTCTCTGCCCGCCTCCAGGCTACTTTACCAGGCCATAGACTCCTACAAGGAGGACATGGGCCCCGTCTACAACAACCGAGTGGAGATGGCCATCTTCTTCATCATCTACATCATCCTCATTGCCTTCTTCATGATGAACATCTTCGTGGGCTTCGTCATTGTCACCTTCCAGGAGCAGGGGGAGACTGAGTACAAGAACTGTGAGCTGGACAAGAACCAGGTGCCTGGGCCGAGGTGGGGAGCAGAGCCCCCACGGGCCTTCCGCCAGCTTGAGCCCTGGGCTGTGGCCAGTGTGGCCGAGGATGACCCCAGAACTTCCATCGCATGCCCAGACCCAGCCTCCAACACTCTCCCCATCTCCAACCCATCCCCAACATGAAGCAACACCAAGGGGTGGTGTGGCCGTCTGTTCGTGGGAACCCCGTGATGCCCAGAGAAAGCCCCTCAGAGACCTGGGTGGGGCAAGAGCCATGATGGAAATGGGCTGGGGGAGCTCATTCCCCCGAACAGGCCAGCAGAGCCCATCAGCCCCGAGCTCCCGGCCACAGCTGCTCCTGGCAGAGCAGGACAGCGTGAGGTGCCCTCAAGCCCGTGCAGGGGGGTGTGGGAGCAAGGGCGGGCCCTCCTCAGGGCTGACCGGCCCTGTGGTGTCGTGTCGCAGCGCCAGTGCGTGCAGTACGCCCTGAAGGCCCGCCCGCTGAGATGCTATATCCCCAAAAATCCATACCAGTACCAGGTGTGGTACGTTGTCACCTCCTCCTACTTCGAATACCTGATGTTTGCCCTCATCATGCTCAACACCATCTGCCTGGGCATGCAGGTAAGGGCCCCCGGGAGACAAGGGCCTCATGGCCCAAGGCCTGATGGCCCAGGGCAGGGGGTGGGCAGGGTTCCTGTCTCCTTCCCCCCAAGACACCTGCTGTGCCAGGCGCTGTGCGGTGAGGTGCTGCGGGGGACAGAGGACTACACTGGTCCCAGGCCTTGCTGCCCGGCACCCAACGGTTATTAAGGCGGAGCTCACCCCTACAAATAGCTGCGCGGTTCTGTAAACAGGAGACGGCTAAGCAGAAGGACGAGGCAGCGTAGGAAGTAGAAAGTGCCTTCTCGGCTTATGTTCTGCTGTTGCAAATGTGGGTGATTGAGTTGGTTGGGATTTTGGCTCCAGCCTCCAGAAAAATGGGCTTAATATTCACAGAACAGGTGTCTCCTGGGAGTTGAGCATACATTATAGACAATATCATAATCAGCAGCAGCGTTAGCAGACCTTAATTAAGCATCAGATCCCATCAGGCCTGTATAAATAGAATTGCGGGCGAGGCTCCCTGGCCCGAGGCGCCTCAGACGCACCCAACCACAGGGCTCTATTGCCAGGTGATGAGGACGTGGAAACGCAATGGCAGAGCAGCAAGCCCAAGTCATACAGAGCATCAAGAGCAGTGGCTCAAGTCTGGGTCTAACCTGGACGGTCCTGCCAAGACAGGGTCGGGTGGGGCAGCCACCAGATCCTTCTGAACTACCTGGGAAGGTTTTGGGGAGTTAAGTGGGATTTCACCAACTTCCCAAAAAAGTAAGAGATCCTTAGCAAACGGTGGAAGGAAGTAGGTTGAAGGAGGATCCCGGAGGTGGGGCAAGGGAGCTGTGGCTCTCGCTCGACTGCCTCGCCGTCACGGGGCGGGAGCAGAGTGCAGATGGAGTCAGCTAGGTGAGCTCGGAGGCCCACCTGTGCACCTGCGGCTGGTGATAATAGCCGCTGTAGAACCAGTGATCTTCTCTCCGAGTCCTGAGCTCAGATGACCAGATGGAGCCTGTCCCAGCCAGAGCTCTGCTGGGGGACCTCCCCTCCTGGTCATCCCATGACAGATCTGGAAGTAAGCTCTGGTCCTGTGGCCCCCGTGTAGACCAGCGTGCTCAGCACGACCCTCTCCTCCTCCTTTCACCATCTCTCTGCGGGAGAGGAGGACCCATCAGACTTGGTGGAGTTCAGGGGCTGGCCCAAGCAGGCGCCTCGTATTCTGAGATTATTTTTAAAAGTGAGCAGGAAAAAAAAATAATAGATAAATATAAATAAATAAATTAAAAGTGAGCAGGAAGCCTGAGGAAGATGCTGGGGGCAGCCTGGAAGAGCGCGGATCTCTGAACCACAGCCTGCAGGGAGGGGAAGCTGGGCCCTTCCAGACCCGTCTCCTGCCTCCCCACAGCACTACAACCAGTCAGAGGAGATGAACCACATCTCAGATATCCTCAATGTGGCCTTCACCATCATCTTCACCCTGGAGATGGTCCTCAAACTCATGGCATTCAAGGCCAGGGTGAGTGCTGGGGTGTGGGGGCCTGCTCATGGAGCACCCCCACCCGCTCTCGTGGGGGCCCCCTTCATCTGGCACCGTCCTCACCCTTTGCCTACCTCCACCTTCAGACACAGGACATGAAGCTATTCAGGCTGCCTCTTCCCCGCGCCCTTTGTTGAACGTATCCCATGTTCCCTGCCTCCCCTTAAGCTTCTGAAGAAGAGGCCCAGGGCTGGGGGAGTATTTTGCTGTGTCTGTGGTCCCCCAGTCCACTCTCACCCCAATCCAGCCCTGTCCAATCCAGCCCAGCCCAGCCACGCCCTGGCAGGTCCACACTATGATGCCCCAGACAGGGCTGCGAGCTGGGGAGGATGAAAGAGTCCCCCACCCGGCCCAGGACCCCAAATCCTGAGTTCTCAGCTGTTCTCTTGCTCCCCTCCAACCACATCATGCAGAGCCAGAGGGAGGGGGGTAGTGGGGTGAGTGGGCTCGCAGGAGCACTAATGGAAGGTAGCGCCATGCACACCCTGCCTTGGCCTGGCTTGACCGGTCTGCATTACCTCACCCGGGGACCACCGCCTTCTGCTGGCCACCAACGCTTCTCCCCCCCTAGAGCTCACCCCCTGGTTCTCCCATCACCGTCCTTCCCAGGGCTATTTTGGAGACCCGTGGAACGTGTTCGACTTCTTGATTGTCATCGGCAGCATCATTGACGTCATCCTCAGTGAAATTGATGTGAGTACCAGGCAAACAGAGCCACCGCTGGGGTGGGGTGCAAGCACTTGTTCGGTCCCTGGGAACGTGTGGGGCACCCACTGTGTGTGCAGCATGGTGCCCCGGGGGTTTACAAAGATGGCCATGACGGGAGCCACAGGCCCACAGAGCGGACAAATAACTCAGATTCCAGGCGGACGTAATGCATGTGCCAGGCTGTCCACGGCGAGGGCTGTTGTGGAAGGGAGAGGTCTTTCAGGGTGGAGCGGTCAGGGAAGGCTTCCTGGAGGTGGTCCAAACTGAAGGAGGGGGAGCTGGGGATCAGAGGGAAGAGCAAGCACCCCAGGCAGGGCAGCTGTGGGAGAGGCATGGAGCAGGAGATGAATGATGGAAGATTCCGAGCACTGAGAGGCCTGGGCTAGCAGAAGCGTGTGAGCATGTGGGGGGCGGTGGGGGGCGGGCAGAGGTACGGCTGGAGAGGTAAGGAGAGCTGAGTGGGCCTTGAACTCTCTGTAGCAGGCAGTGGGAAGTCACAGGAGGTTTTTGATCAGAGCAGTAGAAGGATTAAAACTGTTCTTCTAAAAAGTCAACCTGGGTGCAAGGGGCAGGTGGTAAGAATGACGAGAATGAGGGGCCCCAGCTAGGGAGTGAGTCGTGTGTTTAACTGCCACCTAATACTTATCAAGCACCTTGTACCCATCCTGGAGACACAGCAAGGAACATGGGGGCAAACCGACCATAAAAAAATGTCTAACAGGCAGGTATGCCCTGTGTGCATCGCAGAGAAAAATAAAGCAGGATAAAAGCTTGGAAGGGAGGTTGGTGTCGAGATGATATCTGAGGGGGGCCTGGGCGGCTCAGTCGGTAAAGCATCTGCCTTCAACTCAGGTCATGATCCCGGGGCCCTAGGATCAAGCCCTGCACTGGGCTCCCTGCTCAGGGGGGAGCCTGCTTCTCCCTCCGCCCCACCCCTCCCCCACCACTTGTGTTCTCTCTCCCTCCCTCCCTCTCTCTCTCTCTAACTCTGCCCTCTCTCCCAAATAAATAAATAAGATCTTTTTTAAAAATTACATTTGGGCGACAACCTAAATAAAGCAAGGGGGAGAGCCACGCCGGTGTCAGCACAGAGCGTCGTAGAGAGAAACACGCGTGAATGCAAAAGCCCAGAGGTTGCGGAATAGCAGGAGGCCCTTGTGGCCGGAGTGGGGAAGGGTGGAGGTGAGGTCAGAGACAGAAGGCGGCGGCCACGTCACTTAGGCCCTTGGACGCCGTGGTTACGGCTTGTGTTTTATTCTGAGAGAGATGAGAGCCGTTCCAAGGGCTGAAATCTGGTCTGTTTTCGTTCTGAAAGGATCCCTCTGGCTGCTGATGTGTCGAGAGCAAGTTGTGGGGGACACAAGGCATCCTCAGGGAGGGCGGTGCATGATTACCCATGACAGGTGACGGGGGCTGCTGTGGACCTAGCAAGGATCGGGGCACATCCAACCCGATTGAGGGTGACTACAAGGATTTTTGTCCAAGCCATCGAGCTGTCCTTTACTGAGATATGGAAACTGCTGGAAAAGCAGGTGTGGGGCAGAAACCAAGGTTTCTGTTTTAGGGATGGTAATTTAGGAGGCTTACAAGGTGTCTGGATGGAGACACCAAGTAGGCTGGGATTTGAGTCTGGAGCTCAGGGCCTAGGGCAGGCGGTAGGTAGGATTTGAAGATAGTATTTAAAGTCTTGAAGGGGGCAGCCCCGGGGGCTCAGCGGTTTAGCGCCACCTTCAGCCCAGGGCGTGACCCCGGGTCCGGGGATTGAGTCCCACGTCAGGCTCCCTGGATGGAGCCTGCTTCTCCCTCTGCCTGTGTCTCTGCCTCTCTCTCTCTGTGTGTGTGTCTCTCGTGAATAAATAAATAAAATCTTTTTTAAAAATGTTTAAAAATAAATAAATAAAATAAAGTCTTGAAGGATGGACGACATCTGCTGAGAAGGGAGGGGGTATTCAGAGAGAGGGGCCCAAAGTCTGGGCCGTGGAACGCTGCCGCGCTTAGGCGCTGGCGAGACACGGAGGAACCAGCGAATGAACTAAGGGAGAATCGGCTGTGGAGGCCCGGGAAGCGAAGGAGATTGGTGCCCTGAGATCAAGGAGAGCAGACGAGTCAAGGAGGAGAACTGGACGTTGACTTGATTTTGGCAATGGGGCGATCAACAGGGACCTTGGTAGGAATTAGGGGGAGGAATGCCCAGTTGCCACAGACCGGGGAGGGGGAGCAAAGAATGCAAGGAGGCACAGTTCCTTGGAGGTGTCTTGTTGCTGAGAGAGATAGGACAGAAGCTGGGGGCAGGGGGGCTTGAAGACTCGAGAAACGAGAAATGGCAGCATATCCTCAGGCTCTGCAAATGTCGGGTAGTGAGGAAGTAGCTACAGGAGCAAAGTCTTTGAATAAACGAAAGGGCTTAGGACCCAGTGTCCCGGGGAGAAGCTGGAGCAAGAAAGCCGCAGTCCATCCGTGGTAGCAAGAGGGGACGCAAAGCCAGCGGGCATAAAGCAACGAGAGTCGGAGCTCTGGTGGCAGGAGAGGAACAGAAAAGCTCAGGGGCAACAGGGTTTGGTGACTGCATCCGGGGGCCGCAGGAAGGAAGGAGTCCAAGGTGGCTCAGTGACTCCCAAACGGAAAGGCTGGGGGGGACGCACTCCCCGAGGCTCTGTCCCGGGGCTGCGGGTTGGCGGCCGGGTGCACGGGCAGGAATGGGTAGCGAGTCGTTGGAAATGCAGGAGGGGAGCCCAGGGTCACTCTGCATCGAGCAGCTGCATCTGCAGGGGCTGGGCCCCGATGCGTGGAGGGGATGGTCGGAGCCCGGGGAGGGGTGCAGGGGGGGAGCCAGCTGCCAAGGGGTTGAGATCCCATAGACTTCAAGGCAGCAAGGCAGCAAGGCCACTCGGTTTGCAATTTGGAAGCCCTCCGTGAGCAGGGTGACACATCGGTAGCCTGTGGGGTTGAAGCCACTTATTAGGATGGAGCAGTGAACAGAAAGTGGGGGGAAATGGGCGTGAGAACAGGAAAAGAGCTTTTGCAAGGCGTTCAGCAGAGGTAGCTGCTGGGCAGTGGTGCGTGTTGATTAATTTAGGGAAAGTGAGACGACGGACAGCGCAGGCACAGAGAGAAACTCGTAGCGCGTGAGAGAAGATTGTGGAGGAAAGGGTCATGTTCGGGGGCGACAGCAAAGGACACGAGTCAGACCATGGGAAGGGGAAGAGCATAAGCAGAGGCCGCACGGATGGTGAAGGGCGCAAGGGAGCAGGGGCTGGGAGGAGGGACTAGGGGTTCATCCCGGGCAGCCACGGGAGTGGCCCCGAGGACGAGGACGGGCACTGGCCCGTGAGGAATACCGAGGTGATGAGCTCATCGCAGGAAGAACGATGGGGTCTGGGGGGCCTAGTGAGCTCAGGTTCACCCTGGAGTCATGCTCGGTGACCCCGGGAGCTGCGGGAGGAAACCGGACACCGGGCGTGGTCCTGAGGCTGGCACATGGGGTGGAGCAGCTCGGGGCGGAGCAAGGGCATTGAGGGCACTGTGGAAAGGGGCACACGAGGGCCCAGGCTGGGCCGGGAGGCGTGTGGCCCCAGGAGCTGGACCAGGAGGAGTGGGGTAGGGGCATGAGCGCCCGGTGGGTGAGGAACAGCACTGAGGGCAGCAAGGGGGTGCAGCCAGAGGGGTCCCCACGTTGGAGATCTTCGGAGGCCAGCAGATTTGAAGCTGCGGGGGGCGGGGGGTCACTGCGGAGTGAAAGAGGGGGGCAGGGGGCAGGGAGGAAGAGATCCGAGAATTGTATCGCGGGAGGGGCGCCGTGAAGAGCACCCAGCCTTCTGAGCTGCCCACGGCGGCCACGCGGGCTTCTGGTCGGGGGGGGGGGGGGCTGGGGGCGAGCCCCAAAGCCGGAGGCCTCGCCCAGGTGTAGGCTGCCTTCTGAGCTGCCCGCTGCCCGATGATGATGATGGGCGCTTCAGACCCGGCCAGGCCAGGGGCGATCCCCATGTCCCCATGGTGGGTGGAGAGGTGGGTGGGGGTGGCCCTGGGGACACCTGAAAGGCGGCAGGGAGGTGGGGGCGGGCTGGGGGTACGGCTGAGGCAAAGTCTGGGCCTGAGAGCAAGGGGCCCTCAGCCTGGGATTCCCTTAGGCTCTAAGCCCTGGCGGGAGCAGTACCTTCCGGGGCTTTGGCTGCGGGCCGACGTCCGGGGAGGGCCTGGCCTGGGAGTCCTCTTCACCCCCGAGGCCACGGAAAGACCCGTCCGCTCCGATCCTGTGAGGGTGGGGCTGAGCACCGGCCCGGCGGGTCCTGGCGAAACCAGCCCAGCCCGGGTGGGTTCGTGGGTGTCCCGTACTCCCGTGGACGTCCAGTTTCCACTGGGGAAGAGCATCCCGAAGGCCCCGGGGTCGGAAAGCTCAGTTAGAAGAGAGAACGCACATAAACAGCCCAAACCTGCAGAGGCTTGAGGTCTGTGCGGGGGAGGCCTGGATCCATCAAAACACCTCTTTGTTGGTGGAGGACCCAGAGGCTGTCGGTCGTCAGTCGATTTGTAGAAGCAGGTGTACCAGCGTCGCTTCCCTGAAGTCACCTTAGGGCTTTACAATTTAAATATTGGTTTATGTTCCCAACATACAACCCGGGGAGCTGAGTAGGGGCCACACTCGGGTAGCATTTTCAGCGACGGCAGGAACCTGCCCCGTCCAGGACAGTGGCCTCCAGACGCCCCCGTGCACACGGTCACTTGGAATGTGGCTGGTACCCACGAGGCAATGAGTTTCTGGTTTGATTCCGTTTCCGCCGTGACTCAGACGGCCGCGTGTGCCCGGTCGCGGCCGTCCTGGCCGTCAGGGCTACGACACTGGTTGTCATCCTGGGCCGCATATTAAAATCACCTGGGATGCACTTAAAGGTCTGGAAGCTGCCCCGGCCCCCACCCCGACCCCACCCCCCAGAAGCTGACTTAACTGGCCTGGGTGGGGACCCAGCGAAGGAATCTAGTAAGTTCTCCCCGTGGTTCTGATAATGCCGGCGGGCCTGGGAAGCAGCGGCCCCGGGGAAAGCTGCCCCCAAGACGGTGTTGCTTGGTGGGGAAGCCGGTGTCCCGGGAACCAGTCGACCCACAAACAGCTGGAAGATAGAGCAGCGACGTCCCCTGTCCCGCGACTCCCGAACTAAGGTTTCTCCTGAGAGGCGGCCCAGGGGAGAAGCTCAGAGTCACCAGAAACAGGGATGCTCTCGCACCGGCAACACCGGACCTAAGAGCCTGGGCACCGGGGGGAGGCCTCGGCCACGCTCGAGGGCCGGGGGTGCTGGAGAAACAGCTGCGGTGGGGGCCCCAGACCTCCCCGAGGGCCTCGGGGGCGCAGGGGCTGGCGGGCTCCCTGGACCCAGGGGTGCAGGGCTGTGAGTGATGAGCAGGGCCCCCAGGGATGCCCCCAGCACCACCTAACCCAGACACACGGGAGGAACCCGAGCCCTGGGCCTTGTGGGCACGTCCTGCACACGGCAGGGACCTGTCCCCGTCTGGTCTTCCCTCCTCTTCGTGCTCCCTTGCCCCCAGCCTGTTGCCTCACCGCCCCTACAGCTTCGTCCTCACACCCCCCACCCGCCCCCGGTTGGCAGCCCCTCGGGGTCTCGATCCCCTGCCGCTCTTTTTCTCTCTTTTAACTCTTCTGTGTGTCCTTTCTGATACCTGTCCTCACCCGCCCCCTCCCCCTGTGTCCCTCCTCTCCCCTCCCCTCCCCTGCCCCTCCCCTGGTCTCTTCTCTCCACAGACTTTCCTGGCCTCCAGCGGAGGACTGTATTGCCTGGGTGGAGGCTGCGGGAACGTTGTAATTCCGGGCTGCATGAGCCTGCCCAGCACGCCCGCCAGCTCTCCGCCCTGCAGCCTGCATGCTCTCGCCTGGCCATGGCTTGCATGGGGGGGCCGGCACCGAGGCTTCCTTCCCTAGAGCAGGCTCCCCGGAGGGTCCGGCCGAGGGTGGGGGCGGGGCTGCGGGGCCGAAGGTGCATGGATACCGTGGGACAGGGGGTGAGGGGTCTCGCTGGCCCCCTCTGCTCAGATGGGAGCGCCCAGCGAGCACCGCGACTGCTGGCCGGCGCAGGACCTCAGTGACAGTTCGCTGGCACGAGGTCTTTGGGGACGCGGGAAGCCTGGCGGGGCTCTCCCCTCCCAGGGTTATCCGGGTGTCGAGGGCGAGGCTCGCCTGGCTTAGGACAGCCACGTGCTGGGGGGGCAGGTGGCCGTGTTCAATAGATGGTGACACAGCAGCCTCGCTCCAGGGCGACTGCCTTGAAAGTGTCCTCCGCTCAGTGGCAGCTTGAGGAGGTGAGAGGAGGCAGGAGTCCCCGAAGGGCAGGCAGGGGCCTGGCTGCAGCCTCCCCCGCGGCTGCCTCTCCTGAGAAGGGGCCTGCGGCCCGCCTGGCCCACCTCCCTCCCGGGCCCGAGGATGATGGGGCGCTGGTGCGCAGCAGGGGCCACAAGCGGGGCTGGCCCCCCACCAGGGACACCGCCCCAACACACACACGTCGCCCCTCCCGCCCCGCCCGCTCCCAACCCGTCCGAGGGGCCACCTCCAGACTGACCTCTGGGGCTGCTGGCCCGCAGGACCCAGACGAGAGCGCCCGCATCTCCAGCGCCTTCTTCCGCCTGTTCCGGGTCATGAGGCTGATCAAGCTGCTGAGCCGGGCAGAGGGAGTCCGCACTCTCCTGTGGACGTTCATCAAGTCCTTTCAGGTGTGCCTGCCCAGCCCACCTGGCCGGGGTCCTGGCCAGTCCCCACTGAGGCCTGGAGGGGCTGGAGGGCCTGGACTCACCCCTGGGTCGGCTCAGGGTAGAGCCCTGGGGTGACCACAGGGCACAGTGAGCTTGGGGCCGAGGTGGGGCAGGAAGGTGACCCTCCCTCCTCACCCCCAGGCCCTGCCCTACGTGGCTCTGCTCATCGTCATGCTCTTCTTCATCTACGCCGTCATCGGCATGCAGGTGAGAGGCAGGTGGGCCCAGGTCAGGGAGGGATCTTGGCCAAGTGAGAGGGGGGTGTCTGCAGACCCCAGGGAGGCCTCCTCAGCATGGAGGCCGGGCCCTCCCTGTCCTGGCCACCCAGGTGTCAGAGGCACGACGGGAAGGATGTGGGTACCCTACCCCCAGGGGCTGCAGCTGGTCAGCTGGGAGCAACCCAGGGCGCAGTGGACAGCAGGGGCCACCCGATAAGAGCCTCAGGTGGTCTCAGTCGACTCTCTGGCCAGCCTCTCCCCCCGCTCCCCACGCTGAGTCCCTAAGCTGGCTTGTGCTGGGAAAACCTGTCCGCCCTGCTTTCCTTTGGCTTCATGGGAAGAGCTTCACCCAGCCTTGAAAATAATCCAATTAATTTGGCTTCTGGTCGACTGTGGTCTGCGGTGAAGGGGGTTTGGAGGCGGGAGGGGGGAAGGAGGGGAGCAGGGCAGGTGGGAGAGGATGGCGGGGCCTGGGCAGAGGGGACGCTGGTCCAGGTGCCGCGGTGGGAGCCTTCCGTGATTCGCAGATGTTTGGGAAGATCGCCATGGTGGACGGGACCCAGATAAACCGGAACAACAACTTCCAGACCTTCCCACAAGCTGTGTTACTGCTCTTCAGGTAGCGTCTCCGGCTGCCCCCACCCCGTCCCCACCCCCCACCCCCCAAGGCCCTGCAGGTGGGGTCCCCTTCCTGGCCCTATGGCCTGTGCAGCCTCGAAATGTCCCATCGCTTATGGAAGTCAGCTGTGTTCACCATTCCGCACCCAATGCCATTTTTTAAAAAGATTTTATTTATTTATTTGACAGAGGGAGAGAGAGAGCACAAGGCAGGGAGAGGGAGAGGCAGGGTCCCCGCGGAGCAGGGAGCCCGATGCTGGGCTCGATCCCAGGACCCCGGGATCATGACCCCAGCCGGAGGCAGACGCTAACTGAGGCACCACCCAGGCACCCCAACCGATGCCATTTTTAAAATCATTTTCGAACAAGTGGCCCCACATCTTCATTTTGCCCCCCGGGCTCCAAAATGATGTCACAGGTCCCCACGTGGGGTATGGCATGTTGCCCCAACCGCATCTGCCTGAAGAGGAGCCAGGGCCCCACATCCCTTCTCGGGGGCGATGGGTGGCACAGCCCTCCCTTGCGGTCCCCCACTGGTGACATGAGGCATGGGTTGACTTTGTCCCTGCAGCTAAGAAACCGCTTTCCTATAGTTTAGCTCCTACTCCTAGTGCCCCGTAGGGAGCAGTGGAGCAGCAGCACAGAGGGGAAACTGAGGGCCACCTCACTCGGAGCTGCTTGGTGAACCCAGGGACCTGCACTGCCTCCTTCGGGGGCGGGCAGGGGACGGGGATGTGTGCGGAGGGGCTTGGGGGCGCCCCCCGAGAGCGGACAGGCCACCAGGACCCTGTGCCGTCCAGGTGTGCGACAGGGGAGGCGTGGCAGGAGATCTTGCTGGCCTGCAGCTACGGCAAGTTGTGCGACCCCGAGTCAGACTACGCCCCGGGCGAGGAGTACACGTGTGGCACCAACTTCGCCTACTACTATTTCATCAGCTTCTACATGCTGTGCGCCTTCCTGGTGAGCCGGCCCCCGAGGGGTCCACCATCCCCTTCTCACTCGGCTTCTGTGTCTCGGGGATTGGCCTCGGGGACGCAGGAGACAGGACACTCCGCTTAGATGGGCCCTCGTTCTGGTCATCCTGGGTGGCGCCCGGCTTTGAGGGCTTTATCATGCTCCAGGGGGGTTGGCTAGCGATTAGAAACCAAAAGAATCAGAGTGGGGCTCTGTCCTAAACGGATAGGGGCTCCCAGTAAAGCCACCTGCCCCTCCCTATCCATCTGAAGAGAAGGTGGCCCCACTGAGGGGGTACGTCCCTATGGAGTTGGAAACAGCACAGACAGTTCTGAGACTCCGGGACGGCTGTCTATCCTTGTGCAAGGCAAAGAGCCAGTGGCATCCATGGAACTGTCCTCCCTTCACTCTTTTTTCTTTCCCGTATGTGGTCAAAACTGCTGGGTGAGCGCCCGTGCGGCCCTGGGCTCAGTGCAGAGGGCGGCAACACGCTAAGACCCCGCGTGGCCCTGAAGGAGCCCACTGGGTACTTTGGGGAGTCCGTGCAAGCAAGTCTTGCCACTCAAAGGGGCGCTCGCTCTACACAGAAAATGCAAGAGCAGTAATGGGGCCGGTCCGGTGGGACACTGAGGGGGATCATGTCTCTGAGGAGGGGGCAAGAGGCTGAGATTGCAGGCGCTGGAGCTGGGTTTTATTTTTTTATTTTTTAAGATGTTATTTATTTATCCATGAGAGACACAGAGAGAGAGGCAGAGACACAGGCAGGGGAGAGAAGCAGGTTCCATGCAGGAAGCACAATGCCGGACTCGATCCTGGAACTCCGGGGTCACGCCCTGGGCCGGAGGCAGACGCTCAACCACTGAGCTACCCAGGGGCCCCTTGAGCTGGGTTTTAAAGGACGAGCACCCAGGTCCCTGGCAGAGGGCACTGACTGTGCAGGAGCACGGGGGTGTGACATGGAGGGACTTGGGGGGGACATAGGTGGTTCAGAAGGGCTGCAGTGAAGGGCCCAGGTGGGAGGGCGCTCTGGCCCCCTTGCCCAGTGGACACCTCCCGGCCCCCCAGCCTACTCCCATCATCCCCTGCTTTTCCACGGTGTGATCCCTCGGTTCTCCTCTTGCAGATCATCAACCTCTTCGTAGCTGTCATCATGGACAACTTTGACTACCTCACGCGGGACTGGTCCATCCTGGGCCCTCATCACCTGGATGAGTTCAAGGCCATTTGGGCAGAGTATGACCCAGAAGCCAAGTGAGTCCGGTCTGCACCAGCTCTGTGTAGGGCCCCCCGCAGCTGCCCCTCTTCCATCCTCCACCCCGCCCTACTGTCCTATCGGGAGTCCCTCTCCAGCTTCACAAGAATGAGTGGGCTTCATCTCCCTTTATTATCTGAGGTCCCAGATCAGAAAATTGGGAGTCTCTTAGGGTTGGAAGGGAGCCCACCCTTGAAGCACCCCAGGGCTGAAAACCCCTTGGCTTTCCTGGGAAATGGTCATCCAGCTTCTGCTGGGACCATCCAGGAGCAAGGAACCCAGTATGTCAGCAGGCCCTGGCTGACCGGAGCTGTAGGCCACCCACCAACAGCGTCCTAGCTTGACCGAAACCCAGAGCCACCCGGCCCACCCCAGACTCACCGAATCAGGATCCCCATTGCCTGTTGAGCTCGTCCCCGGGGCATTGGCCTGGGGATTAAACCTGGGGAAGCGCTATTGCTTTACTTTCTTTCTAAAGAGGTAACAATTCATATTTGACGGATGTTGGCCCGGTGTCAGGTGCTGCGCACTGCGTACAACATCTCATTTAACCCTCGCACCAACCTATGAACCCAAACTTTGTTCCTTCTTTAAAGAGGGGGCTCAGCTTCTACTTCCCAAACCGGCTTAGTAAATAGGCAGCGCCCCGGGCGGCCTGGCTGCCCTCCTTGGGCTCTTCTCTGAGCAGGACGAGGTCTGGGGGCTGCAGGGACCCTCGGCTGTGTGTCCCCCCGCAGGGGCAGAATCAAACACCTGGATGTGGTGACGCTGCTGAGACGCATCCAGCCCCCCCTGGGCTTTGGCAAGTTCTGCCCACACCGGGTGGCCTGCAAGGTAACCAGCGCTGCCGGGACGGCGCCCCCAAGGCGGGGTCTGGGGCCCTTGGGAGGGAGTGGGGCTGAGGCCCACCGAGGAGTCATTTTCGAGCGGTCTGCTCCCAGGCCCGGGTCCCTGGCTGAGGGCCTGGAGTCCCCACGCGTCCCCTCGCCAAGGGCGTCCCGAATCCCCCGCACCCCGGCCCCGGCCCAGCCCCTCCCGGTCGGCAGCGCGGCCCTGCGCTCCCCCCACAGCGGCTGGTGGGCATGAACATGCCCTTGAACAGCGACGGCACCGTCACCTTCAACGCCACGCTCTTCGCGCTGGTCCGCACGGCCCTCAAGATCAAGACGGAAGGTGAGGGCTGGCTGGGCGGCCGCGCCCCTTGTCCCCGAGGGTGCGCCCCGGGCCCACGCAGATCCTCAGAGGAAGAGTGGAGGAGGACCGGCCTGGCCGCTCCCTCAGGGCGCAGCTCGGAGCTTCCCTAGGGGTCTGCCTGGGGCTGGAGCAGCACAGCGCAGGGTGCCCCCCCGCAGTGGGCCGGCGGCACAGAGGGCCCCCCATGCTGCCCTGGGCAGGCCGCGCCCAGCTCCTCTGGCCCCCGGTACCGAGCCCAGAGCCGGAAGCCTGGGGTTGCTGGGAGCAGGGAGCAGGGAGCGGCCGCGGGGGCCCTGGGCGTGTTCCGGGCCCTCACCGAGGGCTGGGCCATCTCAGAGCCGTCCCGAAGGTATCAGAGGGGCCACAGGGCGGGCTCCCTTGGGGGGCGAGGAGAGGAGGGCCAAGAGGCAGGGTTGGAGGGACCGAGGTCGGCAGCAGGACGGCTGCCTGGGGGTCCTTGGAAAGATCATGGGGCGGGGGGGGGGGGGTGGAGGGGGCCGCAGCAGGAGATGTAGACAGCCCGCAAAGGCAGCCACTGCGACCACGGGAAGCCAAGGCTCGTGGAGAGTGGCCGCGCACGGCCCCGGGGTTGTGCGGCCCCAGGGCTACGGTGATACCCACCGCCCCCCACCCCGCCCATTGCCGGTGCTTAGCACAGCAGCTGCCAAAACCCACGCACCACACAAACAAAAGCTCAGGCAGTATTTGTTGAGGGAGGTGTTCGGAGAAGCCTAGGTGGCTTTGTCAAGTGCCGTTGACTTGGGCTGGGGGACTTTAGGGCCACCTCTGCCCGTCCCTTGCCCCCAGGTAACTTTGAGCAGGCCAACGAGGAGCTGAGGGCCATCATCAAGAAGATCTGGAAGAGAACCAGCATGAAGCTCCTGGACCAGGTCATTCCTCCAATAGGAGGTGGGTACTGCTTTGGGAGACCAGAGTCCCGGAGCAGCTGAGCAAAGGGACCAGGGACTTCTCTGGGAAGCCCCATGGGAATCTGAGAATGGCCCCCAACCCTTTGTAAATACCTTGGATAGACCCCAGGGTGGCCATCAGGGCAGGAACCAGCCTTAGGATGCAAAGTGCCCACTGTCCAAGTCAGCAAGGAGAGGAGAGTCCTGATTGGCCCGGTCCTGCCCACCCCTGGCTCCCACTCGGAACCCGGTGCAAACTCTTGCCCACCCTCAGGACATCCCTTATTGGCTCCTCTGCAGATGATGAGGTGACTGTAGGGAAGTTCTACGCCACGTTTCTCATCCAGGAGCACTTCCGGAAGTTCATGAAGCGCCAGGAAGAATATTATGGGTATCGGCCCAAGAAGGACACCATACAGATCCAGGTAAGCCCACCCTGAACTCCAACGGACTCCACTGAGCCAGGTCCCCAGGCTCCAGCTCCCTCTCTATGTCCTTGAAGGTCAGTGATGGAGGCACAGAGGGAAGGAGGGAGCCAGGGTAAGAGAGGAGAAGAGCCAGGTGCTCCTCCATCTCTAGATAATAGGACCAAAAGAAACGGGATTTGTTCAAAAGAGAGATTTGAGCCCTTAAAATGATCCCCTGGTATGCAAAGAAATTTAGAACTTTGTTTCACCTCTTCTGTTTTTTATTTCTGTTTTTTTTTTTTTTTTGGTGTTAATTCGAAAATATACATGCACTTGGGCTGTGTGCTCAAAAACGTATTTCAATTGCAGTTTTTGCTTTAAAATAATCTCACAGAGCGTTTAGAATTTGCATGTGTAAGACAAACACCGTTTTTTCGGAACCATTTGAGGGTAATTCCCAACATAATGTTCTATCAACCCAGAACATTCTCCATAATTCTCCTACATGACCATGATTCTGGGCAAGGCAAGCCCCAGAGTCAGGAAATTAACGTTGGGACTTTCCTATCATCAAATCCTCAGGCCTCATATAATTTCACCAGCTGTCCCAGTAACGTCCCTCGTAGGAAGAGGATCCAATCCGGGTTCACGCAAAGCGTTTAGTTTTTAGACTCTTCCATCCAGAATAGTTCCCCAGCTTTTCTTGACATGACCTTGACCCTTTTGAAGATTATTACCAGGATCCTACAGTCTGAATTCATGTCATGCTTCCTCATGATAGATTTAGGATACACGTCTAGGACAGAAATGATGCTGTGTTCTCATTGCTGTCAAATGACGCTGGTCTTAAATCCTCCCATTGCTTTGGTCAACTCAAAAAATTATATTAATGGCATGACCAGTCAAAAGAGACCACTTGTCTAGAAGACTGTACTGAGTAAAAAGATCTTTCTACCTGGAGGCCCAGGAGGGTGTAAAATCACCCATGAGGTTAAGAGAAGACTCCTTGGGAGCCATTAGGGTTTGGACCATCCCAGGGATCAGAGCAGGACCTGCTGGCCTCGGGGAGCCCTGGGACATTGAATATCCCGGAGAGAGTGGGGCTGGAGCTGGGGCTAGAAATGAGCAAGGCCATGGGAAGCAGTGTGGTCTCCCCTACTAGACCGGAGGGGTCACTGAGCCTCTGTCCCCAGGCTGGACTGCGGACCATTGAGGAAGAGGCAGCCCCAGAGATCCGCCGTACCATCTCAGGAGACCTGACAGCTGAAGAGGAGCTGGAGAGAGCCATGGTGGAGGCTGCGATGGAGGAAGGGATATTCCGGGTGAGTGAGGGCTGTGACCGTGCCACGTGTTCTAGGCACAGGGAGCAGCAACCGCCCAGAGAAACAAGGGCCAGGAGCCCAGCCCTATAGGTGGGGAATTTGGAAACCAAAGACACCCACAGCCCACATCTCTTGGGACTCAGAGTCAATGACCCAACCTACTGCAGTTGTCAAATACAATCATACCCTCCTCCCTCCCTCCACGAAGCCTCACGCCTGTCCTCACCGCCCCTTAAGCCCCGGTCGGTCGGCATTCACCTCTTGGAATCCCTTCATCACCCCATGCCCTGCCTGCTTCCAGTTACACTGGTCCTCAATCCTTAGCTCTGTCTGGTGTTTTTTACGACACTATGGAACCAAAAGGTCTTTAAGACCAACCAGTTAAAACTTTTTGGGTTATCCCTGAGGAAATGGCAGCCCAAAGAAATGATATGAGATATCTAATATCACTCAGCAAGTTAGTTTTAGAGGTGGGACTAGAACCAGGGGGTCCCCAGACTCCCAATCCGGTGTTTTTTCCATGAGAAGGGATTTCCCTATCTGGATGTCTGTGTCTCCTACGTAGTTCCCTAGATGCGTCCTGTCTACCTCACTCAGCTGAGAACTCATTGAAGGGGGATGATCTCTTCTCTGACCCTATAGCCCAGTCCATTCTCCTCTGGCCTTATGGGATTTGTCTTCTAATCCATCACTCGTTCCCAGGATGGCAGTCCTCATGCAAGCTCAGCTCTCATCCCCCAGTCACTGTCCCCAGCCCTGACGCTCTCCTCCTTGCCCCTAGAGGACCGGAGGCCTCTTTGGCCAGGTGGACAACTTCCTGGAAAGGACCAACTCCCTGCCCCCTGTCATGGCCAACCAGAGACCCCTCCAGTTTGCTGAGATAGAGATGGAAGAGCTGGAATCACCCGTCTTCTTGGAGGATTTCCCTCAAGATCCTAGAACCAACCCCCTTGCTCGTGCCAATACCAACAATGCCAATGCCAACGTTGCCCATGACAACAGTGACCATAGCAACAGCCAGGTGTTTTCCAGGTAGGGGCAGCAACGGCCAGCTTTGGATGGGCAGGGTACTGGGGTCGGGCTGGGAAAACATGGCTAGGGGGTTCCAGGCTCTCTTGGATGGGGCATCCTAAAATACATAGACTGTCTTTGGCTTGGCTGCCTTTGTGTCCTTCTGGATCCATCCATCCTGCACCTAAATGCAAGAGGCTAGGCCTGGACTGCAGAGACTCCTCTGGCCAGCAGAGAGCAGCAGCGGCACAAATGCCCTGGGTTCCTCTCCATCATCTGCTGCCGGTCTAGGAGCTGGGACCTACGGAACGAAGTAGGTTAGGAAGAGGGCGCTGGTGTGAAAAACTGTGGAAGATTAAAGTTGAGCTGTTGCAGTTGGGTTCCGGGGAGATCTCACTGCTGAGCGGGCCCTCTCTCTCCCAGCCTGAGCTGTAGACGAAATATAATCTGTGATTATGAGTATCGTGAAAAACAGCAGGATGCGGGGGGAGGGGGGAACTTCTCGTAAACCAGCACCTGTGAACTGAGGTCCAAGCAGAGCTTCTGTTCTAGAGAGGAGGCCAGGTGGCGGGAGGCCTCTGAGACCTGGAAAGGCAAGAGTCACGCGCCGTCAGACACGGGCAGGACAGGGCGGACACCCGGCGAGCAGCTACTCCCTGCGGCCGGAGCTGCCTGCACCCCCTTCCCCTCAGAGACCTACAGGGCTGGAAAGGCACCTGTGCCCCGGGACCCCGTGGTGCCAGGTGCTCTGGGAACACAAAGGCATCAGTCCTGAGCCCGGCCCTGAAAGGACTGTCATCCTCTAGGGAGATGTTGTCCTGTGATGTGACTGCGACCAAATAATCACAAAGAGCAGGTGCCCTGGGAATGCAGGAATATTGATCGCCAGGCGCTGGAAAGGCCTAGAAGAGGGCTAAGCAATGTTTCTCAGCCTCCACTGAGCACTAGAGCATCTAGGGAACTTCCAAAATTGCAGTGCCCGGGGCCTCACCGCAGACTCTAGGGATGGGACGCACCCACTGCTAGTGTTTAAAGCTCCCCAGCTGACCCAGCGTGCCACCGAGGTTGAGAACCAGCGTCCTAGAGGCTGTGAGGCTGGGCCTTGGAAGATGAACAGAATGTGGGAAGGGTACAGGGAAGGGCATCCGTCGAGCAAAGGAGAGGAGGAGGGGATGTATTTGCCTTGTTTCTCTAAGAGAGCCAGGACCGGCTGGGCAGAGAGCGGTGGGAGCAGCAGCCCTGGAGTCAAGACGACACCCACGATGGGTCCAGACCCGGAGGGGAAGGATGCCTGGGAGCACAAAGGGCAGGATGGCGGGAGACGCAGGCCTGCTCTGGCTCACCAGCCTGGCTTCCCTTTCAGCATCCGCTACGAGAGGGAGTTCCCTGGAGAGCCAGAGCCGCCTGCTGCCAGAGGAGGAGCCTTGGGCCAACCCCGGAGGGTCCTGGGTCAGTCTTTCCTGTGCACCCTACAAGCTGAGCCTTCCCCCCAGAGAGGCCTGGGGAGCCTCGCTCTCTTCTTACACTTGGGGCTTGGGCGCCCGTCGCGCGATGGGAGCCAGCTGGGCTGGGATGGACGAGTTGCCTCCTCATCCAGGCAGAGGACAGAGGTGCCCTCTAGGTACCTGAGTGAGGTGGGAAGGGGGCACGCCAGGAAACTTGCACCCCACACATCCCGAAGGACCACCCCTGGACACACTGACCCCTTGGGCCCGGGACCCTCAGAGATGGTGGCAGTGTCCCAGCAGGCCTCAGACTGCTGGGTGTGACCAGGAGCCTGGAGGATGCTCGAGTTCAGTGGACAGGAGGGCCCTGCCACCCAGGGGGGCGTGCATGCAAGGGGACAGCGCAGGGTCCTGCCCGGCCCAGGGGTGGCTGGGCCTCGGCATGTGCACACCCCCCATTGCGCCTCCCACTGCCCTGAGGCCCTCCGAGAGCTCTCGGGGCCTGGCTGCCGGGCTGAGCGGAGCCCTGTGGACTCGGGGTCCCTGGCGGCCATCAGCAGCCCCTCTCGCCCTTGCGGCATCTTGCCCACAGGACCCCACGGCAGGCCCTGTGTGGAAAAGCTGAAAGGACAGAGGACCCAGAGAGAAATGCCCAGACCCCAGGCGTCTCCCGCCCCCTGCCAGGTAACGGGGCAGAGGCCTGGGAAGGAAGTCTCCAGGGAGGAAGGGTGCCACTTTGCCGTTAGCAACGGCACGGCCGGGCTGCTGGCTCGTGCCCTCCCCGTGGGCCTTGGCTCGGGCTTCCTCTGAAGAGCTGGAGTTTCCCTGGATGCCAGTGGGCTCCAGCATCCCCCTTGGGGTCTTTGCTTTCGTGCGTTCGGAGCAGTGTGCCGGGCCGGAGCGTCCCCTGACCGAAGAGCGGAGTTGCCCCCCGCCGGGGTCTCTGCCTCAGGGAGCGCCCCCCAGCAGGAGGCCCACGGAGAGTGGCTGCAGGTGCCCGACCCCAGCTACGGCCCGGCTGGTTCGAGAGGTGAGGAGGGCGGCGGGACGGAGCATGGGCTGCACTCGGGGGTGGCCCGGGCTGGCTAGGAGAGGCGGCCCCCGCGCCCGCTCCCCGAGAGGGCCCACCCCGCCTTCGTCCTCCCGCAGGCTCTGGTCCGAGGAGGCCTGGACACCTTGGCGGCCGATGCCAGCTTCGTCATGGCAACGGGCCAGGCCCTGGCAGATGCCTGCCGGATGGAACCCGAGGACGTGGAGGTGGCGGCAACAGAGCTGCTCAAGAAGCAAGAGTCCCCAGAGGGCCGGGCCAGTGCGCTGGGACGCCGGAGCCGCGGGTCCTCGCTGGGCAGCCTTGACCTGCATCTGGGCTCCCGGGAGACCCTGGTGCCCCCCAGGCAGTGAAGGCCCACGCCGCAGCAGCGTGGCTTAGGGCTTCCATGACCACCGGAGAGGGAGGGGGTGCTGGGCTGAGCAGGGGTGCTCAGGAGGAGGCGGGTGGACAGGCCCTCCCCCCACCAGCAAGAGGCCCGGCTGGATGGAGCTTCTAATGTCATTCAAACAGGGCCAGTCCCTGCCAGTGTGTCTGGCGGAGGGCCACTCCCTCCAGCAGGACATTAAAGTCTCCAGGCCCAGGACATTGGCACCTGGCCCCTGCTTGTCTTTTTCTTTTTGGGGCGGGGGTGAAACTTGTCCTACTCTTCTTCTCCTTATTCTTCCCTCTTCCCCATTCTATTTCCCGGGAGCACCGCTCATGGTGGGCTTGGGAGTCTGGGCCCAGGGGGAAGAGGGGCCCGTCGTGGAGAATATGTGGATGCTCCTGGAAGTCGGTGGCCGCTTCCACTGGCTGGGGCCCCATAGCCCAGGAAGGCCTGGTGGCCTTACAAGCCACGGCCCCACATCCCAGGTCACGGCCACAGCCGACCTTCTTGGCCAGAGTCCACTGCTGACACGGGCCTCAGATCCCTCAAATGTTCGTGTCCCCGCATATCAAAGACCTGCAGCTCCCAGGCTCCTCTTTCCCACACCAGACAGGAGGGAGGAGCAACTATGATTGGGCAGGGGGCTCCCAGGCGGCAGCCAGACACTCCCCTCGTCCTACATCCTATGTCCTACATTCGGGGCATGTCCACTGCAGTCCATTTCGTCCTCGTCCCAGCCTTGAGAGGCAGGACTTTTTTAAGTATTTAAAGGGGGTTTTAAGGATGCTGCAGGGGAGGCCCAGGGGGTGGTGCGTGGTGCCTGTGCTACGGGGCCACGGAGGCTGGAGTGAGGCCCGTGGAGTCCCAGCCGTGCCTTTCCCTGGATGCTCTTCCCTCCCCTTGCCACTCCTGGGAGGAGCTTGCCCAGTGCTGGCTTGGGCCACGGTGACCAGGGATGCCCCGCAGCACCCTGCACAACCCCAGCCGGGCCCCAGGCCGTGGGGACCTGCACATCTGCGGCCCTGGACGACTGTAACTCCCTCCCCAAACCTCAACACCAGCGCTTCCCCCTCTTCCCCTTGACAGCCTGCGGTCCTCCTCCACAGAGAAACAGAAGCCACCATGGGCACCCCCCCCCCCAGCTCCTCTTACCAGACTGACCAACGTGGTGGCCTTGGTCTCTTGCTCACCTCCTCCTGTCCTGACCCCGTGGAAGCCTGGGACCTCCTCCAGCCAGCTCCCCGATTCCACCTGTCTTGCGTCTCCCCCTCGCCCCATCCTCCCTCTATCTGTGGGTAACATTCCAGGTGTTTCCACCTTAACGTGTCCTTGCAGGCGTCCTGTCCACCTGCCTGAGGCCGGTCTATCTAGTGCGATCCTGAACACCGGACTTCTTCCCTGAGTTGTCTCCTCATCCACATTTCCATCTTAGCTCCCATTTCTCATCCCCATGCAGCCTGCCTTCTGCCCCATGTTCACCAGTGTCTCCCACAATCTTGTTCCCATCCAGAGGGCCCCCGAGTCTTTATCTTCCTTGATTTCTAGGCAGCATTAGGTAGGACTTACCCCTCTCTCCTTCCTGACCTGCCCGCACCCCTGGCTCTCCCAAATTCCCCCTACCTTTCAAGTGCTCCCACCCAAGGCTTCCCTGTGAGCGCTCACCTGGCCCAGCTACCTCTCCGTGTGGGGTGATTCTTCAGGGCTCTGTGTCCTTGATCCTTCTTCCCTCTTGGGAAGTGCCCCTGGATGCTCTCAGCCACTCGCTCTCAGCTCATCAATCTCATGGCGTTGATGATTCCCATGGCCATATGGCTACAGCGAAACTCACGTCTCTGTGTCCTTCTCCCCGACAAGTCCTCACGTATGTCCTACCTGTGCCCAAAGGGCGTCGTGTCCAAATTCGGCCTCACTGTCCTTTCCCCAAAGGTTGCTGATCGCCAGGAACCACCCCCCCTCCCTGCCTTGTTCAAACCAGACGTCTGGTGCATCCTGGGCTCCCAGCTTCCCCCACGGTCTCACCCACCTAAGTGGTTCCCAAGCCTGTCTTCATATCCACAGTGACTTTCCTGACATGTTCAATCAACATTTTAGGCCCCTTCTTCTTCCTTTTTTTTTTTTTTTTTTTTGATTTTTATTTATTTATTTGAGAGAGACAGTACAGGGGGTGGGTGGGAGGGTCAGAGGGAGAAGGAGAAGCAGGCTCCCCGATGAGCAGGGACCACCCCCTCTCCAGGCTGCAGGGCTCGATCCCAGGACCCCGAGATCAAGACCTGAGCTGAAGGCAGACTGAGCCACCCAGGGGCCCCGTGTTATGTGTCTTCTATGGCAAAAGCTTCTAAACTGCCCTCCCGTCTTCCTCTCCTCTCTTCCCCTTCTGTCTTCCCTTGCTTACAAGCCTTGAAGGCACCCCGAAACCCTCAGAATATCATACTAAACCCTTGCCTCTGCTTACCCGCTCCCCCCCCCACCTTCACACAGGGCAGGGCCCCTAGCTGTCCAGCTGTCCTGCAGGCCCTTCAGGGGGAGCTGCCCTCACCTCTCACTGTTCCACCGCTGTCTCTGCAAAACCACATGAACCCTCAGCCCCACGGATTCCCTCCCGAGTCGTCTTTCAAATCTCAGCTTCACCACTGCTTACTGCAGTGAGCCCTCCCTGACCAGCCCCCTGAGCCTGGCCTGGAAACACGGGTGCCTTTCCCCCCAGTGGGGCGGGGACTGGGGATCAACCCACACCAGGGGCTCGCTTCACGGAACCAGGAGCCGGTCCACCTTGTTCGAAGTTACCCCCCTAGAGCTGAGCACCTTTCCACGCAGCCCAGTGATTCCACAGCTGCTCAACACATGCAGGGAAAGGGGCAGAAGCACGACCCTCCCTTCACCCGCTCACGGCCCGGGCACCCCCTGGGTTCTGCAGCCTCCCCTTGGCTGTCTGTGGAGGCCCGGGGAGGCAGGGAGGAGGCGCTGTGCCTCCAGGGCAACAGCGGGTCTTCACCTCAGCCCTACTGAACTGCAGGGCTGCTCCATACAACCTGGAAGGAACAGTGTGGAAGGACGAGGGCTGAGGCGGGAGCCAAGGGGAGCAGGCCGTGTGTGGGGAGACGGGCCCTCTGACAGAGCCCGAGGGGGGCACCTTCTGTCCCTGCGGGCACCGGCCAGTGGCAGCATGTGCTGGCCCCCCTACTTGTCCCTGTCGGTCCCTGCAGACCTGGGGTCCCCCAGAAGCAGCGGGGGGGTGCAGCCGGCGGGAGGGGGAGGGCATGGGGCTGCAGCCAGCAGTGGACTAGGCCGCGGGAAGCGGGAAGCTCAGCAGGAGGCCCCCTGCAAAACCAGTGAGGGTGGCCGTGGCGAGGCCGTTGGGGCCTAGTTGGACGTCGGGGCAGGGAGGGCCCCGGTTCTCAACCGGGCTGGGGCTGAGGGGTCCGTGAAGGAAGCGCATGGCGCCCTCCGCAGCATGTTCCAGGGCGCAGCCCCGGGCACCTGGGTCCCAGGCTCTGGCCTCCACGCCAGGAGCTCAGGCAGTTCAGGGTCCTCTCAAGCTTCCGCTCCTCCTTCTGTGAAATGGGGGATGAAGTCCCACCTCCAGGCTGTTGAAGTTGGGGAGGCGACCGCGTAAAGCCCCGGCCCTTGGTAAGAAGCTGCTGCTTTGATTCCAGTGAGCAAGCAGGCCCTTCTGGGTGGGCACTGGGCTTAGGGCGTCCTGGGCCCCCATGGAAGGCTGGGTGCCCGCAGCCAGGGGGCTCAGCCTCAGACGGCAACCCCCGCAGGCCTCCAGGACAGACAGCCCATGGTGGAGAGGCCACTCCCACCTCCCAGAGAAGCCGCCAGGGAAGGCCCTGCCCACCCAGGGCTGGCCTTGTCCCCCTTTGTCTGGCATCAGATCCCAAGAACCCATCATGGGGCCAACAGCTTGTAGGGCAGGGTCGCTCTCCAGCCAGAGGAAGAAAACCAGGACTGAGAGGAGCCAGGGGAGGAGCCGGGAGGGGCCGCATCCCCCCACCCCCCCATCCCCTCCACCCCCCCCGCGCTGTGCAGGTGCAAGGGCCCAAGGGCCCAAGGCCCGGCCTGGGGGCAGCGCAGCTCGCAGGCGCATCTCATTTTTAAAAGGCCCGCGCCCTTGCCCTCCTCACCTGCTGCATCCATTCCGTGTTTGCAGCACTGTCGGCAGACTAGGTGCCCGTGTGCCCCCCACTCCATGACGAGAGCACAGCCCCAGACCCCGGGCCCGAAGCAGTGAAGTGGAGGGGGGCACACCCAGCTGCTGACGTCTCGCATCGCTGGGATGATCCGACAAGGCCCCAGCCCCCGGTCCCCACCTTGTCCCACCTCGACCCCCCGCGGACCTGGCCCAAGGCCCCCCCCAGCCTGCCCCCTGCTCGCCCAGGCCCCCCTGCGCCTTCCCCATGGTCTGCCCCTCCATCCCGCACTCGCCTCTTCCCTAGTGCCCTTGTGAGTGTGAACTCTTATTACGGCTTTTATTACCCTGTAGGGTGGCTAAGCGTTTAAAGCTTGTTTTTTTCTCCTGAGAGTCCCTCAAGGACAGTGAGTTTATCAAGTGTGTATCCCCAGCAAGGAGCAAAGGAAGGAAGGAAGGGAGGGAGGGAGGAGGGAGGAGGGAGGAGGGAGGAGGACGGGTGAAGTCAGGACAGCACACCCGTCAACTGCCAAGCAGCGTCATTTGAGGTTAGGGACATCCCATCCCTTTTGCCTATAAAACAGCAATTTTATAACATGTAACCTACTATAACGAGGGTGGCTCCCCACTGCCCCGGGGCACCCCAGTACCACCAGTGCCCCTGGTGAGGGGGGTGCAGAGACCCCACCCACCTGCCCCGGGAAGTTTACACCAATCGGTGTGGTGGGGATGAAGGCTCACTCAGGTGGATCCCGTCCTGAGCGGGGCTGTTCTGGGGCAGACAGAGGTGGACGGGGCTCCCAGCACCTGTCATGGCTCAGAGGGCAGGTGGGCCTTCAGCACAGCAACCCTAAGGAGCCGTCTGCCAGGGGGTCCTGCTGCCCTGGGGCTGGCCACTATGGGAGGCCGACTCTCTTCAGGTGCCTCATGTCTGGGCCTCCGGGCCTGGAGTCTCACCCCCACCCCCATCTCCTCCTGGATCTGCTTGGCCAGCCCAGCCGATCGTCGATCGTCATAGTGGGGCTTGGGGTGGGGAGACAGATTGTGGCCTCTCCCTCTGAGGTCATTCGGATTTGCGTCCTGACTTCAAACTCTTCTTTGGAGCCTCCAACCTGGTGTGGAACTTAAAGAGGAGGAAAAAGCTCTTTGCATGCTCTTTGCATCCTCCTGGCCCCGGCGAATCCTCTCCTGGAGGCGAAGCATCCCTCTGCCAACCGGACAGGTGTCAGGAAGTACATGGCTGGGGGAGAGATGGAGTTTTCAAAAGATTATGTCACCTCAGGCCAACGGAGGCTGTCACGGTCAAAGGGCCTTTGAAATTCTCTGAAAACCACCCCCTGAGACTCGGCACACGCATGCACACACGCACACACGCGCACACACACGCACAGCCTGGGGGGAGGCACTCACTACCGCCCCATAAAATTCGCAATCTGATGTATTTTTGTAAAAGTGCACTTCAGAGGTTGATCCTGTGTGATCTCCCCCTACCACCTCTCCCCCCAAGTCCCCAACACCTGCCCCCCCCCCCGCCCCTGCCATCCCCTCCTATTTTTAAAGTGTTAAATGTTTGTTTGCTGGCATTTTGCTCTGTAGGGTCTGGCTGTAGCAAATATCTATTAAAATCCACGGAAATGATGCATCCCTGGGGACTGGAAATCACTGGCTCCTAGGGGAGGGTGGGGCTTAGGGAAGGCACCTACGGGGTGGCATCTGAAGCAAGAGGATGTGGCTTCTCTGGGGTCCTGGCCAGGACCGCCTCAGAGGCCCCCTCCTCACCACCAGGTTTGGGGCAGGAGCTCTGCCCCCTTCCTTCCTCCTTCCTGGTCATCTCTCTCTCTCTTTTTAATTTATTTTTTTTTATTTTTATTTTTTTTAAGATTTTATTTATTCATGAAAAACAGAGAGAGAGAGGCAGAGACACAGGCAGAGGGAGAGGCAGGCTCCTTGAGAGGAGCCTGATGTGGGACTTGATCCCAGGACCCCAGGATCACACTCTGAGCCAAAGGCAGATGCTCAACCGTTGAACCACCCAGGCGTCTCTCTCTCTCTCTCTCTTTTAAAAGATTTTATTTATTTATTCATTAGACACACAGAGAAGCAGACACACAGGCAGAAGGAGAAGCAGGCTCCCAGCAGGGGGCCTGATGTGGGACTCGATCTCAGGACCTGGGGATCCCACCCTGAGCCGGAGGCAGGTGCTCAACGCTGAGCCCCCCAGGTGCCCCCTGGTCCTCTCTTTTGTTTCCTGCCCCCCTTTGGCTTTGCCAGTTCGGCTCCCTGCTTGCTCCCTCTCCTTTCGTGTGTGCTTCCCCTCTCCAAGCTCTCTAATCCCCCCCACTGTCCCTCCTAGGGGAGACGGGAGCCTCACCGAGCCCACAGGCCACATGAGGCAGGGCAGTGAGCTCTCCCTCCAGGTGGCCAGGACTCCTGTTCCTTCTTTGTCCCCGGGACCCAGGCAAGGTGCTCTGCATCCTTGTTTGAGCAAAGAAGTTGGAACAAGTTGCCTTTTAAGAAAAGTTCATTAAGTTATCATTAATATGTAATAAACCGCACGTATTCCAGGGGCCCCATTCGACGGTTTCTGAAGGATGCATACACAGCCGCGGAACCAACACCACCATCAAGATGACAGATAGATCGACCAGCACCCTCGAATTTCCTGATGCCTATTAGTACCCCCCCACACCGCCGTCCCTCCCAGTTCTGTTCCCGGTCCCTGCCCCCTCCTCTCCGCACCCCCACCGCCCACCCCCCATTGTTGATGCACATTTGGGTTGTTTCCAGTCTGGAGCCAGGACAAATAAAGCCTCTGTGAACACCCGTGTGCCAGTCACTGTGTGACCCTGGGAAGCAGGTGGCCTCTCAGGGGCTCTGCTCACTTTTTCGGCTCAGCAGCCGCCAAAGATGCCCTAAGACCCATCTTCACTCTTCACTGTAACCCAACACAAGATGAAACTGGAATCCGGCTTGCTTGGGTGGCTCTGACCCCTGCTCCATCACGCGTGGCGTGACCTTGGGCAAGTCTTGATGTCCTTTGTTAACACGGGGATGATAACGGCTCCTGCGTCATGAGGCCTACGTGACAGTATGGAGCTGTAGCATTTACACGATGCCCAGCACAAGGATCAGACAGGGGAGCAGTGAGAGGATCCATGCGACCCCCCAGTCGGCTTCTTCTAGGAGCTCGGAGCTGGGGGTCCCACAGATATATCCTGATACCAGACTTGAGGACGGTTTCCTAGGCAAGCAACAGGCAGCAGCACCCGAAGTCCCTTGGGTTTTCTTTTAATTACTTCTCAGAGTGGCTCCCGAGGATTCCCAAGGGCTGGCTCAGCACGGCTGCCACAAGACCCTGGGCCCCCAAGGAGTTGACATGGAGCCATGCTCACGTGGGCCCCAACAATTTGGAAATGTGGCAAAAATCTTAAGTCAAATCATAGGGAGTAGAGATAAGCGGAGGCCGAGAGGCTGTGGGGCCCTTTCTGCGGCCCCACAAGTGGTCAGATCAGAATCCACAAGGGGCTTCGTGTGTCCTAGGCAGGCGGGTGGAGTCCTGGGAGGCCTTTGGGCCCTCTGGGGTCTGAATTCTGGCTCTGCCCCTTTACCGACTAGGCTAGGCCAGGCCAAGCCCATAATTTGAGTGGGTTAACACAATAAAAGTTTATTTCTCACTCAAACCCGACAAACAACCTGAAGCGGTATGAGGGAGCCGGAAGCTCATAAAGCTTCCACCTAGACGTGATACGGGTCACTTTTGCCCACGTGCCCCTGGCCAAAGTCGGTCACACGTCCACAGCTGACATCAGAGGACGTGCAGTCCTGCCTTGTGACAGAAGGCAGAGAGCCGGAAGTATTTGGCGCACGGCACTAATGACTGCTACCCTAGCCAAGTGACCTCGAGCCCTTTTCCTCTTCTGCAAAATGGGGACAATACCAGTATTTACTTAGAGATCGCCGTGAGGATTAGACGTGAGGATTACACGAGAAATCTTACGTAACATCCTCGGCCCAGGGTAGCACATGGGGTGAGGAAAATGAAGCTCCGATGCCCTCCAGGTAACCGCCAGCGAGGCGGAGAGCAGGAGTGTTTGTGGACAGAAGGGATCCGCACGCCAGGCTCCGTCCTGCGTCTGCAAACACTTGCCCCACCCCCGGCCTCCCCACGGAGCGGCCAGCAGAGGCACCTGCCTGGATCACCTGCCTGGATCACCGGCGAGCTCGGAGGCCAGCCACACCGCATCACCTTGTTCACACCAGCCTCATCCACTCTCATCTTAGACACTTCATGTCCACTTCGAGGACCGAGGCCCGCTTAAGAGGGGGCGGAGAATCCACGGGCCACGGGAAGGACAGGACTACCTGCGCAGTGCCGAGCATCGTACTGGGTGCTCGGTCCAGGTTACCTTACTTCCCCCTCGTCCAAGTCCTGAGATGAGGCGAGTGGGATTACCCTCATTTTGAGGTGGGGGAGCAGATGTTTGCAGTAGCTCCGGGACTCGCCAAGGGTTGCACAGCTAGTGAGTGGCGGCGCCGCATCTGAACCCACATCTCTGACTCAGAGCACCACACTCTGGCTTCCGGGCCGTCTCTGTTTTTTTTTGTTTTGTTTGTTTTGTGTTTTTAAAGATCTTATTTATTTATTCATGAGAGACACGCAGAGAGAGGCAGACACAGGCAGAGGGAAAAGCAGGCTCCATGCAGGGAGCCTGATATGGGACTCGAACCCTTGGTCCTGAGCCCAAGGCAGACGCTGGTCTGAGCCCCCCAGGCATCCCTGTCTCTGGTTATTTTGCACAGTCTTAGCTTTTATCCGAACCATAACCTCACATGCAGCCCAGTCTTGGGTGGTTAGCCTCTGGGTCCCTCCACGCCGTTGTGGGAACTGCCCTGCTCTGGGACTCAGGGGACCATGCTTTTGGTCCCTGCTCACTAGCTTACTGTGCAACCGTGGACAAGTCTCTTTACCCATCTGGGCCTCAGTTTCCTCACCTGAAAATGAAGCTGTAAAACTGGATGATCTTAGGGTTCTTTTCAACGTTTGGGCTCTGTGACGTTGAGAATTTGTCCACACCTGCTCCTCCTGCCTCTGGCTCTCCTGGGAAGCATGGCAAAGTAGAAAGTGGATGGAAAGCCCATGTCTGAGGTTATGTGGAGTATTAATTAAACTGTCATTAACATTTGGAACCAAAAATAGTTGGGTTTTATTTAGGACTGACAGGGTGTTTATAATCCACAGCAGTTCTCTCTCTCCCTGCTATTTATAACGAAGTCTGGTTTCCTCTAAGGCAAAGTCTGCCTCCTTCTGTAACAGAGGAAGTCAGGCTGAGCCAGACCTCTGAATCTGCACCCAGTAGCCCCTCTCTGGGATTCTGAGCTCCCGTTGGCAGGCAGAGCTGGGCTCCATCTCCAGGTGGGCACTGGGTGGTGTGCGGCTGGACCGTTGGCCGGCAGGATGGGCTGATGCCCAATCTCCCATGGACCCAAGCACAGCGGCCGGGGTGGGGCCAGCCGTTAGGACCGGAGGTCCAGAACTCTCTACTTTCCACCCCCAGAACTTCAGGACGGTGCTCAGAAAGTTTCTGCAAATGCCAATGCTTGGTGCTAACCCTAAAGAAGATAAAAGGGATCGAGACTCAAGAGGTGGTACAGGTGGTGCAGGCCACCTCTGGAGACATTTCTCCAGAGCCTCAGGGCATCTCTTCGGTGTACTGATTTGTCACTCTAGGGTCGCTGTGGAGAGCTAGGCCGTGCCTGAGAGATCCGGGCCAGATGGCTTCCTCGAGTTGCTGCTGCAGTATTTTAACTACAGGAGTGGGAGCTTCCTGCCTCAGAGAGGGTCCTCCTCAGCTCCCCCACGTTCCCATCTGCCCAGACGCCCTCGGCTCCTGTCAAGAGAAATGATGGAGGCCCCTAGACACCTGGTGGGAAAAGGCCCCAGCTCAGGACAAGAACCGGGGCCCAAACCCCCATCCAACTGGGGGACTCGGGGCCAAACCCGGGTAAAGTGCACATGTGTTTGCCTGTTTCTGTCGGGCAGAGAGGAGAGGGGTGGGGTTTGGGGGAGACAGGCATATAGGCAAGATTAACTTCAAGGTTGGGAAGGAAAGAACCAAGGGAAGGAGGGGAGGAGGGAGAGGGGAGGAGGGAGAAGCGGTGGGAAGGGGTGGGAAGGAGTGGGAAGGAACAAACCAGGGAGAGGAAGTAGAGGCTAAGCTGAGAAGGCAGGGACAGCACGGTCCCCAGCCTCCTGTGACCCATCTAACCTAAATCTTCCCGAGTCACAGCTTAAGCATCTTCCTGCTACATCGTGGATCCCCCTCTGACCTCTGTGCCCAGTTGCCGGCCTCACCTCTGGGCAGCAGCGCCCAGGAGCTGGACACCTAGCTGCCCTGCTGCTCCCTGGGGGCCCAGGACGGAGCTGCTGAGGTGGCCTGCGTTTCCAGCCCCAGTGCCTCCCTGCTCCCCCTGGCTCAACATCTTTTAGCCTGGAGGGATGGGTGGGGGGAGGGGAGGTTGGTGCAGCAGCTCTGGCGCCATTTCCCAGAAGTGAAGCTGTGAGTCAGAAGGGTCACCTACTCTCGGAAGTCAGAGGGGACCTCCTAGAGACAGGAAACGAGAGATGAGCCCCAGAGAAGTCAAGTCAAGCCTCTGGTGGGTGTGAGAGCAGTTCTTTTTCTTTTTCTTTTTTTTTCTCGTGAGAGCAGTTTTGCAAAAATGCAGCACCACCATCCAGGAGAGCTAGACCTGAAGGGAAAGCCTGGGTTAGCCCAGCGTCCTCCCCTGGGGCAGCTGCCTAGAGGTGATCTGGGAAGTCTGGAACAAGACGCTGTGAGTCCAAATCCTGGGTCGGTCGCTTACGTGCTGGGTGAGACTCATTCTCCACCCCTGCAAAACTGAAATAATAAGGCCCAGTTCACAAGCCTAGGAGAATGAAATGAGACTCTGCATGTAAAACACCTGGTTCTCATAGGTGGTCCCTAAATGTTAGTTGCCTCCCCATCCCTTATTTGGTTGGAAGATGGGGAGAGAGTGTCCAGCATCTGACTCAACACTCCACAGGCCTGCTGCTCTGGAAGGGGTGACCCACTGGCCCCCAGAGAGAGCTTCCTCTAGGTTCAAATGCTAATAAAAGGTGCAGGATCCCAGCTGTGCCACCTGCCTGCCTGCCTCTCCTCCTCCACCCTTGGGGCACGGCTGGTGGTGCCCTGTTTTCCATCAGGTTGGGGGCGGGGGAGCGGTGTTGATTTGCCCTTGAAATTTGCCCTTGAAGTGATCATTGTTCTGGTTTGAGGCTAGCAGTGACCTGGACTACTGGATAGAGCGGTTATCCGTGGGGGTGAGGAGGGGAGGGAAGGGAGGAGGATGCCACCAACAGATAAGTCCTCAGACCCTACCCTACACCCTTGCCAAAATCTCTGACATAGTTTCATCATCCCTGGAGGGTGATGCAAGAGGCTTGGAGTCTGAGTCCCCTTCCCCCTCCCCCAGAGAGCATCATCCACATCTGGAGCTGCAGCTGGGTCCTCCTCTTGGGCTCCTTCCAGGGGAGGGAGCTGTTTGGAGTGTGGGAAGGGAGGACCACGGGTGAAGGCCCTGTGAATGGCCCCAATGTTGGGAGTTGGGAGGCGGGGCAGGGAGAAGGTGTCTGGGCTCAAGGGGAGGGAGGGTGGAGTGGAGAGGGAATTGCCACTTCTCAGAGCACTGCTCTTCTCCATCTCTGCCCTGTGTCTAAAGGCTCCAGGGCTCCCCCTTGTCGTTTATATCCATGCAAAGGCCGCTGTACTGCTCGGTCCCCTTCCCCCCACCCCGCACCTCGCCCCTCCAGCCTCTGTACCCAAGCGCCCGGCTCCAGCCTCCAGCGCCCCCTTTGTTCTCTGGTCTCCCGGGGCAGGTCTCCCTGGGCAGCTCGGGCCTCCAACCCTGACCCTCTGCCCCCAGGGCCACAACGGGGCCTGGCTCACGCCCCGAAGGGTCCTCTGTGGGTCACAAAGGTCAACGGAGCCTCCTCGGTGCAGCGCAGGGAGGGGCCCATCAGGGCGAGGAGCCTACAGCCAGGAATCACCCCAAAGATGAACTTTAAATGCGGCAGGGTGGAGGAGGGGGGAGGGCGGGTAATGTTCGTTAGTCACCAGCAAGAATCTCCTTCAGTAAAGGGTGACAAATTCTGCTATAAATCAGAAGGGAAGCTTCCCAGGCGCTTTCAAAATATAAACCGCTAATCGCTGCGCGATGCGTTGGAGCGCGGGGCTCCGCCCGGGGGGGCGGGGGGGACCTGGGGTCTTCCCCCCTTGCTTAGCCACCCAGCCGGCGTGACCTTGGGGAGTGCCCCCTCTCTGCGACCCAGTGGCCTCATTCACGAGACGGAGGTGCCATCGAGGCTGAGGTCGGCGACTCCGGGGCGGGGGCTCCTGCGCCGCCCTCCTCCTCCTCCTCCTCCTCCTGCTCCGCGACGCTCCCATCCCGCCCGCCCCCCAGCGAGCGTGGCCGCGAGCCAAGAGGGCCCTTTAAAGGCCCAAGCCACGCCCCTGCCGCTGCCCCCGGCCTCCGATTGGCAGGGCCGCGGCTGTGGGCGGGGCCTGGCCGGGCGGGCCCCCGCCCCCTTTGTTCGCGCTGCGGCGGGAGGCGGCTGCAGGGCGGGAGGTGTGTGCGCGCGTGTCCGCGCCGTGGGGAGCTGCGCGCCGCCGCCCGATGGCGCGAGGAGGCGCGCGGGCCGAGCCCCGGGGGGCCTGCCCCGGCCGCGGCTGAGCCCCTGCGCTCGCCGCCCGCGAGCATGCCCCCTCCGGCCGCCGCGGCAGAGCCCGCCAGCCGTGCCCGCGCCCCCGCCTCCCGCAGCCGCAGCCGCAGCCGCAGCCGCAGCCGCAGCCGCACCCCGGGGCTCGGGCCCCCGGGCCCCCGCCCCTGATCCACGCGCGGACCCCGCAGCCAGAGGACCATGGCCGGCCAGGGGGACTGCTGCGTCAAGGTGGCCGTCAGGTAGGGACGTGCACCGCGCGCGGGGCTTTGTCTCGCGTGGGCGTGGGGCCGCGTTGCACCGCCCAGCCGGCTCCCGGGAGCGGGGCGGCTGCCTCGGGAGATGCGCGGCCCGCGGGCTGCTGGAAGCTGGCTTTGTTGGGGTGGTAATTCGGGCCCCTCCTGGGAGCCCTTAATGATCAGAAAATCGAATAAACAAGGAAATCCGGTATTTCACACCCAGCCCCAGCCCTGGCCCAGGCCGGAGCGTCTGTGTGTTTCCTCTTCGCCTCCCCTTGGGGCTGCTGTCTCATGCTGGGGTATCGGAGGAGGAGGGGGTGATTGCCCCCAGTCCACCCCAGTCCACCCCAGTCCACCCCAGTCCACCCCAGTCGGCCAGCTCCCTGCTCTCGGGCGGGCTAGGAAGGCAGCACGCCCGGCCCGGATCCGGTTCTGCAGACAAAGATGGATTGAGTGCAGGGACGAATGGAAGGGCCGGCCGGTGCCTTGGCCTGCTGTGGGCAGTTAGGACTTTTGGAGAGAACCTTGCTGGCCCTGTCCCAAGAGGAGATGGGGCCAGGGCACGGAGGAAGCGGGGTGTCTGAGGTTGCACCTCGGAGGGGGCCGGAGGGAGGGCGTGCCCCTGATACCTCATCTTCAGGCTCTCAGATAAAATGGAGGTGGGGGGGTGCATGGTCTCACCTGGGACCTGCAGGGACTGAGGGAAGGAGGGTGAGGAGCAGGCTAGGGGGCTTCTGCGGGGAGGGGTACACAGAGGTGTGAGGCAGGAAATCATGCAAAGTTGAGCCCTTTGTGTTGGGTGGAGGCGCTTTATGCCGCACCACCTCTCCCTGTTTTTGTTTTGGCTTTTCCTCTTTGAGAGGGGTCTGTCGATGGGACCATGCCAGTCTGAGACTGGTCACCAAGGCAGGGGTGGTGGAGAAATGCATCCATCTGTGCCCCAGCCCTGCCTGATGGGAGTGGGGGTACTGGCTCCAGAGCTAGGGTGGGTCTCTGAGACAGGTCTCTGGATTCCCTGGGTTGTAGGTGACCCAGATTCCAAGAGTCCATCGAAGTCACTCTAGACAGGACCAGGGATGACTATGGAAAAGCTTCCTCCTCCTGCCCCAGGGCGGATGCCCCCACCCCCCCCCACCCCCCGCCCCAGACATCTGGCCAGTCCTCTGCAGCTCAGAGAGGAGGAGTGGGCATTTGGTTGCAGCTCTGGGGTCCAGGAAGAGAGATTGAGGTGCCTCCCACCCAGGCATCGTGCAGCCTCAGCATCACTTGAACACAGCCTTTCTGGCCCTGAGCAGCCAGAGAGACAAAGAGGAGCCGAGCAGGTGCCTGGTGGGCTGGCCGGGGCGGGGCCAGGCTGCTGCTGGGGCTGACATTGCAGCAGGATCCTGTGGAGGTCGAGGGAGGGAGGTACAAGTGGTGGGGGGGGGGGGGGTAGTGAGAAATGTAAATATGACATCTGCAGCAGCTCGGGAGAGTCCAAGTACCTCATAAAAGGGAAATGACGCCCTGGCCCCAGTCACTGTGAACCAGGCAGGGCTGGGAAGGAAGGGACTTAGGGTGCTCGCTCCTCCCCTGAGGGTTTTCCTTTAGACTCCATCTTACAGGAGGGAGCCAAAGAAAGCCCCTTCTACTACCGCCAAGCCTCCCCCGGCTAGACTGGGGGATAGTAACGTGTGGGAAAGCCCCATGGGATTGGCACTTTGTGCAGAGGAGTGAGGAAAAGCTGGTGTTGCCTTCTTAGCACGACCAGCAGAAGGTTTCTGAGCCCCATTCCGGAGAAGGGCTTGTGCCTGCCCACGGCACCCAGCTCTTTGGGGGTGATGGGTATCATCTCTGCCTCCCACTCAGACTGCTCTAGTAGCATCCACATGCGCCCCCTCCTTGCCTCGAGTTGCTGATCTCGGATGGAGGGGTGGGTAGATTTGAACATCAGGAGAGCCAGGCCTTAGGGGGCTTCTGGAAGGTGAGCGCCCAGCCCACTTGTCCCTTCCCACTCCAGCCTGAGCGCCCAGCCTGGCACACGCCAGACCTCAATGGGCAGCCGGCCGTGGAAGGCAGACAATGCCTGGACAGAACCCAGTTTCTAATCAAAGAGCTGAGAATAGGGCCAGACTAGGGCTGGGGTCGGGACAGGGAGCAGATGGTGCCACAGAGGAGCTGTAGGGGAGAGTCCCCCATGCTTTTGGATCCCTATCAACCCCCCACCCCGTCTCCAGGAGTCACTTGTCCCACCTAAAGGACTGGGTGGCAGGCTAGAGTATGGGAGTTGGGAAAGGCCAGGGCTTTGGAGCTGTCAAGGGCCCAACCTGGTGCCAGGTTCAGCTGTCTGACTTCCCGGAAGTGCTTTCTTGTATCTAACTCAAGTGCTGTCTGAGTTCCCATGAGAATAAAATGGCGAGTCTTGGGTCCAACTCTTGGGACAAGGGGGCCAGGAGTGAGACGGACTTGGTTTGGGGGTGTGTGTGTGTGTGTGCGTGTGTCGCATGTGCACATGCACGCCTGTGTGAGTGGGGAGGTCCTGGCAGGAACTGTTAGACTAGGTGAGCAGTGCCAGGCTCAGGGCTCCTGGCCCTGTAATCTCCTTGGGAAGAGGATCAAAGCTGGCCGTGTGCAAATCTCCACAGGCCAGCGGGGGCTGGGAGAGAGCCAGGGGAGGAAACTTTCAGAACCTGGGGCTGTGAGATAAGGGGAGAAGGTCTAGGCACCAGCAGACCCCAAAAGCACTACCCCAAGCCTCCCTGCAGTCTGGCCCACCTGCCGCCTGAACCCGGGCTAGTTGCCTTTGCTCTGAGATTCCCAGGCCAGCCCCTGTCCGTCCTGCCCTGTGATCCCTTTATCCATTAATCCCCTGTAGGTAGGGACTCACTCAGCTCCCTGGGCCCAAGGCTGGCCTAGAACCAGCCTCTCTCTACCTGGGGATGGGTGGGGGACAGGGGGACGATGCCTGGGAGAGGTGAGGCTGAGCTGTGCCCTGCCCCGGGCTGCAACACAGGCCTGATTGATGGGGGGAGAAGGGGAAGGGGTGGCTGCTAAGAAATGCAAGTTGGCAAAGGGGAAATTGGGGAAGGAAGCCAAGTCACATGGTATGTTTCTTTTAAGACCCTTTGAAACCCCCACTTCTGAATCCCTGCCATGAGGGGAGCCCTCAGTGGGGCCTAACCCCTGGCCCCTGATATCTTTGCCTGGTTTCCCGAAGCTTCCATCCTTTAGTTGGCTGGGGCAGGGCAGTCCCTCTACAGGTCCCACATCTATCCGTGGACACTCCAGGGGTGAGCAGCGGCGGGAAGAGGACGGAGGGGCTCCCCACGGACAGTGTTAGATCCTACCCCTGCCCCCGCTCATCTGGGTTCTCCAGCTGTAGTTATTTCCAGAGCCTCTGGCCACTCTGTGATCTTGGTCAACGTCTGTCTAAATTTTGAATCAAAAGACTTGGTGGCTCGGGGCAAAGAGACTGGAGAGGATAGAAAAGAACCGTGCGAGGGTGGGGGTGGGGGTGCCTTCCGAGTCCCATCCTCTGGGAGCCCAAGGCCAGCCAGGGCCAAACAAATGCCAGTGGTGTCCCGTGCTGCCCGGTTTCCAGGTGTGGGAAACCGAGGCCCAGACAGGCCCTCCCGGGCCTGATGACCCGAGAGTCGCGGTGGTGGCCTCCTGCTGCAGAAAGAGGGCTTATGTCATCACACGGAAGTGGAGTGTAGTAAGCACAGGCCCCGGAAACCGCCGCCACCACCCAGCCTGCCTGCCGGCCAGCCCCGACCCATTGGGCTCCGCCTTGAAACCCTCCGGGTGGGGACGGGGTGGAGCGGGGGCTGAGGAAGTGGCAGAGGTGCCAGGGGCCTGGCACCCTTGCTCTTACAGCTCCGGGGCGAGGGCAGGCCTGGGGCCAGTGCGGTTCGCCCACTGGCTGCGTCGTGGGGCCTCCTGTCTGCTTGTCCTCTGGGCCTCGGTTCACCCACCGCAGAGCGGGCCGGACGCCTGTTGTCGCAGAGCAGCGGTTCGGAGGGAGCAGAAGCCATAGGGCCCCTAAAGGCTTGAAGGGAATAAAATGCTTGAGAAATAAGCCCTAACTTAGTGTGCCTGAGGGGTTTGTCTGGTGTGGGGCCCAGTGAGCGTCAGATACAACAAAGGGTCGTTGAAGGTTTTCCTCGAAGGTTTTCGTCTACAGCTAAGCTCCTTCCCTCCTTCCTTCCCTTCCCTTCCCTTTCCTTCCCTCCCTCCTTCCCTTCCCCTCCCTTCCCTTCCCTTCCTTCCACTTCTTTATAGCACAAAGCATGCCCAGATAGAAAGAAGACTGAACTAGGGGGTGGCTGAGCACTGTTACCTCTTGAACCCTTGCCCTGTGCCAGGCAGCGTGTCTACACCGTCCCACTCTACCCCACCGGAGCCCCACCAGCTAACTGGGGTTATTCCCACTGTACGGAGGAGCAAACGCCCACAGCCCGTACATGGAGGGGTTTGGATCTGAACCCAGGGCTCTCTCCCTCCAAGCACGTGTTCCTCAGACTGCTCTAAACCACCCCAGTGCCACTCTAAGTAGCTCTTTGCTGTGAGAGTCTCTCTGCCTCAGTTTCTCCACACGCCACCCCGCCCTGGTCGCTAGAACAGCAAGGTGCGTGCGAGAAGTACTCAGGAAGGCGTCGGGTGCCAGGCAGAGCGGGGACTGCTCCGCAGAGGGGAGATGTGTCTAAATGTCCCTTTCTGGGGTTGCTTAGCATGGGGCTGCTGTCCCCTCCGTGGTCCTAGCTCCTCCTCGGGGCCGTTGGCTCTCGGGTTGGGGACCTCTCCCCGTCTGGCTGCGTAGAAGTCCAACTGTTCACTCTTTCCTTAGGTCCACGCCACTGTCCCAGGAATTTGTTTTCCTGCCTGAGTTCCATCTTGCCACTCCCTAGGAAAGGAAGCTGGGGGGTGGGGGGGTAGCTGAGTCTCCTCTTCTACCTCATGCCCCCCACACCAGCTATAGGGCAGGCCCCGGGTGTCCTGAGTCCCCACCTCTCCTTTTGCCCTCTAGACATAGCGGCCTGTTGAGGAAAGCTGGAGGGGGCACTGAGGCCACTAGGTTGGGGAGGAGAGGGCGCTTCCCTGCCCTGGGAGGGGAGCCAGGCTCCAGCGAGCTATCCCTCCATCCCTCGAGGCTGGGGTGGTGGAGCTTGTGGGGGCTGTGAAGCCCCGTGGCAGGTAGCAGTGTCCTGATGCCTGGAACAGTCCCTCTCTCACCTCTGGCTGCTTGGGGGTGTCGAAGGGAGGCAGTGCCACGTCCCCGTCCCCAAATACCTGCGTCCCTATCCTGTCTGCCTTGCTGGGTGGAAGCCCACCATCAGAGCGTGGTGGAGGCCGCTGGTCCTTTCACCTGAGACTGGAGTCCAGGTGTGCAGAGGAGAGCGTGGCAATGGGGACAGAGGACGGAGGACCAGGGGCCGGGGCCAGTGTGCGGGGAGAGGCTCGCCGGCTTTGCCTGGGCCAGCTGCTTGGAGGCAGGCCGCCTGTTGCTCTGCATTCCTCAGCAGGGGAGCATCCCCGGGGCCCAGTTCCCACTGAGCCGTCCCTGCATGATGCACATGCCGTCACAGCTCTGGGCGCTCCCCGCTCGGCCCCACTGCACAGTCTCCTGTCTCCTGGGAGGTCATGGGAAACCCCTGCCAGCTGCCCTGAGAAGCCAGTGGGACGGGAGGGCCGTGCTGGAGCACAGCTGAGCTGTGCTTCCGAGCCAGGCTCGCGCTCTTCCCAGGCTCCCTGCAGCAGAGTCCAGCGAGGGCTCAGGAAGCTCCTGCTCACAGCCAGGCCTGCGCGCCTTCCAGCTTGGGACGGGGGGCCCGGCCCCCTCCCTTAGCTTCTCCTAGCATCTCCGCTCCCCAGCCTCCGCCACCTCCCTGCACTCGGCTGGGCCTCCTGCTTCCTCCCGAGCCTGGTTTCAGCCTCGCTAGGGGGTGTCCTGGGGCACAGGAGACACGAACAAGACCCTACCCTAGGTTCCCTCTCCTGTCGGACTTCCTGTCCCTGGTCGCTACTCAGAAGCTACCGGCCAGGACTTGGATAAACTGAAAGAGAAAGGTCAAGGGCATCTGAGGAGGGAAGAGGGGTGGAAGGCCAGGTGCCCTGAGTTGACACCCCTAAGGCTTCCCCTAGGTTGTCTTGGAGGGTCTGCACCCTCTCCCTGTGCACTTGGGAACATGTTTGGGGGCAGAAGTCAAGCACAGAGCATTGACTGACCCATTTCACCAGTTCTGCTAGGGCCTCATAAACCCATGCTTTCTGACCCCACAGTACAAAGCCTCCTTGTTTAGGGGTTCTGAGCCAGCCCGGGTCTTTTCCTTGAAGGCAGTCTCAGGAGGACTGTGCTGGGGGAGGGTCTGCGAGGCCCTGAGAAGGTCCAGTGACAGGGCTGCACGACCCTCTGGCAATCACAGGTCTCCGGTGGCTCCCCGCTCTGAATCCCTGCGGCTGAAAGAGCCAGCCCCCCAAATTGGGTCTCACCGCCCTGTTCTGGAGAGGCATCTATGGGAAGATGCCTCTCTGGGCTAAGTCAGCTAAAAGCCCCCGGGTGTCTGGGAGCCAGACTCCCCTGAGAGAGCAGGGATTTTGCTTCCAGCCGCCTTCCCCAGAGCTGGCAGGCTGCCATGGGGAGGAGGAGGAGAGGATGCTCATTAGGGTGGGGGTGTGGACGCCCTCTTTCTGCTGCAGAGGAGAGCTGCCTTCCCTTTCCCGGGGCAGGGAGGCAGCCTCCCAGGTTCTTGGCTCCATGCTTCTCCATGCTCCAGGCCTCAGCTCTCTCAACTCCACAAAACGGGAAAAATGCTTTCCCAACAGAGTGCTCGGGGCGCTGCCGGCAGCCGTGGGCAGGATCCATCCAGGGATTCTCCGAGGGGATCGTTTTACTCCAGGCCAGACTCCCTCCTGCCTGGGCGCAGGGCCGCTCAGTGGACGCGGCAGGATTGGGCAGGGCCGGGTTTGGCTTGCATTTCATTTCCACCCTTGTGAATTGTGCGACTTCGGGCTGGTGAGAGTTCAGCTTCCCCAGCCTCCGTAAAATGGGGGAGATGCCCCTTGCTTCCTGGGCTTGTCAGGACGCATGACGTGTGTCCATGTGTGTAAATGAGCTTGACACGTAGGTTCCCAGAAGATGTGAGGTAGGTATGGCCCTGATCAGACAAGGCCCCGGAGTGCAGGATGCACAGAAGAAGCAAGAGTGGTATCCGTGGCTGTGATTTCTGAGCAAAAGGATTCTGCAGACTCCCGGGCTCCCCTTTCCTGGGCTTACCCAGATCCGAGATCTTTCCGAGATCATTTTGCAGGCAGGAAGTTCTTTTTGCTAGCTTATCTAAATCCCTCCTGCCATAGCTGAGTTCCCCTTTGATCTGGCTCTGTCACTGGGGAGGAAGAGCTGGTCCCTGGAGGAGGGTGACGGCCTAAGTGACTCTGAGTCAGGCCAGCTGGAGGTCATGAGGCTCCTCTCTGTGTCCCCTGCCCTGCCCCCCAACTGCCCCACCGCGTACTTCCATACAACAGCTCAGCTCCGGGTGAGCCCTGCTGCCCTGCAAACCCCTTGGGGCCGGCCGGAAGGGAGGTCATGGCATCTGGCCACCTCAGGCCTGGGGCAGCACACCTGGGGGCCAGCGATGAGCCTCCTCATTACTGTTTCTCTTTGGGGCTGTTCCACTAGCCTCTGGGGCTCCTTTCCAGGAGCCCATCAAGGCACAAAGGGTCCTAGAAAAAAAAAAAAAAGAGCAGATAGGCTTATACCCCCTGGGGCTTCCCCCAAGGCATTTGTTAGGTTAGTCATTTTGGCCCCCGGAGGGGTAATTCCAGACCAAGTCCCTGGTTCTCCTCAAAACCTTGGAGGGAGAGCCTGGTGAGGGTGCCTCCCAGCCTGGAAGTCCCAGCGGGCACATTGCTCACGGGTGGGCAGCTGTTTGCCCGCTAGCTCTCCCCGGCTCTCCTTCTGGACTGAACCCCTGGGGCCCATGGCCAGGAAAGGCAGTCTCCCTAGATGACCTTGCTATTTATTACATGTGACCTGGAGCCCGGTTGACTTCCTCTGAACTCTCATTTGTAAGTTAGGAGCAAAAACAGCACCTTAGAAGGAAAGGATTCGTGTCGTGATGTAACAAGCGGCGCTTGGCCGCATAGGGTCTAGCGAAGAGGGCAGAGGGCAGCCTCGGTCGCCCAGCGAGGGGCTGTTCCCAAGTCGGGGAGCCCAGTGCGCAGAGATGTGAGGGGGCTCCAGGTGCTCGCAAGGACAGGCGTCAGGAATCACAGACCTCGGGACTCAGGAACGGCTCGTGCTTGGTTATTTTACTCTCCCAGCTTGTTGCCTCTTAGTGACAAGACTCTTCAAATAGGAAGAGCCCCGTGAGCTCCTAACTAACTGGGGCCGAGGGGGGCGGGCCCAGGTTAGGAGCCAGTTCCACCTGAGATGCTGGGCCAACCCTTAGAAGGCCAAGGTCACTGGGCCCAGCCCCGGGGTAGTGTGAGGTCACTGAGGAAGGGGCGGGTTGAGGGAGCTACCCCATCCCCACCACACCCCCAGCCCCCAGCCATGGGTAGCGGGTGGGGCCCTGGGCCCTCTCTCTGTGTCCCCCCCACCTGCCCCCACCCCCCACCCCCACCCCCATGTCCTCTGTCTCCCCCTTCGCCCAATCCTCCTCGCTTCCCCAGGAGTGGGGGAACCACTGAGCTCAGCTGTCAGCTCTCAGGGCTTGGGTTTTGCGGCCTGTGTCCCGAGGCGGCGGGTGCAGCAACGGGGGCGGGAGGCCGAGCCACCATGGGACATGAACCCCTCCCTGCTTCCCCTGCGGAGGGGGGGAACAGCAACAGGGGGGCAGCGATGGGAGCGGGGTGGGGGGAGGCCAAGCCGCCGCAGGTCCCTCAGCCCGGTGCCCGCTGCTTCCCCGGCAGGAGCGGGGGGGGGGGGGGGGGGGGGGGGCGGGAATAGTAAAATAACCCCCACATCACACCCACTGCCGCTCAATTGTGAGCAGAGGAAGCTGGGGCCGCGGTGCCAGATCCTGCCTCTGAAAGGCCCGGGCCTCCCTCCGCGCGGCGCCCGCGGTGCCAAGTGCACAGAGCCGGGCTCTGTTCTGTCCGCAGGTTCCGGGAGCCTGGGCCTCCCCGCCCGCGGCCAGAGGGACCGAGGCAGGTGTCGCCGGCCGGGGCTTAGGGTTACGCGCCCCCGGGTGAGATTCCGGAGGTCCCGGCACCCAAGTGACTCCGGATGTGTGGCCCCCAAAACCACTGCTGAAATGCGCCACTGGCCCGCGGGCCATAGTTTGCGATTTGAGTTTTTCAAAGATTACATTAAATTATAATCTGTCTTGATTACCGAGTCTTTTCACACCCCATTACGCTTGGCACTGGTGGCAAATACCTCGGCATAGTCCTGGACCGGGTCCCCAGCTCCCGGGGTTCTGTGGTTTCCTTGCAAGACCCCAGAACCCGGTTTCCAGCCCTGACCCCGCCTCCCATGCCCCCAGAAAGAAACCTGGTTGTGAGTGGCTCCCCTCCCTGCTGCCTTGCTTTTTTTTTTTTTTTTAAAGATTTATGTATCCACGAGAGACCCAGAAGAGAGAGGAAGAGATACAGGCAGAGGGAGAAGCAGGCTCCCTGCGGGGAGCCTGATGCAGGACTCGGGACTCGGGGACTCGATCCCGGGACCCCGGGGTCATGCCCTGAGCCCAAGGCAGATGCTCAACTCCTGAGCTCCCCCCCCAGGTGCCCCCCTGCCGCTCTGCTCTGCGTTAACGTTAACGGGAAGCAGGAAGCCATCTCCTTCCCCTAATCTGTCTGGGCCGCTGCTGCTTGGAGGGCAGCCTACAGAAGTGACCTCACCCGGGTGGGGCCAGGAGAGGAGGCTGCCGGAGGGGAAGGTGATGCAGTTCTTAGAAAGTCAACACTGGGAAGAGATCATCTAGAGGACACGGGAGAAGCAGTGGCTCACGGAGCAGAAGAGGGTGGGGGCAGAGGTCCGTTGAGGGGCCCCCCCACCCGCCCCGACATCAAGTCGCCTGTCTGGTCCCCTACCTGTGGAGTGTGGGTTTGAAGGCTGCACTGGGCGGCATGTGGTGGGCAGTGAGCCCCAGGATAGCTGGGACACTGTGCTCCCTGCCCCTGCCGGATGGCAAGCCCCAGGGCAGGGCCAGCCGGGTGTCCGGCCCAGGACACACGCAGGAAGATGTAGCAGGATTCCTTCCAGGGCGCCTTCCTGGCTCCGATGGTGGTTTTGTGGGAGGAAGCTTATCTGTCGATTTGGGGATGGAGAGCTTCCCAGGCAGGAGGTAGCGGGAGAAGCAGGAGAGCCTGTAGGCTTCGTGGCCGGGCGGAGCAGGAACTGAGGCCGACCTTCGTGAACTTACTGTGTGCGTGGGACTTAACCACCCCAAGCCTCAGCTCTCTCCTCTGGAAAGTGGGCATCGATGTGCCTAGCTCGCTGCATCACCTAGTGAGGTCTGTGGCGGGTACCTGGCCCAGCTAGCACATGGAAAGCACACCTGAAACCTGAATTCTCTTTGTCTTCTACCTCTAGTTACTCATTCAAGTCCCCTTCCAGGGACTCACACTCTCCCCCTCGTGCGGGTCGTTGTTTTGGGAATTAGTGACTCTCCCTGAACCCGCATCCTCTGTTTCCCAGCTCCCCGTAACTCGGGGTCACGTTGCTCACCCCTCTGTACCCTGAAAACACCTCGATGCTTAGGATGGGCCAGCCCGGGCCTGGCTGGCTCCCTCTGACCTCAGAGGACCCCTGCGCCAACATGCGCTGGGTCTCACATCCCAGGACGAGGGGCCCAGGGTGAATGCCTGACCAGACCCTAAAACTCTGGAGCCCCTCTTCTACATCCTCTCTCCCAGACTGCTCTTCTGTGAGCTCTCTCCCACCCACCCCGCCCCCGACCCCCTCGTGCTCTTGGGGCTGGTTGTTGAAGGAGAGGCTGCCCCTCTCACTGATGGGCTCTGACGGGCAGGGCTGCTGCTCCCCCTCCCGGGTTCCCTCTGTCTCCAGGGATCCTGATTCGATTTCCTCCAATCACCAGCATTGCCATCTGCCTGGGGTAATTAAATGGTATTTGAATTGGATCCAGAAATCCTATCACAAGCAGCCCACATGGTAGGGAGGGTGTCTTCCGGAGTCGGTGCTCGCCGGCAGTGCTGGAAGCTCTCCAGCGCCGCCCGGGCCAGCCCCTTGGCTCACCTGGGAGCCGCTGGACTCTCCGGGCAGTACGTCTGCGGTCCTGGGCCCCACAGGCCCAGAGCTCCAGCCTCCTCCCTGGTGCCCCCGCCCCCCAGGTTGCAGCTGGAGGAGCCCTTCTTGCCCCCCGAGCCCGGCCTTCCTGCCGCAGCGGCCGCGCACACACTCCCCTTGCTGCCCGTGGCGGCCCGGGCGCCACCTCATGCCTCGTCCACACGCAGGGAGGGCACCACTCGCGCAGCCGCCGGCCGGGACCTGGTGTAGCCCGTGCCTAGCCCTCCCTGACATTTGCGAGTGCGACCTTGTGTCACTTGCCGCGCTGGTGGCCGAGGTAGGAGGACTGTGGCCCGCTTGCCGCGACCCCTCTTGCTGGCGGGTCGAGGTTCTGGTCTGCAGGTCCGGGGAGGGTGAGCAAGGATCAGCGGCTCCCTTCCAGGTCAGAAACCAGCTCGGGGGGCAGGGGGCGGGGACGCTGAGAAGCTGGGTTCTGAGTTCGCCCTGACCTGCACCAGCTGGGCGGGTGGGGGGGTGGGGTGCTGCCCTTCCATTCCGGTCAGCCTGGCTGGGGAGGGCCGCTGCCCTGGAGGACCTGCTGACACCCGAGGGCAATCACTCCTGAAGGAACCCGGGCTACCCGGCATGTATGGCGTGGCCGTGGCCTGTGAGGCTCGCCACCCCACACCCCGCCCAGCTCGGCTCCCCTGAGCTCGCTCTCTCGCAGGCCACGGGCTCGGGAGCACCTCCGCCAGCCTGCAGCCCCGAGTGGGCCTTGGGGGCTGGGGCAGCCCCAGACAGGGACAGGATGGCGACTTGGTGGCCCTGGCTCCGTGGCTGGGTGCCCCTGGGCCCTGGATGCATGCTGGCCGGGCCCCCTTGCTCTTTTCTTCTCTTGGTAAATGTTGGCTTTGGGGAAGGGAGCCCGACAAGCAGCTCATTGTGAGCGCCTGGCCCATAGGGCTGGCTTGCGGGAGCCCAGGAGCTTTAGCGCCTACCGCCCCCCCCCCAGGCGGTTGGGAAGTGCTTTCCTGTCCCCACAGCGCATGCTCGCCCTGCACACTTGGTTGCCATGGGGACCCCGCTGCGGCTGCTTAGAGGAGGGAGAAGGGTGGCTGGATGGAGGTAGCCCTACTGTGGTTGGCCCCCACTGGTGCCACTTTTCTTCCCCTCGGAAGGGAGCCCAGCAGGATCTGGGCTGCAGCCCCCCCCCCTTCTAGAGGTGCCTGCCCTCCAGGCCTGGCAGGTCCGGGGGCGGCTGGCCCCCTGGGTCCCAGGGAGGACCCCGAGCTGCAGCATCTGAGGGGGGCTCTGCAGTGGGAGGATGCTGGGGGGGCAGGGGCCTGGGCCTCACCTCCCAGAAGGGGGCAAGCTGCCTTCTCTTCCCCATCTGGGGACACTGACCTCTAGGGCTCTCCGTGCTATCAGGAGCGTGCGCTTTGACAGCAGACCTGGGTCTGGCCCCGTCACGTCCCACACTACAACCCCGAGCAAGTCACTGTGACTCTCTCGGCCTCCATTATCTCATCTGTAAAGTTAGTCAAATAATACGTACCCCACAGATTCACAGTGAAGAGGACCTGCATTCGTCCGCGTGAACTACTTTTGACACAGCCGATGGGTGGGGCACTTGATGGATGCTGGTAACTGCTCGATAAATGTCTGGGGGAGTAGATATTAGGACTACTGTTGTCATTATTATTGTGTCGTTACAAAAGTTGCCTTGGTCCTCTGGGGAGGCTCCTGAGCTGCTTTCCTTGTTTTCCAGCTTGGGGGGGCGGGAGGGGGCAGGCAGTGGAAGTTTGGCCCGCAGGGTCTGCAGCTGCCGTGGGTCTGACCCAGGGCTGTCCTCTCCCGAGCAGGATTCGGCCCCAACTGTCAAAGGAGAAGATTGAGGGCTGTCACATCTGCACCTCTGTCACCCCTGGGGAGCCCCAGGTCCTTCTGGGGAAGGACAAGGCCTTCACCTATGACTTTGTCTTCGACCTGGACACCTGGCAGGAACAGATCTACTCGACCTGCGTGAGCAAGCTCATCGAGGGCTGCTTCGAGGGCTACAATGCCACAGTGCTGGCCTACGGGCAGGTAGGCCGCCCGCCTCTCCCCATGGCCCTGCAGCCTTGGTCTCCCCGTCTGGTAGGAGAGCGCGCCTGCCCCTTTGGAACACCTGAGGTGGAGCGTGCCACTGCCACCACCGCCACACTGCTGGTGACCCCAGGGAGGCTGTCCATCCCAGGGGCTTCTCCAGGGTGTGGCTTTGGGACCGGGAGGGGCGGGTGACCCAGCCTGGGAGGCAAATGGTAGGGGAATTGGGCCTGGCCCGGGGTCCAGGCCTTGCTGGTGCCCCCTGGAGGGTGCTAACAGCCGCCTTCCATCCCTGCCGATGCAGACAGGGGCCGGGAAGACATACACCATGGGCACCGGCTTCGACACGGCGACGTCAGAGGAGGAGCAGGGCATCATTCCCAGGGCCATCGCACACCTCTTTGGGGGCATTGCTGAGCGCAAGCGGCGGGCACAGGAGCAGGGTGTGGCTGGGCCTGAGTTCAAAGTCAGCGCTCAGTTCCTAGAGGTACTGGGACCTTGGGGGGGTTGGGGGGTGGCAGGAGGTTGGGCTTGTCCCTGGACAGTGGAATGGGCCTAGGGGAGCCATAGCAGCGTCTGCAGCTGACGAGTGTCCTGCTGCTGGAATATTCAGGCGAGACTAGCAGACCTCTTGGTGGGACACTCTGGAGAGAAGGGCTGAGTCAACAAGGACCGTTAAGATCTCTTCAAACCCTGACGGATTGTCAGCTCTGACACTCGTTAGCCGGGTGACCTCGGCCACGTCATGTCACCTCTGCACAAAGGCTGTGGTATCTGTTTCCTTTCGGGTTTCTGCAGTTGGCACGGAAGCATGTGCCTGGCACACAGTGAGAACTCTGGGTCTTGCCCATCCTCTGGCCTCTGCGGGGTGCTCCCCAGCCTCAGAGCAGCCTGTCCTATCCCCTTCTGGCCGACGTCCTTCCTGACCCCCTGACGTCCTTCCTGACCCCCTGACGTCAGCACAGGGAGTTCCTCCAGAAGGAGCCTTTTTTTTTCTTTTCTTTTCTTGCAACTGGTCCTGACTCTCTCTGGGAGCATGTCTGTGTGCCAAGGCCAGGATTTTGGCATCTGGGGACTTTGCGGGGGTAGAAGAGGGACCCTTTGGCCTATCAAGGCACCTCTCGGAAGGGTCTCTAGGAAAACAGGTGCATCTGGATCCGTCTCACGAATGCCTGACTTCCCAGGCTCCTCCTCTAGGACTCTTGAAGCAGGTGGCTTCAGTTCTCAGCATCTGAAACCCCAGCCTGTAGGCCACCCCCTGTCCCGGCTCGGGGGCATTTGCCGGGTATGGGGCTGCCCTGGGCTCTGACTGGACCCAGGTTGTCCTCTGGAGGAGGATGTGGCTCCAGCCCTCTCCCAGGTGTTCCATGGCCCACCCTGCCCACAGCACCACTATTACTCCCTCCTGGGCACTCAGAGTGGCTGCTTTTCCCTTCGGGGACCCTGTATTTTAGACTTGAGAGTTTTTCTTTGTCCTGCCTGGACTTTTGCTTCTGATAAAGTGACTGCCTCTGTGTATGTGTAGGAGTGTGTGGTGTGCGCGTCCAGTGCTGTGTATCTCTAGAAGCTTTTCCATCTCTTTGTTTTCTCCTTTTCTCTATCCTGTTGCCATGGGCGTCCCCAAAGAGTAAGGCAGTTCCTAGAAAACTCATGCCAAAGGGTGAACCACAAGGAGTTAAATGATGCCAGTATGCCTGTCCCGACAGGCAAGCAGACAGACAGACAGACACCATGGCACCCACGTCTGCACCAGTCCCTTCCGTTTCCCCTTCCCCTTCCTGTGGAGTATTTCTGTCCCTTTAAGGCATCAAAGCCTCGGATGTCGGATGTCAGGGCTGCAGCCCGCCCCTCCCCCACAGGATCCTGCTGGCAACCGCTGGAGCTGCCCTCCCCCTCCCCCAGCACACTCCTCAGCCCCAGCTCCCAGGCCCCCAGTCCCCCAGCACACTCCGCAGCCCCCCAGCCCCCAGCCCCCCAGGACACTCCCCAGCCTCCCAGACCCCCCCAGCACACACCCCAGCCCCCCAGCCCCAGGTCCCAGCCCCCCAGCCCCCAGCACACTCCCCAGCCCCCCAGCACACGCCCCAGCTCCCAGCCCCAAGCCCCCCAGGACACTCCCCAGCCTCCCAGCCCCCCAGCCCCCAGCCCCCAGCCCCTGGGTCCCAGCCCGGGAAATATCCCAGCCCCTCAGCAGGTGAAGCTTTCCCTGCCCTGGATTCCAAGCACAAGAATCTCCAAGGCTGAAACCATGTGAAATAGTGACTGTTCCCCCCCGGGCAGGCGCTCCTGGCCACTTTCCTCTTTCACTCCATCACCTCAACCCCTAGGGACCATGGGATCAAGGCACGGCCTCTACTGTCCCCTCCCTCATCTTTTCCCAGCTTAGGAACATAATAGCTTCTGCCCTAAGTATGGTCCTATCATCCTCATCGACATCTAGTCCCCTTTCTGTCCTCAGTCCCCTGCCAAGATGAAAGCTGCTGAACGCAGGTTCCTTGGGGAGTAGGAGCACAACCTCACTATAGTTCTGCCCAGGACCCATCTGCCCCCCATTCCTGCTCAGGAGAGAGATCCTAGAATCCAGAACCCCGAGGGGACCAGGGTCGGCACATTCGCCTCGCGGGTCCTCAGTGTCCACATCTGCAGAACGGAGCTGGTTTATAAACATGGGAAAGCCCCCTCCATCTCCTGGGGCCCCGTGCCATGTGCCACACGCACCCAGCAGCTGTTTCTGCCTGCCCCCCAGCTCTACAATGAGGAGATCCTTGACCTGTTCGATAGCACCCGTGACCCTGATGCCCGCCACCGCAGGTCCAACATCAAGATCCACGAGGATGGCAATGGTGGCATCTACACCACAGGTGTCACCTCCCGCCTCATCAATTCCCAGGAGGAGGTGAGCACCTACTGGAGGTCCGGGGCAGGCAGGGGCGGCTCGGTGGCCGGTCCGGTGTCCTCACCTGTGCCTCCCTCCCCAGCTGATCCAGTGCCTGAAGCAGGGGGCCCTGTCCCGCACCACGGCCAGCACCCAGATGAACGTGCAGAGCTCCCGCTCACACGCCATCTTCACCATCCATGTGTGCCAGATGCGCGTGTGCACCCAGCCCGAGCCAGTAAGGAGCTCACGGAGGCCCAGGAGCTAGTGCTTCTGGGGGGGCTTCTCAGGAGGGCAAGAGGAGGCAGGAGCCACGGATCTGAAGCTAGCAAATCTGGGTGTGGGGTTTGCCTCTGCCACTTGTTGATTTTTCTTTTTCTTCTTTCTTAAGCCTCGGTTCCCCACCCGTACAATGGGGGTAACCTCTAGGTTGGGAGGGTTGAATGGGAACCAGGCGTGTGCAAGTGCGATGCGCACTGTCATGTGCTCTCACGTGCCAGGGGAGAGGCGCCCTGCAGCCTGCATCCCCCCAGACAGCATCACTGAGGCACAAGGGCTGAGAGCAGAGGCAGGGCGAGGCGGGCCGGGGGCCAGGTGAGTCAGATGCCAACTTCTGCTGCAGGTGAATGAGGCAGTGACTGGGCTTCCTGAGGGCACCGCTCCCACCAGTGAGTATGAGACACTCACCGCCAAGTTTCACTTCGTGGACCTGGCTGGCTCCGAGCGGCTGAAGCGGACGGGGGCCACCGGCGAGCGGGCCAAGGAGGGCATCTCCATCAACTGCGGCCTGGTAGGCACACAGCGGGCCACCAGCCCCGGCAGCCAGCCCAGCTCAGTCTCAGACCCTTGCCAGACCCGATGGGCCCACGGCGGTCCGTCCTCCTTGGGCCTCTTGCTGGCTGCCGGCCGGGGCCCCCGCGTGTCACTGCTGTTAGGTCACTGGTCCTTTGCCCTCACCCTTGCCCCCAGCTTCCTGGCTTCACCAAATGATCACATCTGCGTGTAAACCCGCTCAGGGAGCTTGAGGGCTGCTGGGTCATCGAGGCAGGAACCATTGGCTCGGGGGCTGTCTTGTCCCGACTCCCTCTCTCCGCGAGCGCCTCTCAAGTCCCGGGCTCTGTCTCCCACAGCTGGCCTTGGGCAACGTGATCAGCGCCCTGGGGGACCAGAGCAAGAAGGTGGTCCACGTGCCCTACAGGGACTCCAAGCTCACTCGGCTCCTCCAGGACTCGCTGGGGGGCAACAGGTACCCTAAGGCCGATATCCGGGGGTGGGACAGGGGAGGCAGGAACCTCCTGGAGGATCCTGCTGTGAGGGTTTGGTTCACGAGGGCCTTGTGGACGAGGAGGCCTTCCTGCTGCGGGCTGTGGGCTTGGGAGGCTGGAGCCTTGAGAGGCCGCGTGACCTCCGGCCTGTGTGATCAGACTCAGTTCCCTTGTCTGCACCGCTGGGAGACGTAGAGGCCAAATGGGGTAGTGGGGGGGAGCCGCTCAGGAGATACAGAGCTGGGACATGTCTGTGGGTTACCGCTGTCGGGAGGCACCCCAGGGCCAGGGGGCCGGGGGCCGTGTCCTGGGGTGCCCAGCTCCCCCGGGCATTAAGGCCGGAGGGGAATGGGGGGAGCAGCAGCTCCGCCCAGAGCGACGCCTGCGGGGGCTTGGCTGTGCCCCTCGAGAGCCTCACCCCCTGCCGCCGCCCCCCCGCCCCCAGCCAGACCATCATGATCGCCTGCGTGAGCCCCTCCGACCGGGACTTCATGGAGACGCTCAACACGCTCAAGTACGCCAACCGGGCCCGCAACATCAAGAACAAGGTGGTGGTGAACCAGGACAAGACGAGCCAGCAGATCAGCGCGCTGCGGGCCGAGATCGCGCGCCTGCAGATGGAGCTGATGGAGTACAAGGCGGTGAGCGCGTCCCCGGGGCGCTCCTCCTGCAGCTCCCTCGCCTCCCCCCACCTCCCCACCACCTGGGGGCATCGCCCCGCAGTGCCCTGAGGGGAAGGTGCCCTGAGGGGAAGGAGGGGACGCGGGTGTTCTCCTGCACGAGTGGGTGCCCGGTGCTCCACCTGTTTCGCATGTGCTGGATGTGCTACGCTGGGCCACACGAGACCCCTAGACTGTGGTGCAGAAGAAGAGTAGTTGGTGGGGCCAGCATGGCCGGGGCAGGGCGGAGGACAGAGCTGCCGTATTCACTCGGGGCTCAGTCAGGGAGGGCCTCATGGAGGAGCGGGCCTTATATATGGAGCCTGAGAAATGAATGAGATACCGTCCAAAGCAAGCGGAGCAGGCATTCGGGGACGCAAACAAGCCGTGCACATAGGAGCGGAGCTGGGGAACGGGGGTGCTTCTTGGGGAAGAGTCTAATTCCATAGGACTAAGGCAAAGGGCGGTGGCTGCTAGGGGCCCCAGGTGTGAAGCTGGTGCACGAGTGGGATTGGGCTTGGCTTGCCCTTTGTTCTAAAAGAATGAAACTTAGCTGCCTCCCTTTCTGAAAGTCAGGGAATTTCTTTCCCGAAGAATTTCAAGATCTAACAACATTAGCACTAGGTTGGCCGGGGAGGGCGGAGCTGCTGACCCCTTTAGACAGTCTGGGACTCTGTTGGCTCCAGTCCCCACCACTCCCTGTTGTCTCGTACTGAGGCTCGTTTACTCATTTGTGCCGACTCCCTGGGCCCGCAGGGTTTTGGCCCTTGGGTTACACTCATGGCAGTATGAAGGTGGGTGGTGGGAAGGTAGGGGAAGGTAGGGTTGGGGGAGGCTTGGAATGGCTGGTCATAAAACTTGGACTTTGGGTTGTCAGGGAGAGCCCTGGGAGACAGGTGCCGTGTTCTAGAAGTCGTGGAGTCGGGGGGAGACCGGCGGTGCTGCTAGGTGCATCGTTAACCCCCACACACACCGTGAGCTCTGGCACCTGACTGCCCCCTGCCCGCCCCTCCTCCCAGGGCAAGAGGGTGATCGGGGAGGATGGTGCCGAGGGCTACAGCGACCTGTTCCGGGAGAATGCCATGCTGCAGAAGGAGAACGGGGCGCTGCGCCTGCGGGTGAAGGCCATGCAGGAGGCCATTGACGCCATCAACAACCGCGTCACTCATCTCATGAGCCAGGAAGCCAACCTGCTCCTGGCCAAGGCCGGTGAGTCGGGGTGCACCGGGCCAGCTGGGGACCCCCCGCCGCCCCATACCCACCCTAGGATATTAGGCAAGCTGGGTGGGCCAGCCAATCAGTTCACAGGTCAATGCATTTATGAATTTTTTCCAATTGATTTTTTTTTTAAGATTTATTTATTTTGGGGTGGGGGGTACGGCAGAGCGAGAGGAAGAAAGAGAATCTGAAGCAGACTCCCCACTAAGCCTGAGGTCATGACCTGAGCCAGAATCAGGGGTCAGATGCTTAACTGACTGAGCCACCCAGGTGCCCCCCCAATTGATTTTAAACATTTTTTTATGACCACAAGCAATAAATGATGCATCCTCCTTGCTTAATGTGCACGCATACCATAAAGGTTAAAGAGCCCTCTCGCTAAACTCTCTGCTCCACGTCCTCCATACTGAGAAGTAGCCCCGTGCACATTTCCCACACCTTTGTCGGTACCTTTGCTCCAAGTGTGAGTGCGTGAATGTGTGTTCATATGTACGTACGCACACGTGTGTGAGTACATGCTGCCCTTTGTTTTTCTGCGTATGAGATGATACGTATTGTCCTATGACTTCCCACTGTCACTTGGCATTATGCCTTGGAGGTCCTTCCATCATGAAAACGTAGAAATCTACTCCATTCTTGCAAACTGCAGAGGGTTCCCTCGGTGACGACGGTGAACACGGCTCCCAGCCCTCCCTGGCTGGGCTTTGTTGTCTCCGATATCCTGCTGTCACCGCCAGTGCTTACGTATACCTGTCACATGGACGAATGTTTGCTTGATGTAGATTCCTTTCAGGGAAAGGCCCATGTGTGCTCCCCTCTTTGTTTTATTTTTAAGATTTTTTATTTATTTATTTATTTATTTATTTATTTATTCATTCATTCATTCATTCATGATAGACGTGGAGAGAGAGAGAGAGAGAGAGAGAGGCAGAGACACAGGAGGAGGGAGAAGCAGGCTCCATTCAAGGAGCCGGACGCGGGACTCGATCCCGGGACTCCAGGATCGCACCCTGGGCCAAAGGCAGGCGCTAAACCACTGAGCCACCCAGGGATCCCCATCCCCTCTTTTTTTTATTAAAATAATTTATTTGGGACAGGCCGGGGGGCTCAGTGGGTTAGCACTGCCTTCGGCCCAGGGCCTGATCCTGGGGACCCGGGATTGAGTCCCACGTCGGGCTCCCTGCAGGGAGCCTGCTTCTCCTCTGCCTGTGTCTCTGCCTCTCATGAATAAACAAACAAATAAAATCTTTAAAAAAATAAAATAAAATAATTTATTTACTTATTTGAGAGAGAGAGAGGATGTGTACAAGACAGGGGAGGGAAGGGGAGAAGCAGGCTCCCCGCTGAGCAGGGAGCCGGATGTGGGGCTCCAGCCCAGGCCCTGAGGTCACGACCTGAGCCCAAGGCGGCCGCTTCCCAACTGAGCCCCCCAGGCACCCCCATGTGCTCCCCTCTGGGAGGCCGTGGTACGAGACCACCAGTTCCGAGCCGCAGAGCTTAGCGTCCCTGAGCCTCCGTGTTGTCCTCTCCGCCGCCTTCCCTCTCCAGGTGATGGCAACGAAGCCATTGGCGCTCTGATCCAGAACTACATCCGGGAGATCGAGGAGCTGCGGTGAGTGAGCCCCCGGCTGGGCGCGTGCGGGGCCTGGGGGGCCGAGGGCCGTCCCCCCAACACTGGCTCCCCCGTGCAGGACGAAGCTCCTGGAGAGCGAGGCCATGAATGAGTCCCTGCGCCGCAGCCTGTCCCGGGCCTCGGCGCGGAGCCCCTACTCCCTGGGCGCGTCTCCGGCTGCCGCGGCCTTCGGGGGCAGCCCGGCCAGCTCCATGGAGGACGCCTCGGACGTGATCCGCCGGGCCAAGCAGGACCTGGAGCGGCTCAAGAAGAAGGAGGTCAGGCAGCGGAGAAAGAGGTGAGCGAGTGCGCCCAGGGCCGGGTGGGGGTCCCAGCAGCGCGCCGCCTCCCGCGCTGGGCGGCGCTGCCCGGGGCCACTTGGGGGCCACTTGGGAGCGCACCGAGCGCCTCCGCTCAGCCTCCTGGGCGGGAGCCAGCCACCTTCAACGCTGCGCCTTCCCCCAGGGAGGGACGGGCTGACCCAGGGCTAAGGGATGGGCGTGGAGAGGACCAGAGGATTCTCTGCGCAGTCCCCGGCCCCCTCCTCCGTCGAGCCCCACCGCCCCCTGCCTCGCGCTCCAGGCTGACCTGGCCTACCCTTCCCCCTGGGCAGCCCCGAGAAGGAGGCCTTCAAAAAGAGGGCGAAACTGCAACAGGAAAACAGTGAGGAGACGGACGAGAACGAGGCTGAGGAGGTGAGGACCGCGCCTGTGCCCTCCCCTCGGGGGCAGAGCAGGGCCAGAGCAGGGGCAGAGCAGGGGCACGGCTGGGTCTGCCTCCGGTTGAGTGGTCCCCGGGCTCCCCGTAGGGCCGACGGGGGGAGGCGGCTGCGGCGATCTCCCCTGTTTCCCACTTCATCCCGAATGGGCGAGGCTGGGGGGGGGGGCTGTCCCTGAGGGGCCCTGCCCAGGCTGTCGGGGCAGCAGGCGGCACTCTTTCGGGACTGGGGGTGGGCGCAAGGGGCGCCGACCGCGGTCTGCCCCACTCCCCGCCCGCTTGACACCCTGAGGCCCAGTCCAGACGCCCTCCACTTCTGGGCTCTCCCCCGAGGCCAGGCCCAGGCTGAGCGAGGCCCACCCACCCCTAATGCTGCTTGGTGCCCAGGAGGAGGAGGAGCGAGACGAGAGTGGCTGTGAGGAGGAGGAGGGGCGTGAGGACGAAGACGAGGACTCGGGCAGTGAGGAGAGCCTGGTGGACTCGGACTCGGACCCTGACGAGAAGGGTGCGTGTGCCAGGCTGGGGCGGGGGGGCGGGGGGGTGACACGCCCAGCGACAGGTGCTCAGGGCGGGCTTTCGTTTCGCACAAGGCTCAGAGAGACTCTGCAGACCCTCCAGGTAGAAGGCGCTGAGCCAGGTGCCCGTGGGCGAGGGTGAATGTGCACATCCAGGGCCTGGAACTCCAGACCTGACCCCTGCACGAATCACAGTAGCAGCGATAGGGGTGGGGGCGCTCGTTATCCGCTAGGCGCTGCTGAGCTGTCCTCCACACGGCCTGGGGCCTCCAGGTCTCCCCACGACCCTGTGCAGAGGTGCCCAGAGCTCCCCCAAGCTCAGGGAAGTCTAGGGACTTTCCCCAGCGTGGCCGATGCAGAGCCAGGCCTTGAATGCAGGTCTGGCCGGAGCCGACACCCACTCCTCCAAATGGGGACACCTGCCGTCAGGGCGGAGGGTCAGTGTGCCCTGCTGCCATTGCTGCCTCGCCGCCCTCCTCACCCGGCCTGGGTCCTGTGCCATCTAGGACACGTAGACGTTGGCCTCTGTGGCTCTGGTGCGGTGGGGCTGCTGGGGTACCCAGAACCCCCTTCCCTGTCTTGCATTTCTAACGTGTCCCCCTGCCTGGCAGCCCTTACCTACCCTGGGATGTACCATTTCCCGCAGCCTCTGGTCACTGACCGGTCACGGCTCACCGCAGGGAAGCCCCCAGCAGCCCCACCCTGCCCTGAGCCTGTGGCCCTGGACTAAGCCTGTCTCTGCGCCCCCCACCCCCACCGCCACCCCCACCCCCAGAGGTGAACTTCCAGGCAGACCTGGCCGACCTGACGTGCGAGATCGAGATCAAGCAGAAGCTGATTGATGAGCTGGAGAACAGCCAGCGGCGGCTGCAGACTCTCAAACACCAGTATGAGGAGAAGCTGATCCTGCTGCAGAACAAGATCCGAGACACGCAGCTGGAGCGCGACCGGGTGCTGCAGAACCTCAGTGAGCTCCCCCCCACCCCCACCCTCACCTTCCCCCGAGGCCCCTCCGGGGAGGCCCCTCCTGCAGGCCCTGCCCAGCAGCTAGCACCTTTGGGACCTACCCCAGGCTTCTGGGCACGGGCTGGGGCCCTTTGACCCACTGTCAACGAGGCCTTGTGTCTAAGTCTACTTCTACACCAAATCTTACATTTATTATTCACGTTATTTCATCAGAGCCCTTTATTTCCTTAGGCACATGGGCACCACCCTCCGCAGCTTTTGATTTTTTCCTGCATTCAGTCCCTTGAGCATTTTCCTGCATTTTCCTTGAAACCCATTTACAACCTGACTTGTCACATTCTATCGTCTTCACACTGCTCTGAGCACACGCGTTCGAGGACCGATTCGATCCTTCGCTTACTCAGCAGACATTTGTTGACTCCATCTCACAGAGCGGACGTTATCGTAGGTGCTCGAGGAGGTGGGGGAGCAAATCCCTGCCTCCTTCTGGTGGGGAGAGATGGACATAAGTAAGATACATAAGCAGAATCTGTAATGTGCCCAATGGTGATAAGTAGCATGAAAAGAAAAAAACAGAACAGGGAAGGAGGACAGGGCATGGTGGGGAGAGGATTGGAGTTTATTTATTTAAAGATTTTATTTATTTATTCATGAGAGACACACACAGAGAGAGGCAGAGACACAGGCAGAGGGAGAAGCAGGCTCCACACAGGGAGCCCGATGTGGGACTCGATCCCGGGACCCCAGGATCATGCCCCGGGCTGAAGGCCGCGCTAAACCGCCGAGCCATCCAGGCTGCCCAGGTGATGTAGGTTTTAAAAGCACATGGGGAGCATTGGGGGCTGCTGGGGGAACGAAAGTGGTGGCTTGAGGCCGGTTAGGAACCTGTCAGTAGAGATCCTGGTGAATCATTAGGAAAAAGAATTTAAAAGAAAAGAACAGGGCAACCCCAGGTGGCCCAGTGGTTTGGCGCCGCCTTCGGCCCAGGGTGTGATCCAGGGGCCCGGGGATCGAGTCCCACGTCGGCTCCCTGCAGGGAGCCTGCTTCTCTCTCTGCCTGTGTCTCTGCCTCTCTCTCAGTCTGTCATGAATAAATGAATAAAATCTTAAAAAAAAGAAAGAAAGAAAGAAAACAACAGATCCTAGTGAACGAGGATAAGACTGGAGGTGGTGGGGAGTTGTCCCCGTTCTGGAACACTTTGAAGGTAGAGACAAAAGTTTTTATCGATGGGGTGGAGGATACAAGGGGAGCCGAGGATGTCTCTAGACTTCAAGGTTCTGGAAGGGTGGTGGTGACGTCTGCAGAGATGGGGAAGCCTGCTGGGCTGAGGGCGGCGACAGAGATTGGGAGTCTGGTTTTGTGCCTGTTAAGCCGGAAATGTCTGCTACGCGTCTCCATGGAGACACCTGTTGGCATTTCGGGCAGCAAAGGTCAAGGACAGAGAACAGTGTATTGCTTCTGCTCTGGCGCGCCTCACTGCCTTCTTACTAGCTCTTTCCTCCCCCCACCACCCCACCCCCGGCCTGGTCCTTTCCTCCTCCAGTCATGGATCAGAACCGAGCCAGCAGGAGTGACCCACGGGACCCTCGTAGGAAGCTGGTGCCTGGGGGGCCCAGAGACCTTGAGATAAAAACACCCCGTCTAGGTCCACTAGGATGTCGGAGCAGGGAGCTCGGCATCTTCCACTCTGCCACTCATTGCATAATAAGAAACGGGCACGCAGAGGGCTGTGACTTGCCCCAAGGCCTGCAGTGACACTAGAAGCCAGGCGCCTGCTTCCCACCACCCCCCCTCTGAGCCGGAGCGTCTGGGGGTGCTCAGGGCTGACAGGCACCTGTTGCCGCCCGCAGGCACCATGGAGTGCTACACGGAGGAGAAGGCCAACAAGATCAAGGCGGATTACGAGAAGCGCTTGCGGGAGATGAATCGGGACCTGCAGAAGCTGCAGGCTGCGCAGAAGGAGCACGCGAGGCTGCTCAAAAACCAGTCCCGCTACGAGAGGGAGCTGAAGAAGTTGCAGGCCGAGGTGGCCGAGATGAAGAAGGCCAAGGTAGGGGCCAAGGGCGGCCGTGCGATGTCCTCTTAGAACCCACTCACCGTGTTAAAAAATAATCATCACAGCGAGCAAGGACGGTCTTCTTGACACACAGCCGCGTGGTGTGACTCAGCCTGTCCTGGGCCCGGACGTTGTGCTCTGAGCCGGGGCCTGGTCTGGGGGAAGCCAGCTGAGGAGCTCCAGGGCCGCTCTCACCCCCGCGCTCTGTGGTGGGACCCCGGGTAGCTATGGGGCCCGGTGGGGGCAGCCTTTGCCTAGGCAGTGATACCCGCAGTTAGCACCATAGGGATGCTCACTGCGCCGGGCTCTAGGCTGGTTGCCTAACGTGCGTGAGCGTAGCAGGTCCTGTTCGTCTCCCTGCTTTGTGCATGGGAACGTGAGGCACACAAAGTTGGGCGGATGGCCCCCCCCATCCAGGGGGACACCACTCCTCCCCGGGAGCCTCTGACCCCTGGCCCCAGCCTGGCCCCAGCCTGGCCCCAGCAGGTACCACGTCTCAGGTTCGCCCGCAGCTTCTAGCAGGCCGCGGTTCTCGGCTCAGGCTTGGGCGGCTGCGCTCGTTGCCAGGCCTTTGGGAAAACACGCATTCGGGACCCTGAAGACCCGGCAGCGGCAAGCCCTCCTCTTCTCTGTAGACTCACCCCTGCAGAGCCTGTGCTCGGAGAGAGGAGCCCTCCCCACCAGCCCCCGACCCTCTTAGAGCCTCCCTCCCTCCCAGGCTGCATCGTCTCAAGACTGTCCTCAGGGCAGCGCAGGCTGGTGACATTCCTGGTCGCGTCTGAGGCCCAGTGGCCGGGGAAGGACCGACCTCCGCGTGACTCTCATTTCCCTGTCACTTGGGAAGTGTCTGAGGCCCTGCTGCGTACGTTGCACTGTCACGCTCTGGGCACCAGGACGTGGCCGGAGGAGGGGCAGACACAGGGCCCCGGGTGCGCGGCTGTCTGTCGGGTTGGGTGTCTCCGGCCACGCTGCTGGTGTTTCTGTGCACCTGCCACAGCTCTGCCCACCCCAGCTTCCGGGCTCTCCACGCTTCACCACTGGCTTTGCTCTGGGCCAGCCAGCTGGCATCTTAGGGCTATAGTAAGAGCTAGATTTGGGGGCAAAATGACCTGGGCCAAAATTCTGACCGTTCACCAACCAGCTTTGTGACTCTCAAGTCGTTTGTCTCCCGGAGGTTCCTTTCCTTGTTTATAAAACGAGAACAGCCGTGCCTCCCCACCCATGACTGTCACAAGAGCGCTGCCTGGCGTAGAGCAAGTTCTCGATACGCGGTGGTGGCTTACACCGTTGTCCCGTGAGCCTGGCCCTGGAATGTGGCTTTGACCGTCCCCTCAGCCCTGCCTGGCGCTCAGCTGTCCGCTCAGCTGTCCGTGGCAGAGAAAAGCGCTCCACCCAGGCAGGATAACCTGCCTCCCGCGAACCCGGGCTGGTCCTCGAATGGCCACACCCAGGACAGGACGGTGGCTCTGGGAAAGGGCCACCAGGGGCCGTGATGTGCGCGAGCGAGCTGCAGGGTTTACCAAGTGGTCACACCTGCTCAGCCGGGCCAGCAGCGAGGCCCCCCTTCCCCATCCGGGTGCCCAGGTCGGTGGGGTGCAGCTCAAGTCCCGCGCAGGAGTAGGGGCAGACCCTGAACCCCACGCCAGTGCTGCTCCACGTCCTCCCAGCCAGGCCCTCCCCGGCGGTGTGGGCCCCGCCTCACCCCCACCACCCCGCCCCTCCCAGGTGGCCCTGATGAAGCAGATGCGTGAGGAGCAGCAGCGACGGCGGCTGGTGGAGACCAAGAGGAACCGGGAGATTGCTCAGCTCAAGAAGGAACAGCGGCGACAGGAGGTGAGGGGCAGCCCTGACGGGCCCTGGGTCCCACGACCATAGCGGTGACAGTCACACTTGCAGCAGGGCCCGGAAGGGCACAACACGGCAGGCCTCCAGTCCACCCCCTCTAGTGTTGGGCCGGGGGGCCCTCGAGCCCCAGAGAGGCAGGACCTCGCCCAGGTCACAGGTAGCCAGAGCCACGCGTGGCGTGGACAAGAGGCTGAGGGCACGCCCTGCACCCCGACCTCCGGGAAAGGGACCCAGACTCAGGCTCCCATCTTATCAATAAGTTTTGGCTGCTCAAGCGAGAATCAGCCCCAAAGCCAGGCTCTCGCCTCCAGAGCTGGGCGGACCAGGCCATGGGGCCTAAGGGGCCTAAACGTGGACCCCCACCCCCTTCTCTCACCCGCAGTTCCAGATCCGAGCCTTGGAGTCCCAGAAACGGCAGCAGGAAATGGTCCTGAGGAGGAAGACCCAGGAGGTGATGAGACCCTGCGCCGTCCTGAGTTCCCCTGGGGCCGGGAGGGAGCAAGTCCCGCCGGTGGCTCTGGCTGTCCCTGCTCTCTGCACGCAGCGGAGCAGAGCGTGCGTGAGGCCTGTTGCAGGGCCGAGGCCTGGGCCAGGCTGCAGGCTCCTGTCCCAGAGGCCTGAGATCTTAATTAAGAAGGTGGAGGAAGTGTCTTGTGTTCGTTTCACATCAAACAGGGAACCCCTGACTCTTGCCCAGGCCCAAGCTCGGGCCAGGACGGAGCAGCCCCTGTGCTCGCCCTATCTTGGCACCCCCCAACTGGGGCCCTTTCATGGGTTCCAGGCACCCTGCTCACTGGGTTCCTCTCCTTGGGCCTAGGTCTCAGCGCTGAGGCGCCTGGCCAAGCCCATGTCCGAGCGGGTGGCCGGGCGAACGGGACGGAAGCCACCCATGCTGGACTCCGGGGCCGAGGTGTCGGCCAGTACCACCTCCTCTGAGGCCGAATCAGGGGCCCGCTCTGTCTCCAGCATCGTGCGCCAGTGGAACCGCAAAATCAACCACTTCCTGGGGGACCACCCTGCGCCTGCTGTCAACGGCACCCGTCCTGCCAGGTGAGGCCGGTGTGGGCAGAAGGCGTGGGGCCCTGGCGGCGGGACCGGGGAGAGGCGAGTGCAGGGCAAGTGTGGTCCTGTGAAGGGTCCCCGTGGCCATCAGCTCCGGGGTTGGGGACAGGTGCGAGGGTGGAGGGTGGTCCTAACCAGGTGGGCAGGGGCGATGAGGGACACAGGGAATGGGGACTGAAGAGAACACTTATCGTGATGAAAAACGTTAATAAAATGATTTTTAAAATGCGTTTCCCCCAAAAGAACGTGTTTTATTAACAGTGTTTAGTTACAAAATACATACGGAAAACCTGAAAAGAACGTTTACAAAAGGGAGTGCTCCCAACCAATTCCCTTTGCCTCTGTCTCCCAGAAAGAAGTTCCAGAAGAAGGGGGCGAGCCAGAGCTTCAGTAAGGCTGCAAGGCTCAAGTGGCAGTCCCTGGAGCGGAGGATCATTGACATCGTCATGCAGAGGATGACCATCGTCAACCTAGAGGCTGACATGGAGCGGCTCATCAAGGTGGGCCTGGCCGCGAGGAGCCCAGGGCTCCCGCCTGCGCCTCCGTCCCATCTCCACTCGGCCGGTTCTCTGGCCCTCCTGCCTTCTCTGGCTCCTCAGACCGCCTCATCTACTTTCCACCCGGCTCCTCGTGTCCGTTCTGGAATCCCGAGGCGTGGTGGTGAGGGGGGGGACCCGGCCCGAGGGGAGCCGTGGGCAGGGCTGGGCAGCCACCTGAGGCCTCTCCCTCACCCTCCCCTGCAGAAAAGGGAGGAGCTGTTCCTCCTGCAGGAGGCGCTGCGGAGGAAGCGGGAGCGGCTGCAGGCCGAGAGCCCGGAGGAGGAGAAGGGGCTGCAGGAGCTGGCAGAGGAGATCGAGGTGCTGGCGGCCAACATAGACTATATCAACGACAGCATCACCGACTGCCAGGCCACCATCGTGCAGCTGGAGGAGACCAAGGTGCCCAGCGGGCCTGGCCTGGGCGGAGGCAGGAGAGATGCGGGCCGGGGGCAGCCTCAGTGACAGGGTCTCTGCCTCTCCGTCCTAGGAGGAGCTGGACTCCACGGACACATCAGTGGTCATCAGCTCCTGCTCCCTGGCCGAAGCCCGCCTCCTGCTGGACAACTTCCTCAAGGCATCCATCGACAAGGTGGGCCAGCTGCTCACCTCCGGCGAGGGGTGGGGGGGGCAGGGGTGCAGTCCCAGGCTCACAGGCGCCTCCATCCTCTGCCACCCTGGGGTGGGTGCGAGGGTGATGTACAGGAGGGCCCCCCCTCTGTAGTGTCTTGGGCGCAGGATGTGGAGGCTGGTGATGAGGGTGCCTACAGTCCCAGGCTGGGGAGGGTAACCCCAGGCCTGGCTCCCTGCCCTCAGGGGCTACAAGTGGCACAGAAGGAGGCCCAGATCCGGCTGCTGGAGGGGCGGCTGAGGCAGACAGACATAGCGGGTTCCTCCCAGAACCACCTGCTCCTGGATGCCCTGCGAGAGAAGGCGGAGGCACACCCTGAGCTGCAGGCCCTCATCTACAACGTGCAGCAGGGTATGGCGCCTGTGGCCTATGCCTCGGAGCTCCTGGCTCCTCCCAGGCTTCCCAGCTCCCACCCTAGGGGGACCCTCACCTCCCCAGGACCCCCTCAGAGCCCCCATCCAGTCCCCGTGGGTGAGATGTGGGAGGGAGGCCGTCCCCTCTCCCTTCGCTCTGTTGGACCCTCTCAACCCTCCTCCCTCCTGCCTCCCACAGAGAATGGCTATGCCAGCACCGATGAGGAGATCTCCGAGTTCTCCGAGGGGAGGTGAGTGTCCAAGTCGAGAGCGAGAGGTCAGCTTACAGCATGAACCTGGGGCCAGGGCCCGGCGGGGGGGGAGCATGGGGTTCCAGAGCTAAGCCTAGGTTTGGGGGCTCTGTGGAACCCACGAGTGTAAGGCTCGAGGAGCCAGGGCCCAGGCTCTCAGCATCCTGAACTCCCTCTGCTTCTTCTTTAGCTTCTCCCAGTCCTTCACCATGAAAGGTTCCACCAGCCACGACGACTTCAAGCTCAAGGTGAGCACCACGGGAAGGCAGACCGCAGGGCCGCAGTGGGGCCAGACTCCCCATAGGCTGGTGTCTGCCGTCCTGGGCCTCTGCCCTCCCCGCCCTCCCCACTCCCCAGCCCCGACCCAGTATCTCCTCCAGCTAGGATGGAGCTGCCCTGGTTGGAATTGGGAGGTACCCACATGTATATCCAGTTATCACCCATTGTTCTTGAGGTGGGGAGAAGGTGGGAGAAATGGCTGGAGTCACTGCCTGGTGATGGGACCAGAGCCAGAGGCCCTGCTTTCAAAAATCTCCCCATCCCCCACCTAAGACTTTGCCTCACGTGCCGAGTCCACGAGTAAGTCCAGGCCTCGAGGCATGCAGATTATTGACTCAACAGTATGGGAATCAGCAGTGGGGTAGTTCACCCCCCAGATGATCGGTTAGTCGTCTGAACCAAGATCAGGATTTATGAAACAGGGAACGGGTGGGGGGCTGCATGCTGGGAACAGCGGGCTGTGCATAGTTTTTGGACAAACCGACCGGTGGTGACCAGCAAAAAGGTCAATCTGGGCATTCTGTGTTTGCAGAGTCTGGATAAGGGTAGTAAAACCCTCTTAGCTGCTTTGGCTTCTCCAGAAGCCCTGAGAGATGCCTCTGGGTGCTCTCCGCCTGGGTCTTCCGTCGGTGGTTCTACCGTAGGCCAAGAGGCGTCACTTCCTTCGTTACAATTCCCCTGGCTTCCCCTTTATGTCCGGGCAGGTTGGTTCACCCCAGTCCTTCCATTCCCAGGGTGAGCCCAAGCTGTCTGCCCAAATGAAGGCCGTGTCGGCCGAGTGCCTGGGTCCCCCGCTGGATATCTCCACCAAGAACATCACCAAGTCCCTGGCCTCCCTTGTTGAGATCAAAGAAGACGGAGTGGGCTTCTCCGTCCGAGACCCCTACTACCGGGACAAGGTCTCGCGTACCATCAGCCTGCCCACGAGGGGCAGTACCTTGTAAGGAGGAGGGATCCAGGTGTGGGGGAGGGCGGGCAGGGCCTTAGGTCTGGGCCTCACTGGAGCCTTCTGTTCTAGCCCCCGGCAGTCTCGAGGCACGGAGACATCCCCTCTGACCCGAAGGAAGTCGTATGACCGAGGGCAGCCCATTAGGTGAGAGCACGTTTCAGAGTTTCGGCGACTCGTTTCGTTCTGGGGTGCAGGGATCTCTGGGACGCTCTACCCTGTAGGTCATCGTGCGTACTGTAATCTGGGCCAGTCTCACTAGGGTCATTCCGCTTCCCCGCAGTGGCCCCTTCCCCATCCTGTCGGGTGTGGGCTCGGGAGGCAATCTCCGTAAGCGTCTTGAACTGGACGGCTCAGCCTGCTGCCAGACGCCCTTGGCTGACGGGGGCTCAACGCTGGTGGCTTTGTAGTGGCTTAAACTAGCCCTCGTACCGATGTGCTTCAGCTCCTCTTTGTGACCGTGGCTCCTTGGGAGGCCTCGGCCCTTTCTAAGTTCTTGCCGTGTAAGAGGAGTGTAGATGTTTAAAGAAATACCAGGAGATGGTTGCGGAATGGCGGACAAACCTCTAATTGGTCAGCCGCCCGTAGGACGGGGGCCCGCAGAGCGTCTACAGCTCACCAGATGCCTCCAGGGTCATCAGGTCTGTACACTTAATTTTCAGAGAGGTTCGATGGCTTTCTCCAGGTCACACAACTAAGTAGTAGAAGAGCCGGGGCTCAGGATGACCTCTTGTATCCCGACCTGGTAGGAGACAGGAGGACTTGCTCCAGCTCCCAGCCCCAAAAGCCCAAAGCCTGGGCAGATGCCCGGGCCAGTGCCTCGTGGTGGGGGCCTTTGGTGGGGAGGCGTTGTGTGGATGTCTGTATACTTGGGGCCTCACAGACCGTCTTTTCACCCGCCAACTGAGAGAACACACCTGAGCTGCAGTCTGAGGGACTTAGGTCGCACTCATGAAGACTCATCAAAGGAAGGGGGGATTTAGGCCAAACCTAATGACAGCTTCCCAAAGAGAGGGGTGGTGCGCCCCTGGAGCGGGCCGGCGCCGTGACGCCTCCGGCTCTTCCCTCGTGATGCGGTCAGTCCTCATGTTCGCGGTACCTGCCTTCTATCAAGTCGCTGTGAACACTGAGCGAGCAGATACGAACCACTGCTCCCGGGTTGGTACGGAGTTAGGTTCCTGGGGGCTTTTCACGAGCCCGTCAACACAGAACTGTCTTTTGTGCGTGTTTCTGTCTCGAGACTGCTCGGTTAATATGTACCGTGGACTCACGAACACTGAACTCCCAGCCACCAGCACGGTAGCTCACACCTGAATGAAGCTTTTCTGACCCACGTATTTTCTCCATAAGACGCATCACAGCCTTCACGTGCTTACACGCGTGCCAGGCGGCCCTGCAGCGCTAGGCTTTGGGGGCGTTTTAAACAGCGAATCACCAACGAAAAGCACAAAGATGCAAAAAACGTGGCCCTAAATAGACCACAGGAAGGCCGCTTGCTGACAGCTGGAGAGCAGGAAGGCAGAGATTCGCCTCATTTGACCTCCGCTGGGAGATTGTGCATTTGGGGACTCGAATTTTCCGCTGTTCCGCTCAGTGTCGGGGAGTGACCCCCAAAGCCCTGTGAGAGTTAATTTGGGATTACTGATAGGCTGTCTCGAGCAGGTGAATGAATTCCCAGGTGTGGCATCCGGCTCCTCGTGGCTGCCCGGCCCTCCCCGCCCTGCAGGCCCTCCCACCCGGGTGGGAGCCTGCGGGCAGCGGCGGCGCTCCCTGACGGATGCTGCTCTGTCCCGCTCACCAGGTCCACCGACGGGTTCACGCCCCCTTCATCCCCTCCTACCCGGCCCCGCAACGACCGCAACGTCTTCTCTCGTCTCACCAGTAATCAGAGCCAGGGGTCAGCACTGGACAAGTAAGAGCCAGGGTGGGCCGGGCGGGGGGGTTGCTGACGAGGTGGGCTGCTCCTGGGGCAGCCGGCGCCCCGAACCACGCCGTCCAGCCTCTCTGAGGGACGAGGCTCTGGAGCGCCTCTGCCGGCATCTCTGCCTTTTCTGCTCTAACTGTGCACCCTTCCCCCCCCCCCCAGCATGCTGGGACCTCAGGAGGCACGGGGATGGGGGCAGTGGGGGGAGGTCTGTGCAGGTCAGGCCCCCCCAGGGACTCCCCGGAACTGCGCCTTGAATCCTCCCCTGCTGCTTCCTTGGCTCCTGGATCCTTCCTGAAGCCCCTTCCCTCAGCCGCTCCCTTCCTGCCTCACGCGCTCCGAGGCCCCCCTGTTGCCTTCACGCAGCAGGAAGCTCGCAGCCCACGATCACGGCTCCCGTGGGGCTGCTGTGACCGCGGAGCGTCAGCGGGGCTTCCAGCAGCCCGCGCCTCCGGAAGGCACCTCGCTGTGCACCCTGCTTTCGTATGTGGCTCGTGTGGGCTACACGTCAGCCACGAGGACTGCCTTCCCCGTTTACAGAAGGAGGAAATGAGGCCTCGGGAGGCCCAAGGACATTCACCTAGAAAGTGGAGGACCTGGGCCCTGAGCCCGGGCACCCCTGACTGCTCCCTCCTGTGTCCCCCCAGTGGGACTCTGCGTCGGGACAGCGGGGATCCCGTCCCGCACGTGCTCCTCCCTGGACCCACTCGGGCCCTCTCCCACTCTGCAGCCTCGGAGAGGGCTCCTCTCTTGGCTCCCCCAACGGCATCTCTCTCTCTACTCTGGCAGCGGGGAGGCGTGCAGTGCTGTCGTTTCGGGGGGCCCAGGCTAGAAGGTGCTCGTTGTTGCACCTGGTACCTGACAGCAGCCCTTCCCCCAAGCAAAACATCTCTCACTGGGTCAAATACTGCTCCTTCCTCAGACCCACCTTGGCTCAGTTCCCACCTGGGGAGGAGGGCGCTGCACCCGGAGCTTGCCACCCAGTGTGCCACCCGCCCACCAGACCCTTGCAAAGCACAGGTCCCTTCCCCAGAAGCCTTGAGGTGGCGCTCTGGCCATTCCAGCCTCGTGGGCTTATGGACCTCGGTCCTATCCCGGGGCCGGGTCTGGGGGCCCGTGCAGGTACCTCCCAGGGGGCTTGCTGGGGACAGTGGGCTTTGCAAATAAGTAGATCCCGGGGAATCGCCGGAAGCGGCCAGCCCCCACGGAAGGGTAGGCGCAGGCATGGCTTCCTTAGGCCTCAGGCACGTAGGGGCATTGCGGGGGGCAGGCAGGGTGCCCCCAGCTTGTACGAGGGGGCAGCCGGGGGCTTGGAACCCGCCGCGGCCCACGACCTGAGACGTCTCTCCGGAGAGTGGGGCCGGCCCTCCCGCGTCTCCCGCGGCCCCCTCCTCGCCCTGCCCTGTCGGCCGGGGGAACCCGTGCAGCCCGCCCCCTCCTCTCCTGCTGCCCCTCAGCACCCTGTCCCCCGCCTCCTCCCGCTGCCCCTGAAGAGAATAACCCGCCCTCTGACCTCCCAGCTGCTGCTGCCTCTGCCTCCCTTCGTGTGTTTTCCTCTGTCCCCTAATCCAGCTAATTTTCTGCCCTCCCCAGGTCTGATGACAGCGACTCCTCTTTGTCGGAGGTCCTGAGGTACACACAGAATGTCTCCCGTGTTGGCCCCAGCTCCCACTCTCTGCTGTCCCCCCTGTGCCCCCGCTGCACCGCCCCTCCCGCCTGCACACCTGTGTCCTCAGCATGCGGCCCCCCTGCCTGCCTCCCCCCTCCCCCGTGGTTCATCGCTCTCGGGGCGGCCGCGGGCCTCACGGCGGCCAGGCCCAGGCCCGGCTGGAGCTGGGGGCTTGGGGAGGGGCGCACAGCTGCTTGCCACAGGCGCTGTTCTCTTCTCCTTGTCACCTGGGCAGGGAGGGGGAGAGCATGGGAGCCTGGGGGGTGCCGGGGCTGGGACCCCGAGCCCTGCCGAGGGGTTGGGTGAGGGGCAGGGCCGTGGACCGCGGCGTGGGGGCCCGCGGAGCCCAGCTGGCAGGGTGGCGGGGGTCTGCGGCATCCGTGCCTTGCTCAGCTCGTGTGGGCAAGGGGCTTCTCGGCTCCTCTAGATGAGCCCGGGGTAGGCTGGGGCCTGCCGCCTGCCTCTCTCGGCTTGCGGACCCTTCCCAGCTGCTGGGATGACCAGAGGGCCATCTCCCTAGCCACAGCACAGCACCCCACAACGAGGAACATGTCCTGGGACCCGGTGGGCCTGGGCTCCCGAGGGGCAGGTGGTCCGTGCTAGGCTCAGGCCCCCCCCCCCCCCCCCCGCCAGCTCTCCCAGAGTGCCCAACACTCCCCGCGCCTCCTGGCCCGGCCGGTGACGTTTTTGCAACCCTGCCTGGTAGGGAGCAAGGCACTGCCACCTCCGGAAGCTAGCCACCCCCCCAGCCTCCCCCAACGAGGAGGGTTACCTGGTGCTATGCTTGCCACGGCCGCCTGGGCTTTTCCTGCAGATGCACGGCTGGGCCCAGAGCAGTGTCAGAGCGGGGAGCTGGGGCAGCTTGGGGGCAGTTCACGTGCATGTGACATCTAGCAGGCAGCTGGCCCTGTCAGCCCTTGAGGGGGGGCCTGGCTGAGTCCATGAGGCCATGAGAAGCCCCGTGGGTGCCACGCTGGTCATTTCAGCAGACCACAGGCCACAGTGTCACTGTTGGGAGCAGCACTATCTCCGGCAAAGAACAAGGACACATTTTCAGACCTGCACATAGTCCGGCCAGGGCCCCTCACCCAGAAAAGATCGCTCCCCGGAACCTCCAGGAGGCCGGTGTAACAAAACCCCCCTGCTTGCTGAAGACAAGCCTCATTCTCCCGCCCAGAGTGTCCATGGGCGGCAAGGAGGTGCTTCCGCAGGTGTAGACGGCCTCATGCCTCCGGGGGCCTTAGACGTCCCTAACTCAGAGCTGAGCATGGTTGAGGGGGGCGGTCCCAAAAGGGATTTGGGCCTTTGTAAACGACAGTCACGGGTCTAATGGTACAGGCCCTAAAGGGGCCCATGGGTGTGCACGTGTGGGTCCCCGCCTGCCCCGGGAGTCACCGACAGGCTTATATGGGCACCAACGTGCTTGGAGGGGGCACCCGGCGCCCTCGCTCCCTGCAGCCCCCGCCTCGCGCTGGGCTAACCAGCAGCGCCGGGTAGTCGTGGGAGCTGCAGGAGCCAGCGCGGCCCTCGGGCCTGTGCCCTGCCTGGCTGGGGCCCCCGCGCATTTCTGCCTCGGGCTCTGGGTCAGGCCGGCATCGGGGGGCGAGTCCCCTCCTGCCTGCTGTGCCCAGCGCGCGTCTTGCTCCCCAGGAGCGCTCGGGTGGTGACTGACAGGTTCTTGTCCAGACAGGCCCTCCCCGCCGGCACAGACCCTTCCAGCCCTCAGACGTCACGGCATCTGGCCGGCTCTCTGGATTAGTCCCCGTCTGTCCCGTCCCCTCTTACCTGCCTCGGCCTGGCCTCCGTCTCCCGGCTGACAGGTGTGTCCTCTCTCCCTCTCTCCCGGGAAGGGGCATCATCACCCCCGTCGGAGGAGCCAAGGGTGCGAGGACGGCCCCGCTGCAGTGCGTCTCCATGGCCGAGGGCCACACCAAGCCCATCCTCTGCCTGGACGCCACGGATGAGCTGCTGTTCACGGGATCCAAAGGTGGGTGGAGCCCGCCTGGGGGGGGTCAGGCTCTCCTACCCACCCCGCTGCCCTGGCGGAGCGGCTGCGGAGGGGAAAACACCAGCCCCACGCCAGGATGTGGGGTCAGCGTGCTCGCCACCTTGTCTTGCGGCTCCTGCCGTGGCTCCACGCTCCCCATCTTGGGCGCCCGCACGACGTCCCTTAGCTGTCCCTGTGGCTCATCCAGCGCTCCCTTGCCCACCTCCCTCGAAACCTCAGGGAGCCTCTCAGATGCCCCCGCTTGTGTGCTCATCCCAGCACCCCGACGCCCCTGCCCCCCACACCCCTGACCCCCCTGACGCCCCTGCCCCCCACACCCTTGACCCCTGACGCCCCTGCCCCCCGATGCCCCTGACACCCCTGCCCCTGACACCCCTGCCCCCTAACGCCCCTGCACCCCCAATGATCCTACCCCCCCACACTCCTGCCCCACAACACCCGTGCCCCCCTGATGCCTGACCCCCCCGACGCCCCTGCCCCCTGACGCTCCTACCCCCCCATGCTCCTACCCCCCCATGCTCCTGCCCCCCCACTCCCTTGCCCCTGACGCCCCTGCCCCCCCAACGCCCCACCCTGCCCCTGACACTCCTACCCCCGATGCCCCTGCCCCCCTACACTCCTACCCCAATGCTCCTAGGCCTCCAACACTCCTAACCCCCAATGCTCCTACCCCCCCAACGGTCCTACCCCCTTAACGCTCCTGCACCCCCAACATTCCAACCCCCCAACGCTCCTGCCTTGCAATGCTTCTACCCCCCAAAGCTCCAACCCCCCAACGCTCCTACCCCCTCAATGCTCCTGTGCCCCCAACGCTCCAACCCCCCAACGTTCCTACCCCCTCAATGCTCCTGTGACCCCAACGCTCCAACCCCCCAGTGCTCCTACCCCCTCAACACTCCTACCCCCCAACACTCCTACCCCCAGTGCTCCTACCCCCTCAACGCTCCTAGTCCCCCAACGCTCCAATCCCCACAGCTCTCCTACCCCCTCAACGCTCCTACCCCCCCAACACTCGTAGCCCCCCCAGCGCTCCTACCCTCCCACCCACTGCCCACTGCCCACCGCCATCCACTCCAGCCCCTGTAGCCGAGAAACCCCTGTGATCTGGAGCAGGACTCCACAAAGTCATGATGACTTAATCTCAGCAACAAAATCAGAAATGCTCTACCTGCAGGAAGAACAGCTCTCCCGTAGACGTGCTGACAGAGACCGTTCTAGCTGTACTAGCCTGGCGAGAGGGCCGAGTTGTGCATCTGGGCGGATCTATGATTCCAAGTCTTCCCCGTAGGATGTGCTGGCCGTGCGTGTGACTTTGCCAGCGATTAGCAGTTGTGGGGACAGACAGCAAAGGCTGAAGTTTCCGTGGTAGCCCGGGCGCCTCTGTGTCTGTACCCAGTTTGCCTGAGAAGCCCCGGCTCTGGAGTTCTAACCGACTCCTCTCCTGGGTTTCTCTGCACGCACCGCCTGAGGACCCCCGAGCCCGTCTTTCCCTCCCTCGGACCTAGGGCTGCTCCCTCTAGATGCCCCCGGACCTTCTCTCCCGACCCCCGCAGCCCCCACTAACCGGCATCTGGCCTCCCGTGGTTCCCTCCCTGTCCCCCACAGACCGCAGCTGTAAGATGTGGAACTTGGTCACGGGCCAGGAGATCGCGGCCCTCAAGGGCCACCCCAACAACGTGGTGTCCATCAAGTACTGCAGCCACTCGGGGCTTGTGTTCTCTGTGTCGACCTCCTACATCAAGGTGTGGGACATCCGGGACTCGGCCAAGTGCATTCGGACCCTCACGTAGGTGCTCGCCGAGCTGGCTCGCAGGGGTGGGCTGGGCACCAAGGCCCAGCCCAGGTGACCTACTCAGGATTATCCCCCAGGCGGGCCACGTGGGCACAGAGGCCCTTATGGGATCCGACCTGACTCTCAGGGACAAGGTGGGATCCCGGAGCTGGGGGGCGGCATCCAGGGCAGCAGCCTGGGTCAGCCTGTGGCCTGCTTGGCCCCCTGCTTCATCTCAGCTTCCAGGCCCTGGCCCTGGCGCGTGCTGGGTGTCCGCCCGTGAGTCCCAAAGGGGAGCCAGCGTGGGGCCGGTGTGCGGCCGCCCACTCCCAGGCCTCACTGGCCCCCCGTCTGCCTAGATGAGCCCCCGAGCTGGTCCTCATCCCTCATCCTGACCGTGTGAGGCAGACAGACAACAGTGAGGCAAGGGCCCCGCAAAATGAAACGGTTTCCCAGCCGAAGCTGTGCTTCATCCTGATGTTTCCATCATGAGCTGTCATCTGTTAACTTGCTCCTTTAAAAGGAGTAAACACGGGGGATTTTCAGGGCAGTGAAGCTCCCCTGAGAGCGTAATGACCGTGTGTCACCAGCCGTTTGTCCAGGCGGGAGACAGGGCGATGTGGGAAACCGTCCCCTCGATTCTGCTGTGATGCTACAACTGCTCTAGAAGAGTAGTTGTTTTTTTTTATTTTTAAAAAGCAAAAAAATAAATAAATAAAAAGCGAAAGAAAACCAAAGAAGCAGAGCAAACAGAAGGGAAATGACCACCTCTTTTCGCAGAGGTGGAAACGGGGCGGGAAGTCGCACACCCAGGCCAGGATCAGGGACGCCAGCGCTGGCCAAGGAGTGGCGCTCCTGCCTTCCTCTGTCCCCCGTCCGAGCCCACACTTGCAGGAGGGGCTTTGGCCTCTCGGAAGTCAGGGAAGGCTTCCTGGAAGAACAGGGCTACCGGGCCGGCCTGAGCAAGGCCTGGTCGGTCCCCTGGCCGCGCGGACGGACGCGTCGCTCTCTGACCTTGCCTTCCTGGCTTGCGCAGGTCGTCGGGCCAGGTGAGCTCCGGGGACGCCTGTGCGGCCACGTCCACACGCGCCATCACCAGCGCCCAGGGCGAGCACCAGATCAACCAGATCGCCCTGAGCCCTTCGGGCACCATGCTGTACGCCGCCTCGGGCAACGCCGTCCGCATCTGGGAGCTCAGCAGGTGCGGGGGACGCGGGAGGGCGTGGCAGGGGGTGCCGGGGCTCGCCGCTCGGGGCCCCTTGACCTGGAGGCCCCCGGGGCAGCAGGCCGCTCCCGTCCAGGCCCTTGATCGTCTTCTGCGGGGAGGGACAGCGCCCTGGCCGGGCCAGCTCATCTGGGGCACACGACCCCCAGCAACGCGCCCACCCCGGGCTCCCTCCGATCGGCGTCCCCCCACGGCCCAGCCTCTCCCCACGCAGGTTCCAGCCGGTGGGCAAGCTGACTGGCCACATCGGCCCCGTGATGTGCCTGACGGTCACCCAGACCGCCAGCCAGCACGACCTGGTGGTGACCGGCTCCAAGGACCACTACGTCAAGGTACCTCCCTCGGGGCGGGGAGTGTTCTCTGCGTGTCTCCTGCCCTCCCCCCACCCACCCCCGGGCCTCGGGAGCCTTGGGGAGATTCACGCTGAGGAAGGCACCCCAAAGAGGGGTGAGTGCGTGCAGAAAGGACACTGCAGCCGTATTTTGGTAAATGGTGAAGAACTTAGTGACCTCAGCGTCGAAGGGCGGAGTAGCAGCCACAGAAATGAGGGAAAACCCACTGAACAGGTTGCCCTGTACCTACTACAACTGATGGAATGCAAGCAAAACACAAAGGATACCAGACAACACGAATTTTGTTTGCTCCCTGATTGTGTCACTGAAGACCCTATGTCCACAAGTCAGAAACCGGAAAGCCGAGAAACCGGGTGGTGGGCATTATAATGTCCATATTCCAAATACAAGTAATGCTTTATTTATTAAAAAGAAACTTAAAAGGAGGTTCCCAGCCCAGACCCACGTTTCTCCATATGAGCTGCACGTTGAGCTGTTAACAGACCAGTCTGCCCCCGGCCCCTTTGGGAGGTCAGGACCCAGGCTTCGGACTCCACTGTCCTGGAAGAAGCGGTGGCCCCTCCAGGAGCCCCTCCTGGGCCAGGCGCCGGGGCCCACGGGGCTGCTGCGTGGAGTGGGCGGGCGGCCCGGCTCCCCTCTGCCTCCCTTGGGCCCTCCCTACCGGCCTTTCCTCCCGCAGATGTTCGAGTTGGGGGAGTGTGTGACGGGCACCATAGGGCCCACCCACAACTTCGAGCCCCCGCACTACGATGGCATCGAGTGTCTGGCCATCCAGGGAGACATCCTGTTCAGTGGCTCCCGGGACAATGGCATCAAGAAGTGGGACCTGGAGCAGCAGGAGCTCATCCAGGTGCGGTGGGCGGAAGGGGAGGGGTGGGCGGGGGTGAGGCCAGGCCTCAGTCCAGGCAGGGCCTTGGGGACCCGGGGTCCTGGGCCCAGAGCTCCCCCCGCCGGCCTGTTCCCCACCGTCTTGCCTGTGTGTCCAGTGCCCTGCTCCCCCGCAGCCTCCCCCGCACCTCCTGCAGCTGCTCTCAGGGAGGGGGCTGCTCTTAGCCACGGGGTTTGACTCGAAGGCTCCGTCCCCATGTCCCCTTTCCTGGAGCATCCGCCTGGGAGGGCCGGAGGCTTCTCCGCCAGTGCAGGATCTCAGTTTGCGTGGGGCCGGGGTGGGCCGTCTGTGGGCCTGTCCGGCCCGCCTCCGGGAGGGAAGCCCGGCAGCTGTCCCCGCGCGGCGTCCCCCGCCGGCTTCCCCCCAGCAGCCCCCAGGCCTCACACGCCGCTCCTCCCACAGCAAATCCCCAATGCGCACAAGGACTGGGTGTGCGCTCTGGCCTTTGTCCCCGGCCGCCCCATGCTGCTGAGCGCCTGCCGCGCGGGCGTCATCAAGGTCTGGAACGTGGATAACTTCACGCCCATCGGCGAGATCAGGGGCCACGACAGCCCCATCAACGCCATCTGCACCAACGCCAAGCACATCTTCACCGCCTCCAGGTGGGTGCCGGGAGGGGGGTCGGCGCGGGCTCCCCGGCCCTCTCCCTGGGGCGCCTCGGGGCCCTGCAGGTGTCCCTGCAGACTTGGCTGGCGGAGCAGAGGCCCCGGCGCCCACCCTTCCAGGAGCGCCCACGAGGGGCGGGGGAGCCGCAGGGTGCTGGGCCCGGGCCAGGTCTCACCCCCTTGTCTGCAGGCCCTTCCTGCCGCTCACACCGCAGCCCCCGGCCTGGCGTCCTGCCCCCTGTCCGTCCCTCCGTCCGCCCGCCGAGCTCAGACCACAGACGGCCCTGCCGCCCCTGGACCCGCCCCTGCCCCGCCCCAGCCCTCGTCCCCACCCAGGGGACGCCCAGGCCCCCGTCCCACAGGGGAGCCCCTCAGAGGGGTCTCTTCCTTTTCCGCGCCGCCTCCCCGTCTCCTCCTGCCTCTCCTCTCTCTCTGCCTGTCTGCCTCTCTCCCCCAACAGTGACTGCCGGGTAAAGGTGTGGAATTACGTCCCCGGACTCACCCCCTGCCTTCCTCGCCGAGTCCTGGCCATAAAGGGCCGAGCCACCACCCTGCCCTGACCCCCCTCCCGTCTCCTCTGTCATCCTCCCCTCTTTCCTCTTCCCTCTCTTTCTCCGCCTCGGTCTGAGCTGCTTCTCAACGGTATGAGATTATTTTGCTCCTCCTCCCTACGCTCCCTCCATGCCCTGCCTGGCCCGGAGTGAATGCCCGCCTGCCCCTCTTCCTCCCACCCTCTTCCGAGCATGATGAGGGGGATGGACCTACCCTCTTCCCCAGGAGAGGGGTGCCAGGTGGCCGAAGGCAGAGGGGGAGCGTCCAGGCCTGGACAAAACAAAACCCCACCAACGAAAACCCACGACGAGAATTGAGTTGGCGGCTTAGAGACCGCAGGCCCTCTCCCTCTGCCCAGCAGCCAGCCCTGCACCCCTGCGGTCTGCCCGTCATCCCCAGCGATGCTTGCCCCTTGGCCCAGCCGCACTTGGGGAGTTTGGAGGCTCTGGCCCATCCTTGACTTTTGGGGGTAGCCAGCCAGGCCCCCTGCAAGAGCTGACCGGTCCCCCTTGTCCTCCACCCCAGTGACCTGACGGTGAAGTTCTGGAGCGTACGGCGGTTGCCCGGTGGCCCACCCTAGGAGCACACAGCAGTCCTCACCCTGGCTGTCTTTCGAGGATGGCCCCCAGACCCTCGGCCCCCCCGGAGCCTGGACAGCACAGAAGGGGAGCTGTGGTCTGACAGGGCCCCCAGCCCTGGGGACACAGGGTGTGGGCATCGGCGAGGCCGCTCTCCTGCTCCGGCCTCTCCCCTGACCTTCCTACGGGATGCTCTTCCCCTGGGCCCTCCCCTGCCTCTTGGGGAGAGAAGGAGGTTGGGGAGGAATTTAAGCTGTGAAGCCAAAGGGCATTCATTCCCCCTCTCATTTCTCTCCCCGCAGCCCCCCGGGGCTCCCCTCACCGTCCCTCTGGCCACATTTTCTCCTGCATCCTTAAGCCTCTGGCCCAGGGCTGGGGACCCATAGGGGAGGGGAGGCAGCCCAGCACCTGCTATGCCCCTCCCGACAGGAACAGGTCTCCCCCTACATCCCCTCGTCCAGCCTCTGGAGCCACTGCACCTGCCTCTGAGCCCAAAACGATAGTCCTCAGGTAACCACGGAAACCAGGTGTAGGCAGCTGGGCCCTGCAGCTGACCCTTAGCCCCTTGGCCACCAACAGCCACCCCCAGTTGACCCCGGCAACTCCTTGGGGTCCCTTTCTGATGGGGCCAAGGTTGAGCTGCTAAAAAAAATTCCTTTGGGGAGATGGTCAGAAACACTTCAGCTATTTAATTTATTATTATTATTTTTTTAATTTTTGGTTTTTGCTGTTGCCTCCTGGAAACTGACTTGAAGTTTCTCCCCGGATGTTCTTTCCCTCAGCACTCGCGGGGGGCTGGGGGGGCCGGGAGTCCCAAAGGGAACCGCCCTGCCAGCCCTCCGGGGCCCCCTCCTCTGTTGGCTTCGCAGCTCGGGCCTCCCCAGCCCTGCCCCCAGGGACCGTCCCGCTGCCCCCCGACCTCTCGGCCGCCTGACGCTTCAGTGCCTTCGTCCACCCCGGGCCGGGCAGCCTTACAGCAGCCGTGCCCGTGGCACCACATGTGCCCGCTGCCCCTTGGAGGCGGGAGAGCTGCACCCCGGGGCCCGGGGCGAACCCCCTCCCGAGTCCTGTTGGGGCCACGTAGGAAGCAGCTCAGAGGATCGAGTCTACCGGGAGGTGGCTGGGACGGTGCGGACGGCCCAGCCTCCCCCCGGCTCCCCTGGATGATCAGCCCCGACAGAGCAGGGGTCCTTCCGGCCGCTTTCTCTCTGGTTATTCAGGAGACACATTTTCAAGCCTTAAAGCTGGCACGGGGCCGCGGGCCCTCCCCGCCGGATGGCGGTGACGAAGGAGTCCCTGGAGTTTCCTTTCGCTTGGGGCGCAGGCCTCGGCCCGGGGTGCGGGGAGAGCCGCCTGCCCGTGCCCCCTGTTGGGGCAATTCTGCATTCACAGGCCAGGCCTCGGGAGGAGTCTCGGGGCCCCCCGCCCCGCCCCACCCAGTGTTCTCCCAGCCCTTGCCCGCCCTTGTGCTTCCTGTCCCCGTCCCGTCCCCGTCCTGTCCCCGTCCGGCGGGCCAGGAGCCCACCTCTGTTCTGAGACGTGCAGTGACTTGGGGGCCTTCGGGAGGTAGCTCTGTGTGTCCTCCGTGCCTGTCCCTGCTGGGCCCGGCAGGGAGCCCCCACCCCACCCCCGGCTCAGAGCTGCCCCCGAGGCTGAGAACGCTGTGCTGTGGCCCCTGGCACCCGGCGGTGGAGTCGGACCAGCCTGGAGGCCTGGCCTCCTGCACCCGGGGACAGTCGCCTGTGCCGGCCAGTCCACCTCCCAGCCCCGCGGGGTGCTCGCCACTCCTCGGCCCCCGAGGGAGCAGCCGCCTCGCCCCCGCCCCCCCCCCCGTAAGACAGACGCCGTGTGCGTGACTGTTCACAGACTGCGAGACCCAGGACGCGGCGGCCGGGCCCCCGGGGGTCGCACAGCGATGCCAGCGAGAGGTGCCCGGCCTGCGGGAGGTCCGACGGGGCAGCTACCTCACGGCGGGCCGGCTCCGCTGTCCGGGCCACTACCTTGGACTCTGAACTTGAAGTCCCTCGGGAGCCCCGAGCTCTTCCGGAAGCTGCGCTCCAGGAGCCCGGCGCCCCTGCGTCCTGCGCCGGGGACGGGACAGGGACGCCCAGGGACACGGTGAGGGGGCGGGCCCCCGGCATCCTCAAGGTCGGAAGCACAAAACGGTTGTGATTCGAGCACAGACGGCAAGGCCGCGGCGGTGGTGGTGGCGGGTGGCGGGGCCGGGCTGGTCCCACCGGGCACCCCCGCTCTGGGGAGGCGGCTCCTCACACGGACCCGGCCCAGCATGGCCTGTCCTGCGCCCGCGGCTCGTCGTCTTTGGCTTTTTGCCCATCGGCGACTTGCGTGTGGCCCGCGCCGTCAGCACACCCCAGCCGGCAGGTGCCTCGGCCGGGCCCTGGGCTGTGATCGCGTCCCCGAGGTGGCACCTGCCGCAGCCTGGGCATCGCCAAGGAGAGGCATGCCCAGGCCTTGAGGTGGCCCGTGTGCCCCGTCCAGGCCCTCGGGAGGGACCCCGTGGCTCCGGGAGCCATCTGGACGGTGGCTTCAGCCTGGGGTGGCGGGGTGGCCCCGGTTGGGTGGCCCTGCTGCCTCCCCGGGGCGGTGTCGCCGGGCGGAGGGCCGTTGAAGCACAAAACCACCGCAGAGGGCAGACTGTCGCTGCGACTCTCACGCCCCCCCCCCAGGGTGGTGGCCACGTAGGCGGCCGCCGCTGGGATTCAGGGAGGCCCCGCTCTCTTCCCGCCCATTGGGGCACCCCCCCCCCCGGCTGCGGGCCCCAGCCTGCGCCCGGGGTGCTGCTGCGGGCAGGGCCTGCCCCGCGAGAGCAGCGAGTCGCCTCCCCCGAGTGGCCCCGCCGCGGCCCGTTTGCCGACCCAGACAGGAAGCCGCCCGGCGGCCCGGCCCAGGCTGTGGCCCCACAGGCCTCCCGGGCCTGGCCTTGCCCTCGGGCTCCTGAGCCCCCAGCCCTCCTACGCCCAGGACAGAACCTACGAGGACAGCTCTGTTTCCCGGGGCGTCCTCGTCCCCCTCCCTCGCCCAGCCCAGCGCCCCGGTGGGCACCCAGGCCTCATCCCGAGGGCTTTGCAGGGAAGTAGGAACAACTCCAAGAGGAGCCGACAGTCAGAGAAGACCCCCGAAGTGAATCAGGGCCCTGCCCTGCCACCAGCTCTTTTCTAGGGGTCACCCCCTGCCCAGGCTGCAGGGTCTCACCCGGCTGACGCCCTCCTCGCTACGCGGCTAGCACAAGTTGTATATATGTTTTGTACCTCTGCTGATGACTGTACATAGTGTACGAAAGTTATTTAAGCCTCATGCTGTACATTTCTGTTCCTAGACCGGATGTGTGTGTGTTCTAAGTTGTCCTAAATAAAACCCGAATGACCACCGTGGGTCGTGGTGCAACCCTGAGAGCTGCCGGCCTCGGGCTGGTGGCCCTCCTCTGGGCGGCGGCGGGGGGTGGGGGTTGGCAGGGCTCTGAGGCAGGGTGGGGGGTGGAGGGGGGGTGGGGCAGGGCTCTGGGGTGGGTGGGTGGGGGGCAGGGCTCTGGGGTGGGGGGCCGGCCTGGTGAGAGTTTCCCGGGCTCCGAGTCTGGGGCTTGCTCAGTTACAGAGCAGAGTTGAGAGCGCTGCGTTCCCCGCTGACCCTATGTGTTGTCTCCCGGGATGGGTACGTTAGCTGGGGAGGGCACCAGCACTTAATGAGCACCCACTGTATTCCGGGCACTATTTCAGGCATTTTGGGGAAGGGTCTTCACTCCCCACACCCCATGTAATAGGTCGTAGTCTCATTTCTGAAATGGGGGACGTCTCGGCGAGGACGTGCTGTGTCCAGTGGCAGCGCTAGTAGGGACGGAGCCGGGGCTGGACCTTGAGCCCGCCCAAGCACGGCACCCGCTTCCTTTCACGGACATAGCAGGTGCCTCTTCTAGAGCCTGGAGGACACCGTGCTGCACACCAGACCCATTCCATTCCCTTGCCACTTGTGAGGAGAAGACAGAAATATGGGAAGCTCGGGTGGGAAAAGAGCTCCACAGCCGTCTGGAGTTTTGTTTCTAGATCAGTGCTTTTCAGTCTTTAAAAACCTCATATTCCTTTTCTTCCCCTAAGGCCCTAAAAATGCTCTGTCTCCGCCTATGCATCCCATTATTTTCAACATAAGTAAGTGTAAGAGCTCCAGAAAACACTCAAAGGGCTGCACAAGGTGGGCGGTGGGGGGGGGTGACTGGGTGACGGGCGCAAAGAGGGCACGGGACGGGGTGAGCACTGGGTCTTGCACTGTATGTTGGCAAATTGAATTTAAATAAAAAAAAAATAGGTCTAGGAGGATGCAAGCAAACCTACCATGTGCTCGTGGCCCTGGAACACGTGGGCCTGTTCCAAGTATGGAACATACTTGGCTTCTTAGCCCTGCTTTTCAGGAATCCAGGTCTCCCACATAATTTTAGATTTTGCTTCATTCAGAATCCAGTGCGTCCCCGAGGCCCCCGTGCGGCCCGTGGCTGTTAGCTGCATGCAAGTATCCAGTTTGGCAGGCGCCTCTCTCAAGAAAACATTTTTTTTTAAAGATTTTATTCATTTATTCATGAGAGACCCAGAGAAAGGCAGAGACCCAGGCAGAGGGAGAAACAGGTTCCATGCAGGGAGCCCGACGTGAGACTCGATCCCAGGACCCCGGGGTCACACCCTGGGCCGAAGGCGGTGCTAAAGCAAGCCACCCGTGCTGTCCAAGAAAACATTTTTAATGACTATGGGTCTGTCGGAGCAGGAGTCCTCGTGGGTGGGAGGTGGGAGGCCCCCCCCAGGGAGCTTCTACCCAAGAGGCTGCTGGTCTTGGCAAGTGCACAGGGACCCTGAGCCTCAGGTGGGGGACACAGGTGCGAGGAGTTGCCGTCATCCCCTCAAGGCTCTCCAGCAGGGGCTGGGGCCTCCCTGCCCTGGGAAGTGGGGTGTCTTCTAAGGGTGGCTGGTTCGGGCTGGCTGACCGGCCTTTCCCATGCCCCACTCACACTCTCTGCCCCACCCTCCCACCTGGTCCCACCCTGGCTCCCCATGGCCCCTCTGCATCGGACCCCCCTAGAGTCCGCTGTGGACGGTGCCAAGTGACGGGTGTGGCCAGCTGCAGGCGTGGGGCGGGGGTGTGGGTAAAACCAGAAAGTGGGGACCCGGGAGCCGCCCACGTTGCCAGGAACCGAGCCCTGGAACTGACCGGCCCCACCCGGCGGCCCTGCCCCTCCCCATGCCTTGCAGAGGGCTTGCCACACAAGGTGGCTTTTGCAAACTCAGCTCACGCTATGTCTTGAGGGTGCCAAAGCCCTGAGGGGTAGGGAGGCAGCAACACCAGGTTAAGGGACATTGTTCTTTCGTTCTTTTGCAGGATTTGGTTTTCCTTCCAAAGTATAACAATAGCATCTGCTTATTATAGGAAATTTGGAAACAAGAGCGTGAAGGAGAGAAATAGTACTTGGGGTATAATGGCACCTCTCGGAACCCGCTGGGGGCCATTCATTGTCAACCTGGGTGGCATCGTCATCAGGGACAGGTTTTTCCGACCCTCTCGGTTTACAGAGGAGAGGAACCGAGGCCCAGAGACGCCAGCAGGTGGCCACGATCCCCCCCGGGATCAGGACTGGCCAGAGATGGCCCGACGGACTTCAGTTGCTTGCCACATGTGGTCTCTTCCCATCGTGCCTCTCAGCTGGGCTTGACCAACATGAGGGGAGCGATCTGGGCGGGCACCAGAACTCTGGAGCGCGTCCTACACCAGCATCTTCGACCCCATGGTGCTTCCGAGGGCAGGGAAGGGACCTTGGCGCACCGCTGACTTGGGCCAGTCCCCATTCACCTCCATCGGTAAGAGGATGAGCCGGCGAGGCCCCAGCGGCTGCTGGCGGTCGCTGGCGTGGGACCCAGAGCCCAGGCCGGGGGAAGGCGCGAGGGGAGCCCCTGGCCGTGCAGACACGCGTGGGCTTTACTGCCTGGGAGGCTGGTTTGTGAGCAGGACCTAGTGACGCCCCTCCGCACCAGGCGGCGATGCTGCTTGAGGAGCTTGGCCCCGCGGAGAGGGAGGCAGGTGGGGGTGGAGAGGGCGAGCGACGGGGGAGCCCCGCGTGCCCTGGGTGCTTGGATGCAGGTGACAGAGGCGGCCACACCTGAGCATCTGCTCCACTGTGGCCCGAGCTCCCCTGCCCCACTCAGAGCAGGTTTGACCTCAGGGGAGTCTGCATTTTAGGACATTGGGTTACTGTCATTGCCCCCAGGGCTCTGGGGCCTGGCAGGTCAGGGGTGACAGGTGACTCCAGGGTGCGTGGGGTAGGAGTGGGGAGCAGCACACGATCGCGCACAGACCTGAGGATAAGCTTAGGGCCCTGGGTCGGATCCATTCCAACAGGAGCCCCGGGAGATGGTCCTCACCCCGCTCAACCCTTGCAATGGGAGGACGAACATCTGGCTCTTGGCACAAACGGTGGCCGAGCTCCCAATACTCAGGCCGGAGTGTTGTCACCCCTCGCGCAGCCACACTGCTGTTTTTACAGGGCCGCCCCGTTCCTGAGGGTGGTTCCCAAGCTCTCTGCTCTCCCGGGATGCGTCATGAGCTGACCGATGCCCTTTACTAAAGTCGCCGCCCTGCTTAGACCCGCGCTCGCCATCGGGAGCCCTGCGGGTACAGCATCCCCGTCCCCCCAGCTCCAGTTGGAGCTGATGTTCAAAGAGCCTCGGTGCTCAGGCCTCCAATCACCTGTCTACGTGGAACAGAGCCACCGGGACCGGGTGGCTGCTGCAGGGACGCAGCTCCGGTGAATGGCTCAGCCCTACGGACCTCGGTGCAAAGGCAGGGAGCACCTACTCCACAGAAGTTCGTGCCTCTTCCTTTTATTACAAGGCTGTGAGGAGCACACGTCGTCTTCTGGGGGCCTGGCCCCACTGTCACATCGTGTCACAGTAGCAGATGCCTGGCCAGGCCCTGGGGACGCAGGCTCAGGAGTAGCTCTTCCGAGCCCTCCGCCCACAGAAGCAGGAGGTCGAGGTGTTGGCCTGCAGCTTCTCCTTGGCTTCCAGGATGTAGAGGGTCTGAGTGGCGAGGCAGCTGACCATGGGGTCAGGGTCCTCCTGCATGTTCTTTAGGGCTGCAACACGGGGACCGCTAAGGAGCTTGGACGAGGAACGGACGGTGTCCAGCCGGCGGCACAGGGGGACAGGCTGGGGACCGGCAGCTTCCGAAGCCTCCCGCCGGGTGCACAGCTCGGGCACAGGGGGATGCCGCACCGCCCGGCATCAGGAGCTGCCCCCGCCCTGCACGGCCCACCAACCCTTTCGGGCCCCTCCGCCCGCCTCTGCCCTCGGAGAAGAGCTGTGAGCGAAGGCCTCACCTGCCAAGCCAGGCAGTCAGCACACCGGGGCCCGCAGCTCGAGGGGGGCAGAGGGAAGGAAAGGGCTAGGTGCCGGCCGGCGAGTCCCGGGGGACGAGTGGACACTACGGGGCCGTGTAGCGGGAGCCGTCCCGGCGGCCCCGCCAGCACCAGCACCCTTCCACGATGCGAGGGGCAGCGACCGGTTGCCGCTCACCTGTGCATACTTCCTCAATGTCATCGGCCTCCTCGGCGTCCAGGGTCTGGATGATCTGGCCTACAGGAGCACACAGAGCGCCTCAGGGCCTCCCGAAGGACCTCAGGGCGCGGGCTGCACCTGCTCTCGCGTCTCTTCCCAGAATACACACCTCCTTGTTCCTGTCTTCCGCGCCCCCTAACCGGCCTTGTCTAGACTTTTCCCACACATGGAAATTACCTCCCCTGCTTCTCCAGCGGCCATCAGCACACTGGGCAGGGGAGGGGGCGCGTACCCCTCTGCTCTAAAGACGCTCTTCCTCGGGGTGACGTAAAGCAGGCCTCACCAGCCTGTGAGCTGCGGCATCCACACCCGACCCCCCGCCCCTGGGGAGCTTTGCTGGCCTGGCCTGCCGGGACCCGGCCCATTCTGCTGTAGGAAGGGTCACCCTACCCAACCCGGAGCCTCTGCGGGGTGGGGGTGGGGGTGGGGGCGGGGGCCAGGTGGAGGCCGAGGGAAGGGTGGAAAGTACGTGGACGGTCGCAGGAGCCGCCCTGGGGGCTCCACGGGGGGCCCCTCCACCTTCCGATGGAGCCTCGCGTCCCGGGTCTTCGGGCGGTTCAAGGACACGGTGGCTCCCAGAGGAGGGCTGGGGGTACCTGCAAACCGCACTGCTGTCTGGCGGATGGCGGCCTGGGGGCTCTTGAAGAGAGTCACACACTGCTTCAGGAACCAAAGGGCTTTGCTTGCCTCCTGCTGCAGCTGTAGGAGGAGGAGCTGGAGTAGGTAAGACACCCCCTGCGCTGTCCTGCCGCCACCCCACTCGGCCCAGACTCAGCTCCCCAGTGCAAACCCCCCTCCGAACGTTCTGGGGGCACCTGGCCGGCTCATTGGTGGAGCATGTGACCTTTTGATCTTGGGGTCATGAATCTGAGCCCTCACCCATTGGTACAGAGATGCCTTTAAAAAATAATTTTTAGGATCCCTGGGTGGCGCAGCGGTTTGGCGCCTGCCTTTGGCCCAGGGCGCGATCCTGGAGACCCGGGATCGAATCCCACATCGGGCTCCCGGTGCATGGAGCCTGCTTCTTCCTCTGCCTGTGTCTCTGCCTCTCTCTCTCTCTCTCTCTGACTCTCATAAATAAATAAAAATTAAAAAAAATTAAAAATAAATAAAAAATAATTTTTTAAAAATTCTACATCTCCATCTGCTCCCACCACAGCTCCTGAAGTCTCGTTTCCCCTACGAAGCCTTCCTGGATCGACAGGGAGCTCCCTTCCCCTCGGGGAGGCACAAAACTTGAAGAGATCTACCCCAATCTTCTGCACGCCCATCTCTTCCCTCCTACTCCCAACCACAGGGGAGTGAACCCGGTTGTTTCACTACCATTTGTTTATGTCTTGGCTTAAAACCTTCAATCTCGAGGTCATTTGCCCTCGGCTACAGCAGAACCAGTCGTGTCTACACCATCCTATTGAACAGAGCCTGCAGGGCCGCTTGTGATTAATGTCGTGAAATGTCATGAAATGTCCCAACACCTTTCCCTGCCTTGGCATGCACCCGGTTCTGCATTCATCCAGGTCCCTCCCTAGAAGGTTCGGGGGATGACACGCTCTGCCTTTTGCAAAGACCTAACCGCATCCCCTGCATGTCCTTCCCGGAGACTCTCCTGCTCCCCCTTTGCACTACAGCCCGAGTTCTTTTTTTTTTTTTTTTCTCAGATTTTATTTATTTATTCATGAGACACAGAGAGATAGAGGCAGAGACACAGGCAGAGGGAGAGGGATCCCAGGGCCCCGGGGATCAGGCCCTGAGCTGAAGGCAGCCGCTCAACCACGGAGCCCCCCAGATGCCCCCTACAGCCCGAGTTCTTAAATGAAGAGGCTGGTCCTACGGCTGGTCAAACTGGTAGAAAATCTTTTCTTCAAATCAAAGTCCTAACCGGAAACCTGATATTTTGAACCAACAGAAGTGAGACGGCTCTGGTCGAAGCGGGTGTGGACGGAGCCCCACTCACTGCTCATCTTCCCCTGAGAAACCCTCGAATCTTGCACCCTGGCCTCCTGGCACCGTCCCGCTGACCTAGACGTGGCTTCCACAGCCCAAACCCAACAGGCACATCCAGTCTTTATGTCCCTGGGCTCGCGCTACTGTCCAATGACCACGCATCACTCCTGAAACGTCTCCATCCTCAGTGACCACCGGCCCCCTGTCCTCTTGTTGCCGTGTCTTGGCCTGGTTTCCTTTCCTAGCCTCCTCCGTGGGAAGCTTGGAACCGATGTGGCCTGGGATCCGATGTCCAGCCACACCCCTCTCCCTCTGCACCTTTCCCTTAGATGACCCCGCTCGCAGCTCCTGTCTACCACTCAGCCGTGGGCCCAGTGTCCACAAATCCGTATCTCCAGCACCGCTCGGTGATGAGATCGACTTCTGATGGGAGAGGCTCCCAAGCACTATGAACTCCACAGGGACAAAATCAAGGCACCATCCTCCCCCCACACCCGTCCTCCGTGTCTTTGTCGTCGTGACGTCGTCTCCTCTCACTGGACCCTCTCAGCCACGGCCCCTAGTCCTGCCCCTTGGGAACATTTCCTCCAGGCTGCATCCAGGCGGTCTCTCTGAACCCGTCATCCAACCGTGGGACTCCCTGGCTTAGAGCACTTCGGTGGCCCCGGATGCCGACGGCATCAAGTCCTGCTGCTGATTGTGCCTGAACCCTCGGCGCACAGTGCAGCCCCAGCTCCCGCTTCCCGCCCCCCACACCAAGCCTGCACACCTCCAGTTCCAAAGCCAAAACCAGCCTGCAGAGATTTTGCATTTGCTCCACACGATGTTTTAAACAACGTAAATTATCTGCCGATAAAATGTGGTAAATTTCACCTAAAGTCAGGATTTCCTGCCTTTCTTAACAAAGTAAAAAAATCCGGCCACACTGAGGCCGCTCCATTCCATAGACTCCGTCAGTTGGTTCTCCACCCTTTCAACCTCGGCCCGCACTACTGATCCCTTCTCTTTGCCTCAGTGATAGCCTGCTTTCTGTTTCCCGTCTTCCCAGATGACACCCCCTCCAGGAAGCCTTCCGTCAACTCCCAGACTGGGCTGGGCACCCCTTTGTGCTATGAAGGACACCTTCAGCCCTCACCGCCGCATTCTGAATGTGTCCGGTCGTGGGCCCGGCGGCCCCAGCTTAGGGAGCCACGGGCAGGAGGAAGTGGTCTCGGTGCTCAGGGAGCTGCAGCTGTTGCAGACCCCAGACGGCACGGGCCACGACGTGGGCTGCCCCCTGACCGGCCCCCGTAGCCGCGGAGCCGGGAGTCCGCGCCACCTTACCAGCGCTCGGAGGATGGTCCACACGTCCTTCTCAGCAAACACCACTCTGAGCCTTGACCAGCGCAGTACGGCGGCCGTGTGGCACAGGGCAGACCGGCAGACCTGGAGGGACACGAGGGCTCAGCGCGGGACGTCACGGGAAGACTGGAGTAGACTCGGAGCGGCGCCAAGGGGGACACGAATGGCGCGGAGTCCGGGCCTGGAGGAGCCGGAGGGACCCGGGGCTGAGAAGACAGGCAGGGCCTCTAGGCAGCTGGGCTGTGCCACCTGGTTCCCACTCCGGAGCGGTCAGGACACCCGGCAGCCGCGGCACCAGGAGAGCCAGAGCCACGAACGCGGCCACCCCCCAGCCGCATGCACCTGCCACGTGGCCTCCCACACACCAACAGGGGGCCCCTCTGGACCAGGCGGGCGCTCTCGGGGATACCTCACGGGCTCCCGGGGAGGGGCTCCACCCCACAAAGGCAACACCCCGAGCCATCGCGGGCTGCCAGCGGCTTCAGAGGCCCTGATACCCGAGGATCCTCATCGGGAACCCCCGTCCTGTGACAAGCTCCCCGGCTGCAGCTCATGCCCCCGGGCCCCCAGAACACGGGCCCGTTCCAGGCTCTGTCCTGCCCACGACGTTGCCTCATGGGAACCTCGCTGCTGGGGGGCATGGGGGGGCTCTCAATTCAGTGCAGAAGGGAAGGCCATGGCGCCAAGGGCCAAGGGCCAGGGAGAGGCACTGCTCCCACGCTAGGATCCTCCTCCTTGGAGCCTTCCCACCCACGGCGTCGCACCGTGGGCTGGCGGCCGGCTGGAGAGAGCCAGCAGGGGCAGAAAACCCTGCTGTGAGCCTCTGGTCGCAGCTGGCTCCTCACTGCCACCCTCCAAGGCCAGCGACAAAGCAACTCCTCCTGCATCCCCCAGTCTTGCCACAGCCCCTTCCTTCGTACTTAACACCTGCCCGCATTCACCTCCCGCGACGACTGGAGACGGAAGAGTAGGCCCAGGGGCCTCTCACCTGAGCCACGCTGGCATTCACATCCTCCAGGTGGAGCACAAGGAGGACTGTCAGGTTGAGGACCTGGTGCTTCAAGGGGAAGACAAGCACCGTCCTCTTGACCTTGGCCAAGAGAGCCCTGTAGATCTCAAAGGCCAGCAAGCGCAGGTGGTCAGGCTCCTGGTGAGAAGACACGCACCCAGGGAGGACACGTCTACCTCTGTCCTCCCCGTAGGAGCGGTGGCCCCAGCTCCCCATGTACACCGCCTGCCCCACGGTGCCCCCTGCTGCCTTGTCACCGTCGTCTGCTGTCGCGGCGTCCCCTGCCCTTTACAGCCATCAGCGGGAGGACGTACACAGTCCTCTACCGACTGGCATCCCGTTCAGGCTACCAGGGCCTCTCGACACAATTCCGCCCAGCTCCCATGGATGCCCGGAGAGGGGAATGACCCCTCGGAGGGCTTCACCTCCTCAAAGAAGGGCCCCAGCGTGAAGGTGAGCTGAATGAGGAAGGAGGAGGAGTGCTGCCAGGTGAGGTGCTCCATGAGACACCTGAGCAGCGCGAGGGTCTCCATCACAATGTCGCTGTCCAGGGAGTAACAGCAGTTGAGCACGTAGGGCTGCAGGATGCGGAGCTGTCGCACCTGCAGGGCGAGGGCGGCTCAGGAGACGGGCGGGCGTTCAAGCGGATCCACACACATGAGGGACAGCCCGACCTGGGCCCGACGTGATCATCCTGGGGCCGGAACCAGCCCAGAAGCGGGCGGCAGTCGGACTGGGCTACTCAGGAGGCCCTTCTGTCCTCGTGGGAAAAGGGGAGGAGACACAGGAGAGCCCTCCTCCCACTACCCCCAGAAGCTCTCCTCGCCGCGGCCTCTAGCATCCCTGGTGATGCCGCCGGTCTCTAGGACGCCTGGATGGCCCGGGATCTGGGAACTGGCTTGGTCTTGACCCTGAAATGACCCACGGAGACACCTTCTCTTTCCTCTCCCTGGAGGGAGCGCGAGCTTGAATGGCTCAAGTCCTTGACCCCTGTGTCCAGAGGACTGCCTTCCGGAGGGCTCTTTCTGTCTGACCCCAAGAGTGGGTCCATCCCACTATGTCTATGATGACACCTGGGACCTCCGGGCCTTCCAGTTGCTTCCCCGGGTGACAAGATCTCTTGGGGGCACACCTCCGGCCCCCGCCCCACCTCACCATGTTCCCGTGCTTTGCAAAGATCCCAACCACCTGCAGCAATAGCTTCACCGTGCTGGGCTCCTCATACTGGAACCAGCCTGCCAGGACGCAGACCGTGGCCTCATCCACTGTGGCCACCACACCTGGGCACCGGAGCAGCTGGCAAAAGGAGACCACAAAAACCGAAGTGATGGGCAAGGAGAACAAAATTCCCCAGGGCTTTGAGTCTAGGTTCCTATCTTTTTACAAAGAAATGTTCCTAAGGATTTGGAAGACAGGTAAAGAGGCCAAAGCTTAGCGGAAAGGTAACTTCACACTCCGTCATCCCAAAGGTCATTCATTCATTCCCCCAGGTTTTCCTCCGTCATCCTCGAGGAGGGGAGCTGGAGAGGCTAAAAGTAAGACGTGCACCCAGCTCCAAAGAGATGGCGGTGTATGATCATTCGCATGGAGAGAGCTACGGAGGGATACGGATTTGGTAGCTTGCATCTGAAACACACGGGACAGGAGGATGAAGAGGAGGCAGGTAGAGCTGGTGCCGTAGAAGGGAAGAGGCAGAAATGAGATTTAAAAACTGCTGTAGGGACGCCCAGGGGGGCTCCGCGGTTGGGCGTCTGCCTTCAGCCCAGGCTGTGACCCCAGGGTCCTGGAATCGAGTCCCACCTCGAGCTCCCCACAGGGAGCCTGCTTCTCCCTCTGCCTGTGTCTCTGCCTCTTTCTCTGGGTCTCTCATGAATAAATAAATAAAATCTTTTTTTTAAAAAATGCCATAATGAAAAATGGCATGCGTGATTCCATTTGTATGTTTATGTAAAATTCATATGGGTCGATATGTCATTTGACAAAGCTAATCAGATGCATTTAAGCCAAAGGAACCTCAGTCCCAACAGCAAAACAGTTTCGGGGGCCAGCACCGGTCCCCCCCCAGCCCACACCCCCTCCTGCCTGCACCCCCACCCCCTGCGCCCGCGGCCCCACCTACAGCCCGGGCCGGCCCAGCCAGGTCCTCAGACTCCCTGACCCCCCACAAAACAGAGATTACAGCAGCTTTTGCACAGAGTTGCATGGAAATCGGAGTCGCCGTTCCCCCCCCCCCCCCCCCCGACCTTGAGCGCCCTGAAGGAAAGTGCACAGGCCTGTTGTTCCCGGCGCTTCTGTCCGTGACCGAGGCCGAGGTGGGAAAAGCCGAGGGTGGGGAACACAGGGTTGCTCGCGGCGTGCACTAGGGACGGCTCTCCCGCCGCTGCCGGGCTCCCCGGGTCTGGCTCCGGGCGCCGGCGGGCCAGGGTCCCCAGTGCCTTTCGGGGGGCAGTCCCCGCCTCCCCCAGCCCACCGAAACCACCCTCTGCTCTTCTCAGCCTGAAGATTTGGGACAGGGGGCAGATAGAACTGCCATGGGTGTGTCTGCCTGTTTCCGCGGGGGATTAGGGCGGGGGGGGGGGGAGGCTTCTGGAGTGGGTCCCCATCCTAGCTACGGCTTTGAACTCGGGAACTTCGAACAAGAAACCGATGCCTGGACTTCATCCCAGACCCATTCGAACAGCATATCCAGGCAGGCAGGCAGGAGAGGGAGCGAAGTTCTGGTTTGGCATTAGCATGTTTTAAAGTTCCCAGAGGGGCAGCCCCGGTGGTGCAGCGGTTTAATGCCACCTGCAGCCCAGGGCGCGATCCTGGAGACCCGGGATCGAGTCCCACGTCAGGCTCCCTGCACGGGGCCTGCTTCTCCCTCTGCCTGTGTCTCTGCCTCTCTCTCTCTCTCTCTGTGACTATCATAAAAAAAAAAAAAAAAAGCTCCCCAGAGGATTCTAACACGCAGCCAGAGGTCAGAACTCCTGCTCTACGGAGACTGGCGCCCATCTTGTGGTGCTCCCTGCCCCCTCCAACCCCGCCAGCTTGCACCTTGCACTGTTCCCCAAGACCGGGTCCGAGGACTGCCTGTACTGCAACAACCACGAGCGTGTTTACAGAAAACGAAGCCTCTGGCCCTCACACCAGAGCCACGGAATCCAAGTCCTTGGGATGGGGCCCAGGAATCTGCATTTAAACAGCTTCCCTAGAGTCGTGAAGTCCATTAATGCTGCACATCCTCTGCCATGCAGACTTCTGCACCCTACATCCACATCCCCCCATCCCCACATCCCTAGCTGGAGTTCTGCTCACACAATGTACATCCTTGAACGCATACACCAGCAGCCCTGCCAACGCACACAAATTAGCTCATGGCCGTGGGCACCTTCCAACAAGGTCCTACAGCCTACGAAGGACGCATTGTGACACACTAGGAGAATATCTGCTTGTAATCCAGTAGGAGCACTGCATTATCTTTTGTTATGGTCAAACGTAATCCTACTCCTTAAAAAAAAAAAAAAGGTAGCTTGAATTTTAAAAGGAGCCTATTTAAAGCTATGGTGAGCCAGAAATCCAAACTTTTCCCCCAACACTGCTGGTGGAAGTGTAATTTGGTTCAACTTTACTGGAAAGTAATTTGGGATTCGTGTAAAAAAAATCATAGGAGACATTCATATTTTCTGAACCAACACTTCTACCTATATTCAACATTTTAAAAAATATTTTATTTATTTATTCATGAGAGACAGAGAGAGAGGCAGAGACACAGGCAGAGGGAGAAGCAGGCTCCATGCAGGGAGCCCGACATGGGACTCAATCCCAGGACCCTGGGGTCACGCCCCGAGCTGAAGGCAGATGCTCAACCGCTGAGCCCCCTAGGTGTTGCTATATTCAACATTTAAGGAAATAATCTGGAATATGGGCAAAGCTTTTGCACAGAGGTGTCCACTACAGTGATATTTATAATACTGTAAATTTAGAGACCAAACATCCAATAAATTATAGAACATCTTTGTGATAAAAGATTATAGCACCATTAAAATTTATGTTTGAAGAGAGCAGGATAAAGAGGAGTGGAACATGATGTCAGCTATGATAAAGACACACACACACACACACACACACACACACTCACACACACACACACACGCCTCCCTTCAGGCCAAAACCTGAAAGTGGTTTCCTCTGGATGTTGTGACGATGCATGGTTTTACCATTTTTAAAGTTCTTTATCATATTTTCTAAATTTTCTATACTTTTTCCCCCATCAAATGGCAGAAATACATTGAGTCAACCAGTGGTACTAAAGCAAAGATTTGTTTTGAAAGGCTGGTGAGGGTCGAGGTGGCTGATGGAAAGAGCTGTCTTCCCGTAAAGTCGGAACAGGGTTGAGCTGCCTTAAGAGTCAAGGAGGAATTACACCAGGTAAATTCAAAGCTTGTGACCCAAGGTAACCTGTCATTAACAGTGACCCTGACCCTCTGGGAGGCAGGGAGCCACGGTGAATTAGGCCGCCCGTTTGTCCCCCAGCCATCCCTGGAGGTGGCCCTGGGGTACAGCTGCCTTCTAGAGGAACCGCCTTCCCCCACCCTCCTCCCACCGAGAACTGCTTACCTCGGTCATGAACACGAAGGCTGTCAAGTGGTTCGTGTTGCCCACTTCTTGGAGAGTTTTGATGATGAAGCTGAAGATGGGGCGGTTGTGCCAACAGTTCTTGACGACCATGGCCCTGCCGATGACAGCAGAATGCTCAGGATCAGAGCTGGGCCCCAGGAGAGAGCCAATGAGATGGGAGGTCCTCCGGCCAGGGATGGGGTCGAGGCCTACCTGGCCAGCAGAGTGACACCCTCATAGTGTCTTTCAGGACTGGTGAGCAGCTCCCAGCCCCCAAGTTTCTGAACAAAAGACACATAGTCCCCATACCCAGCCCTTAGCATCAAAGCCTTCAGGGCCTCCACGGTGGCACTGGAGAAAAGGCAGAAAGCAGACAGGAAGTCATCCCCACCATCTGTGCTCCTCTCCCGCACCTGCGGCCTGCTTGCCTACGCATACCTCCCTTAGAATCATGAACCGTTGGGTAGAGCGACTGTCCTCAGAGACCCAGGCTAACATTTTACAAATGAGACACCAAGGCCAAGAGAGATGTGGGGGTCCCCGAGGTAGTGCAGGAAGCCAGCAGAAGGGTAACTGTTTTATCCATCATATTGATTTCACTTTGGTACAGAAGCTTGGCATCAGCCCAGTAAGTCAGAAATAAAGTCTTTTCTAAAAAGTCCAGAAAGACTTGCTGGAATGATGTACGGGGAACACACCCAGTGCCCTACACGGGAGGTGTGAGAAGGGTGTCCAGAACCAGCAGCCTGGGGCCAGGGCAGGCAAGTGGCAAAGGAATAACTAGACATGGCTGCTGGATGGGCCCTGAAACACGGCCACTAGGAACTCTGGCCCAGAGGCCAAAGGTACCTGACAGGGTCCACCCATTCGGTTACATGCTGCTGATCCTGGATGTCGGTGCCCCCTTCAACCACAAGAAAGGAGATCTGGTTCAGCAGGGTCATAAACAGGGAGGAGAAGAAGGTCTGCACCTCTATCCGCCGATTCGGTTCCAGCAGGAGCTCGTGGATGGCCCTGGTGGCCTGAGGGTGGAAAGGAAAGTGGAGGCATTACCATTTTTATATTCCAAGTCTCGTCACCGTGGGTCCTGTCACCATGAAATCTCTGCCCATAACCTATCACCATGATGGGCTGGCCCAGAGAAGCCCACAGCAAGTCAAAACTAAATTAGCGTGAGCCAAGAAAAATAAAGGGCAATTTCTAGAATGTTATTATTTTTAACTGCTCTCAACGTTGTGGCAGTTGTTTCATTCCCGCACCGACCTCAAGAGTTAAGGGGGGCCTGGGGGTGCTCTTCTTACCTAAACTCACCCAGGCTCACCCAGGGAGAATGAGAAACTAGTTCTTCCGTTTCCCTACAAGGCAGCACAACTAGAAAACCCTCCCTCCGACCACCCCAAGACTCCGGGTTAGAATATTCAACCAAACGTGGATATGTCAAAGGGAGAGGCCCCAAGAACTCAGGACAGCCTGGGATGGGGCACCAGGAAGGCCCCCCGACCCCCGCCCCAGCACCCAGCCCCTTCAGCGGGCCCCTCCATACAATCAACGGAGAGATCTCTCTCCTGTGGCTGGGCTCCTGGCCCTTTGATTTCTGGTGTGGAGTCAGTTTCTGCAGCAGAAATTCCATGATCACTTCATAGCCTTTGGGGAATGATGCCAGGATTTCCCAGGGCTTGTGAACTCCCCTGTAAGGGCAAAACCCCACCAACATGGTCACCCTCCATAGACCCCACAGGCGTTCCAAGGGAAGGGACTCCGGGCTCCTTTGCCCAGTGTTCTGGCCCCTCTCTTCTTCTTTCACTTTGTCATCACCTCCAGACCTCCCTGTTCTCTATCATCCCATGCATAGATAAATCTGGAGATGTTCACTTGGTTTACGAGCCTGATGGAGAAAACATCTCAGGCCACACTTCAAAGTTGCAAATCAGTCACTTCAAAGTTGCGTATCAGTCAGAAGAGTCCCCTGTGGTGTTCTCTTTGCCGCCTTGTCCAAGCTCTTGCTACCTCCTGGATACTTATTAGACATTAACAAGCAATCTTAATTTCCCTAAGATTAAGATTCTTTTAATTTTCTTTATTTCTTTACTAAGAAATTATGTCCTTTTGGTGCTGTGCTGGCCAAGACAGAGCAAGCACATTCCATCCAATCACTTCCCCCAATTAATGCTAAAAACGCTGGTCAAATATGGAAGCAACTGCTTGGAAGATTTTTTAAATTATTAATAGCAGGTGGATTGGGGGCAGAAAGCCATAATTTGAAAAGCAACCCTTACCAGATGAGCTTCCCAGATCCCCCCGCCCTTTTATCTCCCAACTTTGACCTGGAGCTGGCCCCCAGTGTGAAACTATGCAGCAGGCACACAAAGCAAAATCTCAGAGTAAAACTCTGTCATTCTAGCAGAAGGTCTGGGAAAATAGGAACCTAAGACTTGTGGCTCTGTGAAAGTGTGGGTAGAAGCTTTCTTTCTTTGACTCTTTTCTCTCTCAACCCTGTTCTGAGGATGGATCCAGTTGCCCAGTGCATGAAGTGGACAGGGGCCTTATGACCCAAAGAGTATGTGTGTGTGGAAGGGAGAAAAACCCTTTTCAATCTATCTCTATCTCTTTTCTCACTTTACTGTCCAAAACATGGGCCAAGCTGTGCAAATGCATTGGCACAAACAGTAAAACCCTGAGAGAGCGCCCAACTTTCTAGACAGAGGACCTGGAAAGGTGTCCCTGGAAGCCAGGAGGTGGGAGAAATCTCAAAGAGGAGAGAGAGGAATTCCTAATTCTGTAAATGAGCCAACACATAAATTCTGGAATCATCCCTGAGCTGTGCATGCACAGGGTAGACCCAAATAACCCTTGAGAAGCACATGTGCAAGACAGATCCAAAGCAGCACAGCAAAGACCTTAAAAACTTCACAGACATTGAAATTACATCCACAAGGTGAGACAGAACTTGCAGTCTAAACCGTACACCAGGTCGATTGCTTAAAAAAAAAAATCAATATTCTCCAGGAGAATTTAACAAGACCAAGAGCCTCACAACATCATATTAAAAATGTCCAGACTACAACCTAAATTTACTTGACATACAAAGAACGGGATAATGTAATCAATTCTCAAAGAAAAAGAAAATCGACAGATGCCAATCCTGAGATTACCAAGATGTGGAAGTGAGCAGGTGAAGAAATTTTTTTTCCAGATAAAGACTTTATGTAGACATTTTAAACATGCTCCGTGATGGAAAGATGAACACTGCTGAAATGAATGGAAAGATAGATATTCTCAGCAAAGAAATAAAAGCTATTTAAAAAACAGAACCAGGGACGCCGGGGTGACTCAGTTGGTTAAGCATCTGCCTTCAGCTCAGGTCATGATCCCAGGGTCCTGGGATTGAGCTTCTGCATCAGGTTCTCTGCTCAGTGGAAAAACCTGCTTCCCCCTTTGCCTCTGCCATTCCCCCACTTGTGCTCTCTGGCTCTCTCTCTCTGTCAAATAAGTAAATAAAGCCCTAAAATAAATAAATAAATAAATAAACAAACAAACAAACAAATAAATAAATAAATAAATAAATAAATAAATAAATAAATAAATAAATAAAAATAAAAAACAGAACGAAATGGAAATTTTAGAATTGGAAAAAAATTTTGAAACAAAAATTAATTGTCTGGGACCAGTAGGAGATTAAATAGAGGAAAGAGTTTATGAACTTGCAGATATATTAACAAAAATTATAAAATCTGCAAAAACAAAGAAATTAGAAAAAATTAATAGGGCTTCAGGGACTTATGTGACACCATCGAAAAGTCTAATATTCATGTCACCAGAATCTCAGAGAGAAGAAAGATATTGGTGCAGAAAGTGTATCTGAAGAAATAATGGCCTAAAACTCCTCCAAATTTGGTGTAGGATACATATTAACAGATTCAAGATGTTTGGTGAAGCTCTAACAGGATAAACTCAAAGAAACCATGCCCAGACATCTCATAATCAAACTTCTGAAAATGAAGATTAAAAAAAAAATCTTGAAAACAACCAAGAAAAAGACAGCACGTTGCGTATAGAAAATAATGTTTGAACTATTATAGATTTCTCATCAGAGACTGTGTAGTCCAGAAGAAAATAGAATGACATATTTACAGCAATTGGGAAAGAAAAGCCATCAACCTTGAATTCTAGAATTCTAGCATTTTACATACAATGAAAATATTCTTTAGAAATTAAGGTAAAATAAAGACATTCCCAGGTGAAAGAAAACAAACAGAATTTGTCACCTGCAGACCTGTTCTGAATGACAAGCTACAGGAAGTTCTTCAAGCTGAGGAGAAATTTTATCAGAAGGAAACATGGAACTTCAATCATGAAGGAAGAGCAACAAGAATGGTAAATATTTGGGTAAATGTACCAGACTATTTTTCTCTCAAGTTTAAAAATAGGTAATGATTATTGAAAGCAAAAATTATGACATTTTTACTGTGTTTCTTCAATGTGCATAGACGTAATACATACCACAACTATAGGATAACATAGGGAGAAAAGGAACCTATATGCTGAAAGCTTCTGTATTTTCTTGAAGTTATAAAATATCAACTTTACGTAGACTATGAAAATTTAGGTATGTTAAGAATCCCAAGACCCACTAAAATCCTAAAACATTGGAACAAAAAAAAAACAGAGACAGAAAACAAATCATAAAGTGGTGGGCTTAAAACCAACCATATTTATATGTAGACAATAGATAATTCTTTTGCTATAAAAGATGAGAAAATCCTGTAATTTGTGACAGCAGAGCAGACTTTTAGGGCATTATGCTAGATGAAATAAGTCAGACAAAGAACGACAAATACCATGTGATCTCACTTATATGTAGAATCTTTAAAAATAAAACAATAGGGGATTGTTTGGCCCAGGGTGCGATCCTGGAGTCCCGGGATCGAGTCCTGCGTCGGGCTCCTGGCATGTTCTCCCTCTGCCTGTGTCTCTGCCTCTCTCTCTCTTTCTCTGTCTATCATAAATAAATAAATAAAATCTTTTAAAAAAATAAATAAATAAAAAATAAAACAATAAACCAGCAAACAAACTCATAGAGAAAAAGATCGTATTTTATGGTTACCAGAGGGAGGTGGTGGGGGTGGGGTGGGAATGGAAAAAGAAAGCCAAAAGGTATAAACTTCCAGTGACAAGATAAATAAATACTAAGGCTATAATAATTATAGCATGATGACTATAGCTAATACTGCTGTATAATATATGTGAAGGTCATTAAAGGTTCTCATTACAAGGAAAAAAGATTTTTTTGCTCTCTCTTTATTTCATCCATATGAGATGATGGATGCTAATCAAACTTATGCAATAATTATTTCACAATATATGCAAATCAAACCACTATGTTATACACCTTAAATTTCTACAGTGATATATATCAACTATATCTCAATGAAACTGGAAAAAAAACCTAACCACATCATTAATTACATTAAATGTTACTGTCTAAACACACCAATTGAAACATAGAAATAGTTAATAAGAAAAAAAAAACACAATACCAAACTAACTATATGCTGTATACAAAAAACCCACTATAAATATAGTACTATAGACTAGTTAAAAATAAAAGAATGAAAAAAGATATACCACGTAAAGGCAAATCAAAGCAAAGAAAAAGTGGCAGTATTAATATCAGACAAAGTTCAGGACAGCAAATATTCCTAGGTATGAAGAGGGACATTCACTAATGATAAAAGCGTCAACTCATCAAGGTGTAGCAATTCTAAATGTATATACACCTAACAAAATATATGAAGCAAGAAGTGGTAAAGTGAAGGAACAAATAGACAAATCCATAATTACATGTGGATCCTTCAACACTCCTTTCTCGGTAACTGATAGGCTAAGTACGCAGAAAATGAAGAGAGAAATGTATCAGAGTCATATATCTGACAAAAGACTTGTTTTTTTGTTTTGTCTTGTTTTGTTTTAAAGATTTATTTATTTATTTATGATAGACAGGGGTGGGGGTGCAGAGACAGGAGGAGGGAGAAGCAGGCTCCATTCCGGGAGCCCGAAGTGGGACTTGATCCCAGGACTCCAGGATCGCGCCCTGGGCCAAAGGCAAGCACCAAACCGTTGAGCCACCCAGGGATCCCCCTGACAAAAGACTTGTATCCAGAATATATAAAGAACACTCAAAGCTCAATGATAAGAAAACAAACAATTAAGAAATGAGTAAAAGATTTGGATACTTGAACAAAGAAGTTACATGGATGGCAAATAAACATATGAAATCATGCTCAGCATCATTAGCTACAATTAAATTAGGGCAAAGCAAATAAAATGACAATGAGATGCCACTACCCACTTGGTAGAATGACTGATTTTTTTTTTTTTTTTAATGAAAATACCAGCTGTGAACAAGGGTGGGAGCAACTGGAACCTTCCTACATTGTTGGTGGGAATGGGAAAGCTGCACCTGAGAAATAGTTTGGCAGTTTCATTTAAAGTTAAATATACACTTGCCATATTGCCCAGCAATGCAATCCTTAGGAATTTACCCAACAAAAATGAAAGCCGATGTTCACACAAAAAACTGAACAGAGATATTTATAGCAGCATTATTCATAATTACCAAAAATTGGAAACCACCCAAAAAGTAAATGGACTTAAAAAAAAAAAAACTGTATCCATGCAATGGACGATGGATACATACAGTAACCCGGATGAATCCCAAATGCCTTACGCAGGGTGAAAGAAGCCAGACTCAGAAGCATGATTCTATTTTGTACTGTTATGATTTGTGCTGTAAGATTCTATTTACCACATTCTGGGAAGGGCACATGATGGAGACAGAGAACAGATTGGTGGTTGCCAAGGGTTGAGTGTGGAAGAGGGAAATGACCCCAGAAGGGGTATACCCACACACGGAATTTTGGGGGGTGATGGAAATGCTCTGTATCTTGATTATAGGGGTGGAGATTGTGACTATACATCTGAGAAAACTTATAGAACCATATGACCAAAGGGTGAATACTGCTGCATGTAAATTTTAAAATCTTTCAAGTTTAAAAAAGGAAATTATAAAAAAAAAGGAAATTATAGTGTAGTAGATTCACAAAATATATGATATAACGTATAACATTAGAATTAGAATCATGTTTACAAAAAGGTTTTAACTTAGGAAGATGCTATAATAAAATGTTAAGTGAAAAAATATGCAAACTGGTGTGTGCAGTATGAGCTGGATAATACATTTTTAAACATTTTATTTATTTATTCATGAGAGACACAGAGAGGGAGGCAGAGACACAGGCAGAGGGAGAGGCAGGCTCCCTGCGGGGAGCCCGATGTGAGACTCCATCCTGAGACCCCAGGATCATGCCCTGAGCTGAAGGCAAACGTTCAACCCCCCCAGGCATCCCTTGATAATACATTTTTAAAAACCATTTTTAAAAGGTAGGCAAATTAGGTGCACCTGGGTGGCTCAGTCGGTTGAGCATCAGACTCTTGATTTCAGCTCCGGTCATGATCTCAGGGTCATGGGATCAAGCCTTGCATTGAGCTCCACACTCAGTGTTGAGTCTGCTTGAGACTCTCTTTCCTTCTCCTTCTGCTCTCCCCCTACTCGCACATATGCTCTCTCTCTCTCTCTCTCTCTCTCAAATAAATAAATCTTTAAAAAATAAAAATAAATAAAAGGTAGAAAAATTATAACCAGTATAACGGATTTAAATTTTCTTTTTTGCTTTTTCAAAATCTTACATGCTTTCAAATTGACAGCAACAAGCAATCCCCTATTACTTTTACAATCACCTGCCCCCAAATAAGTAAGGAACTCACTTATACTGAAAATTGGGTACATTTTACGTATAGCAAATTAGAAGACAGCAGGGGGCTGGTCGGTGGCACTGATAGAGTCGCCTACCTTTGTGACTGATCTTCCATCTTAAATAGTGTCAGGATAACTTCATCGGTGTAGGTCTGGGCCAGCAGGTAAAGGATCTTCTCTATGGTCCCTTGGGCCGTAGTTTCAGTGATGCTGTTCATATTGTGGTAAGTGTACTGGATGATTTCTGGCACCTGAAGGGGGGTCAGGAGGAGTAAGTTTCGTCCTGGACACTCATCAGCAACTCCTCGAGACGTGGATAACTAAGCAACTGTATAAAGTGTGTGGGTGCACACCAGTGTGAACCGGTCCCCAGCAGTCACTGTCCCACTCTGGTCAGGCCACAGCTGTGTGGCTGGGGGCTGTCGTGTCCCCCATATTTTAAGAGGGACAAAATGAAGAGCAGCAGGGAAGGGTGACTCGAGTCATGCCTGGAAACCATGTCACGAGGAATGAAGCAAGTGTCAGGGATCAGTAACCTGGAGAAGTGAGGACAGGAGGCATAAAGCCTATTATTAGGGAAGGGGGGTGCTCCGGTCTCACAGTTTACCAGCCATGTGGACTCAGCAGTGTCCCTCGTGGTGAACAGTACAGGTCCTGGAGTCATAGTGCCTGAATTTGAACCTCACTTACCAGTTGTGTGACCTTGGGCAAGTTTTCCACCTTTTCTATGTGTTACTTCCGTTAATTCCTCATATAGAAAATGAGAACAGCCTAACTCACCTCAATAGTTCTGAGCTAATACGTCTACAGTGGTTGGAACAGTGTCTGCCACATAATAAGTGTTTGAGAAACTTCAGTTATGAAAACTCTTAGCCTCCTTGAGCCTTTTCCCCATTTCTCAAAAGAGAACCATTACTTCCTTGCAGACCTGGTGTAAGAGTTCAGTAAAACAACAAGGGGATGAGGCTAGCAGAGCGCGTGGCACCTAGTTTTAGTAAAACCTGGAGAGGAATTGATTTCTGCATAACTCCAAAAAAGCAAATGTGGGCCAGGGGCTGGAAACGACGGGGATGAAGATTTCAGTGCACAATAAGGTAGAACTTTCTAATAACGGAAGTGATTCAGAATTAGGATGAGCTATGTGGCTTACGGTAGTGAGCTTCCCGAAAGTGCTTTCAGCAGAGTCTGGCTGCTGAAGGGTCAGGAGGGCTCCCGAAGGGATTACAGGCATTGAGTGGGGAGGTTGCAGTGCTTCACCTCGGGGGTGGCCTTCAGCTCTAAGAGCTCACTCCTGGTCTGCTCTGAGGCATTCAGATGGCTCTCCAGGCCAGAGGGAGTGGTAAGGGTGAGACACAGGACAATAACTGAACCTCTTGTAGAGGTGTCAGGAGCAAGACAGAGCGGACAGGTTAGGCCACTGGGATGAGAGTGAACCAATCAATCGCTAAGACCTTTAATAATGGGATAAGAAAGAAACATAAGTCAACTACGCTATCTTAATTTCACTAAGAACCAGTCCCACGTCTGGCAAAAGTCTCTGTATTCCACCTGTGGTTCATGTCAGTGTCTCACAAATCCATACATATATAGGAAATATGATATGATAGATATGTAAGATATATGTGAAATAGAGCCGTATGACATATAGATCTAAGAAATAAATTGATCAATAGATAGATCGATAGATTGATAGATCGATCAGTGAATAGATGGATAGATGATCTCTGTGCTTTCTCCCACCTGTGCATCCACAGACCTAGCACAGTGTTTGGAAGCAGAAGGGACACTGGTCCTCAGACCCCACAGGAGTCTCCTGCTATAGCTTTGACTCTCTTCTTCCCTTCCTGGAGGAGCCGAGGCCAGCGTGTCACCCTTTCCCATGGAAGGGCTGTTCACACAATCGCAAACAACTCCTCATTTGACTTTTTCTCCTCTCAGCTGAAGGATTTCAATTCCTTAAACCTCAACCAGTAGGAAATAGAACCAGATCCAAAGCAGAAAGGGAGAATTCTTAAATGGGCCTTGAGTCAGTAAGTCCCTCAGCGCTGGTACCTTCCCGATTTCCGGCAGCGAGTGCTTCAGGATCATCTTTAGCATCTTGGAAGCCGCACAGACGTCATGCCTGCTGGCACTGCTCATAGTCTCCATTGACACCATGATCACATCTGCTCTCTCTTCAGGGGTCAGGTATTTCCGGAAGAACTGAAGAAAGAAGAGCAGCAGCTGTCTCTGCAATGTCGGCATCCCACACTGGGATTGCACAAAACCTCTGGACTCCAGAGCGGCCAGCCAACCGGGGTCCCGTGGAGGCAGCCCCTGGCCAGCACCTAGCTATTCCACGGTGTGAGGCCAGGCTCCCGAGTGTTACCAGCTCTAAGTACCCAGGTAAGAGCCACTGTCCAGACAGCGTGATACAGAGAACAACGCAAAAGGTATTTCTATTTGGAATCTGGAACGTGATTCGGTGATCCCACTTAGAAGTGAGTTCTGATGTGTTGTGGGTTCAGAGCATTCCCAAGCAAGAAGTGACTGCTACGGTCTAACACAGGCGCGTGTTTCTGAGTCCACACACCCCAACGAAGCTCTCCGCTCACACCAGAAGGAGCACCCCAACTCCGTGACTGCCTCTATGCCAGGAGCTGGGGAAGCCCACACAGCAGTCACCCCCTGCCTTCGCCCTCAAGGAACGTATCGTCACGTCAGGGCAGGTAGATAAGCAGTCATGGTGCCGTGGGGAAAATGCCAGAAAGGGACATAGTGAGGGCACCGCAGCTAGACTTGCAAGATTGGACAAGGCTTCCTGGAAGAAGTTCCTCTGAAGTCCACACTTGGTGAAAACTGGGGCAAGATTTCCAGGCAGCGAACAGACCGTGCAGACCTGGGGAAAGCGCCGTTCAGTGGGGCGGCGCCCGCGGGGGCCCTGGACCCGGGGGGGAAGGGGAGTCCAGACTAGGTGGGGCGGGAGTCGCCAGGAGCCGCGTCCTGCAGGGCCTCGCTGGCCTGTGGAGTCTGGCCTGTAGCATAAGCCCCACGGGAGGTCGGCGCGAAGTCTGGAGGGGACTGGGACGATGATACGTGCCCTTGCGAACTGTCCGATGACAGCGCAGAAACTGGTGTGGCGCGGGGCACGGTGGGAAACAGGATGATCAGCCGGAGGCTGCCGCAATAACCCAGGCAAGACGTTGATGCTGGACTGAATCGGGGTGGCCGCGGTGGCCCGGGGCAGAGGGGAGGGACTCAAGGCCATTCGGGGTGAGAAGGGGCAGATGCGGGACTAAACCGGCCGCGGAAAACGGTGGGCTGGAGGGAGGGAAGGCTGTCCGTGGGCTGAGCAGCCCACGCGGGGACACAGCGTTAACACCAGCAACCCCTCTGCTCATCGAAGAGATTAAAGCGAGGCCGTGAGTAGAGGTACAGGGCGCAGTCTGTGGGGCAGGACGGGCTTGACGCTGCCCCTATTGTACAGACTCCCTCGATGGCCTCAAGCGTCACTCAGGTCCAGTGCCGTGCGGGGAGTGGGCCTTAGTCCTCCCGCAGGCTGCCCGTGAGACCTTGAACTCAGGGTCCAGCTCCCCGGGTGGGGGAGCCTCCTCCGTGACCCCAGCCAGGCCCTCTTTGTGACCTCTACCCAGACACCCTTCTCCCCCGCGGACACCCCCGTGCGGCCCCCCACACCGCGGAGAACAGCGGGTACCATTGTGAGACTCTGGATGTTGGCAAACCATCCTCCCCGGAAATGCTTCTGCAGCTCCTTCAGGATGCCCTCCGTCTTCTGCTTCAGACCTCCGATCCAAGCACAATTACGGGGCAGGGCCTTAACAGGGAGCAAGGGGCACCCGCTCCCTCCCTGCCCGGCCCAATGGGGAGGGCTCCCCAGCTCCAGGCTGAGGGGGAGGGCTGTATCTGCGCAGGTGGCTGTTCCTGTAGCCGAGCCACCTCGAGGGCCCCTCCCACCCTCACCCCACAGCTGAGCAGTACAGAAGCACATCTTCTCGAATCATAAAAAGCCAACGTTTCTGAAACTCCTGGGAGGGCATGCTTGCCAATTCCTCTAGCACCTCCGTAAGCGTGCGGGGCTGTCTGTATCTTTGGTTTTTCTGGGGCCAGAGAAGGTCTAGACCAAATGTCCCCAAGTCTGTTCCCTGAGAAAGGATGCCGATTTTCCCAGTCGGGCACCCAGCAGTCGTGATGGGCTCTCCCAGGTGGCTGCGAACCTAGCTCCCCCTTTTTTCCAAGGCTCTCCTAGAGTCTTTTAAAACAGGGCCCTGCATCAGCCGTGGTTTGGAGGTCCTGGTGCCCCTGCAGGAGAGAATTGCCCTTCGGTGTGCCCGACACAAGGGAGGCACTCGATGACCGCTGCTCCTGTCACTCAGCGGGGCCCCGCAGCTGCAGACCCGGGACAGTCCAGGCTCCTATCACTTACTTCTATGAAGCACAAGGATTTTGAACAAGTAATGCAGTGCCTCCGAGGCCTCTGCGCTGATCTCATAGTTGGTGTTCATGCAGAACAGGCCTAGGATGCCCATGAGCTTCCCAGTGATGGAGAACTCCGTCAAGTGCTGCCAGGAAGAGGAAACCGTTACCTCTCCACCATCCCCAAAGCAGCTTCTCCCCACCATGGCCATCTGCCCCCTCCAACCTCCCCTTCCTTCCCACATCACTGTTATTTGCTTGTGTGTGGCCCCTCTCACCCCACCAACCCCACACCCCGGCCTGGAGTGGGGAAACCTCCTGAAGTGACACCCCGGGCAATGAGGCAGCCAGACGCCTGAAATACATTAGCCAGTGGGAAGCTGTGCAGGCCACGGCCTCCCACCAGACTGAGATGTGTCTGGACAATCTGAGTTTACTAGGCTAAGGCCAATTCCCATAGAATCAGAAAAGGCATTCGTGGTAAATAAGCACATCAATAATAAGGTGCTCTTGTTAAGCTCTGCAGAGGCTCAGGCTCAGTCAGCTGCTCCGTGTGCAGAGAGGCCGGGTCCGCGGGCCAGCCTTCCCCCCACCCCAGGCACTCACCGACAGTTCTGGGAAATTGCAAATAAACCTCAGCATCCGGGAGATGGTGCCCAAGGCCCGGCTCTGTTCGTGCACTTTCTCTGACAGCGTTAACCAAGGCAAGATGATCTGGAAAGGCAGCGTAGAGACACCATCGATGCCTTCTACGGGAGCACTGCCCTCATCCCTCCTTGCTCTGAGCCTACATCCCTGACTGCCAGAAAGACAAACAGACACTCGCTTGCTTTGGCAGCACGTATACCAAAAAGGAAATCAGAGCATCTATTGTCAGGGGTTGGGTTGGGCAGAGCCATTGAGGACAGAGTCATATGGGAGGCCCGGTGGGCGGGGACAGCTCTGTAGCTTGACAGTAGTTGTGTAGACTTGACTGCATTTGTCAAAACCCGCAGAACTATCCACTAGGAAGGGTGCACTATACTGTATGTAAATCCTACCTTAATAAAAATACCAAAAAAAGCAAAGACAAAAAAAGAAAGAGAGAGAGAGAGAGAGAGAAAGGAGCCCTTGGGAAGACTAAATAGGCCTTACATATTTTTTTCAAAATTAATCCTCTTTCTGATCCCCCTGTGCAAGGTCAAATATGAAACAAATGATGTATTATGTGATCATATAATTTTTGTAGGAACAATTATGTCTAAAATAGACACACTTGATTTTTTTTTGTTTTCAGAATTATCTCCAAGTAGTAAATATAATCTAAATTTTGTTGCATAAAAAAAATCTTATTTTTATCATTTAAATTTCATTCAGCAAGATAAGTTGACAAGTAAAATTCTGGAAGCTATTTCAGGTGGTGCCTTTGGGGAGCACCCTTTGTCTTTGGATAATGAGGACACCAGGAATGGATTTCCTGAGGACCCCACCCTGATGGAGAACCCGAGCTCTGCATCTCCATTCCCCATAAACTCAAACTGTAACAGTGCATTTAGGAGTCCACTTGCAGTGAACGTACTTGCAAAACACAGAAATGGTTCTTAACAAATGTACCGGAAATAATACATTGCAAAAAAAAAAAACATGTCCCTAATCCCAATATGGATATGTTTCTTCCCTAGAAACGGCCCTCGTCAAAGTGTTTTCAAGAGACAAATCCTGTCTCTGTTTTGGTTGTCACATATAATGTTTTATCCAAAATTGTGTCATCCTCACTAGTTACCATCTTGTTGATGAAAGTTGGTTTCGGGCAGCCCAGGTGGCCCAGCAGTTTAGCACTGCCTTCAGCTCAGGGCGTGATCCTGGATACCTGGGATCAAGTCCCATGTCGGGCTCCCTGCATGGAGCCTACTTCTCCCTCTGCCTGTGTCTCTGCCTCTCTCTCTCCCTCTGTGTATCTCTCATGAATAAATAAATAAATAAATAAAATCTTAAAAAAAAAAAGTTGGTTTCAAGTGATTCTGGGCTATTCAAAGTCACCCACAAAGAGATGATGATGGATCGTAACTAAGAATATTTGGAAGGCTCTTAAAGACAGAGAGAGGGCAATGCAGGGAGTGGCCTCCAAGTCATCGTGATGCTCACGGAGGTTTGAGAGCCGATGGCCTCTGGGCTGGAAAGGCCCCCAGACTATCCTAAGAGTCCTTGTCTTTCCTCCAGGAAGACCAGATTTAACGCAGGGCTTCAGTTTCCCTGACTTCTACAGCCACCTACCTCCAGGAAGTTCTGCAGTATGGGCATATTGGGTTCCATATCCTCCATCACGAGAGCTTGTAACATGTCATCTAAGGCTTGGATCGTCTGATGAGCAAGGAGGAGGCGTGGAGTGTAGGAGGACCAACAGCCGCCGCCGGCCTGGCTCCTTGGGGTACCCCCCATGTTCCTCAGACCCCTCCTCAGGAGCAAGGAACGCAGGGCCCGGCCCTGCCGCCACACTCTGAGCTTCCCAAGTGCTGATCTTCCTTGACCTCCCTGAAGACCAGACCAGGGCTGGCCCAAATTGGGGCCCAAAGAGTAAAATGTAGGCCTTGGGCAGTCTCCCCAACACATGTAATCCCCATGAGATTCTCAACATTAGGGATTCATTCTGCTAGATTAAGGAAAGTTCTATTTTTAAAGGTGAAAGTTCTTCAGATTTGGCAGTACAAATCCGAATCTGCTGTGGAACTAGAGAAATGAGAGCCTCAGCGAGAGAAGACATAGGCAATGCGGGAGCATGAGCCACTCCCTAGGGAGACGGGTGACAATGAGGCAGCGGGGTTACTCCTAGGCAGCACGAGGACCACGAGGCTGTGAGCTCACGAAGGAAGGGTCAGGGAGGACAGGGGGAGGGCCCAGGAGCTAAGAAGACAGAGGAAGCCTCTGAAGACAAATCCCTCCCATGGAGACCTCTACCAGGAGGCGATGGTGGTGATTACCTGGAGGTAGAGACTAGCGCTCTCCTTTCGGTCTAGACTGGGCATGATAAGTGGCAGAGAGAATATGCTAGAGATGCAGGCATTTACCAGGTCCAGTTTCTGGGATAAGTAGAACGGTGGATTCACCTGGCTGGTGAGGAGGAGGAGTGACAAGAGAGCGCTGGAGGATAGTAGTGACAGGCTGGCTTATGCTTCTAGGACCCAACCATAGAACCTGCTTTGCTGTCCTTTTTGAGCCACAGGAAACACTTTTCAATGGCCTCCTTGCCCGGAAAAGAGGCCCCTGGCTTCTTAGGGAGCCTTCCCTACCTACACCAGGTGTCCTAACAGGCTTCTAATAGTGAAATTGGGGATACCTCTACCACCCCTGGATGCTGGTAGAGGAGGTTGCAGTCATGGGGCCCTGCCACCCAAGCCCAAAACTGAAGCCTGCAGATCTTGCCCTTCCTCTCAACCCAAACGTCCTCAGCATCAGAGATCCAGGGGCTCAGAGAAGGTAAAAGCAAGGAAGGAACCTCAGAGCCACGATGCAGAGCATGGCTTGCGGACGCACATTGCTGACCAAGGCCTCGGTGATTTCTTCAAGGATTAATACCTAGAAAAGCCAGGAAGAAACAAGAATTTCCCTCAAAGAGAGATGCCAGCTCTTGGCTCTGGGACTTGGTCATCCTCATTCCTGGATGACCAACTCCCCGAGAGCTTGGGTCTTCCTCACCTCAATTTTCCTGGCCAGAATGGCTTTGGAAAAATAATCATTCATATTGCCATTTGGCTGGGCATGAACAGCGCTGCTCAAGGTTTCCACGGCCCTCAGGAACTTCAGCTTTTCCAACTCGGACTAGGAAAGAACACAGAAACAACCTGCTCGTGAGCCAGGCACCTGCAGACTGCCCCCCGTACCCCGCGCCTCACAGCCACCCCAGACCTCAGAGCAGCCAGACGGATTAGCTCGCTCGATGTCCTCAGCACAGTTCCCGCATCCCCTACACTGACCCTCATCCATGTTCTGGCCTCCTCACAGGCCTCTGGGGACAATGGAACTAGGGGCCCACGAGGAAGATTCTTTTGTACAGATCCTGACTGCTGGCTTGACCTCAGACTGTCCAGGTCAGAAGGCAAAAATGGGCTGAATTTCGGGGTAGGATGCTTCGGTGGCTCAGTTGATTACGCGTCTGACTCAATTTCGGCTCAGATATCAGGGTTGTGAGATTGAGACCCACAAGGCTCAGCACGGAGCCTGATTAACATTCTCTCTCTCCCTCTTCCTCTCCCCACCTTCTTTCTCTCTCTAAAAAATATAAATAAATAAATAAATAAATAAATAAATAAATAAATAAATAAAATGCTGAATTTCAGGTAGCTTTCAAGCCAAGGCTAGAATTCAGAAACCAAGGACATTGTCATTCTTTCCTAGTTTCCTCATCAACTCTCTAAAAGGTTCAGAGAATTTCCTTACCCCTTGTCCTTGATCTAGAAATTCCGCAATGAGTTCGTAGGCATCTCTTTCTGACTGGCGCAATCCTGCAAGGGATGTAGTCGGGAGGCGTTTGGCTGATTATCTCAGATGGAACAGGAAAGCAGGGCCCACCTACCCCCTACCTTCTCCCAAGAAGGCTCAGAAACCATGAGAGCCTGGGTGGGTGTCCCAGCTCAAGAACCAGCTTCTCCAGGCCTATGGCCTAGTGCGGATCTCTGAAGCCTTAGTGGAGAAGCAGTCACGTGGGGACTCAGGTAAGAGCCCTTCTGTGTCAGGAACGGCCAGGGATGGAGGCGCAGTTGTAAAGAGAGAGACTTTTAAGTCACCCCCAGTGGCCACAAAGTATTGGAGCTGTCCTAGACAGGCTTTGAAATCCTGAATGTGAATGGACCTGAAACCTCAAGTGGGCCTTGGGAGCTTCCTTGTCACTTGGGGCCGGGATGGGGCCTCTGGGAAAGCCTCCTTGAGTAGGGACTCAGGTGAAGGCACAGAAGCTGGGGAGTAATGCTAAGAACAGACCCTGTCCACCCAAACGGGTGTGAGGAAGGGACGAATCAAGAGGCTGGAGGTGGTAGCAACGTGAAGGCCAGAAGCCACGGAAGCAACGAGACCTGAGTTCAGGCCCCTTGACGCTGTTGGACCAACAGGGTGCTCTGGGGTGGGGCTTGGGGCCACCGCACAGCTGTTAAAATCAAACTGCCTGAGTTCCAAGCTCGGCTCTTCTACTTTCTTGGCCCTGGGAGCTTCCGCAAAGCAAACTCACTCAACTTTTGTTTCCCCATCTGTACAATGACGGAGACGCTAGTACCTGTTGCTGTTGTGATGATTGAATGAATGAATGCGTGTCAGGAACAACCTTGAGCAGATTAAACGTCCCCGCTTCAGTTTTGTCATCCTAACATGGGGATGACAATCACGGTATGTAGTATTATCATGAGGTTTCAATTCATTCATTCGTGTGAAAAATTAGGATAATCCCTGACCCATAACAGGGAAAAATCAATAAATTCACTCTGTGGCATACATTTATCGAGCACCTTCTGTGTAAAAGGCACTCTCCTAAGCAGAGCTTACAGACAGAGCTACCAAGTGGTTCCTTCGTAGAAACTACTGTTACTACTGTTCTAAAGGTCTTCTTTTTTTGCGTTTGTTCATACAGGTTCGCATATACACGCAGGAGGTCAGAGAAAATCTCATTAACTAAATTTGAATAGTCTTCAAGGGCCATTACCTCAAGCGAGGCCCAAACTATACAGATACCGAGGGAAAGATCATTCTAGGCCAAAGGAACAGCCAGTGCAAAGGCCCGGAGGCAGGATCACGCCTGCATGTTCATGGAACAGCAAGGAGTGTGCACCTGGAGCGACAGAGAAGCGGGGAGAAGTGTACGAGACACAAGGAGGGCAGTAACGGGACGGATCGGGAGGGCCTTGCGAGGCCCAAGGCAAAGACTACTGTCAGGACTTGGCCTTTGGCTCTGATAAAGCACGCTCCGGATAAAAGAGCAGCGTGGTCTGACTGCTGTTTAACAAGATCACGCTGGCTGTTCCAGTTGAGAACAGAGAGGCGTGGCAATGGAACACGGCAGGGCCGTGGGAGCTGGCCCCCCTGAACAGCCGTGGACCCCGTGAGCCTTAAAACGAGGCCCCAGTGTCTTCTTCCCTCCCCAGCTCCAGGCTCCTCGTGGAGGCAGGTCTGAAAACGGACAGGGAACAGAGCCCGGAGCTGTGAAGGGGGCAGCCAGAGGCGGACAGACTCGTGCCCGTTAGGTGACACCTCACGCCGGCGCCGGGCCACGCCATCCCCTCTGGGACTGCAGTGAATTGAAACACAGCCCGGTCCAAGGCCAGCTGCTCACCGTGTAAGTTAGGATTCGAAGGGAACTGGCCAGTTGATTGCGAAAAAGCCATTCTGTTGGACTTTTGCTTTCGAGGATGTGGATTCATCTGCATCCTCGGGGCAGCAGCCTGCAGCTTGTGATGAGGCCGGCTAGCCGGTCGGGCCCGACGCTCCGTCCTAGGGAAGCCCGTCTCCCCCGGCCCAGGCTGCAGGAGGGGGCCGTTCATGAGAAGAGGGACGGCTGAGCCGCACCAGCGCCCGCTCCCACCATCGGCTTCCCTCTCCCTCCTCACGGGAAGATACGGGACCCCGGGTCACCGCGACCTGCCTACGGGTCTCCCGGAGGCCTCGCCACTGTCTGAAATGCAGAGCCAAGCGCCCACGGGTCCGTCCTCTGCCTCTGACCCGAAAGGCCTCTGGGCGACTCGTCGCTAAAGCCTAGAAAGCTGTGGTGGAGGCTTCTGTTCCCATTCCCCAGTCCACAGTCGGGGTCTGGCCTGTGGTAAGGGAGCAAAGAGCCCCCCCATGTCTGCCCCTCCCAGACACAGCCCGGGAACGCCTGCCTGTGGACCAGGAAGGAGGCCACGGCCTGAGCCAGCTCCCTCGCCGCCCTGCACCCCGGGCCCAACCCGTGTACCCCGTTGCTGGCTGTCTTCGAAGAGCCTGGGCACCCCTCCCCTCTGTCTCCCCGCGCTAGCCCATCTCTGCCATCCTGTGCTGGGGGGCTTCCTCCGCCGCCAGGTGGTGCCCTGGGTGGGTCACCCCCCACTGGGGGAGGGCAGTAAGCCGCCTGCAGCGCAGGGTCAAGCACCCCGTTGTGGGCAGTTCAGCGAAGGTGAAGGTCCGCGGCCAGGTGCGGGCGGTCTCCTCCAGGGACCGCTGGAGTCGCCCTCCCTCCACCTGCGCCCCCCCATGCGGCCCCCCACGCCCATCAGGCCTAAGAAAGCCAAGCCTCCGAAGCCCACAGATTCCCAGTGTCCCCGGAGCCCTCCCCGCCCCCCCCCGCCCCCGCCCACAGCCACCTGCCCCGTCTGTCAGTCCGCCCGCCCGCCCGCCCTCACCTGCCGCCCTGGGCGCCCCGACGCCGCTCGGCCTCCCGGGCGCTGTGGCCTCCGGGGGCGCTGTGCTCGCGGGCCCCGCAGCGGCCCCTGCAGGCCAGGCGGGGAAGTGCGCCAGGCGGCCCCCCCCCCCCACCCCCCCCCCACCCCCCCCCCCCCCCCCCCCCGGCTCCAGCCTGTGCCCCAGGGCCCGCCAGGGTGCAGGGGGCGACCTGGGGGGGCGCGCCCTCCTCGCCACCCCACGCTCCCCAGTTTCCGCTTCGCGGGAAGCGCTGCTTCCCACCGGAACCTCCACCTGGGCGGGCAAGAGCCCCAGCTTCCCCGAGGGGGACCCTCACCAAGCCCGGCGGAGGCCTTGGGGACTCCTGAAGCTGCAGCACACCCCCCCCCCCCGCCACCCAGAAAGGGGCTCCCAGAGCCCCCCGCATGCCCTCCAGCAGGGGCTGCTCCTCATTGAGCCCTGTCAGGGAGGTAGAGAACCTGGAGGCCCCCCTCCACCACCCCAGCCACCCCACGCGCCCCAGGACCCAGCCATTCCAGGCAGGCGTCTTGGGCAGAACCTCTGCTCAGAAACTTGGCACAAAAGAACCCTTGTCATCACCTCGATCCATCACAAGGCACAGACTTTATTGATATACTTGGCACTGCACCCCCACAGCTCCAGCCTCGCAGCCTAGGAGGCAGCCCCTGCAACTGTACCAGGCATTGCCCAGGACCAATAAGTTAACATAAAGGACGCTCATGTGTGTGGGGTGCTCGGATGTCTCCTGGCTCAGCCTAGGGGAGCTCTGGGCTCCCGGGAGGACACGGGGAGGGGAGCTGCCCGTACACCCGTGAAAGGGGCTTAGAGACAAAACGAAAGAACAGAATCCAGAGGAGGACATCGGAAAGTTAACGGGGCCACAGTCCACCCCAAAAGTGGGGGAGCTGCAGGATGTGGGAAGAGCGCAGTGACAGAAATACAGGTGCTGCCTCTCAGGCTCTCTTCTCTTTCCCCACATTCCTGACAGGCCACCTACATCGCCCCCTCGGCAACCTCGTGCAGTTGGCGACACGGCCTTCTGTCCAGTGGGGAGAACTGTGTTTCACCAGGGTCAGGCATCGTGTTCTCGGAGGTTTAAGCTGTTCTCGTAGTCTCTGTCCAAGTCCAGGGCCCTGGAGGGGAAAGGGTTCTGCAGGGGCAGAACCAGAACTCAGCCCTCCCTAGACCTCCCTCGCCTCTGCTCGGTGCATTGTCCTGGGAGCAGGGGATCTGAGGGCAAAAGGGCTCTAGGATGAGAACCCAGGGACTATGGGATGGTCTGAGCACAACCAGTTTCCAGGCCTGCTCAAGTCTCAGCGGATGGGACCATTAGTGAACACCCTTAAGCGTGAGTATTCCCCTGGTTGTAAAAATAAGGACTTGCCCCGTTTCAAGGAAATCCAGTCTCATAGCAGAAGCAAAGCTGGGTAAGGAGTAGAAGGGGCAGTGACCCCTACCTCCTCCCATGTGAACATGCCACAAACATGGTGCCTTTCCAAAATTATCTGGAAGGTGTTGCTTTTAGGACTATAATGAAAAAGGTGGGGTTGCAAGCCTTCCCGATGCCCAGAGAAAGTGGTCAGAGCGTGAGCTGCCCTCCACCAAACGAGGGCTAGCACAGGCCAGCCCCTAGCCCGGGCTGCCGAATGCTACAATCTGGTGAAGCCTCACTTTCAAGGCTCAGAGGTCTGAGCGGTTGCAGGAGCCCAGAAGGCACAGAAGGCATATGGTGAGTGACTGGGACCCCTACATATGTGTGTGGGGGGGTTACGGGGTGAGAAAAATAGTGGGGTCCCTCCAGGAAGACAACACTCCACCAGGATGTATGATCTTTGCCATACCACTTCCTGTGTGCATCACAGAGCACATTACAAAGGGGGAAGGAGATTCGTTCCCTCCCCAGGCACCCCGACAGCACCCAGCTCTCTGGGAAACTGGGGGCGGGGGAGCCACACTAGCATGCCTCCAGCTGCAGGGAGACAGGTGCTGTTCTCTGGGGATGTTCTCTGAACCAGAGGGTAGAGTCTGTGAGGAAGCTCAATGTGGCCCCCTCTTCCTCATGCGTCCCCTGCCACCTGTCTTGCAGAAGGAGACAAATGCCATCAGACAGGCAAGGCCTCAAGTCTAGTAGACCAACCTCTGGGGAATAAAGCATCATCATATTATAGGGATCTTGAGGACAAATCACAAAATATAAATCCTAATGCCAGGGATTCTGAACAAAAACCATTAAAAAAAAGGGGGGGGAAAAAAAGGCTCAGCCACGGCTCATCGACCTGCGATGGGGGTAAAGGAGCTGAAGAAGGCACTCAAGGTGGGAGGGCTCAGCGCCAGCCCCGCTGTGGATCAGTCTTTTCCGGCAACTGGGCCAAGGCATTTGGGGCACACGGTGACACTGGCCTTGGTTACACCTGGCTGCTGATCTCGCCCTTCTCAGGCACAAAGACTTGCACGGGGGCCCCTTCGGGTGATCTCCGGGGCACATACACTGTGGCCACCTGCCGGAGTCAGGAAGAAAGGAGAGATCTGTGAGCAAACCAGGTAGAAATGTCCAGACAGCAAACGCAGGCACACCATCCCTGTCCCTTCAGGACACGCCCCCAGCCACTCAGTCCCGGCCCCGGCCCCCGGAGGTTCTACGTCCCCCAGTGACTGATCACTCTTTATCTATTTCCCACCCCAGCTTTCTCTGGGGTGTGACAAGCACCCCGACCTCCTCCTCCCCGCCTCTCCTGGGCTCACTTTCTTGTCGCCCTCCCTGTCGGACAGGTTGGGATGGGCTGGGCCTGGGCTAGGACAGGTCCAAGCTGGCAGGAAGGGAATAACAAAAGCACATCAGCTGGAGGGTGTGGCCTGGGACCAGGGCCAGGCTGCTGTCAGGCCAGGATGCCAGGCCAGGATGCCAGCTGCAGCCCAGAGAACTGGCGGGTGGGGGAGGGATGTGCAGCTGGGCCGACTCGGAATCTCGGGCCTCAAAGAAGCAGCCTGTTGGTGACTTCTGGAGCACGCCCCCTGCAGAGCCCTCCGTACCAGGGGGAAAAAGGACAGGAATTGTGTGTTACCCCCACTTCCAGAATGAAAACCTGAGCCATCGAAACCAGAGCAGACACCCTCACCTCTCGTCAGAGTGCTCTATCTCATCCTCTGGTCCCTGGCCGACCACAGTACCACTTACGAGCCCTTTCCACACGCTACTCCGATCATTCTGCACATAAGAACTCATTTAAAGTTCGTGGCCCCCTGAGATGGACAGTTGTCCGGTCATTATCACGTCCAAGTCACAGGGCTGAGACCTGAACCCCCTAGCCTAACTTCAGAGTCCCTGCCCTTAGCCACCAGCCACGGGGCTTCTCTGCCCTGAGGTGTGCAGGGCTGCCCCAAAAGGACACGGACCCACGGGCAATCGCAGGTCCTGGCGTCTGCAAACATGTTTTCAGACTCTCTTTGTCCTGAGCCTTCAAGTCAGGAAATTTGGGAGTTAATTCAGATTGGATTTGTGATTACAAATTGAGGCTTATCTGCTTTGCCGATCGCCTGTGGAGCGGTTAAGGAAAAACGCCTCTGCTCCGCCCAGGGTTACTACCTCCAGCCCAGTACCTGGGTGCTCGCCCCTGAGCCGAGGCAAAGTCAGGAGGTGGCCCGGGGGGTCACAAGGGCCTCCCAACGCCAGGAGGAAACGGTTTCAGCGCTGGATCGGGCTGCCACCTCCCTGCTGGCCTCCTGGCCCTGTGCTCTGGGAGCTGCTGGAATTGCAGCCCTTTCCCCAGCTGAGGGCCCTGGGCCCCCCGAGCCTCCTGAGCTCCCCGAACCCCCTCATGACCCCTGAGTCTCCAGGCCCCCCTGAGTTCCCTGAGCTCCCCAAGCTCCCTGAGCTCCCTGTGACCCCCAAGCCCCCATGACTCCCAAGCCTCCCAAGCCCTCCTGTGAGCCTCGAGGCCCCCAAGTCCCCCAAGTTCCATCACCCCCGAGCCCCCTGAACACCCCTGTGGGCCCTGAGCCCCCCAAGCCTCCTGAGCTCCCTGTGACCCCTGAGCCCCTGCAACCCCAAGCCTCCCAAGCCCTCCTGTGAGCCCCTGAGCCCTCTGTGAGCCCCGAGCCCCACCAAGCCCCCGAGCTCCTGTGACCCCTGAGCCCCCATGACCCCTGAGCTATTACCCCCAAGCCCCTCAGACCCCCAAGCTCCCTATGACCCCCAAGTCCCCTGAGTTCCCCGTGACCCCTGAACCCCTCGAGCTCCCCGTGACCCCCAAGTTCCCCAGGTCCCTGTGACTCCCAAGCCCCTTGAGCTCCCGGTGACCCCCGAGCCCCCCGAGCTCTCGGTGACCCCTGAGCCCCCTGAACTCCCTGTGACCCCCGAGTCCCCCGAGCTCCCTGTGACCCCCGAGCCCCTCGAGCTCCCGGTGAACCCGAGCTCCCCGAGACCCCCTGAGCCCCTGCGACCGACCCCGAGCCCCCCGCGACCCCCGAGGCCCCGTGACCCCCAAGCCCCCCGAGCTCCCCGTGACCCCGAGTCCCCCCTGCGTCCTACCTGCATCCGGGGCCCCGGGGCGCGGCCGCAGCCCTCCCTCCCGGGGGGCAGGCTGCGCACGCGGAAGGCGCCCTGGCGGTCGAGCGAGTGCGGGCGGCCGCTGCGGAGGCGCGCGCGCTCGTGCCAGGACTTGAGCTCCTCGGAGACGGCGGCCCTGCTGAGCGCGCGGCCCGCGGGGCTGTCCCTGAGCGACGGCGAGCGCCCCGGGCGGCTGCGGGAGGCCCCCGGGCGCTGCCAGCGCAGCGGCTCCCCGTCGTAGGCCGGGCCCAGCGCGGGCGGCGGGAGGGGCCCCTCGGCCACCAGCACGTAGCGCGCGGCGGGGAAGGGCGCGGGCGGCGGCTGCAGGTGGAGCGCGGCCCAGGCCCCGCGGGGTGGGGGCGGGGGCGGCGGGCGGCGGGGCGGGGACAGGGGCCGCAGGAAGGAGATGTCGGGGCTGCTGCTGCCCGGGGACGTGGGGTGCGAGATGCTGGAGACGTCGGAGCCGCTGTCCTCGGAGCAGGAGTGGTAGGCGGGGTGCGGCAGCGGGGGCTTGGCGGCGGGGAAGCAGGAGTCCGGCACCGTCACCGTGTAGTGGGTGGGGCGGCGGCGGGGGAAGGCGCTGCGACCTCGGCCCTCGGGACCCGCCCGGAAGGAGTCCGTCCTGGGGGGGGGTGGGGGGAGAGGCACGGAGTCAGGGCGTCTGGGGGGCGTCTGGGGGGCCGAGGCTCATCCCCTGGGCCTCGGGGCGGCGCGAAGATGAACCGCTGAGGCCCCAGCAGAGGAGGCGTGGCTCCCAGGCCGGGTCTGGGGTCAGACCTCCCCAAGGCAAACACCCAGACCCTCCTGGCCTCAGGTGCCTTGCAGCAAGTCCCTCGTGCTGCATTCACACTTCTGTGGTCTGTGGCAAGTGTGCCCCCTTGGGGACACACATCCTGCTTACGCAGACAGGGGCCGGCCTCTAGGCGGCACCTGTAAAGTCGCGTGGTACAGACCCTCAAAGCAACCAGATGGGCCGCCATCCACAAGCCAAGGAGCAGCCTTAGAAAAAACCAGCCCTACCCAGATCTTGGAGACGGCCAGCCTCCACCCACTCTGTGGTCCTTGTTACCGGAGCGCTACCAAACTAATACAGGGTGCTACCTGCAGGTTGGGTTGCCCCTCTGCAGGGACAGCAACCCAGGCCCCCCGGGGCGGAAGTCCAGCCCTCACTGATAATGTGCTCCCAGGGGGAGCCGTGTCTGCCCAGATCTGCACAAAGCACTGTTTGTAAAACAGCCCTGGAAGTATGTAAAATATAAAATTCCTTGTTGACCTGGGAGCAGTGGTTCCAAGCTGCACCCTGTCCATCAGGTGCTGCCTGACAAGCAAATTTAAACTGACAGAAGAGCCCAGCAAGAGGGCCCGGGGCTTTCCTGTCGTATCTCTGGCCCGGAGACCATCACCAAGAATATTGGTAAAATGCCTGGAAAGTCAACATACAACCGATTCTCATTATTTGCAGATTCTGTGTTTGCAAAATCAGCCACAGCTAGAATGTATTTGTAACCTCAAATCAACACTCACAACACTGGTGGTCATTTGTGGATGTGCAGAATGGTGAAAACTTTGAGATGCCCAATAGCACGATCTCAGCTGAGAGCGGACACAGCGATGCTCTGACCTCTTGTTTGGCTTTCATACTATAAATGAGTGTCCTCTCCACAATCTACTTAGCGTTTTGTATTTTTGTGCTTCTCCTTAGTGACTTTACTGTTTAAAATGACCCCTTAAAAAAAAAATAAAATAAAATAAAATAAGCCCTTAGCATAGTGCAGAAGTGTGTCTGGAAGTCCAGGAAGGCTACGATGTGCCCTCTGTAGAATACACGTATTAGATGAGCCTTATTCAGGCATGCGTTGTGGTGCTATTGGAGTTCAATGCTAAGGAGTCAATAATATATATTAAATAAGGAGTCTTTAATAGAAACATAAAACAAAGTTATGTATTGATCAGTCGACAAAAATGTGTGACCAGAAGCTCTCAGGAGCCTAACCCTACATTCTCCCTAGGAGCAGTGGTTCAGTATTGCAAATTCAGTGTTTACAGTGACTTTATGGACATAAAACTACTGCAGATGATGAGAACTGACTGCACGTCAGGTGAGAAAGTGAACATCCACTGCCAGTGACCAGTAACAAAACAATCTTAAACAATTACAAAAGTTTTGACATTCTCTCGCCCTAAGAGAGTATGGCTAGGGGGAGAAAGCATGAATTGCTCTGTGCAGAAAACAGCTTGCTTCGCGAATGACTTGCCTCTGGTTTTGCTGATTGTGTGGCACGGCCTCTATTGAGAGGTGCCCCAAGAAGAGATCCTTGGGAGAAGCCACAACACGAGCCACACATCACCCATGGTCCCACCTATACCCTAGAAGCCACCACCCTCCACATATAAGCTCTCCATAGTGGGTCCCTCCTCGCCCTGCATCTCTTACCTCAGAGACTGCGACTGGCCCCTCCTCCCCTGCATCTCGGGGGTGGCTGGGGCACTAGTGCGGCCCTGCCGCTGGCCAGGAACACTGCGGATGGGAACCACGTGGTAGGAGGCAGGCTCCAGCAGCCACAGGCTGGAGGTACTGGGCCCATCCTGGGGTGTAGTGGCTGGGCTGCTGCAAAAGGATTAGAGACGGGTTGGCGGCAAGAACGCCTCCACTGAGGGGGCCAAGTTGGAAGCTGTGCGGAGGAAGGGGGCACAGTGGAAGGGGACCCCAAAACCCACTCCTCCCACCATCACAGTTAGGGAGAGAGGCCGTCTCCCATGCCTTACCCTTCTCGCACCCCTTCCCCACCTACTCCCGGCCCTCCTTCCATCCCGCCCGCCCTCCTTCCTCCCCGCCCGGACCTGGACTCGCTATTGGGTTCGGAAGACTTTCTGGGCTTCTCATAGGGGTGGTCCAGGCTGGTCTCCTTCCAGGGGCTGTTCTGGATGGGAGCCCGCTCCAGGCCCCCAGCCTCAGATCCTGCTGGCTGCAACCCCTCGAGGCTCTGGGGTGGAAGAGGCCGGGAAGGTGGAGCTGGGGACTCTGGGGGCGGTTTTGGCACTTGGGATTCCTCTGCAGGGTAAGAAGAACTCGGTGAAGGCAGTGGCTGGAAAATTGGCCCAACAAGAACCTCCGTGGCCCTGCCTTGCTCTCCCTGCCGTGGCTGCTTGTCTGGCTGCTCCAGGCTCAGAGGCTCAAAAACGTTTTCTGCTCCTTTGAGACTTCCTCCCTCACGGCTCTGTTTTACACCTGCCTCCTTCAAGAAGCCTCCCCAGATGGACTCTCCTTCACTCCCATTATTCCACCCTCTAATCTTTGCTCCTCCTACCACGTCTGCAGCTAACTTTCTGCTTACCAGTTTTTCTTGTTCATGCTGTGCCCATGTGTGCTATTATTCCCTTACTGACCTGGTCCCTCCCCTAGGCAGGACTGTACTACCCTCTTGGTCCATCTTGACCCTGAGCATCCTTAAGGTTTATAAACAGGGTTTTTAATCTGTGTGCTACTCTCCATCCAAAAAGGGCAACGATTGCAGCCAGATGGCTCTTAGGGTCAGGTGCGTATCAAGATAATGTCCCAGGGTGAAGGCAGGGACCACCCCCCGACCCCATAGGCTCTCCTAGAATTCACCTTTTCCTCCCCCGCCAAAATGATTGAACTTACAGAATGGGTGAGGGTCAGCACATTCCCACCCTCAAATGAACACTCACAGGGGCACAGAGTAATGAGTATCAAGTAGGAGTGGAAACCCTGAGCCCACCCGGCACCCCTGCCTTCACTAGTTCACGGACTCTCCATTCCCCCTTTGAAGTCCTCACTAGTGAACTCTGCCAAAGCCCCCCCACCCCCACTGTCTTCCAACAGGAGCCCAGCCCTGACAATAGTCCCCAAACGACCCCTCTCACCTTCCTCCAGGAGTAGCCCATCGGAGAGGGAGCTGTCATCTGAGGCACTGAGCTCTGGGAAAGTCAAAGGGGAGAGGAGGTGAGGAAAATCAATCCACAGATCTGGGCTAACAGGATTGACCCCACCCCCTTCCTGATAGCATCCCTTATCAGGAAATACCAGCTATGTACTAAATACTATACTGGATATGAATTATTTATTTGGAAGTAGAAAAATAAAGTTAGGAGCAAGAAGACAGGAAGCCTGATTTTAATCCTGGCTCTGCCACTAGCTGTGCAACCTTGAGTAAATGATTTCAATGGTCTGGGCCTCAGTTTCTCCATCTTTCAAAAAAGCCACAGCTTCCTCTGGCAGGGCTTCCTGGCAGTGGAAGGGAAAGGCAAAGTGTTGTTTTGGAAGGTCCTTGGGATAAAAATGATTTTCCTAACTTTTCTAGGCTTCTGAGATTATAAATACAACTCAATTCAAGGACCCCAAATCTGAGAAGTCCTGCATTACCAGCACCAAAAGTGGTGCAAAGTGGGAATTGAAGCTGTAGGGCTGTGGGACCAATTCACATTGGGCTGGCTAGATAAGGAAGGTTCTTCAGGTGGTGATAGGACAGGTGACCCGAGGGCAATGGGAGTATGACGTTTATGCGCCATACAGCAGCAGTGCTGACCCAAGAAATCCGAGGGAGCTCCTATTGCCGTTGCCCCTGAACAAACTGAAACCTTCAGACCTTGAGAATACTCGTAATGTGACCTGGACGGAATTCACTAAGTATTTTCGACGACGACGGTTGATCACAATGATGAGGGGACATTAACAATAGCTAAAATTTCTATCGTGCTAATACATTTCTAAGTACTTTACATACATTAATTCATGTGATCGTCCTAACCATCCCGTAAGTAAATACTATTATCATCATGTAATAGCTAAGAAAAGCAAGGTCTGGAGGAATTGAGTAACGGGAGTCCAGTCAATCCACCAAAAGGTGATTGAGTCAGGATTCAAACTCAGATGGTCTGACCAGAGTCTGGCTCGTCACCACTACCATTTATCGGCTCTCCAGTTAGCTAACATCGGATGCATCATTATCCAGAAAGTTCTAAGAAAGTAAATAATTCCAAATCCTTTATAACAGGGAATGGCAAACTACAGGCCCTTGGGTCAAATCCAGTTAGCCAACTTTTTATAAATAAAGTTTTATTGAGACACAGGCACAGATTTGTTTACATACTGTCTGGCTGCCTTTGAGCCACAATGGCCGAGTTGAGTGGTTCTGACAGGGACTTATAGCCCACGGAGCCCATAGAATATTTACTCTCTGAGCCTCTACAAAAAGCTCTGACAAAAGCTTGTCAACCTTTGCTCCACAACTTACATGAAATAAAAACTCTACCCAGAATAGTTCTTAAACCCGGTAGGGCATACTGCCCACGGAGTGGGGCCAACCCCCAAGTAGCCAGCCTCCCATGCTAGCCTCTGCTTTGGGGTTCAAATGAGGAGACACCCTTTTATTGAATTCTGGTTCTCTGCCTCTGATCTTTTCCAAAACCCTGGAGAATAAAGAAAAGAGTTTATTTCCCACAGATGTCATGTTGAAGACATGGTGGGACTGTTCCTATCATGGCCCAGTGATACAGCTGGGGTTAGAGTCATGGGTTTTGGTTTGACAGTCTGGTCTGGGAAGAAAGACATCATCTCCCTTCATCCCTAAGCTTCATAAAAAACAAGCAGATCCTTGGCCAGATTCTTTGGCCAAAAAAAGTACAATGTGGTGAGGGTCATCTGGAGACCCCTGCCTTCGAGGAGGTAAGGCATGGGTGGAGCCAAACAAGCTGTTCCGACAGCTGCTCCCTGTCTCAGCCTCACTGCCCCAACCCCGGACCGGGTCAACCTCGCCCTGCCCTCGGTCAGCAGTGGCAGCAGGACTGCCCAGTGGGGAGGGACTACAGAGATCATCCTCACAAACAGAGCATTCTCGAAGGCCGCAGTATCCAACAGGTCACCACTAGCTGCATGGGGTTATGCTAATTAAAGGTAAATAAAATTAAGTCACACCAGGCACATTTTAAATGCTCAGTGGCCTCTAGGGCCTACCGCATTGGACAGCACAGATCCAGAACATTTCCCTCATCACAGAAATTCTAGTAGAGGGGCGCCTGGGTGGCTCAGTGGTTGAGCTCCTGCCTTCGGCTCAGGTCATGATCCCAGGGTCCTGGGATCAAGTCCCACATCGGGGTCCCTGCATGGAGCCTGCTTCTCCCCCTGCCTGTGTCTCTGCCTCTCTCTGTGTCTCTCATGAATAAGTAAATCTCTTAAAAGAAAAAAAGAAGACATTCTAGTAGACAGCATTGCTCAGGGCAGGTGTTGTCAGTCAACAAACGCATCCTAAAAAAAAAAAAAAAAAAAAAAAAAAACGCATCCTGAGCACCTACGACAATCAGGTGTGTGTTGAGGGGAATTTCTCCTTAAGTTCACTGTGATAAATTAGTTTAGCACCTGCCTGCTCCTGCCACCTGCAGGGTACTAATTACTCCCACCTTGCATAATTAGTAATTATTCTAAATCGAATAAGCCTTGTGTGGAGACCAAGGGGGCAGGGTGGCTTTTTCTCTTTTCTTTTTCTTTTTATTCTTTCTTTCTTGTTTGCTTTTTTTTCTTTTTAATTCAAAACACCTTTCAGCTACTAATTATTAATCCCTTCCTACTTCCTCCTTCCAGGGGAAGCTCGCTGGGCAGGGATGCCACAGGGATGGAACCACTTGCTAGAGCCGCCACCTGCTAGGCTCCCAAGGAGGGACATCAGAGCCCCAGACCTCAGGCCCACGGTCAAGGCAGGGTTTGAAGGTGGGGAGCGCAGGGTCTTTTGCTCTGGTCTGGAGGGCGAAAGGCCACGCTACACCATGTTTCTTCTCTACAGCTCTGTGTTCACCTGAGCTGAGCACCCGGAGAAGGTTTCAGAACCTCCTGCCTCCCCCCAGAGGGTTAACCAAAGCCCCAGGCGTGTGCTGACCTGCTCTCAGTCCCCGCAAGAAGCGTCATTGGTGGCAGTGGCAGCCGCAGAGGAACACCCCCCACCGCCCCCCACCCCACCACCTGCAGGCCTGAGCATTTCCAGCTGGAGGGGAATGCAGAAGGGGCTGAGACAAATAGGGACGGGCCCTCTCCCTCCCCTGCCAGCCCCCCCCCCCCCCCCCCCCCGCCAGCAGAGCAAGTGAGCCCTCAGGGACTGTCTGTGCCCAGGTCCATAGCTTCCTTTCAAGGGGGCGGGGAGGGGGCGTAGGGGTCAAGTCCTGGGACCCAGTCAGAGTAGAGGGAGGACGGAGAACTTTCCCATCTGGGTCTTGGAGCCTGGAAGTGCTGTCTTGCAGCCGGCCGAGCCAGAGCCAGAGCCAGAGCCAGTCGACCCAGAGAAGTGTTGCCATCAGAGCCTGGGTCGGGCGGGGGCACCTTCCCCTGTTTATTGGATCAGCTGTCACGGGGAGGCACCTCCTCCCTGGCCCTCTGCCTCTGCTGGAGGTGACCTGGCAGGCGGTCTGGTCACACCCTTCCCCTCTACATTAGAGACAACCTGTGGCGGCGGGGACTCCTGAGACCTGTGCTGAACGCGTCCCCTTGTCCAAGGCACGGGGGACCCTACATTCGAGCATCCCCAACCAAGGGAGGAGAGCAGCCTCAGGGAAAAGGCAGCGTAAGGTGCAGGGGTAGGAACCTGGGGTGGGGGGGAGGAAAGCATCCCCCGAGCCCACCCGAGCCTGGGCATCCTGCCCTGTCCCAGGCCACCGCTCCCCACCCCGGGAGGTCGGGCCCCACGGGAGGCGTGGGTCGGGGCCAGCCATGGGCACGATGCCCTGGGAACCGGAAGGGAGGCTGCCAGGCCACCTAAGCAGCTGGGCTTGGGTCTGAGGAGAACAGCGTGAGCGCACCCAAGGGCTCAGAACCGCTTGCTGGAGGGTGACCGGGCTGCGAGGGTGTCCGGCAGCGGCGGGTCCTGGGCAGGGAGCACTCCCCGCACGCTGCGGCCCCAGGTCCCCGGGCCACGGGGGGAGGCTGGGGTCACGGTAGGGCAGGGGGTGCCGGTCTGCAGCTAAGCGTCCCCCAGTAGGCCTGGGCGCCGAGGCGGCGGGCAGCGCCTCCCCCCGACCCCGCGCCGGAGGGGCCCGGCTTCTGCAGCTGAGGCCCAAGCTGAGGCCCGGGGCACCTGCGGGAGCGCGGCGCGGCGCCTCAGGGGCGGCCCTTCCCGGGTTCGAGGAGGGCGCGGGAGCCACGGGAGGGGGCGGCGGCGGCTCACCTCGGCCCAGGGCCCGCGCGGCGGGGGCCGCCCCGGCCGAGCGCCTCCGCTCCCGCAGGCAGCGCTGCAGCGCCCTCAGCTTCTCCTCCTCGCGCTGCACCGCGTGCTTCCGCTGCCGCCGCGCCTGCCTGCTCAGGTGGTCCTCGCCGCACAGCCGCCGCGCCGCCGCCGCGATCTGCCGCTGCACCGCCAGCTCGCGCTCCAGGCCGCCCAGCGGGTCCTGCGGGGCGCGGGGTCAGGCGCCGAGCACCCGCGCCCCCCCCGCCCCGCCCCGCCCCGCCCTCCTGGGGGTGCCCGGGGGGGGGGGGCCGGCCTCGGGGCGGAGCGGCCGGGCCTCAGGAGCCGCCCCGCAGGCCGCGCCGCGCCTCTGCCCGCCTCACCTCTCCGCGCAGGGCCCGCTCGTCCAGCCTGTAGGCCGCCCCGACCCTGCGCCGCACCTTGGGCGCCTTCTCCCCGGGCCTGAGGGGGTACTCCGCGGGCAGCAGCCCCGTCAGCTCCTGCGGGGAGGCGCGTCAGCCCGCCGGCTCGCCGCCCGCACCCCTGCCCGCCCACCGCCGGCCCAGCCCCCCAGGGAGCGGGCTCCCGCCAGCCCTCACCGCCTCCCTGAGGCACAGCCTCCTCAGCTCCTCCAGCCGCGCCTCCAGCCGCGCCTCCAGGGCCCTCTGCTGCTCGCGGCCCGCGGGCGCCAGCTCCTTCAGCGGGGACACCGGGCTGTCGGGGCCTGGGGGCGGCAGGGGGCGGCAGGGGGGCGGCTCGCGGGCGCTCCGGCTCCGGGCGCGACGCCCCCACACGCCCCCTTGCGGTCCCGGGCGCCGCGGCAGCTGCACACTCGCCCGGGCACAGCCTCGCGCCGCCCGCCGGGCCAGGGGAGGGCAGCCCCGCCGCCAGCACCACGCCGGCCCTCCTCCCCCTCCTCCCCCTCCTCCTCCTCCTCCTCCTCGCCCCCCTCCTCCCCCTCCTCCTCCTCGCCCCCCTCCTCCCCCTCCTCCTCCTCGCCCCCCTCCTCCCCCTCCTCCTCTTCCTCCTCCTCCCTGTTCCCCTCCTCATCTTCCACCTCCCCCTCCTCCTCCCCCTCTTCCTCCTCCCCTTCCTCCTTCCCTCCTCCCCCTCCTCCTCCCCCTCCTCTCCTCCTCCCCCTCCTCTCCTCCTCTCCCTCCTCTACCTCTCCGCTCCTCCTCTCCTGCCTCCCTCTCCTCCCTTCCTCTTCTGCCTCCCCCATCTCCTCCCGTCATCCCCGTCCTCCTCCTCATCCCCCTCCTCCACTTCTCTGCCACTCTCTCTTTCTCTCTCACTCACATTCGTGCTGCTTCTTTCCTCTCTTCTGTCAGGACTAGGCCCACAGACTCAGGCCACTGAGAGGCCCTTTCTAGTAGCCAGATAAGATTTTTCTACTTCTTAGTAATCACTAGGGCCAGAAGTGCGGAGACCTGTTCCAGATAGGATCAGACCTCCAGGCCGGGCCATCTAGGAAAAACTGCAGCCCCTCCAGGGTCTAGCCCCCAGCGGAGGCCTCCCCCACCCACCCCACCTGCCCCCTACTCAGCTTCCAGCCACTCGGCCTCCCAGCCCTGGGGCCCACCGGCGGGATTCCCCAAACCACTCACCAGACTGCAGGATGATGCCACTGTCGGTGTCGCTGACCTCATCCTTACTCTCCATGGTGGATTTCTGGGAGGCGGGGGCACAGAGTAGGGAGGGGTGACCCCGTTCCCAACCTGAGCCAGGATGTGGCAGTGGCCTGCAGTTTCCCCAGCTTTTAAGAGAACGATAAAACAGGCTGCGCGTGAAACCTCTTGGTTCCAAAGAGAGCTTAGGAAGAGGAGATGCTTGAGGGCAGGGGGAGAGGAAGTGAGGGCCGTTTCTGGGACAGGTGTGGGGGGTTCTCAGTGTTGGAGGTGCTGAAGAGAAGCCTCCGTGGGCCTCACCAGCAAACCTGTTCTCGGGGGGGCTCTCTGCACCCACCCTAGCCCCCCGCTGCCTCCTTCCGTGGCCACAGGACCACTAAGCCTGGGGAGATGGGTAAGGAAAAGAGCAAGAAAGAGGATGAAAAGGAATGGGATGAGAAAAATGGGTGGGAGGGCAAAGCAAGGAGGAAAGAGAGCAGAAAGGGAAGACGTCTTTTTAGGGTACAGCCATCCCCATGGGGCTGATTGTCCTCAGCCTGGGGACCCAGGAGGCAGGAGGCCTGTCCCACTGGCCCCGTGGGTGACAGCACCTCAAGAAGGGGGTGGGCACTGGGTCCTGCTGCTCTGTCCTCTGGACCAGGGTATTCATCCAAAGGCAGGTGCCAGAGAGCTGTCCCAAAGCCCTGAAATAATTCCCAAGCCACTATGTCTGAAGACCCCTCAAGGAGGAGTCGGCTGAGACCCCCTAGACCCCACAGCCAGGGGAGACCCAGCGTGTGTGTATGTGTGTCAGGGTCACAGGCGGAGTGGGGGGGTTTGTGACTAGAGCGGACGCTGCCCGAGGACAGAAGGAGCCCACCCATCCCCTGCCTCCCGGGGCCACTTGGGTGGCACAGGGATAATCTCAGTGTGTTTTGGCCCGGCCGGGCACCAGACGCCCAAACAACACCTGCTGTTCGCCCCCTCGCATCTCACCGCACTCACACCCCTGGTCGGGGCCCAGCTGGCCAGGGCCTGGCAGCTGTTGGCTGGAGCAGAGGTGGGGAGGGGCGGGTGGAGCCCCGGCGGGCGATCTGGAAGGAGAGCCCAGCCACCTCCTCACTGAGTCAGCCCATTGAGCAACAGTCCAAAAGTCCTTCTGAGTTTCTGTCTGGAGTTTATCCTGCCTCCCCAGGCACAGGGCCACAGGGTGGAGGAGAGGGCTACACACACACACACACACACACACACACACACCCCGCCACCAGCCAAGGGCAGCGGGGAGCAGGCTTTGGGCAAACAGCACAAGCGAGGCAAGGACAGGGAGGGAGGACTGCGACGGCCACGTCCCCGGGAGGACCTCTGCCTCCCGAGACCGGAGGAGCAGGAACCATCGAGCACTTTTATAGACCCCATAAACCATACGGCCCGTCAGAGTACCCGTCAGAGTACCGTGAGCAACAACAATAAAAACAGCCCGGAAGACAGTATGTACCTGCCCTTTGGAATTTCAATCTTCCAGGGAAGTCTAGAGAATGGATGGTAGGATTAAAAAAAAAAAGTTTATGCGGGGTCTTTGCAAACATGCCAAAGAGGGAGACGGCCCGTGTTCTGGAAGGCCAGGACGGCCAGGACTGGGGCTTGGCGCGAGAGCCACCTGTGCGGGGCCGTCCCGCCCCCCTCGGGCGCCGGGAGCAGGCCGGGGGCAGCCTGTAGCCTCCCCAGCGGCGGCAGCGCCCCCAGAGCCGGGGGCCAGGAGGTAATGTGCAAGTGAAGCCATTAATTAGTCACACTTGCTAATTAATTATTAACCACTAAGGAGTTGCCTTGGGAAGCTGTGCGATCTCGCCCGTTTCCCTCCTTGGCTGCTGCTTGGAGTGGCCCCGACAGAGGGGTGGGGGTGAGGGGCCCGGCACCCCCCCTCCCCTCCGGGGCTCACTGCTGGGTTCCGGGCGCCCCAGTCTGACGCTGGGCTGACTCGGGCTCAACCCCTGAGACTGGGAGGCTCCGTGCAGCCCCCTGGTTCCTCCTGGTTCCTCGTGGCGCAGCCAGGAGACCGCACTCCCGCCCCGAGGCCGCCCCTCGCGGGGACCCCGCTCAGCTCCCCTCCACCCACCGCCCAGGAGTCTGTCGGAAGGAGGCAGCTGCGGCCCTGGGGGCGACCCCTGACCCAACATGGTCTGGGGGGAAGGGCAGAGGAGGAAAGGAGAGGCAAAGAGGGAGGAGGGAAAGACCAGCGCTGCAGCCCCCAGGCCGAGCCACCGAGGACCCCCCCACAGCCGTGCCCCCAAAGCCAGGCCCTGGGCCTCTCCCTTTCTCCAGTGGAGACTGAGGCCTGGGGACCACAGCAAAGGCTCCGCATCTGGGCCCAGCAGCACCCCCATCGTCTTGTGCTGGGACACAAGGAGGAAGGGGGCGGTGGTGATGAAGGGGGGTGGCGGCCACGGCTCCTGCAGGGACTCCCCGCCGCCCCCTGGTGCCAGCCTGCCCCTCTGCCCCAAAGACCTGCTCCACCCTGCCCTGCCCTCACCTGCTCCTGGGGTTGAGTCCAGGATCCCAGAGACAGCCCCTGTTCCCAGGTCAGGGGGCTGCGGGGTGTCGCATGTCGCTGCAGGGAGTCCCAGGCCACAGGCCGGCCTCCCCTGCTCTCTCTGTGACCTGGCTCAGGCTCCACTTGCTGTTGCCGCCGCGATGGCCGCCCCTCCCTCTGGGCCGCCTGCTGGCCCGCCTGCCTTTCCTCCTAGGCTGCCTGCCGGCCCAGGGGAACCAGGTTACTTGTTAGGACTTGAGTCAGAGGGGAGGAGCAGGTGAGCAAGTCCTTCCCTGAACTAATCTGGCTGTGGCTGTTGTTGCCAGCAGGCAGCTCCTGGGCCTCTGCACTTCCGGGGGCGGAGGAGTGGGGGTGAGTAGGGAGAAAGGGGCTCCCCACGGAGGAGCCCTAGAAGAAGGCAACAGGGGTCACGTCTTCATGGCCTCAAGGGACCCTAATGCAACATGGTGAGCTGTTAGGTGCACAGTTGCCCTCCTGACCCTCACTTTCCCTCTCCAGAAATCAAGGCACACAAGGCCCCCAGAAGTAGGGGAAGGGTCCACCATCCATGGGGATACCAGCAAGAAGTTGACAAAACGACAATAGGTCCTTGCTCGTTCCATCCACTGAAATGGAGACCAAGGCCTGAGTTTTGTCTTTCTCGAATCAGGTTTTAAAAAACTTCAGGCAACAGGCACCTGGGTGGCTCAGTGGGTTATGCATCTGCCTTGGGCTCGGGTCATGATCCCAAGGTCCTGGGATGGCGCCCCCCATTGCACTGGGCTCTCTGCTCAGCGGGGAGTCTGCTTCTCCCTCTGCCTCTGCTCTGCCCTTTCTCTCTCTTTCAGATGTGCTCTCTAATAAATAAAATCTTAAAAAAAAAAAAACTACCGCTTATTTAAAAGAAGACAAAACAAAAACATCAGGCAAGGCAATAACTATGGAACTCCACACGGGAAGGCTCTAGGGTCCTAAAGAAAGCAAGAGTGTTCTCTCCATCCTAGACATTTTCCCCCCGGATCATCACAGCCTATTTATTACTTACATCCATCCCTCAGTAGGGTGTGTGGAGCACTAAGCTGAACCCCAGTCCTGGCCCCTGCTCCACAGGAGAGCCACTGTGACCCCAGTATCTCAGCCCATGCCCCAATCATGAGGAACCAGAGACCAAAATGGAACTTGTTCTCTCCAGATAATAAGCCTCCAGGTCTCCTACCCCGTGGATCCTCAGGCCAACCAAACACTGTTCGGAAGTCAGCCCATTTCATTGGGAGAAGCAAGGGCTAAGGCCACCTGTTGCTACGCCATGGACAACACGGGACGTACAGGAGATTAAGGACTACACCCCTCACAGCCTCATCTCACCACCTCCCTTTCTCCGATACTCCCACGGCGCCCCTTAACCCTGGGGTCTCAGCACCTCAACTTGGCTCTGGATTGCTACCCGCCCCAGCTACATACCTCCACCCCCACCTCCAAACCTCATCCCCTTCCCCATTCCCCAGGGCTGGGATGATGGAAGAAGTCTGCTCCCCCCAGCATCTCCTGTGGAGCAGAGCTGTGTCACTGACACAATTCTTTTGTGTGCCTCCTCCCCAGCATCCCCCACGGGCCCTACACACAGCCCCCCATGCCCCCGCACCTTCACATTCCTGTACACACCCTCTTTCCAAACAATGCTAGCCCCAGAGTCTTCCAGACTGACCACCTCCTTCTCTCCCCTGGCTGAGGCTGAGGGGCCCTGGCAGGGGGCAGACCCTTCCTGTGATGTGGAGCCAGCTTTGGGTCTCCCAAGAGCTGCAGCCCTTCCCTCCCCCTAGTCCTCTCCATCCCCCAGCAGGCTTGTCACATTCTTTCAATGACAAACAGAGAGAGATTGACTGGGTGTAACTGGTTCTCTTCCTCCACCTTGCCCATCCCCCAGCTCCAGGTGGGGGGTGTGTGTAGTGGAAGTTTCTAGAACCAGCTGGTAGCATGTATTTTAATGCACAAAATGAAATTAAGAGAATCACTAAGAGAAACAACTATATTGTTGTTATTGTATTGTTGTTCTAAAAACAGAAAAACTTAGTAATATATGTGCTTCTTTATTAACGGGATTCAGCAGTGGGTAATTTCACAGAAGTGATGAATGTGAACGATACTTCAAGGCAGTTACGACTGCAAAGTGATGTAAAACTATCTATTAATGGCAAAGTCACAGGTACGGCCTATGCTTTCTTGCCTTCGTAATTGAAAGCATTGCTAAATTTTTGTGAAAGGCTATTGTGAAATAAATTCTTTTTTTCCCATCTAAGTTTACAAACTCTGAATTCTACCCACAGATGCTTCGGTGCCCAGGACCCAGTTAAGAACCCCACCTTCAGGTAACCCCTCATCTCTGAGCTCAGAGGAGAGAAACAATAATCAGCTCACTGCATTGATCCTCTGGGATTCTCAAAAGCCCCTCATTCCCTCGAATTCACAAGCAGCATTTCCAGACCAGCAGAACCTAAGGTTCGGGATGGGACTAGCAAACCAACTCTCCCAGGAACCCCAGATCCAATGGGTTGGAGCTCACTGTCTGCCACGCTGGTCAACTCAAAATACCAAAAGGGAGGTGGGCACCCCAGAACTGGCTGGGAACTTTGGGGCTCAGTGCCTCCCTCCCAGCCAGCCTGGGGGATTGGGTGCTGATCAGTGCCCTGCCCCAAATCCCAGAGCATCAGCACCAAGACCACCACTCGGTGGTGGAGGAAGTGGGCTTTGCTTGAACAGAGTCAGAGTCCTTGGAATCTGATTGTTGAAAGGAGAAAAACTGCATTTCTTTCGGGTTTTCACTCCCCGAGGGCAAGCCCCCAAATGAGGAAACTTCCACACTGTGCAGCCATCCTCTCCTGCATTTTTTTTTTTCTTTTTAAGTCCCTTCCTTAAGTTTCTTCCGATGCAGGAGAGCCTGTAAGTTGTTTCAAGCAAGGGCCTCATGCTCCCAGCCTCGCACTGCCACCAGCACCGGGCCAAGGACCCCTGGGCTCGCCTGAGACCCCGCGTAAGGAATTGGGGAGCCGCTGGTCGCCGCGCGAGTCCCCAGCGCAGAAAGCAGCGGGGTGGCCCGACCTCGGGGCGAGGGGCCCGGGACGGTTTTCCTTCCCCACGCTGGTCTCCTCCCCCCGGGAAAGGTGCTCACTCCCAGCAGGCGCGGGTGGCGCGGACGAGCAGGGCGCACGTCCCCTGGAGCCTGGAATGCGCCCTGAAACCGGACCTCCGGGCTCTCCTTAAAAAGCCCCTTTGTCCGTCCACGCGCCCCTCCCCCACCGCGCCCTCCGCATCCCCGCGGCCCCAGACTTTGCTCCTTTTGTTCGGCTGCCTCCTGGCTTCCCGGAGCCGGGCCGGGGTCCGCAGGCACGCGGAGGGTCCCCGGTCCCGGGGCGCGGGCTGGGAACGCGCGCTCTGGGGAGGGCCCCGGGGACTCCAGCCCCGTCCAGGACCCTGTCCCCGGAGGGCCCGCTCCGCGCAGGCCGGAGACCGCGGGGTCGGGAGCTTGACCCCCCGAGGTCCCCCGCGCGGCGTCCCCTGGCTCCCCCCTTACCTGTCCCATGGAGCTCCGGCGCCGCCCGCCTGGCCCCGCGCCCCCCGGTCCTGCCCCGCAGCTTCGGCCCCCGTGGGTCCGGGCCACCTCCTCCCTCCCCGCGTCTCGCCCCGGCCTTCCCTCCCGGGAGGTATTTCATTTAACTTCGGCATTTGCAGCATCCCAAATGTTAAAGATCCCAAGACATCTGTCCCCTGGGGCGTACCAAGGCCCAGAGGAGGGAGGGGGAAGCGGCGGGAAGGGACTCAGGGCTGCGAGCCACGGGGCGGGGCGGGGCCCCACCTCGGGGCGGTCGGACGCCGGCGGGGGTCGGGGTCCCCGGGGGACCCGGTCCGAGGGGCCGGGCTGCCCCCTTCCCGCGCTCGGGGGCGCGGCCGCGGCGGGACCCCCCCGGCGCTGCGGGTTCCGCCGCCCGGGCGGGACGAGGCTGGGCTCCCCGGCCCCGGGCCGCCTTTCATCCGCGCGCTCCCGCCTGGCCGGGGGCCGATCCCTTCCCGGGGACCCCGGGGTGAAAGAATGAGAGCAGCGGGCGAGGGCGCCCCCCGCAGCCCCTCCCCCCCTGGCCGGTGCCCTTCCACCCGCCTGCCCCTCTGCTTCCCACTCCCCATCCCCCATCCCCTCCATCCCCCCTGCCCCCATCCCCTCCATCCATCCCCCCTGCCCCCTACCCCCTCCATCCCCTATCCCCATCCCCCACTCTCTCCATCCCCCCATCCCCCACCCCCTCCATCATCACCCCTTCCCCCACCCCCTCCATCATCCCCCCCTCCATCATCCCCCCATCATCCCCCCATCATTCTCCCCGCCCCAGCCCACTCCCGGTCAGCGCCTCGTACTGTCCCGCTCCCTCCTTCCCCTGCAGCCATCCTCAGTCGCAGACCCGCGTCCCTGCTTTCATCTGTGCTGGAATGTACCGAGCACCTACTAGTGCTGAGCACGGTGGATCGCGGTTCAAACTCTCCCCTGGATGATTCCCCCATTGAGGCGAGTAAACGAACAGGAATAGGATCAGGGAAGTAAGTAAGGGCTAGAACCCAGGGCCGAGGGAAGGAGAGAGAGGGAAAGGGAAGGTGGGCCAGACTGAGGGTGGCAAAGCCGCGGAAGGCAGTGCCGGGAATTTGGAAGGTGTTTGGAGCGGGTGCAATCATCCGGGCAGAGTGTGTACAGGAGAAGAGGATGGCGGGAGGGGAGGAGACGGTGGAATTTGGGAACAAGGAAGCTCCTGAGGCAGTGATGACGGGATATATACAAAAGCAGCACGGTAGGTTCTAGGAGCTGCAGGGGATTTGGAGTGTAGGATGCTGAGGAGGAAAAAGAGTGGAAACAAAGAAAGACAAGGCCTAAGTGGCAGGCAGAGGCTCGTCAGGAAGCGGGGCAGCTCTGTATGGTTGTCCAGGTTGTGCACTGTCCACCCAGGACTCACTTGTGTTCCACCCACCACACTGTATGCCCGGGTCACGCCTAGAGGCAGTGACTTTCTCTCATTTGTATGAAGGCACTACATGAGCTAGGTCCACTGAAGAGCTGGGCGGGCTAGCTAAGATTTAAGATTTCTTCCTTTTTTTTTTTTTTAAGATTTTATTTATTTATTCATGAGAGACACAGAGAGAGTGAGAGAGGCAGAGACACAGGCAGAGGGAGAAGCAGGCTCCATGCAAGGAGCCCTACAGGGACTCAATCCCCGGTCCCCAGGATCACGCCCTGGGTCGCAGGCTGCCCAGATTTAAGATTTCTATGGAGAAACTGAAGAGAGGCTACCTGTATTAGTTGAGGTTCTTCAGAGAAACAGAATCAATAGGATATACGTACATGAGACAGAGAGACAGAGGTGGGGGAGGAGGAGACTTCTTCTAAGGGATTGTTTCATGCTATTGGAAATACTGATAAGTCCCAAATCTGCAGGGTGGCCTGACACGCTGGAGACCCAGAGAAGACTGCAGTTCGAGTCCAAAGGCCGCCTGCTTGCAGAATTCCTTCTTCATCGGAGGGGGTCAGTCTCTTCTTTATATGAAGAAGGCCTTCAACCGACCGGCTGAGGCCCACCCACATTATGGAGGAGAATCTTTTTTACTCAGAGTCTACCGCCCCATGTAAAAATGTTAATCTCATTTAAGAATACCTTCACAGAGGGGCACCCGGTGGCTCAGTCAGTAGGATGTGCGACTGGATCTCAGGCTTGCAAGTATTAGCTCCACGTTGGATGGAGAGACTTCTTAAAAAAAAATATCTTAAAAAAAGAAAAAGAAAAATACCTTCACAGAAACATCTAGAATAATGTCTGACCAACTATCTGGGTACCACAGGCCTAGCCAAGGTGATACGTCAAATTATCCATCACACTACTGAAAAGTGTCAATCCAGAACCAGGCCGACTCACTTTTAGATATTTGATGAATCAGCAAATGGAGATGGGAAGGTTCAGAAACAGAGCTGCGTAGGAGGTAGACCTGGCTCCACTTCACTATTGACTAAAGACGGCAGGGAGGAGAGGGAAGGGGCGAGGAGCTCCCAGGTTCCTAGCTCGGGGGCTCAGTGTGGGGTGTGCTCACCCGAGGACACAAGTGATGTCCAGGGGACAGCCTCGTGGGGCGCTCGGAAGCACAGGGAAAAGGTTGGAGAAAGGCCGCAGCTTGGAGCGGGTGCAATCATCCGGGCAGAGTGTGTACAGGAGAAGAGGATGGCGGGAGGGGAGGAGACGGTGGAATTTGGGAACATGTCAGGGATAGACAGAGGGAAAAGTGCCTTTGAAGGTAAGCATTATTATTATTACTTACGCAGTGGGACAACTTGTTGCAACGTTGATTTGCATGCCTTCTCCCTTCCGGTCCACCCCTCCTTTTTCTCTGGGAGGAAAGCAGAAGCTTCCAGAAGGCCTTAGCACTAAGCCTCCTGAGACAATGTCAGGGATCCTGAGGGGCATGGGCAGAGATGTGGCTTTTGAAGGCCAGGAAATGAGGTGTGACGGCCTGAGAAGGTGGAGGAAAATAGCGTGTGTCCGGAGCAGCAGGACCCTGAACAGGGCTTCACACGGTGCCCTCGGGAGGTGGCAAGACCCCAGTAGGGCTGGCGGGTAGGATGCCTGGCCCCCAGGTTCTGGCCTCAATGAACCCCAGCACCACCGCACGCGGCCAGCAGGCAGGAGCCAGGCTCCTGGAGACTCCCGGGGGCCAGAGCAGCTACACTCAGCCCTAACCTGCTCGCTGGCCGGCCCCTAGGCCTCCAGAATTCTGCTTGAGAAAAAAAAAAAAAAGAATTCTGCTTGAGAAACCAGCGGCTTTTGTCATCCCGCAGGCCCAGGGCAGAATCAAACTGGTCCCTTCGGTGGTTTGGTCAGGTAAGCATCCCCCTTCCGCTCAGGTCATGATCTCAGGGTCCTGGGATCAAGTCCCGTGTGGGGCTCTCTGCTCAGCAGGGGAGCCTGCTTCTCCCTCTCCCTCTGCTCCTGCTCCTGTGTTCTCTCCCTCCCTCTCTCCCTCCCTCTGTCTCATAAATAAACAATCTTTAAAAGCAAAAAATAAGAAATAAAATGATGTTTGTGCCTTACAAACCAGAGTTTGTAGGTTGGGATTCGTAGCAGTACTATTATCTTCATTTAGAGACAAGGAAGCTGAGCCCTATGAGAGCTAAATAATCGGGTTAAAGCCACACAGCCAGTGAGTGACCGGTGTGGAACCGGAGGGTCGACTTTTCTAATTCCATAGCCCTAAACCGGTGCTTGAGAACTTCCGATACCTAAAGGACCCATCAGACCCAGCGAAGGAATGAAGTGTGTCCGGTGGAGGAATTGGGGCCCTCCCACGTGGCCCTGTTTCACTGGCTGCACAGGGGGGAGACTGGCAAATTTCGGTCCTGAGGTTCTGTCCCAGGGGGCCGTCACTGCAGCTGTTGGGACAAGGAGAAGGGCTTCTCTTGGGTAGGGTGGCTCAGTGGTTTAACTTCTCCTTTGGCCCGGGGAGTGATCCTGCGATCCTCGAGTCCCACGTCAGGCTCCCTGCATGGAGCCTGCTTCTCCCTCTGCCTGTGTCTCTGCCTCTCTCTCTCTCTCTCCTCTGTGTCTCTTGAGAATAAATAAAATCTTTAAAAAGGGGGTGGGGGGCTTCTCTTTTATTTTTTAAATTTTATTTATTCACAAGACACACAGACTGAAGCAGAGACCCAGGCAGAGGGAGAAGCAGGCTTCCCGCGGGGAGCCTGATGCAGGACTCGATCCCACGACCCCGGGTCACGACCTGAGCCATCCGTGGAGCACCCCCCGGGTGCCCCAAGGGTTTGTCTCTTATTTTTTTTAATTTTTAAAATACTTTATTATTCATGAGAGACAGAGAAGCAGGCTCCATGCAGCGAGCCCATCGTGGGATCCCGAGTCTCCAGGATCACACCCTGGACTGCAGGCGGCGCTGAACCGCTGCGCCACCCGGGCGCCCCAAGGGCTTGCCTCTTAAAAGCAGGAGCTGGCGATCCTAATGTTTACGCGAAGTCTCCTGACCTGCACCCATTTGCTTCTTGGAGGAGGAACGCGGAAGGGGTGCGGCGAGGTGCGCGCTCCTGGGGCGGGCGGGGCGGGCGGGCAGGTGCGGGCGGCGGACGCGCGGGCCGCGGGGGCCGGGAGGGGGCGCTCCGGGGCGAGGCGGCCCAGCGCCCAGCAGGTGTCCCCCTTCGGGGGCTGAGGGGGCGCGGCTCCCCCCGCCGCGTGGCTGTTCCTGGGAAGGGGTGGCGGGGTCTTGGCTTTGTGCGGGGCGCGGGCGAAGGCAGGGGACCCACCCGGCGGCTCCCTGCAGCTCAGCCCCTGGAGCCCCGGGGGGGAGGGGGGGCTGTCTACACCGCGGCGGCCCTCCGCACGCTGGGGCGCAGGTGTCCTTGGGCTCCCCGGGGGCTGAGGGAGAAGGATGAGCCGCTTCTCGGCGCCCAGACTGTGCCCCGTCGATGCCCTCTGCGAGGAGCTTTCTGGAAAGCCCAGCATGACTCGCGGCCGCTTCCTCTGCCGACCGCATCCTGGCGCGCGGGGGCGGGGGCGGGGGCGGGGGCGGGAGGGGCGCTGCCGGGGCCCGACGCGTGTGGGCGGCCGGTGGGTGGGGGGACCCGTGGGAGCTGCGGGCACCCCCAGGGGCCACGCGGCGGGGGGATCGCTCCCCTGCTCAGGTCAGAGCAGCTGGGGCGAGACCCTGCGTCTAGAGGGCGCTTGCGGCTCAGGGCAGACCCTGGGGGGGGGGCGCTCACACCACCCCTGCACGGGTGGAGCAGGGCCCGCCTCCCCCAGCCGCGGGGTCCCGGCCGGCACTGCAGGGGCTGCCGCGTGCCACCAGGCCCTGTCCCCGCGAGCGCCTGCCCCTCACCCCCTCCCTCTCTCCCTCCCTCCTCCCTTTCACTGCTCCTCCTCCCCTCCCTCTCCACCCCTCCCTCTCCACCCCTCCCTCCTCCACCCCTCCCTCCTTCACCCCTCCCTCTCCACCCCTCCCTCCCCTACCCCTCCCTCTCCACCCCTCCCTCCTCTACCCCTCCCTCTCCACCCCTCCCTCCTCTACCCCTCCCTCTCCACCCCTCCCTCCCCTACCCCTCCCTCTCCACTTCTCCATCTCCACCCCTCCCTCCACTCCTCCCTCTCCACCCCTCTGTGTCCACCCCTCCCTCCTCCACCCCTCCCTCTCCACCCCTCCCTCCTCTACCCCTCCCTCTCCACCCCTCCCTCCCCTACCCCTCCCTCTCCACTTCTCCATCTCCACTCCTCCCTCTCCACCCCTCCCTCCTCCACCCCTCCATCTCCACGCCTCCCTCCTCTACACCTTCCTCCCCACCCCTCCCTCCTCCACCCCTCCCTCTCCACCCCTCCCTCCTAGCCCCCAGGGCCGCCAGAGGATTCCACAGGACTGGTGGAGCGCCTCTGCGGAGCCCTGGCCCCCAGAGCCCCTCCTGCCCCTTCCTCTGAGGCACAAGGCCCGTTTCAGCCTGTCCTCCGCGGTGGGGCCACCAGGGGGCGAGGGCTGACCGCGCTTGGGTGTGGCGGGAGGGGGTGGGGGGACGCCCTGGTGCCCTGCCCGCACCCTGGAGGAAACAGACCCTGCGGGTGAAGAGTGGAGCTGCCCCGCCTACCTAGCCTGACGCTGCCTTGCTGCCCAAGGCCGGCCCGGGAGGTCGGGGACCCTGTCTCTCCGGGGCAGATGCCCCCCCTCACTGCAAGCCCCAACCCCCAGCCTACCTTCCCTGCCCTGGGGTCACTGTCCCGCAGTGTCACGCCCTGGTCTCTGGCCATCCTTTGTTTCTAGAGACGCACAGGGAATTGGAAACTTTAAGGAAAGAGAGTGAATTAAAATTAAAAACAATCCAACCACGAAGACAGAAAGCTCAATACCAGAGCAGTGATGATTGTGGGGCTTGCAACTATGGCAGAGACCAGCATCCCCACGGGCGGCCGCGTGGGGCCTGAGGGCACCTCTGCTCCTCACCCCCCTTCCAGTGCTCCCGGAGAAAGCCCATATCTGCTACAGGTCAGCCTGGTCCCCACGGGGTTGCCTCCCTGGCCGGGTGAGTGTGGTGGAGAATTCCCAGGCCCCTGGTCCAAGTCCCTGTCTGAGCCGCACCCCAGGTCATGAGTTCGAGCCGCTGGCAGGGGGGTGAGAAAGGTGGAGGGCGAGAGTGGGGGCATCTGCTGCTCTGATCCGGGCCGGACCATCAGAACCCTAATAACCAGTTGCTTTTCTCAAAAGCCTGGAGACAGGGGTGCTCTCCAAAGTAGCACCTGACCTACTTGGGGCCAGGCCCTCACTTTACCTGGTAGGTGGTTATTGAGCAGCTCGGGGACATAATTTAGGAAACGTGTGCAAAGTGTGTGTTTTGGAGTCGGACAGACAGCCTCGGTTTCTTCATCGGTTACATGGGGATGCTGGGCCCCGGTGTGGTTGTGGTGAGGACGGTGAAATCGTGTAGATAAGGTGCGTTTCAGCATTATTTAACTATTGAAATCTCTCCACCCCGCATGGGGCTCCAACTCATGACCCTGACTCCACGGACTGAGCCAGCCAGGCGCCTGGGAATGGGAGCAATTTTTTTTAAAAGATGGGCTTCCCCCCCACACACACATTCCTAGTCTTAAAAGAAAAATAAGTTCTTCCTCACACCCTACACTCAGGGAAAAGAAAGAAAGAACCAAGAAAAAAGGAAAGAAGCTTCTGCATAATAATTATATCTTCAGTGGTCCAAAGCTGTTTACGGGGTACCAAGTTTCACTTCCTGTGGTTTAGCTGCTCGAGGCTTCAAAAGGCCACCCTCGTCCTGTGACCAGGCCTGGGTCTGGGGCCTTGGCATAGATTAACCAGAAACAAATTCCTGCCTCCCACCTCTGTCTCCTCTCAGAATACTCTAGTACAATGAGAAAGGGAGAGAAAGGAGGAGGGTTTCCTTGGGGTACAGTGCTCTGGAAGTCAGTTTGAAATGATCCCCAGAAGCTACATGTGACCTCTTCATACCTCCCACCCCAAAGCTCTTACCCCAACCCCTCTGTGACTGGTCAGTGCATTTTCATCTCTCTGTCCATGAATTCACACTCTAGAGCATTCTCTGCTAGCCCTGTGGGCGGTGGGCAGAGAAGGGGCTTAGGGCTTGGCGTCGGTCCCATGGACTGGCTGGAAGGCACCGAGCAGGGTCTGGTGGAGGATCTGGAAGCCGAGTTGAGCTGGGTGTCGGTGATGGGCAAGAGCCCCTCTCCCTCAGGGGAGAGGAGGCCACTCAGTTTGTCCAAGAAACTTCGAATACGTCTTGGACGCTGGAAAGTGGGTGATGCCTACTTTCTCTCCTTGCCCACGGCTAAGAGCTGGGATTCCAGCAGGCACAGCTGAGAACCCGAAAGGCAGTCTCTATATGGTCCAGAGCCAACGGTGAGTTCTTCTGGGGGGGGGGGGGGGGAGGTGGCCTAGGGGCTGGGGGACGGGGACCAGTTGAGCCTTATTTATCATTTCCACGCGGGCTTTTTACTGTGAAAATGTATTCTTTACTCATATGCAACTTCTGCAATTTAAAATTAGTAGTTTAGGATCCCTGGGTGGCTCAGCGGTTTAGCGCCTGCCTTCACCCGGGGCGTGGTCCTGGAGACTCGGGATCGAGTCCCATGTCGGGCTCCCTGCATGGAGCCTGCTCCTCCTCTGCCTGTGTCTCTGCCTCTCTCTTTCTGTGTCTCTTGTGAATAAACAAACAAATAAATAAAATCTAAAAAATAAAACAATAAAGAATTTTGCTAAGGAAACAAGGAAATGTTGATAATCAGCAAGTCTAGGTGATGGATAATGAGAGTTCATTACACTAGACGCTTTCTTTTTATTTCTGTTGGAGAGTATTCACAATAAAAAGCTTTAAACTATTATTTTAAACTACTAATTTTATTTTTTTTAAAGATTTTATTTATTTATTCATGAGAGAGACAGAGAGAGGCAGATCACAACCTGAGCCAAAGACAGACGCTCAACCACTGAGGCCCCCCAGGCGTCCCTTTAGCAAAATATTTTAAAGGAAATCCCAGACATGGGGCATAGCACTTCTAAATGTTTCGGAGTGCATCCCTGAAAAATAAACTGGGCACTTTTCTTACATAATCATGGTCATTATCACAATAGCCCCTTAATACCACCTGATACTAGGTCACAGTCAGAGTTCCCCGATTGCGCCAACACTGTCTTCTAAAGTTGATGTTTTTATCTGGGTCTAAGTGAGTTCTACACATTGTATTTGGCTCTTTTAATTTTGTGTAGGTTCCCTTCACCCCACTTGACTGTTTTGTTTTTTTATCATGTCGGTGACTTGTTGAAATCGGGTCACTTTTCTCATAAAATGCCCTACATTCTGTATTTTATCTGCTTGCCTTCTTGCGTCATCATTGCACTTGCTCCTGACCTCTATATTTCCCATAACCTGGAAGTCATCCCCCATCCCCATCCTCACAATCCTCTGTTGTCACATTGTGTTTTCTCCCTTCTCACTGAGAACTAATCCCTGAGGTGACATGTTAGCATCTTGTAATAATCCAGCTCTCGCCTCGTGGTTTTAGCATCTACCCGTGATTGTTCCCTGAATCAGTGACTGGCTTAGAGGTTGCAAAAGATGACTTTCTGTTTCTATTTAAAATAATTTTTTTCTTAAACAGCAGCAAACTTCCTATGGTGTGAGCAACCAGCTTCTTATTGACCTTCCAAATTCAGACTATAATATGAGAAATCTCCCAAAAGGTGCCCATATTGAATTTTTTTTTAGATTTTATTTATTTACTTATTTGACTGAGAGAGAGAGAGAGAGAGAGAGCACAGGAGCAGGGGCAGAGAGAGAGGGAAAGAGCAGGGAGCCAGACTTGGGGCTTGATCCCAGGAACCCCAGGATCATGACCTGAGCTGAAGGCACTTAATGGACTGAGCCCCCCAGGCGCCCCAATGATTTATTATATATTTTTTAAGATTTTATTTATTTACTCACGAGAGACACAGAGAGAGAGAGAGAGAGAATGGCAGAGACACAGGCAGAGGGAGAAGCAGGCTCCATGCAGGGAGCCCGATGTGGGACTCAATCTTAGGTCTCCAGGATCATGACTTGGGCCAAAGGCAGATGCTCAACCACTGAGCCACCGAGGCGTCCCTGATTTATTATATTTTGAAATAACTTCCCTATTCACACAGCACTCGGAGGAGCCGGTGCTCTGCTCTGAGTCTAAGAGTACCTTCCAGAGGGCCGAGAGTATGTGTGCGTGGAGCTCCATTGGTACCAGACCACAGAGAAACAGGTTCTTAAGCGTCAAAAAGGGTTTATCAAGTGGGCTAATAAATGAATATTACTTTCAGACTTGATGTTAGTTGTTTTTCTCGCCTTGTCTTGCCTCGATGGGCTTGATCATAGTGATGGATGTGGCATGGTCGAATTGTTGACTTTCTGTGTGTGGGTGGGCTGTTTTGCCTTCATTCTTTGATTTTTAATTGATGGATATATGCTTTCAACCTTTTAGTGGGTGCGTTTTATAAAATATTTAAAAAATTTTAAGAGTAGTAAATTAGCTAAGAATCTGGAGAACAGGTTGGGGCTGTAATCATGGGGCTGTGGACCAAAGAGGCCCCATCATCCAAGCCCCACTCGGGGCTGGGACCTGGCCTGCAGCAGCCTGACCATCCCTTGCTGGACACGGCACCTCAGCAGCGCTGTTGCAGTGCATGAGGCTCCCGGCCCAGCTCAGGTCAGAGAATGTTCTGGGCTCTTCAGGACAGTCCCAGCCCCGAGGGACAGAATAACCAGAGTCTACTCACAGGCTTTCACTCAAGGGAACCTGGTGGTCAATCAATTCTCTGGAAACCAATAATATACAAAATTGATTTATTCACAGAATTATGTACAGAATTCTTCATATAATTTTGAGTTTCCAGAAAGAGGAAAAGAAAAATAACATTTTGCCCACAATTAAAAGTCTGCGTGGCTTTTATTTCGTCGATGCCAGGAAGCCTACACTTTCCATCTTTTCTGTGTGTGGGATGAAGACTCAAGTTGCCAGTGATTATTATTCTTCAGGGGAACTAGGAATCTTCTTAATTTCTCTAGTCCCACGGCCTTGCTGATGAAACCGATGCATGGCAACTGCAAAATAAAAATATGTTGAATCAATGAGTTTAAGAGGAGAGATCCAAAGCCACGGTTTAATTCAATTCCATTTAATAAGTAGTTTGTGTTGTTTCTTTAACTCCCAATAATTAGAGTAAACGTCTAATGCTTAATATGGGTCACGTAGCCCTCAGCACTTCATATTAACACAGGTAACTCTTGCATGAGCCCAGTTAGATGAGAAGCACTATTCTGGTTTTACAGATGAGGATTTTGAAGCGGAGAGGACTGAACACCTTCCACGGGGAACAAAGAAAGTGAGAAGCAGAGCTGGGGCTTCGACGCAGGCCCTGGCCCCAGCTTGTGCACTAAGGTCCTATGTTACACTGTGTTTCCCGGTCGGAACCTTAGGATCTGAAATAATAATCAATAAGTACTGCCATGCACTTAATTCCATGAATGTGCTGGGCTACTTTCCAAAGTGCTTCCAAAGGCATTGCCTGTGAATCCCCAGCTGCTGCTCTTGAGGCGAGGGGCTTCCCTGTCCTCACGGAGAGAAGCCCTAGCAGGTGACGGGATCACAGGGGGCAGCACAGGCCATGAGCCTGAAGGAGAAGCAGCAGGTGGCAGGGAGGTTTGTTCAGTTTGGAACATTCAACACCCGTCCTCACCCGTCCTCACCCGTCCTCATGGCAAAGATGCTCGCGGCAGCGTGTTTATCAAAGTGAAAGCTCCTGAGCAAGTCGAATGTGTAATACGGAGGGTGGGTTATGGCTCATCCACAGAGAAAGGGAAATCTTCAAAAGTCACCCTTAGGAAATCTATCTAGCAGCATAGAAAAAAATTTATGGTATATTCTGGGGAGGAAAAAATTCCCCAAAGCAGACCATCTCGTGATTCCAGCAATGTAAAATGTGACCACGACAGAGAAGGGTTGGAAAGACAATGAGCAACATGAAAATTACTGCAATTAGGGTGGAGGGTCTGGAGTTATTCTACTCTTAATATGACATTCTCTTCCTTTATGGTGATTGTAATTTAAAAAATGAAACCTGAGAAGATTTAGAACAATAGGTTATTTTAAAAAAAGGAAGAAGAAGAAAACACCTAAGACTTTGCTTAAAAAAGTAGAAAGAATTCAGCAGGCCTTGTGCCCCCTTCTACACTGTGACTTTGTGCGCCTAGGATCCAGTGTGGGGACCACGGCAGGCACGACCTGCTTGTTCTAGGGTGGCTGGGGGCTGAGGCCAAGAGACAAAGTGGATGAGAGATGAGATGCGAGTCTGAGCATCATGAAGACAGTCATTTTCAGAGTAGGGTGAGCAAGATTAATCACCCTGTGTCTGGCACATCTCCCCGGGGCAAACCACAGCCTCCACCCAGACACTCGCAGCCGTTGTCTCAGATCTGTACTTCAGGCTTTACTGCCCACCAAAGCCAAGGCCCCTCGGCTTTCACTTACCAGCTAGGGCTACCCAAGCAACGTGGGGGTGGGGCAGGGGGCGTTGTGCACTGTTTCTCCCCGTTTTGATCCCTTGCCTCAGCACAACTGCAAAGAATGCCATTCACCCTCTCATGCTGATGCCCAAGCTCTCCTTAGTGAGGGGCCCCTGATTCTATTAGTCTGGGTTCTCCAAAGAAACAAGATAAATATATCTATTTTTTAAGGGTTTTATTTATTTATTCATGAGAGACACACAGAGAGGGGCAGAGACATAGGCAGAGGGAGAAGCAGGTTCCATGCGGGGAGCCCGATGTGGGACTCAATCCTGGGACCCTGGGGTCGCGCCCTGAGCTGAAAGGAGACGCTCCATTGCTGAGCCCCCCAGGTGTCCCAATAGATCATTATATGTATCCATCATATCTACAGATACATGTACACACATCTAACTCCAGCCATCTCTCAATCTACAGGCATTTATTATAAGACGTTGCCCCACACACTGCAGAGGCTGGTCTGCGAGATGTGTCCCGAGGTCTGCAGTTGGCAAGCTGGAGACCCAGGAGGGTCCATGACGTGGGGCCCATCCCAGTCTGAGTCCAAGGGAAGAAGACTGACGTTACAGCTTAGACAGTCGAGCAGAGAGTGGATTCCCTCTTATTCAGCCTTTTTGTTGCGTTTGGGGCTTTAGTGGGTTGGATCAGCCCCCTGCCTCCCACCCCCCCACACACACCCCACATTAGGGAGGGCAATCCTCTTTACTCAGGCTATTAATTCTCGTGTTAGTCCCATGCACGCCTACGGACACACTAAGAATAATATTTGACCAAATGTCTGGGTACCTTGTGACCCAGTCAGGCTCACCCATAAAATCAACCATCACTTAACCATTGATCTTTTGAGAACAGAAGCAGGTCATTCAATGCAGCGCCAGGAATCGTGCGCTCAGCGGGCCATTTCGTTCAGTGCTGATGACGCTTTAGGGAAGATACTTGCACAAGTTATATAAACTCCCCAAGACTCTAATCTCTAGAACAGGACAATAAATTCTATACCTCATGAAATTGTTGCAGGGATTTGTAAGATGATATATATAAAACCTCTAGCTTGGTGCCTCTCATACAGTATGTGCTCAGTGAATAGTAGCTATCGTTTTCACATCTGCTTTGGAGCGACGTTGTAATCACCTGCTCTATATAAAACGTCTCTGGAGTAATGTCATAAGGTGGTGATCTTGTGTTCTTTTAAAGTTGGGCAGATACCAAATTAACAAATATTTTTAAAAATAATCATGCCTGGGACGCCTGCGGGGCTCAGCAGTGGAGGGTCTGTCCTTGGCTCAGGGCGTGACTCTGGGGTCCCAGGATCCAGTCCTGCATCAGGCTCCCCACAGGGACCCTGCTTCTCCCTCTGCCTGTGTCTCTGCCTCTCTCTCTCTCTGTCTCTCATGAATAAATAAATAAAATCTTAAAAAAAAAATCATGCCTGGTGGTATTTGTCAAGGGTGCTATCACACAGCTCCAGAGAGAATATACGTTTTTCAACAATTTGGCAAAATGCCCCAAAAGTCCTAAGCGGTTTATAATCTTTTTTTTTTTTAAAGATTTTATTTATTTATTCATGATAGTTACACAGAGAGAGACAGAGAGGCAGAGACACAGGCAGAGGGAGAAGCAGGCTCCATGCAGGGAGCCCGACGTGGGATTCGATGCCAGGTCTCCAGGATCGCGCACCAGGCCAAAGGCAGGCACCAAACCGCTGCGCCACCCAGGGATCCCGCTGTTTATAATCTTTGATGACTACTTTCACCTCTAGGAATTTGCTCTTAAAAAAAATGAATTAGAAATGGTTGCAAAAATCTTTGTACAAGGACATTCATCATAGAATTATTTATAAGAGTGAAAACCTGAAACAAGATTAGGGACTTCAGGGCGCCTGGCTGGCTCGGTTGGAAGAGCATGCAATTCTTGATCGTGGGGTCATGAGTTCACATCCCATGTTGGGTATAAAGAGTCCTATAAATAAATAAATAAATAAATAAATAAATAAATAAATAAACAAACAAACAAACATACAAACTTAAAATATTAGGGGCTTGGTTACATAAGTGAGGTTATATTTCATATAGTGATGTATTGTTGTAACCTGAAAAACATATTTTAGAAAAACATCTAATGATATGATAAAATGTGACATATTGCTAAGTGGAGAAAGCAGGCTACAAAATAATGTATAAATGATGAGCTCCTGGCTGGTTCAGTTGGTAGAGCGTGTGACTCTCGATCTTGGATCATGTGGTCAAGCCCCACGTTGGGTGTAGAGCCTACTTAATTAAAAAAAAAAAAAAAAAAAAAGGAAGTGCCAAAATAATGTATATAATATACATTCAACGTGTAGTCACTGAATGCCAGTTTTGTGCCAGGCACTCGGTATATACTTGGGAACATGACACACTCGGTCTATGGTCTCATGTAGATTGTCCCTAATTTAGCTGAAAAAAAAAAAGAAAAGTGTATACACATGTATATTATTTACAGACACAGAAAAATATTCGACAGTATCTTTTCATGGTGGAATAATGGATGTTTTTCATATTTTCCTGTAATTTCCATTTTTTACTGATAAAGAACCGGTGTTTCTTTAATTATTAGAAGAAAACTCTGAAAATGGCCCTGAAAAATTTTTTTAGCTGAGTATAGTTAAGGCAGCGCATGACGTCAGTTTCAGGTGTAGACCGTAGTGATTCCAGAGCCGTCCACGCGGGCCGTGCCCCCCATGGTGTAGACCGTAGTGATTCCTGAGCCCTCCACGTGGGCCATGCCCCCTGCGGTGGGGCTGCCGTCTGTCACCGCGCCACGCTGCTACGTGTCACCCGCCAGATTCCCTGCGCTCTGTGTTTTACTCCTGTGGCTTATTGACGTGCCATTCCAGATGCACAGGCCTGGATCTCCCACTCCCCTTCACCCAACCTGCCCATTCTCCCCACCCCACGCCCCGCAACCCCCAGTTTGTTCTGTGTGTTTCTAGGTCTGAGCCTGCTTTTTGTCTCTCTAGCCATTTGTCTTGTTTTCTTAGATTCTGCATGTAAGTGAGATTATATGGTACGTGGCTTGGAAGTTCTTAAAATGTTTGAGAGAGAGAGAGGCTGCTCCAGGGAGTGAGCAAGTGTGCGCTGGGTTCAGAACGGAGCGAAGGCCTCGCCGGGTGCCTGCAGGAAGCGGTGGCAGGGGGTGAGCGGGCAGGGGGCTCCACAGGGCTCTCAGCTGCAGGGTGTACTTCTCTGTGACCCTGACTGAGATTCCCCACTTGTCTGGTTCGTCAGTAAAGTGGAGCCGATCAGTCCTGCTTGCTACAGGGTCAAGAGAACTGGTGAAATCGTGTGTGTGCTTCTTAAAAACTCACGGCGTGTGGCACAGATGCAAGTGGTGCTACTATTACCCGGAGCAAGTGACTTGCCATCTCTGATCCTCAGCGTCCTCTCCTTAGAAGGGACAGAAAGGGTTTCTAGCTCTACAGGACTGTGGTGCAGTAAATGGGAGGCCGGCAGTGTCTGCCTTCAGGGGAGCTGCCACCACACACCCCAGGAGCACTTTCTGACTCTGGTGATAATGGGGAGGAAGAGTGACCTCTTTTGCTCTCACTTTGCCTCCTCCTGTCCCCTCGCTTGCCAAGCACTCCCTGGTCTTTTGGGGCGCGGGCCTTCCTATCCCTTGCCCCGGCTGCCTGGAGCTGGGGGTGCGGGCTGGGCTGGGGTGTGCAGCAGCTCAGCCCTGGTAAGGGAGGGCTTTAGATGAGAGAAGGGCACCCCCTGAGATGCCCTGAGTTACGTCTAGAGGCCTCCATTTGCCCCCAGAGTGACACGGGGGCTGAGTCATATCACCAAGTGCAGCTTTGCCAGCTCTGCCATTCTTCTGAACTCTTCAGATCACTCATCACCCTGGGGAGGGCCCTGGGTTCCCACACTGTGCCCTGAGAAAGAACCCAGGGGGGTCAAGGAAGGTGAGAAGAAAGCCCAGAATTAGTCACAGAATGAAATCAGAATCACAGATGGCAATGGTGCCCAGCCTTTGACCAGGTGCTGACCTTTTTTTAAAATATATATATTTATAATTTTTTTTAACCTTGAGTATAGTTGATGCTGACTTTTTATTTTTTTTATTTTTTTTTTAATTTATTTTTTATTGGTGTTCAATTTACTAACATACAGAATAACCCCCAGCGATGCTGACTTTTTAAAAACCCAGAGCAGCTCCACCCTTCTCGCCTCCACAGCAAAGGCGGGGGCGGGGGTGGGGGGCAGGAGGTGGGAGGTAGGGGGTGGGGGACAGGCCGCCTGGAACAAGATCATCCCAAGGGCGGGGCTCATGTGGTTTGTTTGTCTAAAAGACCACAGCTTACAGCGACTTTCAAGAACACGACCGCCTCCGAGGACCCCGCCGCCTAGGCAGGCAGGCCGGGCTCCAGCCTTCAGGTGGAGGGGCTCCCGAGGCAGAGACACCCCAGGACGGGCGCTGGCTGCGGGAGGGCAGGCGGCCTCGCCGTGGCCCGGCGCCCTGGCAGGTTCACAGCCCTTGGACACTGCCCTTAAAAAAAAAAAAAGTTATAGAAAACGTGGAGAATAGAGAGACGGAGGGGAGGGATCTGTAGCTCCCACCTCCTGCGGCCGGCTGCTAACCGTGGCCCCCTCTAGGCCCCCCTGGGTGCCCTTCCATCAGACATCCCGTGGAATGCCTCGTCCTTCCTCCTGCTTCGCCACATGCTGGTTCATAGATGCTGTGGCTCTGAGGACCATTCCTTCCACGGGTCGGGAGTGAGCGCCTACTGCATGCCAGGCAGTCCCAGGGGCTGCAGCGATGAAAAGCCCACGAACTGCCCTCAGGGAACCTTCTGGGGAGAGAGGACCAACAACAAAGACAGAGGTAGAGGGAAGAGAAACGTCCCTGTGTCGCTTGAAACCTGTGCGGGAGAAAGAAAAGAGCAAAAGACGGTTTCTAGGCACAGGACATCGTGGCACATGATGTTTTGCTTTGACCAACCCCATCCAAAAATGATCCATGGAGCTTGAAGTGAGTGGGTGTTTAACACATGCAGTTTTATTGACCTTCTTTTCTTGTAGCATCAACATTTTTCAGTCTCCCCGCTAAGCAACATCTTAAAGTCTGCGTAACAATAGCCCGTTATATCGAGGCGGGCGTGACACCAGCAGACATTCCGGTTGTTCCCTTTCAGGCGAAGTCTTTAAGAATGTTTTATTTTATTTTATTTTATTTTTAAGATTTATTTATTTATTTGAAACAGAGAGAGAGTGTGGGCCGCCCGGGTGGCTCAGCGGTTGAGCACCTGCCTCGGGCCCAGGGCATGACCCCAGGTCCCGGGATCGAGTCCTGCATCAGGCTCCCTGCATGGAGCCTGCTTCTCCCTCTGCCTGGGCCTCTGCCTCGCCCTCTGTGTCTCTCATGAGTAAATAAATAAAAGAGAGAGATGGAGCCCAAGCACAAGGCAAGGGGAAGAGAGAAGCAGGTTCCCCGCGGAGCAGGGAGCCCTACGTGGGGTCCAGCCCCGGGCCCCCGGGTCATGACCTGAGCTGAAGGCAGACGCTCACCGGCCTGAGCCCCCCGGGCCCGTTCGGGATGTTACAGCTGCGTGCATCGAGCTCCTCCTAGGCAGGACTGTTGTCCTAGGGGATGGCGGGCATGAAATCACGGGGTCGCAGCGAGGGGACGCTCGGAGGGACGGGACGTGGGTGTTTGCTAAGGCTCGGGGCGTTGGCGGGCAAGCTGCTGTCTAAGGGCCGCTGCCCAGCAGCTCCTCCCCGAACCTGCGCCTCAGCTTCCTCAGTGAAAACCCGAGGCTCTGGGCCGCTTTCCCTGCTGCGGGAGTGTAAGAAAACATCCAGGGGACACAGGCAGCCTAAGTCAGTGACCCCCCGGGTGCAGGCGGGGAACCTTCTCCGCGCCCAGTGGCCACCGAGCCTCTGCAGTGGGAGGCGCCCGGCTGAGGAGCAGCAAGGAGGCTCCGGAAGGCCGCCCACACCCCGAAGCCCGCCCCGCACCCCGAAGCCCGCCCGCTGTCGGACTTCGGGAGCTTCGGGACTCACTGAGGCAGGAGCAGTGACCTGGAGCGAGCAGAATCCGGGAGCCAGTCGAAGAGCCGAGAAGTGCCTGCTCTGTAAGCTGACGCTGACGCTGGCCTCCCGACCCTGCAGCCTCGCACATGGCACAGAATCATTTTTCTTTTATTTTTTTTTTTTGAAGACTTACTTATTTAAGTAATCTCTTCACTCAGTGTGGGACTCAAACTCACCAACCTGAGATCAAGCGTTACACGCTCCTTGGGCTGAGCCCGCCAGGGGCCCTGACGCAGCCTAACTTCTTGCCTCAGAGAGCGATAGTGAGGATTGGAAGAGCCACGGCATACTTGACCCCTTAAACTGTGACAGTGTCTGAAATTTGTCCTCTTGGCACCAGTGACCCCCAAGGCTGCAAGTTCTGCCTGTCTTGGGGGGTGTGGGAGGAACATGCTTTACATTTCTTAACAGCCTCACCTATGAGGGGCAGCTGACAGGTGGGGCCACAGTGGGGTGTGACGTTCAATCCACTTTAGTCCAACAGCCCCAAATGCTGAAGACGAATGCAATGGCATCAGGTAGGAGGTTAAGCAGCTTGAGGGGGGATGTCCGGGCTTCAGCCCCAACCTAGCACCCAAGTTGCTGACCTAAGTGGATGTTGCCTCCAAAGCCTGCGACTTCACGGTCTGGCTGCAAGGTGGTTCTCAAGGAGAATTCTGTTCCTTTCCCTGCCCTGCCTGACATTCCTTTAGGCCAAATCCTCTTAAATCAAAAGTATAAACACTGAATTCCCAGAAACCTCAGAGGATAAGTCACAGAGTCAGAAAATGGACAGATGGTCCCTGAAACGATAGGAAAAAAGTGCCCACTACATATTCAAGAAATCACAGTGACATATTTCCTCTTTGAAGTGACACCCGGCTAGCAGACGCCCTTAAATCTTTTTCCCCCCTTCTCTGTAACCTTCAAAATGTGTGAAATAATAAAAGCAAAGGATCCGTTGCCTTCCTGTAGGATGACTGTGCCCACAACGGTGCAGCTAACTGTCTAGGTCCCTGACATCACACCAAATCCCAGTCGTCTGAGGTTAACCTCAGTGACTGGGTTGAATTTTGTCTGACCCAGGGCTGGATTTGCCTCGTGACACTCATTTCACCACCACCGCTCAAGTAAAGAAAGACATGATTGTCAAGCTCAGGGTAGCAACAGTTTTTATTGAGTAAAGGAGAATGGACATAGAAGGTTCTGGTGTCTCTGGCTGAGTGATAGGGCATCTGAATGTCTGATGAAAGATTTCAGAATCTTCTGCACAGAAGAAAGGGCCGAGGTGATTCCCTGGGTGAGTCCTTCAGCTTCGTGGGAATGGAGAGAGGGAACAGGACCAGGGCGGGCGCAGCACCGTCGGGGAAATGGTCAGGAGGGCTCAGCCGGCGGGCACTGGGCTGGTTCCCATGGCTTCGGGAGCTTCGAAAATGAAAATCTGAACCAACAGTGACTAATGGCACAGTGTAAAGAGCTACCAAGATGACTAAGTACAGAAGGGCTGCCAATTCCCGTGGCCTATAGAATTTTTTTGGAGAGAGACAGGGCCGGAGGCTCTGAGTTCCAGAAGGTGTTTCTCAGAAGGCAGCGGCTACTTGTAGGGGTTCGCTGGAAGCGCAGCCAGAGGCAGCCAGCAGCTTTTGGGGGGCTGGGGCTGGGGTTCCGGCCAGCGCTCTCCCCCGCTGCAGAGCAGGAAAGCACCCGCGCACCTGCGGGTGGCCCGGCTGCTGTGCGCGCCCGTCGCGGAGGGGCCCGCTGCCCCGGGTGGAGGAACCGCTGCCTGGGCGGGCGGCTCGGGCGCGGGTGGGGAAGGTGCGGGGTCGGGAAGGCGCTGGGGTCCTGGGGGAGCTGGAGCGGGAGGCCCTGGGAGGCCAGGCTGCTGTCCCGGGCGGAGGATCCGCTGCCCCCGACGGAGGAAGCGCTTGGCTGGCTTGGGCGCGGGGTCCGGAAGGTGCGGGGTCGGGAAGGCGCTGGGGTCCTGGGGGAGCTGGAGCGGGAGGTCCTGGGTGTCCAGGCTGCTGTCCCGGTTGGAGGAACCGCTGCGCTCGGCGGCTCGGGCGCGGGGTCGGGAAGGCGCTGGGGTCCTGGGGGAGCTGGTGCAGGAGACCCTGGGAGGCCAGGCTGTTGTCCCGTGGGGAGGAAGCGCTGTGCTGGGCTGGCTCGGGCGCGGAGTCGGGAAGGCGCTGGGGTCCTGGGGGAGCTGGGGCGGGAGGTCCTGGGTGTCCAGGCTGTTATCCCGTGGGGAGGAAGCGCTGCGCTGGGCTGGCTCGGGCGCGGAGTCGGGAAGGCGCTGGGGTCCTGGGGGAGCTGGGGCGGGAAGCCCTGGGTGTCCAGGCTGCTGCCCCGGGCGGAGGATCCGCTGCGCTCGGCGGCTCGGGCGCGAGGTCGGGGTCGGGGTCGGGGTCGGGAAGGCGCTGGGGTCCCGGCGGAGCTGGGGCGGGAGGCCCTGAGTGTCCCGGCTGCTGTGCGCGCCGTGGCCGCGGAGGCCGGTCCGCGGAGCCCCCCTTACCCCGCCTGGGGGCCGCCGGGGCGCCTACCGCGCTCGCTCCCGGCACCCCCGGCCGCCGTCGTCCACGGGGAGCGAGGCCGCCGAGCTGCCCCCGCGCGCCGGGCGTCCCGCGCGCCCGCACAGCCCGCGCCAGGCCCGCGCGCGCAGCGAGCGGTCCAGCAGCAGGTAGATGAGCGGGTTGGCGCAGCAGCTGGCGAAGGCCAGGCAGGTGGCGAGGCCGAGGCCCCAGCGCAGCGCCAGCAGCAGGCCGCAGGGCAGCGGCAGCGCCCCGAGGCGCGCCAGGTGGAAGACGGCCCGCAGCACCCCGAAGGGCAGCCAGGAGCCCACGAAGGCGGCCTCGACGGCGAAGAGGATGCGCAGCGCGGTCGTGCGGGCGCGGCCCAGGCGCGGCGGGCGGCGCAGGCGGCGCGAGAGGAGGCAGGAGCAGAGCAGGCTGACGGCCAGCGGCAGCGCGCAGGTGAGCAGCAGCAGCGCCAGGCTCAGCGCCTGGAAGGCGTCGGACGGCTCCTCCCCGCACTGGCTGCCCGCGCCGCCGCGCAGGGGCCGCAGCCGCCGGGAGGCCAGCGAGGGCAGGCCGGCCAGCAGCGCGGCGGCCCACACGGCGCGGCAGGCGGCGGGGGCGCGGGGCCCGGGGCGGCGGGGGCGCGCGCGCGGCGGCCGGGCCACGGCCAGGTAGCGGCCCAGGCTCAGGCCGGCCTGCAGGAGCGCGCCCGCGCAGCGCGTGGCCGCCAGCGCGAAGCCGCTCAGCCTGCAGAGCGCGGCCCCGAAGGGCCAGCGGCCGCCCCGCGCCGCCGCCAACGCCCACAGCGGCAGCGGGAGCAGCAGCCCCAGGTCGGCGGCCGCCAGGTGCAGCGCGAACGTGTCCACGAGGCGCCGCGGCCCGCGCCGGCCGGCCAGCAGCCACAGCACCGCCGCGTTGCCGGGCAGCCCCACGGCGAAGGCCAGGAGGTAGAGCGCGGGCAGCAGGGCGCGGCCGTGGGGCAGCTCGGGGGCCGCGCACGGCTCCGGCGCCCCCGCGCCCCAGCCCCAGCCCGAGCCCGAGTAGTCCGCGGGCGCCGTCCCCGCGCTGCCGGCGCTCCAGGGCTCCGAGGGGCGCATGGCCGGGCGGACGGACGGCGGGACGGCGGGGGCTCTGGCCGCGGGCGGGCGCGCCCGGCACCTCCCTTCCTGCGCCCTCGGGGGGTGGTGGGGGGTGGGTGGTGGGTGGGTGGGCAGGAAGGGAGCGGCCCGGGGCGCCCGCCCTGCCTCCCAGCGGCAGCTTGCCAGAGGGGCCGCGCGCCCAAGGCCCCCCCCATCTGCCCTCAGCCCCACTCCGCTTGCCTCCTTCCCACGCCCCGAGCTGAGTTTCCTTTATTTCCATTACAGGCGACGGGAGAGAACCCCGGCTCAGGGCTTGGGGAGGTGCGGGTGCTGCCCCAGGCCTGCTGCAGGCCCCCCTGTCCTTTGAGAAAGAGGGTGCATGGGGTGCATGGGGGAGCCGGCCTGGGGTCCTACCTCCTGATGAGGAGTTGGCCACCCGAGGCGCCAGGCTCAGTGTCCACTCAAACGGTGGCTTTTTTTTTTTTTTTTTTTTGCCCCAACCAGGCCCTCCTGAAGCCACGTGGGAAGGTTGCAAACTAGAAAGGAAGAGATACCCGGACAGAAAGGAGATGGGCCTGGGATGGAGATCCCAGCACTTGTTTATCCGCCCTCCTCTGGCCACACCTGCCTGTTAAGCCACTCGTACCTGTGAACTCAGGACACAGGATGACTCAAGATTTAGCAGCAGAGGGACGCCTGGGTGGCTCAGCTCAGGGCCTGATCCCAAATCCTGGGATCAAGTCCCACGTCGGGCTCCTTGCATGGAGCCTGCTTCTCCTCCCTCTGCCTGTGTCTCTGCCTCTCTCTCTATGTCTCTCTTAAATAAATAAATAAAATCTTAAAAAAACTTTTTTTTTTTTTAAAGATTTAGCAGCAGATCAGTTGTCTTTAATCAGGAGTCAGAAGCTTAGAGGGAGATGAGGTTCTTATGGGCAGAGAGAGTCGGGAGGATTCATGGGAGGGTAGGAACGGCGCCTCACCTTGAAGGGGGTGACGGCCGCCCAGGAGGACAGGGCGGGCCAAGGAAAGCTTGCCCTTTCTACAGCAAGGATTCTGGGCCAACTCCCCAACTTTTTTTTTTTTTAATGCTACCATGCAACAAAAGTTTTATTAACATTTTGAACAGCTATTGAGAAAACCAGCGATTCAGCTCTTACCGAAACTGGTAATTTCTAAACTTAAATTGGGGCAAATGGCTAGAGTGCAGAGCAATGCTGTCACACTAAGAATTCAAGATTGGAGAATTAACAGCCACCCCTCAGACGGAGAACCAGGTGGAGAGTTGACTCTTTCTGGATGTTGTAATCAGAAACAGTGCGGCCATCTTCCAGCTGCTTGCCTGCAAAGATGAGCCTCTGCTGGTCAGGGTCCAGATTCTCTTTTTTTTTTTTTTTTCTTTTTAAAAATTTTTTTATAGTATTGAAGTATTGTTGACATACCATCTATTAGTTTCAGGTGTATAGCAGGGATCTGACAGTTCTGTACGTTACCCAGCATTCACCACCACAGGTGCGCTTACCTCTGTCACCAGGCTATGTTGTTACAGTATTTCTGACTATATTCCCTATGCTGTTACTTTTCATTACCGGGAATTATTTGTTTGATACCTGGAAGTTGGTTCCTCGTAATCCCTTACATCCATTTCCCCCACAGTCTCCTCCTTGCTGGCAACCACCAGTTCTTTGTATTTATAAGTCTATATTTGATGTTTGTATGTTCATTTGTTTTTTTAGAATCCATATATAAGTGGAATCGAATGGCATTTGCTTTTCTCTGAATATTTCACTTGGCAGAACCTTGGTGTTTTTTTATGGATGGTTAATCTTCCATTTATATATCTACACACACACACACACACACACACAGAGCATATAGAAGAGGGAGAGCGTATTATACACCACATTGCCGATGCCTGTTTGTCAGTTGGTGAACACTGGTTGTGGTTCTAGATCTCGGTTCATGTAAATAATGCTGGAAGGAACATAGGGGCGCAGATACCTTTTTGAATTAGTGTTTTCATTTTCTTTTTCTTTTTTTTTTTTGAGGAACTTCCATACTGTTTTCCACGGTGGTTGCACCTATTTCTATTCCCGCCAACAATACACAGTGGTTCCCTTCCCACCACATCCTCGCCAACACCTATTTCTTGTCTTTTTGATACTCGCCATTCTGACTGGTTTGAGGTGAACCCTTGTTGTACTTTTGATGTGCGCTTCCTTGATGATTAGTGATGCTGAGCATCTTTTTATGTGTCTGTTGGCCCTCTGTCTGTCTTTGAAAAAATGTCTACTCAGGTCCTCCTCTGTCCATTGTCTAAATGAGATTGTGGTTTTTTTTGTTTTTGTTTTTTTGTTTTTTTGTTTTGTTTTGTTTTTTGGTGCTGAGCTGTAGGAGTTCTTTGTATGTTTTGGATATTAGTTCCTTATTGGATATGTCATTTGCAGATATCTTCTCCCGTTCAGTAGGAGAGCATTTTGTTGGTGGCGTCCGTTGCTGTGCAAAGGCTCTTTATTTTGGTGTGGTCCTGATTGCTATTTTTTGTGTTTGTTCCGGGGCCAAATTCTTAGCAGACGTCCCTCCCAGGAGATGCTCTGTTGGAACCAATCCCATCCAGCACTGCCACCAGGAATCAGTGACTGACCTGTTGGGCACTCGGGTGTTGAAAATTTGAGGTGGATTATCAATTTTGATTCAGTTCACTTTAGCAGCGAGTTCATGTAGCAGGCAGTGTTCTGGGCATTGCGAGAGAGACGCCGTTCTCTACCTTAGAGGTTCCTCCTTTAGGCAGGCGGTTAGATACCCATGCAGCATATGCCGCGCCAACGTGCCAGAAGTCAGACTGATAAAGGGGAAAGTCCTCTTGGAAGTTAGAGGAAAGAGCGGTTACTTCTAACGGAAGGGTACATCAGAAATGGCCTTCCAGGAGATGACCCTGGAGTTCAGGTCCAGGAAGGAGCTGGAGGGTGAATTATAGCAGCAGGACCTGGGCCCAGTGACCAGAACCCAGGGTGGGAAGTGGGTGGCAGGAGAGGAAGCAAGAAGGATGATAGGGAGCAGATCTCAGGGCGATCTTGGTTTCATTCTGTAGGTGGTGGAGGCCACTGGGCATTCGTGAGTAGGGCATGACATCTGTCCATTTGGAGAAGGTCCCCAGTGGAACTGTGGATTGGACAGGGGAGAGGCTCGGGGCAAGGCGAGCCCAGCGTAGGCTGTTGTCACTATTTGTGTGGGGATAGGGAACATCTGGAGTGGATTAGTGGCCGTGGGGACAGAAAGGGGGATCTATTCAAGAGTTACCTGTAACATTGGGTGTCTCGGCAGAGAGGAGTCAGCGATAGGCCTGTGGCAGCTGTTTGGGAACCGTATGAATGCCGTCCTGCTCACTGGGGTCAGGGGTCACAGAGAAGCTTGGGCACGTGGGCGAGGCCAGGTGATGAAATACCATATGATCCGAGCCGGGACACTTCTGGGACCTGTAGTAATTACCTGTAGTAATTACCCCGGGCCATAAAGCAGACTGTTCTCTGCAAACTGGGACACAGAGTCACTCCAGCTGGAGGTCCCTGATGGCCCGTGGGGATCCCCAGGGAGTGGGAACGCTTAGGGGAGTCGGGCAGGCCTGTGTCCAGGCTTTCTCCAAGGTGGTTTCTCCCGGGCCAATTGCAAGGGGCGGGAGGGCCCGGCGGAGCAGAGGCCAGGGAGGGAGTGGGTGCTGGCCTGTCCCTCCAGGAGCATCCCAGCCCTCAGCCGGAGCTTCCTCCGAGGACCCAGCAGAGGGCTGGAAGCCCCTGGGGGCTGCTGGCGATTCGGAGCAGTTTTCTCGTGATCACCGGCTGCTGCTGAGTGGCACCCACTTCCTGGGGGGCGACAGGGCTGCAGCCCCCTTCCCTAGAAGGCTGGCAGGGGCAGTGCTTGCTTCCAGAGCCCGGAGGCAAGCTGGGGTGGGCCGGGAGCTGCTTCAGGCCCTTGGCCCCGTTCCTCCGTCGGGCAGGGAGAGCATGGGGGGTGTGAAAGCGAGGGGTGGGCAGCCGGGAGCTGCCAGGGGTAAAGCCGAATGGGGCAGGGGACGGAGAGGGGAGCCTCGGGAGGGGGCAGAGGGGGAAGGAGAAGTAAGTTGTTTATGAAAAACACCGATTCTTGCTTCCTGGGGCTGCGGTCTCTACCCAAGGGAAGGCAGGGCGGACTCGGGGCCTCCCTGCCTGTGGGAGGAGCATCAAAGGCCAGAGCTGCTCGGATTTCTATCCGACTTTCAGTGACCAAGGTCACCCCCTCGATTCTGCTCGCTTTTCCTCAGGGGGATCCCCCACAGGATCAGAAGCGAGTCCCCTCCTAGGGCGCCCAGCCTGCTGGGGCCAGGAGCTTGGCTCCCCTGACAGGTGTCTTCGCCCTCCCCTGGTCCCGGGAGCCTCCTGGGACCCCAGCCCTGTCCTCTCTCTGTGACGTGGGCCGCCTTGCCTCGCCCACCGCCGTGGCTGCCCCGAGCCTGGAAACAGAGGACACACCTAGTGAGTAAATGTCGGAGGCTTGGCACTAGGTTGCTTTCAGGACCAGACGCATTTTATTTCTGTCCCTTTGTGAGCTACGTTATCTGAGCTCCCACAACTTCTTCCCCCAATTTTGATTTTTCTGCACGCGTGATCTTAGCCCTGTAAGAAAAATCTTGCACATTCTATTTGCCTCTTTCATCACAAAAGCCACACGGCGGGCTCGTCGACTCCAGACTGAGGCAGTCTGCCCAGTCCCGGGGCTGCAGCCCGGCCCGAGCACGAGGCTCACTCCCGAACTTCTTTCCAGCTGGAGGGGACACTCTATTTGCCATCCCCTTCTTCTTGGACTTTTTTTTTTTTTCACATTCCATTTCAGATGTTCTCCACAAATCTTTTTTTGACACAACAGTTTCAGAGTCCTCACTAATCAGAATGTACACACTTTCATAGTTTGCTCTTCTCGATGCCATGTAGATCCACATTTTCCTATGTTGCTTACTGTTTATGTTTAATATGATGTTTCTAACATTTTGATTTCAGACATCTCCGATTTCTCCAGGGTTTTTTGCTGTTATAGAAATTCGTAGGGGCGCCTGGATGACTCCGTCGGGGAAGCATCTGCCTTCTGCTCAGGTCACCATCCCGGGGTCCTGGGAGCGAGCCCTCCCCCCGCCCCCCCCCCCCCCCCCCCCCCCCCCCCCCGCTCGGCACAGAGCCTGCTTCTCCCTCTGCCGCCTCCCCCCCCCAGCCCCCCCGCTTGTGTTCTCTGTCAAATAAGTAAATAAAATCCTAAAAAAAAAAAATCTGTAACAAAAAACTGTGCTTGTGAACCTTCTCTGTCACTCTGTTCTCATAAATGCCCGTGTGAAGGTTCAACGCTATGAAAAGGGCTCGATACAGATGCTTCTGGTGACTAATAATTGTATGGCTTCGCATGAGAGTTTTGGATTCAGTGCAATCCTGTCAGAAATATTCATCAGTAAGATACACTTTTTCCACTTTAATAGGTAATGAGGTAAAAACAGTTCATTTTTAATGTACATTTCTTTGAATATGAGATTGAAAGTCTCTGTACTTCATTCTTATGTGAACTGTCTAATCATATCCTTCATATGTTTATCTACTATACTTTTTACTTATATGAATTATTTAGGATTAAGTGTTGTCCCATTTAATTCAAACATTGTTCCAGACTTTTTTCTTGGCTGTGTTTCCTTCTAGTTTTACATTTTCCTATAGTCAAATTTGTTGCTCTTAGCAACTTCAGAGTTGAGGGTTTTTCTTTGATGAGCCAAAAACATTCAACTGAAAAAAAAAAATAAAATAAAAACATTCAACTGTATTCTCGTTAAAAAATGATGTCCTAATGTCTCTTTTAATCCACCTAAACTGTAATCTTTCTGAGATTGCTATCCAGCTTTCCCCGGTATCCAATTAAAAAAATATTTTTAAAAACCCTGCACTCTTGGTGTGATGTGGAATTTATTGACTACATATCTTCTAGGTCATTGTGTCTGCTTGTGGCCAGTGGACGAACAGGACGGGTCGGGTTATTCGTGGCAGGAGGCAGGAGCAGGGCTTCTGTATGAGCCTCGTAAGCTGGCGGCCATGTGATCTGGGGCTCATGTCCTGTCTTTTTTTTTTTTTTTTTAAAGATTTTATTTATTTATTCATGATAGTCACACAGAGAGAGAGAGGCAGAGACACAGGCAGAGGGAGAAGCAGGCTCCATGCACCGGGAGCCCGACGTGGGATTCGATCCCGGGTCTCCAGGATCACGCCCTGGGCCAAAGGCAGGCGCCAAACCGCTGCGCCACCCAGGGATCCCTCGTGTCCTGTCTTAAAACAGGTGCGACTGCGTGGACCAGACTGAGTGCTGCAAAGGCCACGTGAGCCTCAGGGGGATGAAGGCCTGTCCGGGTGGGGGTGGGGGTGGGAGCAGGTTTCCAGGAGATGCCACCCCCGCCCCACCCGGGCTCTGCACCTGCCCTCCCCGCACCGTGCACCCCCCTGCACCCTCGGCCTGGGCTGCACCCCCACAGCGGACCGCGGTTGTTTGCATCTGTCACCTGCTGGTGCCGCCCCCTCCCCTGGGACGAGCCACCTTCTCCGCACTGCGGGTGAGCACCGCGAGGTTTTGGGGGTCACAGCTTGGGCCTCTACACGGGGACCGGCGGGGACTTTTCCATGATCTTACAGAAGCTGGTGTGGATCTTCCGTTATTTGCACTGGGAATCCAGAGCGAGATCATTCCCGCGGGGTGCGGTCTTTAAGCTCTCGATGACCCGCGTTCACTGGACCCGGTGTCACTGGTGCTGAGTCTCACGGGGTGACAGGGCCACTGACCCATCACAGGCTTGGCTGCAGCTGGCAGGGAGGGTGGTTGGCTTGGGGCCTGGGGCCTGGGCGGGTGGAAGGCCTTGCACAACTGTGTCCCGCGTGTCCACACCCCTCCTGGGAAGTGCTGACCCGGGACTGGGAGCCCGGCTTGTCCCCTCTGCCTGCGGCGGCAAGAGGCCCCACGGCCCCAAGGCCCACGGAGGGGCTGACACGGGGATGGGCCCCACCTGGGCGCCACAGGCCACGCAGAGTGTTTCAGCTGTTCGGTCGCTTCCGAAACTCTCAGGTGCTCAGATGGGGGGGCCTGGGCCAGGGGCAGGGGTGGTCTGAGCTGGCTGTGACCCCGTGACCCCGCAACCCCATGGCCGAGGGGTGTCAACTGAAGGCCCAGGAGGTGGCCGTGTGATGGCCTCGGGGCCTGGGGTGCCAGGGCTTGGCGGGGCCCTGGGAGGCCGGGGTGGGGGGTCGGGGGTCGGGGGGGTTAGGGGAGGCACCTGTCCAGGAGGCTGGGCTCCCAGCCTCCTCCGCCACCACTGCCCACAGCTCACAGGCTCTTTTCGGGGCAGATGCAAAACCCATCAAGAGCTTGAAAGCAGCGGCAGGGAAGCCCCTCGATATACAGTGGGCCCCAGGATTTGCCCGACGGGAAGTAGCGTTTCCTCCAGTGACTGTTGTGCCCACAGAGGCTTCTAGGCCAGGCCTTGCGGGCTCCTCGCGGACTCGCAGCGAGTTGCTCCGGGGACAGCGCGGCTTCCCGCTTTGCAGCAGTTCGGCGGCTCCCTGTGCGTTGGGGGCCCCACTGCGGGCTCTGCTGACCCCCCCAGGGCACCCCAGGCAGCTCGCTCCTCTGGCCGCGGTGACCCCTCGCTGCACCACCTTAGACGAGGCCGGGCCAGGGCGGGCGACCCGTGAGCAGCAGGTCCGCGCAGGCGACAGGGGAGGCCTCGGTCGTGCCACCGACGGTCCCGGGTCACCCGGCAGCCTGGCCACCTCCTCTCTGCGCCCCCCAAACCATGAACTATACGAAAGTCCTTACAGGTTGATGGTTCATGATTGCTTGGAGGAGTTATTTTGAAATATCAAGTCTTTCTTGAGTTTTGCTGTGCCCGTTGGGACTTTTTGGGGTGGCTTTTAAAGATTCGATTTATTCATTCCTGAGAGACACAGAGGCAGAGGCCCAGGCTGAGGGAGAGGCCGGCTCCCTGCGGGGAACCGACGCGGGACTCGATCACAGGACCCCGGGGTCCGGCCTGGGCCGGAGGCAGACGCTCCACCGCGGAGCCCCCGGCGCCCCGGGCCTGCGGTGCTTGCCTCGGAGCCGTTGGGCGGCCGCTGAGAGCCGCTGGCGCCCGGGGCCGAGACGCCGAGGTGGAGGTCGGCGGGGGCCTCACGCTGGGCCCAGGAGGCCTCCCGGGCCGACGCGGAGCAGCACCGGAGCCCCAGGGCACCCGAGGCCAGGCGGCCGCGGTGCGTGGGGCAGACGTGGACTTAGGGAGGCCGTGCTGGAGCTCAGAGCTGGAGCGCGGGCTGTGGGCACCGGACACGAGGCCACGGGGACGACCGCGGATGGCGGGGAGACAGGACCGGAGGCTGTGCGGGCGCCAGGGACAGAGACCGTGGGGGCTTCGGCCGGGGTGGCCACGTGTGACCCAGGGAGTGGGGTCTGCTAGGGGGTTCAGGCCCGGTGCTAGACCGTGTGCCTTGGGGACGGTGGCACTGGCCGGGCCGGGCCGAGGTGGCACCGCACGGGTGGGCCGGCGAGCGGGTCCTGGAAGCCTCGGAAGGGAAGGGGGGCGCAGGGCACACGACGAGCTAAAGGATGCAGGGGAACCGAGCACCTGTCCAGGCCCCGGCGGCTCGTCCAGCTGCACCTGGTCCCCCGAGTGGTCTGTGCGGAGCAGAGGGAGTCAGACCGGTTTGTACTTTTAGGGCAAAATCTTTATGGTCAGGAAGTTAGTGGTGGCCCGGGACGTGGGACTGAGTGTGGGTGGGGCTGTCAGTCTGGACTGGGCAGTCCTTTCAGCCATTCATCCGACAACTTGTGAAGACCTGTACTTAGGGACCGAATAGAAGGCGGAGGAGTCCACGCATGACCTGCCCAACACGCACGGATGTGTCCGTGGGCCTCCTGAGTGTTCCACGTCCGCCCTCTGTTTTATTTTTTTTTTGATATTTTATTTATTTATTCATGAGAGTCAGAGAGGCCGAGACAGGCCGAGGGAGAAGCAGGCTCTGTGCAGAGAGCCCGATGCGGGACTCGATCCCGGGACCCTGGGGTCACGGCCTGGGCCCAAGGCAGACGCTCCACCGCGGAGCCCCCGGGCGCCCCCCCACGTCCACCCTCCGATGAGACTGCACCCTTGGCCTTCTTCTGTCTGCTAGGAGGGGACAACAGCGGAGTGGCAAAGACCAGTGCCATCAGCTGTCCGTGGTAGAGGGCTGTGCCGCACAGGTGGCGGGCGCTGTGACACGTGGCCCGTGGAGGTCTCTCAGGCTCTCTCCCCGGAACCGAGGCCTCGGCAACTCGGAGCTCGAGTCTGAGGAAAACAGGGATGCGGCCTCTCACTGGCTGATAATGTAACACAGCCTTAGGGGCGCCCGGGGGCTCCGCGACGGAGCTTCTGCCTCCGGCCCAGGCCGTGACCTCAGGGTCCCGGGATCAAGTCCCGCGTCGGGCTCCCCGCATGGAGCCTGCTCCTCCCTCTGCCTGTGTCTCTGCGTCTCTCTCTCTGATGAATAAAATCTTTAAAAAAAAAAACAAACCTAAAACAGAAACACGAAGACCCCCTTAGCAGCTAGTGAGAGAAGAGCTCGCGTGCCCCGTGCTGTGGGTGCGCCCTCTGCCAGCGCCGGCCTTGAGCAGATGCTCGTCAAGGTCTAACCGCGTCCGCCTGACACGGGGTCCCGATGAACAGGACCTTCCATCTTTGGGACCTTCGTTCTTGCACCTAATTACGGTTTCCTGGGTCAGTTTGATCAACCTTTGGCAGAATCGGCTCCTTGGCGCCACGTCTCTCATCTCTCCATCCTTCTCCTCGCAGGAATCCAGCCGTTAGAACGGCCACGCCCGGCCTGATGCAGCTCTTGCCGAGCTGGTGCTGACTGGTCCCGAGGCAGGAGGACAGAAGCCGCCTTGAGTCCTCCGTTTTCTGCCGACGGCGAACGTATTACCAACTCGTACGTCGGACTTTGCGGGTTTCTACTCCACGGCCGTAGAAAACGTGCTCCGCGTGGCTTGGCGAAGGGGAGAAGGGGATCTGAAATCCGGTTGGGCTCGGGCTGCGGCGTGCCACCGAGCAGCCCCGGGTCCCCGCGGCCACCGACCTCTGAAGTCCTACCAGCCCCGAGCCGCGGAGAGGCCGCTACCTCGTTTCCATCACGAAGCGGACCGAAGGGAGGAGGGCTTCTGCGTGCCTCGGCGTTGAGAGCCCACGGCCTTTCTCGTACAAACACGCAAACCGCGCAGCAGGAGTGACTGGGTGGGGGCAGCAGTCACGGCAGCCGAACAGAACCAAACGAGTGGCGCTGCCAGCGACACATGCCACCCTGTGTCCTTAGCCCTGGGGTGCTTCTAAGACCCACAGGGGCTACTGAAGGAACAGATCGGCCCCACCTGAAACAGGCTGCGGTTAAGCAGGACGACATACATCCGGATCTTAGGGCCATCGTGCCCGTGCTTACCAGTGTTAAAGAAAACAAAAGCCTTGTGTGGGTCTTGTTTTTTATTTTTTTAAGACTTGTTTGCTTTTTTTTCTTCAATGGAAAGTGAAAGCATTTTTTTCTTTTTCTGACATAAATATAAGCCACTGTGGAGAGAGGTAACGGGAGCTAAACGCCACCGGGACATTGCACACGCGGCACGCACACACACGCGCGCACGCTACCTCTCACCGTCCACGCGTCGGGACTTGAACACTGCGGTGCTGGAAGGCTGTGGCACACAGATGCCAAAGCAGACAACTGAAACTAGATTCTAGAGCCTTAGGTGAAGAGCAGCTGGGAAGTACCAACCCAGGCACACACCGCCCTCCCCGAAATGACACAGAATTGCTCATTTGTTTCTTTTGCTTTTTAAGGAGATACAGAGCTCTGTATATTTCTTAAAGATTTTATGTATTTACTTGAGAGCGCGAGCTCCGGAGGGGGGGGGGCGGCAGAGGGACAAGCCGCCGATTCCACGGTGAGCAGGAGCCCCACAGCAGGCCCGGTCTCATGACCCCGAGCTCGGGAGCTGAGCTGAAACCGAGAGTTGGGACGCTTAACCAGCGGGGCCAGCCAGGTGCCCCAGATCCGGCTCTGTATTTTAAGCATCTGTACCCTCCGGAGGGGTAACAGAACTTCACGCCCATCTTATAGACGTGTTTTTCCAGTGCCTGATTCCGAGGCCAGAGGATTACAACTGCATTTCTTTCTCTGGATGTTATTCTTCATGATTTCTCTGTGTGCACAGGTTACAAAATAAAGAAATGTTCCTCTTCACTACAGAATATTTTCCTCTGCCTCGTTAAGAACCACCAAGCAGCCAGATCACGGAACATACTCTCAAGTTACGTGTGGGCTCCAGGGCACCGTGGTTTGTGCGGAATGCTACCTGAGTCTTATGGTTAAATATTTTTATTTCTGAAAATTACAGCATTACAGAATACTGTCGAAGTACAGCTCCGTTCCGAAGCGTGGGGTACGTACCCTATCAGAGGATCTGCAGGCAGAGAAGCACGCTTACGTATTTAGCCACGGCAGTTATCTCTTCAGGCATGTAACTGTATATGAAGAGTTTGTTGCTAGATCTTTTTCCTTAATTGCTCTGGTCTGAATGAGTAGAATCCGCAAAATCAAAGTTGGAAACTTAGAGTAAATCAAGAACAGTTTGGCTACTATAGACCAGTGAGTTTGTTAGCCATTTAATTTCAAAGGTATAGTGTTGATTTTGGCACAATTTAATACAAAAGAAAGGGATTTAACATGGACAGAATACAAGATGAGCTCGTTTATACACCACTACGTAGACAATCTGAGCTAAGCACAGAAAGTTAGACTTTTTAACATTGCCTTATTCAGACAACGTCTAATGTTATCAAAAGTTGCCTCTTTGACTATTCAAGTTGTTCCATTTAAACATAGGTTAGGAGAGAGGAAAACTTTATGAGGAGCTCACCCAAGTTCAAATATTAAGAAAAAAACATATTCAAGAAACAGAAAAGGAGTCATTTGGTGCCATGCTTTTATTCAAATGAAAGGGGAAAAACTACACTGTACCAGGAAATAGCAAATATGACAGTATTTTACAGCACAGCATCTTAAAAAAACCTGTAAGCAATGCTCTAGAGTGGACAGGTAAGCACACCATACACTGTACATTGCCCAACAGTGTCCATGAAACCATAATTAAAAAGCTGAATTTGGCTTTAAACAGCCAAATAAAAACTGTAACAGTCATTCTAAAACAAAATTGAAAAGTCAAGAGGAATTAAAAGCTTTCCAAAGCTGTGTCAAATAGAATTTGACAGGCTGCACTGGAAATCATGACTAGTGTTTAGCAAACTTAACTGAATAATCATAATAATTTGACCTCTAATGATGAAAGCACCAGTATGTTTCAATATGGTTGATGGAAATCTCCAGACTTTATGAAATGCCATAATTTTCTTTGTATAATTTTTAAAACATAATTTTAAAAGCTGCACCATAATAAAAAAAATCTGCAGATTTAAAGAAATATATCCATATTTCTTCTGTATTAATAAAGTAAAATATTATACTGAGAGCAATGAACTTTTGTGGCAATGTTCACATTCTACCTTTAGACATTATGGACATTCATTGTTGGACACACATGAATTTAAGAAGAAAGGGTGGTCCTACCTAGCTTAAAATAGTTCCTCCATTGTCTTGCATCCAATTTTTAAAAATTTAATGGCCAGGTAATATCACAAAGAAGATTGACTTGAGAAGGGAAATTTGATTGAAAAGAACAAATTTAGTAATGTAAAGTGCTTATTAATTCTCCTTTTGGCTAATATTTACTGTATTTTGATTAGATTTACTTTTATTTTTTTTTAACAACTAGGCTTAATCTAAACTTGTATCTGACAGTCATTTCCCTCTGTGATAGAAACTGTTGTCTGAAAGGTAAAATGTGCAAGTCCCCATTCTTAATATTCATATATTATATACAAATATGTATACACTTAAAATATAAGAGTTACATATCCTGGTCTCTTACATGCAAACAGTAGATCACAAATAGTTTTGAGCTACACATATATCTTGCACAGGTATTGGAAAAAAATCTGAAATTTTTTTTACAGTTTTAACAAATATACATAAATATAAGAACATAAATTACAGTAAAATATTGACAGCATTTGAGAAAATGTGGATAAACCCAGATGCACTGATGCCTAAAGGCCTTATAATAATAGAAAAGTACAGCTCAGGGACATCTCATTCCTATTCTCTTTTAAAATAAGTAAATACATCATGTGAGATATTAATTATTTCTCTAAACAACTCAATTAGAGAAATGTATATATTTTAGTCTCTACTTCCCACGAAAGAAAACAAGCCCCGCATCTCATTTATGATACAATACTGCCTCTCCCCTCTACGTTTACACAGTTGTCACAACACTGAAACATGACAGGGTCACATAATCATTCAAGTCTTTTCCTGAGAATGAAGTTTTTCCCCAACTAACCCTCAGATATACACTGTTAAAGGAAAAAGATCATGTAGAGAAGATTTCAAGTGTGTACTTTAAGCTGTTCCACTTGAAAAGGATAAAAAAGAAGAAAAACTCAATATAAGTAAAATAATGTGAAGCTATTTTAAAATTAAACTGTAGCCCTTTGTACATGTTTAAAAATTCTAAATATAATTTTTATATCAGTTATAAATATAATGCAAAGACCTCTTGAGAACGTGTGGCAGGAAGTCTTACATCTTCAGACTCAAAGATGACTCTCAAAGTGTCATGCCCTTCTGCCAGCTTATAAAGTGACTTACTTTAAAAGAGATAGAAAGCCTTTTGTGTTAAAAGAACAATCTAAATTATTCTGAGTTGGCCCGAAGTGGTGTAAAAACAGCACTGATTTAATCAGCAACTTCTTATTACATATTCCTGGTTAAGCTCGTGTGGTTTAAAGTGAACCTACTAGCAGCTCTTTACAATACCTCCTCTTACTTAATACTTGAGTGAATAATAAATACAGAATTGCAAATACTTAGAATAATTCTTGCAAATGCTCTAACACCATAAAAACATGAGGGTTATTGTAAAACTAAACACTAGTGTTTCTCTTAGCATCATAAGGAAGGTGCGAGTTACCTCTGAAGGCGCATTTCCTACGCTCATGGTCTCTACATGAAACAAAATACAAAAGGTATCTTAGAATAAACTCCCAGGAGAGAAAAACAGCAAAATAAACCATCTGAACACAAGTATGTACGTTCAAAAGTTAAAAAAAAAAAAAAAAAAAAAAGTAAAACACATAATTTGTAATCTTAGCCATAGTTCAACCGTCAGTCCAACTAGTGTCCATGAGGATTCATGTCTGATATCATGCAGGTGAACCTGATGCCACAGATGTCCATTTGTGATCAGAACATTCCCTTCATCACTGGACTTACCACCTGTGGGAGAATCTTCTGCACTCCAAAATACTGTGGCTGACGTTCCAGTTGTTCATGACAACAGAGCCTAACATTCAGTTTCAATTAATAAAAGTCTTGTTGGCAATTAGAAAGATTTTCTATAGGCAGGAAAGATGAAGTGCAAATTTACCACGAATGTTCTGAAGCAAGTATTTCCCAACTCCTATGCTTTATTGGGCAGAAGTTTTTTGGGTGTTACTGGTCTCTTGGTCTGCCATAAATGACTATGAATGGTAATCGCATCAACACTGGCAGATAAAGTTTTAGCAGGTATGTGGCTAAACTGTTTCCGGTCAGAATTATATTTGTAAAGTCCCTCAATCATTTTTTTAGTGATAGATTTAGGGCCTATCCCCGTCAGTTTGTTAATTTCTTCAGTTTCTGGGCAATAAGTATACAAAGACCTGAATTGGCAGCCTGAATCCCGGAACAAGATTAAAAAGTTGTTGGCATCTGACTTCTCCATTTCCTTTAGAATAAAAAAACAAAAACAAAACAATAAAAACTCTTAAACATTTTGCTGTATAAAATTTATATAATTGTTTTACACCTATCTTGGTTAAATATTATGACATGATTTAAAATATAAATTCCGAAGAGCCAAAATAAAATGTGTATTATAAAAGCAAAGTACACTTGAATTAAAAATGTATGCAAACACTTCACTTCTGAAGTTCTGTTGGCTCTGTGTGGATATGATTATCGTGCAGGAAACTTCTAGAGATATGAAATATTTGCTAATCTTGATCTTAGTCAAACAACCATTAACAAACCAGGTGCTGATTATCAACCTTGCAATACAGCCTCATTTTAAAAAAGGAAAATTATATTACCTACATTTATGAAACATGAACAAGTAGCTCTAGGCAAGAAAAGAATTCATAATTTTACATTATTCTTGAAGTCTATTCTAGTCTTAATTAAGTCTGAAGTCTTCTAACACCCCATTTGAAAGTGAACTAACTCAGTCTAAAATTGAAACATAGCTACAGATCTCTTATGGGCTGTTGATATCCTAGGAGGAGATGAAGAGTATTTTCTCTTGGATCGGTAGCTGAGAAGACTCTTTACAATTTTAGAATGTTGCCAAATTTAATTTTCATGCAAATGTGCTTACCTCCAGTATTTTTTTCTTCTGACCTTCATTTACTTTTCCAGCCAAACAGCAATGAGCTAAAGCATTCTGTATTATGTGCTTATTGGATTTTGCACTGGGTTCTTTGTAGAGCTTTGGTCCTGTGGTAAGAATTCAGCAGCAAAATAAAAAATAGCATTCCTAAGTCAGAACACTACTATGTTTAAATGATATAATTGTTCCTATACTGAGGAATCACTAACAAAAAATCAAAATCTGTGTCTAAAGGCCTCTGACTAGCTATACTCCAATCAGAACATTGTTTTATCCACACTGCGATACATCTTAGGGATGTTCCAAGGCTGCTGTGAGACGGCAGTGCTGGAAATCAGACAGGGCTATGTAATTGCCACACTGTCTGCTTCGCCTTCTTTCTGAAGTCTGGTAATGTTATTGGTGAATTTAAAGCAAAATGGGTCCATGAGTAATTGTAACTTTTAAAAAGAGAAGAAAAAGCTTCATTTTTCTCTTCATCCACATGTCTGAGTTTTCTTTTTTTTAAATCTTTTTTTTTTTTAATTTATATTTATTTATGATAGTCACAGAGAGAGAGAGAGAGAGAGAGAGAGGCAGAGACACAGGCAGAGGGAGAAGCAGGCTCCATGCACCGGGAGCCCGACGTGGGATTCGATCCCGGGTCTCCATGATCGTGCCCTGGGCTAAAGGCAGGCGCTAAACCGCTGCGCCACCCAGGGATCCCATGTCTGAGTTTTCTTAAAGCATTTGTTATCTTTAACCAATAATTCTACTCCTCAGTCTGCAAAGTACAGAAGCATCTTCTGCCATTTTCCTGGAACGTTCCTACTATGAAGGGTAATACAGTACAGACTCCCTACTTCATTCTCACTAAACTCTGTCCTGGAAGGCAAGGACTGTCCTTACCCTCAGTAGTGAGCTGAGAAACCAGTTACCTGTGTGAAAAAAAATCAGCCCTGATTTGCAGCATTTACCTATTTCTGTGATAGAAGTCACTCCTACCATGACTAGGATATCAAGCTACTAATGGTTCTGCAGCCTGCATAACTCCTGAAAATTTAGCAGTTTCTAGAGCCCTATGGTACGAGCTCATCTGGCACACCACTGCAACTCTAGCTCTAGATCTGGAACACTGCCTGGCAGATAGGATTGTTAAGTGAACGTAGAGAAGCAGAGGGAAAAACAAGGAAATCCTGTCCAATCCCCGGCATTAGGGGTGTCAAAGTGACCACAGGAGCGGAGTACATGTGGGAAGTTAGCAAGTTCTAACCTCTTTAGGTCTTCATGGGGCTTCCGTTTCCAGTGGGTCACATGCAGAGGGAGGCACACTCCCTGCCCCCTGCTCTTCCCCTCTGCACATCCTCCTATGCCTTTCCACTTTAGATCTCAAGGGCTGTTCATATTTCTTCTCCTGCTTCATTTCTTTTTAAGTGTTTTACATTCTCTTCTTCAATTTGCTTTTGTTTCAGTAATGCCCACCCAAACAAAGCTCGAGAGGATCTGATGGGAGGCTGGATGCCCTCCTGGATCCAATGTACTCTTCTTATGTTTCAGAACCTCCTTAAGACTTTTGGGGTTTTTTTTTTTTAGTAGGCTCTATGCCCAACATGGAGCTTAAACTCACCAACCCTAGGTCAAGAGTTGCACGCTCCACTGAGCCAGCCAGGTGCTACCTCCTCTCCCTTACACCTTGGCTTAATATATTTGAAAGATGCACAACTCTAGATATCTAAAATCCCAATGTTAGAGAGGCCTTTGTGGATTCTAGCCTTTTCTCAGTACAATACTCAGGACCTATGTATTGCTGATAGAATTTCTCTAAAAATGAGTACTACTCATTTTGCTTAGAAATTGATTTCAAGTCATCTGACACAAGTTACTACCTCCGTAAGTGCAACCGTATCAAGAAACTGACCTCCCTGAAAGGGACCATCTGCACTCCGTGTTCCCTTTTTTTTTTTTTTTTTTTTTTAATTTTTATTTATTTATGATAGTCACAGAGAGAGAGAGAGAGAGGCAGAGACACAGGCAGAGGGAGAATCAGGCTCCATGCACCAGGAGCCTGACATGGGATTCGATCCCAGGTCTCCAGGATCATGCCCTGGGCCAAAGGCAGGCGCCAAACCGCTGCGCCACCCAGGGATCCCCCTGCACTCCGTGTTCCTGATCACTCTCCATGTCTAGACCAAGAGACGAGCCCATGAAGCTTTCATTAGTAGAGCCTGTATTTGTTCTCATGACTGTGGTAAATTGTCTCCCTAAAAATGTAGACTCTGACCTGTGTATTCTGTTCCAGAAGCTACTGAAGAGGTTGTCGATGCATTTTCCCAGTCCTTCTCCCCATTTCGACTGCCGCAACGACTTGGAGACAGGAAGCCTTCTACAGACTCAGATCTGAATGGTAAATAAGACATTTTTTTAATGCCTCAAACAGAAGAATATTTGGGGTCAGAAGGGGTATACCTGACAGTACCAAACAAAATAAAGCTTAAAAATCAAAAGATGGTGTAACTGCCTTATTCACAGCTATATATCCAAGAGCCTGGACAGAACAGGCATTCCGTAAGTACTTGCTCACTGAAAGGATGAATGTTTTTCCATATGAAAATGGCAATGGCTGCGATAGGTTGGTAATACAAAGATCAAAACTCAAAGCTCATGCCTGTCATGACCTTCTCTTTGTATACAGGTATTATAGTGTAATGTAATGAAACAGGACTTTCAGTTTCTAATCTACATCCCAGAGAGACAATAAAAAAGATCCCTCGTAAGTTAGGCAGCCTACTTTGGAATTATTCTATGGGGACAAAAGTAGAGAGGCAGGCACTTAAATGAAGTACTAATTCTGAACACTATGACTACCATAACCATATCAGCAATTACTGTTAATGTTCTACAGTTTATAACAAAGTATCTTATCAATATCAGTAACCCTAAAATCCTAGAAGATACAAAAGTCAAATATGAATAGACCACTTTATATGTAAATTTCTTTTAACAGAAACACAAATAGTCCCAATCAGGAAACTATAAAAATTTGTGTTATGATCCATTCATTATAAAATACAACAAAATTGCAGGAAACATTCTTTTCAGTGAAAAATGTTCACATTATGGATTTACCTTGGTGTCCTCTTGCCTGAATGCACACTCTCGTTGTCACCTGTGTTCAGTGATGCCAAAGAAAGGCTAGAGACTGAAAAAACACGATAAATTCGTGATCCTGAATAAAAACAAAATTAGAAATTTAAAAGGAGCAACTAGAAAAGAGTCTGTTCATTAGATAACACCAGCATATGAAAACTGCGCTTCTGTGGTTTTTCTTTTTTTAATCTTTTACTCTAAACCCGTAGTATGCCTGCATGCATATATGCATAATTTACTTACAATTAGCAGTGTACCTACTTTTGAGAAATAAAACTAATTGCTGTTAAAAGGAAGTGATAATATGAGACACTGATATTCTAGCTGTAAGAAAAGAGTTAACAAAAGAAATTTAAAAGAATAAAATATATTTAGGAATATGTAATTCCTACATCGGAAAATAATTTACTAATTTTAGTACAGGGTATCAAGAAATTTTGTTGGCTAGAAAAGGCAGAGTTCTCTTTAAACAGTCAGTGTTATGTTGTTATTTTTCCTCAGTTTTGGAGTAACTATGGGAATTCTCTAAAATTTTCCATGGTGCTTAGTTTTAAAAAATGTATGTATTTTTAAAAGTGAGTATGTGTCCTAAATTTTAGGATTCGACTCTCAACTCCAAATATTATAGATTTGGACATGTGACCATTTCTGTCTTAAAGAAGGGCCTCATGAACTCTTGCTTTTATATTCCTTATCATACTAATGTATTTCTTACGTATTTCTACGCATACAGTATTTACCCTTAAATGGACAAGCATAGAAAGGGTAATTAACAATTCAGAGAGATTAATATCTGAGAGCAGAGTTCCCTAATCAGTTAGTATTTACACTGGATGCTTTAGCACTCACACTGGCTCTAATGAATATATGCATGCACACATAACACAGTTAAGTCATAAAAAAAAAACAAAAACAAAAACAAAAAAAACCCAAAATGACATTTGCTCATTTTGGCTTTCCAAATTAGGAGCATGCGTCATCTCAAGTAGTGTACCCAATTTAGCATTCCAAAGCACAGTCGAGTTAGTATGAAAACCAGGCTGGTGTTTTTTTATGAACAGACTCTTCATAATAAGCTGTGTTACCTGGAGGACCTTTTATTGGTGTTTTGGGAGACTCAATATGATCTCTGTGAATAGATTTTGGGCGCTGTTTTTTTTGTTTTGCTATTTGAGGACGGGGTTTGATTACTGTATCCATGTCTTCCATTAGTTTCAATTGTTTTCGCCTCATGTACTCTTGTCTGATAAATTCTCTGCGCGCTCGCTCATCTTCCTTCTTCTGACGCTCTTCCTCAGTTTTACGCCTAAGAAACCAAATGGTTACATTTCTTATTCTGCACACTAAAGAAACCAGACATTGGGGAGTATGGCTTTGATGAGAGAAGGGAGAATTATTACATTTCAGCACCTTGGGGAAAAATGGTTTTTTAAAAATATATTTTAGATCATTAAAAAATATATACACCTACCATTGGTAAATAACTGCTTTTAAAAAATACGTTTGTATGTAAAAACCAGTGAAGTCACATTAATGTTTCTGAAGAATGTCACTTTGAAATGCCCCAAACTTAGTGTAAAAATGTACAAATGACCAATACTTTGGGAAAATAAATTAACTTCTAAAAAACACCAAAGGTCAGCATTAATTCAGTTGTCTACATATGCTGCAAACAACTGAAAAAGCTGTTAAGACTCCCTGAGAAAGCACTGCCTCCAGCTACGGCCCGGACGGTCCTTGGCGTGGCTGCGCACCCTCAGCTCAGATCCAGGGCCAGCACAGCCGTAGCCTTTACCTCGTTTCTTCTTTCTTATGCTCCATCTCTGCTTCTAGCTGCTGCTTGCGAAGCTGAGTCTCCTTCTCCCTCCGCAGTCGTTTCTCCAACAAAGCTGCCCGTTTCATTGCCATATCATTTTCTGCTTTTTGATCATCCTAAGCATGGATTTCATTGAAAAACAGGAAACGTTATACCACAGATATGCTCATTTTCAATTGTGGTCACATTTATAAATAAAAATATGAACTATCTAGTTATCCTTATTCCAACTCCACCATATGAGGACACATTCCAGAAATTAGGAAGGAAGAAATGAATTAAAGCGCTAACAGTTCTATCAACTACCAAAGGACACTTAAACTTACTTAATTACGTTTTCCAAACCTAGGAAGTTTGCAAAGAACTGTAAAAAAGGGGGGAAAAATAAAAAAGAGAGAGAGAGAGAGAGGTTTTTTTGGACCTAATAAATAACTTAGAAGTAGAGAGTTTCCCCTCCATTTAAAAAATTGCATTAAAACCGGGGCACCTAGCTGGCTCAGTCAGAAGAGCATGTGACTCCTAATCTTAGGGTCATGAGTTTGAGCCCCACATTGTGTGTGGAGATTACTTAAAAATAAAATATTTTTTTAAAATTGCATTAAAATTATATTTAAAATACATGCTCAATAAGCTCAAGTAAAAGTACCAAAAAATTAGCTATATGGTAGGTCACATGAATGAAATCCCTGTTGCCTGGACAGAATGGACATGAAGGTACAGATGTGCTGCCTATTTTATACTGAAGGATCCTCTTCCCTCTGTTTTCTTCTCTCTCCAAGTAACAGAGGTAGCCAAGGTCTCTCAAATTAGTAAACTGTATCTATTCAAGTCGATAAGAGCATTCTATTAAAAATTAGTCATCTTACATGGTTAAGAAGCAAAATATTCAAATTTCTAAACTTTTTTTAAAAAAGGGGTTAAAAGGCAATCACTCTGGATGTTTCTAACATATTTTAAAGTTGATCTCAATTATAAAATGACCATAAGTAAAACTAGTGATTGTAATCACTCCAATATTCTTGGGTTCTTATTCCTACTGCTGTTTCAATTTAAAATCTTAAATTATAAACTGATCCTGTTGAGTGTTGTCTTTTTCCTCTGTATTCTGCATTGTGGAGCTATATACAGGATCAGAGATAATCTTACTGTAGTTCCTCATAATTAAAAAAAGAAACAAATCTGTGTTTCTGATACTTAAAAAAAAAGATATAGTCTTTCCTATAGGTAATTTGAAAAATATGGGAAAACATAAAGATGAAGAAAATGGATCAGTAGGAGAAAATTTTTATTATTTTTTATTATTATTTTTTAAAGATTTTATTTACTTATTCATGAGAGACACAGAGAGAGAGAGAGAGAAGCAGAGACAGAGGCAGAGGGAGAAGCAGGATCCATGCAGGGAGCTCGACGTGGGACTTGATCCCGGGACCATGGGATCACGACTTGAGCTGAAAGCAGATGCTCAACTGCTGAGCCACCCAGGCATCCCAGGAGAAAAATTTTAAAATGTTATTAGGCTTTTCTTGTTTTTCTAATACCTAGGATAAATTTTAGTATCTTCACCATCAAGAGGTGATACCGTTCGTTATTTGTGCTAGCTGGCTGCAGTACATTATATCCAATATCAATACTGAAATAGGAGTCATATGCTAGGACCTTTATCGAATGCTTTTAAAGGAGCTATTTCAATAACTGTTCCAACTATATTTGTCATTTTTACATAGTACACCTTGCAAGACTGTATCCAGTCAATTTTCAAAAAAAGATTAAGAAACAAAACATATAAAGATGTTGAAAATTAAAAAAAGAAACATACTTAGACACAATGCCAAATTATGTGTTCTTTACAAACTGATAATCGAGTAACTCTTTGAAGAGATCCAAATAGCTTCACATTCTTTAAAAGGCTTTTGTGAAAGCGAGCGAGAGGCAGAGGAGCAAAACCACCATATGTAAACCTGTACTGTGATGTTGGTGAAAGGAAGACTGTTCACTGTGCTTGGTTGTTACTACAGTCCACCAAGGGGGCTCCAAAATGTAGTTCGGGGTTAGTGGGAAGCCTCTAGCAGAAGGGACTACTACTGAGACAGGCAAGCATGCCAACTACAGCCACACCCATCAAATGATGATACCTGAAACGATGAAGATTAGTATTACCTTAAAAAAGAACCCACAGCATACTTTCTGGTCATCATCAAATTGTTCTTTATCACTTTCTCCATCATATTTTTCAACAGATACATCAACCTTTTCAGGAGGTTTCAGATCAGAGAGGGAAACTTCAATCAGATTAACATTTTTAGGAGCAGCAGGTGGGATAACAGGTTTAGGAGGCGGCTCTGTGGGCTGGTTCAGCTGGTCCTCATTTGGAGTCAGACACACAGTCTCCGTGATAGGCTGCGACAGGACTTCGGAAACTGTTGACTCAAGAGGCTTGATCTCCTTTTCTTCCGGTTTATGTACATACTGTCCTGTGGGCCCTTTGGATTCCAGTTCCTCCTTTTTAACTTCTTCCTTAGGTTTGGATTCCTTTAATTGAGGCTCTCCATCATCCCCAAAACATACAAATGACCTAGTCTGAATAGGAACTTGACTTGGTGAAAACCTCCGTAACCGAGGAAGACTATCCACAGACCGAGGGGGCGTCAGTGTTCGATTCAGAGGCGTTATTTTTAGTTCATTTGGCCTAGGAGTCCTTTGATTTTTAACAGAAAAAGATGTGCTCTTCCTGTTGGAAGACTGTGGAGATGGATGGGTAGGACGGGGGGCGTCTGACGAGAAGGGTGCAATGGCTGACGACAGGCCTGCCTGCCTGGAAGGTTTAAAATCTCGGATCTGTTTTTGCGGAGAGGGCTGAGGAGGGGAAATCACCCATGACTGTTGTTCCCTCATCTGCATTAACATCTCCTGCTGCAGTGACAAGCGCTGCATTTCTTGTTGTAGAAAATGCAGAGATGAATTTAGCTTTTCAATGGACTTTGTATATTCCAAGATCTCTCCCTCATTTAAAGTCTCCTCTGAGGGGCTTGCCAGGTTCCACTGCTTCTCTGGATCAACGGGTGTGGTTGGAGACTTCAGCCATTTGGCTTGAGGGGTCTCCATACTTTCCTTTAGATCTGCCAGGGACTTACTCCTCTGTCCATTAGCCTTTTGTGAATCCTTTTCTTTTGCTCTATCAGTATACACTTTCTCATCTTCCGCACCGGCTGCTTCCTCTCGAAGCGGGGAAATGCCGTCCCCTCTCTTTTTCACGACAGTAAGAAATGCTGTCCTTCCCATCTTCTGCCTCTGCTTAGTGAACGCGGCCTCCATCTTCTTCTTCTGGGCTTCGATAGCACGCCGCTTTTCTTCCAGTTTCATCCTAAGATGCACCATTTCAGAGGCCAAGAGCTGGGTAGTGTCCCGGCCTTGGGGAAGGCCTGCTTCTTCTGGAATTTGTCCCCAAGCAACCACATGAGGAATGTTAAGTTCAGAGCCCTCTGGTGTAGTTTTCTGAGAACTGCTCCCGCTACTTTTCCCATCAGTATGATTCAGTTTCCTGAATTTCTGTTCAGCAAAACTGGTCATTTTAACTCCAGAACTAGAGGAAGCACTGCTACCTGGCTGAGACTTGGTGCTCACAGTACTTGGACAAGGACTCAAAGCTTCTCTGGTGTTGTTGGTTCTCATATCATAATCCTGAAGAAATTTAGATGCATCATCCATGTCAGAGTCTAAGCTTACAGTATAATCTCTCAAAGAAGAATCTTCATCCATGGTTTCAGGGATATCTTCTGAAGGAACATGAATTCCAGTGTCTACTTCAGTATTGTCAGTTATGGGACTCAAGGCACCTTTTGTATCAGTTATGGTATCAGGACTAGACTGATTTAGCTTGATGTTTGAATTTAGGATACTCATTTCCTGGTTATGAAGAAAGAAGCCATTCGCAATGTGGTCTGACTGAGATGTATGGGGAGATTTTTCAGTATCATGAATTATTTGTAATGCTTCTTCAATGCTTGGTGTCTCGATCTGATTGCCAAACTCATCAAGAAGTACTCTATTTTGTAAAGCTCCATTTGGAAGCTTATAGTGAATGTTCTCATTAGAATTTAGTTCATTTGTATTAAGGGGCATGTAAGATTTGAGGTCACTGTGAGAGTCTATATTAAGCTCTTCTTCAATGCTTTCTGCTTCATCTTCTCCATTTACTGGCTTGAAGGACAAATTTTTCCTAGTATTTTTAGATACACGATTATTGTTCAGAGTTAGTCCTTCATTACTAATAGAACGAGTGATTCCTCGGTTTGGAGTGGATCTGTGTACAGTATTTTCTTTATCAAAAGAAATATCAAACGAAACTCCATGCACTGATGATCTAAAAAAGATTTAAAGAGAAAATCCTTAAATAGGCCCAGAAAAAAAATGATTTGATACCCTTTAATAGTTATTTAAAATTACACTTCTTTTCTTTTCCCATTTCTCATAATCCTGTTGTTCTCAAGGTAAGCATAAGGGCACTGGGTTACCTTTAAAATTTCATCTCTCGCATTTGCCTATATTGCCCTTTTCAAAGTTAGGTACTAATTGTTAACTTGGCTACCAACAAAATAGAGAAAGAATTAGCATTTCTTTCTTTTTTTTTTTAATAACTGAATAGTTGACAATGTTACATTAGCTGCAGGTGTAAAACACAGCGATTCAGTAAACAACATTCATTGATAATGTGAATATACTAAAAATAATTCCTTTTGTTTACCTTTTCTCTTTGGGCCATGTCCCTATGAAACCATCAACATAGGACATAGATGAAGATCTTCTAATTCCTCCTTCAAATGTGAAAAAAAGTCATTGAAAGTATGTAAAAACAATTTACAGCTAAACAGATTTCAAATATTTCAGGATTCAGTAATAACACTAAAAAGTAAGTAAATCTATATGGAGAAATAGAGATTATTTTATTAAGAAAAGCAAGTGCAGAGAAACAGATCAAACTCTTAGTATATATATAGCACTTTTCCAAAAAAAAAAAAGGACTGGTATTTTTATTTATTTACATTTATTATCAATCATTTCTCAGTTAACCTAGGCTTTCTTAAAAAAATATATTACCTGAGGCCGAAGAATGAGCTTGGGGGCGTGAATGTCTAGAAGGCAAATGATGATGAGACTGTGTAAATGCAGCGCCTTCCCCACTGCAATGTAAAAGAAATTAAAAATGCTTTAATATGTTTTAGTTCTTTAACATAAACTTTACACAGAATGGCTGAAATCAGAAACAACGTTATCACCTCTGAATCTCCATCCTAAATTAAAAAAAACAAAAAAGAAAACATAATATATATTGTCTAAACCAAAAATGGCTATTAATATGTGAATCTCTATGTATTTTATGTCTTTTAGTCAAAGAGCTTGAAACGTTTTTTTTTTTTAATTTTTATTTATTTATGATAGTCACAGAGAGAGAGAGAGAGAGAGAGAGAGAGAGAGAGGCAGAGACTCAGGCAGAGGGAGAAGCAGGCTCCATGCACCGGGAGCCCGATGTGGGATTCGATCCCGGGTCTCCAGGATCGCGCCCTGGGCCAAAGGCAGGCGCCAAACCGCTGCGCCACCCAGGGATCCCTTGAAACATTTTCATACATATCTGAATGTCCTTGTGAGATAAGGTATGGTATATTATTTTCATTTTACAAATAGAAAAACAGAAACAAATAAGTTAAAGTCATCAGTTTGAGGGCCATCTGGGTGGCTGTCGGTTAAGCACCTGCCTGTGGCTCAGGTCATGATCTCAGGGTCCTGGGGACTTCAGGGGTCCAGGGGTCCTCAGCAGGGAGTCTGCTTCTCCTCTACCCCCTCTCCCCTGCTGGTGCACGCTCTCTCTTTCAAATAAACTTTAAAATCTTTAAAAATAATTTTTTAAAAATAATTTTTAAAAAATTTATTATAAAAAATAAATAATTTTTAAAAGATTTTATTTATTTATGAGAGACACAGTGAGAGATAGAGAGGTGGAGAAGCAGGCTCCATGCAGGGAGCCTGATGTAGGACTCGGTCCTGGGACTCCGGGATCACTCCCTGGGCCGAAGGCAGGCACTAAACTGCTGAGCCACCCAGGGATCCCCTAAAAATAAATTAAATACTTAAAAAAGGTCATTAGTTTGAAATGTTTTGGCCCAATTTAAATCTCTAGAAACTATAGGTATAATATACTCCTGTAAAAGATCCTGGCAGCCTCCCTGCTCATGGACCTGTGTTTGTACATCTCTAACAGTTACATCAAAATTAATAATAACATACTGAGCTCACCTTGAAGGCCTCAATGCCTACAGAGATATGAAGCTTTCCTATCTCTTAATCCCACCCCATTTGAATTAATGCAAGGGATTAGGTAGTCTACTTCTCAAAATATCAAGACATTTGGCCCGAATTTAGTTTTTCTCCAACTTTCAAGTCTGTTGTAGCCTGCCTTATAGTCAGGTGCAGAAGTTACATGCTGTTCCCCCCCCCGGCCAGTCGAGAATACACTGGGGAACAGGATGTACGTAGTGACTTCCGCAGTCCCCCTTCAAATCCCATTTTCTTTTGGCTACTGTAAACTGAGAACATGAACAAGTCAACCCCAAAAGTCAAAGGTAAATGACAATACTGTATTCTTACTATTTAATGAAAGCTTCATCAGTGAGCTTTTCTAAAGTTAATGATAGCTGAAGAATTTGCATAACCCTGTTCTCTCCAGAGCAAATGATGATCCGCTTCTGTGTGCCTTTTCCCCCTAAAGTGCACATCACATTTCCTCAATTTTGTTTGTAATCATTTGTTAGGACTGTCGGGGAGTACCCACCTGCCCCTGTCAGTCACGTTTGTTTCTGTTATCCCTTCTCTAAGACCCCAGCCTGTTTCTACCCTCTCTTACATCCCTGACAGGAGGCTCATCCTGACTATACACATTAGTGATTAAAATATATTCACTCTCCTTCTCTAGCTAATGGCTAAAGTGTTTTAAATTCCTATCAACTGCCTCACTTTCACACTTGCCTAGGGAATTTTGATCTGGTGTAACTGCTAAGCAGGTTAGGAGTCAAGTGTGCTGAGTAGCTGCTACAAATGTTGTTTGCTTTGTCTGTCTTCTTCCTTCGTTTGTTTTCCCCTCATAACCTCATTACTTAGGGGCACTCACATTTGTACACGTGATGGCGTTATTCTCAGGAAGAGTAAAAATATTTGGCACTTTCCTGTAAAGTTCTACAATGGGAGAACTCCAGTGGATCACATGGAGACTTACAGAAATGAGAGGATTAGTAAGATCCTAGAATGACAGCTACACAGCATCTCTTCAAGGAAAAGAATTTAGATATTCATCTGCTAGGAAAAATGAGTAAGGACAGCCACTCGGATATCTGAGAAACAGAAAAGAGAGGAGTCTTCTAGAGAGCCTTAAGACATTTTCCAGTGTCAGAAATGTGAAAAGTGTCCAACTCAGGTTCTAGAAATAATAATTATGGGATAATCTGGCCTTGAAGCAGAAAGTTTCAGAGATTTTAAAGACTTAATTGTACATGAGTCATAAACTAAAATACGAATGTTTTCTAAATTTTCAAGGAAGGAAATGTCACTATGTAATCAACCCAGGAAGACAACGAGGAAATTAACGTGTAAAAAAAAGTTTCCCAGGGATGCCTGAAGGCTCAGTGGTTGAGCGTCTGCCTTTGGCTCAGGGCGTGATCCGGGGGTCCTGGGATCGAGTCCCGCGTCGGGCTCCCTGTATGGAGCCTGCTTCTCCCTCTGCCTGTATCTCTGCCTCTCTCTGTCTCTCAGGAATAAATAAATAAAATCTCTAAGGAAAAAACTTTCCTGTGGGAAAAAATATAGAGAAGCTCCTAGATCAGCAATATCCTAACTTAACCTCTTTTTGTAAAATCTCAAGCTTAGTTACAGAATAGACAACTTAATGGAAGTAATAAGACAATTCATGGTAGTAAATCAGAGGGTAAGGGAAGGAAAATGCTTTCTTAATTTGTAGAAAATACTTGCAGACATGGGCCAGTTCAGAGGTAAGAAGCCCAACGAAGGCTGTAAGAGTACTGGAAGGGTTCTGTCAAGGTTCCAGTTTACGCTCATTAGCACCCACGTGAGAGAGAGACTTCTTACATGTGTGAAGTAGGTGAGAGCTCAGTACAAGTTCATAAAGTACTTTCAAATGCTTATTCATCATTTTTAAAATGTATTTTTAATGGATCTACTTGGATTTCTAAAACACTGCAAAATACATCAATTTTAAACTTAAAAAAAATCAGGTAAATTAGGAAGCCCAAAGTCAATATAAATTTTAGGTTCTAGTAAATACACATAAAAAGTTACATACAGGATCTGCAGAAAAATATTTTTAAACCAACTAATGTTCTCTAGCATACATTTGGGCCAGAAGTCAGGATTATCCTGATACTAAATTCTTACTTTGCTTTCACTTCAGTTCCTGATATTAAGAACTAAAGCATCACACATAAAGATCCAATATTACAATAAACACTCCATTGTGATCTTTGGTTAGCTATAGTAACCAACAAACAAAACACTAAGGGAAACTACCTCAAAGATTTAAAAATTAAAAAAAAAAAACTTTTTTTAAAGCCAAATAGAAAAAAAAAAGAGAGAGAAAAAAAAAAAAGCCAAATAGAAATTTAAAACTCCCCCCACCCCAAGGGTTATCATTTAAGCAGTTCTCAATGATAAACAAGTTTTATAGCAAAAGTTTGGTTTCAACCTGGTTATCTGAACTTCAGAATGTATTATCCCACTTTTGAGTGTGACTCATAAAAACCTATTTATGAAATACTCATTTCTATGTATTCCCTAACATTTAAGTTAAAACAGGCCGTAATACAGTAAGCTAATTAAAACTTAAGTCCAAGTGAAATTTTAAAAACAAAATTTTATTTTGATTTCATTAGCAAATGAGATGGAAATAGTGAAAATGAAGTCATTCTGGACTGTACCTTGCAGTGAAGTCAGAACTACATGAACTGTCCAAGATGTCTGTTTTGGCTGCATTCAAGACAGGAATTGAAGGCATATCATTCACAGGTTCAGCTATAATAAAAGATATAAGCCTCAAAATTAGGTATTTAGCATGTTTCCAACATCATTTCAGAAATTTCCATTTTTCTTTAAGATAGCATACTGAAAATTTTCTTCTTAAATTTTCAAAGGTAAAATTTTATTTTATTTTATCTTATTTTTTTCCAAAGGTAAAATTTTAAACTCTTCTTTAAGTGTTCTGGCTTAAAAAAAATTCACTTAATTAAAGTAACTGAGGGGGAAGGTGGGGAGAAAGAGGCCTAACAAAAAATAAACACATATTTAAAACTAAATCTGAGTGTCTAATTTTGCTAAAGCTTTCACAGAACTTCAGTTACATATGGTAATTTCTGCTTTTTTACGAAATAGTTGCTATTTTGGTAATCAATTAAGAGAGAGAATTTCACTGGTTAATAATTAAACCCCCTGGTAGAGTTTACATTTTTATAAATTACTCTGGGGAAGACTCCCATTTACTTTTTGCCTTTGAAACCTAATGTAATAGCCACTGAATATTTTGAATAGTGGGCTTCACAGATAAAAATCATAGACCACAATGCATGTGAAAATTCTGTATTAATTGTAAAAAGTTGTACAAGTATTGGTTATAATTACTGAAGACACCTGACCTTAGGGAAGAATGGCCTTAGGGAAGAATCTCAACTACTTTGTAGGTATTCTTTGATACATAATGGCTCAATAATCAGAATCTGCCCTAAGCAGCTTAGAGATAGAACAGATGAAATATTCTTTATTACATATTTCATAGAATTTTGCTTGAGATACAGTGGGCATCCTGAAAGCAAGCTAATTCTATTCACTACAGTGACATGCCTTTCCCTTGAGTACATATTTTTTCCTCCTTCCTGATATTTTTCTTCAATTTTTGGGGGGAGGGAGGCAAGAGAGGAGAAGTAAGGGTAATGGTGAGAAAAATACTAAAGTTTGGAGCCAAGGAAAGCACATAAGTAGTTGGGATGTGTTTTGTGTCTGGCAGGATAGCCACTGGCAGCAGAAAGAACTGGTCCCATAGTTATCCTGGAAGAACGTTCTTTAGTGGAGCTAAACTTATAATTTAGCTTAGTTTAGAAATAAGCCTCTGGTTTCATAGTGGAAGCCAAAGGAAAATTTGTTTTAGAGAAAATGCAGGAAGATTTTTTTGTTCTTTATTTCTAGGGATCTTTACAGTAACCCCTTTCTTTTGTATTTGTTTTCTTATTATGTGCAATCAGTAGATGATGTGTAATAATCACAAAGCATACCAGATTTAAAAATATGTATATAAACCTTTTTATGGTTTATTGGTAAATTCAAATTATAGATTAAAGCCAAATCATTATTTAAGTGGATTGCAGCTATTACAGTATTAAAAACTCAGCATCTAATGGGGAATAAAAGGTACAAAGAGAAGAAAGTAGGCAGAGTTGAAGCTAAAAGTTCCACAACACAAGCCTTCAAATTCAGTTATTCTCTCCTATTATCTGCCTCACAGAGACTTTAGTAGTTTTCAATATGAAAATATTCAGAATTTATCAAGGCTAGTAGCTGTTTTATAACAATAATAGGATCCCCTCAAACACAATAAGCAGGGGAGGTTATATAAACCCAGTTTTGTCTGTTTGCAGGAACACCCTACCTCCTTGGGGACGAACAACACGAGGCTGCACAAATGAGGGCTTCACGACCTCGAACCACCAGAAGAGCTCTGCCATGAACACCAGATAATTACTCTACATAAAAGAGTTAGGAAAAGAAGAAAATCAGGTAAGACTTGACCAGAAAGTAACAATAAATACAATTTTATTCTGTTTTACCTATTAAAATATAGGTTTAAATCTCATTCCTTCATCACTGGAGTATATACATCCACGCTAGGCTATTAAATCTGAGATGGACTATTAATGCTTATAGGCAAAATTTATAACAGCTACTCAAAACCTCTTTGCGCTTTTCTCTGTATTTCCAGAAGAGCAGCCCAATTTATGTGGTAGGCATTGATACTTGTGACCATAGAACTCTGAGATATAATGTATAAGGCACTCTTTGTCCAAAGTCAATACAAACAGCTGAAACAGCTTTTGACTCTGAAGAGTGGCTATCATTTAAAAAAACAACAACAACAACAAAAAACTCTTTCCAGATCCCTAGAAATCTCTCCAAAACTTAATCCAGTATCTATGTGCTTGATGATGCCACACTCACAGTAATCCAGGCTCTAAATAACAAAAAGACTCTAGATTGCTATGGCTAATTATTAATAATTTTGAAATGTACATACAGAAACATTATACAAAATAGCAACCTAACTTTGAAAGGTTATTAGTAAGTTGACAATGTCATTTGCCTTTTATGATTTATATTTGAAAATGCAAATAATTTTTAAAGTAGCTTAAAATTATAAGAAAAGACTAAGAGGGTCCTCAAAAGCACATTTCTACTTCAAGCTTATATTTTAAGATGCATACATCATAGAAGTATAAACATGATGAATTATTTTAATTGTAGGCATCTGGTTAGATTAAAAAACACTATACAAAATCTGTTTTATAATTACTTAAAATAATACTTCATTAAAATCTGGCATCTAATAAAAATGTTACTATCAAATTAATATTTAATGAGTAAGATCTTATTTCATATTACATTTCAGTTTCCAAAATTATCATTAGAAATATGGGTGTTTTCTAATGCCATGTCTTCCTCCTGTTAATTTATTTTAAAAGATTTATTTATTTATTTTAGAGAGAAAGCTGCAAGCAGGGGGGAAGGGCAGAGGGAAAGAATCTCAAGCAGACTCCCTGGTGAAGAAGGAACCTGCCTCGGGTTCTTGAGATCATGATCGGGAAGCCAAAATCAAGAACTGGATGGTAAACTGACTGAGCCACCCAGGTGCCCCACTTGTTAATTATGAATAAACCTCAAAGCTCTACATACTCTCATTTAGAGGTCATCTATACGTAAGCTGGTGATTTTCAAATATTCATCTTTTACCTGATAGTTCCAGAAGGCTATTTTGTATGTAGAAAGTGAGGGAAAGAGAAGAATCCAGGGAAACTCAGGTTTTGTCTTCAGCAACTGATAGTACCATTTAATGAAATGGGAAAGACTGGGATAATTACGTAGTGGAAGGAATCCTGAGTTAATAGCTTTGAGATATTCATTAGATATTTAAGTGGACTTGACAGGTATGTGGTTGAATGTAGGAGTCTGAAATGTTATAGAAGATAAGGCATATGGTGAACAAAATTTGGCAAATTTACTTTTAGCAAATTCCCAGAATATTCAAACATTTATAGACAATACATACTGTTTTAAGCAATTGTTAGAATTTGGATTTATTTATTTATTTATTTTTTTGGAAAGGAAATGAGAATGCTTGCAATCCCAAGGGCTCTGTGTTGGATCCCATCCCTACTTACTCTCTCAGAAGCTTTACATTTCTAATTATATTTCTTTCTCCTATATGTTTATTCTTCCCCTCAACAGAATCCTCCCTGCTTTGCTTTTCAACATGCTCAGGTCTTCCAAATGAAATACAAAACAAAATCTTTACTCAGTAATTCACCATTCTCCAGTTTCTCCTCACTCCCCTACCTTTTTACCTCTTCATAAATTTCTCTAAGGTAGGCCTATGCTAACATCAGGCTTCTGGCTCCCTAATCCACTCCAGTCTGGCATCCAGGCACATTATTCCTCCAAAACAGCACTTGCTCAAGTCACCAACGACTTAAATGTTGCTAAATCAAACAGATTTTTCAGTCTTCATCTTACATGACCTCTCAGCAGGATCTGATACTCTTGATGCCTCCCCTCTTTGAAAACTGCCATCCAGGCCCATCAGCTACCAAATGACTCCCAAATGTATTGAATGTACTTACATAAGCAGTGGCCTACAGAACATTCCCTCTTAGATATCTCAGAGGCATCTCAAATGTCTAGAACTGAACTAGTGATCTTCCCCACAAATCTGGCCTTATTCTAGTTTTACCTCACTCAATGGCATCACTACCTCTGCGTGCATGCCAGAAACCTAGGAGTCTTCCTCAATGCCTCTTTTTTTCCTCCCCATATCCAGTTCATCACTAAAGTTCATCATTGCAAATTCTGCATCCTAAATATTTCTGGAATCCACCCACTTTTCTCCATCTTCATCATAATCACTCTGATTTAAACGGTTTCCATCTTTTGTTTACAACACAAGAGCTTTATCTTAAACTATTAAGCCAAACAAACTTTTCAAAATAATACCCCTTCCTCCACTTCACTGGTCTTGGGAAAGTGATTATCGGCTATGAGAGCATACTTGATTGGGGTCCCTTTTTAATTTCTCCAGTTTCATTTAATACCACGTTCTCCAGAGTTCCTCATTTTACCCATCAGACTGTAAACTCTAGAAGGACAAAGCTTGTGCTCATCATCATATCTTCAGTTTTTAAAACAGTGCCCAGTACATAATAGATGCCCAATACATAAATACTTATTGAATCAGTGTATAAATGAACGAATGATTAAATGTGTAACAAAAAGATCAGTTCACAAAATACCAAACTATTGACAGGGAATATTCTCTGGTAATGAGATCATTGTGATTTGTAATTTCTCTTCGTACTTATCTCCATAGGATATTTTCTAAAGCTAAGGTATAAAATTATAATTAAAGTATTGGTCCTGGGATCCCTGGGTGGCGCAGCGGTTTGGCGCCTGCCTTTGGCCCAGGGCGCGATCCTGAGACCTGGGATCGAATCTCACGTCGGGTTCCCGGTGCATGGAGCCTGCCTCTCCCTCTGCCTGTGTCTCTGCCTCTCTCTCTCTCTGTGTGACTATCATAAATAAATAAAAAATTAAAAAAAAAAAAAGTATTGGTCCTAGGTTCCACTATACGAGTATAGTTAACTGAAATCTGTATCTCCTGGAAAACCACTGTTTACGTGCTCAACTAAATTGTTAATTGAGAATATTTTAAGGACTTTGGTGTTCAATATCACTAAACATGAGAGAAATGCAAATCAAAACCACAATAAGATATCAGCTCACACCCGTTAGAATGGCTATTGTCAAAAAGATAAGAGTTGGCGAGGATGTGGAGAAAAGGGGACCCTTGTACATAGTTGGTGGGAATACAAACTGGCACAGCCACTATGGAAAACAAAATGGCACTTCCTTAAAGAATTAAAAACAGAACTACCATATAGATCCAGCAATTCCACTTTTGAGCATTTATATGAAGAAACTGAAAACAGGATTAAAGAGAAATCTGCATTTGTATTCATTGTAGCATTATTCACATAGCCAAGATATATATGGAAACAGCCCAAATGAATGGATAGAGATGTGGTGCATACATACAGTGGAATATTAATTCAGCCATGAGAAAGATAAAATCGGTATGATTTCACTTGTATGTGAAATATAAAAAAGCTGAACTCATAGAAACAGAGAATAGAGTATTTACCAGGGACTGGGGAGCTGAGGAAAGGCGGGAGGGATTTTAGTCAAAGGGTAAAAACTTCTAGTTAGAAGTAACTGGGAATCTAATGATTATAGTTAATGATAATGTATTGCACACTCAAATGTTCCTGAAAGAGTAGATCACCACAAAAAGGAAATGGTAAATATGCGATGTGATAGAGGTGTTAGCTAATCCTTGGTGGTAATCATTTTGCATACTTTAAGTGCTGTATGTCAATTATAGCCAATAAAGCTGGGAAAAAAAAATACTTTGGTAAGATACTATGTTTGGCCACAAGATGTCAGCACAGTAAGAGCATTTTCCCAGTAACCAAAGCTTTTAAAGATCATCTCTTTCTGAATTTATGATTAAACAGCAATAAATCTGTTGCCATATTCCAGGCATGATACCAAATTAATTTCATTTAACAGATTTCTTTCCTTTAAGTTAAGATAGTCATGCAATTATACATTAACATTCATAAACAATGTAAACAATGCAGAAGAACGTAAGATGTACAGAACATGGAACACCAAGTATGGTTGAACTACTCTCCCCCAAGTCCTAATGTCACACTCAGCAGAAAGCACTGTTAATAGTTTTGTGTTTATCTTTCTAATCAACCTTTTTTCATGCATAGATTTGCATACAAATAGAAAAATCATTTTTAATATATAAATTACATCACGCTATAATGTTTGCTACCCACTTTCTTCACTTAATAACATCTTGGAGAGCTTTCCTGATCAGTAAAAATACCTACAACTCCTTCCTTTAAACAGCTTGACTATATTACAAAATACTTTGTGTCCCTCCAAAGATGAACTGTTCCCAACTATTCACCACTGCTAACAATCCTTATAGGTGCCTTCTGTGCATTTTAAATTTGGTTACGTAATGGCATACAAGGACGCCTGGGTGACTCAGTGGTTGAGCATCTGCCTTGGGCTCAGGGCGTGTTCCCAGGTCCCCTCACGGAGCCTGTTTCTCCCTCTGCCTATATTTCTGCCTCTCTCTCATGAACAAATAAAATCTTAAAAAACAAATAAAAAAAAGAAAGAAAAAGACCATATCAGTATATGCTTCCCCTAAGAGGGGAAGGGGGTGCTCATTCCCTTTATCCTTATAAACACTTGGTATTAAAGCTAACCAAATGACCAGGTGCCCAGCATCATGGACCAAGCAACCCCTTAAAGGTTTGAAGTCTTAAAATACTCAATATAAGTCAAAGTTGTGGTTCTAATAATTTAGCAAATGATACAGAAAGTGACCAAAGCTTCTTCTGTAAACAGTTACTTTTTTTTCTCTTTTACTTCACGAATCTCTCTACCTACCTCCCCTCTGGCAACCTACTAGTTTGTTCTACTATTTCAGAGTCTGGGTATTTTTTGTTTTTTAAATTTGTCTGTTTGTTCATATGTTTTGTTTCTTAAATTCCACATATTAGTGAAGTCATATGGTATCTCTCTTTCTTCTGACTTATTTCACTTAGCACTATACCCTCTAGGTCTATCCATGTTGTTGCAAAGGGCAAGGTCTCATTCATTTTATGGCTGATATTTGTATGTGTGTGTATGTGCATACACACCACATCTTTATCCATTCACCTATGGTTGGACACTCGGGTTGGTTCCCTATCTTGGCTATTGTGAATAATGCTGCAATAGACATAGGGGTACATATATTTTTTCAAATTAATGTTTTCATTTTCTTTGAGTAAACAGCCAATAGAATTACTGAATCATATAGTAATTCTTTTTTTTTTTTTTTAAGATTTTATTTATTTGAGAGAGCAAGTGAGAGAAAGCATAAGCCAGGGGAGAGGCAGAGAGAGGAGGAGAGGTAGACTCCTGCTGAGCAGGGAGCCCCCATGCAGAGCCCAATGCTGGGAACTGACCGACCCACCCAGGCACCCCTCATATGGTAATTCTTTTTTTTTTTTTAAGATTTTTATTTATTCATTCATGAGAGACACACACACACAGGGAGAGAGAGAGAGAGACAGAGACAGAGACACAGGCAGAGGGAGAAGCAGGCTCCTCGCAAGGAGCCCAACGTGGGACTCGATCCCAGGTCTCCAGGATCACGCCCTGGGCTGAAGGCGGCGCTAAACCACTGAGCCACCCGGGCTGCCCCTCATATGGTAATTCTGTCTTTAATTTTTTGAGGAACCTCTATACTGTTTTCCATAGTGACTGCACTAGTTTGCATTCCCACCAACAGTGCACAAGGGTTCCTTTTTCTTCACATCCTTGCCGATACCTATTTCTCGTCTTTTTGATTCTAGTCCTTCTGACAGATGTATCTGTCCAGTTATCTATTTTAAATATGCCTGATTTAAGAAAATGTCTTTATATCTAGATCATGCCCAGACTAAGTCAATTCAAACATCAGGGCTATATATTATTTATTGGAATTCCAAGGTAAACAACTTTCAAAGTAACCAGGACTTCATTTATGCTCCCACCATACTATAACAGCATCTGTCTAAGATTCAGAAACATGTAGTGGCTTATCCTCTATTGTGCTAACATGAGGACAATGGGTCAATTTTGTACCACAACTTTTAAATTTAGCTTTGTATTGTAAGAGAAATCTTTAGCTAACACTGTATTAAACCTAAAACAGGCAGAAAAATAAAACTTTTTTCAAAAGCTCTTTTGACTGATATTAACAGTTAATTTATAAGTTTAGAGTGGCTATGCCACTTATATATCTAGTTATATTTTTCCAAAAAACTTAAAGCAAAACAAACCACCAAGAGTTATTTAATTTACCTTTATGGATGAAGCGGCATACAGCATGTCTTCCAGGGTGAAATGGCAACACTGGTTCAAATATTCTTGGCAAAATTCTTGAATCAGCTGCAGATTATATAGGCTATCAGCCAAAGACATGGTTTCTTTCAAACAAATATCTTCAAACAGGAAAAGAGCAAAGTGATGACTTTGGGTTAATTTGAAAATATACATTTCATATCTATTTTATAATCAGTGGCTTAGTACAAATACACAATTATGTGGAATCTGTTTTACACACCCATACAAATATAGTGGCCACTACATAGAAAGACTTAGCACTACTTTACTTAACTATCTTCTCCAGGATTATATGTAAAAGTTTTTTTAAAAGCCTTTGTTACTTATTAAATTCTGTTTTCTTAATATTTATCACCATCTATAGCCTAGAAATATTTCACTGTAACACTTACCTTCTAATCTGACAACACCAGGACAGTAAAAATGAATAAGAGCAGCTAAAGCACAGCCATCTGTACCATCTTTCAACAAATTTTCTACCAATGGAATGCAAGGCAATTGCTTGAGCAATGTTTGCTCCTTCCTATAACGAGCCTACAATAAAAGAAAAAAAAAGAGAGATGAAAACAAGTAAATACTAAACAACATACAGGGGGGAAAAAAACAGTATTATAGACTCTAACATACCAGTTACATACATTAGGAGAAATGAGAACTATTCAGCAACACCTCTCTTTTCTAAATAATACTAGACATTACTTTACCAAAGTAAAATACAGAGCAACAGCATTATAGTTTCCAAGGACTTAGTATAACATTATATTGCCAATTTACATGAAATGACATTTAAGCTAAATATTTAAATATAAAAGCATCACAAAATGGATTCAGAACATTTTGTATCCAAATTATCAGTTCTGTTCTTCCCTAAAATCCATTTATTTTAATGTTATATTTAATTTAGACCACGACTTCTTACATTCAAAGAGCAAGTGTACTGCTTGAGCAGAAAGAATTTTAAAAGCTCTCAAAATTGGGGAGCAGGTATAAGAATACAATACTATTCTTACAGGAAATTGGGCAATAAGAAACATCACTTTGAGGAACTAGAATATCACCAAGGTATGCTGGCTTGTTGGTATCTGAATGTTAAGATAATGTACATAAAGTATAACAACTTTGAAACTGGAAAAAAACAAAAAAAACAATCCAAGTGAGGTTTCATTCACCAATAACAGAGCAAATATAAGGATTTCTGCTCCCCCTTAGAAAAACAGAAGAAATCTTTGTTTTCTTTAAAACTGCTTGGTGTGACTGGATACAAATTCGTGAGACATGCTGTAAAACTTAATGGTTCAGAGAACAAGCTCTTGAGTCAGATTACCTGGGTTCAAATCCTGGTTCTGCCACTTAACTAGCTCTACGATCTTAGACAAATTACTTCAACTCTCATTTCTCAGTTTCCCCATTTGTAAAATAGGAAAAATAATAGTACCTACTTGATAGGGAGGACTACTAGAAGGATTAAGTAAGGAGACGCCCATAAAGTGCTATGCACATAGTGATAACTAAAGGTTGGCCTATTATTAGCTGTCAGCTCTCCTAAAGGCAAGAGAATAATGCTGAAGATTTAATGAAGATGCACAGTGAAGTATTTTATTAGGTAAATTTATGATTATATTGGTTACTGATATTTAAAGTTTTTTTTAAAGTAATCAAAACTAATTTTTCTTCTAACTCCATCTGAACTGGTTATCTCTATATTTTATGATTAAAATATAATTATGAAATAAAATATTTTTGTGAGAATAAAAAAAATAATTTATTGAAAGGAAACATTTACTATTTGGTGGTGAAGTTAAACTTCCTTTCAATGATATCCCTCAGAAATGAAAAATGAAATATCTATTCCTATTTCTCTCTGGCTACCCAAGAACAAGATTCATGGAACATTTTTTCCTCTTGAAGATATTCAGAGAGCTTGTTCTTTTTAATCAGTGTGCACTAGACATCTGTATTTAATGGTACGCTCCAAACTCAGAGTACCTATATTCAGAAAAAATTATGTACATGGCACTATATAAATTTTTTAATTGATTACTGATTTGAATATCCTATGAAAACTCCCTCAACTTTGCTGCTAGTAAAGTTTAAAATTTAACCACAAAAAACGAGCAAAGAAGACGTGAAGGGAAGGGTGAGAAAGAAAGAAGAAATCAACCAGTAGCATCTGCTAGCTTTAAGTTACCCTTCTCACATTTGGTAAGTCACAGTTCCAGATCTTTACACTCCTTTTCTGGCCAGCCAGAAACAAAATAGTCTCCCTCTTAGAAATCCTCTAAGTTGTCTGGGCTCATTCCCAAATTTCCCAGATCTCTTAGCAGTAGCCTGTTTTCAGCCTACAATCTGAACTGGACTGAGTTGAGCACCCTGGGTCATGGAATAAAGAACTGAATTGTGTGATTTGTCCTACTGCTCTCTGCCAAGTAGCACTTCTATACAAGGCACACGCACACACAGCCTTATGAGGCTTTAGCAATAAATGTCAATGGCTTAGGATAGATTATCAGGGATTTGTGAGGAGCAAGCTAAAATGCTTTCCTGAATATTATATCCTAAAAGATTTATCAGGTAAATCAACTTTTAATTTTGAAGTCATGTACAACTCGCATTTGGAGTTCATGAAAGTTGTAGTCTTTAATACTTAATCTTACTATATATGGCTTTATAAACTTGCTGTGTGGAAACATTCCCTGTTCTTTCTACAAATTGAGAAATCTGGCATTTAAGAGGGTCATTGTATTTTCTTTCTCTCAACACTATAGTGTATTTCTAAATGATATTTTTATTTCTGAGGGTTTGAAATTCCTCTTAAGTGGTCTAACCACCAAGATATAACCCTTAAAGAACAATCCTTCAGGTCAAATCAGAACTGAGTATAATTTAGGTCCAATACTGGTACGGCCACCGAGAATATATCACTTTTTTATCACACAAAAAGTGTACCCTACAACTCAGGCTGAAAGGAAATGAGTCTTTAAAAAAGATTTTAAGATACAAATAATTTGCATATGCAATTTATATTCATTTTTCCTAAAGTTATTAAAACTAATGAGAATCTCTATCCATACATTTTTAACATATACTGACAGTCTATAAAATATCAATAGGACTAACAAAAGAATGCTTATGCTTTAAACTATTTCTAAAGCTTTTCATCTAAACCTCAGCTAGATTTTTAAATCTTTTTTTATATTATGATCATATAAGCTTAAAATACAATCTCTATGCAGCAACTAACAGAATTATATGAAATGACTATACCAACAAGACATAAACAATACCATTCCATAATTACAATTCTGGAAAGCAAATTGAAATAGCTGGGCAAACTTACTGGAACCAGTTTCCAAAACCATTTGGAAGGAGACTTCAGAGGAAGCAGCGGGGGAAAAAAGGGAAAGCAAAAGGTAAAGGGAAAATTCATCAGAATGATTTTTAATTAACAAGTGACAGTAAAGCTTCTGAAAGTGGAGTTCCAAGTTTATAATTCTCATAATATTTTTTTAATGTTAGTATTTTAAAATATTAGGTTCCTAATGATAAAGATCTCCACCTTCTCCCCTCCTCTCCTCTCCCAATACAGAAATTCATTTTTCAGATACTCAGGATATTCTGTATACTTTGGCAGTGAATAATTTTATTTTCATGTTCTAGAATAACACATATTAAAAAATAAATCTATATCCCAAAAGGGAAGTAGAAAGATTCCAGGGCTGGATTTGCAATCATTATAATTCTCAGACACTAGTAAACCAAGTTTGATAAGGCAGTTATTTCTTTCCAAAGAGAAAAGAAGAGAGACTATGTCATTAAGGGTACAAATAAAGTAAATAGAACTGTAGATTTGAACAAGATAATCATTTCTTTCAACTATATGATGAATTTCTTTTAATTAATGGGGCGAGAAAGTAATTAGCAATTCTTACTAAGATTTTCACAGAATCTCTAAAGCAAGCAGCTATTTACATAAAGAGAATATAAATGCTATTAATTTTACTGTCTAAAGGTATCCCAAATAATATAATTTTACTTCTTTAAAATGATGAATAAACTCATAATTTCAGTTAATATGAACAATTTGTGATTATCTTTGTATTTCCTAGCATAATTTCTAATAGCCCTGAATAAACATTTATTGAATGTACCAAACTAAATGAGGTCTGAATTAAAATTCATATTCAACTTTTATGTAGAAAGTTTATTCTACAGAGGTGCTTGGCTGGTTCAGTTGGTAGAATGTGTAACTTCATTGGGGTTGTGAGTTCAAGCCCTGTATTAGGTGTAGAGATTACTTAAAAATAAAATCTTAAAAAAATTTTTTTCCTACCTAAAATTAACTGTAAAAAAAATAAGATTTGGAAAATAAGATATTTTAAGAACTTCAAGAGTCCGAAAAATATCATCTCAAGAATCAGAAAAATACCAACTTTCCATAAAAAGAGAGTATGTGCAGTAAGTTTTCCTTATTGCTTCAGGAAGAAAAACCTTCATAATTTTGTTGCATGTATGTTAATCTCTCATTTAACCAGGAGTTTGGGGCAGCTGCAGTTATGATAACCATAAAAAGTATAAGAGCAGGAACAAAGGAAGCCACTGAGAATGTGTCAGGATCCCAATATGTAAGAGGAATGTCAAAAACGGGTTTTCTTGTTATGAGAATTGAAAAATCCCATTATATAGAAACTGATAATAAGAAATATATTATGAACTATTAAAACAGGAGATATGCAAAGGAGTCTCTACTGGTTCAAATTATTCTATGTATCTTGTAAAATATTCAATAAGACATTTTACTAATTCAGACTCTTCTGGTCTTCCTCCCACCTCTCCACTGACCTAATTTACTGATAGCAATCCTATTCGAGGAAAAAGGAAAATGATTTAGATTGCCTAGCTGAAGGAAATATGATTTTAAAAAGTAAATATACTAAAAAGAACAAATAAATGCCTATGCTATTCATGTTTATAACCTCATGGGCTTATAACCTTATAAGCCCAAATATATAGTAGAAGCTCCTTGCTGCAGGGTAACTGTATTTCTGAAGTAAACAGCAACTGCTCCACCCCCTCCTTTTAATTTTCAGAGAACTAGGCAAACTGCAACCTCAAATCCTGTTCTAAGATGTAATTATGACACCAAAATGCTTTTAAAAGGCCACAGATAACTGGTGGAAAATTGTTTATGAAGTCCTTACTGATGACAGGGACCAACCTGGGCAGTTCAGATTTCCTGGAATAGTTCTAACTTCCAGCATTCCTTTCTACTGTCTTCATCACACATTTGGCTCACTCTAAATTTTCGTTAGTTATTTTAGGTCTTGCCATTAATATTCCCCACACAGTTCTATGTCTTCCTCTGGGTATATACAATCACTCTGAGATTTGGGATAATTCCTAAAGTTCTTCTACATGCTCCCAAAACACGTTGGGAGGATACTGGTTCGACCTGGCTTTTGCTGGAGACCTCATGGAATTGGAATTCATTAAGGAGTTAATCATAGTGTGACTAGTGTGACCTGTCACCTCATAACTCATTAGACTTAAGAATCTCTTTACCGCTGTGGGTCCAAAAGTTGTGTTGAACTGCTGATAGGAATGTAAAATGGTAGAAATCTCTTTGGAGAAGATTTTGGCACTAGTTACCAAAACTACATATGCATTTACCCTCCAATCTAGCAATCCAACTTCTATGGAGTTTACTGAAAATCCAAGAACAAAAAAGGACATTATTCTTCATAGCATCATTTGTAATTATAAGATCCTGGAAATTACTTAAATGCCCCTAGGAAAATGGTCAGAGAAACTGTGGTATATACACAACAGAGTACATGCTGCTGCAAAAAAGAATGAGGAAGATACCTAGGGACTATGTGGAGTAACTTCCAGGATATACTATTAGTGAAAAACACAAATTGCAAAAGATTAAATATATTTTGTTAAAGGAGAAAAAACATATACATATGTGCTTACTTGTGTAAAAACAAAAACAAGAAAGATAAACCAACTAATTATCAATAAGGGTTGGCGGAGAGTGAGAGCTAGAAGAAATAAGGGGAGGGAGTGATATGTCTCTGAGTTTAACTTTTGTGTAGTTTTGACTTTTGGAATCATGTTAATGAAAATGAAATTAAGTCCACAAGGATGGAGCAAAAAAGCCCACTAAAACTAAATGAAAACAGAAGCCAGGCAGCCCGGGTGGCTCAGCGGTTTAGCGCCGGCTTCGGTCCAGGTCGCGGTCCTGGAGACTCGGGATCGAGTCCCACATCGGGCTCCCTGCATGGAGCCAGCTTCTCCCTCTGCCTGTGTCTCTGCCCCCGCCCCCGCTCTCTCTCTCTCTCTGTATCTCTCATGAATAAATAAATGAAATTAAAAAAAAAAAAAAACCAGAAGCCAATAAACCCAAATGTATTTCAAAGGAATAACAGAACTACAATGAAGTGGTGGGAGGGACTCAAGTAACTTTAGAACACAGCATTCTGACCATATATTATCAATCTAAAGAAAAATGAATTATATTGTATCTATTGGAGATGACGGATGTTAACTAAACTTATTGTGGTAATCATTTCACAGTATGTGTAAGTCAAATAATAATGCTTGCTGTCCACCTTAAACTTCTATAGAGCTGTATGTCAATTATATCACAATAAAACTGGAAAACATAAAAGCATTAAAAGGAGTAAAACAAACTAAAAGAATTAAAAAGAAAAAGGAACTGCAAACAAATCTTAAACTCCTTAGGTTTCTTTTTCATATTGGTATACACATAGCAACTCTGACGCTATTTTATAATGAATTGTAGGATTGAGCAAATAAGAACAGTTAACCTTCAAACAGTACAGGCTTGAACTGTGCAGGTCATTTACACGTAGTTTTGTGGTTTTTTTTTTTTTAATAAATACAGTATAGTCTTGGAAATGTATTTTTCTCTTCCCTATGATTTTCTTAATACCATTTTCTTTTCTCTAGCTTTAAGAATACAGTACAAAATACATAAAACATACAAAATACATGTTAACTATTTACATTATTGGTAAGGCTTCTAGTCAACAGTAGGTTATCAGTTCTTAAGTTTCTGGGGAGTCAAAAGTTATAACTAGATTTCCAACTGGGTGGTTGACACCCCTAATCCTCACCTTATTCAAGGTTCAACTGTAAATATCAATGTCCTCTCAAATTACTTATTATAAAAGTAAAAATAATAACCAGAAGTTAAGAAACCAGAGAGTATCTTAACCAATTGATAAAAATTAACATCACCTACTAGGGCAATGGATATCATGTACCTCTGGACATAATACTGTGAGGAGGACACAATTCAGTCTTAAAAGCACAAGCTTAATTTAATTGTAAGGAAATATCAGAAAAAAACAAATTGAGGGATGCAAATGACCTGTGTTCTTTAAAAATGTCAAGGTGAGGAATAAAAAAGAAAAGCTAAGGGGCAGCCCAGGTGGCTCAGCAGTTTAGAGCCACCTTCAGCCCAGGGTGTGAAGGAGCCTGCTTCTCCCTCTGCCCATGTCTCTGCCTCTCTTTCTCTTTGTGTCTCTCATGAATAAAAAATTAATTAATTAATTAATTAAAAATATAAAAAACAAAAAAGCTAAGGAACTTCCAGGTTAAATAATACTAGAGATACATTGAAGGGGTAGGAGGATATGATGTTTGCAACTCACTTTCAAATGTTTCAAAAACCTTTGCATACATATGGGTTTGTGTGTGATGTATATGTGTGTGGGTATACATATACATACATGTATGTGTGCGTACACACATAGCAAGAAAGTAAATGAGGCAAAATGTTAAACTGATGAATCTAAGTAAAGAGTATATAGGGCTCTTTTTCTACCTTGAACTTTTCATAAGTGAAAAATATTTCAAAATAAGTGTTCTTAAAAAACTTTATTAAGTCTGTATCAATCCAAATCTTTGTAGAGTCTGTGTCCAAATGTACAAGATCCACAGAGCTGCTGAAGAAATCTGTTTTTACAGTACTCTTAAGCAAAGATGAAAATCACAGTGCTAGGACATCTAACTAATATTTAAGTCTCTCCAAGGCAAGTCATCTTTATAAAATATTGCTTGGAGAAAAAATTCAGAGATAGTATGATATTGTAAAAAAATGTTTAAAATGCCAAGTTCCTCATTTAACTACACTGAACGTGGTTGGTAACACAACTAGGGCATATAGATTAGGAAGTTACTTTACGAGTAGGTGAGTAAATGACTATGAAAGAGAAAAGGTATATTGACAATAGGTATAAAGAAAGAAATGAATTAGCACTGACCACAAACGTCCACAGAAGAATAAACCATAATTACAGAATAGAAACTTAGAGATAGAATTCCTTAAAAATCATCTAATTTGGGCAGGTCAAGTCTTCACAATTATTTGACTGAAATAATGGTATGAAAAAGAAACCAAGTAAATCTAAGAGTCAAAGCAAATGATGTATCTGAAAATGATGTATTTTTTTTTTTAATTTTTTATTTATTTATGATAGTCACACAGAGAGAGAGAGAGGCAGAGACACAGGCAGAGGGAGAAGCAGGCTCCATGCACCGGGAGCCTGACGTGGGATTCGATCCCGGGTCTCCAGGATCGCGCCCTGGGCCAAAGGCAGGCGCCAAACCGCTGCGCCACCCAGGGATCCCATGATGTAATATATTAGAACATTACATGTTTTATATATATATGTGTGTGTGTATGGAATAGACCACCAATTACAAAATGATGGGTTACAAATCAATGTTTCCCAAAGCATGCTCCAAACAACACTAATTCTACAGGATGTTAGTAGATGTCATTCACGAAAGCGGTAAAAGATTAAATATGTTTGAGGAACAGCTAGACAGGCTTCTTAACCGGGCCTTCAATGTACTAAAATGGGTCGTAATGTTTTTTATTTTCTTTTTGAGATTATTTATTTATTTATTTATTTGAGAGAGAACACAAGTGGGGTGGGAGGGCTGAGAGAGAGGGAGACTCCCGCTGAGCAGGGAGCCCAGTGTGAGGTTAATCCCAGACCCCAGGGCCCTGGGATCATGACCTGAGCCAAAGGCACTCAACAGACTGAGCCACCAGGTGCCCTGGTTGTAACATTTTTAAAGGGACACAGAGAGGGCAGCATTTCCCAAATGTATCTGACTTCAGAATCTTTCTGGGTACCTGGCTGGCTCAGGAGGTAGAGCATGCGACTCTTGCTCTCAGGGTCATAAGTTCACGTGAGATACAGTGTTCACTTAAAAATAAACAAAACTGGATTAAATAAAACTTAAAAAAAAGTTATTTAAAAAAGAATCAAATAGTATCTAAGGTACTATTTATTTATTTCATTTTTAAAGATTTTATTTATTTGTGAAAGACACAGAGAGAGGCAGAGACACAGGCAGAGGGAGAAGCAGGCTCCATGCAGGGAGCCCGATGCGAGACTCGATCTCAGGACCCCGGGGACATGCCCTGAGCCAAAGGCAGACGCTCAACCACTGAGCCACCCAGGTGCCCCTCAGGTACTGTTTAAAAAAATAGAACCGAGAACAAAAAGGTCATAGTTTTTAATTGCTAAGGAACTTTGGTAAAAATGGAAATTCACATGGCTGACGTAATCAAGCAAATATGTATAAGCATTCACCTACTGTCTCACCGGGTAAAGTGTAGTCTATTTTGAGACTATACCTTTAAAGGAAAAGCAATTAGAGCTCAGTTAATATCCTTTCTCCAAAGATAATTCCTTCATCCAATTCCCACCCCTCTGTAAAACATCTCATCAGCATTTCTATTTTAAAAGTGGCAAATGTTACAATGAAGAGACATGTACTTTTAATATTGGGAGAAACAAACTTTATTCACTCTATAGTGAGCACTGTAAATTTCAAAATACAAACCAATGAATTTCATAGCTATTTCAAAACTATCTACTTTTGATAGTAAGAGTGGTCTACTTACTAATGTCCAAATGTGGTAACTTCATGTCTCCACTCATGTTATTCCTTATGACATAGTGCCTTACTTTGTAAAAATCATAAAACCTACTAAGGCCCTGTTCAAGTCCCACATCTTCTAGAAACCACCTTAAATATTTCACTCCCAAGGTTATCATAAATCCATAAGTAATATATACATATATGAAAGTTTATAATAACCAAGTACTTACTATCTTCACTAGCCTTTTGCTCTGAATCCTTACTTTTACTAATATATTAAGAAAGGAAAATTTGAGAATCATTTTAGTCACAGAATTTAGAAGCCATTTAATTCAACTTTTAAAATTTATAAAGAAAATGAGGCCCATAGAGTTCAAGTGCCTTGGGAAAGGTCATGAAGCTAGTTAGTGGCAGAACTCTTCTGACTTTAAGTCCATACTCAGTTTATCATAGCATTTTTTTTTTAAACAAATTCCTTAAAAGAATGAATGCTGAACTCAACGTCACTGGCTATAAACTTTAGAGATCTTTCAAGTACGGTTGCCAGATTTAGCAAATAAAAATATGAGATGCTCATGCAACTTATACCAAAAATTTTTTGGTATTTCTCTGAAATTCACATTTAACTGGGCATCCTACTTTACAATAAAAAGGATATTAGAAAGAAAAAGAGCAACTTGAAAAAAAAAAAAAAAAACCTGGGAAAATAACATTAGTAAACTGTTTAAACATTTTCCCAGGACATGGTCCTACTCAAAATGCCTTCCTTTTAAGACACCAACTAATCCAATAATCAGAAATACATCATCAGCAGATCTAATAAATCTGAAGAAATACCTTTGGAATTCTAATTTTGGTCTAGCACTAATAATATTGCAGTGCAAGTATCCCTCATCATATGCATATATTTTACCAAGAAGATGGCTGTAACAAGAAGTTTCATAAAATAATTTCATTGGACATTTAAGTTGAGAATAGGTGGGAAAGGACAAAAGGTAAGAAATGTTATCATCCAACACCACAGGCCCTGATTTTTTTTTTAAAGATTTTATTTATTCATGATAGAGAGAGAGAGAGGGAGAGAGAGAGAGAGGGAGAGGGAGAAGCAGGCTCCATGCCCGGAGCCCGACATGGGACTCGATCCCGGGACTCCAGGATCACGCCCTGGGCCAAAGGCAGGCACTGAACCGCTGAGCCATCCAGGGATCCCCGGCCCTGATTATAGCTAGATAAATCATAGACAACAAGGTTAGCATCTAGTCACTTGGCAAGCTAGCCTGAGTAAGTAGAAGGCGTGGCAACTTCTTACCAATTGCATAGTAATAAAGAAAGAACAAGTCATTCTATCTCTTGTCCCTAAAAGGAGAAAAGGATCAAGAATTTTGCTTTTAGGGATCCCTGGGTGGCGCAGCGGTTTGGCGCCTGCCTTTGGCCCAGGGCGCGATCCTGGAGACCCAGGATCGAATCCCACATCGGGCTCCCTGCATGGAGCCTGCTTCTCCCTCTGCCTGTGTCTCTGCCTCTCTCTCTCTCTGTGTGACTATCATGAATAAATAAATAAAATCTTTAAAAAAAAAAAAAAAAGAATTTTGCTTTTATGGGAATAAAAAAATCAAGAATGAAGTGATTAAATTTCCAGCCAAACTAACCAGTTCAAATGCCAAAAATCTCATTGTTAGATAATAGAGATTTCTTTCCCTAGTTTATGCAGAGTGCCTCATAATGATGACACCTGTACTTTGCAGTAAGACTATGTAAAATTACATAGTCTATGTGAAATTTTCATAAAGATTCTAACAATTGGAAAAAAGAGAAAATTCATTTGGAAATAAAAATATGTATTGTGCTAAAATAAAATATGTATTAATCCAAATATTTAAAAATGAATCGGGATCCCTGGGTGGCGCAGCAGTTTAGCGCCTGCCTTTGGCCCAGGGCGCGATCCTGGAGACCCGGGATTGAATCCCACATCAGGCTCCCGGTGCATGAAGCCTGCTTCTTCCTCTGCCTATGTCTCTGCCTCTCTGTGTGTGTGTGTGTGTGTGTGTGTGTGAGACTATCATAAATTTTTAAAAAAAATTAAAAAAAAATGAATCACATTCATTTCTTCATTTACCCAAATGAACTCATGTGCAATTGCATGAGGCTAAGTGCTATTAAAACATCAAAGTGGTATAATACAAGTAGTGTCCAGATGCTACATTATAGCTTTACTTTTTTTTTTTTTTAAAGATTTATTTATTTATTCAGAGAGAGAGAGAGAGAGGCAGAACACAGGCAGAGGGAGAAGCAGGCTCCACGCAGGAAGCCCGACATGGGACTTGACCCCAGGGCTCCAGGATCACACCCCAAGCTGCAGGCGGCACTAAACCACTGCGCCACCAGGGCTGCCCTATTATAGCTTTTCTTAAAGGTGTTTCACCCTGTTTGGAATATAAATGGCATTTTTTACTTCATAAAACTGTGTTTACTGGGTCCTATGTCAGCAAATAAAATCCCTATTTAGTTCATAATGTGTATACAATACTGTAGAATTCAATCATTATATTTAATAAACAAGATTTCTATGGAAAAAGGCCATGAGTGTTTTAACTTAGGATGATGCCATCTTAGCTCATTCCTGATTAGAACCAGGAACAAAACTGGGGCAAAGGATTCAACTTCCACAGGATGAGAAAGAGAAAAGGAGGGAAACTAATAGGAAAGGAATGGGGGAAGAAGGAAGGGACAGGGAAAGAAGCTGGTGGAAGACAGGGAAATGGAATATGTGATCTGGAGTGATGGGAAAAAAAAGACTTCCATTCTGATGTACCTCTAGGGTAAAAGGACGTCAACAAAGTTGGGATGAAGAATCAAGGATGGATAGTATATTCAGCAGGTAGTCAGTAAGCCAAATGAGGGAAATCACTGTGATCCCAAAATAACATATTTAGGCAAAATATTAGGTGGTCTCCCACAAAAGTTTTCTATTGAAATTGGTAATACACCAAACAGCTTTGCCTTTCCTTTCTTTTTTTCTCTTTCTCTTCTAATAGAGGTATCAATAACCAGGAGCATTAGACCAAAATGAATAGAAAAACTGTATAATAATAAAGAAAATTTAAATTATCCAACTGGAAGATAAGATCTCTGAACACTAATGATTTCTTACACCTTAATTCAAATGCTACACAATATGTTTAAAGAGCTCTCATTATGGTACATATTAAAAGAGATGATATACTATAGTGTAAGAAATATATTTCTGGTCTTATTATATGACAAAAACACAAATTTTCAAAGAGGAAAACTCTAAAAGCCACAATAATTTTTAAAGAATGAATCCATATTAATGTTTCTTCTCCCTTTATAGAATAACCATATGCACGACTTACAATTCCTGGAATATATTTTAAAGGCTGGTCTTATTACAAGTCATTATAAGGCTGATACACTGATAATGTTCTCTTGTTGTTTCATACATTTTACCAAAGGCAAAACCATTATTTTTTGCCAAAAGTACTCCAGAAATTAAGTTCTGATCATCAACAATTTTTCCTAAACCCCTTCATTCAATTAACCTTCATTTTGTACTAATACTCACTTGGCATTTATGACATGCTTCCTAGGGCACAGTTACCACCACCAAAAAAAATAATTTAATGAACACATCTATTAATTAATATATATATTTCCCAAACTACACACACACACACACACACACACACATATATATATATATATATATATATATATATATATAAACATACACAGTCTATTCATATAGGCACCTTTTTTTCTTTGAAATATATACCTTTTGACCTCCTGGAGCTTCAACTGTGTGGTGTTCTTTCAATTTCTGTTCCTGTTCCATAATGTCTTTCAAATGTTCATTTACCTTAAAATATAAAAATACTAATTTGAATTTATATTCAAAGATGACAATAAAATAACATGCACCTTAAAATGCCTGTGGTCAGATCTCTGATGTCAAATAGCAGTACCACTCAAATGAGAAAATTTCATTTCCCCAACTAGAAACAGATATTTTACAAGTGTTTTATTTGATATCCTAAAATTAATTTATTAAATATTTATTGAACACCTACTATATGTAGGAGCTGGATAGAGTTCTAGAGAAAAAAAGTACTCAATTATATCCAACTTTAATGCTTAGGCAATAAATTTTTTTTAATCAAAATTTTATAATCTCTTTAGGACTAGGAAATGGAACTATTTTCTGTAAAATTAATGTTTTCATTACCAAAGAAAACATCAAGGTTTTTTTTTAATGGCATGAAGCACTTATTTTTAATTTAATTTTATTATTATTTCAATTCCAGTATAGTCAACATACAATGCTATATTAGTTTCAGGTGTACAATATAGTGATTTAACAATTCTGTGTATTGCTTAGTACTCATCAAGATGAGTATACTTTTCATGCCCTTCACCTATTTCATCCATCCCCCCAACCCTTCTCCCCTCTGATAACCATCTGTTTGTTCTCTATAGTTAAGAGGTTTTTTTGTGTCCTTTTATCCTTTCTTTGTTTATTCTGTTTCTTAAATTCCACATGAGTGAAATCATGTGGTATTTGTGTTTCTCTGACTTATTTCCTTTAGCATTATATTCTCTAGATCTATCCATGTTGTTGTAAAGGGCAAGTCTTCCTTCTTTTTTAATGGCTAAATAATATTTCAGTGTGTGTGTGCGTGTGTATATCCACACACTAACAGAAAACACTTTGAACAAGTTCTTAATTTGTGATTTCACAACATGTCCCTGAATCATGAGTGAATTTTAGTGCAGTCATAACGCCACAGCCAAAATAGATGAAAAAATTTCCGTATGAGAACTTTCTAGGGAGAAGGTCTAATTTATCTCCTATTAGATTATTCAAACAGTCCATAGTCCAAAAAGGTTAAGAAACAGTCTGCATAGTACATAAAATATTTCTTAAGAATTAATTTAAACAATTCTGGATTTTGAGTTAATGATTTTAAGGTCACTAAGTAATAATAAATGTTCAAATTGTTTAATTATGGCACTCTGGAAAACACTGATAGCATTATCAACCATCACAACTCTTAACTAAACCCATAATTATCTGAGCTCTTTTGCCTAAAATTCAGTTTAGTGGCTAAAAATGAATGGAGAATTTTAATTTATGATAAATTTAATTAACAATAGTCACTAAGAATCTTCTATTCATGATATTTCTAAGGGGTTAATAAGGGGTTTAATCAACAGCTTTATTTTGTTATGTGAATCTGTGATGCTCTAAAATTTCCTACTTAATCTCTGAGATCATCAATTTGATTGTATAAAAATATTTTTTCTAAGAGACAGTAAAATTAGAAAAGATCTGGGTCTGAATCAAAATCTGCACTTACAAACTATGACCTTAATAATTTCTTGATACCTCTGAGCCTCAGATGCTAGTTTGAATAAAAGCTACTTCATAAAACAGTTTAGGGTATTATGGCTCAAAAATTGTCCCCAGTGATCCTCTTGGGTGTGGGCAGGACCTAATTTGCTTCTAACCAACAGAACACAACTAAGGTGGTGGGCTATCACATCAGTGATCATATTACATAACATCCTAATTTCCATCTTGCTCGCTGACTCTCTTCTCTTGCTGGCTCTGAGGAAGCAAGCTGCCATGCTGTGAGCTACCCTATGGAGAGGCCCACATGGCACAGAACTGCCAGCCATGCCTCCAGCCCAGAGACAGTAAGAAACTGAGGCCTTCAGTCCAATTGCCTGCACTGAACCCTGCCACAACCACAGGAACTTGGAAGTGGATCCTTCTGTAGTCACACTTTCAGAGAACACTGCAGGCCAGGCCAATGCCTTGACTGCAGCCTTGTCACAGACTTTAAGACAGAGGATGCAGCTAAGCAGTGCCTGGATCTGTGACCCTCAGAAACTGGTAATACTCTTACTGAAATAATAAGAATAAATAAGTAATGAAATAAGTAGCTGAGATAATACAGAGAATAAAGAAGATAATGTGTAAAATATACCAAGTACAGTACATGATACACAACATATACTCCATAGGTAGAAACTTATAGTCATTGCTTATAAATAATACATCCCCCCAAAGCAGTATCAAATAGCTAAATGTCTGTAAGGACTTTCATAAACTCTAATAAAATATTTTAAAAGCTTATGTAATGGTATAAATCATCCCAAAAGCCAAAATTATGATTGTAAGAAAATTTTATATGTTGATAATTCATTAACTTTTATAATAGGGAGAATAAAAGAAAACTGTAAGACATGTTGTAGACATGACAAGACATGGCCATGCTATTAACTTACTTGGGTACTTAAGATAGACAATTGAGATAATTAGCTTAGTGACTCTTAAACCAGTTCCTAAATGCTGGCTACAAAGTTCTACCGTTGAAGTTGAATCATGATATTTTTTGTGCAACTCAAAGATAAAAGTTAAAGGAACGTATCACAGAGCTCATCATTACTTCGAGGTATTTTTTTTTTAATTTTTATTTATTTATGATAGTCACACAGAGAGAGAGAGAGAGAGAGAGAGAGAGAGAGAGGCAGAGACATAGGCAGAGGGAGAAGCAGGCCCCATGCAGTGGGAGCCTGACGTGGGATTCAATCCCGGGTCTCCAGGATCGAGCCCTGGGCTAAAGGCAGGTGCTAAACCGCTGCGCCACCCAGGGATCCCTACTTCGAGGTATTTTACCACTTGAACCAGTGCTGAGGACTAGTGAACTAGAGAATAATGTAACAAATAATTGTCTTTAGCAATATGAATTAGGTAAAAATAAATTGCTAAAATGAAATACTAAATTTAAAATACCCATTAATTTAAAACTATACACTAGCTTTTTTTTTTTTTTTCCCATTTTAAAATATAAAATAGTAGGGCTCTTGGCAGGCTCAGTTGGTAGAGAACGCGGCTCCTGATCTCAAGGTTTTGAGTTCCAACCCCATGCTGGGTGTGGAGATTACTTTAAAAAAAAATTATTTTTAAATTAAATACATAACAGTAATGTGTATCCTTGCCCTAATATAAGTCTAAAGTTAGTCAATATTTCACCTTCCTCCTGAACAAAACAAACCTTATTTGAAAGGCTTTAAATCAAATCACCTCCTCTCATCTCCGTATTATTTCAATTAGAATTACAGTTCTGGGCAGCTCAGGTGGCTCAGGGGTTTAGTGCCGCCTTCAGCCCAGGGCCTGATCCTGGAGACCAGGGATCGAGTCCCATGTCGGGCTCCCTGTAGGGAGCCTGCTTCTCCCTCTGCCTGTGTCTCTGCGATGTGCTCTCTTTCTGTGTCTCTCATGAATAAATAAAATCTTAAAAAAAAAAAAAAAAAGAATTACAGTTCCTTCTTATGGGCCTCAAAATTAGATACTATGACTTTTTTATAATACTTATTTAAATTTACTCATATATATACTGATTTTGCTTTTGATCATTGCTTCCTACTTCCTACCTTTCTTCCAGGTTCAATTTCCTTCTTACTGAAGTACCACCTTTTAGTAGTTCTTTCTGCAAGCGTTAAGTGATGAACCGTCTTTCTTTCTTTGAACAACTTTTTGATTTAACCTTTAGTCTTGAATAAAAGGTCTAGAACCCTAGGTTCATTGCTATTTTTCTTCAACACTTTGTAGATTTTGCAACATTATCTTCTGGTTGCAAACACTACTGTTAAAGAAGTCTATTGTAGTGACTGCCATTCTTTTAAGAGACTGTCTTTTATTTTTGGAGTTCTGCAGATTTATTACTATACATATGTTGATGTGGATTTATTTTAATTTATCCTGGTTGGAACTCACTGTGCTTCCTAAATTTGAAAGTTTATATCTTTATTGTAGAAAATTTTGTATCTTGGGGTGGCTGAGTCAGTTTCAGCGTCTCTCCCTTTGGCTTAAGTCATGATCTCAAGGTCCTGGGATGGAGCCCTGCACCTGCTCAGCAGAGTCTCCTTCTCCCTCTGCCCCAATCCCCGCTCATGCGCTCTCTCTCTCTCTCTCTCTCTCTGAAATAAATAAAATTATTTATTTATTTATTTAATTTATTTATTTGAAATAAAATCTTTTTTAAAAAATTTATATCTCTCCAAATATATTCCCTTTCCCTCATTTTTCTCTGATAATCTCTTTTTGGAATCCCAATTAGGCCTATACACCTAACTATGAACCTTGATTTCTTTTTTTTTTTAAGATTTATTTATTCATTCATGAAAGACACACAGAGAGAGAGAGAGAGAGAGAGAGAGAGAGGCAGAGACACAGGCAGAGGGAGAAGCAAGCTCCATGCCGGGAGCCCGATGTGGAACTCAATCCCCGGTCTTCAGGATCACGCCCTGGGCCAAAAGCTGGCACTAAACCGCTGAGCCACCCAGGGATCCCCTGAACCTTGATTTCATATATTCCATCTCACTCCTCTGGGCTTCATTCTGGGTAGTTTTCTTTCAGTTAACTAATTTCCCTCTTCAACTACATTGGACAAGAGTTGTATTAGGAGGCTAGGGGTACAATGAAATACAAATCTAAAATGGTCCCTATAATCGTAGAACCAAAAAAAGGGACAAGAGATCAAATTTAAAAATGCTATTAGAAGAACTGTAAATAAATAAAGAAGTGAGAAGAAAAGAATGGGAGTGGGGGGGACCTATTTTAGGAAGGCTGGATTTATCAGAGAGGTAACTTAAGCTGAGACCTAAAAATGAGAAGCCAGCCATGATAAAAACAGAAAAAAACCAAACCAAAACAAAACAAAAACCAGCATTCCAGACAAAGAATAAACAATAAAAGCAAAGGTCTGTGGTGGGGGAAAACTTGGTATGTTTGAGGAACTGAAAAAACAGTATGGCTGAAACATGTTGAACCCAAAGGAGGGATTACAAGATGAAACTGGAAAAAGAGGTAGGGCCAAATAATGTTAGGGTTCACGTGTTCGTAACTTCTATGTGTCTCTGCATGATTTAGTCACTTAGTACAATCTTACCTTCTGTGGTTTTGCTTGTTTTTCAGTTCAAATTCATTTTCAGCCAATAATGCTAACTAATTTAGCCATACTATTCCTATTTTTCTATGATAGGTTTTTTATACCTTTATGGGCTATTATCCAGAAAAAATGGCAACCAGGTTAGGGTGAACCAAAATAATAGCCAAAAGGAGCAAAAACATACTAAATCTGAGAGGCAAGAGTGAAGTCATAATGAGAGAATAAATAATGAAGCTCGTATTGGTAGACTGGAGCAAGAAAAAATACACCAGGAGGTTCAGTGGTTTCAACCTCTATGTAAAAACTGAACAGGGTGGATATGGCTGCATAAAGGTGCCAAACAATCCCAGTTAAGTGACTTACTTATCCTTCTAAGAGATTCCCAAAGTTCTAACATGCCTAGCTTAATTCTGTAGCTTTATCTAACTTTTTGATTTCTTAAACATCATCTCTCTGCCAAACACTGTGCTAGTCTAGGCACCAATAAAAAAAAAAAAAAAAAAAGGCACTGTACCTGTCTTCACATAGATTATTCTAGTTTAAACAATTAAGTAAATTAATTAAGAACTCTCATAAGTGCTATGATGTAAAGCAATGGAGTGTTATAGCAGAAAATAATATTTGACAGGTATTTATCTGTCAGGATTTCAGATAAGGTTGTAAGGAAAAAGTGCTAGCTAAACTGGGAAATGATGGAATGGAACCCATGCAAAAATCTGGGAGATGAGCTGCCCAGGAACAAGAGACATCATGATCAGAGGCCCAGGGGTGAGGCATACAGCTGGAACGAAGTGAGAAAGGAGACCAGTGGCCATGGGCCAAGGACGGAGTACACAGGGTCAGACTGGATGGTATTCTGTAGGCCATGGTACATTCTGCATTTTAAGTGTAAACTGAAGCCCCTATGAGTTTTTTTTTTTAAGCATATGACCATTTTATTTTATTTTTTAAAATATTTTATTTATTTATTCATAGAGACAGAGAGAGACAGACAGACACACAGACAGACAGACAGACAGACTCCACGCAGGGAGCCCAACATGGGACTTGATCCCGGGTCCCCAGGATCACACCCCAGGCTGTAGGCGGCGCTAAACCACTGCACCACCGGGGCTACCCGCCCCTATGAGTTTTAACAAAGGAGTGACACGATTCAAGTTACATTGTAGAGAGATACTCTGAGAGTTCTGGTTCTGGTAATAGTGGAATAGCATATATTATACTAAGCTTCCCAGAACCACAATTATAAACTGGACAAAGTATAAAAAGCAATTGTTGAAGGTAGTGGAGAGCAACCAAAAGCAGGCAGAAATGAGAAAGGACATGACCTCTGAAAGAAAGGAACATGTTGAGTGAAATTTATGTTTCTATGGTTTTCTCCTAGATCCACATAACACATAGTGGCTAGAACTCAAGCAGAAAACTAGTTTTGTTGGATTGAGGACCTGAGGGAGAAATCTAGGCTGTCAGAATGGCTAGATTTTGAGGAAAAATTATCCTGGGAATGAAGGAATCACTATGAGGGAGACCCCAGCTCCATGTATAAATGACCCTCAAATCCTTGGCTGAGCCCTGAAGTATGCATGTGTAGGAAAGACTTCACAGTGTGCAGAGGGGAGTCAGGTACTAGGAGGCTGAAGAAGTGCCTGCTGCAGAGGAGATGCTGTGGCACTTGAGTCCTACCAAGGTAAGCACTTTCTTTGGGTTCCCCACTGAAACTTTAGAAGGGTCACACATGATTTACAAGTAAAGACTGAATTTAAGACGAGTATAGAGAAGGATTCACTGGATTTGTCAAGATAGAAGCCATCTTCCAAACCAACTCATGAGCAAACTCAGGATAGGAATGGGGATGGGAGAAGGAGAAGAAAAGGCTAGTGAATGAGTAAACAACTCTGGAGAGGTTCTGTCTATGGAGGAATGGGGTTGTATCTGGGTAGGGAAGTTTCATTTATCAGGAAGAGAAACACTAGAGTAAATCTATATTCTTGTGAGAATGATCCAACAGGGAGGGAGAACTGAATGATGCAGGAGAGTGAGGGAATAACAGCATGGTCCACACACCAGTAGCATCACCTGAAGCTTCTTAGAAATGCAGACTCTCCACCCAGAACCCAGACCCACTGAGTCAGACCCTGCATTTTAACAAGTTCCCAGATGACTCTAATGCACATGAAAGCTTGATAAGAACCAAAGCAGAGGATCGATGACCATAACAAAGGAAGAAAGAGTTCTAGAGCTATAAGTAATAAGAAACTGCCCTTTGACAGGAAGGGGAAGGGTACTTTCTCCACTTTAACAGCAGGAAAGAAAGAAAGACAAGGAGTACTGATGCAGAAAGGTTTACAGATTTGGTAGCAAGAAGAGAAAAATCCCACCTAATGGCTCCCCATCTCTGGTCTCAAAAAAGGATGAGGCAAGGTCCTCAACTGACAGTAACAGGGAATGGGTTATGGAAAGTCTGAGGATTAGAGAAGAGAGAATGAAATCATCTCGAAATATGAGAAAGTGAACTTCTTAGGGACACACTTCTTGGCCTGGCAGTAAGCACTGAGTGTCCACTTGAAGTTTGTGCTTATAAATTTAAAGTGAAACTAGCTTCTTTGTGTAGATTTTTCCAGCAATATTTATTTACATAGGCGCACCGTAGAGAGAAGGTGGGTAACTGAACTCAACCAGGGTTTTATCAGATAAGTCACAAGGATGGAAAAGGAGGCAGCATGACTGACAGTACTTGCAAGAATGTAGTTCAAAAAGGAAAAATGTCAACTGAGATTCTAAGAATGAACAGGCTCAATGGTTTAGAATTCATGATGAGGCTGAACACTGTTAATAGCAGGGGGTATTAGAGTAAGTGATGGAATGATTTAACAATGAGATGCTTGCAATAGGAATATGAAGGTTACATCCTGATGATGAATAGGCCTAGGATGTAACCAGAATTCTCCATAGCTGAGGAGGAGTGAAAAAAAAAAAAATCACTAAAGATGAAGAAATAAAGGAACTCCAAGGGGAGAGTATTAATTGGGCCTCCTACACTGATAATGATGATAAAGTTTTTATGTTTATAGCTTCTTGTGATGCAATCATTCAAGGGAAGGACACTCGAAGATATAACTTTGTTAAATCTGCTCAGGTTTTATGGGTAAGGTTTCACTGTCTCTGAAGTAATAGTTGCAAATGAATGCACATCAAGAGGAATTAATTACTCAATCCGGCAAGGGGAGTGATTTATTGACAATTTAAGCATCTTCAGGGCACAAGTATAACTAATCATAGTTCCATAAAGATTTCTAAGAGGAAATCTACAATTGATACAATCTTATGCAACTTAGTCGAGCAAACATAAGAATCATATAATAGGAAAAAATTACTTCCTTCTTGGATTAAAAAAATATTTACCCAACACTCACAGTATATAATACCCTACTCTGAGTGCTGGGAATTTTATAATTATCTAATATGAACTAAATCATTATTAAGTGTAATTATAGATATTGCTGAATATACAGAAATTTATTTTCATCATTTTAAAAGAATTTTTTAGTCAAAAGGTAATGAGAAAATTTAAGCAACTTAAACAAATTTAGCTTTCATTTTGATTTAAAACAAAAACAGTAATGCAGTATACCTTAGTCTGTTCAGGCTGCTGTAACAGAAATAATCATAGAATAAGTGGGTTATAAATAAATTTCTTTTGTTTTTAATTTAAATTCAATTTAGTCAACATATAATGTATTATTAGTTTCAGGGGTAGAATTTAGTGATTCATCCATTGCATATAACACCAGTGCTCATCACATCACATGCCATCACCCAATTACCCCATCCCCCCCACCTACCTCCCCTCCAGCGACCCTGTTTATTTCCTGGAATTAAGAGTGTATTATGGTTTGCCTCTCTGTTTTCTTTTTATTTTCCTTCCCTTCCGCTATGTTCATCAGTTTTGTTTCTTAAATTCCACATATGAGTGAAACCATACAGTATTTGTCTTTCTCTGGCTGACCTATTTTGCTTATTAGCAAAACATCCTCTAGTTCCATCCAGAAATTTATTTCTCATACTTCTGGATGCAGGGAATTCTAAGATCAAGGGACCAGCAGATTTGGTGTCTGGTGAGGGCCTGCTTCCTGGACATCTTCTTGGTGGACATCACATGGTTAAAAGAACAAGAGAGCTTGCTGGGCCCTCTTTTATGCAGGCATTAATCCCATTATAACCTAGTCACCTCCCAAAGGCTTTACTTCCTAATATTATCACAATGGGGATTAAGATTTCAACATAAGAATTTTGGGCAGAGAAAACTGCAATCTATAGCCGACTGGCAATGCTTAATTGAGGATTTCACTTTTTCTGGTTGAGACTTATTTTTACTAAAGTGAGTATATTCCTACCTTATTAATCCAGTACATGACAGCATCCTCAATATCATAGGGCAGATCCGTAGCTTGAAAAAAAGCTGAATACTGTTGAGCACACGCAATTACTTTCTCTATACTGACCATTTCTACGGTATAAGCCATCATTAGGGTATCTATCATGGCCAAATGAGCACTCTGCAAATATAAAACAAGAACACACAGTTTAAAAATTACACTTAGAAACTGCTGTTTATATATTTTAAAATATTAATAATTTCTAGCAAACATAACAGAACTAAATAAAGATTACAGAAGACAAGCCTCAAAAAGAAAGCACAATTGAGAGATGGGCTAACTGAACCAAATTATCATTGAAATAATTATTGAGGATCTTTAAGACACTCAGAAAATGTTCCTTTTCCTGTTTTTCCTATTTTTAATAATGCTGTAATCATTTACTCGGCAATACAATTTAAAAACTTCAAAATGCTGTGCCTGGCATGCCCGTCATTAATGGTACTAGTCAATTTCTGATCTTTGACTATGCTCTTCTCAGGCTTCACATCCACATAGTAGAAGTTTATATTTTCCTCTTCTAAAATGTCTCTCAAATCTACCCTCTCCCTTATTCTGGTTGCCACAGTTCCAGTACAGACCATCAACATTTCTCACACTTGAAGGAGGCAGAGAACTCTCTGATTCTCCTGGTGCCAGCTTCCTCCTCATCCTATTCACCTGGCAGCCCAGGACTTCCAATCTTTCCTTTGCCTTTTTTGTTCATTGGTGTTGTACATATTCACTTGTTTTTAAGTATGAAAGTGTTGCTATACGTTGATTCTTGAAAGTTCCAAACGTTATAAAGCACATAAAGGTAGAAATAACCTCTCTCCTAGTCCTCCTCTCCTAGCAATGTGTACAGTCTGCTATGCATTCTTACAAAAAAATTTAGTGCACACTAAGTAGGTAAACATTTACATTGTTTCTTATTCTCTGACATTACACACAATGCTACAACATCATATATCTCTAGGAATAATTCTTTGGCTCTACTGGGCCCAAGAGCAACTATATTTTAAGTTTTCATACATAACCATTAATCTGTTCCCAAGAAAGTTTCTGGCAACCCTCATCTCCCACCAAGAACATATCACTGTGCCTGTTTCCTCACATTTTTTCCCAGCATTTGATACCATTCACTTTTTATCATATGTATCAGTCTGAAGGGTTACAAAAAACTCCTCTCTTGTCTGACTTTGCATTTCTCTCAATAATGAAGATGAGCGTCTTTTTACATGTTAAACAACGAATGTATTTTTTCCTTGGAAAACTGCCTACTTGTATCTTTTTGCCTATTTTTCTCTTTGGGATGTTCATCTTTCCTTATTTCTTGATTTGTGAGAGCTCTTTATATATTAGGAATATTAAGAATATGTTATCCTGATAGCAAATACATTTTCCTAGTCTGCCTTTGGATTTTCAACTTTGTTTAGAGTATAGTTAGCTACAGGGAAGCTCTAAATATATTCTTGGTAAAATCTGTCCATCTCAATGTTCTCCTTTATGGCTTCAGAATTTACCCATGTTTACAAAAGGCTTCCCCACCCCAAGAATATGGAAATAATGTCCTCTATTTTTTATTACCTTAAATCTATCTAAAATTTGTTTTTGAAGACATTAAAAGTAGGGATTAGTCATTTTTCCAAATCAGAAATTTCATCATATCATTCTCTCATGAAGTCTACCTCATTTACTTTATAAAAGTCTAAAGTTCTTTAGTAGAGTTCTTTAACAGTTGGTCCCTACCTATAAGTCTAGCCTTTAACTCACCATTTCCTTCTCCTAATCTACACTCCTTTCAAAATAGCCACAGAAAACTGCTATTCACAAATCTGTCACCAAATTTCAGGTTTCCATGCCCTTGCTATTGTCATCTTCCTTACAATATAGTCTAAGTCCTGACATTGGCCTGATTGTTACCTTCATTCTAAAGGTTTTTTTCTAATTCACTTTCCAATCAAAATGACTCATTTTTCCTACAGAATGAGTACAAGCTTCTACAAGATAAGAGTTTGTACTTGCATTAAATTCTGACTTATGGGGCAGCCCAGGTGGCTCAGTGGTTTAGCACCGCCTTCGGCCTAGGGTGTGATCCTGGAGACCTGGGATGGAGTACCATGTCAGGCTCCCTGCATGGAGCCTGCTTTCTCCCTCTCCCTCTGCCTGTGTCTATGCCCCCCTCTCTCTGTCTCTCATGAATAAAGAAATAAATATTTTAAAAAATAAAAATAAAAATAAATTCTGACTTATGTGAAATAGGGCATGGGCACTGGTATATTTAAGAAGCACCACAGAAGCCAGGGTTGAGAACTACTGACTTATCTCACCGTAGTACAGTCACCTGTATACAACACTAATTCCCTACTGAGACAATAAGATTTTTGAGGGCAAGGACATGATCTTAGTTATCTTCATATTTCCTATACCTAATGTAGTACCTGGCAACTAACAAGAGCTGAAAAAAAGGAAAGAAGCGGGATGTCTGGGTAAAGAGTTGGTTAAACATCCAACTTTTGATTTTGGCTCAGATCATGATCTCAGGGTCATGAGACTGGAGCCTGCTTAAGATTCTCTCTCTGGGGGATCCCTGGGTGGCGCAGCGGTTTGGCACCTGCCTTTGGCCCAGGGCGCGATCCTGGAGACCCGGGATCGAATCCCACGTCGGGCTCCCGGGGCATGGAGCCTGCTTCTCCCTCTGCCTGTGTCTCTGCCTCTCTCTCTCTCTCTGTGTGACTATCATAAATAATAAATAAAAATTAAAAAAAAAAAAAGATTCTCTCTCTGGGAACCTGGGTGACTCAGTGGTTGAGTGCCTTTGGCTTGGGTTGTGATCCTTGGGTCCTGGGATTGAGTCCCATGTCAGGCTCCTGTGTGGAGCCGGCTTCTCCCTCTCCCTTTGTCTCTGCCCCTCTCTCTGTGTTTCTCATGAATAAACAAATAAAATCTTTTTAAAAAAGATTCTTTCCCTCTCCCTGCTCTCACACACTCTCTTTCTCAAAATAATAATTAAAAATAAAAATAAAAATAAAGAAGGAAAGAATCCTATCTGTGGGTCACCATAGAGAATGAAGAGCTAACTTTACACTGGAGCTGAAGAAAGCAGGTTTTGACAAGGAGGTGATGGAATAGCCTATCAAAAACTTAGCACTATTTATAGAAAGGCAGATACTTTATCTTAATAATGGCAACCATAAAACCAATGGTGACTCTTACTTAAGTCTAACTTATGTACCAGATACTATGCTCTTTTCATTTCAGATCTTTTCTGAAATAAGGCTGGAGACAATATACACTTTCTAGAACTCTCACTACTCTCTAAAGGAATTATCATTTACATTTTATATGTGAGGAAGCTGAAGTTCACACAGTTAAATAGTTTGTCCAAACCTAATGTGCTCTTTCTACTGTTATCATGCAGTTGGCAGAAATCAAGTCATTTAGTTAGGCAAGAAATGTTTTAGAAATGATAAACATCATATGCAAGAAAAAAAATAAACATCAATAGTTATTACAAATTCAGGTATCTTCATATTCTACTTTACCAGAGAAGTCTTTTCCAGACTGCTATTGCCCAGAAAGCCGAGGTATTCCTTCAGACTCAAAATGACGCACTGTACCAATTCTAGCATTTCCTTTCACTCAACTCATTTATCTGTATGTGTCCTCCTACTAAACTCTGACCCAAGAAAGCAGAGATCCTGACTTTTTTATCTTTGTCCCTCACACAATGTTTTAAGGAAGAAAGTTCTTAAAAATTAGCATTTAAGAGAATTAAAAATTTTAGCAGAACTCTTTTGAACAAAAATGTGGGAAAACATTTCAAGAGCCATAAAACCATTCCTGTACTCTATCAAGATTCTCTGCTTCTCCCTCTGCCTATGTCTCTGCCCCTCTCTCTCTCTCTCTCTATCATAAATTAAAAAATTAAAAAAAAAATCTAAAAAAAAAAAGGGATCCCTGGGTGGCGCAGTGGTTTGGCGCCTGCCTTTGGCCCAGGGCGCAATCCTGAAGACCCGGGATCGAATCCCACGTCGGGCTCCTGGTGCATGGAGCCTGCTTCTCCCTCTGCCTATGTCTCTGCCTCTCTCTCTCTCTCTCTCTCTCTCTCTGTGACTATCATAAATTAAAAAATTAAATTAAAAAAAACATAAAGATTCTTTCTCTTGGCAATTTACTCCACAGGTATAATTTGGGAGGAAAAAAACAACTATGTGAACGAAAGTGATCATTAAAATTATATATATATATACACATATATATATAAAACAAAAAGAAAGGAAACAATGTTACAACCATAATGAGAAATTTATAGTATCTTAAAGTATTTAATAATAGGAGAAAATATGCACAATACAATATTGAGTGAAAAAAAACAATAGATATAATAATATTCAAGATATACACACACACTGATATAATGCATACATCTATGGATATACATCCATGTATGGATATACACAGGTAGCATATATAATACAGGAAGGAAAAAGCTGCGAAAAAAAACTTAGAGTACCCTGTTATGGTATACAAGAAAATGCACATAAAATCTACAGTTTACTTCAAAAATTAGGATAGTAAACATTAAGTATAATTACTAACATATTTTCAAAGCAAAAACATGTTCTCATTTCACAGATTACTTAACTTCTATAAAATCAAAAACAAATTTTTAAAAACTCCACTCTTGTCCTTAGTTATTTTTATATGTTCAGCCACTTTTAAGCTAAAAACTTTCAAAATAAATAAGTAAACTAAAAACTTTCAAAGCTTAGTATGATTTCTTTACCCTTTAACTTTACAATATGAGATAAACTAAAAATTATGCAAACAGAAAGGAGAGGAAAAGCTGCATATAAAAAACTTAATACATCATGCAAATAAAAAAGTATATACATAACGAATCTAGAGAAGATCAACAGTAAAAAAAATAAACTCTAGGCCACATCAGTATAATGTATATCTCTAAGTAAAATATAGATATGTAATTTCTTACCTAACGCATTAAGACCAGAATAATAATGATGACAGCTAAGAGTCCTATGTGCCATGTGATGTTTTGAAGACGCAATGTGTTCAGCATTTGTATAAAACTCATTTCATACGACAACCTTGTGGGAGGGATTATTATTATACTTATTTTACAGATGAGAAAATTGTGCCTGTTCAAGGTTACTCAGCAAGGAGGTAGTGATGCAGGGATTCAAACCCAGAAGTCTGGCTCTCGAGCCCCCATCTAACAGCAATATTGCAGACTCATCCCAATGCTCCCGTCCTTGAGTCTGTGAAAGGCAGCAGGGGGGCAACAGTGGCAGAAGCAACATTTGTGCATCGAGGCCGCCAGGTGGCAGAGCAGAACGGGCCATCTACGAGCAGCAGCAGAAAGACTGCTTACAGAATAAAAAGCAGCTCCAATGAAAAAGGAAAGGATACAGAATCCCAATGAATTTACTTAACAGAGCTTAAAGTATTATACAAAGGCCAATATTAGGTTCTATATCTGTGTTACAAAAGTTATATTTTTGTTACTGCCAATCAGTGGAGTCTACACAAAATAAGTTACATTTATGTATTAGAAATGAAAGTTAAAGCTATTAGAGTGTTTAGCCTCATAAATTAAGATAAAAGTTCTAGTATTGTATGTCTAGTGTATGTATTTTATTATTCTTGTATCAGATTTAGACACAAAACTTAAGAAATTCTTAAAAAGAACCTAGGTCTTGGCCTACTGTGGTATATAGTAGCTATAGTACCTACCATGTCCAAGCAGTCCTAGAGGGATAGAAGAGGGAACCAAGACTTAACAAATTAATCATGAAGATTTTGAATTATTCTGCTAAAATGATATGTACAGCATATATACATCAGACTGTGGTTTGTCAAAGTTAATTCCAATTCAGAAAATTATACTTTACAGATTATTTTTAAAACAGGTTTATTGTAAGTTTCGTTTCTCTTTAGTTTACATGGATATAAAGTAAAATAGCACTTAAAACCCTACTGAAGGGATCCCTGGGTGGCGCAGCGGTTTGGCGCCTGCCTTTGGCCCAGGGCGCGATCCTGGAGACCCGGGATCGAATCCCACATCAGGCTCCCGGTGCATGGAGCCTGCTTCTCCCTCTGCCTGTGTCTCTGCCTCCCTCTCTCTCTCTGTGTGACTATCATAAATAAATAAAAAAAAATTAAAAAAAAAAAAAAAAAACCCTACTGAAATACCACTACACACTCATTAAGACTATAATTAAAAAGTTACATAATAACAACTGTTGGCAAGAATGTGGAGAAATCAGAACCCTTATACCCTGGCTAGTGAAAATGTAAAATGATGCAGCTGCTGTGTAAAAGAGCTTGGCAGTAAACAAAGTGAAACAAAGAGTTATCTTTGGTCCTATAATTGTACTTTTAGGTAGACCTATCCAAAAGAAATTAAACCATATGGGGGCACCTGGGAGGCTCAGGTTGTGATCCCGAGGTCCTGGGATTGAATCCCACGTCGGGCTCGCCGCAGGGAACCTGCTTCCCCCTCTGCCTGTGTGTCTGCCTTTCCCTCTGTGTCTCTCAAGAATAAAAATAAGGGATGCCTGGGTGGCTCCGTGGTTGAGCGTCTGCCTTTGGCTCAGAGTATGATCCCGGAATACAGGATCGAGTCCCGCATCAGGCTCCCTGTGGGGATCCTGCTTCTCCCTCTGCCTGTGTCTCTGCCTCTCTCTCTGTGTCTTTCGTGAATGAATAAATAAATCTTAAAAAAAAAAAAAAAGAATAAATAAAATCTTTAAAGTAAAATAAAACCAAATGTCCACACAAAATCTGTTCATAAATATCCATAATAGCCAAAAAGGCAGAAACCTGAATGTCCATCAACTGATGAATGTATAAACAAAATACATATATTCCTTCCATAAAATGGAATACAATTCAACAATAAAATAGTGATATACACAACACAGATGAAACCTTGAAAACAACATGCTAAGTAAAAGATGCCAATCACACACACACAAAAATACGTATTATTCCATTTATATGAAAAGTCCAGGGCAGTTCGGGTGGCTCAGCAGTTTAGCGCTGCCTTCAGCCCAGGGCCTGATCCTGGAGACCCAGTCCCACGTCAGGCTCTCCGCATGGAGCCTGCTTCTCCCTCTGCCTGTGTCTCTGCCTCTCTCTCTCTCCTCTCTGTGTATTCTCATGAATAAATAAATAAAATCTTAAAAAAAAAAAAGTCCAGAATGGGCAATATATAGAAATAGAGAGTAGATTAGTAGTTGCTTAGGGTTGGGGGCAGGAGATGGGGAGATAAGATGGTGATAGTAAAGGTGTAGGGTCTCTTTTCAGTGTGATAAAAATTTTCTAAAATTGTGGAGATGCTTGCACAATTCTGAATATACTAAAAACTATTATGTTGTACACTTCAAATGGGTGAAATTATTTGGTATGTCAATTATATGCAAGCTGTTACCAAAAAACATCAGATTAATTTGTGATGCTCATCTCCCACTTTTCCAGTATAATACCTTATATATTACCATTTATGACTCTAGTAAGCCTTACCCATATGTTTCCAAAGTATCTTTATAAATACTTCAAGGTGAAGGGTGGTTTATTTTTCTAGATAAAAGGTTATTTTAGTATTTTAAGAAATGCCTAAGAAAGATCATAAATGACCTTTAAAAATAAACTATATATCTTTTATCTAAATTAGCTGGAGTGATAAGAAACTGAAAATAAAAATCTGTGAAAGGAAAAGAGAATTTAGCATATTTACGTATTTTCCTCTTTTATCATCAATGTGTAATTTCCTGCTTAAAGGTATGTAGAATAAAAACTTAAGGAAATAATCAAATGTTAATTATTTTTAATAAATAAAATAAAAATAAAATAAAATAAAATAAAATAAAATAAACCCCACTGTCTAGAAAAATAAATCACCCTTCACCTTGAAATAGCTAGAATCTTAAGAGAGAGATTTCTATAGTTGGTATGAAAATAGAAATTTTCCAGAAAAAATATAGACAATTCTAATCATAATGTCTGTCCTCTGGGATAAGGAAATCTTACTTATTAGCACATTAAAAATCCAGCCTATCAAGTGAGTTGACACAAGCGACAAAAAGCACTGGCCTTAGAAACAAAGGAATATACACGACCAACAAAGATTTTAGTTGTAGCCTCCAGCAGAATGACAGTATTGCTGTTCATGACCTACTCAACCTGTATTAAACATAGGACCAAAGAGTGACACTGTTGCTCTGCTATTATCAGATAGAATGGTGAAAATGGCAGCACTGGCAAGGGAAGTGATGGCCACAGGATTTAAGATTACTGAATGGCCCCTCAGATTCAATATTATTTCTGCCAAGATTTAACAAATATAACACAAATATACAAATATAACACAAATATAACTCTTTAATCTCTTTCTGTAGGGGTAGCATGGGCATCTGATTTATCTTCTGTCATTTACATTTGGTGAATTTGATAATCACACTACCCATTGGAGAACTGTTTTCAAGATAATTTTAAATCAAACTGACACTAAGTTTTATTACAAAAGGAATATATACAAAAACTAGTACAGCTCAAATGTCTATTAAAAGCCCCTGACCAATGAAAGATACGTCTCCTTAGCAGTTCCATTAACTACATCTGGAACATGTCTAACCTTTAATGACAAGTGTATTTAAATGAGGCTCTACGGGGTAGACATATACAAAAACAGCATACCAGTAGCCAAATACATATGGTAAACAAAGAAAATAGTTCACCGCAGTGGTTCCAAATCTGGCTGTTTATCAAATCACAAATTACCTAGCGCCAAACCTTAGAGGTGGTGATTCTTTAGATTCCCAGAGAGAGGCCAAAGAATAGCATCCTCACAGGAATCTTGACTCCAATAGTCTCCACAGCCACAAGAAATTAAACCTCTAAGTGCATCTCTAATCACACCATTTCACAAGGAAAAGCCTTCTGTGACTACCCAGGGCCTTCCCACAAAATAAGTCCCAAATTATTTGATTAATTAAGTTCTTCATGATCTTAAAATAATCACTCTTGTCGGGTCACATCTACTACTTCTATTTATACCCTATGGTCTAGTAGTGTAAATGAAGAGTAAGGACTCAACTGCACCACCTACTATGTGGTTTTGGGCAAAGTCCTCAATTTCTTTGTGCTTCAATATTTAGGGCTGGGGTGAAACACTCAAAAGCTATGCCACTTTGTAACCAGGAGGTAACCTAGACTGTCCAAGCAGACTACTCAACCTGGCAGAAGTTGCTACAGCAACATTGAAAAATGCACAAAAAACAATTGTGAAAATGCTGCCTGCACTGTAACTACAGCATGGCTGGAGGATGCGGAGATACTGCTGATGGAGGGAGATCTCTGCCTGTAGAGCCATATTAAGGTGGGCACGGGAGGCAATGCAACTGTCCCTAGCCAAGAGCTGCATTAGGATGAGGATGTACCTCTCTGGGAACAACTCCTTGGGGGAGGTGCTTATTTTAATATTCAAATATGGAAAAACCCTATGGCTTCAGTTTTGAATTACAGGTAATCAGTAAGAACTTGTGATTATACATGTATAATTTCCCTAGCCCTAACGTGAAGAAAGGGCCTAGAAGCAACAGCTACTAAAGTAATAATAAATAACATATCTTGGTATCTAAAGAACATTTCCCCCATAAATATAAAACCAAAGCTTCTTAGAAAATGTCTTAATCCAAGTCAGAGATAGAAAAAGTACAAAATGAACCTGGAATATAACAGTTGTGTCAGAAAGAAAGAAGTATTCAAAGAATGATGGGGAGATGTCAAAAGGTGATAGAAGCCAGCTTACGTGGGACTCCCTCTGGCCAAATATAGGCCCACTTGAATATAAAAAAAAAAAAATTAATGACAATAATGAGTTATAATACAAGGAGTTAAAGAGAATCCATGAGTCTATGGTGATAATCATTAAGGGGGAAAGAAAGAGCTTCTCTTTACAGAGCAATGCCAAATAAGAAATGTAAAAGGAATGACAGTATTTTAAAAGTCACCATATTCCAACCACCAATGCTATAATTAATTCAGCAGAGATCAACAGATGCTGAAACCACTAGGTGGAACATTACTGGGAAACAATATGCAATCAACATCAAAGTATCACTCCGCACAATACTTCCTCATTACAAAGGAAGATATGGTCAAACTTAGTATCACCAAAAATGGGACCAATTGACATGAATGATATGCCTCCTGATGAGACTCAATGGAAAGTATACAATATCAATAATATTGATTCTCACAGGATTCCAGGTACCCATGACCACCTATGTAAGTCATTCTTGCCAAAAATTTTAATCTGAATCTAATTAGGAGGAATTGACCAGAAAAGAGGGGGTTAGGGTATACTCTACAAAGTAACTTGTTTGCATTCTTCAGAAATGTCAATGTCATGAAATAATAATAAAATAAGGTAGGAAGAGAAAACTGTTCTAGACTTAAAGAGAACAAAAACACATGACTAGCAAAAAGTAATAAATGATCTTTGAATGGTTCCTGGTTTGAGAAAGGAAGAAAAAAAGCCTTTAAAGAACATTTTAGGCACGATAACTGCAGAAATATAAATACGTACTACATGTTAGATAATATTTTGTAACAACATTTAATTTCTTGGTGTGATGACAGACTTTAGTTTTGTAGAAAACTGTTCTAATTTTCATAAGATTCTGAAATGACTGTGTGTGAGTGTGCGTGTGTGTGCCAGCAGACAAGAGACTGAGAAAGAGAGGGAGCAAGGGAGGAAAAAGGAGGAGAAAAGATAAAAGCAAATATAGCAGAGTATTACTGTAAAATATTTTTAAACTTTTTTTTTAAGATTTTATGTATTTATTCATGAGAGATACAGAGAGAGATAGGCAGAGACACAGGCAGAGACAACACAGGCAGAGGGAGAAGCAGGCTCCATGCAGGGAGCCAGACGCGGAACTCGATCCCGAGACTCCAGTCTCCAGGGCTGAAGGCGGCGCTGAGCCACTGAGCCATCCAGGCTGCCCAAATACTTTTGAACTTTTTAACAAACGAAAAGTTTAGAATAATTTGGAAACAAAGCTCATATTCATTTTCCACACAAATTGGTAAGAACATTTTATACACACACCCTTATATATGCTATACTTAACTCACCTAAGGTCTAAAGATGAATTTACAGATCTTGTATTGATACTATTACCCTAAAAAAATTATGTTTATAGAGCAAGCTCTGTCTGCATGATGGCTGGCTAAAACTGGAGCTGCTAATATATCCATGGAGTAAGTTGTTTCTGGGGGCACCTGGGTGGCCCAGCAGTTGGTCTGCCTTTGGCTCAGGGCATGATCCTGGCGTCCTGGAATCAAGTCCCACATCGGGCTCCCTGCATGGAGCCTACTTTTCCCTCTGCCTGTGTCTCTACCTCTCTGAGTGTCTCTCATGAATAAATAAATAAAATCTTTAAAAAAAAATAAGTTGTTTCTGTTTACCTTCTGATTCCTATGTTTTTGGTGGGTTTCTTCTCAAGCCATACCTCATAAGGAATGTACTTCAAATGTTTATTTGTTCAGTAAAGAAGTCATTAGATGGGTATGGGAAAATACACAACCTTAATGTAGTTCTATTAAGCAATACTTGACAGTCCTGTTGCTACAATCAGATATAGCAGCTGAGAAAGTTTCAATAAACCAAAAAGAAAAAAAAAATTAAAAAAAAAAAAAAGAAATGAAAATCAAGAGAAAAACCTTTAAGAATGAAATGCCCTCAACTGGGTTTCAAAGCAAATATAGGCCACTTCACTGATACCATAAATATGAAAAACAAGATGTTTTAGGTCAGTTTTTAGGCACCAGTAACATCCAAATGAAGCAGTTTTCTCTGCAGCAACCCTTCCAAAAATTTAACAAATCTCAGGATCAAGTGAAAATCAGTTGTACCCCTTTTAGTTATTATTTTGCTTTATTATATACAAGTAATCATTTTTTGGTGAAGAGACTTCTAAGATTTACTCTCTTGGCAACTTTGAAATGTACAATAGTTTTTTTTACTATAGTTGACATATAATATTAAGTTAGTATAATGTTAGCTGTAAGTCTGTCATATACAGCCTTTATTATGTTGATGTATGTTCCTTCTATGCCCACTTTGTTAAGATTATCATCTTAATGTTAATTTTGTCAAATGCTTTTTCTGCATCTATGGAGATAATCATGATTTTTACCTTTCATTTTGTCAATGTGATGTATCACCTTGGTTGATTTGCATATATTGAACCATCCTTGCTTCCCTTGGAATATATCCCACCTGGTCATGGTGAATGATCCTTTTAATGTATTTTTGAATTCAGTCTGCTGATATTTTGTTGAGGATTTTAGCATCCATGTTCAATCAAGGAAACTGGTCTGTAATTCTTTTTAGTGGGGTCTCTGTGTGGCTTTGGTATTACAGTAATGCTGGCCTCACAGAATTTGGAAGCATTTCTTTCACTTCCATTTTTTTGGAATAGTTTGAGAAGAATGGGTATTAACTCTTCTTTAAATGTTTGACAGAATTCAGTCTCATCTTGATCTTTTGTTTGTTATAAGTAACCATTTTTTATATAATACATAGTTAAATATATTATTTTGAATAATTTATATACTGATATTCAACTTTCAAAAATCCTAGGAATAAAAGTTGGGCAATAAAAAACAATCATAATTACTAAAATTTACTGATCTCTTATTATACGTCAAGTACTACATTAGATGCTTCACAGGCACTATTCTATTTAATTCTCACAATCACAGAAGGTGTACAATATTTTCATTCCTTACTACCAATAAGAAAGTGTAGCTTAGAGTTTCAGAACTAGTCCAACAGCCAACTGTTGGCAAACCCCAGTCTGTCCTACTCTAGTGACAAAATATTCAAACACTACAATTCGAAAAAAAATAAAAAAAAAAAAAACCACTACAATTCGGTTTCAGTGACAGTGAAGCATTCACCAAAGACACTGAATCCATTTCTGCTCCGAACTGTAGCATTCCCTTTTTTAAAAAAAGATTTTATTTAAAGAGAGAGAACAAGCAGGGGGGTCAGGGGGCATGTGGCAGAGGGAAAGGGAGAAGCAGACTCCCTGCTGAGCAGGGAGCCAGATGCGGGGCTCCATCCCAGGACCCTGAGATCATGACCTGAGCTGAAGGCAGACACTTAACCACCCAGGTGCCCTGTGAGATAACCATAGGTTCACATGCAACTGTAAGAAACAACAGAGATTCCATGTACCCTTTACCCAGTTTCCCCCAATGGTGACATCTTGTAAATCCATAGCACAGTATCTCAGTCAGGATACTGGCACTGATAAAATGAAACTATAGAACCTTCCATTACTAGGATCTTTACCCGCTGCCCTTTGCTAGCCACATATATTTCTGTCCTGCCCTTCCCTCTTCTTAAACCCTGGCAACCACTAATCTTTTCTCCATTTTTATAATTTTGCTATTTAAAGTATGTTACAGAAATGAAATCATACAGTATGAAACTTCTGGGGTGGCTTTTAAACTCCGCATAACTCTATGGAGATTCAGGTAAGCTGCTGCATGTAGTAATGGTTTTGTTCATTTTTTTTTTTTTTTTTTACTGCTGAGTAGTACTCCAATAAACCTCTTAAAACACTGATTCAAGATTATAATAATCATTTTTATAAATGTAAATACATCAGCTTGACCTACACATTAAACATGCAACACAAACTATCTCACTTATACTTGTAGAAAACTGCTAAATATATTAAATTGAAGTACTAAATTATTTAATATAATGGGTGGCTAATTTTCCCAATTTAATTTACCTTTCCTAAAATGTTTAAAATTCTAACCAAATTAAAGTTTTCACTCTTAAAAATAAGAATCCAGGTTAAAAAAAAAAAAAAGAATCCAGGTTATATGGCACAGTTAAAATAAACAGCAGGATGCCTGGCTGGCTCAATTGCTAGAATGTGCAACTCTTGATCTCCACTAATTCAACTTGATCTCAAATTAACAAAGAAGTGGTAAGATGAGGCAGCCTACTCAGGGATACTTCTACACAGTCTTTACTCATCAGTGGTCAGTATTACAGTGCTTATTTATTATGCACACGTACATATGCATGCATGTATGTACACACAGAAAAATACCAAACCATTAGTCTAAAAAGGTTTCACAAGTACTTGCCCGACAATGAATAAAATTCAAATCTTCTTTTCTGTGCTTTTGCATGGAATCATCAGTTAACTATTCCTTTTACCCATGAGAAAATTTTAAGCTATTTTCTATGCATTTCTTTAGGTTTTAGATGAAACATCACAGTACCCAGAATGTTCAACCTCACCACTAATCCGTACCTCTAACTAGATTAGGATTAGGTGCCTCTCTGATAGGTTCTGAAGCACTTAACTGTAGCAGTTACCAGGAAGTAACTGCCGAGTTTCTTGTCTGCCTCTCCTTCTAGACTCCAAGCATCCTAAAAGTGAGGAATGTGCCCCCATAATGTTGCTCTATATTCAATACACATTAGTGATCAATAGACAAATTTGCTGAATGAATGAGTTTGCATGAAACACATATTATGGTAATGACTGGAAGACCTAGAAACTAGTCTTCTATGACACTATACTTACTCAATGTCAACAGAATTATCTGATGTGCTTTTCCATGGTACCCATTTTGATGGAGAGGCTATTAATAGTTATTTTTAAATAAGCACTTTAAGATATAATGCTATGCTTTTAAACATAATTACTATTATAAAAAGAGAGTAAACCATCACTCTACCTAAATCCTCTAGAACCAAGTAAGTCATTTTTCTAACATTCATTTACAATGTAGGCTGGCACTTTTAAGAATTTTAGAGGATTTAGATAAATGGCTTTAGTCATCTTGCTGAAAGTATTCTTCCAAACTATAACCACAGGTAGCTAAAATAGCTCAGTTCAACATTTATTTGTAATAATATGTGATATGGTTAATTCCATCTACTTTCACTTCATCTTCACTGCTTCTATGCTAGTACCATCTCTTGCTCAGATTTCTGTAACAGCCTTGTTAGTCTTCACATTCTTTCTATATTCTCTTCAGAGCAACATGAGTGATCTTTTAAAACACAAATCAGATCATATCACCTCCACATTTTAAAGAACTCTTCAATGACTTCCCAGTGCACACAGAATAAACATCTCATCACAATTCATTAGATGCAACACAACTGATCTCTGACTGCTTCTCAGATCTCATTTATTAGAGCCATGCTGTTTTTTCAGACAAGCCTATTCTGGTCTAGGAATTCTGCATTTGCTGGCTCTTCTGATTACATGGCTCTGCCCTCTCACCTTTGCATGCCTAATTTGTTTTGTTTCTTTTTTCTTCCAATTCGAGGCAAAATATCATCTCCTCAGAGAGATCTTCCCTAAACATTCTGCCTGCATTCCAAATTATTCTTTATCAAATCCTGCTGCTTCATCTTCTTCACAGCAGTTTACACTATCAGATGTTATCTAATTCACTCATCTTTGTTTTCTGCCTACCATGTTGTCCCCCCTCTTCACCCCTACCTCTGCTGCCTTCTGCTTCTCCTACTCTCCCCTCCTACCCTTTGCTTTTACTATCTCTGCTATTCCAGATTGAACACTTGATGTAAACAGGAGCCTCGCCTAATTTACAAAGATCCTAATACACAGCAGGGTTGAATGAAGCAATACATTTCAGCTCCTAACACCTATAACTTGTTCTGAACCATTCTGTCTCATCCTGCCTTATATCTGGCAGTGATCTCTGATCTTGCTTTTTATTCCACTCATATCTTTATTCTTATCTTCTCAAGCCTTGTATTTGATACTACTCCTCTAACATTTGGTTGCCTTCCTCAATTACAATTCATATTCACCTCTTAGATCAGGTCTCTCCTAACTAGTTTCAATTAGGTAACCCACCTGATTCAATAAGCTCCTAGAACTCTTCCAAGATGGATCCTCAAGGTCTAGAGCTCCAAAGCATGGAGGGAATACAAAGCACTGGTTAAGTGTGTAGGCTCTCTGGTGTCAAGATGCCTGGGGAAAATCTTGGCTCCACCAATGATTGGCTCTGTAACTCAGATTAGTGCACTTAACACCTCTGTATCTCATTTTCTTCACTTACAAAATAGGAGATAACAACACTACCAACCTCAAAAGAATTGTTAGATATGAATGGATTGATAAATGTAAAGGGCACAGAGCAGTATTCACACCAAATACTGTGTAAATATCTATTGTTGTCTAAAATAAAATCACTTCTGATTATGAAGGAGTAGACAGTACCAGACTTGCCCTCCTGTCATAAACAACTCAAAAACTGGACAAAATATATATAAAAACAACTATTCTCAGACACTGGACTATAGACAACATTATAGGGCTGTGATCCCTGAGAGAAAGAAACAATGAGAGCTCTATAATCATCTCACCTTTATGCCAAAAAGCACTTTCTGAAACACTAAACAGAAAAAGGAAACCCACACTCTCCACGGTGGTCTCATTGAGTTCAACAGATAAGACTGCAGTTTGAGGGGAAGAGAGAAGAGAGGCTGCTAAAACTTGTGGGGAAGAGTACCAGAAAGGAGGAAGCTACACAGTAGGGGGTCCCATTTGGTTGAATAATGCACATGAACCAGCTAAGACTCTACAAGGCTAGATAAAAATACTCTACCAGGGAAAAAACAACTACAAAGGAGCTATAAGTAGAAGAACTGTCACAGTTCACTTGGGCTTCAAATCATCTGAATTGCAACTAGCAAGAATGAAGACACCACACTGAATATCTAGGGTTTCACATGAGATCCTGGAGGGTAATATCTGAGTAGTAGGCTTAAAACAGCCCTAGAAGCCCTAGAATGAAGCTACGCTACTCTAGACCCACCTTAACAAAGCTCCAAAACTAGTACCAAAAGAATCATGCTGATTTGCAGGTAACTTAACTGCCTACAAAAATAAAGTTTAAAAAATTTTTTATCTTAATTATATGTTCACAAGAAATTTACCAAAATTCAAAACTATAAAGGAGGGGAGGGATCCCTGGGTGGCGCAGCGGTTTGGCGCCTGCCTTTGGCCCGGGGCGCGATCCTGGAGACCCGGGATCGAATCCCACGTCGGGCTCCCGGTGCATGGAGCCTGCTTCTTCCTCTGCCTGTGTCTCTGCCTCTCTGTCTCTCTCTGTGTGACTATCATGAATAAATAAATAAAATCTTTAAAAAAAAAAAGGGGGGGGATCCCTGGGTGGCGCAGTGGTTTGGCGCCTGCCTTTGGCCCAGGGCGTGATCCTGGAGACCTGGGATCGAATCCCATGTCGGGCTCCCGGTGCATGGAGCCTGCTTCTGTCTGCCCACCCCCCCGCTCTGTGTGACTATCATAAATAAATAAAAATTTTAAAAAAATAAATAAAGGAGGGGAAAAAATCAGACACTCAAAAATGTGATAGCTACAATGTCTACCATTAAATAAAAAATTACTAGATATAGGAGCAGGAATCATCTCACAATCAGGAGGAATCAGAGAGAAACGACAGAGATAACAGAATTACCAAAGACTTTAGAACAAATAGTATAAAACATAAATATACAGGGGACAGAAATGTAGGTAATAAAAAAAAAGAAAGAAGTGGCATCTTTATAGCTTAAAAATATAGTATGAGAAATGAAAGGTTCACTGGATGAACAGCAGAAGCAGCACAGTAAACTTGAAGACACAGTAAGAGAAACTATCCAAACTAAAGCACCAAAAGAAAAAAAGCATAAAACAACAAAAAAAGAAATGAGCCTTATGATCTACGGGACAACAGCAAGCAATTATGTAAATGTAAATGTAGTACAAAAGAGGTGGCAGGGAGACAGATATATTCAAAGAAATAGGGCTGAAATTCTTCTAATTTTGGTAAAAGCTACAAACTCACAGATTCAAGCAGTTAAAAAAAAATCCCAAACACAAAAGCTCACTAAGGCACACTATAACCAAACTGCACAATAATAAAGAAAGAAATCTTAAAAGTAGCTAAAGAAAATGACACAGTACATACAGAGGAACACTGATAAGACTACATCTGACTTCTCCAGAAACAAGGCAAGCCAGGAGAAGAATGTCATCGTTAATGTTCTGAAAGAAAAAGTTGTCAACCTAAAATTCTATAACTAGTAAAAATATTCTTCAAAAATGGGGGCAGAATAAAGACACCTTTAGATAAGGAAACACTGAGAAAATTTAACATCAGCAGATACACACTACAAAAAAAATGTGAAAGGCTGAAATCATACAAAGTATGTTCTCTAACCAGAACAAACATAAATTAAAAATCAGTAACAAAAAATGATATCTAGAAAATATCCAAGTACTTGGAAATTAAAGACAATACTCTAAATAATCAATGAGTAAAGAAGAAATCACAAGAGAATTTAGAAAATATTTTTAACTGAACGGTAATGAAACAGCATTCACTGGTGTTAGACACCATGTCAAAATCTGCAGAACTGAAAGGGCAGTTCATGACTTTAAGTATTTATATTAGAAAAGAAGAATAGTTTAAAATCAATTACATAAGATTCCATTCTTAAGGAGTTAGGGGAATTTTGATTAAATCAAAATAATAAGATAAAAAAAGGAAATAAAGGTATCAAGAATACAGAAAACAAAACAATAAGATCAACAATATAGAAAACAAGCAAAACAATAGTAAAAAATAATAAAATGAGAAGCTGGTACTTAGAAAAGAGTAAGAATATTGATAAACCTCCACACAAAATAATATCAGGAAACAATGAGGGGGCATCACTCCAGGCTTTATAGATATTAAAAGGATAATTAGAGAACATCACAAACAACATAGTGCCAATAAATTTGACAAATTTTTTTTTTAAAGATTTTATTTATTTATTCATGATAGTCACAGAGAGAGAGAGAGAGAGAGAGAGAGAGAGAGGCAGAGGGAGAAGCAGGCTCCATGCACCGGGAGCCCGATGTGGGATTCGATCCCGGGTCTCCAGGATCGCGCCCTGGGCCAAAGGCAGGCACCAAACCGCTGCGCCACCCAGGGATCCCAAATTTGACAAATTTTGACAAAGCAAACAAACTTCCTCAAAGACTAAAAATAAAAATTTTAAAAAGACTAAAAATAATCTAAATTGACATGAGAAACAAAAAGTCTTTATAGATGTACATCTATTTTTTAAAAAAATTTGTAATTAAAAACTTTACCACAAAGAAAGCATGTAACCCTGATGGCTTTACTGCTGAGTTCTATATCCAACATTTAAGGAAAAAGTGATAGCAAACTTAGACAAAGTTTTCACAAAATAGAAACTCATTATATAAAGTCAGTATTACCTTGATACTGAAGTCAAAGATATTGAAAGGGAAAAACATCTTTCATGAATATGGCTGTAAATATCGTTGGGAAAATATCAGCAAAGTAAATCCACCAATATATGAAATAATACATCATGGCCAAATGAGTTTCAGACTAGTTTAATATTTGAAAATCAATCAATGTAATCCCCATTATTAATAGGACAAGGAAAGCCATATGATCATCTCAGCAGACCAAAAAAAAAAAAAAAAAAAAAAGGAATGTGACAAAATACAGCCCCTATTCATGATTTAAAATACATTCATACAATTTTTAGCAAAGCAGGAATAGAAGGGAACTTCTAAACTTGATAAAGGCAATCTTCAAAATCCTACAGATAACATCATACTCAATGAGAACCAAATACATTCCCCCATAAGATCAGAAACAGTGAGGATCTTATCTCACCATGTTTATTTAACATTGTTTGGAAGTCTTAGGCAGTGCAATAAGGGAAAGGGAGGGGAGAAAAGGCATACATACTGGGAAGGAAAAAGTAAAACTGTGTTTATTCATAAGCAACATGATTGTGTACATAGAGAGTCTGAGAAATCCACAAAAAACCTATTAGGAAATGTACATTTAGCAAGGTTATGAGATAGAAAAATCAATGTTCCAAATTCAAATTGTATTCCTCCATATGAGCAATGAACAAAAGGAAGTTAAATTTACAATCAATTCCACTTATAAACAAACAACATGAAACAGAGTAAAGTTTAATAAAATATTCACAAGACACATGTACTAAAAACTAAAACACTATTGAAATAAAACCAAAGTAAATGGGTACAGATAACATGTTTACAATAGAAGAAATCAATATTGCTAAAATATCAGTTCATCTGCAAATGACCTAGATTCAACACAATTCCAATCTCAATCTCAGCAAGCTTTTTTTTTTGTAGAAAATGACAAGTGATTCTAAAATTTATCTGTAAGAACAAAGAACCTAAAATGACTAAAACAATTTTGGTAAAGGACAACAAAGCTGGATGACTTACACTAACAGATTGTAAGACTTATTATGAAACTACAATAGTGTTATGTGGTACTGGCCTAATAAATATATAAATCAATGGCACAGACACACATATCAAAATAAGTCAATGGAGAAAGAACAGCCTTCAACCACTAGATATTCCTATTAAAAAAAAAAGGATAAAATAAACCTTGACTCTTCCCTCTCATTATACAAAAATAAATAAAATACCAAATGAATCATAGACCTAAATGTAAAAGCTAAAACTATAAACATTTAGAAGAAAAAAAAAAACAGAACAAATTATTCACAACTACAATATAAGCAAAGATTTTTTAGGCCATAAAAAGTACTATCAAAGAAAAAAAATGGTCTTCCATCAAAAGTTTAAATTCCTTGAAAGACACCATTAAGAAAATGAGAACGTAGGGCAGCCCCGGTGGCTCAGCGGTTTGGCGCCGCCTTGGGCCTGGGGTGTGATCCTGGTGACCTGGGATCGAGTCCCACGTCGGGCTCCTTGCATGGAGCCTGCTTCTCCCTCTGCCTATGTCTCTGCCTCTCTCTGTGTGTGTGTCTCTCTCATGAATAAATAAATAAAGTCTTTAAGAAAAAAAAAAAAAAAAGAAAATGAGAAAGTAAACCACAGACTAGGAGAAAATATTTGCAATATATGTATTTGACAAAGGACTGTAGTCAGAATATGTAAAGAACTTTTACAGTAATAAGAAAATAAAAAATCCATTAAGAAAAATAAGAACAAGACTGAAACAGACACTTCACAAAAGATATAATAAATGACTCAATAAAGCATATGAAAAAAAATACCAAGTTATATTGGTTATCAGGGAAATACAAATTAAAACCACAACGAGATATAAATTCACACAAGAATGACTAAAACTAAAGACTGATGATACCAAAACTGTTGGCAAGGATACGGAGCAATTAGAATTTTCATACATTGCTGGTGGCAAAAAAAAAAAAAAAAAAGTATAATCACTTCGGGAAACTGCTTAACAGCTACTTACAAGTTAAACATACACTTACATAATTACGGCCCTCCAATTCAACTCTAGGTATTTACCCAAGAGAAATGAAAACACGTGTCTCCTCACAGAAAATGTACACAAATGTTCATTCACAGATGCTTTATTTGTAACAGGCCAAAATCTGGAAACATCTATGTCCAACAACAAGAGGTGAATGAATACACAAATTGTGGCATTCATACAACAGAATAATATAAAGCAATAAAGAGGAATAAACTACACTTAACAATATGCATGAATCTCAAAAATATGAGCAAAGGAATCTCATTTAAAAAGAGTTCATGCAGGGGGCACCTGGGTGGCTCAGCAGTGGAGCATCTGCCTTCCGCTCAGGGCATGATCCCAGGGTCCTAGGATCAAGTCCCCCATCGGGCTCCCTGCAGGGAGTCTGCTTCTCCCTCTGCCTGTGTCTCTGTCTCTCTCATGAATAAATAAATAAATAAAATCTTAAAAAAAAAAAAAAAGAGTTCACGTGGGGCACCTGGGTAGCTCAACTGATTAAGCGTCTGACTCTTGATTTTGGCTCAGGTCATGCATGATCTCAGGGTCCTGGGATAGAGCCCCACACCAGGCTCCATGCCTGGATTCTCTCTCTCCCTCTCCCTCTGCCCCTTCCCCCCGACTTGTACATATGCTTGCTCTCTCTCTCTCTCTCTCTCTCTCAAAAAAAAAAAAAAATATATATATATATATATATATACATATAAAATAAAAAGAGTTCATGCATTATGCTTCCATCTATATGAAATTCTAGAACAGGTAAGACTAATATACAGTGACAGAAAGGAGATTAATAGACGCCTGGAGTGGGGTAAGGGGCTAACAGTAAAGAGACACAAGGGAATTTTAGGGGGTGATAAAAACATTTTATATCTTAAGTAGTACTTACATGAATATATACATTTGTCAAAACTCCAAACTATATATACTTTAAATAAGTACATTTTATTTAAATTATATCTCAACAAAATTGATTTCTTTTAAAAAAAGATCTGGCCATAGGAAGTCACTCAGGCTGTTAAATGTTGGATACCTGATTTCTCACCTCACAAGGCATCTCATAAGGTAATACATCAAAATTCTCTAAAAAGTTCTGATATAAAGGTTTACAGTGCTTTTATTGCTTAAGGTATTATATAGTCAGTGTCTGACTATGAGATTAACCTGCAGTACAATATATTATTTAAAGATAATCTTCAAACTTCATTGTCATCATTTATTTTTATGCTTTCCCAAACAAATGTTAAATCAATTAATACTTTAAGGAACTAAACTAAAAGATTTCTGTATCACCTTCATGTGCCTAGTCATTTAAGAAAGGAGTTGCCAATGAGCCATCATGCAAGCAGGAAAAAAATAACCACCAAGACAACAAAACTAGGTTTTTATGAAAAAAAAAATTAAAATAATTCTTATAGCCAACAAGTCAAAATTTAAGTACAGATTATGTATATTGTCCAAATGTCCTAACCATAGTGACCTGGGCAAGATTTATTTTTATGATAGTTTATACAGGGCCGCTCAGGCTTGTCCACCACCACTCAACATAATTGCTGTTACTTTATGCCAACACTGTAAAATGACAGCTACGTTCTTTCATTTGCTAACCAATATGACATTCCTGGTATATTTTAACCAGTCACATATGGTGCACTTCAAAGTATTTTTGTGCTTTATAGCTTTCCAGATTTGAAAGTTTCCCAGGCATATGTAATGATGAGTCAAAAACTACTTCAAATCTCAAAATCTAAAACAAGCTACATAAAATACTGAAATATGCTTTATCATATAAAAATAAGCATCAGTAAAGGCTCCATTTAACAATGAAAAAATTGCCTGAAAGGAAGTTTGTCAGCAAATTTCTTTCAGCTGGGCGTGTATGAAAAATGCTCCTGACAGTACTCACTTTACCAGGAAAAAAAAAAAAAAAAGGAAAACATAAGGTTGCGACACAATGATAGCTGTTCTCTGATTTGGCTCTACCACCAGCCCAGCTTCATTTCCTAACAATATCTATGAGAAAGAGAAAAAGAAAGGTCACAATGTCTCCCTTGGTAGCTCCTCATCTTAGGTTTGTAGGAAATACAAAGACAACTTAAAATTGAGTAACAAGAGGGAAAGTTTCACAACATTTGAACATAGCTATGGCAGAAACTCAAACAGCAGAGTAAGAAGTACGATTACCTTTTTACCAACCTTCCAAGTATCTGGAGGTCACCCCCTTCCTTCTAGATGAATACCTGTTGGCAAGCAGGGCCCACATTAACATCCGTGGCAGGAGAACTAAAAGATCACATTTTACCTAAGCCAGTCTCTTGGCCTTAACACATAGACACTGACCAGAACCCACAAAGCTCCAGGTCTCAGGAAAAGTAAAGAGCTGTAGATCTGGAGGCACCTCACCAGCAAACTGCCAGAGAAATGTATGCTCACTCGAAACAAGTTCAGGGGTGCCTGGGTGGCTCAAATGGTTCAGCACCTGCCTTCAGCTTGGGTCCTGGGATCGAGGCCCACATCTGGCTCCTAGCTCAGCGAGGAGTCTGCCTCTCCCCCAGCTTGTGCTCTCTCTCGGTCTATCAAAAATGAATAAAATCTTAAAAAAAAAAAAAAAAAGAAGGAAAGAAGTTCAAATTTATGAACCAGGGTGCTTTAAATGGATGCTCGTCAGCTGTGAAGCAATTATTTTCCTTGCCCCTCAAAAGAAGCTGTTGACATAATTCTCAAGAAATGCTCCTACCTACGATAAGCTGTCAAATCTTCACTCTGCGAACGCTAAGGTGAAGAGAAGTGTAAAGAGATCAAGAATGCCAAGTTTTGGGCAGCCCTGGTGGCACAGTGGCTTGGTGCTGCCTGCAGCCCAGAGTATGATCCTGGAGACCTGGGATCGAGTCCCACGTCGGGCTCCCTGCATGGAGCCTGCTTCTCTCTCTGCCTCTCTCTCTCTCTGTCTCTATGAATAAATAAATAAAATCTTAAAAAAAAAAAAAAAAGAATGCCAAGTTTTGGGCAGCCTGGGTGGCTCAGCAGTTTAGCGCCGCCTTCAGCCCAGGGCCTGAGCCTGGAGACCTGCTGGGATGGAGTCCCGGGTCAGGCTCCCTGCATGGAGCCTGCTTCTCCCTCTGCCTGTGTGTGTGTGTGTGTGTGTTTCGCTCATGAATAAATAAATAAATAAATCTTAAAAAAAGAAAAAAGAATGTCAAGTTTTTTTTTTTACCCCCTTGGCTGACAACATCTTACTAGCACTGACTTTTCAAACAGTTGACAAGTACTGCCACATAAAATGCAACCTCTATAATTTTGGTAGAACACGATAAATATAAATCCATTAGAACATTAATTTGTAACGAATCATTAACTATTGACATTATTATACTGAATTCTAATTTAGGTCACTAAAACTTCATTAAATGAGGCTATTAATTAAAATGCTGTTTAACAAAAAAAAAGATTGAAAAAAATTAGTATTCTTTGCATTTTCAGGCCTTCTCCAGTAATATTCTTATAATTACATGGAAGCTAGTGGCATGATATAAACTCTGTTAAAGATGGAAAGGAAAAGCTTATTTTATTTATTTATTTTTTAAATGTCTTATAGAAAGAGAGAGAGTGCATGTGCTTGAGCTGGGGGTGGGGGAGAGGGAAAGGGAAAGAGAGAATCTTAAGCAGGCTCCACTTTCAGCACAGAGCCCAACATGGGGCTCAATTTTACCACCCTGAGATTATGACCTGAGTAGAAATCATAAGTTGGACACTTAAACCTACTGAGCCACCCAGGCACCCGAGGAAAAACTTATTTTAGATAAGTAGTACCAACGCATAGTATTATAATAAAACAATGTCACAATATCCAAAAAATTTCTGAACCTGTATATCTCAGAATTTTATATTAAAAGATAAGGTATTTTTAGTTTGTATTTTAAAACGACTTTAGAAAAATCTATGAGATCTCTCTAAATATATGATGTTCTGTATTTATTAAACAGACTCTTAAAATATTTTCCCTGATATATAAGACCAAAAAAATTATTAACTAGCAAACTGAAGGAAAAATCAAAAGAAAATAGATATCATATAGATCAAAAGGAGTCTGGTACTACTCAGAGTTGTTCAATTCTTTATCCAATACTTTTGACTGTTCTCCACAGTATCTCGTATGCATTACTTAAATATTTATGCTTCTACTTGTGCCTTCTTTTGTTATTCTATAACACCCCCTCCATCAGCATCTCAATCCCATGGCTTCAACTAACTGGGTGATTCCCAATCTCTATCTTCAGCCCACACTTCATTGGACACCTCTCCTTAGTGGATGTTGGGAAGGCATCTTAAACTTAAAACTGTCTAAAACTAAATTCATTATCTCTTCACTCTACTATGGCCATTTTCCACACAATTCCTTCCTCCCTTCTCTTCCCTATCTCATGTAGGTCAATACAATATATACTCTGCCTGCTTAGTCTAGGTAACACAGCTTCATTATTTCCTATTTTAAAAACGTAACTCTGATCATGTCACTGTTTGCTTAAATACTCTTTGGTACAAAGAGGTCCAAAACATCCATCAGCAAAGGATGAGGCAAATAAATTTTCATGCCACAGAGTATTGTGAAGCCTTCAAAAATGATTGTATGTATCTATATTCATTAACGGAAAGACGGTTAAATGAAGCCTTTCTAGGTACTCTCCCTCCTCTAACAACATCATTTGCCATAGTTCCTCCAGCCCGAAGTCTACCTGAGGATTCTGCTTAATTTCTTAATTTACCAACAAGTAAATTCCTCCCACGATTTGTTCACAGATTTCTGAGGCAAAGAATTTGATTGGCTTCATTCATCATTTTGCACAGGGCAACAGAGCAGAAGTCACAGATCACTCCCTACTCTTTAAATTTTTATCTAGTCCTACAAAAAATGGCTCTGGCCAAATGCAATAAAACTCTGAATCAACTTTTATAATTGAAAATTTTCTAGCTCCATACATTCCAATTACATAGTGAAAGAATATGAGCAAAAACCTAAAAGCTATTGCAACTGGATTCAGTTTCTAAAATACATCCTTAGTATTTAGAGGCCTATCCCATGCATGCTTCACTCCAAGAAAACAAACTGGTAAAAATACAGGTGCAAAATATGAAACAGAATTGTTAAATTTTATTTTTTTAATTTCAGCTTTACTGAAGTAAAATTGACATATAAATGGGTAAGAAACTTAAAGTGTACATATACTTTATTAGATATTCCTATCTTGATTGTTAAATTTTAACAACACAGCTGAACACAAGAATCAAAGGTAGAGAAAGGAGTCAGCAAGTGAGCTAACTAAAACCAAAAGTCTATGGTCTTTTCCCCATGATTATTTGAAAGCAGAGACACTTATCATGTTAAAATGATGAAATAGAAAGCCAACAACCTAATCACTTCATCAGATTCTATTATAAATTCCAAAAGCTCCAGAGCATCCTCCAGAATACCTAATACTAGAAGCTCAATAAATACGTGCTTCAGGAAGAACTGCAGCACACTCTATCCAAATCTGTAGAAAAAACAAAACCAAATCTCCACTTCTCTCTTGGTAGCAATTCAAAATGACCTTTCTTTCAAAATATACTTAATTCTTAATTTAAATATTCACCTTCACTGATTCAGTATCTTTTCTGGGCTAGATGCTGGAAATATGATCGACATGGCCCTGTCTTTGAGAAACTGATTCTATAACAAAAAGCACACTTTCTTTTAGCCTTGCTTGGGTAGAACTACTGTAAAGTATTAAGAATTTGATTTGTGGACTTTCACCTTGCCTCCAATATATATAAATAAACTAAAATCTATAATCCATCTTTTGTAAAACATGACTTATGAAAGTTTCCAAAAACAGGCTTTAATAGATAACGTTGTTCAGTACTTGTAGTCTATCAGTACCATCTTTCTTCAACTTATGAAAGAAACAAAAGTCTTAATAATGGAGATAAAACTAAACATGGTAATCACTTCACAATACATATATCAAATCATTATGTTGTACACCTAAAATGTGTATCAATTATACCTCAATAAAAATAAAACACTGAAAAAGTGGAGATAAATGCAATATTCCTTTCAGATTATTACATAACTTTCACCGTGTCTCTTCCAACTAATTCTAAGTGTGTTTTTGACGTAGCTTTACCATATAGACAAAAAATTGAATCCTTTTAATCATAAAGTTGGCTTAAGGAGAAGGAAATATTCTTCTCTTCTGAGCACCCCCTACCTTCCCTATACTCTATACCCAGGAAAGAAAAAGTGCTAACAAAATAGACTCCAAAACACTGACTGGGCCTCCACATTTTGCAGGGATGGTGTATTCAAATATCAAGGTCAGCATCAAGTCCTATGTGGTCTCCTCTTTGTTGGCTGCCCACGTGGCTGCAGTGTTCATGACCCCAGAACCTGCTCCCTTAAGAGGGAAGGCCAGTCATCCTTCTCTTGTTCTCTCTTCCCTATGACCAGTAAGATGTAAGAGGAGCTCTCTTACATTGTTGGTGGAAATGCAAACTGGAAAACAGTGTGGAGATTCCTCAAAAATTGGTAACAGAGGGCAGCCTCAGTGGTGCAGCGGTTTAGGGCCGCCTGCAGCCCAGGGCGTGATCCTGGAGACCCTGGATCAAGTCCCACGTCAGGCTCTCTGCATGGAGCCTGCTTCTCCCTCTGCCTGTGTCTCTGCCTCTCATTCTCTCTCTGTGTTTCTATGAATAAATAAATAAAATCTTAAAAAAAAAAACAGAACTACCCTATGACCCAGCAATTGCAGCAATTGGTAAATATCCAGCAATTCCTGGGTATTTACCCCAAAGCTACAAATGTAGTGATCCCGAAAGGGCACCTCCACCCCAATGTTTATAGTAGCAAAGTCCACAATAGCCAAACTATGGGAACAGCCCAGATGTCCAATGACAGATAAATGGATAAAGAAGATGTGGTCTATATACACAATGGAATACTACTCAGCCATCAAGAAAGATGAAATCTTGCCACTTGCAATGATGTGGATGGAACTAGAGGATACTATGCCAAGAGAAATAAGTCAATCAGAGAAAGACAATTATCATTGATCTCACTCATATGGAATTTAAGAAACAAAACAGAGGATCAGAGGGGAAGGGAAGGAAAAGATAAAACAAGACGAAATCAGAGAGGGAGACAAACCATAAGAGACTCTTAATCACAGGAAACAAACTGAGGGTCACTGGAAGGGTGGGAGATGGGGTATCTAGAGGCATAAGGAGGGCACCTTTTACCTCATACACCTTATACACCTTATGATGTACTGAGTACTGGGTGTTATATAAGACTGATGAATCACTGACCTCTACCTCTGAAACCAATAATATATGTTAATTAATTGAATTTAAATAAAAACTTTTTTTTAAAGATTTTATTTATTTATTCATGAGAGACAGACACAGAGACAGAGAGAGAGAGGCAGAGACACAGGCAGAGGGAGAAGCAGGCTCCATGCAGGGAGCCCAATGTGGGACCTGATCTCGGGTCCCCAGGATCACAACCCAGGCCGAAGGTGGAGCTAAACCACTAAGCCACTGGGGCTGCCCAATAAGAACATTTTTAAAAAGATATTAAGAGGATCAATGTGAAATCCAAGTTCTTTCTCCCTCCTTTAAAACCTTTAAAGGTTTTCCAAGTAACAGGGCCAGAGGCAGCACCTGCCTGGACCCAGTCTTCTCCCCACTCCTGTTCTTCCTTTCTTCCTTCCTCACCTTCTCACTGCCTGTCCCTCCTTCAGCTTCTCACTCAACTTCCCCACTCTTTCTACCACTGGCCAACCAGTTCTCTATTTTCTCCAGCCCTTCCTGCACACTCACCCAGGCTTCTCTCTCTTACTTTCAGGTTCCTTTTCCTCTGAAATAGGCAGGATAGCCATTGACCCTACTGAGTAATAAGTCCCATGTTTGGCTGTTACAGGAACATAAAGGACATCTTATTACTACTTGGTTCTAGGCCAGTGTAACAGAGGACAAAAAGAGCTCTTTTATACTTGGTGCAGTGTAGCTTACCAAATTCTGCTCTAGGGGCTGGAACCAAACCTGAGCTAACAATAAAATGTTTTCTTTGTCTTGCTTTGCTTTCTCTGCCTTTTCTTTCAAGTACTTCTCTACAAAGCAACCTGAAGTCTACGTCAAAAGACAAATGTTCCTGAGCTCCCTGACCAAATAATATAAGAGCACCCAACTTCCTGCATTTTCAACACCCAAGACAACTCATTTTCTCAAAAGAATAAGTTTGGTAGAACTTTTTGATATAAGGAAGAGGCTTTTGAATATCCTTATCTGTTCATTTACTGCTTCACCATGCAAGAAGTACTGATTTTATATTAATATATAGCACTCTTGTATTTTTTAAAGTTATCGCATACATCTTATCCAGTCTTTTCTCAAGTTATTTTGTCCTACTATGACATTACTATATTAAAATACTGACAATCTTGAAAAAGGAAGCTTCTCTGCTACGCTATAATTACTATAATGGCTTTTAATGATTACCCACCTTCTTTTCCCTAAGTGCTTTCATTCAGTCCCATGGACTTCAAATGTTGGTGACTCTCAAATTTAAATCTCTACACAGGACATCTGAACTTCAGACTCATATATTCAACTACCTGGCAGCTGGAAGGCATTGAGGACTTTACAGGTCTAAAATACAATTCCTGATTTTCCAGATGCCTCACCCCACCCCTTTTCCCTCTCTCACCTTCTATACCTACTATCTATCTACAAAGCAACCTGAAAGCACTTTTTAAAAAGTAAAACAGATCAAACTCCTTGTCCTACCTAAAATCCTCCAATGATTTCCATGTACACTCAGAATAAAATTCAAACTTCTTATCATGGTCTACAGGGCTCTCTACCTGCTTTACCTACAATCTTTATCTCCATCTACTCTATCAATCTTGCTCATGACTAACCTCAGTGGCCTTCAGTCCCTGAAGCATACCAAACTCACTCCTACGTCAAGGCCATTAACCTCACTGTTCCTTTTGCCTCAAATGTTCTTTCTCCAGATTTCACATGCTCATCCTTCTGGCATTTTGAGTCTCAGTTCAAATGTCAACTCTCTAGACAGGACTTCCCTAACCATCTCCTATGAAAATAGCATGTTCCACTTCCATGTTCTAGCCCCTTCTTGATTTGTTTTCACAGCATTTGCCATGATCTGAAATTGTTACAATTTGTTTAGTTTTTTACTGCTCATCTTTGCTACTAAAATATTAGCTCTAAGAAAGCAAGAGCTTGATATGTCTTATTACTTCATGCCTTGCCCAGGCCCAGAAAATTTTTCAACAAATATTTACTGAAAGAAACAAGTATTTCATATTGTACAAATTATATCATTTTACAGTAAATAAACACAATCCTAAAACTTCAATTCCTGAAAATGTTTCCTCCAGGATATTCTTAGTTAGGAATCTTATAATCCAGACACAAAGTTTATTTATTTTGTGGATGACCTACCAACTCAGGGCCTTCGATTTGTTCTGTCACCAGTGATCTTTCTCCTTATTTTTGCCTGGCTCCTTAACATGTAGATCCCTGCTCAAACACATTCCATGTAAGGATGCCCCTAACCATTCTAACTAAAGAGAATAGCACACAACTGCTTCAGATCACTCTAGCACATTATCCTGCTTTCACCTTCTTCGCAGCCCTTACTCTTCTCTAAAGTCACCTTTCTTTACTTGTTTGCTTACCAATAAAGTAGAATTTATAAATTCAAGAAAACAGTAATCAGCACTCTTACATCCCTGCATGTTTATTAAAAGAACTTCCCTCAAAAGAAAGATGGACCCTGGGACAGCTTTGTAACATAGCTCACTGGGTAACATAGCTCACTCTTTTTTTCAGAACAGTACAGACTCAGAAGGGATCTGAATATTATAAAGATTTTTTTCTTTCTATTACAGAAGCTCATTTATCCAGATATATGAACGCAACAAGCATCCAAATGGAACACTTTTCACATCACTGACATCAGTTAAAAACAATGTTAAACTGCTATAATCTACCACACTGCAAAAATGATTTGGCATCATGGGGCTGCGGTGGGAGATCAATCTGTTCAGAACAGACTGGGGGTATAGATGGCTACAGACTGCTCTACAGCAAAGGACTGTAATTGTGCAAATTAGAAAAACCTACATTTCTATGTCAAAGCTGCAAAGCACCTCAATCTCTGTTTCAATTATATACGTGTGTATAACTATATAGCAATCATTGTGTATCACATATAAATATAAACCACTGGGCAGCCTGGGTGGCTCAGCGGTTTAGCGCCGCCTTCAGCCCAGGGTGTGATCCTGGGGACCTGGGATTTTGAGTCCCTCATTGGGCTCCCTGCTTGGAGCCTGATTCTCCCTCTGCCTGTGTCTCTGCCTCTCTCTTTCTCTCTGTGTCTCTCATGAATGAATAAATAAAATCTTTTTTAAAATTAATTAATTTTTTAAAAACCACTACATCTACAGACATTTAGCAACCTACAATCAATAGTTATCTTTTTTTGTTTTAAAAGATGAAAAGCCCTAGTTAATATATATTTAATTATCTTCAGTAAACATCAAAAATTACTGCTGGCAGGTCTATAACATCAGACGACTCCTTAAGCACATCTTAGCTTTTGCTACTTTGAGTTATGAGGATGAAATTACAAACAAAAAGAATATAAAATCTTCATTATTCCAAAGTGAATTATCATAACATTAGCTGGAAAAGATATATGTATCCCCATATTCATTATAGCGTTGATATTGTAAATATCACAATAACCAAGATATGGAAACAACCTAAGTGTCCATCAATGGATAAAGAAAGGATGAAATGTGAAAACACACACACAGACACAGAGTACTATCCAACCAAAAAAAGGAATTTTTTTGACAACTGTGACAACAATGGACTTTGAGGGCATATGCGAAGTGAAATCAGTCAGAGAAGGACAAATATCATACAATCTTACTTATATGTGACACGTAAAACAAAAATAACAACAACAACAAAAAAAACAAGCTCACAGATACAGATAACAGATTGGTTGTTGCCAGGAGTTGGGGATGGGGATGGGCAAAATTGGTGAAGGGGGTCAAAAGGTACAAACTTGCATGACTTAAATAAATCATGAGGATGTAATGTGCAGCATGGTGACTATAGTTAGTAGTACTGTACTGAATTATTTAAAAGTTCTAAGAGAGTAAATCTTAAAAGCCCTCATCACAAGAAAAAGAAAATTTGGTAATTATGTATGATGACACATGTTAACTAGTCTTACTATGGTTATTTCACAATATATACAAATATCATCATTATGCTGTACAATTGAAACTAATATTATATATCAATTATACCTCAATAAAAACATTTGGAAAAGTAAATTATCTGGTTTATAGACAAAGTTTGAAGCAACTTTTTCCATCATCTTTAGATGCTGTGAAAAGCTGAATTAAAGAAAAAGAAATTGCACCTGAAACTGTAGTGCATACTACATTTCAAGTCAAATAAAATGATTGAAATTTTTTGAATTGGGACATAAGATAGATATCAAAGTCCCATTTCAGTAAAACTAATTGGACAGCAGTATACCACTGAGATTAGATAACATAAATCTTAAGGAGGCAAGTCCACATAGAAACTCATACAAACTCTCTTCTCATTAAAACAGAAGCTACTGGTAATTGCATATTAAAAAATATTTTTATTTATTTTTTTAAAAAGATTTTATTTATTTATTCATGACAGACACAGAGAGAGAGAGAGGCAGAGACACAAGCAGGCTCCATGCAGGGAGCCCAACGTGGGACTCGATCCCAGGTCTCCAGGATCACACCCCGGGCTGCAGGCGGCACTAAACCGCTATGCCACCAGGGCTGCCCTAAAAAATATTTTTAAGAAAAGCATGGGTATAGTATTTAGTTTTCAATACCAACACGGTCATTTACTGCTCTTTTCTAGAAAATAAAGCAATTTAACTAAATTGGTTTTTAATGTGGGTTTATAATCCATCCATGGGTCATACATGAAGTCAATTCAGTTAGTTATAATATTTTTTTTCCAGCTAGAATAGAACAAAAATCAAGTTAAAAGCACAAATATTTTTGCTTCTGTAATAGATGTGTAACTAAGCAAACTAGGTGTGGTAAATACATTTGCAGTAAAATGTACTTCTGTGAGTCACAGTCAAAAGGATTTCATAACTCCAGACCAAATGATTGCCAGGGTCTTTCAGCTCTAAAACTTTATTGCTAAAATGTGTCCTTGACTTGGAAAAAAAAAAGTCAATGGATGGCTTCTTCTTTATTCAATGTTTAGCTACAGTTCTTTTTAATACAAGCAACAGAATATAAATGTTAAATTAACTATGCTAATAGTTAGCATAGGGACTTATTGAGAGGGCACTGGAAGAGCTAACCACTAAGCTCAGGGAGGACAGAAACTGAGGAGCGCTGGGGACCTCAGCAGTGGGAGTTCACAGTCTTCGCCTAGGGAACCGCCTCTGTAGGATGGGGTGGCTCCAACCACTACTATGACTGTGCTGTGATTCTCCCTCCATCTGGGTTTTCAGATTCTCAGTAAACCAATCAGCCCACCATTCATCAGGTATCTCAACTCTTAGATAAATCAGCAAAGGAGCAGGGAAAGATGCATACACACGGTCTCTGGGGAAATAAGAAATTGTCCACTATCTCAATCTGTCTAAAACATCAGATCTTTGTGGCCAGAAATTAACAAATCATTTATTGAGCCCTGACTAAATGAGACCTAATACCTGGTTCAATATATAAATATATATAATAAATACAACACTAAAACATCAAGTTGTACACCTTAAATACATGCAGCTTTTGTTGAACAAAAACTGAGTTCAACAGAGTGAAATCAAGTGAAAATGTTTTCAACAGATAGAAAGGAACTTGGATTTTATGTAAGAACAATTTTTCAATATAATGAACAGACACTGAACATTATAATAAACATTTTTAATTTCATATGTTCTTAAAAACTTAATTAGAAGTCCTATTTTTTAAACCAGTGGTGTAAAAATAAATCCTAAAATATTTTTAAATAAAAATACTATTTTGCAAAGTGAATCACTCTATTTCTTAAAATTTACACCTTTATATATTGTGGTAACTAGAGGAGATACATTCCCTACATAAGAAAAGAGTACCTGCTACGGTCTTGGATGTTTGTGTTCCCCCAAAATTCATATGCTGGAATTCTAAAGCCCAAAGCAATGGTATCAGGAGACAGGGCCTCTGACATATGATTAGGTCATGAGGGCTCTGCCCTCATGAATGGGATTAATGCTCTATAAAAGAGGCTCCAGAGAAATCCCTGCCCTTTCTACCATGTGAGGACATAATGAGAAACTGGTAGTCTACAACCCAGAAGGAGGTTTTCATCAGAACCCAACCATGCTGATCCTTGATCTTGGCCTTTCTAGCTTCCAAAACTGTGAAAAAATAAATTTATTTATAAATTGCTCAATCTGTGGTATTTTGTTACAGCAGCGTGAACAGACTAAGACAGGCCCGTTAGTCAGTGACCAAAACAATTCCCTTTGTTCCTTGCTATTTCTGTTCTTGGAATCCCCCTCCATTGAGGCACACTCTCTGTGTGACATCCTACTTCATGCTGACATTCCCTATGGGTCTCCCCAGAAGCAATGCAGATTAAAATGCACAAGAACAGAAAAAAGGATGGCAGCAGAATGTAAAATAAGCACTGGGTTCAGAGTCAGGAAGACCTGGGAACTGCCTCTGCTCTGTCACTAACTAGCTATTTGATCATGATCTGTTCACTGCCTCTTTCTATAACTGTCAGAGGGAACTTAAAGAAGTATCTATTAAATAAATCCATCCATAAGTTATTTCTCACTTGAAATAGGGCAGAGATGATGATAACTGCCCTATTTATCTTTTCTGGGTGTTAACAAAAAAAAAGCATAAACTATGAAGCAAAAAAATTTTTTTAAATTAATAAATTATTAACAATGAAACCGTTTTTTTAACTGAAGTATAATTGACATATTAGTTTCAGATATATAACATGACTCAGTATTTGTATATATTTTTTTTTTCAATTTTTATTTATTTATGATAGTCACAGAGAGAGAGAAAGAGAGAGAGAGGCAGAGACATAGGCCGAGGGAGAAGCAGGCTCCATGCACCGGGAGCCCGACGTGGGATTCGATCCCGGGTCTCCAGGATCGCGCCCTGGGCCAAAGGCAGGCGCCAAACCGCTGTGCCACCCAGGGATCCCAGTATTTGTATATATTATGAAATGATCACAATAAGTTAACATCCATCACCATACACAGTTACAGAATTTTTCTAATGAGAACTTTCAAATTTACTATCTTAGCAAGTTTCAAATATGCATTATAGTATAATTAACTGTAGTCACCATTACAACCCCATGACTTACTTTTAACTCTAAGTTTGTATCTTTTGAGCTCTTTTCATCCCTTTTGCTCACACCCAACCTGCTGCCCTCTGACAACCACCAATCTGTCCTCTGTATCTATGAGCTTGGTTTTTGTTTATTTAGATTCCATATACGATCTCACTTTTTTTCCTATTTGCTTGCTTGGCTGGATTTTTTGAAGGCCATCTGGTGTAAATGGGATAAGCATGACTTTGGAGACAGCAGATTCAAGTTTAAATCCTACCATCATGTTTTATCACCTGTTTGGCCTTGGGCAAATTAATGCACCTTTGGGGGTGTCAGTTTCCTCACCTATACAACAGGAATACTAACACCTCTCTCACATATTGCATTAACAACCAACATTTGTCAAGTATGCTCAACTCTGCTTATTCCTCACTTCATTCTCACAAGTCTAGACAAGTCTCCACACTGCAACTCTTTGAATTCCACATAATCCCTAATGTCTTACAAAAGCATCTTTAGGGCAGAAATTAACTACTTCATCACCAATGCCTAACCTAGTGTACAAAGTAGAACTGAATAAGTTTATTATATCAATGAATTCCCATCCATCTTTGTGGTAAATATGTAAGAATAACATAAGCTATTCTAACAAAATACATATTAATTTTATTTCATTTCTCTGTACACACACTCACTTTTACTTTTATACACTCTTTTTTTCCAACAGGTACTAAGAAGAAAAGAGAACCTTAGGACAAGACAGAGTCATCTTTATCTTTCCCATCAAAAATAAGAGATTTAGGAATAGTAGCTGAAGATTTTAAAACTATAAAGCTATCCCTTTACTTCTGGGGTTTTTTTTGGTTTTTATCATTATTAGCTAAAAATATCAGGGTTCAAAAACACCAGGAATAACAGAGGATGGGGAGGCTAACATCTAGACCCTGAATCTCTGAGAAGAACAGCAAAAAGCTATCTTTTCCCAACTTCTAGTAGTTAACCACCTATTAATCAGATTTAGCATAAGGGATGAAATTTTTTTGCCAGTCCTATTCTAGCTTCTCCATTTCCCAGCTCTGAGGAGTCAAAAATCACCTCAGAAATCCTCCCAATCAAACCCTCTTCTGCATCTCAACAACCTCTGCTTTTAGTTCAGGTCCCTGGCTATTTTAATAGCCTCCTCAGTGCTCTCTCTTTCATAATACCACCAGAGTGACTTTCTGTAACACAAATCTGATGGTATCCTCTCTGGTTTAAAACCCTATACTAGGTGGCTCCCTATCATTTCCAGGGTAAATACACCCTTGGCATGACATCAAAGGTCATTCATGCTCTGTCCCCATCTAACTCTCTGGTCTCTTTTCTCCTCATTTCCTAACATGTGCCTAATTCTAAAGCTACAATCAAACTTCTTGCTTTTCCGTAAGCATATCATGATGCTCTCACACTCCCTTTTAACATCCTGTTATACTTCCACATACACTACATTATAACATGTCCTTCTTTGCCTACCTGGTAAATTCCTTCAAAATTCAATATAAGAGTAGGACCAAGTTTGGTGCCTCTGTACTCCTAAAATATATGTATTATAGTTTAGTTATTTTTCTACTATCGCCAGTAAAAAACAAGACCCTGCAGGATAGAAACTCTTTTAATCATAATAGATAATATACAGTACATAGCAGAAGTTCCAATAAACTAAATAAGTTAATAAAAGGCCTGACTTTGGTTTTATCATAAATACAAAGGGTTGTGAGACCATCTGGCAAAATAAACACCCGTCATCAAGTTATTCCTATGAGAAAGTAAACCTGGAGTTCTAAATAAATTATTACAAATAAACACTGAACACAGGAATATAATAAACATGGTTGTAAAATATCAAAAGATAACATGAATTGGTAACTAAGGTGTATATGTTACCTGAAAATAACGGAACATGATTAGTGGGAAAGAAAAAACTGAGATCCAGCACTGTGGGTAAATTTTAAAAACCCTCTTTAACAATATCTATGGGAATTTAAAATAATAATTCTTACAGACAAGTTCTGTTCTTAACTTTGCAAGGCATTATTATATAAAGGTAACTAGAAATTAATATCCATGACTGTAATGTTTACATTTATATAATCCTCCTCCTTTGACGTGCAATTTTTAATTTTCTGAAGTAGGGGCAAAAATTTTTAAAGCTTCCACATGAGTAAATTACACGGAGTTCCAACAGATGATGGCACCATGGAAATCCGTAAGAACGGCTGCCAAACAGGACCAATATGTTGGAGAAGAGCAGGCAGTAAGACCAAAAAAAAAAAAAAAAGGAACAACACAATGTTCCTGAGATCAGCTTCTCTGTCCTCAACACCAGTCATATATCCAGCAAAAATAATGGTGACAAGGGAATTACCTTGCACATTCTTAAAATCAAGAAACTCACATCCACCCAGACAGGCTCTATCATAACTCTGTCCCATCATCCATGAAAAGTCAAACAAGTCAAAGGCTACAGTTATTCCCTAGTACACAAAATTAACATAACCTTCAAGACAGGTACATAATGGGTAAATTACTTTGAAAAGAAGCATGGGCAAATTACCAAGATTTTAAACCACCAGGCAGATTTCTTGGTAGCATACCCCTTCTACTTCCTTCTACCTCTCCACTTCCTACTTTCTCCTATTATCGTAGTTCAATTACCTTCCCATTACTCAAAGACCAAAAAAAAAACAAACGTAATGGTTAACATGGGTTTCGCTTTTTTGTTTTGTTTTTTACGATTTTATTTTTAAGTAATCTCTACAACCACCATGGGTCTCAAACTTACAACCCTGAGATCAAGAGTCACATGCATGGGGCTCCTAGGCGGTTTAGTCAGTTAAACATCCGACTCTTGGTTTCAGCTCAGGTCATGATTTTGTGATTATCAGACTGAGCCCTGCGTCAGGTTCTGTGCTCAGCACAGTCTGCCTCAGATTCTCTCTTCCTCTCCCTCCTGCTCTCTCTAAAATAAATAATAAAATAAAAAAATGATAAAAAATAAAATAATAAAATAAAATAAAATAAAATAAATAAATAAAATAAAATAAAATAAAATAGTTGCATGCCTTACCAAATGAGCCAGCCAAACACTCCTAGAACATGGGATTTATAGCTAAAGTGGAGATGGTCTGAATCCTGCCTTTACTAGTTTACTAGGATTGCTCTGTGACTTTACTTAGGTTCTCAAACTCTCATTCCTCATCAGTGGAACAGAGACAATATATTTTCCTGTTAGGGTTGTCCTAAGAATTAAATTATGTGAGATACAATATATAAAGTGCAATCACTCCACATGGCACAGCCAACTAAATAAAAAGAGCCACTAGAGAGTATGAGAAGTGAACAAGTACACAGATAGATGTAAGCAAATCAGAAAGATCTGAGAACTAATAACTGGTGTATTTTACACTAAGATGACAGTGTAAGAGATCACAAAGTGTTTCCCAGTATTTTGTAATGTTTTATTTGTTTACTGCAGGCAAGGAAAAAACAAATCAACAAAGCACCACCACCATCAGCAGTACCACCAATAAAGACCAAAGAAAATAATAAAAACTTTATTCCATGATCTTGTAACCCACAAAAAAGTTTAAAAATCCTTAACTTCAGCTCATAGCCTCTTCATGATCTAACCTTAACCTATTTTTTAGCCTCATCTCACTTTTATGCCTCCATGTAGTCAACACTGTCACTTGTAATACATAACCTACTCTCACAGTTCAAACTTGAGTCAAATAACTCCTTCAACTTGGTTACCATGCTCACCTCATCCCTTTTCCTACCCACTGAAACCCTCTTAGTCATTCTGTCCCATTTTGTCCCTCCCTGATCTGTCCTAGCAGGAATCATCATAGCTACTCCTTGATCCCCTGTTGCTTAAACTTACATTTAGAGCACCCATTTCACACTAATTAGTGTTTTTCTGCAGGCTTCTTCTTCATCCTAAGCTCAATGTCATTCAAGGGGAGGTGTTAATGGTCAGCTGAATGCAGACCACGAAATGTGATAAAATGAAGTAACACTCCTTTACATATACAAATATCCTTCTTCAAAGTAAAAAAATATTTCTGTCATCTTTCTGTCTTAACCACAGCTTCACTGGCCTTCCATTACAACAAAGCAGTTTACTAGCTAGCAAGCACAAATCCAACAACTTTCTAGCTTATATTTTCTGAATACCCAAAAACATCATCCATTATAATAATACTGATACTTCAAAAGAGAACATTTTATGATTTACTTATCAAATGACCTAACAGTCCACTTTAATTTCCATTAAAGAAACAGGATATTCAATCTTTTTTTGGTAGTCATTAAAAGCAAGCACATCAAAATAAATGTTTGTTTATAATGATTGTCCCAAACAAGGTTTAATTTAAAACGTTCTTTTGCAATCATATGAAAATCAATCTCATTATTTAATACCACACATACTATATTCCTATACACACACACATATACACATATTTAAATAACTGACTTTTACAAATATCAACTCTTATATCCCATATATGATTAGAAAGTTGATTCACAACCAAGAGTTTGATTTGTAACCAGACTACGGTTTAAGACAGTTAAGTAAACGTGACTTCAAATATTTAAGTGCATAAATTTGCTTCAGATAAGAGCACTGTAAATGAAAAAGTAACAATTCTAACTCATTCAGATTCTAACTTTTGTTTTGCTAGTGTATTTATACTTCTACCTTAACAAATCACTTAACCTCTCTAAATTCTAAGTATCACACATATAAAATGACTCTGCATTAGACCAAATTTCCCATACATTCTTGATCATAAAAATCACCCAGAATACCTGTTTAAAAATACACATCCAGGGCAGCCCAGGTGGCTCAGCGGTTTAGCGCCGCCTTCACCCGGGGCCTGATCCTGGAGACCCAGGATCCGGTCCCACATCGGGCTCCTGCATGGAGCCTGCTTCTCCCTCTGCCTGTGTCTCTGCCTCTCTCTCTCCCTCTCTATATCTCGAATGAATAAATAAATAAATAAAATCTTTTAAAAAAAATACACATCCAGACCCCTCTTCTAAAGGTTCTAATGTCAGTTCTAGTAAGAAGACCGGGGGAGTCTATACAAAGTTCCCAGGTACTCACATTTCCCAGGTTCCTCATCACTGGAAAGTTTTATACATACTGGTTTCTGATTTCTAAAAGCTCCTCCTGGCTATAAAATTCTATGAATTTAAGATTTTTATGATACTCAGCAACTCCTCCAGCCTAACCTGCTGATATTGAATGCAATATACATGCAAATTCATCTTGCTATGGAACAAAGTTTGAAATCTTCTCTATACTCTTTTTTAGTATCTGACTCCGTTTGCTACCAGTCCTTCAATTTTCACATCACCCTAGATACCAGTATTATCTTGACAAATAATTTGATAGATAAGGTGATTTGCACTCAGCATACTTCTGATTGAAAGATGTTCCCCTGTGATTTTAATGTATACAACTCTTCTCTAGTAACCCATTCAATCATACACTTAATGCTGATTTCAAGCACGCACTAAGGTTAGTTCTCAGAACAGTATGTATAGCACTGTGATTGTATTTTGTTTGCATTTGTCTTTTACTTACATTTTTAATATTCAATAGGCAGATCCTAACTATAATCCCTTCTCAATCCTACAGATACTGATTATGTGCTGAATGAACTTTAATACATTATAATTATTAACTGGCTTTAAAGCACAATGTCTAAAATATCTTCTCATTGATGTAAATATAGAAGAAAATATTTTAAAGGCTGTACTCTCAAAAATCTCTGTAAAAGCTGTGTGATAAAAAAAAGCATACGTTCTCCAACATGTGTTCACGTTACAAAAAAAGGCATTCCTCCCAATCTGTACCTACCTCAAAATTAATAAAATCTGTTTAGTCAAACCTGCTTTATATTTAAGTTGATAACTGTCCTATCACAATGCAACTTTTCCAAAAGGCTGTAAGTCATATAAAAATGAAGATCCCAAAAGTATGAAGATAATTTAGAGATGAAAGCAAGGCATGGGATTGGGAGTCAATATATTCAGTGTAATTAAACACACTATTTTTCATTATACTTCCCAAAAAGCAAGACAAGGAAGAAAACTGAAATTTATTACTCTTATTACTCTAAAACCAAACAAAACAGTTTCTTAAGGAACAAAGTTTTTAACAGTACTCTGATAAATTTTCTCACATAGGTTTTAGAAAAGTAGTAATATATTACAACGTCACCAATCAAAATTTCACAGCAATTGAGAAGCTTTAAATCCAATTGTAACAAAAGCTTAAAGTATACACTTAAAATACACGTCAATAAATGTGACACTGCAAAGGGTCAAGATGATGTAGTCAAACATGAAGTGTTCTAAAAACCAACAGAAGTTAGAACCAGATAAAGAGCAATTCTGTATCACTTAAAGCATGGTATTTATCAAATTTAAATGTATTCACAGCTATCACCAAGATCGAATACAGTGCAAAAGAAATACCAATGTAACTAGCAGTCTTCCAAACCCCTCACTTTTTAATTATTAAAATATCTTCATATTTTATCTTTACATGCACCAAACTGCACTAGGCAAATAATCCAGAAAACGTCAAGTTTGTTTCTTTCTTATTCAAGAGAATCTAAAAGAGATAATAGGTTACCTAACAGATTTAACCATATTTGAAAGCAATACAAATTCACAAAGTCATTGATGTGCTTTTTAACGATCTATTTGGCCTTGAAATAATAGAAGTGGAAATAATCATAATGGGAGCATCCAATCACAGTGATTCTAGAAAGGTTGAATGTGAGATACTGCTAGAACACCTATGTAGAATTCTGCTCACCCCTGGTGCTGGCAAACTGTTTACATATACGATATGTACCCAAAGCAGACATGCAAAAATCAAAGGGTAACTGTAGGTAAATTTAAAGCCATCAGTGAAAGCTGAAAATCTCTTATTGGATAATAAACATTCTTAGTTATCCTTAATATAAATCTATAAATTAATTAACCAAATTTTTCTTGAGACATTATTCCCTACTCCTCATAACAAAATATTTTTTTTAAAGAAGGAAAATAGGTAGAAAGTAGGTCATTACCTCATTTAGTACTAGATGTGTTAATTTTTGTTCACCCTTCAACTTTATAATTTTGTGTATTCTCAATATATTCTTCTACATGTATCTTTCCCCTTCTACAACTAGTTTCATGTAAGAGCATGAATTAATCAAATGTGCAGATCTGTTTTTCCTTCTAATACATTCTTGATGACACTTAGCGTTTTGTGAAGTTAAGCCAAAGGAGTACACCAGACTGAAGCAGCATACGATGATCCTAAACTTTGGGTTTATCTCCAGAAACTATCATGACAAAGCTCCTGCATGCTTGTCATAGGCCAGTTTAGAGCCCTTCATTCACAAGAATGAATTAGTAGTTATTAAATTAAAATATATGATATGTAGAAATTTACCAAGAGGTCATTCAAGCATGTAAATAAACACTTAGAAATCTCGTATCTTTCCTAATGAGAATAAAATCAATACACTTTCTATGATGAGAAAAACAAGTTTTTAAATTAAATAAAAAATCACTTTAAAGTAGCTAGAGGGATCCCTGGGTGGCGCAGCGGTTTGGCGCCTGCCTTTGGCCCAGGGCGCGATCCTGGAGACCCGGGATCGAATCCCACGTCGGGCTCCCGGTGCATGGAGCCTGCTTCTCCCTCGGCCTGTGTCTCTGCCTCTCTCTCTCTCTCTCTCTCTGTGACTATCATAAATAAATAAAAATTAAAAAAAAAAAATTAAATAAATAAATAAATAAATAAATAAATAAATAAATAAAGTAGCTAGAAAGAACGTAATTGTTTCTCCTGTGTATCAGAATGGTACCATACATTCCAAAATAGTTTATCAAAATCTTCCTTTTTGTGGAAACAAGGTTTTAAAGAAAATGACAGTCTTTAAACTCTAGACAGAGATGACAATCCAATTTCAAAACATATTTCCCTCTCTTTTATAATACAATTCACATTCAAAGGTATGCACTTCAAACAAAGTAATCCTGGATATATAAAGACTCACCATCTGTATGGGTTTCTTGTGGAGATCTCGTTCAGTTACCAGTTTTTCCTGGTCAGTGACATAAAGACCTTTCTGTGCTAAAGCCTGGATTACAGCATCATGGCCCAAAAGGGGTTTTGCAGCATCACTCTTGAGAATGAGACTCCCAGCACGACAGTACAGTTCAGCTGATAGAAGCAAATTAACAACAGGTGGTTTGATGTGTTCCTGGTCATACTGATCGGTATAAAACGGTTCTCGAAGCTCCTCTGGCACATTTTCTATAAAGATTAAAGGCAAAAAAATTCTTATGTTTATAAAAGAAACACAATTTATTGAATAGTTACTATGTCACAGAAGATTCCTTTTCAAAATAACAGTAACTCCCAAAAACTAATTTCAGTACATTTCCTCACATTCAAGCAGTCAACCAGGAAATGCACTGTAACAGATACTGCAGGGAAATGCTAGGCCTTTCCAACTGACAGCATAAAATCATTTGCCCAAAGTTGTACAGCTAAGCACTTGCAAAACAGAGACTGCCTAACTTATTCTGTCCCTTTCTCAGGGTCTCTGGTCTCTCATCCTTCCTGCTTAGCCTGCTGAAGGTATTTAGGGGCAGTTACAGCTATAGTTTAGGGGAGAACTACTCTTAAAAATCCCTTAACCTAGTAAATCAGTGTTATCTCCACCTTAACACTCACTACTCCCCATTCTACCCCAAGAAGCCCTCTTGGACACCCAACAGACACATTAAATGGACACGTAGAGTTTACAAACAGGACATGAGAAGGAAACTAAAAATTTCAGAGTTTCTTTTCTGCTAGCCATTTCCCTTGAAGAACATCAAGTCCCACTCTCCCAATGTCTACTTCTAAATCAACCTTTAGGAGCTGCTTTTGCATCTGATGGCAGCCAGATTATTAAAAAAGCATAATAAACAAAACAATTCTCACTTTTTTGTTTTTTTTTTTTTAGAGAGATTTTATTTATTTACTCATGAGAGACACAGAGAGGCAGAGACACAGGCAGAGGGAGAAGCAGGCTCCATGCACCGGGAGCCCAATGTGGGACTCGATCCCGGCACTCCAGGATCACACCCTAGGCTGAAGGCAGGCACTAAACCACTGAGCCACCCAGGGATCCCCACTTCTCACTGTTTTACAAGTTTTCTTGTCTTTTCTACCTTGTATTTCTTCCTCTTCCTCCCACTTCTTACCTGGGCACTGTACTCTTAATCAAAGCCAAGACAAGAATGAGGTTTTGTCTTCCAAAAGGAAAGGTAGCCATCTAAGTTACAAGTTAACATGGAGCTACAACCGTAGAACCTGATAGCTCTGGCGTCACACCTAGCCAGTCCCTTGCCTGCCTTCTGTTTGGAACGTGAGGTCTAGAGGCCAGACATCCCCCATCGCTAATTTTAGGAGTCTTCTGAATAGGCAGCTTTAATATAATCGTAAAATAACCCCAAGTACTAATCAAAATGAGCATTTTTATTTTTTTAATTTTTATTTATTTATGATAGTCACACACAGAGAGAGAGAGAGGCAGAGACATAGGCAGAAGGAGAAGCAGGCTCCATGCAGGCTCCATGCACCAGGAGCCTGACGTGAGACTCGATCCCGGGTCTCCAGGATCACGCCCTGGGCCAAAGGCAGGCGCTAAACCGCTGCACCACCCAGGGATCCCAAAACGAGCATTTTTAAAATGTATTCACAAAGTATTAATATACTCTGTAGCAATTTTCACCCTAAAGTTTTTGAAGAGCTCTTATTATTTAGAAAAATATTTTCATCAGGGGTGCCTGGTTGGCTCAGCGGGCTAACTCTTATTTCAGCTCAGGTCACAATCTCATGAGTTGTGAAAGTGAGCTCCATGCTTAGCAGGAGTCTGCTCAAAGAGTCTCTCCCTCTGCCCCACCTCCCAGATGCGTGTGTGCACACGCCCTCTTCTCTAAGATAAAGAAATCTTCAAAAAATATGTTTTCTTCATACAATATTAATGATTTCATGTTCATTTTATGTACCATCATGGTTCTGGGGAAATTCACAGAATTAGAAATAATCCCCACCTTCAAAGAGCCAATAATCTACAAAAAGACTAGACAAATAAGCAATTCAGAAACAATGAATGATTAGGCACCAAATGAAAGAATTTAAGTGCTAAATGAACAACTGTTCTTTTTTTTTTAAAAGGTTTTATTTATTTATTCATGAGAGAGAGAGAGAGACGCAGAGACAGAAGCAGGCTCCATGCAGTGAGCCTGACATGGGATTTGATCCTGGGTCTCCAGGATCATGCCCTGGGCTGAAGGCAGGCACTTAACCACTGAGCCACCCAGGAATCCCTGAACAACTGTTCTTAATGAATAATTAGGTGCTTAGAGTTCAAAGCAAGCAATATCGCAGTGGGCTGGCAAGATTTTATCCTAAAGAAAAAGGATCGGAGGAATGGTCAGAATTTGTTGAGTCAAAAAAAAAAGTCTCTAAACAGAAGGGGAGAGCGGGGAGAGAGAAAGGAAGAGAAGATGTGAAGAGACACCAAACTAAACAATTTGGGTGGAGAAAAGGGTTCCTGTAGGTTAAGAGTAATAAAAGCAGGAAAGCTAGAATGGGAGGTTGGAGATAAGACAAAAGTAGTATCTCTTTCAAACATGAAGGCTTTACACAATAGCAAGGAATTGCTTACTGTTTAAAAGGAGAAGAGTGACACAGTAAGAATGAGGTTTGGGGGGCGCCTGGGTGGCTCAGTTCATTAAGCACCTGACTTTCGCTCAAGTCATTATTTCGGGGTCCTGGGATCGAGCCCTGCTCAGCAGGGAAATCTGTTTGTCCCTCTGCCACCCCCCCTGCTCGTTCTCTCTCCCTCAAATAAGTAAATAAAATCTTTTTTTTTTAAATAAAGAATGATGTTTGGGGACAATTAATTTGGTCTTCAATACTGACAATGGTAAAAATCAGACATAGATTATAAAAATAAGGAAACGAAGTTGAAAAACAGTAGTGAAAACCAAGAAATAGAAGAACTAACAAACCCAAAAGGAGCCAGGACTAAAGCAAAAGAAGGGGGTAAAGATGGCAGAGACTATTAGGCCTGGGTTACCTGGGAAATAGTGGTAACATTAATAGAAAAAAGAAAATCAGAGGAAGCACTAACTGTGGAAGCAAGATCATAAACTCAGTTTTAGATACGATGATTAGAAATGACAGCAAAAATATCAAAAAGGGGATATAGGACTCTGGAAAGAGGTCAAGAGTAGATATATCAATTTGGGACTTTGGAGACATCTAAAAATATCATCCTCATTTAATAAATGAAAACACCTTTCTTTTTCATAGCTACCTTAACCAGTAATGAGCCAGCCTTAAACTTAACAGCTGCCTCAGCATGATATATCAGCACAGGTATAAACTATAGAATAAGGTGTTGGTAAATTTAGTATCATAGGAAATACTATAGAAGTTATTTAGTAGAACTCTATTAAGAGAAATTAGTTGATCATAAGATAATTATTGTAAAATGTAGGCCTAATGGATTTTTATTTCCTGTAACAATAAAAAAAATGACTAATATAGGTGACTTGGTATCCAAACATAAGCTACGCAAAGAAAAGTGACTGCTAATTATCAGGGTTACAACCTTCTCCACTGTACCTGGATATCTACCTAATATTCATTTACTGCCTTTACATCCATTCTCACAATGATTTTTATAACTTGGTGAAAGTGGCAAATCAGACAATATGCAAATATATATTAAGAATATACTAATACTAAGGACTTTTATGTATTAAGACACTGTCCTAAACATGCCTTCTGTCATTTAATACTAACAATTCTCTTGTCCCCGTTTTACAGATAAGGAACCCAAGAATGGTTATCTTGCCAAGGACACACAGCTGATAAATGCAGAGTCCTAACTCTCAACCATCTAGCTAATAGCTTAAAAAGTAACAATGGTTTGCCAAAATTATTAGGCTAGAAGGTAGAAGACATGCAGCTGAGGGGCTATTTCCATTTTATTATGGCATGCCCACAAACTTAAGTTATAAAAGAGCAAGTTTTTAAAAGATCCTAATGCAAGGAAAAGGGAAAGGACCCATAGCAAGCCAAAGAATGTTTCACAAATATGATCCCCAAAAATGCCAAAAACACGTTTTCCCACTCCCAAAAGAATACAAGACTGCATGTTGAGTATTATAAAATAGGTTTCAAAAACAAGTCTTCAAGATCTGAACATTAAGACTTCATTTTGCCAACTATACAAAACTATTTTGTTTGAAATTGCATCATATTGTGAAACAAATGAACTGAAAAAGCATTTTAGAAAACAATCAAAGATAAGAGGTTTTACCCTCTCCTTCACCTCCAGAACACAAAAGGAAAAAAATTAATGCATAAGGAATGGATGAGTGAAACACCACTCCTAGAATTGCAAAGGATAAGAGACAAGTTTTTCTTGTGTACCAGGACTTAAGCAGACATACCTTAATCACATTATTATAAATCCTAACTAGATCTAAGTTTTGAAATTAACAATCACCTGAAATGCTTGAAGTACAAGTAAAGGGAGTAGACATAGTACGAGTAAAGAATTGCTCAAGGCAATTTTCTATAAAGATGGGTTACGGGCAGCCCAGGTGGCTCAGCGGTTTAGCACCTGCCTTCAGCCCAGGCCGTGATCCTGGAGACCCGGGATCGAGTCCCACATCAGGCTCCCTGCATGGAGCCTGCTTCTCCCTCAGCCTGTGTCTCTGCCTCTCTTTCTCTCTGTGTCTCTTATGAATAAATAAATAAAATCTTAAAGAAAAAAAGATGGGTTACTAGTTGCACACATACGCCAGCAATGATACAGATTTCTTTAAAACAATGAAGAGGGGAATGCATTTTAGAAATATCACCACATTCAGCCATGAGAACATTGCCTTATTTTCCAAATCTAAAAAAAATTTCTCTAAAACAATTACTGAGAGAACTAATGAGTTGCAAAAACTCCAAATGAAAATAAAACATAGATCTTGAACTTGAAATTAACCAAACATAAATATGGTAAATAACATGAAAAAAATAGTACCAGTATCAGAGAAAGTTATAATAAGTCATTTTTTACTTATAAAAAATGGAAAAAATTTTTAAAATCCACTTTTGACAAAGATGCACCTTTCCACATGACCGGAGGGCAAGGTCCATGTCCTTTATCTTCTTGAGGATATAAATCCCCAGAACATATCTTAATGCCTAGTACATGGTAAGCACTCAACACATATCTGATAAACAAATAAAAATGTTACTTAAAAAAAAAAAAGTAGTCATTAGCCTTGTCCTAATATTTTAAACCTCCCCTCAACTCCCAGATTCTGTGCTAATAATTATAACTTACTCCTTGTATCTGTCTTAAAAAACTTTAGAGTTATCTCCTAGGTCACTCTTCACTTCTGCAAAGAAGTAAAACCCTCAAAACCAAACCTCTTTTCAGTTAACCTACTTTCACTACCATTAGGAAGCAGCATGGTATAGTGGGGGAAATTCAGGCATTGGGAATGTATAGGCTTTGGATTTAAAAAGATGAGTCTGAATTTTACCAGTTACCTGCTATGGGATTTTTGAACGCAATAATTAATTTCTGAGTTTAAGTTTCTCCATATTCTGCAGATGTGCCTCAATCTCCTCCTTCTCCTCCTCTCTCTCCTCTCCCCCAATGGCCCATTATGCTCCAGACACCCAAGTCTTTATGTTGCTATAGCACGTCTAGTTTGTGACTTTTGGCTTGTGCACTAGCTCTTCTGCTGCTCACATTCCTCGCTCTCACCTTACACAGCTCATTCCATTCAGATCTCAGCTAAATGTCACCTCCTCAGATAATACCTTTCCTGACTACCCAATCAATCATCCTATTTTAATTCTCTACATAACAGTTATTACTATCCTATAATATCTATGTTTATTTCTGCCTCTCCCCATTACAATGTAACCTCAAGGAGAGCAGGATACTTCTCATTCCTGGGTCACTAGCACCCAGAACAGTACACCTGGAACACAGCAGACTCAAATGTTTACTAAAAGAATGTAAAGTACCTAAACACAGAGCTTTGCCTTCAAATGAGATGCCAATTAAAAGTGAACTCCCTCTACCCTTCCACTTACCAAAGGATGTGTTAAATGCTGTTCAGCATTCCTGAGCTTAAATTACCTCCTCCAATCCTCCCACTACCCTGTGAGACTAAAGCACCTCTTCTGAGCCCCAGCTCCTTATAAGCCAGCTAGCCTAATCAACTCTTCACTGGGATGTCACAAAGAAACCCCAAATTCAAAATGGGTGCCAAGTTTCTTACTAACGAGGGCAGTTATAAATATAGGAAGGGACTAGAAATGAACTAGAAAGACTTATGAACTCTGCAGTGTTGGACTAAAATGCAAAGTGTCAGTATAAACACATGGTGTTTTATATCTGTCTATATACAGAGAAAGAACTAGATGTACTTTATGTTATATATACATATGTATGTGTTTTGTAGCTCTGTCTCTGAATCCCCAGCAGCAATAGCCTAGCACCTATATCTTGGTTTCTCACTAAAAGGAAAGAAACGGCTATTTCCAGAGCTGGAGAAGACAAAGTACAAGATGAGCTAAGAATGTATCTGTATGTATTTGGCGGGGAAGGTATGTGCACACGTGCCAAAAAGAAAGAAAAGGCCAATAAATGATGGGGCCATTCAGAAAGACATAGAATGAAAGGAGATCCCACCGGCCAAATCTGGTACAATATGAACATCAAAATATATAATAATAATAAAGGATTGTAACACATCGGAAAAAAAAAAGAATCAACAAGTCCATCCTGATATAAATGAAAAAATAAGCCAATGAGAAAGAAGAAAACCCTTCTTCTTGATGTAGAACAGCAATTAATAAATGGTGAAAAAAATGATAGTAATAATGGTAACAAATGACAAGCAAGAATCACTATCGTATGTTAAAATTTTGGGTAAAAGTTTGATAAACAGGATATTTCAATTTATCTCTCCATAAATTATTAATTAAAAATGGAATAATAATTTTATGGTGCAGAAACAAGGCAGATTCCACTTTAGCCAAGTGATCAAAGCGAACATTACCAATACCAAAACGAACATTATGTGTCTCCTGATACGATTTACAGAGGCTTTAACTTCTCTTCTGGGGTAGTTCTGCCAGATTTGTGTAACTTTAATCACAAAGACACTTGAGACAATTCCAAATGGACATTCTATAAAATAACTGGTCTATTATAAGACAAAGATTTTATAAAGAAAAAAATCAAAAAAAAAAAAAAAAAGGAAAAAAATCAACACTGCAGGCTCATACCTTATGGGGTACCGAGAAGAGTAATTCCCTGTTTCTTTCCTCTCCCTCTGCTGCACCTACATCTCTGGCATTATTATACATTAGGGAGGATGTCAAGTTTTTCAATCTTAGCAAGAAGAGAGAGTAAGGAAATTCACTCTGGCTAAACATCTCTCCTTTGGGGCTGCCCAGATGCCAACTGGTTTGTCTCTGGGTGCCTCCCAGGCACTCTTGCCCAAGTGCAATGCAGAGATGGAGCTGTATAAGGGGGCAACAGGGCAACAGGGTCTATCTGTTCGTGGAAAGACAGGTGGTGATGGCAGCAGTGGTGAGAGGAGGTGCAGGGGTGGGTCAGCCAAGGAAGAGAAGAAAAAGAAGGGAAAAGGACAAGAAAAAAGAAAACCAAAGAAGATGGCAGGTGGAATGGGATGGGAAACGGTCTCCAGCGTCTGGATCTCCATCAATTCTTGTTGGGAGCAGGGAGGTCTCTGTGCACTTTGTCTGTCTTCATAGTATCTGGGTATTTTGTTGGGACACTGCCAGCACCAGCACCCATGCTAGGATCTCATCATCATCCCAGTCATTCAGACCAAAGGCAGAGGGGACAGCTGCAAAATAAGGGCCCACAATAAGGGATCATATACCCAGATCAGGGTATAAGAACACAAGAGGGGAGGCAGCCCAGTCAGCCCCTGCAGAGAACTGGCTGTCTGTACCAGAGGGTAATGGAGGGTTGGCAAGAACTAAGACAATGCCCATGGAAGGGGGCTTACAGCCCAGCTCAGCATGCAGCTCAGGGTCTCAATATCAAAAAAAATAAAATAAAAAAATAAATAAAATAAAAGTGTCAACATCATGAAAGACAAAGACAGACCAAAGAACTATTCCAGATTAAAGGAGACTAAAGAGACAAGTCAACTAACTGCAGTGCATTGATACTGTACTGGATCTTGGAATGAGAAAAAAAAATTAGCAATAATGACATTAAGATAATTGGCAAATTTGAATTAGGACTATGAATTAGATAATAATATATAAAAGTAAAGTTTCCTGATTTTTAATCATTTTACTGAGATTATATATAAGAAACCAATCATTTTAGGGGATAGACTGAAGTATTTAGGGGTAGGGAACACAATGTGTCTCATATAATCTCAAACAGTTCAGAAAATATTATGTATACACGTATGTATGTATACAAACATGTTTGGGGCAGCGCTGGTGGCGCAGTGGTTTGGTGCCGCCTGCAGCCTGGGGTGTGATCCTGGAGACCCGGGATCGAGTCCCACATCAGGCTCCTTGCATGGAGCCTGCTTCTCCCTCTGCGTCTATGAAGAAATAAATAAAATCTTTAAAAAAAAAAAAAAATGTTTGTATGGGAGAATGGGAAAGAAAACGATAAATGGGACAAAATGTTAATGATTGGTAAATCTGGCTAAAGGGTACTAGGGAGTTCTTTGTACTATTCTTATATGTTTGAAATTATACTAAAAAAAGTTATGAAACCTAAAAATGCTCCAAGTCAGTCTTTTCTCCCAAATCTGATCATCTTCTGGCATTCCCCACATTGAGGAAAGATACCACCATCCATCAAGTAGCACAAGCCAGAAACCTAGGCATCATCATTAATGCCACCACCCTCCCCCTCAACTCCCAGATAAAATCCATCCCCTTCTCACAGTCTCAACTCACATCTCCCAGGTCCAAACTATCAGTGAATTCTCATGTGAATTACTCTGTTTACCCCTAATCATCTTCACACATCCACTCTTGTCCCTATTTCTCTACTACAGCCAGAACCTGCTTATTTTCCATAAGCATATTTGATCATGTCACACACCACCATGAAACCCTAGGGTTTTCAATGACTTTCAGTGCCTTTAAGGATTAAAATCCTCCCTCTGACCTCAGAAGGAAGAAATGATCCTGTCCCTACCCACCTTATATTAGGCATCCCTGCTAGCCACATTCAGTTCCTAACAATCACACATCCTTCCAATGCAGAACCTTTGCCTTTGTACATTCTGGTCACTATTCAGAATGTTCTTTCTCCTCATTCTTTACCCTTTCAACTTCTTGGGGGCCTGTGATCCACTCAGTATGGTGCAATTCCCCCCCAGTGAAGAGAAGAACATAGCATTTATCCTTCCTTCCCTGTAACTCAGCGTAATGTACTTTTATTTTCTAGACTATTCAATTTTATTATAAAAGAATAAGTTTCTGGTTTGTAAAATACAGGTGAGAGTATAGATAAAACACAGAATTCAGAGAATGTGTTAAATAAAGATGAGTGGTTAGTAACATAGTGGTTATGTTAACATAAAAGGGATAAAAAACCCTCCAAAAGATACCTAATATTCATGAGGTATCTAGGCATTAAATATTCATAATATACACTAAATACATATAAAGCACTAACTATTCATGATGTATTGAATATGCATGAGACTAAACAAGAGGCAATGAACACTAAATATACATGAATACTTAATATCTGAATGTCTTTAATTTGGTCACCCACTGGTGACATCCATTCTGGCCTATTTGTCCTCTGACCAAGTAATACAAAACCCGTGGCTATTCATCAGGCTTATTGGTAAGCTACAGCTGTGACAAGCATGCCTGTTCCCTGTGTCTCTCTGATAGAGCAAGTGTGTATCGCTGGCCTATGCGTCACTATGGGCCTCCTTGTTCAAACTTCAGCCCCGGTCCTTGTGAGCAACCATCATCATTAGGGAAGGCTAATGTAGCAGAAAGAGATGGACATATAAACACTGTATATTGCAGGATTCGGGGAGCATGGTTCTTTCTCCCTGCTTGCACTCTATCTGAAATGTGTTAACTTACCTCATCTCTTTCTCCTTGCTTCTCACTGTAAATTGATTTAACCTTATGATTTAAGCATTTTAATTTGGTCTGTGAGCCTTTCTTTTCTGTGACCTCTGTAGTAGTTTGCCTGGTACCATACTTAGAGGCTACCATTCATTAAGGTAGTTTCCCACATAGGGTAACCATATACTTAACAAAGATAAATTTCTTTTTAAAGGAGTTTTCCAGCTAATAAATGAAATCATGATAGAGAGATAACTGAGATATTAAGTGCCTCCTGATAGAAATACACACCACCTGTTAAGTATACCAATAAGTAAATAAATTTGAATCTATGTAAGTCTCTAGATCTATTTATTTTTAATTTTTTTTTTTTTTTTTTTTTTTTTTTTTTTTATGATAGTCACAGAGAGAGAGAGAGAGAGGCAGAGACACAGGCAGAGGGAGAAGCAGGCTCCATGCACCGGGAGCCTGATATGGGATTCGATCCCGGGTCTCCAGGATCGCGCCCTGGGCCACAGGCAGGCGCCAAACCGCTGCGCCACCCAGGGATCCCTAACTGCCTATTTATAAACCTGTTTTGCCATGGAGACCCAGACTGCAGTAAATTTTAAAGGACAAATACTCTGGTTCCTCCAATAAATAAGTGCAAGAAAGATAAAATGTGATGTAGGAGTAGCCTTACATATTAAAAAAACTTAAAGAGATATATCAACCAATTACAAATATGACCCTTATCTGAATACTGACTGGAACCAATGAACTGTTAATAAATAAAAATAAATAAATAAAAACAAAGATTTATGAGACAATCAGAGAAATCCTAATACTGATGATACAGATAGGTATGACAGTGCTGTGATGATGGCAGTACCATGGTTATGTTTAAAAACAGAGTTCCTGACTTCTGGAGATACATATTAATATATTTATAGACGAAATGATACAATGTCTGGGATTTGCTTCAAATAATCAGCATGGCCAGAAAAAATCAGTGTAACTAATAAATCGAGATTGGGCTTTGAGATGATGGTCATGGAGGTTGGGTGCAGAGTACATGAAAGTTCACTGTCACTGCACATATTTGATACTTTCTAAAATCAAATGGCTTTTCTCATATTTGATATTTTCTAAAATCACATGACTTTTCTCTTTTCAAAGAAAAAGGAGAAGAGTACAGAACTTTCATTCAGGGATTAGAAGGAGCTCTGAATACTGTGATAACACGGAGTGAGGCCTGGAACTACTACAGCCATTTGCTTCCATGAGAGAAGACAGCAGGAGAATAAACTTCACGAAGAAGGGCATAGGCAAGGAATCACGAAGAAATCGAACTGGATCCTTGATCAAGTAAGAGTAAAAGCTCCTTCTACCTCAGAACTTTTTCAATAATGTAAGCCAATAAATCCTCTGTACTATAAGCCAATTTGAGATGGATTTTCTATCACTACGAGTGAAGATATTCTGACACAATCTCCCATTAACTTTCAACCTACTCTGGTCATAGTTCTGCTTCTACATTCCCCTCAACATGTTCTCAGCCAAGTCATCAATAATTTCATCATCTGTCTCAGCTGCACCTCATTCTCCTCCATCTCAATGTTCTCTTCTCTATGCTTGAGATTCCACGCTTGCCGGTCTTGCTTTCATCCTCTCTGGCTAATCTATGTCTGGCTCCTTTGCTGGCTCTGCTGTCTTGGGTCCCCTTCCCTCTCCTCTGTACTTTCCCTCAAAGTGACTGGCAGTTACTCTTTTTATAACCACTTATGTGTCTCATCCCAGAGATCTTCTAAATTCTACATGCCAATTTTTAAGGGCTCAACGCACACACCACCATTTTGGATATGCCTCAAATTCAACACTGTTCTTACTCAACAACCAGGCTCTCTTCCATTGTTCCCTTTCTCAGTAAACAGAAGCAATCTTAATATACTCAACACAATCTCATCTTTGCTTCCACATATCCAATCAATCCAAGTTTTATCTTTTGCATTCATCCACTTCTTTCCATATCCACTGCTATCATCCAAATTCAAGCGGTCATCATCTCCCATCTGGACTATAACTTCCTAATTATTTCTCCCTTTGTAACTCGTCGTCTCCCCCAATTCATTTTCTACTTCCAAGAAATCCTTTGTTAAAATGTGGTCAAATACATAAATTTGTATAACATAACATAAAATTTACCTTTTTAATTTGTTTTTTTAAAGAGAGAGAATTTGGGGGTAAGGGGCCGAGAAAAAGAGAATGATAAGCAGGCTCATGACCCTGAGATCATGACCTGAGCCAAAATCAAGAGGTAGACACTTAACCGAGTGAACCACCCAGGTGCCCCTCCCCCATTTAATCATTTTTAATGTACTCCAAAAGATCTTTTAAAAAACAGACTTCCAATGATGTCACCTGGCTTAAAACAAGTGGCTCTGGGTCCAGATGGAAAGGAGACTTTACACTAGATCTACCCTTACATACCTTTTGAGTTTTCAATCTCTATCTGTCTCACCTACAAAAAAACATTTGTGTGTCAAAAAGTAAATCTTCAAGATCTTATAATCACAATCTCTAGCATCTATTTAAAAAAAAATGGAGGTGGCAAAGACAGTATTTCTGCTGTCGCAAAATCTTTTACATTACAAAGTTCTACAAAACTATGAATTAGAGAAAAATTAACAGTCAGCAACCCCTTTATTTGAATGTCATCAAAAAAAGAGAAGGTAAACCAGAAGATGGCTGAAAAAGAGAAATTTGACAGTTGTAGAAAATGCCAGTAGAAAAAAATGAAACCATCTACGGTTGACTCTCAAACAACCCAGGAGGTTAGCAGGAGTGCCAACTTCCATGCAGTCAAAAAATCTGCATGTAACTTCTGACTCCCTAAAAACCTAACTACTAATAATAAGCCTTACTGATAACATAAACAACCGATAACACATTTTGCATGTTATATTTATTAAAATACTTTATTCTCACAATAATACCTAACTTTTCTTAATTTCTTAAGATTAAAGCATTTCCAGGCTATGTGGTTCATATACAAGTTTTTTCAAATTGTCATAAACCTCAAAAAAATTTTCCAATATATTTATTGAAAAAAAAATCCGAGTAAAAGTGGATCTGTGCAGTTGAAATTCACACTGTCCAAGGGTCAACTGTACTTTGAAACTTAAGAGTTGCTGAGGACAAATGTCTTTTAAAATATTTCCAAAGTTTCATCAAATGTCTTTTATTCCAAGAGCCTAAAGTACTTAGAATATGCATGCAACTCCCATTTTAGAAACAGAAAATGGTGTGAAGGGGTGAGCACATTCAAAATAGCTTTTGAGGGATGCCTGGGTGGCTCAGCGGTTGGGCTTCTGCCTTCGGCTCAGGGCATGATCCCGGGATCCAGGATCGAGTCCCACGTTGGGCTCCCTGTGAGGAGCCCGCTTCTCCCTCTGCCTGTGTCTCTGTCTCTCTCATGAATAAATAAAGAAAACTTAAAAAAAAAAAAAAAAAAAAGCTTTTTAAGATCATACACATACATCCCCAGGAGCCTATGTCTGTGAAATATGGGGGGGGTGGTGGTGATGAACACTTATTTCCATTAACTGAAATTCCATTTCTTTATCTCAATAGGATAGAGATACTTCATAAACATTACGAGGCATAATACAGCAGAGTACGGCTGTAAGTACACATAGAGAACTCAATGGCTTCCCTATTGCCATATGCCTAGCCTCTATTTCATTTTGTCTAATATGCAGTGAAAAATATTTCTAACAAAAAGAACTATTTGAAATTATAAGATACATAACTTGATTCTACAGTGGGAAACAGGGTATCTAAAGGTAGCCTCAGTGTGAGACTGATAAATTCTAACACTTGGCGATTTATTTTTCGCCTAAACAACTCAAAGCAGTATACAAATGCTTATTATTATGACTATTCAGAAAGTAGGGGAACGAAGAGTACTTCAGTGAAATGCCCCAGGGAAAAAAGGGAGTAAGTGATAGTAGAACCAGAAAGATACTACTGTATAGGCCGTTAACTTAAAATATTATGTTGATAGAGTCAATGTTTAAGAAGAAAAGGAAGAACTGTGCAAAGCATATGATGGAAAGTGCTAAATGTCATAAATAAAAAACAACCGTAATCTTGGCTAAAGCACCAAGCCTGTCACTACTAATAAATGTGAAATATTTAAATATTATTTGTAATTTACCAATAGAAAAGGGTCTGTAAATTAGTCTACATGGAAAACTAGATTCACTGGGAGTAGGAGGAGACTCTGAAATGACATACTAATGCTAAATTTATTTTTTCCTTTTTTTTAAAAAAGATTTTATGGGAACCCTGGGTGGCGCAGTGGTTTAGCGCCTGCCTTTGGCCCAGGGCGCGATCCTGGAGACCCGGGATCGAATCCCACGTCGGGCTCCCGGTGCATGGAGCCTGCTTCTCCCTCTGCCTATGTCTCTGCCTCTCTCTCTCTTTCTCTGTGTGTGACTATCATAAATAAATAAAAAGAATAGGAGCTGCCATTCCTTTAAAAAAAATAAATAAAATAAAATAAATAAAATAAAAAAAATTAAAAAGATTTTATTTATTTATTCATGAGAGACACAGAGAGAGACGCAGAGACATAGGCAGAGGGAGAAGCAGGCTCCCTATGGGGTGCCTGATGTGGGACTCGATATCCCAGGATAGTGTCCTGAGCCAAAGGCAGACACTCAACCACTGAGCGACCCAGGCTTCCCACTAAATATATTTTCTATCCCTGTACTAATTTATCAAATATGAGGAAGATTAAATATACTTTTGGGATCCTTGGGTGGCGCAGCGGTTTGGCGCCTGCCTTTGGCCCAGGGCGCGATCCTGGAGACCCGGAATCGAGTCCCACATCGGGCTCCCGGTGCATGGAGCCTGCTTCTCTCTCTGCCTGTGTCTCTGCCCCTCTCTCTCTCACTGTGTGACTATCATAAATAAATAAATAAAATTAAAAAAAAAAGATTAAATATACTTTTAAATTCTGCAAAACAAATTTTAGACTTATATTTGAAAGGTTTTCATTCATTATGCCTTCACTTTCAGGACTATAGTATAAAATTGTAATGAACTATGGAAAGCATATAACATAAAGGTTAAAATACAAACTTTACTATCATAAAGACTTATACTCCAATTTTGGTTCCACCACTCATAAGCTGGATGATAAAGGCAAGTTATTTAACCCCTTCATTTCCTCATTAACAAAAAGGGCAAACTACCTCATTTCCTAAATTCTTACCCTCCATTCGAATACTTCTGAAATGAAGATTTCTTACAATTAATTTTGGCTTTAATGTACAAAAACCCTTTTTAAATTACAGGTGTATCTTATTATCTTTATAGCAATGGTTCTCAAGCTGGGGTTACTTTGCCCCCCGGGAGACACAGGCAAAGTCTGGAGACATATTTGGTCATCACCGCTGGGGTAGAAGAGAGGGTGGAGAAAACTACCGTCAACTAGCAAGTAGGACAAGGATGCTGCTAAAATCCTACACTGCATAGGGCAGCCCTCCGCAACAAAGAGTTAGCCAGTCGATAGTTCTGTGGTTGGGAGACCTTGCCTTACAGTTATAGTGGAAGAAATAAAATGGTATCTACTTAATAGAATTGTCCTCAAAATTAAAAAAAAAAGTATAAAATATTCAAAATTGTACTTAGCACAAAGTATGTGTTCAAGAAATTCGTCATTTTTTTTTAATACAACACACAATAATTTATCTACAAAACAAATGCCAAATTCCTTAACCTGGCTCTTCAAACAATTCTGCTCCAATTTACCTTTCAAGCTGGATCTCCCACTATTTCATCACATAAACCTCTTCTAATCCTACTGGTCTATGTTGTTTCACTAACACTACCTTGGTTTCAAAACTCCATGCCCGCACATGGACTATCTCTTCCACCTACAATGCCTACTTTCCATTCAGCCTGACTCCCTTCAGGGTCAACTAACTGCCACCTCCACTTCAGAGGTCTTCCTTCACAGTTCCCCGAGGCTGAGTGTCCTCTCCCCCCCCCCTGCTATTTCTCCCTCTGCATGTCACTGTTCTAGTTACATGGCCCTGATGTATTTCCTGACTCTACTATAGTTTTACATGTATCACATCTCCTTTACTAGAACATAAACTCTTAGAAGGACGGCATGGTCTAAAAACCTGTAGGGGTCCCTGGCTGGCTCAGTCAGTAAAGCGTGCAACTCTTGATCTTGGGGTTGTGGGTTTGACCCCACATTGGGTATAGAGATTACTTAAAAAAATAAATCTTAAGGGGGTGCCTGGTGCTCAGTTGGTTAAGCGTCTGCCTTCAGCCCAGGTCATGATCCCAGGGTCCTGGGATGGAGCCCGGCATCCACGTCCCTGCTCAGCGGGGAGTCTGCTTCTCCCTCTGCCTCTTCCTCTGCCTGCTGCTCCCCCCTACCCCCGCTTTTATGCAAGTTCTCTCTCTTTCAAATAAATAAACAAAATCTTTAAAAAAAAGATAATAAAATTTTAAAAAATAAATAAAAACCCCATAGCATTTGACACTGTTAATAAGACTACTCCCTTGAAATTTTTCCTTCCAGGGCCTCAGTCTTACTACACTTTCTTAATTCTCTTCCTAACTCTCTTGACTGCTTTAATTCTGCCTCTTTTCCCCAGTGCCCACCCCCCAAAACATTGTAAGTGTTCACTACCCTAAATTCTGTCACCCTCACATCTACTCCAAAGTTTCAGTTACATTTTATGCACAGAAGACTCTGAAATTATTTCCAGCCTCAACTTCCCATTCATACTCCATACATATATTTTTAGCTACCTACCTCATTTGATTTCTCAAGATATTTGGCCAAAACATCATGCATAAGGCTTTTTTCAAAAACAAAGCGGATTTCCCATTACATCGTGCTGCTTTCTCCATCTCTGCCAATGGCACAGAGATTCATCCTCCCAGCCTCTAAGTCTCAAAAGCTCAGGCAACCTCTCCTTAAAACCTCAGGTGACCTCATCCTTTTGTATATTAACTTTTTATTTCAACCATTTCCCATGGGCCCCAAATTCAGTCATTTAGAAATACTCAAGATTATAACTTTGCAACTTTTTTCCTATCTTTTGCCTCTTTTTCATTAATTTCACTTCTACTCAATAGTACAGTGGTTAAAAGAACAGACTGAAGTTCAGATTCCAGCTCCATAAACTGAGTGGCTTTGGATGAGTTCCTAAACCTCTGAGCTTTATTTTCCCCACCAGTAAAACTGGAATGATTAATAGTTTCCATCTCTTAGGCTGTCACGAGAATTAAAATAATAAAACATACAAAGTACTTGATACACAGCAAGCACTTAATATTAGCAGCTTATCATTTCCACTCTACCATAAGCTTTCTTGCTACCTGCCTGAACTCCTGCAATAACTTCCCAAACTGGCATCTCTGCTATTATTTTTTTTTTTTTTTACCCACTGTCATCACAACCCTCACATACACCTGAGTCAGATCTTTCACAGGGTTCTGACAGCAAAATGTGTTCAGACATACAAAGCAAAGACAAACAAAGGTGTGTTTGTAATTGTGAACAATTTTATGTTACTAAACTAAATGGTATATGAAAAGGAGAATGGTTTTAAAAAAGAGAATAATAGCTGATAACGTTGAAATGATGTATTATGGCTAGGAAGGGGGCCTTACATTCCATGTTAAGAACTCCAAATTCAAGAATTTCATAAAGAGGATTTATACCCACCATTTTCCCTAAAAGATTTAAAAGAGCAGAACACTGAAAGCAAACTCAGCAATACCACTGCCGAAATGGGTTAAGCTGTTCAAATAGTAGAGACAGCACAGCTTAACTTCCTCTTTTGCAATTTGCTTCAACTAATGAGCATCTGTTTATTAAATTCATCTAAACAAACTTATTCTCCATTTGATCTAAACTGTATCTGCATTCTTCCACAAAATAAACTATTAAAGGGCAGCCTGGATGGCTCAGCAGTTTAGTGCCTGCCTTCAGCCCAGGGCCTGATCCTGGAGACCTGGGATCGAGTCCCAAGTCAGGCTCCCTGCCTGGAGCCTGCTTCTCCCTCTGCCTGTGTCTCTCTCTCTCTCTGTCTCTCTCATGAATAAATAAATAAAATCTTTAAAATAAATAAACAAACAATTAAGATTTGGGCTATTTGGAATATTTTTAGTGTAATGAGAAGAATATGACTCAAAGCTTCCGACACAGGACTTCGAATGAAGTAAAATACTCCATCTGCTTTCTAGGTATTACAATACTAGTGCTTTATTTATTTTATATGGTTCAATAACATCATTCTATGCCCATCATCGATTTCTAGCTATCATTTTATTTATTACTTTAAGATTTATCTAAGAGAAAGACGGAGAAAGAATGAGACACTGCAAGCAGGGGGAGGAACAGAGGAAGAGGGAAACAAGCAGACTGCCTGCTGAGCTGGGAGCCCGAGGTGAGGTGCGAAGGGCTCAATCCCAGGCCCTGAGATCATAACCTGAGCTGAAATCAGGAGTCAGAAGCCCAGTCGACTGAGCCACTCAGGCACCCCTATAGCTATAATTTTATTTTACTTTTTTAAAAAAAGTATAATTTTAAATGACTTTTCCAACAACATAAGATTCTAAAATTGACTACTTTTTAATATATCAAAAAGTTTGAAAGTTTCTCATAGAAAAAAACTAAATACCTGAAGACCCTGTATATCATTGTTAAAGAAGTAACTTTATTGGGGTGGCTGGGTGGCTCAGTCAGTTGGGCTTCCAACTCCTGATTTCAGCTCAGGTCATGATCTCAGGGTCCTGATATGGAGCCCTTTGTGGAGCCCTACACTGAGCAGGGAGTCTGCTTGGGATTCTCTTTCTCCCTCTCCCTTTGCCCCTCCCCCTGCTGCGCACACTGACTCTCTCAAATACATATATAATTCTTTTTTTTAATATTTTATGTATTCATTTGAGAGAGACCAAGACAGAGCATGAGCAGGGGAGAGAAGGCAGAGGAGAGGGAAAGGCAGAGGCAGGCTCCTGGCTCAGCGGGAGCCTGATGCTAGACTCAATCCCAGGACCTCAAGATCATGATCTGAGGGACACCTGAGTGGCTCAGCAGTTGAGCGTCCACCTTCGGCCCAGGGCATGATCCAGAACTCCCAGGATCGAGTCCCACCTCCACCTCCCTGTATGGAGCCTACTTCTCTCTCTGCCTGTGTCTCTGCCTCTGTGTGTGTGTGTGTGTCTCATGAATAAATAAATAAAATCTTTAAACAAACAAACAAAACAAAAAGATCATGATCTGAGCCAAAGGCAGATGCTCAACCAACTGAGCCACCTGGCACCCCTAAACAAATCTTTTTTTTTTTTTTTTTTTTTTTAATTTTTTATTTATTTATGATAGTCACACAGAGAGAGAGAGAGAGAGGCAGAGACATAGGCAGAGGGAGAAGCAGGCTTCATGCACCGGGAGCCCGATGTGGGATTCGATCCCGGGTCTCCAGGATCACGCCCTAGGCCAAAGGCAGGCGCCAAACCGCTGCGCCACCCAGGGATCCCTCTTTTTTTTTTTTTTAAAGTGATTTTAGTAAATCACAACTTAAAGTTGGGCTAATGTTTTGAATACCATTAGGTAATACCTTTGAAATATGTTGTCTATTAATACTTACTGTTTTAAGTGTTTGCAGCAAATGAAGAATATTTCTATCAAAAGAAATGAAACTTTACTTTTTCTCTAGTCAGTCCATATAAGTGTGGAGTGAACAACCTTTGAACGGTGGTTGATTAAAGAAATAAAATGTACAGACATAACATTCTCAATGTATTAAGTTCTGTTACTAAGTCACCCTCTCAAGGTCTTCTAAGTTTGGTTCTCACTATATTTTGAGTATCATCTTTTTATCTGTTCCAATTGTTGCCAAGGCAAATGTAACCAAGTACCAACAATATTCATCTAAACCATCTGAGTGTGTTAAGATCTGCCCACTCTTTAAAATAAATAAATAAATAGATAGATAGAAAGAAAGAAAGACAGACAGACTTGTAATATGTACTATGTGCACATTTTTCACACTCCGCAGAGTGGTGTAAAGAGCAAAGAGTCAGAGTCAGAAAGACCTGAGCCAGCGTGTGGAAGCCACCACTTGCCAGATGTTTCATCTCAAACAAATTAAAAGCTCTTGAACCTACTCCCTCATCTGCAAAATGAGAACAGTACCTACCTTGAGGGTTGCTGTTGGAATAAATGAAGCAGTGTATTTAAAGTACTGAGTACATAGCAGGTATGCCCTGCCTCCACCAATGCCATACCCTTGAGTCAGTCAAATGAAAACTTATCTCTACCTCTTACTAAAAGTGTGATACTAGGAAAGTTGTTTAACCTCTCTGTGCACTGGAGAAAATGGGGAACAAACCACCTACATCACAAAGTTGCTGTGAATCTCTAATATACAATCTAGTGCAAAGCATCTAACACAGTGCCCGGCAGAGGATGGATTATCTAATACAGTGCCCGGCAGAGGATGGATTTCATTGATATTAGATTCCTTCCACTTCTTTTCTTCAAAGGTGTTCAATATGTGTTTGTCAAGCAGTCCAGAATCTGGCAAACTTGCCTGACATACATCCAGAAAGTAGGCCATTTTCTGGATAGTAGCCTTTGTGAATCAAGGGCAACATTTTGACATCTTGTGCTATAAGCCTCCTCTCAGTTTTGGGAGGAAAGAAAGTATTTTTGTTGCTCCCTCTTCCTTCCATTTTGTACACATTGCTTTTCCATGTAGGTCATTATGTAAATTTCCCTCTATCTTTTCTAAATACCTAAATAGCTTTTATTTCTTCACCAGATGGATATTAGCTTCAGCATGCCGCTTACGGTAAAACCAAAACGCATCTATTATTCTCACTGCTGATATCCGTGGTGCCAGAAACAAAAATACACTGACACTCTGCGTTTCCTTCTACGTGTTAACTCCATACGTTCATTTCCAAATAAATCTTTAAGAACTATTTCAAAATAAGTTTTAATTATACCTACTCCTTATGCCATTTTAAAACCTTAACATCTACTTCAATAACCAAGTACAAGAGTTTAAAGCAAAAGTTGTCATAAACATAAAATCGCATTAAAGTTTCCCTCAAACTAACTCAATAATTTTCCAAACACCGAGATTCATTTGCTAGTTAACGTGTGCAGTTCTGAAAATATTCAGTTATGGGTGATCTTCAGGAAGAGTCAATTAAGCCATTAACTCCCCTATTTTCAGTCCTCAAAGTGGAAGTAAGCCATTCTCCTCCCACAGAAACAAAACAAAAACCAACCAACCAACCAAACAAACAAACAAACAAAAAAACCCTAACACCTTACATTTAACATCTGGAGAAAAGTCTGAAAATACTAAGAAACTTTTCAACAAATATTTTACACATGTAAAATGTCTTAACCGGGGCACAGAAATCTTACAAAACGATGCTTAAAGTTATCAGACAAAACTTCCTTTGGCGAGCATCCTCCTAGGAAAAGCTCTCTCATTTTTTCAGGACTCTACAACATGGGCTCCTACAGCAACAGCTAAGGAATTACAACAGGAGGTCCTTTTCCTGTTATTCTGCACCGACTGGGTAACGGGGAGAATGTTTAATTGCTTACTGCACTGTACAATCCGTGTCAACACCACATGCCCTCAAAAACACTCCTCTATTAGAAAAGGAAAAAAAAAAAAATCCCCTAGTAGGCAGCGTGTGTTCCTCTTAATTGATGAAGCCAAAATACGTTTGGCAAGAGGAATAGGTCTCACCGGTAACAGATGAAAACAGCATCCCACCATCCGCAAGCCAGAATATCGGTTTCAAATAACTGGTTCAACAGGGCCTGGAGCGCAGCAGGGCCGGGGGACGCAGGCCTCGGGGACGCGGCAGGGACCCCCGCTGCCCCCGCACGGGGCCGCCTCTCGGGGGCTCGCAGCAGCCGTGGCCGCGCAGTCGGGATCCTCAGGGTACAGGATGCGCCGCCCGCCTCCTCCCGGGGACACGGGAACCAACGCCAGTTTCTCGGTGGTGTGATCACAATTGTGACCGAGGGAGAAGTGCAGGCGGCAGCGCGACGGAAACACCCCCCGCCCCCCCCCCCCACGAAATAAAACCACCCTGTGTGAAAACACGGCCCAACGGCTTCACTGGACACAACAAGATACGTCGGCTGCCCAATGACAGGATGAGTCCCGGCTGACCGTTCCAGGGCGCCCGATGGAGGCAGAAGCTGCTCTATTCCTCCTTTCTCTCTGGTCCTCCCAGTACCCCCATCCCCATCCCCATCCCCATCCCCTCCTGGAACCTGTGCGAGGAAGAGGAGGGGGAGGGGGGGGAGGAACGAGAGGAGAGGAAGGAGGAGGGAGGGGGAAGAGGAGGAGGAGGGAAAGGAGGAGGGAGACGAGGAGGGGGAGGAAAGGGAGGAGGAGGGGGAAGGGGGAGAAGGGGAAGGAAGGGGGAGGGGAGGAGGAGGATAGGGAGGAGGGGGGAGGAAGGTGAGGAGGATGGGGAGGACGAGGGAGGAAAGAGAGGAGGAGAGGGAGAAGAGGGGGACAAGAAGGGGGGAGGAGGGGGAGAAGAAGGGGAGGAGGGACAAAGAGGAGGGGAGGACGGAGAGGAGGAGGAGGAGGGGAGGGGAGGAGGGGGAGGAGGATGGGGAGGAGGAGGGAGGAGAGGAGGGGGAGGAGGGAGGGGAGGAGGGAGGGGAGGAGGGGGAGGAGGGAGGGGAGGAGAATGGGGAGGAGGGAGGAGGGGAGGGGGAGGACGGAGAGGCAGCGCTCACCTGTCCCGAAGGCCTTGGCCACCAGCCAGGCCAGATTGCAGGCGACCTTGGCCCTGGAGAAGTCGTAGTGGTCGAAGGGCTTGATGGCCGGCACGATGAACGTCCGCTTGGGCTCCCGGGGGTCCGCGGCGTCCCCCATGTCTCGCGGCGGCTCTCGGGGCGCGGGGCGCGGGGCGCGGGGCGCGGGCGCGGGGTGCGGGGCGCGGGCTCCCGGCCTCACATGCTGCGGCCCCGCCGCGGGAGCGGCTCAGAGCATCGGCGCCGGGGCGAGGCCCGGCCGCGCGGCCTCGGGGAGGAGCAGCCCAGCCGTGCGCGCCGCCAGCCCGCCCGCACCCCCGCGCCCGCCGCCCCGGGGCATAGGACCGCGGCGTCCGTCCGTGGGTCGGTCCGTCCGTCCGTCCGTCCGCGCGAGGCCGCGTCCTTTGTCTCCGGCTGGTCCCCGGGCTCGGGGGAGGGGGCTGCAAGGGCCCGGAGCGCTAGCGGGGAGCGCGGGCTGCGGCGATCACCGGGTGCGGGGCCGCCCCGCCATCGCGGGCCCCGCGCCCCCGCGCCCCCGCGCCCGCCTGCCCCCGGAGCGCGGACGCCCCCGCAGGCCCCGGGCGGGCGGACGGACGCACGGACCCGCCGCGCCGGGAAACGTCAAGCCCCCCGCGGCCCCGCGGCCCCTCCTCGGCGCTCCCCGCGCGGCGCCGCGTCCTCCCGCCGCCGCCGCCGCCGTCGCCGCCGCCGCCGCCGCCGCCCGGGCCTTCCCCGCCGCGGACGCTCCGCGCCCCGCCGCCGGGCTGCGCTCCCCCCGCGGCCGCCCGGCTCGCCCGCTCCCAGGCCGCCGCCGCCGCCGCCGCTGCGGTTTTCCGGCTGCCGCACTGGCTGGAGGGAGCCGACGCGGGCACTGCGCATGCGCCCCGGCGCCGCTCCGGCCGGCGCCCCCGCCCGCTCCCCTCCGGCCGCCCGGCGCTCCGAGCATGCGCAGCCTCGCTCCGCGCCCCGCCCCGCCCCGCCCCGCCCCGCGCCCGGGTCCCGGATCCCGGATCCCGGATCGCAGCTGGGCCGCGCTCGCCAGGGCCGACGTCCTCCGCGTCCCCGGCGGCTGCTCTTGCTGCCGCTGCTGCTGCTGCTACTGCTGCTGCTGCTGGACGATGCTGCACGACCGCAGGGACCGGACAGCAGGGCCTACACGGGGGGAGCTGCTGTTTAGGGACACGCGCGCCCCGGGACGTGCCCTGCGGCCAGGCCGACGGGCCGGGAGCCCGAGTGGGAGCCCCAGCGGGCCTAAGGGTCGGGTGTTGTCGCTGGTGCACCCTCAGATGGCATGAACCGAATTGATGGAGCTGAGGCTGGGGCTTCATAACCAGGACCGGGAACCTGCAACACCCCAAACCTGTATTAATCTCATCACATCAACATGCTTTTCTTTTCTTTTCTTTTTTATTTTTTTAAGATTTATTATTTATTTATGAGAATACACAGAGAGGAGACAGAGACACAGGCAGAGGGAGAAACAGACTCCATGCAGGGAGCCCGACGTGGGACTCCATCCCGGGTCTCCAGGGTCACGCCCTGGGCTGAAGGCAGGCGCTAAACCACTGAGCCCCCCCCCCCCCCCCGGGCTGCCCTCAACATGCTTTTCTTGACTCCATGCTCTCCATGTAAGCGCTCTCACCGGGTGACAGGGCACAGCGCCCCCTCCTCCGTCTCCTGCAGATAAGGCACGGGGTCTTGTGCACAGCAGCCTGCCACCCCCCCCCCCCACCTGGTGTCTGCAAGCCTGTGTGGCTTCCTTTTGTCAGAGCCGCTCTGTTTTCCCAAAAAGACAAAATCTCTGTCCTTGCTCAGTGTGGTCCCTATGTCCACCTGGCGAACTCCTACGCGACAGGGAAGCCTCTGCATGGTAATCCCTTCCTCCAAGAAGCCTTCCCAGACAGCACCTGACACATCGCGGTCAGTGCTGTCACGTAGGTTCCGCTACGGGTCCCAGGGCCCCCTGTGCTTATTCCTGTCACAGCATTTGACACATTGTATCAGCAGCTGATCATCTGTCTTTCCTACTGGCTACACGGTGTATCTCCAGGACCTGTTGACTGCGCAGCCCATCGGAGCGACTCAATTAACATTTAGGGACTAAGAATGGATGTCACTGCAGCTAACACTTAAGGCGATGTGACTCGCTAATTCCTCGCAACTTCTCATTTAAAACATTACCTAATTTTAATTATTGAAAAATCGTGTGTTATCTTCGTCTTTCAGATGAGAAAGCTTTAAGAAAGAAAAATTTTAACTACCCTCTATCGCACAACTAGTAAACTAGCAGATCCAAGATTTGAACCTAGGACGGTCTTACTCCAAAGCCTAAGTTTTAACTACTAGGGTCTCCCTGATATCACCTGCCCTTAAAACAGAAGCAAGACATGTGAAGTATGAGGGGAAGGGCGTTGGACTCAGCTCCACCAGCAAGCAGGCCCTTTTGATCCAGTTTAATCCCTACAATTACTCCACCCTGCGGCGCCTGGGTGGCTCAGCTCAGTCGGTTAAGCAGCTGCCTTCTGCTCAGGTCATGATCCCGGGGTCCTGGAATCAAGCCCCACATCAGGCTCCCTGCTCAGTGGGGAGTCAGCTTCCCCCCCACCCGCCCCTCACCCCACTTGTGCTTTCTCTCCCTCTCATTCTCACTCTCTCAAATAAGTAAATAAAGTCTTTTTTTAAAAATTGCTCCACCCTGAATCGGCTACAGCACTAGTTAAGTCTTGCTAACAATGTGGGCTAGGAAAAGAATATCAGTGAGAAGAATACACCACAATGTGGTTAATGTCATTTTTCGATAATTTAATGAATATTAAGAAAATATTCCTCAGAGGCAAGGCCCCTTTGCTGGGTCACATAGGGGTTAATAAAATTAACCTATGGTTAGTAATTTACAAAGCATGTTCATATGACTACCTTAATTTTCATATCCAGTCTGTGCAACAGGCATTCTTATCTTGCAATTCTAGATGCAGGACTAAAGATCATAGATAATAAGTTGCATGGCCAAGATTTCACGGTTGATTGATATCTAGGTCTGCCTTCACAAACAAACCCAAGTCTTCTGGCTCTACTCTTCCCTGCGCCTCTCCCCTCCCTAGATTATGGAGGCTGACATATACCTAAATAAAATATAACGTAAAAATAATAATAATAATAATAATAATGTAAAAGTGGTAAGTGCTATAAGAGTTAGAAAGTGCAGAGAGAACATCTAGGCCAAGGGATCAGGAGGGGTTTGTGTGTGTGTGTGTGTGTGTGTGTGTGTGTGTGTGTGTGTATGTTTCAGGACTTTAGTTAAATCCAATGTATTCACATTCACCTTCAACTGAATTTCTAGAGCAACAAGTCAAATTAAGAGAAACCTATAGCCTGGACAGGTTGAAGAAAGATACTGAAACATTTCACCAGTTGCTACAATAATGTGCAAGCCAGGACAAGATTCCTAAGGCCAGAACCCCTGTCTAATTGACTTTATGTTGCATATGTGACCTAGCACAGTGCTTCCTTCACAATGGGTGCTGGGTAAATGCTTGCTGAATTTTATTGAAAACCATTTCAACCCAAATAAACATGATAAAGGAAGAAAAGGAAACAGACAGTTGCTCTGACTTGTCCTTTGATTCAGTGGTGATGCATTTAGTAGTAGTGGCATTACTATGACCCCAGTTTGGGAGGAGTGTGTTTAGGAATAGGGGGGAAAGAAATGCCTACACAGAGCAGCTTTTACTTTCAGGGAGGCTGTGAAACTTGGGGTCATAGTAGGCTATTATTAACAGAGAAACACCCTGAGTACAAAGAAGAAGGATTCATTTTCAGGGAGGCAGACACTCTAATAGGGTATTCTTTGTGGTACCTGCAGAATGATCTCTTTTAAAAATTGGAAATCTCTGTAGAATACCACTGTCAGAAAGAAATGCTCTCCACTACCTTCTTGAGATATCTGACTTCAGTAAAAACAAAAACAAAACCCAGTGATTCTTTGGGCCAGCTTGTCCAACTGCACAGGTCTTTCTCTGTTTTTTGGGTTTTTTGTTTTTTGTTTTTTATCTCCAGGCATAGACTATCCATCGGGCAACAGTTACACTATTCCTACAACTATAATTCTCCTTCTATTTCCTTTCTCCTGTAAATCTGCAGTGTGAGCCAAACTTTCTCCTCCATTTTTCTGTCTTTGGAGAGGTGGCATAAACATATTCATTCATTCATTCTCCGTATTGATGGAGTACCTGGGTACTGAGGAGGCAAAGTTGAACAAGACAGCTGAGAAAGCAAACTTTTTTTTTTTAATTTTTTATTTTTTATTTTTTATTTATGATAGTCATACAGAGAGAGAGAGAGAGGCAGAGACATAGGCAGAGGGAGAAGCAGGCTCCATGCACCGGGAGCCCGACGTGGGATTCGATCCCGGGTCTCCAGGATCGCGCCCTGGGCCAAAGGCAGGAGCCAAACCGCTGCGCCACCCAGGGATCCCGAAAGCAAACTTTTAATGAGAAAATGCAGGGATTTGAGGGCCTGAGCAGTCTGGTTCACCTTCACTGTCATGTCTTTATCTCCTAGGCTCAAAGCCTTGTTATTTCACCTGGAGAGATCTTCAGTGTGTCCCCTCAAAAACAGAGAAACAAAGGAACCACTGAGCCATACAGAGTTACTTTCTTAATTGAATGCATGTTTAATATACCACCATCCACATTCAAAAGGTTACACTGAGAGTAGCTAACTCTTATTGAGCACTTTGTATGTATCAGATCCTGTTCTACCTGTATTGGATCCTCACCACAACCGCTTACCCCTCACCACCAGTATCTTCATCTGGAAAATGGAGAAACCAGAGGATTTAAGTAAATGGTGAAGACCTTGTGTTATTTTGAAACTCGAGGAAGTAGGATAAGTAAACTTTGAATCAACCAGATTAAGAATAACCAAGATTGGGGATCCCTGGATGGCTCAGCGGTTTAGTGCCTGCCTTTGGCCCAGTGTGTGGTCCTGGAGTCCCAGGATCAAGTCCCACATCAGGCTCCCTGCATGGAGCCTGCTTCTCTCTCTGCCTGTGTCTCTGCCTCTCTCTCTCTCTGTCTCTGTCTCTCATAAATAAATAAAATCTTTAAAAAAAAAAAAAAAGGAATAACCAAGATTGAGAGGAGGGTGGGGGGCGGGGGAAGCTTAGCTGCTGATGTTTGTAAGTGTTTCGTTGGCTGAAGCTGAGCAGCATCTGATAAACCAATATGGGATAGAAGAGTCTGTGCTGCGTATCCGACATTCTGTCTTTTCTAGACACAGTTGAGGCTTTCATCTGAAGAGCTAACAGAATTTTTTTAAGGATTACCTCATCAACCTGCACAATTTCTGCAAGGCCAGTATGGTAGGAGGCCAAATATGTAGCTGGAGAAACACAGGGAGGACACATGGCTCCCCAAAGTCATACCGTGAATCAGTCTAACCTGAAAAGTGAAACCTGGCTTTCGCGTTCCCAGGGACAGCATTATATTTTCTCAGATCCCAAAGACATGTTTCCTTTCTTGATGCCCTACTCAATCCGAAGTCTGGCTTGAGGTCAAACACTGGTTGGGGAGTGTAGACCCTGGGTTCCATTACTGTTTTGCCACATGATTCGGGGGGAACATATCTCACTGCTCTCCATTTTCCACTGCTGTAAAACAAAGGATGGGACTGGGCAAACTTCTTTTTTTTTTTTTAATCTTATTTATTTATAATAGACATAGAGAGAGAGAGAGAGAGAGGCAGAGACACAGGCAGAAGGAGAGGCAGGCTCCATGCCAGGAACCTGACATGGGACTCAATCCTGGGGCTCCAGGATCACGCTCTGGGCCAAAGACAGGTGCTAAACCGCTGAGCCACCCAGGGACCCCAGGACTGGGCAACTTCTAAGATGCTTCCAACACCAACAGTCTTTAGTGGGAGGCTGACATCTATGTACGTTTTGAGATCATAACTAAAGGCTAAATCAGTCAGATGTCTAGGGTTCAGGATTTAAATCTTTTGGGTAGGAGTTACTTTTTTTTATTTTCAGAAAGCCTTTTGATGAGATTATGCAGAAAGGGTAGGCGAGGTTAGAGAGCAGGAAATGGAATCCTCCCATGAAGGCAGTCACCAAATCCAAACTGGGATGAGAGAAGGGGATGGTTGTAGTTGTTTGTTGTTAGGTACAGGAGTCCTACCACTTAATTCATCAAGATCTAGAGTTTTAGAGTGTCAACCAGTCAAACCAAGAAGACTTTTGTTCTTTTTATCAACTTCTTGATGGAAAATACCTAAGTGTCCATCAGTAGAGGAAAGGACCAATCCAATAAATTATGCTTCACATAGGGATCCATTGCATCAAATGACGAGATCTCTGAGACATCATGTGGTCAAGGAAAAAAGAGAGTGGTTCAGAGCCGTATGTTTTAGTGTGGTATTTAAAAGTCATATATATTCATGGAATATCCTTGGATATTCTTGGAAGGATGCACAGGAAACTGGAGGACTAGTCGAGAGACCTAATTTTTTCCTTTTAATGCTTTGGTAGCATTTGATTCATAAGCAGCTTTACTTATTCAAACTGTAAATTAGTATGTATACTTCCACTTCTTCACTCCTCCCTGGCAGTGTGCTTCTGCACCTCGCACAGTACTGAAATTGTTCTCACAAAAGTCCTTAATGAGCTCCTTGTTTAGACTCTTCTGCTGTTGTGTCTTTGGCCTCTGGGGCATGTGGTACTGATGAGTGTCCCTTTGTTCTTAAAACCTTTTTTAAGAGAGACCTTTTCTCTCTCAGGTTCCATGGCCCTCCTGGAAACACCTGGTTTTTCTCACTTTTCAAAGCTCTTCTCTGCTGCTCTTCCAGCATCCTTTGTTTGCTCACCCACGCAATAGAGGAGCTACTCAAAACTCAATCCCTGGTTCCCTCCTTCCTCTCAACGCTCCCATTCTTGGCATTGCAACAGTGTCTTTATGGCTTCCATTCTTAGGTGATTCCCTAATCTATATCTCTGCTTCTGACTCCTCTCTAACTTCCTATACCTGCTGGTCATTTCCACCCGGATACAGCCATAGGACCTCAAATTCAATAATGAAAAACAAACTTTCCCCCACTCTCCTCTCCCTGGGCTTCTTGTCACAGTCTCCCAAATTTGACAAATGACACCATTCTGTGCTTATATGTGTCATCATCATCCTTGAGCTCTCTTTTCTCATCCCGTCTACCCAAGCAGCCCAAATATCTCTCATTTCCATTTACTCATTTCTATTCCCATGAATTTCTCATTTCCTCTTTTCCTCCCACTCAGTTTCTGTCTCCCTCTTTACTTTTTTCTATTGAAGTGTGGTTAACACACAGCGTTACTTTAGTTTCAGGTATACCACATAGAGATTCAGGAAGTGTCTATGTTATGCTATGCTTACTACAGTGTAGCTACCACCTGTCACTATACGTGGCTATTACAATTGCATTGACTATATTCCTGATGCTGTACCTTTCATCCTTGTGACTTATTCAGTCCATAACTGGAAACCCGTACCTCCCACTCTCCTTCTCCCATTTGCCCATTCCCTCACCCTCTGCCTCCCTGGCAACAATTGGCTTCTTCTAGTTTCTCTTTTTGAACCTGAATTTTGACTATTCAACAATATTCACAGTCAACAAACTTTAATTTCAGACTCTATGTCCAATACTATACTAGATTTTTCCCTTACTGCATCTTATTTGATTATAAAATAACATGTAACATGGGAATTAATCTCATTTTACAGATGGAAAAAGGAGGCTCAGAGGGATTAAGAGAATTTCTCAAGGTTTCACAGAAAGAATAGAGTTGACAAACTCGTGGCTTCTGGTTTCAAGTGCTGGGATCTTTCCATCCCCACTTGCCTACTTGGTGGTGATGCCTTGCTGACTAGATGTAGTCTAAACATTTGCCTTGACTTTGAAGATCCTCTGCAAAATGACCCATTCATATTTCCCCAGGACTCTCCTATTCATATCAAGCCAAATTACTCTCAAGATTGTCAACACATTTAATCCTTCACAAGGCTTATTGGTTTGGATTAATTCATTAACTGCCCTGAATAATGCCCTCTACCAGATCAACAAAAGCCATTGAAATATCGTCTTAAAATAAACCTCAAATGCCACCTGTGCCATGGAGCTTTCCCTGCCCACTGTCCCATTCCTACAGGCTTCCCGCATCTATTTGTGCCCTCTTATGGTGTGCTTTGTCTCGAATCATAATTTTTTCTGTGCACCATAATAGAAGAGACAATCTTGTCTCACTTTATAACCTCCTCCAGTGCCTTACATATAATAGACCACATGAAGTATTTGCTGAATAGTTGAAAGAATCAGTGAATTAACAGGCAGCAAAAAATACATATTAACACACATTTTAGGGCCTTGAAACAGATCAATATAACTTCACTAGCTTAAATGGGAATTAAAAATGGAAAGTTGATGTCCTTAAGACTATAGTGGTTCCCAATGGTTCCTCAATACTAGTCTATTATGGTTTATTAGAAATTATTCAGAGAAAACATAAAGTGATTTTTTTCATAAAATTGCTTTTTTTCCTCTAAAGGATTATTTTTTAATTATGAGATTATTCCCTTCTTGCTTTTTTTCCTGTTAAAATGTCCTTTCTCTTATAAAATAATGATAGTCATTGATGACGGTTGAGCTTTTATGTATCCTCACTGGTGAAATAAAAAGTTAATAACCTTATGTTCTTTACTCTCCAGTTTATCCATTTATTCATTCATTTGGGAAACTTGGCTGCTTTGTGAAATCCCAAAGTGTGGAGGCCACTGCTCTACTCAGCCGAATTAAGTAAATTAGTCTAGATTAGCATCTTAAACAAAACCGGCTGCAAATAACAAAAATCTGGCTTTTTCAGAAAAAAGCCAAAATCTGTTGTTTTTGTGTATTATATTTGCTATGGAAACCATTATTTTTTTTTTAAGATTTTATTTATTTATTCATGAGAGAGAGAGAGAGAGAGAGAGAGAGAGAGGCAGAGACATAGGCAGAGGGAGAAGCAGGCTCCATGCAGTGAGCCTGACGCGGGATTTGATCCTGGATCTCCAGGATCATGCCCTGGGCTGAAGGCAGGCACTTAACCGCTGAGCCACCCAGGAATCCCGGAAACCATTATTATTGTAATTTCAAATATGCTGATATTTGAAAAGTCATGGCATATGGGCTAAATTATTGACGTTTGGTTGTTGTTTTTTTTGTTTGTTTGTTTGTTTGTTTTGTCACTAAGTATATAAATCAAATCTTCCTTTAAGGCACTATTTAGGAGCTATGCTTCAACTTTTGTGGCCCTCTTTCTAAATAGACCTGGAACTATCAGTAGACATAGGAAATGATCATTCCTTTCATTATGACCTATAGACAGCTGGAAAAATATACTGTAGTTCTTTCTGTTGTTTGATCTTTTCAGTCGGGATACTAGGAGACTTTTGAATATGATTTTGATTAATGGAAACAAAATATGTGGCTTCCTTCTCCTGATTTAGTTTTCTCATCTGCTCCCCATCTTCCTCATAATTTTCTAGATCAGAGAAATGTAACTTCCTGTTTAGTTTCTTATGCTGTTAAGTTAAAGGTTCTGGATAAAACTAGAAGAGGAAAATCACAGCCTAACGTTGGGAATTAGAAAAGACAAAAGCTTGTGGCATCCCAAATGATATTCTTTATGGAATTTACATAGCTCAGAACATAATTCTTGCCATAACTTTACTTTTAGGTGACTCAGAAATGAAAGCTACAGTTGGAAAGGAAAGAAAAGCAACAAATGGCCTAGTGAGTGAAAAATGTGCTGAGGTAGTCCTCCACAATTCCAAAATAAAAGAGGTTTGTTTAAAAATAGAAGCAATACTCTGGTGCTTTTACTAATCCACTTAAAATCTGTTTTAAGCTATTTCTCACTGTATTTTAAAACTTCTTTTTGTTACATTACATTAGTGGACATAATTCAGAAAAATAACCATTTGTAAATAAAATAGGATATTTTATTTGTAAGCAAAACTGGAAATGCTAGGAACCACCTTGGATGTGTGCAAATAAGAACAATTATCTTCCTACTGAGTCTTGTATATTTATGTTAATAATCAGGTGGATGAGTTCAGGCAGGTACATCATTTAAGTTTTTGTTTCACACTGGAGATAGATTGTATTGTTTATCTTCCATGGGCCACTTAGCTAGTTTGGTTAACTTTTTAGAGTGAGGGTGGGAGTGAGAAATGGGAGCAAAGATGTGGGGGTGAGATTAGAAAGAGGTGGTTGTAAGCACAACCTGTTCCCAAATCCTGGCCTGCACTTTTTTTTTAAGTATGTTATTTTTTTTCTTCACTAAAAAGGCAGGAAATTACTATAAATAATGTAAGAAAAACTACATCAATACAAAAAAAATAGAAAACTTTTTTTTTAAAGATTTTATTTATTTATTCATGAGAGACACAAAGAGAGAGGCAGAGACACAGGCAGAGGGAGAAACAGGCTCCCCACAGGGAACCCCATGTGGGACTCGATCCCAGGACCCCAGATCAGGACCTGGGCTAAAGGCAGATGCTCAAACACTAGGTGTCCCTAGAAAACATTCTAATTGCAATCGAGTGTATTTTTCATACTTAAAACTTACAAGTTTTTTCTCATAATAAAAGCAATCCATATTCATTTCTTTAGTTATTTTCAATTCTTAGGATCCAGAAATTGGATCCTTTTTTTCCTTTAATCATTTTAATTATTTATTTGAGAAAGATTATAAGCAGGGAGAAGGGGCAGTGGGAGAGGGAGCAGCAGACCCTCCTTCTCCAACAAGGAGCCTGATATGAAGCTGGATACCAGGATGCTGGGATCATGACTTAAGCCAAAGGCAGATGCTCAACTGACTGGTCACCCAGGGGCCCCACATTTCTTTAATTTAAAAAGTACTGGGGCAGCCTGGGTGGCTCAGCGGTTTAGCGCCACCTTCAGCCCAGGGCCTGATCCTAGAGACCTCAGATCCAGTCCCACATTGGGCTCCCTGCATGGAGCCTGCTTCTCCCTCTGCCTGTGTCTCTGCCTCTCTCTCTGTGTCTCTCATGAATAAATAAATAAAATCTTTTAAAAAAGTATAAAAAAGCAAATGAAAAAATAAACAGCTATAATTTCACCACCTAGAGATATGCTTTATATATCCTTCCATTCATTTTGTAACAAAATAAGCTTATATTGTACAGTTATAACTTTTTTTAAATTTATTTATTTTATTTATGATAGTCACAGAGAGAGAGAGAGAGAGAGGCAGAGACACAGGCAGAGGGAGAAGCAGGCTCCATGCACCGGGAGCCCGACGTGGGACTCGATCCCGAGTCTCCAGGATCGCGCCCTGGGCCAAAGGCAGGCGCCAAACCGCTGCGCCACCCAGGGATCCCTGTACAGTTATAACTTGTTTCTTTTACATAATATTATTAATGTCCCTTGATACTAATGGATACTCATGTAAAACATCAGAGTAACACAAAATAGAATTTCATTGCAAGGATGCATTTTTTTAAATTTTAGCCACTCCCCTATTATAGGATATTTTTGTTATTCCTATATTTTTTGTTTTTATGAATACTGCTGTAAGGAATACCCTAGGACATCTATCTTTGCCTACTGACCTACTGATTATTCTTACATATGGATAATTTTTTTTTTAAGTGAGAAAGAGAGAGTGTAAGCAGAGGGAGGGACAGAGGGAGAGAGAGAATCCTAATAGGCTCCATGCTCAGCACAGAGCCCAACGCAGGGCTCCATCTGTTTTCTCTGTCTTATAAATGAATAAAAATCTTAAAAAAAAAACTAATTTCTCATTTTTTATTAGGGTATTCATCCTCTCATATTCATTTGTGAGAGAGATATATATAAAATGTATTAACTCTTTATCAAATACAGTCATGTTTTTCAAGCCATTGAAAACATTTCCCTTTTAGTGTCAATTGCAGCATTTTGGGGATGTTTTTCTGTATTGAATTCTGTCAATCTTTTCATTTCTAGTTTATGCCTTAAAAGTTAAACTTTATTTATTTATTTTTAAAGATTTTACTTATTTATTCATGAGAGACAGAGAGAGACCCAGAGAGAGAGGCAGAGACACAGGCAGAGGGAGAAGCAGGCTCCGTGCGGGGAGCCCGAGGCAGGATTCCATCCTGGGACCCGGGTCACGCCCTGAGCCGGAGGCAGATGCTCAACCTCTGAGCCACCTGGGCCGCCCCAATGTTAAACTTTAAAAAGCTATTGTTCCACGGCCACCCTAATCAAAGGTTATTTAATGTCTACATGAAGTAACAAAGGAATTGTCACAGGCATTTTGTTATTGTTTTTTTTTTTTTTTTTTTTTTTTAAAGATTTTATTTATTTATTCATGATAGTCACAGAGAGAGAGAGAGAGGGGCAGAGACACAGGCAGAGGGAGAAGCAGGCTCCATGCAGGGAGCCCGACGTGGGATTCGATCCCGAGTCTCCAGGATCGCGCCCTGGGCCAAAGGCAGGCGCCAAACCGCTGCGCCACCCAGGGATCCCCATTTTGTTATTGTTATTATTTTCTTAAAGATCATATTTATTTGCTTATTTATGAGAGACAGACAGAGAGAGGAGCAGGCCCCATGCCAGGACCCGGATGCGGCTTGATCCCAGGTCTCCAGGGTCACACCCTGGGCCAAAGGCAGGCGCTAAACCGCTGAGCCACCCAGGGATCCCTTAACACAAGCATTTTAATCCGAGTTATATCAACAGTGTTGACCGTGAAGACAGTGTTTTCGGAGAGAGTGTCCTTAGGCTAATTTCATTCTTTAACCAACTTTCTCTACTCTGCAGCTAAACTATTCCCAGTTTTGTTTTGCTTTGTTTTTTCATTTTCTTTTTCTGTTCTCCTGAGATTATTTTCACTGGAATTAGCTCTTTTCCATGTAGATTTACAACCAAGATTTTATTTTTTTTGTAAAGCTCTTTGGCTCACAGCGAACTCTACAGCAACCTGCTGCTGTAAGTTGTCTTTCTTGTGGTCATTACTTTTAACAGGTTCAATTTCCCTGAGTCACATTTTTATACTTCCAATTTTGTTAAAAATACGTGATTCTCAAAAAAAAAAAAATGTGATTCTCCAAGCAGCTTTCTATCTATCACAACTTTGTATGCAGTCGAGGCCATTGTGTGTGTGTGTGTGTTATTTCTACTAGTGATTTTCATTATGAATCGAATAAAAGAATGACGGAGTCCCAAGGGATGCAAATGCAGTGGCCACTGTACCCCACAGAGAGCCGAGAGTGGGACCCCTGGCCCGCTTAGGGACAGTGAGTGATATGGTCGTTTAAAAGATGTTCACAAATTCTTTGAGTTTCCCTTCAAAAGATAGAGTCTGGTTCCCCGTCCCTTGAGTTTCTCTTCAAAAGATAGAGCTGGAAAAAGGGACTCCGTTCTAAAGAATAAGAAAACCACACAAAGGACAGTGTCCATAGCCTAGTCAGTGGGGACAAGGTCATAAAAGGCATTGCAACCTTGTGCCTCAGCTCTCTGGGATCTCTCCTGGGGGAAATCCGTCCGCTGTGTTGTAAGGACACTCAAGCCCTCACAGGCAGGTCCCCTGCGTGAGGGACCCAGCTGCCTGCTGGCAGTCATGCGGAGAGCCGTTCTGGAAGCTGATCCTCCAGGCCCTGGCAGGCCATCAGGAGCCAATAGCCCTCTGGGAGGCTGAGCCACAGCGACTCCTAGACCACCCCTGGACTCCAGGCCCTCAGAAACAACGGGATAGTTTGGGGTTAATTCATTATGCAGCAACAGTAAAGAGGCTCCGACAATGCACTGGGGCAGGGGTCACAAAGGACTCCCTGGAGACGGTGACAGGGCTGTGATTTGCTCTCCCCACGACATTACAGCAAATGTCCCTCCCTGTATTGCTTCTCCAACCCCCTCAAAACACCTTCTCCTTTCAATCTCGTCCCTCTACACCTTCTTGTCCTCATCCTTCTTCTCCTCCCCATTCTCTCTCTCTCTCTGTCTCCCCTTTTCTCTTCCCAATCAGAGAGCAATGGGAAGAGTTGTGTAAACTACTCTGGATCTTCCGTAAGAAGCAAACAGCTTTGATGATTACCTATTACTCCCTCCAAGAAATAGTCATTTCCATGGTGTAGATTGATCTGTGATAGACAGACACTCCCTCTCTCGTCCCAGTCCTCCTAAAATGTATACCCATTTTGTGCCCCTTGTGGAGGGCGTGGAGGGCACCACAAGACTTCAAGTGAACTGCTTAGGAAATAGCTATTTTATTTATACCTTAGGGAATATTTAAAATCAACTTTAAACTTTAAATATTCCACGGTGATTTAGTGATTCTAAATCATCTAATTAGACACTTGAGGTTTTGTTTTTTTGTTTTTTGTTTTGTTTTGTTTTTGATGAACAGAACTAAAAGGATGGATCCATAGCTCTAAACGTCTTTGGCCAAGAAGAAAACTTGCTGACAGAGCCAGGCTGAGTAGCTGAAAACACAGAAGTAAAGCTTATTTGTCTCACTCTTCACAAAGTTTGCATTTTGACATTTTGGTAAAATTGCTTACAGAATTGTCCATTCTACTTAGAATTCATTTGGGCTCAACTGTTCACCAACTGGACCTCTCCAAGGGCTGCTTGAGCGTCCTCACAAAGCGGCATCGGGATTCACCTGGAAGATTCTTTCTCCGAGAGAGCAACAGTTATGAAAGACAGGATGTAGTTTGTAGTTTAAGTAATAATTAGATTTTAAATTTATTTATTCCTGTTACACAAATAAAGCATTTTGGGGGGGGGGGTGGTGGCTAGGTGGCTCAGTTGGTTAGGTGTCTGCCTTCAGCTCAGGTCATAATCTCCAGGTCCAGGACCGAGCCCCACATCGGGCTCCCTGCTCAGAGGGGAGTCTGCTTCTCCCTCTCCCTCGGCCTGCCACTCCCTCTGCTTGTGCGCGCTCTCTCTCTCTCTCTCTCTCTCTGTCAAGTAAATAAATAAAATATATATTTTTTAAAAAGCATTTTAATTGCCTCTTCCTTTGGGCACAGGTGGAGGTGGAAGTTTCTCTCAGTAATCAGACTTATGATGTATATATATTGTTCTTTGATGTGCTTGTTGGAGATGTTCCCAGCCCAGCACACTCCTTCTATCTACTACATAATATTCCACAGAATAAGTGTCAGCACCTTGATGAACATTTGGGTTGCTTCATCCACTGTTTAATTATTACCACTTTTGTGCACAATTTGAGTACAGGGGCTGGAATCTAAGGGAGAGAGTTTGAGACTGTAGATCCAAGGTGAAGGTGCCTCTTTTTTTTTAACAGCTCTCTTGGCAAATACTCTCTGGGATCCATCAGCTCTAATATGTTTTGTGTCTTGATTTCTTTCCTTCGATAAATTGTTTTCCACCAGACACTTCCAACTGAACATCTAAATGAATAGTATATTATCTTGTGGAATAATTATAGGTGATAAAGCCATAAAAACTCAAAATATGACTATACACAGAACTGTCTCTTCTGAAACATAGTAACTACCACAGCAAATGTTTGAATGAATGCTTAGGTAAGTTGCCTACCAAGCTAACACTCATTCCCCAAACAAAATCCCAACATTGTACAAGAGGGCCACTGCCTTAAATTTAAACCTAAAAAGGATTAGAAGCAGTATTCAATTTAGAAACATCACTTCTGGGATCCCTGGGTGGCGCAGCGGTTTGGCGCCTGCCTTTGGCCCAGGGCGCGATCCTGGAGACCCGGGATCAAATCCCACGTCGGGTTCCTGGCGCATGGAGCCTGCTTCTGCCTCTCTCTCTCTCTCTCTCTCTCTGTGTGACTATCATAAATAAATAAAAATTAAAAAACAAACAAACAAAAAAAAACATCACTTCTACTCAATGATGCTCCAGTTGATGAAATGCTAAAATAACAATTGTAGTTCAAAGCCCTGCACTGTGTTGCTTTAGACATTCCAAAGGGACTAAAGAGAATGCTGAGTAAAACAATGAGGGCGAAAGCCGGCCTAGGGGAAGGATGGGCCACATGACCTCTGAGGCTTCCTTCAATCTGAGTTTGGTGACGCTCCAGTGATTATGCACGGTGTCGTAGAACTTATTAAAAAATTATTTTGCTGTCATCTTTTTAAAAATATATACATATATTGTAATTTAGAACCACATCGTGTGGTTTTCACTACAAGGTGTTTTTTTTTAACTGATTCAGTAGGATCTCAGGTCCTTTTTTTGAGAGAAAATTGCCTAAAAGGGAACGCATTGCCACACTCTTTCCCAGCAAATGCCTTAGCTCTTTCTAGATTCCAAATTCTAGAACTAAAACTACACTATGTAACAAATACTTGCCAAGAGGATGATTGGTTTTTGATGGAAGGTCTGACTGCAACACCCATATTTCTCATTGCCTGCTTGCCCTGAATGTCTTAAATAAAAGGTGAGAACATAATTCACAAAGGAAGAAAATCGGCCTAAACGTAACAGTGTGGATTTGTTTTACTTGGTGTGTGTTGTTTTCAGAATTTGTAAAAACAACAAACAAAAAACTAATCCCTGACACAGAGTTGTATGATGAATATAGTTATAAATGTCCAGCCAAGTTTTAAATCTCAGCAAAGGAAGGTTGGGGAGCCCCCGGGGTGGCTCAGTCGGTTAAGTATCTGCCATTGGCTCAGGTCATGATCTTAGGGTCCTGGATGGAGCCTTGGGTGGGCCTCTCTGCTCAGCACAGAGCCTGCTTCTCTCCCTCTGCAGCTCCCTCTGCTTGTGCTCTCTTTCTCTCTCTGTCAAATAAATAAAATATTTAAAAAAGAGAGGGGGAGGGAGGCTTAAATGGCAAGTGCTGGGTGGACAGTGCCCTCACTATGGCACAACTATGAAAACAAAGAGGCATTTATGAGTCTTGTCGGTCACTTAATGCTCCAGTCTGTCACCAGCCAAACATAAGGTTCCTAGAGCTGTTAGTGAAGTCTGTCTGGAAAACTCTAATATTATTTTGGCCCAGAGACTTCATTAGGTAATAATGCGCCTTTACAGTTCAACAAAACGAAGAAAACTTCAAGCTCAATGTATCATACAACCAATTTGATTTTTGTTGGTTGGTTTCCTTTAACTATCTCTTGATCAGAAGAGTCAAACAACCATTAAAAACCACAGCTTACTGTTTAAATTTGATATAATTCACTTTGAATTAAAAAAAAAAAAGAAAGTCACAGTAATTGCAGTGGAGCTGTGTGTAGGACAGCTCTGCCTTTGTGGGTTGCAATCTTATTTTAGAGCCTAATTAGAGAAGATTCTTCTCCGATACTTTCTCTACTCAATTTTAAGAAATGTGTTACAGAGAATGTTCTGCTGGAAAAGCAGAAATAAAAATAGTATAAGAACGGACTCATACAATAGTTCTCAACTCCCCGTGTCTCTATTCCCCATATCACTTGTCAACTAAAATACCTGAAGCAGAGGGAGCCTGCCCCATTTAAAAAGCCTTAAATGGCAAAAGGAAGATTGTAGAGGCATAAAAAATCAACTAACTGTTTATGTCAGTTGGTTGGCATCATTCTTTGTGTCCCTTCACTGCCTAAAGTCCCTGTGGGACTCCCTCACAGCCCACTCCCACTCAGCTTCTGGGTCAAGCCATGCGGGGCCCCTTGAGACATAAGGCGATGCAGAATCACCACATTCTAGGTGTCTTCGGGGATATGTTCTACTCCAGCTCTGCACCAAACCACAAGCCGACTTATGTAACTGAGACTCAGTTTCCCCATTTTGAAATAAGAGTGTAGAAGAAGACATTAATGACTGCCAAATTCCACGGCCTAAGTGAAGCTCAATCACACCTGGCATCTAAATCTGCCTTTTTTTTAAAAAAAAAAAAAATCTACCTTTTAAAATAGTTTCTATTATTGTATAAAGAATTATCCACTCTATTGCTTTTCAGTTTACCCTCTGTATTGTTGATCTTGGGCATGCTTTCTTTAAAATTCTTTTCCTGTTTTTCCTCTGTCTCCTGTTCCCTCAGCAGATTCTTCTCTCTTTCTGTCCCCATTCTCCATCCCAGCCTGTTTGAATTTCCTTCATCATTTGCTTGTTTTCATTAAATGCTGCTCTCCCTTCACTGTTACCTTAGGTGAAGCAGTTTCAGAAAGCACTGCTTGATTTTATTTTATTTTTATTTTTTTGCACTGCTTGATTTTAAAGAGTTCATTTGCTCTACTATAAGTAAAAAATGCTGTTATTAAATCCATGTACATAAGACATCATGACTCAAGTTCAAAATGTCATAATAGTATTTCTAACATCATGCAGTATGTAGTCGCCGTACTAAGCAACTGAGGTAACAATTTGAAGGCATTAAAAAACAACAACAATTTGAAGGCATAAGTCAGGTAGTGTTGGTTTTACTAGATTAAATTTTTTTTTAATTTTAAAATATTTCAAGCATACAGAAATTTACAGAAAATAATATAAAGTGCTAGCCACTGATCTTTGTTAAATCTGAATATTTTGCTATATTTGCTTCAACTTAAAAAATATTTTTTTAAGAAGATGTGTTTTTTTTAAATTTTTATTTATTTATGATAGTCACACAGAGAGAGAGAGAGAGAGAGAGAGAGAGAAAGAGAGGCAGAGACACAGGCAGAGGGAGAAGCAGGCTCCATGCACTGGGAGCCAGATGTGGGACTCGATACCGGGTCTCCAGGATCGCGCCCTGGGCCAAAAGCAGGCGCTAAACCGCTGCGCCACCCAGGGATCCCCTAAAAAATATTTTTTTAAGTAGGCTCCACACCCAACGTAGGGCTCAAATTCATGTTCCCTAAGATCAAGAGTTGCATGCTCCCTCAATTGAGCCTGCCAGGCATCCCGTGCTCCAACTTTTTAAGATTTTATTTCTCTATTTGAAAGAAAGAGAGCACGTGCACATGAGCAGGGGGAGGGGCAGAGGTAGAGAGAGTGAGCATCCCAAGCATATTCCCTGCTGAGCATGGAGCCTGAGATCATGACCTGAGCTGAAATCAAGAGTCAGAAGCTTAACCAACTGAGCCACCCAGGGGTCCCTCAACTTTTAAAAAATAAAATGTTACAGATGCAGTTAAAACCTTCTGTAGATTCTATCCCATTCCATTCCTCACCTTCTGCCTCCCATGTATGCACTATTACACACCCACTGTTTTTCCTCTTGTATCTTCTTATGATTTTATTATATACAAATGTGTGATAAAATGCAGTGCTGACATGTATTTTTAAATTTTTTTTAAAGATTTTATTTATTTATTCATGAGAGAAACAGAGAGAGAAAGAGAGAGGCAGAGACACAGGCAGAGAGAGAAGCAGGCTCCATGCAGGGAGCCTGACATGGGACTCGATCCCGGGTCTCCAGGATCACACCCTGGGCTGAAGGCGGCGCTAAACCTCTGAGCCACCTGGGCTGCCCTGTATTTTTAAATTTTATATAAATGATGTCATACTGTCTTTCAATGTTGAGAGTTACCCATGTTCACTGACTTAGTTTAAGTTCATTCATTTTGATTGTTGTATAGTGTTCTTTTATATGAATATACTGCAATTTATTTATCTATTTTACTATGAATGGATATTTAGATGTTTTCTAATCATTCACTGTTGCAAATGGTGTTAGATTAAATATTATTTTTAAAAATATTTTATTTATTTATTCATGAGAGACACACAGAGAGAGGCAGAGACACAGGCAGAGAGAGAAGCAGGCTCCATGTAGAGAGCCCGATGTGGGACTCGATCCCAGGAGCCCGGGATCGTGACCCAAGATAAAGGCAGATGCACAACCACTGAGCCACCCAGGTGCCCCAGAATAAATATTCTTTTACCTATTTTCTTGGACATGTGTATGAGAGTAGCTGAGGATTGTGAAGCTGCACACCTTCAAACTAAATACGTATTTCTAAATTACTCTCAAAAGTGTGCCAATTTAAGCTCCCACCAGGCATATGGGGCTTCAACTATTCCACATCCATACCGGAACTTGAGATTACCAGAGAGTTTCACATTGTTTTTTCTGATATAATACATGAAAATGCTGGCTTGGTTATAATTTGTTTCTGTATCTCTTTGATTACAAGTGAATTTGAGCAGTTTTGCTTCACATTAATTAAATTTCTCCTTTGACTTGACTATTCATATCCTTTGCCCATTTTACTTTTGAATTGTCTTTATCCTATTTTGAATTTTTCCTTTGTGGATTGTGTGAAATAGGTATGTAGTTTTATTTCTTTCATGGGACTGACCAGTTTTTCCACCACCAATTACTGAAGAGTCGTGCTTTCTGCATTGGTGTATAACACCCTATAGCGTTTTCATGTATGAATGGTTCCGTTCTGCAATTCTTTATTTGGTGCTATTGATCTATTTTCCTATCATTAAACTAATATTAATTACAGTAGCCACAATCCTCATTATTATAGCTTTATAATAAGCTTTCTTACATGGTTGGGGAAATTAATTATCTTGTTCTTTTTCTTCAAAACATCTTTTCATATAAGCTTTAGAATTTACTTGTCAAAACACTAGAGAGTTTGATTGGAATGACAGTGAGTTCAGAGATTAACTGGAGAAGAATGAACATTCCTTTTTTTTTTTTTTACAGTATTGACTCTTCTAATGAATACGATTCATCTCATGTTTTTATGTGTCTTCTTTTACTTCTTTTTAAAAAAAGATTTATTTATTTATTTTCTTTTTTTAAATTATTATTTTTTATTTATTTATGATAGTCACAGAGAGAGAGAGAGAGAGAGAGAGAGGCAGAGACATAGGCAGAGGGAGAAGCAGGCTCCATGCACTGGGAGCCCGATGTGGGATTCGATCCCAGGTCTCCAAGATCGCGCCCTGGGCCAAAGGCAGGCGCCAAACCGCTGCGCCACCCAGGGATTCCCCTATTTATTTATTTTAAAATGAGAGAAAAAGAGCATGTGGGCACACAGCAGGAGGGGCAGAGGGAAAGAGAGAATTTCCAGCAGGTTCCAAGCTGGGTGGGGAGCCCCATGCAGGGCTAGATCTCATGACCTTAAGATCATGACCCGAGCCAAAACCAAGAGCTGGATATGTACACAACTGTGCTCCCCAGGCACCCCTGACAGTGTTTTGGTTTTTTATTTTTTTTATTTTTTTTATTTTTATTTTTATTTTTATTTTTTTTGTTTTGTTTTGGTTTTTTAAAAGATTGTATTTATTTGAGAGAGAGTGAGCACAAGTGGGGAGGGGTGCAGGGGGAAGGTAGAGGGGAAGGGAGAAGCAGACTCCCTGCTAAGCAGGGAGCCAGACCCAGTGCTCCATCCCAGGACACTGAGGTCATGACCTGAACTGAAGTCAGACACTTAACCGACCCAGCCACTCAGGTACCCCCTGAGAGTGGTTTTATAGGAAGAATTTTATCCTTGGGGTCAATGTATTTAAAGGCTAAAATCTATCCAGGCTTAGGCTTCCTAGTTCTCTTCAGTTAGTTTTGATGAGTTAAACTTTTCTAGAAAAATTTTCCATTTCATGTATGTTTTCAAGTTTATTTACATAGACTTCTTCATAGCACTTTCTCACTATTTCAGTTTCTGCTTTATCTGTAGTCATATCCTTTTCCTTATTCCCAATATGCTCCTTCGTGCTTTTTCTCTTATTTATCTAATTAGTTCTGCCAGAAGCATGACTACCTCGTTAATCTTTTTAATTTAATTTTAATTAATTTATTTTTTTAAGATTTTATTTATTTATTCATGAGAGACACAGAGAGAGAGAGAGAGAGAGAGAGAGAGAGAGGCAGAGACACAAGCAGAGGGAGAAGCAGGCTCCATGCAGGGAGCCTGATGCTGAACTTGATCCTGGGTCTCCAGGATCACACCCTGGGCCGAAGGCAGGCACTAAACCGCTGAGCCACCCAGGGATCCTATCATTAATCTTTTTTAAAAATCAACTTCTTTTTTTATTGATCTATTCTGTTTGTCTTCTGCATTGTTAGTCTCTGCTCTCTATTTCCTTCCTTCTACTTTCTTTGGGTTTACACTGTTGTTCTCTTCATTTATTAATTCCAGCTCACTAACTTCTGTTTTTTTCTTCTTTTTTAATGTGACACTTAAGGCTATAGATTTTCTTCTAAGAACGCCTTAGTCTTCGGCCCACAAATTCTGATGTCCGATATATTCATTATTTTTCAGCTATAAGGATTGTCTATGTTATTACTTTTTTTTGACATTGGCATTATTTAAGAGTGTGTTTTTATTAAGAAACATTTTAAACATACAATGAACAATGACGTCCAAAATCTTTCAAAATTTTGCCCATTTTGTTGGTATGTGTTTTTAAATTTCCAAATGTATGAAATTTCTACTGCCCTTTTTTGTTAGTTTCAGTAATTACGTGCACTTAACTGCATTATGTTCAGAGAGTACATCCTGCGGATGATGTTGATTATTTGCTATCTGTTCAGATTTTTATTTCAGCCTCCTCTGCGATGTGTCTTATATACGTTCCATGTATGCTTGGAAAGAATGAAATTTATCCAATATTGTCGAGACCACCTTTAAGCAACAAGTTTGAACAATGGAAACTTGATCAAGACAGAAGGCCACCCACCTGCCACCAACCGCTGAGCTGAATGCAAACAGGCTCAGTAAGCAACTCGCCTGGAAATCACCACAGGCCCTAACTGACCAATTACAACCAACCAGGCAGAGTTCCTCAGATTACCAAAAAAGAGAAAATTCCATACATCCCCATACTCCCTCACTCGGCTGCCCGGTAGCCGTGGCCCCTTACCACTACCTCTTCACAGTCAGTCTCTTCTTTGCCGTCCTGCCTCCAGCACTGTGTTCAATAAGCTTTGAACATTTTTGTTCTGCCTCTGGTGAATTCTTTCACCACTCATACCAGTGGCCTCCACCTGATGGGGATGTCCCACAATCATTTGTTGCAAAGGTCTTTAAATGTCCATTTGATTAAGTTGAAAACATGCTACGTAGGTTTTCAAATACCTGTATTTTTTTCTATTTTTCCTCTGCTTACATGACAATTATGGAAAGAGGAGTATTAAAATTCCCCCTGATGTTTGTTGATTTCTCAGTTTCTCCGTGTAGTTTGGACAACTTTGCTTTGTATGATCTGAGATTTATGTTATGAGGTGCACACAAGCCTAGAGTTGCTATATCTTTCTGGAGAATTGTTTCTTTTTATCATTGGATAGTTATCCTCCTTGTCTTTAATGATGCTCTTGGCTTGACTGTGGAGCTTTCTCTTTGTTAGCATTTACCTGGAATATCCTTTCCCATCTTACCTTTGCAAACTCTTGATGTCCTTATATTTAAGTTTCTTGCTCACTGACCAGAGACACATAGGTTATCCTGGAGGCCCATTCCCTCCCTCTAGGTTTAATCTCAGTGAAATACATCAGTGGAAGGACAGGCTGATACCACATCTCAGGAATGCCACCTTCTCTTCCCAGTGCATCCATTTCTTCAATCCAGAAGCTCCCAGGACACCCGGCTGGTTCAGTCAGTAGAGCGTGCGACTCTTGATCTGGGGGTTGATTCCAAGCCCCACATTGGGTGTAGAGATTGCTTTCAAAAAATGTTTTTGAATAAAAACAAAGAGTTCCCATTGTTATATAGTAAATTAGATGTCCTTGTCTCGCCTTCCAGCTTCACTGGAAACACGTAGAATGATAAAGAGGGAGTTCCTTTCTTTCGATTTTTGGACACATTTACCATGCCCCCACTTACGCACATCTCTCTGTGGGATAATGAGAGACGGGAAGATCATGCACTGTCGGCTGTTCTCTGCCTCTAAATTTCCTCAATGAAGAGTAATTTTTCATCACATGCAAGTACTGGTATAATTAGCTTGCTCAGGCTTCTGTAATAAAGCACTATTGACTGACTGGCCTAAACAACAAAAATTTATCTTTTCACAGTTCTGGAGGCTGGAAGAAGTCCATGATTAAGGCTCCTGCCGATTCAGTGTCTGGTGGGAGGCCTCTTCCTGTCTTTGCTCACCATTCCTTTCTCTTGTTTTTTTCATTGTATATCTTTTCTCTGGGATTATTTTCCTTTGGCCTGAAGGACATCCCTTAATAATAGATTTTTCATTGAGGTTCTTGGATTGATAAACTCTATTTTTTTTTGAAAAAAAATTCTTGATTTCATCCTTACACTCTAACAACAGTTACCTGGATATAGAGTTTTTTGCAGCAGCTTGAAAATACTGTTCCACTGCATGGTGGCTTCTACTGCTCTTGAGATGTTTGCTGTTAGTCTAATTGTCATCCTTGTGTTTAATTTCCTTTTTCCTTTGATTACTTTTCTATGATAGGATATGCTGCAATTACACTACTGCATGTCTATGGATTTTTGTTTAACCTTTTTGTTTGTTACTCCTTATGATTCTCAAATCTATGGATTCATGTCTTTCATTATTTGGTAGTGACAGTTCTCAGCCACTATCTCCTAATGTTATAGACAATTTGAAAAGCTTCATTATATACTTCTAGGTTTTCATACTTATCTTGCAGGGGACTTCTAGTAAATGCATATATGTGTATAAAACAGTGAGAACACTCATTTTCCTCTAGTATAAATGCTTTAATACTTGGCATCTGAGCAACAGGTCCATAATTTCTGATGTCTGTGATAGGCAGGTTACCACAGTGCTGCCTGCTTTAGCCTCCTTGTAAACAATGATATCCATGAAATCATGGTTTTGATGTCCTAGCACATATTATTAATCCTAGCACATGATTATTGAAATGAAATAATTGGGCAGCCCCGGTGGCGCAGCGGTTTAGCGCTGCCTGCAGCCCGGAGTGTGATCCTGGAGCCCCAGGATCAAGTCCCATGTTGGACTCCCTGCATGGAGCCTGCTTCTCCCTCTGCCTGTGTCTCACTGCCTTTCTCTCTGTGTGTCTCTCATGAATAAATAAATAAAATCTTTAAAAAAATGAAATAATTCATCTATGAGACAAATAATTAAAATAACCTAATGTCCTCTGCATGCCCTTGGGAAATTTTGGCATTAGCTGAAACACAACACCATTTGGAAGAGTGACCAGTGAGGTTGATCTGTGGGCAATGGGAGCCACTGAATATATTTAAGCAAGTGAGGAATATAATCAGGAGTTGTTTCCAGAAAGATCATGTGAGCCATAGATATTAGAGAATGAGGTATCAAGGTATTGATTCTGAAAGCAAGAAGATAACATGGAGTGGCACAGAGAAAATGATGAGCTTTTGTATTAGCTCTGACTGTTGTTAGCCTGCTCAGGGTCCATAGTTTTCAGGGCAAATTTAGAGCTTTTGCTAAATATAAGTGAACATTCCAATCCCTCATCCAATTTAGGGGCTCCTCTCTTGCTCTTAGTTTAGGCCAGACCCATGGTTTGGGAACTACCAGTGGGTGAAGGTGTGGTCTATTTTTGTTCTACTTTTTCCTCACCAATGTTCTTGGCTTCTTTAGGGTTGGACACAATGGTGCAGAAGGGATTAGAAGAAAAGAAGCAAAGGCTGTTTCTCGTATCTGATGTTTGTAATTCTCTTTGACTACTTAATGGATGGCAGGCATCCAGTGCTGGCTCTTTCACAGAACACATTAGTGCGGTCTTTGGAACTCCCACTGGATGTCCTGACACAGCACTGTTGCTAGCCTGTATCAGTTCCATCCTCTGGTCTATCACCCACAGCCTCTTTCTGGTGGGATCTTCTAACCCAAGCAGACAGTTCTCTTAGATGAGGTTCTTTCAAGGAAATCCTTTCCTAGCTACTTGCCATGGTATCCACTTGGTCCATAGGAAACATTGCACATACTTACTCTAGAATGAATGACTGTTCCCCAGAACAGCAGAATGCTCTCACTGCTGCCTTTTAACTCCTTGCCCTGACTCCATGGGCACCTCTAGCTCGACAATCTACCCTATGAGTTTTCCAGGGGACAGTTAGGCACCAGTTTCTACTTTCATCCTGTATATGACCCAATTTCCTCGTGACATATTCTCCCAAAAATGTTATGTTCTATTATGGTAGCAAAACTCGCAACTGGAAAATCAGATACCAATCTTCCCTCTTGTAAATAGTATTAATCTCTCTAAGTGGATCCATTGGGACCCCTTCTTTTGCTTTAGAGATAGGAGAGGAAGCATGTTACAAAACTTTCTACTCACATGGATTCTCTTACTACCAAGAGTCTCATTAATGAATCTCTTCTATAGAAGTTGGAAATGGGGAAGGATATTGATTGTTACAGATCAGATTGTAGCCTATTAGTCCTGCATGGATATGTCTAATATGTCTCTTAAATATAGATACACTTGTCACCCATTGTCCACAGCATTGAGGCTTTGGTTTGAAATTTTGAGACAAAATCTTATTCCATATCCTGTGAAATGGGCAATGGGTGTCCAAGGAAGAGGAAGGTATGAGGAGAGAAAACACAGATACATTTTTCAGCCTTACAGTTTGTCTAGAACTCTAGTGGCCTGCCCAAGAGCCTCAGCAAACCACCTTAAGTAGTAGCTTTGGCTCATTGGCTTGTTTGGGCTGTGGCTGCCTGAACTTTACTCTAGCTAGTGCTCATAGGCTCTAATGATTGCAGTTTTATCCCTTTGCATCATTGGTAGCATATTTGCATCTGCATGGAGTCAGTCTACATCTTTCCTGGGGTTCATTAGGGATCATCGTGATGCTTAATTTCCTGTCATGTCAGTTACTATCTAATATTCTTTCAAAATGAGCTTAGATAAATATTCATACACCTAAATTTGGGTGTTGTTTTCACTTCTAAGTTGTATCCCTTACAGTAAATCCATTTTAAGCCGGTAATGCCTGTCTACTCTCTCCAAAATGAACATTTAGTGTATTCCTCTTTGCTATGTGCTGTCCATATAGTGGCATGCGCTTGAGGTGCCATGGGGGAAAACTTGGGGTTTACTTTTTTTTTTTTTTTTACTGCTTTATTTGATTTTTGAACATTATAGCAGTAGCCCATGGTTCTAATAACAAATGAAATTACATGGAACAAACATATATAAAACGTAAAGCTGGGGTGCCTGGCCAGCTCAGTTGGTAGAGTATGCAACCCTTAATCTTGAATGGCAAGATCAAGGTAAAAAATAAAATATGAAAAAAGAAAAGGGTAAAGCTAATCATCTCCTCTGTTTTCACTTCTGTCCCAATATCATTTATTCACTGCCATTCCCCCCGGAATAACCAACTTTAATATTTTGTTGACACATATACAAACATATATTCAGATACACTGGGATTTCTTTATCTGTTACCTAGAAAAATAACCAAACTCCATGTCATTCAAAATTTTTGAAGATTTAATGCTATGTCCCAATTTTAAGTACCCTCAGTCTGTGTATTCCAACTTACTTTTTTTCATTTGACAGGTTATCATAGAGTTCTCTACAAGTTAGTAGATAAGTATCTACAACAATATTTTCTTTTTTTTTAAAGATTTTATTTCTTTATAAATTAGAGAGAGAGAGAGAGAGAAAGGTGGAGACACAGGCAGAGGGACAAGCAGGCTCCATGCAGAGAACCCAACGTGGGACTCGATCCCAGGTCTCCAGGATCAAGCCCTGGGCCGAAGGCAGGTGCTAAACTGCTGAGCCACCTGGGCTGCCCAATATTTTTAAATTTATACATAATCTCTCTCATTCACACACACACATTATTTTACATAGCAGAGTTTATATATACTAAGGTATGTTCATTTTATTTAGTCTTTCCACCTTATCTATTTGCATTATCTCCCTGTCCCTTCCCCTACTCTTCTATTCCTCTTCCCTACCCCTTTTCCCTTTAGGGAACTTGTTTGAACAATACGATGCATATTTTTCTGTGGTTTTCTCCAGACTCATGTAACTATACGCATATACATAGATTTAAAAACCATTTTTTGCTTTGCAAAAATGAGATATTATACATGCTGCTCCCTACCTTAGTTTTCTCATGCAATAAAACCTCATCAAAATCTCTTTATGTTGACTGGAAGAATGTTAACATGTTCTTCATGGCTGCGTAATATTTCAGAGTGTGACTGCATGTTACATACCCATCCATTCCTCTCTCAATGGACATTCAGTTGGTTTCAATATTTTTCACTATGGATGACACTGCAGTGAACATCCTTGTACATATACCTTGGGGACTTTTACTTCTAGGAAATAGATTTCCAAAAGACTGTGGGATTGAAGATATGTGTATAGATGTAATTTTAATTACTATTGCCAGATTCCTTTTCTAAAAGACTTTACATTTCCATCAGAAATGTATGAGAGTAATTCTTTCTCCCAGTTCCAACCAGAAATAGGTACTAACCCTCCTTTTAATTTTTGACAATCTAATGAGTTAAAGAAAGTATTTTATTGTTATTTTATTTTGCATTTCCCTGACCCCTGGTGAATCTGAGCATCTTTGCATATGTTTTTTGGCAATTTGTATTTGCTCTTCTATGAACGTACTCTGCCCATTTAGGGAGTGTGTGTGTGTGTGTGTGTGCATGTCTTGGGAGGGTCTTCTTATCAATTTGTTATAGTTCTTTGTATATTATAGACATTAGCTCTGTTCTAGTCACAAGCGCTGTATGTGTTCCTACTCCATCATTTATTTGTTGAATTTGTGTTTGCTATAGTTTGCCATTCAAAAGGTTTTTAATTTTTATATTGCTAAATACGTCTTTTTGACAACTGGAATCTGGATTTCCTATCTTAGTTGAGAAGAGCTTTTACTCTAAGTTCATATGTTGTTGCCTGGCTATTTTTGTACAGTTTTTATTGTTTTATAATGTGTGTAGTATGAAACAGGATATGTCTGTATCTTTTTCCAGATGGATAACCAGTCATGCCAGCACCATATGGTAATAAACTATTCTTTTTCTCCAAATGGAAATACCATCTTTGTCTTGTATTAAGTTCACACATTCCCTGGGGCCTATTTCTGGACTCTGATGTTCTACTGACCTAATAATCTGGTCCCACACCAATGCCATAGAGATTTGATAGCAGTGGCCTTATGTTTGCATTCTGATATCTCATGACAGAAGTTCTCTGTCACTATTCTTTGCTTTTATATAATTTTAATGTTCTTGATCTATCTTCCATTATGAGCTCTAAGACGTTTTGATCCAACATTCTTCACATTCATTAAAAAAAATCCAGTTAGCATTCTAATGGGAATTGCATTGAATTTGTATCTTGCTCTTGAGAGGTTGCCATTTTAAAAATGTCTTCTCGTTCCAAGACTGTGGTAAATCTTTCCTTTTGTTCAGATCTTAAGACCTTCAGTAAGACTTTTACTTTTCTTCATTCAGGCCCTATGCTTTTGGAAAAAAAAAAAAGCTACATATCTTCAATAACAAATGGTATTTATTTCTCTCATTTTTAGTGCCCTTTGAGAAAAAAATTCGGCAGTTATTTTATATTGAAATTTTAACTGAGATGATTGTGGGTTTGCATGCAGTTGTAAGAAATAACACAAAGAGATCTTGTGTGCCATTTACCCAGTTTCCCTGATGGTAACATAGTGCAGAACTAAAGTGCAGTGTGAAAACCAGGGCATTGATGTTGTACAATCGACCAATTGTGTTCAGATTTCCCCAATTTTATCTGTGTTTATTTATTTGCATGTGTACATATTTTGTTCTATATAATGCTATTACGTGTGTAAGTTTGTGTATCCACTATCATGGTCAAAATACTCTAAAAACTAGGGGGGAAAGATACTGAATAATTCTGTCACAACCAAGATCCTTCATATTTCTCTTTTATAACCATAGATACCCATCTAGCCCCCCTTTTCCCTAACCTCTGGCAACCATAAAACTGTTCTCTATTTCTGTAATTTTGTCATTCCACAAATGAAATATGCATGGAATCATATAGTATGTAAGCTTTAGGAATTGGCTTTTTCCCCCCTCAGCATGATTCCCTGGAGTTTCATCCAAGTTGTTTTGCATGTATTAACAGTTCGTTCCTATTTATTTTTTTTAAGATTTTATTTATTTATTTATGAGAGATGCAGGGAGAGAGAGGCAGAGACACAGGCAGAGGGAGAAGCAGGCTCCATGCAGGGAGCCTGATGTGGGACTAGATCCCGGGGCCCTGGGGTCACGTCCCGGGCTGAAGGTGGTGCTAAACCACTGAGCCACCTGGGCTGCCCCAAGTTCATTCTTATTTATTGCTGAGTAGTATTCCATGGTGTGGAAGTACCACACTGTGTTCAATCATTCACCTATTGAAAGACAGTTGGGCTTCTTCCAGTTTTTTTGGCTCTCCGGAGTAAAACTGCTCTGGACATTCACATCCAGGTTTTTGTGTGAAGACAAGTTTTCATTTCTCTGGGATTCATGACCAAGAGTGCAATCTTGTATCATGTGATCCTACTGAACTCAGTTGTAGAAGGTTTTTTTATTTGTTTGTTTGTTTTTGGAGATTCCCCAGGGATTTCCTGTATAGACAATCATGTTATCTGCAAATGGGGATAGTTTTATTTCTTCCATTCCAGTTTGTATGCTTTTAATTTTTTTCTTGCCCTCCAGTAGTGACTAGACTTGCCAGTACTATGTTGAATAATAGTAATGAAAGTAGACATCCTTCTTATTTCCAATCTGAAGGAGAAAGCATTTGGTCTTTCACCATTAAGTATCATTTTAGCTATAGGATTTTGCAGATGTTCTTTATTAAGTTGGATAACTTTCCTCTATTTTTTTTTATCTTGCTGAGAATTGGTTTTATTTTATTTTTCATCATGAATGGGTATTGGACTCGGTCAAATGCCTTTTCTTTGTTAAATTATGTGATCATAATGATATTATGATTTTTCTTTTTTAGCCTGTTGATACAATGCATAACATTGATTCTCGAATGTTGAACCAACCTTGCATGCCTGAAATAAATCCCACTTTGTCGTGTTACTTAATTTTTTAAATAACATCTTGGATTCAATTTGCTAATATTTTGCTGGAATTTTTGTGTCTAAATAATACTGGCCTCATGATGTGAGTTGGGAAGTATTCCTTCTGCTTCTATTTTCTGAAAAAACTGTGTAAAACTGATGAATTCTTTAAATATTTGATAAAGGTCTTCAGTGGAGCCATCTGGGCCCGAGGATTTCTTTGGGGGGAAAATTTTAAATTAAAACTTCAATTTTTAAATGGCTATAGAATTATTTATCCTGTCTATTTCATCCTGGTTGGGTTTGGTAGTTGATAGTTTTTAAGAAATTAGTCCATTTATTTTAAATTGTCAAATTTGTGAAGATAAAGCTATTTATGGTATTCCCTGCAGGATTTGTAGTATCATCCCAGTTACTCTGTGTCATCTTTTTTAAAGTCTTAGTCTTGCTAAAAATTGCGATGTTATTGATTTTTTTTTTGAAGAACAAGCTTTTTTTGTTGATTTTCTCTGTTTTCTGATTTTCAATTTCATTAACTTTTTATTTATTTTTTATTTTTTAAAGATTTTATTTATTTATTAATGAGAGACACGGGTGGGGGGGGGCGGACAGAGACACAGGCAGAGGGAGAAGCAGGCTCCATGCAGGGAGCCTGACATGGGACTTGATCCTGGGTCTCCAGGATCAGGCCCTGGGCTAAAGGCGGCACTAAACCGCTGAGCCACCCGGGCTGCCCCTCATTAACTTTTTAAAAAGTAAGTTCTATTCCCAATGTGGGGCCTGAACTTACAACCCCAAGATCAAAGTCACATGCTCTACTGACTGAACCAGCCAGGCATCCCTGTATTTTGTTTTTTAACTTTCCTTTTACTTGTTAAAAAACTTATTTTGCTCTTCTTTGTTCTTCTCCTTCCTCTTCTTCCTCTTTTTTTCTCCTTCCACTTTTCTTCTTCTTCTTTTGATTTCTTGAGGTAGGAACTTAAATGACTGATTTAAGACCTTTATTTGCTTCTAGTGTAAATGTTTAGTACTCTAAATTTTCCTCTCAGCACTGCTTTAGAAGCATCCCACAAGTTTAATATGTTATATTTTTATGTTCCTTCTGTTGTTTCTATTTTTAAATTTTGGGTTGTGACTTCCTCACTGACCCTTAGGATTTTATTTTTAAAGATTTTACCTATTTATTTGACATGGAGAGAGAACTAGCACAAGCAGGGGAAGTGGAGTAGGAGAGGGAGAAGCAGACTCCCCACTGAACAGGGAGCCCAACTCAGAGCTTGATCCCAGGAGCCTGGGACCATGACCTGAACTGAAGGCAGATGCTTAATTGACTGAGCCACTCACATGCCTCTGACCTATGGGTTTAGAATCATGTTGCTTAATTTCTCCACGTTTTCCTGTTGTTTTTCTGCTACTGACTTCAATTTGATTCTAATATGGTAAAAATTACACTATATTTCTGTTATTTAGAGTTGGCTAAGCTTTGTTTTAGGGCCCAAAATACAGTTTATCTTGGTGAGTGTTCCATGGGTACTTGAGAACAAAATGTATATTCTGCTATTATTGGGTGAAATATTCTATGTATTTCAATTAGCTCCATTGGTTGATTGACTGTGTTCAGATCTCCTATATACTGGTTGCTCTTTGGCTTGTAGTCCTTAGAGTTGCTGAGAGAGAGAGTGCCTTTTTTTAAGTTCATTATTGGTTATTTTATAGAGTTGCTATCGTGAAAGAATTTTTTCCTTATTTCCATTTTCTGGCACTTATTGGTAATATTGAGCAAAGTCATTGGATCTTTTTTTTTTTAAGAAAGATTTTGTTTACTCATTTGAGAGAGAGAGAGAGAGCATGTGTACAAATGAAGTCAGTAGCAAAAAACTTTACCTAGTCTTTTCTAATGTTTATATCATTTTTTTCATTGAACAGCACCTCAGGGATGCCTGGGTGGCTTAGCAGTTGAGCGTATGTCTTCGGCTCAGGACATGACCCCAGATTCCCCGGATTGGTCCTTCATTAGGCTCCCGGCAGGCAGCTGCCTCTTTCTCTGCCTGTGTCTCTGCCTCTCTCTCTGTGTCTTTCATGAATAAGTAAATAAAATCTTTAAAAAAAAAAAAAGAATAGCACCTCAAAGAAAGCATTGAATGCTACTTGAAATTGTGAACAACCCTGCCTGGATTCTAAGTATAATCGACATGGTTTTAGTATTTAACATTTTACAATAGTATTTGCTAATTTGGGATAGTCTTTGTTATATAATCCATTCTTTTGCAAATCTACCTTCTTTAAAGTTTTATTACCAAAAAAGTAAAAATAAAAATAAAGTTTTATTTCCATTGGCTGCTGCATATTATCAAATACCTTTTTTTTGTTTGTTTTTGGTTTTGTTTTTTTATCATTTTTTTTATCAAATACCTTTTAAGCAACTAGATGTATGCTTCTTCCCTTTAATTTATGGATGTAAAGAATTATATTGATGAATTTTCTTAAATGTAATCACTTTTGTATTCCTAGATTAAACTTTACTAGGTCAAAACTCACTGGGTTTATTATTTATTTATTTATTCATTCATTCATGAGAGACAGAGACAGAGAGAGGCAGAGACACAGGCAGAGGGAGAAGCAGGCTCCATGTAGGGAGCCCGAGGTGGGACTCCATCCCGGGTCTCCAGGATCAGGCCCTGGGCTGAAGGCAGCGCTAAACCGCTGAGCCACCCGAGCTGCCCACTCACTGGGTTTATAAGTAAGATTAGTCTGTAGTCTTCTTTATTGCAACATTCATCAGGTTTGGTATTAAAATTATGCCAGCATGGGGCACTGGGGTGGCTCAGTCGATTCAGTGTCTGGCTCTTGGTTTCCACTCAGGTCATGATCTCAAAGTCTTGAGATTAACCCCGGGGTCAGGCTCCATGCTCAGTAGGGAGCCTGCTCCTCTCCTCCCTCTGTCTCTGCCCCTCCGAGAGCACTCTTTCTCTCAAATAAATAAAATAAATCTTTAAAAAATCTTTACGGTTATGCCAGCTTAATAAAATAAATTGGTAAGATTTTTATCATTTCTATTGTCTTAAAATGTTTAAATGATACTGGATTTATCAATTTTCAACATTTATAGAACTTGGCTTTTTTAGTATTTTTATTTTTTAAAAAGATCTTATTTATTTATTCATGAGAGACATAGAGAGAGGTGGAGACACAGGCAGGGAGAGAAGCAGGCTCCATGTAGGGAGCCCAATGCTGGGCTTGGTCCCAGGACCTCCAGGTCACACCTTGAGCCAAGGCAGATGCTCAACCACTGAGCCCCTGGGGGTTGCCCTGAATTTGGCTCTTTTAAATAACTAGTTACTTTGGGATCCCTGGGTGGCCCAGCGGTTTGGCGCCTGCCTTTGGCCCAGGGCGTGATCCTGGAGACCCGGGATGGAATCCCACATCAGGCTCCCGGTGCATGGAGCCTGTTTCTCCCTCTGCCTGTGTCTCTGCCTCTCTCTCTCTCTGTGACTATCATAAATAACTAAAAATTAGGGATCCCTGGGTGGCGCAGCGGTTTGGCGCCTGCCTTTGGCCCAGGGCGCGATCCTGGAGACCCGGGATCGAATCCCACGTCGTGCTCCCGGTGCATGGAGCCTGCTTCTCCCTCTGCCTATGTCTCTGCCTCTCTCTCTCTCTCTGTGTGACTATCATAAATAAATAAAAAATTAAAAAAAAAATAAATAAATAACTAAAAATTAAAAAAAAATAACTAGTTACTTTTACAATGTCTTATGGTGACTTTCAATTTCTTCTGTGGTTAATTTGTGTTATATCATCTCAAGTTTATATATATTTGTTATTTCTAAATAGTTAATTTTTCTTTTTTATTCCTAGTCTGGCCTGTTTCTCATTTTTCTTTAATAAGGCTCTACTAAGAATTTATTGGCTTTATTATTCTTTCTAAAAAACAGCTTTTGGGGATCCCTGGGTGGCGCAGCGGTTTGGCGCCTGCCTTTGGCCCAGGGCGCGATCCCGGAGACCCGGGATCGAGTCCCACGTTGGGTTCCCGGTGCATGGAGCCTGCTTCTCCCTCTGCCTGTGTCTCTGCCTCTCTCTCTGTCTCTGTGTGTGACTATCATAAATAAATAAAAATTAAAAAAAAATTAAAAAAAATAAAATAAAATAAAAAACAGCTTTTGAATTTATTTATCCTTTCTACTAATTTTTTTCTATTTCAGTATGTTCAGCTTTATATTATCCTTATAGTATAATATCTTTACACTTAACTCCATCTTTGTACTTTGGTTTATTTAGTTATTATTCTAATTTCTTAGTTAATTTTTATTTATTTTTTTCTTAGTTAATTTTTAAATTAACTAATTAGAATTTCTTTTTTTAAAAAATGTATTTATGATAGTCACAGAGAGAGAGAGAGAGAGAGAGAGGCAGAGACACAGGCAGAGGGAGAAGCAGGCTCCATGCACCGGGAGCCCGACGTGGGATTCGATCCCGGGTCTCCAGGACCGCGCCCTGGGCCAAAGGCAGGCGCTAAACCGCTGCGCCACCCAGGGATCCCCTAATTAGAATTTCTTAATTCTAATTTTGTTCTTTCATTTTTGTTTCTCTTCCTTGACGATGATGACACTTAGTTTTTCTCTGAGTTCAGGTTTTGCTGTATTCCTTAGCTTTTGTTCTGAAGTGTTCTTTTCAAAGTGTTTTAGATAGTTCAGGATAGGAGTGATATTAAGAATATTTAACAACCAGTGTTTGTGAGCACCCACCAAACAGGATGGATGTTAGTCATTAATGTCAGTATAGCTTAATCAGCGCACATTGAAGAATATCTAATGCCATTTATAATTTCAATTTTTATTACCTCTTTGGACCGAAGATAATCTAGGAGTGTGTTGGTGTATTTATTCACTTCCAAGTTGTTATATAATTCTACTTCATAAATTAGTATAAGAATTAAATGAATTGTTACATGTCAAGTACTTAGAGCAGCACCTGACATAATAAATTTTTAAACAATGCTGCATATATATTGCTAGGTATTTTTACTCTGAGTCACTTTTTAAAAAAACATTATTTCATGGATTAAGGGATATATGTCTTTTTTTTAAAGGAATGTAAGGGTCTATGTATGTTTATTAAATCTAGTGCATTGATTTATTTGTTCTAATTTCTTTACTTATTTTAAAAAATATTTTAATTAATTAATAATTAATTTGAGAGATCTTGCAGGAGCAGGGGGAGGAGCAGAGGGAGAGGGAGAAGTACACTCTGCTGAGCAGGGAGCCTGATGTGGGGCTTGATCCCAGGACTTCAATCAGCATCATGACCTGAACCAAAGACAGATGCTCAAATGACTGAGCCACCCAGGCACACCTAATTCCTTTACTTATTTTTGTTTATTTTCTTCATTTCTGTAAAGGGAATGTTAAAATTTCTCAACATAATTGAATTTTCGTCAGATTTTCCTTGTGTTTCCCTTATTTTTTATTTTATTTGGATGGTGGTTTTAAAATATATTTGCAGATTTTTTGACCTTTCTAATTCCCCTATCTTTGAATGTGGACTGGATTTAGTTACTTGTTTCTAATAAACAGAACAATAGTGCGTAACCTCTGAGGCTCCACCTGGCTCTTGAGGATATTCGGCTCTGGAGGAAGCCAGCCACACTATCATGAGGACACTCCAGCAGTCCTTGGAGAGCTGATGCACAAAGGAACTGAGGCTTCTGACCGGTAGCCACCCAACTTGCTGGCCAGGTGAGTGACTGACTCAGTTTGGATGCAGATCCTACAGCCCTAGTTGAGCCTTCAGAAGAGTGCAGCCCTGGCCCACGTCATGAGTTCATCTTCAAGAGCCTTTGGGCCAGAGCCTCCTAGCTAAGCCATGCTTGACCCACAAACATTGTGAGAGATAATAAATGCTTAGTGTTGTTTCAAGCCACTAGGGTTCGGAGTAATTTGTATATAGTCATAGAGAACTAATACTGTGTATATAAGCTCCATTCAGATTAATTTGTTATTTAACGCTCTTTCCCAAGTCTTTTACTCAACTGGTAGTACGTATGATATTTTTCTGAATCCTTTTGTATGTATTTCCAAACTAACAGGTAAGTGATAACTTGCCTGGAATTCTTGATTTTCGGTACTTTTTTCCTCAGTACTTTGTAGTTTTTGCCACCGGCTTTCACCCTCCAGAGTTGAAGATAAATCATGTACTTGTCTGATTCTTTTTCTTTATAATTTACCCATCCCCCCTCAAACTTGTAAGATTTTCCCTTTCTCTTGAAGTTCAAAAATGTTACCGGTATATGCCTGGATATTAGAAAGCCTCCTGAATTTGCAGACGCTGGTCTTTCTTTAACACAAAAAATTTTCAAAATATTTTCAGAAAATATTTTCTTCTATTATTACCTCTCCTCCATCTGCTCCTTTTTCTCCTTCTAGAACCACTCCTTTAGGGTCTGTATTCCAAATCTCTTGTCTTTTTTGTTTGTCTGTTTATTATGATTTCTATCTCTTGGTATTTTTGCTCTGTCACTTTGAGATCTTTCTTCCACTAAATTTTCCATTAACTTGGGTCTCAAAAATGAGACTTCATTTTATTAAATTTTTAGTGTGAAAATCATGGTTTGGTTTGATTTATCTTCAGAGTGTCTCTTTTATGTTGCACTGAAGTCTCCTTAGGGTCCTTATTACTTTTGGTGTGCAATTACTATCTGTCTTTTCCCACTGCTCTACTTCATAAGGCAACTCAGTCTGATTGTGTGATTTGCACTCTCTTTCTTTCTGGTTGTAGGCCTCTTGGGAATAGCTGAAGTATCAGTGGCCCTCAGAGAGTGGAAGGGACATGGTGTCTGATTGTATGATAGTTTAGTGGCAGAGACATCCTCGGGAAGGAAGGAAGCCCTGCTGCTCTGTGATCTTTTAAACCTCTGGCTTCAGTTTGGTTCCTTCCCAGTTCCTTGGGGTCAAGGAGAATATGCACACTTACACAGGGCAGAAATCAACCTGCTGTTAGGCCAACTATATCCTGACACCATCAAGAGGTCCAAGTACCAAAAACCATGATTCTCAAGTCTTTGCATCAGGACTACCCTACCCTGACCCCCCGCTTCGGTCCTGCTCACAGGTGAGAATATATCACCTCAAGCCTCTGATTCCCACCGCCCAGGACCCTCCTGCCTTCTGAGTAGCAGGCAGATGGAGTTGGAATGTGTTTAGAGTTGAAAGTAGAGGGAATGTGAGAGACGTTAAGTGCCACCTTACTCTGGCATAAATTTGAAATTAATTATTTTTTATATCCATCCAGATCATCTTTCACTCTAAATGGATAATATGCAAATAAAGCCTTTGTGAGTCCTGTAAACATAAAAACATACTTGGAATTGAAAATTCAAGGAACATTTTATATATTCCCTACGGAATTCGAACTAACCAGATGATTTTTGCTTAAGCTCTCCGATGTGACTCTGTGTATGTAGACATCAAGCATGAGAAATGTCAAACCTGGCATGGAATCTCCACAAATGGAAGAATCTATGGCTTTAGAGTGGAATGGTTATTTGATCTCTATGCAAACCTCAGCATATTTCTTCTTCTTGTTTTTGTATCCTCTGGAAAGCTATAATTTGAATTTAAGAGCAGTAGTTAGGAGCAAAATGCTAATCAAAATCAGAAAACCATGTATTACGTGAGTGAGGCTCCTCAGCATCCATCTTTGAAGACTTGAAGCACTTTTTCCAACCCCAGCATTAGTCCTGCATACATCCCCAATTTCTTCTTGCAGACCTCAGGACTTCTCCAGATTGCTTCTCTTCTTAGCTATGACCAGTCTAATTTTTCTTCCAGAAATCTTTTTTTTTTTTTTTCCAAGTTTAGCCTAAGAGAGGGCTACTCTGGTTACTTTGGAAGCAAGCACACAAGCTTTTTCATTGTAAGGGTTTTCATTGCTCCACGTTGAGAACCAGAGGATTACACATAAACACACAGTGGAAGAGTTATAGAAGTTTAAGGATTTACCAAAAGTTATCTAAAATACATGTCCCAAGACCACAGTAAAATGTATCTGTGACTAGGAGGCCTTACTCAACCACTGTCTTTGGTTGCCTATGTTAAGAGTTGCAAGAGCAAGCTCTGGGAACCTCTTTCTTCCATTTTACATCACTTTTATAGCTTTGGCCACAGCTCGGCAAGATCTTCCCTTCCCTCCCACACCCTCAGCCCCTCTCTATTTCCACCAGGCTGAGATATTCCCATAATCTTAGCTGAGTAGAACTTCGTGTGGGCCCTTGCAGGTCATACAAACACCTACAGACATAGGAAGTGGGTCATTTACATCCCCAGCGAAGTTCCGTGTTTATAATCTTCACCTAGGACAAGTATCACAGACGGAAGGAACTATGAAGTCATTTGTCCTTACTTCTCAGTAATAGGTGCACATGGAATTCACAGCTCCAAATCTAAGTGGAATCATGTATGTTTGAGTAGAGGTTGAAAGAAAATTAAATTGATTATCACAAAGGTCTGGAAAATAAGACTATGTTAAGAAAGGTAGAGGGGTATCTGGTGCTGCAGTTGGTTGAAAGTCTGAGTCAACCAACTGCAGGTTTTGCCTCAGGTCCTGATCTTGGAGTTGGGAGATTGAGCTCAGGCTCTGGGCTCAGTGGGGAGTCTGCTTGAGACTCTTTCTCAAAAAAAAAAAAAAAAAAAAAGACTCTTTCTCCCTCTCCTTCACCCTCCCCCATAAATAAATAAATAAATAAATAAATAAATAAATAAATAAATATTTTCTTTATAAAAGTATAGTTTATCAACCTTAATACTGTTAACATTTTGCAATAATTATTTGGGGTGGAGAGGAGAGAGAGAGAGTAGAACATTCCTGTGCATTGCAGGATGTTTAGCAGCATGCCCAGCCTCTGCCCATTAGATGCTAGTAGCACCTCCCCTCCCGTTGTGACAACCAAAACGTCTGCAAACATTGCCAAATGTCCCCTGGGGGTGAAATAACTTCCCCATCCTGTTGAAAATGACTGGGTTAAAAGAGTTAAAATAATCAGCATCTAGAAGAGCTTTTAATTACAGTGTCCAAATATATGAAGGGCTCTCACACTGATGATAGTCATCAGTAGCTTTTTGTTTCCAGAACAGAAGAATTTCAGCCCAAAGGATTTGGATAAAACATAGTTGATTAATTTCTTGTGAAGCTTGTTATGTACTGACATGGGTTACTAAAAAGGAATGGAATTCCCTCCTCTGCCAATCTTTAAAATGAGATAAAATCTCTTATTTCTAGCTACTTCTCCTGCAATCATTCCTTAGAGGAGATGTGCTGGAAGACTTTTGAGACTGTATTCTTTTATCCAGCACCCTGCAGGAGCTGCCCCAGCTTCATGTAACATGACCAAACACCAGTACCACCCCATTGATCAAATAGGACTTTTCCAAGCAGACAAAATAAAGTGTGAGTAATTCTTACTATTCTGAGATTATTAGAAATGATACAGGAATCCATAAAATTATGCTTCAATATTTTCCTAAGTGATTTGGAAGAAATGTAATTAATTCTATGTTACATTTGGTGTTATCTTATTCTGAATTATGTATTCACTGTAAGTGCTAAGAAGAAGTATTGTTGGTACTTTTTCGGAGACACAGGATGAGAATGTGGAGTCTGTGTAAAAGGAGAGTTGATTGCTTAGAAAAGAAGCTACTAGAATGAGAAAGAAGTTGCTTGACACCTTTTTCAACTTATTTATACTCCTACCTCATTTCAGAAAGATTTAAAACTGATTTATACATAATCACCAAATTTTTAAACTCTTGAGTCCATAGTAATATTAGTGTTTAATAATGTATGAGAAAGAATTCTTGAAGCCTGTAATCCAGTTAGTGCTTCAAATTCTGGAAGTACAGTGAAGAACAATGATGCTTGGTGCATATCTTTGCTTTATGATAATAGCTCATTCATTTAAATATATGAACTAATCAAGTATCTTACTTGGTTTTTCAAAATTATTTTAATTCTTTATTGCATATAATCTTACATCCTGGAGACTTAGAAATAGTCTCAAATATATCAGGATTCTTTTTATTGCCAGTTACAGAAAACCTACTACAAACTAGTGTAAGGATAAAAATAAAACAAAACAAAAATGGAGAAGAGAGTTTACTGGATCTTGTAGCTTAGAAGCCCCACTCTAGAGCAGACTCCAAACATGGCTGGATCCTAGGCCTAAAAAAACCCACCACCACCAATAAAAAAAACCCAAAAAGGAATGGTTTTACTGTCATACTCCATTTAGCAAGATGGCTGCAGAATGAAAGGAGAGTCTACTTTCTTAGTGGCTGAAATGAAATTATGTGCCCATCCCAAACCAATCACTGTTGCCTAAGGAATGTGGTATTCTAACTAGGTAGGCTGGTTAGGTCACAAGCCATCCCTGGATTCGAGAATGGAGGCATATCCACAGAACCATGGACTGAGAGGAAGAATGGATGCCAAATACAAACCAGAATTATTATTGGAAGTAGAGCAAATGGATGTTAGGCAGTTGAGAACAAATGCCCCTCACATACATATTACTGGTATTTGGGTATTTCACCAAAACTCTTAGTTTAGAACACATTATCATTGTGATATTTGGTGATAACTTCTATTCAGAGTTATTGGAACACAGACTGTCAATAGTCTCCTATTATGCACCCTCTCTCTTTTCCCAGAGTAAAGGAATTTCTCTACAGGCACAAGGCTACCCGGAGTAAACACTGTTTTCCAGCTCCCTAATAGCATGTGACAAAGCTCTAACCAATGAGATGAGAACCAAAGTTCTAACAAGTAGAAGTGATATATACAATTTCCATGGCAAATCTTAAGAGGAAAGTGGATTAGGCTATTCTTTTGTAACAATATATATTTACTACATACTTAGATATTTATATCAATAATATATATTTTAATTTATTATATATTTTTAAGTGACATACTTTATTATATATTATATTAAATATATATAAATACATATAACCAACATTTCAAAGAGCAAGAGATCTTTAACAAGAAGACTTAAGATGATGGCTTTCTAGCTATTTTTAAAAGATTTTAGCATATTCCTTTTAACCACTGAAATAACATTTTAACCTCAAGGGGCATCACAGCATTTGACATTTTGCCAAACTACTACTAGCTTTCATGCTCTAAGGTGCCGATATTGCCCAAGAGGAGGGCATTCTCATTCTGCTTTTACATTCACTAGACTCCAGGTAGGAGTCACTGACTTAGTGGATGAGAAAGGAGATCTTTAAGAATTAAAGTGCTGTCATGGGAGATGGGCAGACTTGTTCTTGTGCAACAATAATAAAAGTTAACCACAAACCTCTCCAAATATGGCTGAGATTTCCTACTTTTGGAGGTGTTTAAAGAGACAGCGGATAATTATTCGAGATGCTGTTGAAGGGGCTGATGCCTTTCCATCACTAATTTGGATTTAAAGATTCACATTTATTTGAAAAGTGATTCTAGGAAATAAGAAGCTGGAAGGCCAGGAGGCTGTCTAGTTGCTTTGGAGTCAAAACTGTACAAAATGGCTTCATTATTTGGTTTGAAATATTTGGGTTTTGAAACACTGAGTCATCAGTATTAAAACATACTGAAAAAAAAAAAACGCCCAAGGACAAAACAAACAAACAAACAAACAAACAAACAAAAACAAATGTCACCATCTCAACCCAAGCTGTGCTGCGGTCAGCCTCTACAACTAGCCTATCATCTGGAATTGACTTTAAGTCATCGTCTTTAAGATTCGGGTCCTTCAATGATGCCTGCACTTGGGAGAATGAGCTTTCATTTAAGTTGGAGAATCAATGATTGATGAGGTTTAATGTGCTGACTTTTAGGAGTATCGTACTCAGGAAGGTTTAACTGAAAGGTACACGTTTCTAAAAAATTTTTCAAAATAAAATGTACAGCTCTTTAATGGTAGGATTTATGCCAAAAAGTCAATGCTAGCAGGTGGGATTGTGATCTTGTGTTTGCCTTTAGTAGGGACAGCCATCTTAGCAGCTCTTGTTTTTGGGGTTTTTTACAACGAGTTTGTTTAAATCAAGAGAGCCAAATAAGGGTTGCATATTACATTGAGCATATACGTCTCTCTTTTTTTGTTTTAAGTACCCAATGCAGGGCTTGAACTCATGACCCTGAGATCAAGACCTGAGCTGAGATCAAGAGTGGGATGCCACCCAAGCACCCCACTTATGGGTCTCTTTTAAACTCTGGGTTCCTCCTCTGTTTCTGTTGCTCTCCCTTTCTTTTTCTTGTCATTTTTTCCTGTTTTTCCAAGGTCTGAATTTTACTAATTGCATCCCAACCATGTTGTTTAAAAAACTCCTGTCTCTTACATTTTCTGTAAATTGAAACACCATGAGGCTCAATCAGATTTAGGTTCAATCTGTTGGCATGAATACTTTTGTGAGCGGTTTGTGTACTTTCATCAGGAAGCACAAAATATTTGATTGTCTCTTTCTGTGATGCTAAGATCAATCAGTGGATTCAGGCAAAGCCAGCAAATCATGCACCATCAAGTTCTCTGTCACTTTTTCGATGGCTTTTAGGGGCCACTGATGATCTTTGCTTACATCCATTATTTCATTAGAAGTCCCCACACGGTGATATCCTGATTCTAGCAGACCTGCTTCATTTATTAGCTAGAATATCTCTATAAAGGGAAACTTCATTTCATACACTCATGGTTGCCTTCACATATGGTTTGTACAGGAAAGACAGACAATTGTTTGATGCTTTCTTCTCATTTATAAGATTTTAGAATTATAAGTTGGCTCCTTAAAGAAAAATGCTATTTCTCACCACGCTCAACAAGGCCAAATGTGTGGGGGGGCAAATCTGTCACTACCTACCCAGAATTAGCACAGAAAGACTGGGGGCTTTCTAGACAAGACTGCCCCCAACCTCAGATCCTAGTTGCAAATTTCAGTACAACCACCAGCTAAACCCCAAGACTCAACCTTTATAGCTGACCTGCATGTACCCACCAACCTTTGTCCCACATTTTTCCTTAAGCTCTTCTCTCATGCGTATCTATTAACTCAGTCAAAGGACCCCATGGGCGTGACATCCCATGACGGAAGCCAAAACTATCCCTCGGGAAGTGACAACTACCAAGAGGAAGAGCTCTAGTGGCCCAGGTCTCCCAGACTAGTTTGAGCTAAACCCCCAATTTGCGCCTGCATGGATAGAACAAAGCAGTGACTTCTGCAATGACCCACAATTTTTTTAACTCGTTATGATACTAAAAATTTCAGCCCAAGGAGGAGCACAAGCCTCGTTTGCATATCGTACCGTGTGTGTCCTGGGCCTGTTTCCTTAAGGCCCGGGTGTCCCCTTATGCCCGCCCCTGCATGCAATGACCAATGAACACTCATCCTAACCCCAAATAAAAGGAACTCCTGTACCAGGGCTTCGGGAGTCATTCGGGGGCATCTCCTTATTTGTGGCACATGGTTTTCTCCGTGTGATAATGCCCGCGTGTAGTTGTGACAGGGACGCCCCACAGTGTGACCTTGGGTCACAGTGTTCAGTGGGCTGCAAGCCAGGGGCTCCCACACGTCCCCTCAGGTTTGGTAGGTCGCCGTCCTGGCTCACAGACCTCAGGGGAGCCCATACCCAATGGGCCTTCCGCAGGTGCCCCCGCCCCTGATGCTCATCCACCAGGACAGAGTCGCCTCCAGCTCCCTCCTCCCGGAGGCCGAGGCGGGTGGAAAGTTCTGACCCTCCAATCAAGTGGTTGGTCCTCCTGACAATCTGTCCTCCTAAACCCCACAGGTAGGGGGGCTGTCAAAGCCACATGATGAACATCAATTTAGGTGGGGTTGAAAAGGGCTTGTTACAAATAGCAAAAGATACTTCTCTTTCTCCTTCCCCTCAGGAAATTTCTAGGGCTTTAGGAGCTCTGTGCCAGGAACCTGGTGCAGAGACCAAACACATTTCTTATTATATCACAGTTCCCTAGCATCCCCTGGGGTGGCTCACCGGGGTTCTTCTTACCTGTCTTCTTTTTTTATCGTCGTCAAATCTATCTACCTATAACATGAAGGTAAGTAAGGCTATGTAACATTTTTACTAATACACTCTTTTCTCAATTTTTACGGTATTAAAGGAAATCAGTTCCACACCCTACTATATAACACATTTAAAATACTGTGGGGCCTTCGTCCACTTGGCTGCCAGGACAAAATACCGCAGCCTGGGTTGACCAGGAGCAACAGAAATTTATTTCTCGGGGCGCCTGGGTGGCTCAGTGGGTTGAGCATCTGCCTTTTGGCTCAGGCCATGATCTCAGGGGCCTGGGATCGAGCCCCACCTCGGGCTCCCTGCTTGGCGGGGAGCCTGCTTCTCCGTCTCCCTCTGCCTGCTGTCCCCTTAGCTTGTGTTCTCTCCCTCTCTCTCTGTCAAATAAATACATTTTTTTAAATTTTATTTTTTAAAATTTTATTCTCACAGTTCTGGACCCTAGAAATCCGAGATCATCATCAGGCCAGAAGATTCTGTCTGGGTGAGGGTTTTCTTCCTGCTTTATAGATTGTGCCCTCTTGTATCCTTCTCTGCTGAAAGGCGCAGGGGGTCTCGGTAGAGTTTCTTTTTCTTTCTTTCTTTTTTTTAAGATTTATTTATTTATATATTCATGATAGACATAGAGAGAGAGAGAACGAGGCAGAGACACAGGCAGAGGGAGGAGCAGGCTCCATGATGGGAGCCCGACTTGGGACTCGATCCAGGGACTCCAGGATCATGCCCTGTGCCAAAGGCACTCGCCAAACTATTGAGCCACCCAGGGATCCCCCTAGAGTTTCTTTTATAAGAACGTTAATCCCACTCCTGAGTACTCAGTCCTCATGCTCCCAGCATCTTGTAAAGGCGTCATCTCCTAATACTACCACACTAGGCATTAGGTCTCCAACACGTGAATTTTAGAAGAACACAAATATTCAGATCCCGGCATATATATTTTTTGAAGTAATTGAAAGGTAAACTAAATACTGATGTTTTTTAGTAGCAAGATGAAAAATTAAAATTAAGAAATTATAGATATACAAACTGATACTTGCCGACTTATAGAAAGCAAGTGAGGTAGAGATGTGTCAGCCATATTCATAGTAAAAAAAAAGCCAACCCTTTTTTTTAGTAAAATTTTATTTGACTTAAGAAATGTGGCATCTTCACGTGTCTCAAAATCTAATCCTAATCCAGAAATATCTGTCATGCTTTTCTGAGGTGTTATTATTCAGAGTGATCCAAACAGACTACTTATCTAAATCTACGACGTTCCAGACAAATAGGCTGCAAGCTTTTGTATGACTCAACCTTATAAAAAAGTATAGAAACTCTAGGTGTAGGGACAAAAATGATTAAGATGGAAACTAGTATGGGTCAGGAACTCCCTTGGGTTGTTTTCTTATCTTCCTAAAAACCTGCACATGGTACCTGCTAGCAGCTTTCGCTACTGTGCGAGCCAGCAGTTACCCCGAGCTGGAAAATAAATTTCAATCATTGAGTCGGTAACTTGCTAGATTATTAAGTCCTCATAAATCATTCAAATGCATAGTTTTGATGCACCAAGTACTGCAAAGGCCCTGGTGATACCAAAGTAGAAATCTGGGGTCCCCACCCTCAAGGAATTCCAGGAGAGTCCACAGGCAGACGGTCTTCCTAAAGGGCTCTGATAAAGGCTAAGAGCAATTCTTTAACCTCTAAAGTAATTACTACATAATAACCCTGAGTGAAGAGGTATATCTGGTATTTGACTGTATTAGCATTTCCGTGACACCCCCTCCACTGTACTTAAGTACAGTCTCCAAGGGATGCAGACACAATATCTGTAAGCCTTCCAGAGCTAACACTCTGACAGCGTTTCCAGAGCAGTTATGGGGCCACCTGCCATGTAAAGGCCTTTAATGTTGCACCTTGGAATTCAGGCGAAGTCACAGTTGATCAGTTATTATTGAGAAGATTTATTTTATTTTATTTTATTTTATTTTATTTTATTTTATTTTTGAAAAGATTTAGACATTAAGTACTTTTTTTTCTGCAAGGGCTTACGTTCATGCTCTTTAAGAACATACATCCTCTTGCTTCATGTAATAATCATAATAGTAATAATGATATCTTGTAACTTACAATGCTTTTCACTTTTGGAAGGGCTTTTCAATGAATTATTTCAGATTTTGTGGTCCGTGTCCTCTCCAGTCTTAATGGAGTCATTTCTAATTTCATGGTCTAGGTCTGAGAGGAATATGATAATATATTCTTGGATTTTTTCTGCTTAAGCAGTACTGCCCCTCAACTGAGTAGATCTCTTCTTGGCAAGTCTGAATTGACAGTTATTTTCCAGAAGCCCAGTTATATATATCATCAAATACTGCTTGATCCACCCACTTGCAACAAAGTAATTAATCAACCTATTAACGTATGCTATAATAAAGAGAAAATCCCTAATCTTTTCAAAATACTTTTATACAATCTCTCAGACTATTTAAATACATCTATTTAATTTTCACAGTATATTGTTATACTATCAAATCGAAATTTTTAAAAAATTTGTAACATTCATTCACTGTTATTTATATTTTTCACTGTTAAGGGATTATAACTAAATGATAACTGGTCATGGGGTAAAGGAAGGAACAAGAATGCAATCTGCTAAAGTGGCTTAAAGTATTAAACTCAACTTGCAAAATCACATCAAATGTATTACCATCCAAATTAAGACTTTAAAGTGCAGAAGGTTCTTGCAATGCAGCAAACAATGAAAAGTCAAAAATGGAAAGGCATCCAGCCTGAAGTGAATCACCACACAAAGTGAGAAAAATAGAAACACCCACAGATTCCATTATTTGAAGGGGGAAAAAAACCTACTTCCTCTATTTTACATTGGCGAACAGTAAAAAGATGAGGGAAATGGCTTCTGAGAATAGGACCGTTTTCTTTTAGGGGCAATTATTTAATTTAAGAATGGGTCTTAAAGGGATGTCTGGGTGACTCAGTGGTTGAGTGTTGGCCTTTGGCTCAGGGTGTGATCCCGGGGTCCTGAGATCGATTTCCACACTGTGCTCCTCGCAGGGAGCCTGCTTCTCCTTCTCCCTGTGTCTCTGCCTCTCTCTGTGTCTCTCATGAATAAATAAATAAAATCTCTCCCTAAAAAAAAAAAAAAAGGAATGTCTTAAACTCATGAACCTCCATTAGTCCTAAGAAGCTGTATGTTGAGATAAGCCATTTAAACCATACATTTGTTTCTCTTTTCCTACAACCAGAAACACTTGTTTATTGCAGAAGTTATAGAGGAACAAAACATAAGCCCACCATCCAGAAATAGATACTGCTAACACTTTTTTAAAAAAATTTTATTTATTTATGATAGGCACACGCAGAGAGTGAGAGAGGCAGAGACATAGGCAGAGGGAGAAGCAGGCTCCATGCACCGGGAGCCCGATGTGGGATTCGATCCCGGGTCTCCAGTATCGCACCCTGGGCCAAAGGCAGGCGCTAAACCGCCGCGCCACCCAGGGATCCCTGCTAACACTTTTTAAAGCTTTATTGTGATTCACATACATGCAATTCACCCATTTCAAGAGCACAATTCAATGTCTTTTAGTATATTACTGATTGTACAACCATCACCACAGTATAATTTTAGGGGAGCACTTGGCTGGCTCAGTTGGTAGAGCATACAACTGTTAATCTCAGGGTCTTGAGTTTAAGCCCCATGTTGGGTGTGAATCTTACTTTAAAAAAATCATCACAATATAATTTTAGAATATTTCATCACCCTAAAGAGAACTCCATTAGCAATCACTTCTCATTTTCTCTACCACACATTCCCCCCCTGCTCAGCCCTAGGCAACCATTAACCTGCTTTTCTGTCTCTCTAGATTTGCCTATTCTGAACATTTCATATAAATGGAATTCCATTTTGTGACTGACCTCTTTGACTTAGCTCAATATTTTCAAGATCCAAGTTGTAGCATGTATCACTTCTTAATTTCTCATTGCCAAATACTATTCCATTGTATGCCTATACCGTACTTGTTTATCCATTTATAAGGGACATTGGGTTGTTTCCACTTTCTAATTGTCACAAATAATGCGGCTATGAATATCATACCAGACAAGTTTTTGTTTGAATACTTGTTTTAAATTCTCTTGGAATATAGGGGTGGATGGAGTTTCTGGATCATAAGGTAACTCTGTGTTTAACATTTTGAGGAACTGCCAGGCTGTTTCCCAAAATGACTGTGTACTACGTTGCATTCCAACGTAGTACACAGCAATGTATGAAGGTTCCAATTTCTCCACCTCTTTGCCAACACTTGACATTGTCTGTCTTTTTCTCCTTTTTAATAGCCACCCTAATTAGTGTGAAGTGGTATCTCGTTGAGCTTTGATTTGCATTTTCCTAGTAATGATGTTGATCATCTTTTCATGCTTTTATTGGTTATCTGTATACAATCTATGGAGAAATATCTATTCAAATCCTTTGCCCTTTTAAAATTCATGTTAATTTTCTTTTTCTTTTTGCATTTTAAGACTTCTTTATATTTTCTGGTGTAAGTGTCGTATGAGATATATGCATTACAAATCATTTCTCCCATTCTGTGGACTCTCTTTTCAGTTTCTTCATGGGCACCATTTCTAGCACAAAGTATTAAAGTTATCTATTTTTTCTTTTGACCCTTATTGGTTTTGGTGTCATATCTAAGAAGGTTTTGCCTAACTCAAGGTCACAAAGATTACTCCAATGCTTTCTTCTAAGAGTTTTAAATTTTTAGCCCTTATATTAGTGTCTATGGTGTGAAGTAGGGATCCAATTTCATTCTTCTGCATGTTGTCTCAGCACCATTTGTTGAAAAGACTATTCTTTCCCCTATTGAACTGTCTTGGTGCCCTTCTAGAAAATCAAGTGACCACAGAGGTGAGGATCTCTTTCAGGACTTTCATTTTATTCCACTGATCTATATGTCTGTCTTTATGTAACTGCTATTAATATTTGCCATGAATCCTTCCTCATCTTTTTTCCTCTCTGTATATTTATTCATACATTGTTTTTCCAAAACAATCAGATCATACCAAATATACAGTTTTTAACCTTTTTTTCTAAGAGATCATTAATATCCTCCCATGTCATTAAATATTCAATATGATTTTCAATGGTTATGTTGTTTTCCATTGTATGCATGTACTACAATTAGCTGAATGAATTCCTTTCTGTTGAATATTTAAGCTGAGGCCAGAATAATATCATTTTCAAATAATGTAATAAACACACCCCAGATACACTTTTATTTGTAACAGTAATTACTTTATAACAAAAACCTAGAGTGGGAACTGGTAGGTATGAATATTCTTTTTTTTTTTTTTTTTTAGTAGGTATGAATATTCTTAAGCACTCAATACTCAATGTTATTGTACTAATTGACTGGCAATAGACAAGAGCTTTGGCTTTCCCACATCCTTATTACAGATGGATATTGTCATTTTGAAATCTTAACCAATTTTGCATTCACATATTATCATAGACTTATAAGAAGAGGGAATCTCAAAACTGATAGTTTTTCATTGATTGACTAAAAGTCAAATAGCAAGCTTTGCTCCATGTCTTTTCTTTTTTTTTTAAGCTTTGCTCCATGTCTTAAAAATCTTAAAGTTTAATGATATTTTGCATCTCATGTGAAGGACTGATTTATTTTGCTTCATGGAGTAAACTACCTTTGGAAGAAAACATTTCAAATGAAGTAATCAGCTGATACAGACTTACAGAGATGGTGACCATTCCAGCAGGGCCCCACTTGATGATATTGATGTGGCCATCAAAGTTGAGGTTAGTCATGTACATCCAGAAAATTTGATCAGTATATTTAGGGTTGTTTGGTCTCTGATGAAAAGACTCATGATAACCAACTCACAAAAGCTTGATGTTTAAAATAGAATGCCCAATTATGTATTTCTCATGAGTCATCTCACTGACACAGACTGGATTGCTCAGGATGTTTGCTTAGGGCATGTTTTCCCTTGCATGAGGCCTGGCACATAGAAAGTCCTCAATAAAGGTCAGTCACCATTATTACTGTTATTGTTATTTTATCATTATGGTGTAATATGCTATGACTTTGTGCTTATCTTCCCTTTTTTGGTAACACTTTCTTTTTTTGTTCTTAAAATGTTATTTATTTATTGAGAGAGAGAGTGTGCTAGTTGGGGGAGGGGCACCGGGAGAGGGAGAGATCTCAAGCAGACTCCGTGCTGAGTGCAGACTCAACAAGGGGCTCAGTCTCACAACCCTGAGATCATGACCTGAGCCAAAATCAAGAGTCAGGCACTTGGAACTCCTGTGTGGCTCAGCGGTGGAGCACCTGCTTTTAGCTCAGGGCATGACTCTGGGGTCCCAGGGTCAAGTCCCGCATCCAGCTCTCTGCAGGGAGCCTGCTTCTCCCTCTGCCTGTGTCTCTGCCTCTCTGTGTGTGTCTCTCATGAATAAATAAATAAATCTTAAAAAAAAAAAGAGTCAGGCACTTAACTGACTGAGCCACTCAGGCACCCTTATTTATAAGATATTCTCATCTTCGGGTTAGCTCTATGATGTTTTAGGGTCATGTTCACTTTGAGAATCTAATGAAATCTGTGGAAACTTCTAGCAGGGGGCAGGTTTGAATGGAAGGTAGAGAGATCATATGTAGATATGGAGAATTTCATGAGCTAAAATTTGTGCTCTTTTCTCACTATGGTCCTCCTCTCTTTTTACCCTTCCAGAGAAATGATGCTCAGATTTGTTTAAGAGTAAAATGTGTTTGAAGTTCATGATCAGGCTACCATGCTAGAAGACTGGGTTGGGACAAAATCTTTTGGCTTTTTCCTTTCATATTGTGTTTTGTCCCTTTTCTTTTTTAGAAATATCTTCCCCTGAGGAAGCCAAAGAGTAGAAGGCCCAGTCCTACCTCTAATCAAGGCATAAATAGTTCTCATCCCACCTGGCTCACTGCTTTCCTCTTCTCTCTCTCTCTTTTTCTAGTAATTTCCATTTTCACATGGATGATCCATCTGATGCTTTGGCCTCTCAGTTCCTTAGCCATCTTGGTGTCTAAGAATCAAATCTTCCATCAGACTTCACTCATCCATGGTCACATTCCTGGCTTTGTCATGACAATCAATCACTGCACTACCTCTGAAATTCCGACTTCAAGAATCCGGCTCTCTGGCCACCATCACCCATCCTTCTTTAAAACTCCTGTTCTAGCACTTATGTGACCTCATCAAGAACTCCTATACATACGTTCTATCATTTTCTCAACTATAATCATTTAGCCACATCTTCACAACCCCCTCTTCACCCTACCTAAAGTCTATAGTTAACATCTATAATTCCTGAAGATATCCTTGAAATCTTTGCCACTCTCTCTCTGAGATCCTCCTGTCATCCTCATTAGGAAAGTTCCCAACTCTGATTATACCCAACCAACTGCTCACTTTGGGTTTACACACTACAGCTGCTGAATATAACTCAGCTGGTCTTATTTACCATGTCCACTGGACTTCTTTAAATTCATGGCCCCAAATCTCAATTGGGTGCTGAATATTGCTTGACAATCCTATCATATTTCTTGGAATGTTCCTTTCCCACTCTTCAAAAAGACTATTTCACACCTTTTGTCTTTTGATGTTTTAGTTATTTTTTAAAAAAGATTTTATTTATTCATAGAGACAGAGAGAGAGAGAGAATGAAGCAGAGACACAGGCAGAGGGAGAAGCAGGCTCCGTGCAGGGAGCATGACTTGGGACTCAATCCTGGGTCTCTGGGATCACACCCTGGACTGAAGGCAGCGCTAAACCGCTGTGCCCCCTTTTGTCTTTTGAAACCTACTAAATTATGGTCATAAAATTTTAAAAAATAAAGCAGACAACTCAAACTACAACTACAACCATTCAAACTACAGCCTACCTTCATATTGAGCCTGTGCGTTTCAAAGGCTACTCCTTCTCCTCATGTGCTGGGTCCCGTGCAATTTTTCCATCTTCAAGGATGTTGCTCTGCCAATCATTCCCTCTCTCACATATATCATCAATTTTCCCCCTTCTAATGGTTTATCCAAACACAAACAATATGTCACAATACTTCCTATAAGAGAAAAAATTATCTTGACCCATCTGTCTCTTCATTCTTAGTCCAGTTCCTCTGGTCGGTCCTCTTCTTCTTTTTTCTTAAGATTTTATTTATTTACTCATGAGAGACACACAGAGAGAGGCAGAGACACAGGCAGAGGGAGAAGCAGGCTCCCTGCGGGGAGCCCGACGCGGGACTTGATCCCGGGACCCTGGGATCAGGCCCTGAGCCAAAGGCAGATGTTCAACCATTGAGCCACCCAGGCACCCCTCTCTGGTCCTCTTCTTAACAAAACTTCATGAGTTACCTAACCATAATCACGGACTTAACTTGTTTCCTCACATTTTTTCCACTGTCCATTTCCCCCCAAGACTACTCTTGTTCAGGTCATTAACAGTTTCCTGTTGCCAGACATAATGGTCACTTCTCTGTTCTGGTCTTGAATCTCTGAGTGTTATGGACACACTCTCTTTTTCTTGAAATGCTTTCTTCTTTTGGTTTCTAGGTCAAAACAATCTCTGGGTTTTCTTTTTTTTCAATGAAGTTTAGTCTCAAATCCATTGCAGGTTATTTTTCTGGTCAGCTTTTAAATGCTGGAGTGCCAGAGGTCTCTGTCCTAGAGTCCTGCTCTTTATATACACATGCTCCCTAGTGATCATTTCCAGTCCTGTGGCTTTAAATTTCATTTATAATCTTGCATGAGGAAGAACTAGAAAGCTGAGGGAAGGGTAGGAGGAATATTGTCTTTCTACTGTACACCAATTTATACCTTTAATTTTTATACAATGACTATTACATTTTCAGACAAATAAACAAATAAATATATGACAGAGAAATTAATTTCTCTCTTGTTTAAGTCACAATTATTTAGGCTTCTTTATATGCAACCAAGCTTGATCTTGATTGCTCTGGAGGGACAGGTTGAATTTGTAGGGCAGAAGAATAGGGGTAACTACTAGTGTTAGGGTTCTGGGAAGGCAAGACCGATGGGATCCAAAGTCCCAGGGGAGGAATCAACTTTTTGTGGGAGGAGGGCCATATCTTCCAATGGCACAGGGTAAAGGAATTTAGAATCAGTGTAGATACAGTAAGGTTATGTGTTTGATAAGAATCCAAAGTAGTTCTTGAAGTGACTCAGTCAATTAGGCATCTGACTCTTGATTTCAACTCATATCATGATTGTGGGGTTGGGGATCCAGTCGGGCATTGGGGTCTCCACTCAATGGGGAGTTTGCTTGAGAGTCTCAGATTCTCTCTCTCCCTCTGCCTCTGCCCCTCCCCCCTGCACTCTCTTTTTCATATAAATAAATATATCTTTAAAAAATTCTGAAGCAGTTTTTATGCGGTGGCTTCATGTTATCTATGCAATAGGAGGAAAGATTCTCTCAGCGTAAGAATGAGACAGTGGAAGTTGGGGGGAGGGACCCTTGAGATTTGGAGGGAGTGATGGTTTAAAATGATTGCTGTTGGGGCACCTGGCTGGCTCAGTGTGTGGAGTGACTTAATCTCAGGATTGTAGGTTTGAGCCTCACACTGCGTGCAGAGATCACTTAGAAATAAAATCTTAAAGAAGCAAATAAACAAAGTAATCGTTGCTATGAGTGGAAGGGCAAGTTGACTAGAGAAAGGCAATAGAACAGCTGAGGACCTAGCTGTAGCTGGTGATCATAAATTTATAGGGCGGAGTGCTGCAGGTATGAGTTGTGACTTTCTTTGGTCAAATCTATTTACTGGTTCTGCCAGTTAATAGTTGTTTGATCTCGGGCAAGTTAGATCTACTTTGTACCTCAATGTTTCCTTATTCATAAAGTGGGAATTAATTAATTCATTCACTCATTCATTCAACAAATATGTATTGTTTACTATGTGCCGAGTATAGTTCTAAGGTTAGGAATAGAGTAAAAGGCAAGAAAAAGCCTCTTCCATCATGGAGCTCATGTTAGTTATACCTCCTTTTAGGGTTGCTGTAAGGGTGACATGAGATTCTAATTTCATCAGTTTTAAGATATTCACTTTTCCCCATGCACATTTTAATTCTTTGAAACTGAAATATATCTTATAATTAACCGACAGGATGTTTTTCTTTCTTAGTGTTACATAAAGCAATGGTGCTTCTTATAATCAATGGAGTTCCAGATTCAGTGAAATATGATCTGACTTGTAAATGCTTAATAAAGTCTCTGGAAGGCTATACATTGCATCCAGTTCACTGCTATTAAAATTTCTAAAATAGTAGAGAACTGGAAACAACTCAAATATTTACCAACAGGAAACTATAGCTATAGTGCAAACTCCCAATGGAATAAGAGAAAAGAATAAAGAATATTTCTATATACTGCTAGGAAGTGACTTCCAGGACATGTTGCTAAATGAAAAAAAAAAAAAAAAGTAGAGAAAAGTGTCTATTGTAACTTCTGTTTATTTAAAAGGTAATGTATATATTTGTGCACATATATAAAATATCTGCTTATATTTTCAAAACTAGAGGAATAGACAATTTTTTAAAATTTTAAAAGTAGCCTATAAAAAAATAAGTAAAGGTAATCTGTGAGGAAGGCAGCAATAGGGCAGAAGAACCCAAGATAAAAGCTAACCTTTTCTGAATATTCACTATTTTTTAGATTTGATTTCAAGCCAGGCAAGTGTTTCAGTTCTAAATAAAAATAGAAGAGAAAAACAATTCCTAAAAATCAAAAGCAAAATGAAACAAATGAGCCCATCTGTGCAGTGATTTTATGTCTTAACCACACAGAAAGGCATTATTTCACATTGTTTTAAAACATAATAATTTGACTATACATACCTAGTGGAACAGATGTGAAAAATGTTTAAAATTTGAAATACATTTTAAATTGTTTTCAGTAGTCATATGGTTGGTAATAATTTTGTTTGTTATTTGAAATTATTCTGTATGTAACATAACTAATTACCTTAATACTCCTAGAAACCAAGATTTTCAGTATAAAAATGATACCAGTATAAAAATAAAAGAAGTTAAATAAAAATCTTGTAATTCTAAATTTGAATCGAATGAATTCAGGATTTTTTTCTCCTAGAAAGGCGAGCAGAAAGAAAGCTCTTAGCTCTGTCCACTAAATAGGTTTATTTTTTTTTAATTAATTTGTTTATGATAGTCACAGAGAGAGAGAGGCAGAGACACAGGCAGAGGGAGAAGCAGGCTCCATGCACCGGGAGCCCGACATGGGATTCGATCCCGGGTCTCCAGGATCGCGCCCTGGGCCAAAGGCAGGCGCCAAACCGCTGCGCCCCCCGGGGATCCCCACTAAATAGGTTTACAAGACAATAACCAAGTTAGTAGCAATTAGTATTTTTAATGCTTAGACTGTGGCCTTTATTTATTTATATTTTTTAAGATTTTATTTATTTATTTTAAAGAGAGAGAGAGAGAGCAGGAGGAGGAGCAGAGGGAGAAGGACAAGCAGACTCCATGCTGAGCACAGAGCCTGATGTGGGGCTCGATCCCACAACCCTGAGATCATGACCTGAGGTGAAATCAAGAGTCTGCCATTTAACCAACGGAGCCACCCAGGTGCCCCAAGACTCCGGCCTTTCAATACCATTTTCTATTAAAGAAAACCCAGGGAATCAGGCTCCTGGCAAAGATAGCTTCTTGGTCCGGGGCAAAAATATGTAAGATGAGCCTGAAGTAGGCTCTGTAATACCAGCAAGCAAGGAAACAAAGGCTATTGGGACTGTTGTGTCCGAAGAACCCAGAAGCCATCCTGAAGAGGTCCCCATGTCACAGATGGCACAATTTCAGCTCCCGAAAGAAAAATTGGTGACATGAAGCCAAATGTGCCAAATATGTTAAAATCTTTGAGTTCATAGAGAGTTAAAAAAATACCTTCAAAAGGTCATGTTCGGAGGATGCTAGGGAGCCAACTCCTCAGACGGCCGGTTTATAAAGCAGCACTGCTAATCAGCACCTTTCACGCCGTGGCAGGAGGCCGTGTAGTTCGGGACATTTCTATTCTCAGTGAAATAGCTCAGGCTTATCGGAGGCGCGGGAATGAACCCTTATGGTGCAGAACTGAAATTGGGCAAGAGGGAAAAGGAAAAAAACAGAGATGGCAGAAATATTGGGACATTGTAGAGAAATTAACAGCGTATCAGTCCCTGCGTGGTTGAGAAATGATCAGGCTGGGAGAGGCTGGACAAGTAAAGCTAGAAGAAAGGGAGGCTGTTGCCAGATTTAAAAATATGTGTATCTGAATGGGTGCCCTCGAATTGGCCACTGCTGGGAAATTTTGAGTTGCCTTGGAAAAGCTTAAGAGACTCTTCTCCTTCTCCTTTGAGAATTTAATGACCCAGCAACGTGCCTAATCTTGAAAAGGAGAATCCAGTACAACATTTTCTTTCCTCTGGAAAATCAGTGCATATCGGCAGCAGGTTTCTAAGTGTTCTGATGGTCATACCTCTCCTATGGGGTCTTCAGAGTGTGATGGCCTCACAATGGCCAACCTAGTAGAACCTGTATGTCTTTCCCTTTGCTAAGGTTTACACAAGTAGACTTTATAGCCCAGCACCTATTTTTCTTAACCACCCAGTGACATCTTTGTGAGTTCGAGTTTTAAGATGAATGTAGAATTGTAGAATAGACCTACTCTTAGCAAGGCAACTCCTAATTTGGCATCCCGCCCACAAGCTTTGCTGTCAAGGATTCTGTGCTTCTGTGAATGTATCTGTACCAGAAGCTTGGGCAGAAAGAATAGTATTGATCACTATAAGGAGGTCATAAACTCCATCATGTTTTTGAGATTACTAGGAAGACATTTCTAAGATTATCAATAATAAAATATCATGCTCATCTATGAAAGCTTTTATCTTCATTTTATATTCTGTGGTTAGTATACGGGATAATAGTATGTATTGAAATTGAGTGTCAACTATGACTTCTCTCTCACCCTCCATGTCCAATCAATCAGGAAGAGCTATTAACTCTACTTTCTACAAACCTCTTGATTCTATCCACCTCTCTGTATCTCCACTGCCACCGCCTTAGTTCAGCCTACCATCCTTTCTAGCTTGAATTACCACCTTAGCTTTCCTACCTCAACTTTATCCCACTACAATTTTTTTCTCCGTATTATAGCATCCCCTACAATCTTTTCTCCACTTTGCAGCACGAATGGGAAAGAAACCTTTGATATTACATGCCACCGGGATGTTGGGGTCATTTGTTACTGCGGCATAATCTGACCTAAGTAGATGGAGACCTAACGTCTTTCAATTCCTTGGATGGGCCTTTCCCTCCTCTTCCCTTTCTTATTTGAACTGTTCCAATTCCTCTTCAGCCTTCAGATCTCACTTTAGGGGACATTTCTTTGGGAAGTTTTCCCTGATCCCCCAAGGCTGGATTATGTGCCCAACCTATATCTTCCTAGGACACCCTGTACTTCCCCTTACTACCCTATAATTGTCTACACTCCCTCTACTGTAAGCTCAGGTGAGAACAGGGACTCTGTCTTTCTTGTCCATCATTACAGGGTCATAAGTTATATGACTTATCAGGAACAGATTACAAAGGCAGAAAGCAATAGGATTGGAGCTGTGGTCTGATACATGGTAATGCTACAAGTGAGACAAAGATCAATGGCAGCCAGACACTATTGACCTGTGCTTCACTCTCCTCACCTTGCCTTAAACTCGGACAGGGTTTCCAAGCCTCACTATTAAAAGAGTAAGGGATAGCTATAAACTAATAGGTGTGAGACTGAAGATCCCTGGGATGAAAGAATGGTAGGCATTATTTCTATACATGTCTCAACAGCACCTGAGAATAACATACAGGTCAGCTCACATTTTTGCAGCATTTCCTGTTCTAAGATGCAGCTTAAGGCAAACTCTCAGAGTGCTTAGGCAGGATGTATGCATTCCACAACTCCTGCCTAACTGAGTCACCCCGGATATTTTCCTGTCCCTCCCTGCCATAAAGCATAATGCATAACAGGAATGTATTAGTAATGCCATCTGTGATTTCCATGTGAACTACTATAAGGAGAGTTTTCTGCAGTACCACAATGAAAAGATCAATCATAAAACCATGTCAGTGAAGACCTTTTGTGAAGAAAACAGAGCTGGCAGTTTAGGTTAATTAGACCTTGTGCTGGGAGACCTAAGAGGAAATCGACTCTGAGCTCTTTATTAGAGAACATACAGGTGAGGCCTGCGTGGTTCTGAGGTTTGACTTGTTAACCCCAGAAGATAAAAGGACTTGATGAATATTAGGCTTCATCCAGCAGGCCTAACTCACATGTGGAAACGAGTTGTGACTCACTAGGCTGTGCATGAAGAATGAAGCATCGCACATATAAAGGCTGACTGATTTTCTGAAAGTAGCAGTAGGAGCACAGGAAGGCATATGGCAAAGGGCCAAAGCTTCTATGAGAAAACTGATGAAAGATGGGCGGGGTTATGGAACACACATTAGCTGGAGTTATTTCTGAGGTTTCCAAGAAATTGGGAAGTTCTGGGAACATTAAAAATGGTGGTTACAGTAACATGATTTTAGACCTAACATTAAAAACTTGGGAGTAAAAAAAATAAAAAATAAAAAATAAAAACTTGGGAGTATAAGGGCATCCGGGTGGCTCAGTCTGCTACGTGTTCATTCGACTCTTGATTTCAGCTCAGGTCATGATCTCAAAGCCATGAGATTGAGCCCCGCGTAGGGACCACGCTCAATGGGGAGTCTGCTGGACATTCTCCCTCTGCTTCTGCCCCTCTCCCATTAAAAATTAGGTGAAAAAAATCTTTAAAACAAAACAAACAAACAAATAAACTTGGGAGTGTAGGGGCACCTCACTGGCTCCGTCAGTAGAGCATGCAACTCTCATTATCAGGGTCTTGAGCTCGAGCCCCATGTTGGGTGGAGAGATTACTTAAAAAAAAACAAAAAACAAACTTGGGAGTGTAGCCTAGTGGATGTAGTCGACACACCTGGGTTTAAATTCCTGCTGTTCCACCGCAAACTATGTGACCTTGAGCAAGTTGCTTAATTCCTCTATTTCCTCATTAGTACAAAGGGGATAAAGTTCCTACTTTATTAGACTGTTCAAGAATTAAGCACGATAATGTTTGTAAGATGCTTTACCTAATGCCTGGTCTTAGAGTCCACTTAAATGGTAAGTATAATCAAGCACAGATCTCCAATGATCTGGGCTCCATCTCACAAGCCCAGTATTCAGTAAGGGGTGCTGAGTGGTGGAGGCGGTTAAGCGACCAGCTCTTGGTTTTGGCTCCGGTTGTGACCTCGGGCTTGTGAGATGGAGCCCTGCATGCAGGGTCTGCCTAAGACAATCTCTCTCTCCCTCTGGCCCTCCCCAATGCATGCCCTCTCCCTCCCTCTCTCAAGTATATAAATAAAACGTAAAAAATAAATAAATAAAGGGGGACGCCCCGGGGGGCTCAGTGGTGGAGTCTGCCTTCAGCCCAGGGCGTGACCCCGGGGTCCTGGGATCGAGTCACATGTCGGGCTCCCTGCATGGAACCTGCTTCTCCCTCTGCCTGTGTCTCTGCCTCTTCCTGTGTCTCTTTTGAACAAATAAATAAAATCTTAAAAAAAAAATCGGTTTTGAAACACAAAACAAACATACAATAAAGAGGATGGTCAACAACATCACAAGTTGATTCTTAAAAAACACTATACAACCAGATGAACTTTCTGGTGAAATTGATTAATAAAAAAATGAAAGAAAGGTCAAAGGAATGAGAGAGAGGGATGATTACATATTAGACACATATTTTTTAAAGATAAAATGAGTTAACTTAGTGAAAGTAAAAACTGTTGAAAAGGACATTAAAAAAATATAACTTGACAAAACGGATTCAAGAATTCCCTGAGAGGCTGCCTGGTTCTATGACTACTAAAGACTATTAATCTAAAGGTAATAGTTTTTCCATATATATAAAATAAACTCCAGGCCCAGATAATTTATACGGACTTCTGTCAAACTTTCAGCAGAATATTTCAATCCTTTAAAAAAATTTTTTTAAGTAACCTTCTTACCAAACACAGGTCTCCAACTCATGACCCAGAGACCAAGAGTAGAATGTTCTGTTGATTTTTTAAAAACTTTTTATTTTTTTATTTGTTCATGAGAGACACACACAGAGAGAGGGGTAGAGACACAGACAGAGGGAGAAGCAGGCTCCATGCAAGGAGCCCAACACGGGACTCGATCCTAGGACTCCAGGATCACACCCCAGGCTGAAGGCAGCACTAAACCGCTGACCCACCCGGGCTGCCCTGTTCTATTGATTGAGCCAGCCTGACATCCTTGAATTACTTCCATCTCATATAAATGATTCCAGAGAATGGAAGGGGGAAGAAATATTCCCCAACTGAGTGTTTGATGCCTGTATAATCATGAAAAGTGTGAGAAAGGAAAATTATAGGTCAATCTCACTGCTAAGCATAGATTTTAAAATCCTAAACAAAATGTTAACACAAAATGTGAGGTATATAAAGGTAATTAATGTATCATGGCCAAATGAGGTTTATCGCTGAAATGCAAAAATGTTAAAATGTGAAAAACCTAGAGTTATTTCATACCGATAAATCAGGGAAGAAAAAAACCTCATAAAATGTATTTGAGATACCCTCAACACACATCATTCTTAATGAGGAATCATGTGAATTAAAGGCATTTATTTATTTTTAAAGACTTTTAACATTAGGAGCTAGACATGAATGTCCATTAACATTGCAGTTATTCAACATCGTACTGGAGTTTTAGCCAGCACAAGTTATGTAAAAGAAAAGGAAAAGGAAAAGAAAAAACTATCATTACTTAAAGTTACTTATTTTTAGAAAACTAAAACTAAAACTTATTAGAATGTGAAGAGCATTTAGCAAGGTGACATAAAATTTGTAAAAAATGAAATTATATAATCCTGTAAAAAACATATAAATTTCATTTTATAAACCAACAAACAATTCAAAAACATGTTTTTTATTCATTTTGTTAAAAGATTTTATTTACTTATTTTAGAGAGACAGTGCCTGGGAGAAGGGGGAGGGGCAAAGCAAGAGGGACAAAGGGGGAGGGAGGGAGAGAATCTTCAAGCAGATTCTGTGCTGAGTATGGAGCCCCATGTGGGGCTTGATCTCATGATCCTCAGATCATGACCTGAGAAGTCAAGAGTTGCATGCTTGACCAACTGAGCCATTCGGGCACCTCTATTTGTTTATTTGTTTATGTATTTATTTAAAGTAGTCTGTACCCAACATGGAGCCCAACTCAGGGCTTGAACTCACAACTCTGAGAACAAGACCTGAGCTGAGATCAAGAGTCAGTTTTAGCCAACTGAGCCACCCAGATGCCCTCAAAAACATGTTTCTAAATGGAGACCATTCACAGTAATAGTATAAAGTATAACAAATTCAGGGATGTATCTGATGAAAAACAGGCAAGCATCTGAAGAAAATTAGAAATTTCTATGGAAACCATTAAGGAAAACCTAAATAACTAGAGGTAGATAATATTGTAAAAGTGTCAATTCTCCCCTCTAGGGAATCGATACAAAATGCATTTCCAATCATCATCACATTAGGACTTTGTGAAAACTGACAAGTTGATTCTAAAATGCATATGGAAGAACAAAGGGCAAGAATAGCACACACACTCCTGAAAAAAAAAAAAAAAAAAAAACTTGCTTGACTGGATAGCAAAACTTATGAAGATAAAGTAATTAAGACAGAATGGTATTAGTGTAGGGATGGGCAGCCTGGAAGAGAGTAGTGAGTCTGGAAACAGACTTGTATGTTATGGGACCTTGATGTGGGACCAGAGATGGCACTGCAGTTCACTGGAGAAAGGATTCTAGTTAATAAATGGTATTTGGAACATTGGCTGGTCATTTGGAAAACAAAGAAATGGATTTATCTTCTGTACCAAACAAACGAAATCTAATAATTTATTTTATTATTTTTTTAAAAAAGATTTATTTGTTTATTCAAAACACACATACACACACAGGCAGAGACCCAGGCAGAGGGAGAAGCAGGCTCCATGCAGGGAGCCTGATGTGGGACTGGATCCCAGGTCTCGATCCTGGGATCAGTGTGTGGGGGCTGAAGGCGGTGCTAAACCGCTGAGCCACCGGGGATGCCTGAAATCTAATAATTTAAATATGAAAGTCAAGGGATACCTGGATGGCTCAGCCATGGAGCGTCTGCCTTTGGCTCAGGTCGTGACCCCAGGATCCTGGGAATGGAGTCCCACATCGGGCTCCCCGCAGGGAGCCTGCTTATCCCTCTGCCTGCGTCTCTCATGAATAAATAAATAAAATATTTAAAAGTAAATAAATAAGTAAGTAAATAAGAAAGTCAAAACTTTTAAAGTCAACCCCCCCCCTCGGCTCCCCCGCCCGCTGCCAGTTCTAGGAAGTACCTTTCTGATGTTAGGGTAGGCAAAGATTTTTTTCTTTTTAAAAGAGCAGTTTAAGGTTCACAGCAAAATTGAGAGGACACTACAGAGATTTTCCATAAGCCAACTTGCCCATGCATGCACAGCCTTTCCTGTTCATCAACATCTCCCACCAGAGTGGTATGCTTGCTACACTGATGGATCTCAACTGGTACACCATTTTCACCCAAAGTCTATAGTTATTTAGGGTTCACTCCTGGTGCTGTACATTCTATGGGTTTGGACATGTATCATGACATGTATCCACTGTTATTGTGTCATATAGAATGCTCTCACTGCCCGTAAACTCTTCTGTGCTTCACATATTCATCCCTCCCCCTCCAGCCCCTGACCCTCTGGCAGGGCAAGGATTTTTTAAATGCCAAAGTTGCAAACTACAGAAGAAAAGATTAACATATTCAACTACATTACACCTAAGAACTTTTACTCATCAGAAGAATTGATAAAGGAAGTGAAAAGATCTTGGACGGGATCCTGTATTGTTGGGGGGGCGGGGATTGCTCTAAAGAACACTATTGGAACTGGTCCAACTTCAATATGGACTATATATTAGATGTAAGTATTATATTGATGTTAAGTTACCTAAATTTGAAAATGGGCACATAAAAGAATATTTTTGTTTTCAGGAATACATGCTGCAACTTACTCTCAAATAGATGAACAAAAATGATGTATACATTGTCTATTTTATAAACAAATATAGTAAACAGTGAGTTGATGTGAAGGATATATATATATATATTCACTGTATTAGTCCTGAAGCTTTTCTGTCAGTTTGATTTTCTTTCCAAAATAGAGTAAAAAAAATCTTTTGATACTTGAAAAAACAAACACTATGAACAGGGAGCAAATATTTGCAGTACGTACAATTGACAAAAGATTGATATCAATAATATATTTCTATGAAAAACCCTTAGAAGAGAAACAGGAATGGACAATCAGCATATTAAAAAATGCTCAACCTGAGGGTACCGATTTTTTCGGTAGTCTTGGTAGTCTTGGTAGACTAGCAAAAATTAAGAAATCTGACAAGAACAAGATTTGGAGAGAATGTGGAGTGCTGCTGGCAGCATAGATTGTACCGGCACTTTGAAAACATTACAGCATTACCTTTTATTTTTTTTAAGGTTTTAAATAGATTTAAGAGAGAGAGAGAGATCATGCGTGAGCCTAGGGATGGGGGAAGGACAGAGGGAGCGAGAAAATCCTCAAGTGGACTCTGTGCTGAGCATAGAGCCTGATGTGGGGCTCAATCCCATGACCCTAATCAGGACCTGAGCTGAAATTGAGGGTCAGACACTTAACTAAGCCACCCAAGCGCCCCCAGCATTATCTCTTAAAGCTGAGCCCCCCATACTCTCTGACGTTCAAATGAGACTCAGTCACTTCCACAGGAAGTGTTCACAGAATGCTCCTACCAGCCTTGTTTGTACTTGCCAGGGGCAGATTTGGGTTTTGTGGGGCATGAGATTATATAACCGGAGAAGAACCACAACACATTATAAATGCAACAAAACCCAGGAAAGTAGCATACAATATTTAAAATTGTTTTTTATACACTTCTATACTTTTTCCTTTTTTTTTTTACTGCATACTCTGATACCCTCTTCATATGACAATGATTTCTGTAATGTCCTTTATACAGAGAGAATAAAAAGATGAAGTATTTCTTTTACATGGTTTATTCAGTTGTTTCAAATTATTAATCTTTGGGATGTAAAACAAAAAAAAAAGTCTGGACAAAATCACTGTGGTTCTGTTCCAGGTTTGTGACCTACAAGCTCAGGGATTCTGATAAATTTTACTTTGTGTGATTCCCATCAATAAAGAATGTAAATCATACATTTATAATCATATAATCCTGGGTACATCCCTAATGGGAGAGAACTTCCATTTGACTAAGCATTGGTCAGAACTTGATCCTCTGCTTACAGTTTCACAGATGTAATAAATCTTTACAGACCAGCTTCTAGCTTCCTACATTGCAAACTATATTTCTCCCTCAACGTGCGTATATTTCTGGTGTTGGATGCTGTGGGACACATTCAGATCCTGATAAAACATTTGTCCCCACACCTTCCTACTCTGGGGTGGAAAGCAGTAGCCTAACAATTATGAGACTGCAAACCCACAAATACATTCCACTGAGCTCAAGTAAATATATCTGCAGCTCAATCCGCTTTGGCTCAATCCCCAAATGCCTGCTGCTATCTATCACCACCAAACTTGAGAAGTGTTGAAGAAGGCGAAGCTGGGGTGTAAAGAAAAAGTGGTCCTAATCCATTGTGGTTTAAATATCCTTCTTTTGAAGATTTTACAAAAACATAGGACCATGAGAACACATTGATGAGAACTCTTCTTTTAGGGCTATGGAAGGGACCCATGGGACTGAGGGGCTCTGAAGCTCAAATTTCATTAGCTTCATGGTAAATTTGCCTCTATTAAGTACAAAATACTGGAGACGACTCAAGTGTTCGCAGGAAAAGCAATAAATAATTACACAAAAGCAGCTTTGCAGACACACAATATTATAGCAGTAAAATGTTCTACTTCTTGCTTACACTTCACTTGGATGAATCAAAGAAACAAATGCTGAGTGATAAAAGCAGATCCCACAGGGCTAGCTATGTGTTATTTCTATAAAGCCCACAGGGCTAGCTATGTGTTATTTCTATAAAGCTCAAAAAAAGAGAAAAAGTCAACAACATATCAATGAGGGATGCATTCAACTATGATAAAACTCTTAAAAATGGCAAAGAGAGAGAAACAAAATTCAGAGTAGTGATCACCAAGGGAAGAAGCAAGGTATGGAACCAAGAGATGAAGGGCTATATATACTTGCTTATATTTTTTTTAAAGATTTTTAAAAATTTATTTATCCATGAGAGACTCAGGGAGAGGCAGAGACACAGGCAGAGGGAGAAGCAGGCTCCACGCAGGGAGCCCGACGTGGGACTCGATCCTAGGACCCCAGGTCACTCCCAGGTCACGACCTGGGCCAAAGGCAGATGCTCAACTGCTGAGCCACCCAGGCGTCCCTGTGCTTGCTTATATTAATAAGGTGGTGCAGAGATCTTTCACATTATCAGTATGCTTTAAAACTTAACATATTTGTTCAAAATGTTATTTTGTATGCATCAAAAATTAGACTGAACATATTCTTTTTAATAGTTAAAACCTCAAGTATTTAGGTCGTCCAGCTCAGCTTCCCATTTTCCTGCTTCCTCCTCCCCATCCCTCCCTCCCCACCTGCTTGGGGCAGGTGGCTCCAGAGTTCTAGCAAAGCAGTGAAATGAAATTCCAAAGGCACGAAAAACCGTGATTTGTGGTTCTTTTTTTTTTTTTTTCCTTTCTGGGGTTGGATGGTAGTGCGGAAACATTACCCAGCGCACCCGGCTCCCGCGCCACCGGCTGCGGTCTCTCCCGGCGCGCAGGCGGCTTGCCCCGCCCCGGCCCCACTACGTCACGTTCACTCGGCCCCGAGGCTCCCCGGGCCGCCCCGCCCTGCGGGCCCCGCGGGCTCCGGCCGCGCCCCAGCCGCGCTCGCCAATCGGCCGGCCGCCCCGAGCCGGGAGGGGGCGTGGAAAGGCACAAGCCCCGCCCACTCCGCCGGCCCCGCCCCTCAAGGCCCCGCCCCCTCCAAGCCCCGCCCCCCCCGTCGCACGGCGCGCCGCGGCCTCCCCACAAAACCCGGACAAGTGGATCCTGCGCTCCGCACGGCCGTCCGCGCGGTCGGGAGGCCGCGCCGCTGCAGGCCCGTCGGCGGGAGGCTCGGCCCAGCGCCCCGAGCGGGAGCGGACGTGGACCCACGTCTGGGCCAGTGAGCGGGCCGCGGGCCCCGGCGGCTCGGGTCTCCTTCCCGTCCTGCTCGCTCGCCCTGGGACGCGGGGCGCTAGGCCGCGGCGGCGGTAGGATTCCCCGCCCCCACCCCCGCCCCCACCCCCGCCCCCACCCGCGGCCCCCGCCCCGCCCCCACCCGCGGCCCCACCCCTTCCCGCCCTTGCCCCCGAGCCCCCGCCCCGCCCCCACCCGTGCCCCCACCCGCGGTCCCCGCCCCATCCGTGCCCCCCGCGCCCCGCACGTTCCCGCCAGCGCCCCGCCCCGCCCCCACCCGTGCCCCCGCCCATGCCCCCGCCCCCATCCGTGCCCGTGCCCCCCCGCGGCCCCCCGCCGTGCTCTCGCCCGTGCCCCCGCCCCGCCCCGCCCCCACCCGTGCCCCCGCCCGCGGGCCGCCTCGCCCCTCCCCGCCGTGCGGCCTCCCTGGCCCGGGCCTCCTAGCAGCGCCGTGACGTGCCGGCGCCTCTGGGTGGGGGGTCGCGGGTCCTGCAGCCCCCGCCCGCCCGAGCAGGTTCGGAGTCTGCACTTGAGGACCTCGAGCTCCGGGCTCTCCCTGCCGCCGGGCCGACCTTCCCCCCAACCCCCTTGACGTTCCCGGGGACTTAGGAAGCCTGCATCTTCAGTTGCTTTTTTTTTTTTTTTTTTGGTTGGGGAATTTTTTTGGAAAAATTGAATCTGGTCATTTATCCTAAGAATTTTTTTTTTTTTTTTTTAGCAAAGTGTTGATTAGAATATTGAACGGCCCCCAAATTAGGTGAAAACGCGTTTCACAAACCACATTTTGCAAAAGCATTTTGGTGGCTGCAGCTGGAGCTCCCGCTCTGGACCCCGAGGGCCCGGGTCCTAACCCTTTAGGAACCGCGTGAGCTGGGACGAGCCCCTTCGCCTCCAGCTGGCCCAGTTTTTTCATCTGAAAAATTACCATACACAGTACAGCATAATATAGCTGTGTCTGTGCGGGGCGGTACTAACCTACCAGCTGTGGAGGTGGCGCTCAGGTGAGAAGCACCAAACACGGCTTGGAACCTACAGAGCAAGACAGAGCAAGCATTACTACCTCAAGGTCGCATTTTTCTGTTTTCTGGTTTTGATTTTAAAGCTCCCAGTGGTGAAGCATCCCTCCCATTTCCTTTTGTGAAAACTTAATAGGATTTACTTCACGATTTCTGATAGTTGGTATATCAGAGTGTGAGGAGTCAGTAAACAGGCAGGCTGTATGCACAGGCTGTGCTAAGCAGTGTGTGAAGTCTCACCACTCCCATGTATAAGGAAAAGGCTTTTTTTTCCTTCACCAGGGAAAGTTGTGAATGGAAGAAAAGCCCTGCTGTAAGTAGCGTCAGGATGCCTTCTTTCAGTCCTTTCAGGCAAAGCCCAGGGACACAGAGGCTGACTCCGGGGTAATCATACGGTACTTTATTGAGGATCATATGTTAACTTTACTGAGGATAAAATAAATCTCATTATATAATTTCCTCAACAGAATATTGAAGGATGTTTGTTCCAAGATCTCTGAAAATCAAGAGGAATGCTAACGAGGATGGCAAAAGTTGCACGGCCAAGAAAACCAAACCAGAGGCGGAAGACTTTCAGCTGGATGAAGGCAGAGATGATCCAGCTGATGCACTGGTTCCCAGGGCAGCCAGGACAGCAGACAGGTGCAGCGCAGAGCCGTGCCCTTTCCCCAGCACAGCCAGCCAGTGGGCTCACGTTGGTTTGGTTGGACCTGAGCAGGATTCAAAGGGTAGTGATCTTTCCGAAGAGCCTGTTAAGTCCTTTTCCAAAACACAGCGCTGGGCAGAACCCGGAGAACCTGTCTGTGTTGTTTGTGGTCGTTATGGAGAGTACATCTGTGATAAGACCGATGAAGACGTGTGCAGTTTGGAGTGTAAAGCAAAACATCTTCTGCAAGTAAAGGAAAAGGAGGAGAGGTTGAAACTCAGTGCCCCACACAAAGCTAATTCTGAGCCAGAGTCTCCACTGAACACTTTGTATGTCTATAAAGAGCACCCCTTTATTCTGAACCTTCAGGAAGACCAGATTGAAAACCTTAAACGGCAGCTAGGAATTGTAGTTCAAGGGCAAGATGTCACCAGACCCATCATTGACTTTGAGCATTGTGGTTTCCCTGAGGCCTTGAATCACAACCTGAAGACGTCGGGCTATGAAGTCCCAACCCCCATCCAGATGCAGATGATTCCTGTGGGACTTCTGGGAAGAGACGTTCTGGCCAGTGCTGATACCGGCTCAGGAAAAACAGCCGCTTTTCTTCTTCCTGTTATCACCCGAGCCTTATGCGAGGTAAGAGTTCACAGGTGTTTCTCTCAGAAACAAGTCAGTTATATACCAAGTTTCATCCTTAACTAGGTTAAAACTGCAAATGGAAACTGTAACTTCAGTCGTTGATGCTCCTGGCGGTTTTGCTTCTGATAGTTGCTGGTATGAGAAACATAATTTTAGGGAATTTTTCTTTTATTAGATTGAACCTTCAAGATCTTTTCATTGAAGGTCTTAAAAAATTGCTTTCCTTACGAAATATTTTCTTTCAACAAATTTTCTTTCTTTTTTTCTTTTTTTTTTTTTCAACAAAATTTCTATTCAAGAAGTAAACTCTTGGTTTGGGAAAAGAAATCCTGCTGACCGGATGACCCGCAATTTTTGTGTTCAATTTAGCCTCCTTGGTTTTTTAAAAAATTGATTTATTTTGTGTTTTTTAAACAATTGTTTTTTTTTTAATTGATTTATTCCAAAGTTGGAATGTTATCATAGAGTTCAAAATACACGCTTAAATGGTCCATCTTAAAATAATACTACCTTACTTTACTCGTTAGCTTATAGTGCGTAAAGCACCACCCCCACACATACAATTAATTTAACCGACACATTTGCCAAGTGCTAGTGAGTTTGTGAGATCTGAAGTAGGGCAAAAGGGAAGCCAATGCAAAATATAGGCAAAGAGAGGAGAGGTAAAGGAGGAAAATTTGGAAAACTAAATAATCGTAGAAGATAATGTGAGGAAAAAATAAAAGAAAGCACCCGATGTTCAAAATATTAGTAAAACTCACTGGATGCCCCAAAATAGAGCTATAGGGCAGGAAATAGGACATTTATAAAAGGAAATTCTTTGGACAAAGAAAAAAGTGAATCTACAGGAATTGCTGAGGGGACTGTATCAAGGGTGGAACACCAAGCTTTAACCGGAACGTCCTGGTTTTGTCTTCAGAGGAGCGTGGCCAGAGATGGCAGGGTCCGCCTGGGAGCCAACTACCAGTTTCCCCACCCTGGCCCCAATTTTGATCTTTCACTGTGTATCCGTGTTATGTAAGGAAGGGTCCAATTTATGATGGTTTTTGGAGAGAAAATCTACAGTGAGCAGAAGGCAGGAGGGTTCATATCCAGTTGGGCTGATGGGAAGACTCCCAGAATGCTTTGAGGATTTAGCCCATCGGCAGGAATTCACTGCCGGCATTTTCAGACATGTTTCTGACATCTTCGCAGAGCAAGACTCCGTCTGCACTGATTCTTACACCAACAAGAGAGCTAGCCATTCAGATAGAGAACCAAGCTAAAGAACTGATGAGTGGCCTGCCTCGCATGAAAACCGTGCTCCTGGTGGGGGGCTTACCCTTACCCCCACAGCTGTACCGTTTGCGACAACACGTGAAGGTAAGCACCAGTTTTTTTTTTTTTTTTTTTAAGATTTTATTTATTTATTCATTAGACATACACAGAGAGAGAGAGAGAGAGAGAGAGGGAGGCACAGGCAGAGGGAGAAGCAGGCTCCATGCCGGGAGTCTGATGTGGGATTCGATCCCGGGACTCCAGGACCATGCCCTGGGCCAAAGGCAGGCACTAAACCGCTGAGCCACCCAGGGATCCCCAGGTAAGCACCAATTTGATCACGGGTTTGTTCTGGTGGTTTGTTTGCCTTCAAGGACCTTAATACATGTGATTTTAGGTTAGCCTTTAATTCTTGCCAAGTAAGCCTTAAGTTTTTTTTTTTAAGGTTGTTTTATATTGGAAAGGAACACAATTAATTCCTGCCTTTTGCCCGATGCCGTTGGATTGTTCTCACCCGCATCATCTTGTTTATCACATTGGCTCTTGAAGGTGGGTGGGCATATCCCATCTTCATGGCTGAGAAGTTGAATCTCAGAAAGATGACATTTACCTAAGGATCCGTAGCTAATGTACTTGAGAGTGTGATTCCTACAAACAAGGCCGTTATCCCAGTGACTGCAATACAGTTACAGAATCAGGAAACGAACATGGGTACCCTGGAATGTTCAGGCTGCTGTCATCTGGTCCTCAGACCCCGTTCGTGTTTTACTAGTTGTCCCGTTAACTTTTCTTTTTAATAGCACAAGAATTCAGTTCAGAATCACATTTTGAATTCAGTTGTCGTGTCTCTTTCATCTCCTTTGGTGTAGAACAGTTCTTTAGTCTTTGCTTTTTTTTTCCCCCCATAATCTTGACAGTTTTAAGAATTTTAAACTACTTACTTTGAAGAAGATCTCTCAATTGACTAGGTTTAAGTTATGTATCTTTGAAAAGAATATCACGGAAGAGATGCTTTGTTCTTTTCATCCTTTTATTTTTATTAAGATTTTATTTATTTGGCAGAGAGTGAGCCCACAAGCAGGGGAAGCGGCAGGGAGAGGGAGAAGCAGGCTCCCCGCTGTGCAGGGAGCCCAACTCGGGGCTCAATTCCAGGACCCTGGGATCACGACCTGAGCTGAAGGCTGATGTCTAACCTACTGAGCCACCCAGGTGCCCCATGACTACATCCTTTTATTTTTTTATTTTTTATTTTTTTTGACTACATCCTTTTAGATGATACACGATTTCAGTGTGTCCTTTTACTGGTGATATCACCTGTCAAGTAACTGTAAAATTTATTTGTTCCTTCTGTAATTAGATAAGCATTTTGAATACCTTCATTTTGTAAATTCTTGTGCTTTACCAAATTTCCAACTTACTCTTTTTATATGTATATCAGTATGACTCGTGATTACCGATTGTATTTAAAGGATCATAAAGTATTATTACCATGATTTGTTTTGGTTCTCCACTTGTCCCCAGTTTGAGCAGTGGAAGCAGTGTGGAGTCGGTTTCTGTGTTATTATGTCCCCATCATTCTTTTTTTTTTTTTTTAAATATTTTATTTATTCATGAGAATACACAGAGGAGAGAGAGAGAGAGAGGCAGACACACAGGCAGAGGGAGAAGCAGGCTCCATGCAGGGAGCCCAACATGGGACTAGATCCAGGGTCTCCAGGTTCAGGCCCTGGGCTGAAGGCGGCGCTAAACCGCTGAGCCACCTGGGCTGCCCTGTCCCCATCATTCTTTGAGCACTTTCTTTCTATCTGAAGAAGATGATCGTGCTTACATTGTTCTTCCCTTGGCTCAGCCCTGAAATCATGCTTTTTTCCCCAAGCTGTCCTGATTCCTTTTGGTAGAGGACGGTATTTAGAAACCAAAATCTGGGCTCTTGGTTGGGTTTGTTGCTGTTTCTCTTTGCTGTTGAGTTATCATTGCTTCGAGGACCTCTCAGTGAATAGAAGGTGAGAATATTCCTTAAGTGTGTATTTCTGCATCTATGTTTATTGTAGCCCATGAGTTCGTGTCGATACTTCCAACTCTAATTCAACACAGCAAGATTATTTTGGCATTTTCTGCTTCCATATTTGTCACTCTGACAGTGAGAAATCTGCTACGTCTTATCTTTTACATATTTATTTACTTGATCAGCCATCTTCTATATAACCAGTAGCCCATCCTCATCCCTGTCCCTTGCCCCACAGTGATGCGTTCCATCCTAGACTCTATCCTCTGCCCTCTTCACTCCCTTAGACCGCAACACCCTGTGCAGGGCCGCCTTTCTCCGGAGGGCCCTTCATCACCCTGCTGCCTCTCCCACCCCCTGTGCCAGGCCATGTCCTTCACAGACACCCTCTATGAAAAAAGTAACTGAAAAATCTGTCTATTCAACAAAGTGATCTTTCAAAAGCCAGGGCAGAATAGAGACCTTTTCAGGTAAACAAAACTGAGAGTTTATTACCAGTAGATTTATATAAAAGAATACTAAACTAAGATATTCTGCATATAAAGAAGATTCTGGAAAGGAAGGCGTGGGATCAAAGAAAGAATGGCGAGTGGGCAGCCCTGGTGGCTCAGCGGTTGAGTGCCTGCCTTCGGCCCAGGGCGTGATCCCGGAGACTCGGGATCGAGTCCCACGTCGGGCTCCCTGCTTGGAGCCTGCTTTTCCCTCTCCCTGTGTCTCTGCCTCTCTCCCTGTGTCTCTATGAATAAATAAATAAAATCTTTAAAAAAAAAAAAAAAAAAAGAATGGTGAGCAAAGAAAATAGTAATCATGTGGGTAAAAATTTTTTTAAAGATTTTATTTATTTATTCATGAGAGAGACAGAGAGAGAGAAGCAGAGACACAGGCAGAGGGAGAAGCAGGCTTCATGCAGGGAGCTGGACGGGTGACTCGATACCGGGACCCCGGGGTCACGCCCTGGGCCGAAGGCAGGCGCGCTCAACTGCTGAGCCACCCAGGCGTCCTTCATGTGGGTAAATGTAAACAAACATTGACTAAATAAAAAGTAATAATGAACAATACATGGGTGTAAAAAAATAGAAGTAAAATACTGACCAACTGTAGCATATCAGCGCAGGAAAGTTGTGATTGGTGTTAAATTATTTGCCCTTGATTATTCAAGAAAAAAGTAAATATGTCTAGTTCACTTCAGACTTTATTAAGTTTATATATATTTATTTTACAATTCAAGGGAATTCCCACACTAAAAGAATTGGGGGAAAAGTTTATAATTTCCAAACCAGTAGGAGAGGAAAATGAAATAGGAATAGAAGGGATGAGCTCAGTTCAAAATAATTAAAATGGATTTAAATGTTTATGGTATTTCTGAAGAAACTAAGTGGAGCACTGTAGTTCTGTGGATACAGATCCTTACGACCCTGAAACTTAGCATTCTCCATGACCTTCACCATTGTATTGGTTTGTCTTTGAAAAGCAGAATACAGTTGAATTTATTAGATCATTTGTAACTCTACTCTGCTTTACTCCAGGCACTGTCTCATTTAATCTTCACAGTAATTATTATTATTTCCATTTTATGAATGGGAGACAGAGACGCACACCATTATTAAGTGTTACAGCTGAGATTCCTACTGAAGTTTGACTAACAGGCCCCACTTTTAAGCACTGCTTCAACTAATACGTTATAAAAGCGTTAAGAGCCTTAAGCAACCTTAGAAATCATTGTGCCCAACCTTTTAATTTAAAAACAGAAGAGCAGGGCCAAAGAGGTTAAGGGATTTGCACTTGGTCATAGAGCCAAATAGTGGTCAGCCTGCCTGCAAGGCCCTTCCTGGTCTGGTCTCTGCCTACTTTCGAGCCTCCTCCGAATCTCTGTCCCCTCTCCACCCCAGTGGCCTTTCAGCTTCAGAAGTTCTTGGATGCTTTCCCTCCACCTGGCCCTCTCCTCACCGGCTCCCACTCCTCCTCTAGGTTTTCGCTTGTGTTAGCCAGGACTGGATAACCTCACGAGCATATATGTGTTTCATCTGTTCCTTCCTTTGTGTTATGAGATTTGTGAGAGCAGAAACTATGTCTGACCTAATCAACATTGAGTTCTGAGTACTTAACCCAGTGGCTGGCACATATTAGTCACTCAGTAAGTATAGACAGAAAGAAGGAAGGAAGATTATCTAATTTTTTTTTCTCTGTTCTTTAGGTTATCATAGCGACTCCTGGGCGACTTCTGGATATAATAAAACAGAGCTCTGTGGAACTCCGCGGTATAAAAATTGTAGTAGTAGATGAAGTAAGTAGTGTTGTTTAGAACATTAGTCACATAATTTTATATAATTTATGAAAAGTATATTCTAGTTACATAATTTCACTGTGTGTTCAGGCATTTTCTTCCCCAAAGGAAAAAAATTAGGAATTTTTTTTTTTAATTGCAGTAGCCATTCGTAAGATGGTTCCTGTGTGGTATTGCCCTGCTAACCCAAGGTATAGTGCACCAAAATTAAACCACATTAGTAAATAAAATCAGCTGTCTTTTCCTAATTTCCAATAATTACTATATTCTCAGTGATAAATTTTTTAAATATTTGACACTGGCTCTCATTTGTCTAAAAAAGAAAAACACATGAATCCACAGCATGTAACTATTAACAGGGAATTTGGAAGTAGCTAATAATATTTAGTTGGATGACCTTTTATATTTTCTTTTGTGTGGACATGGGTGTCTGTGGTTTTGATTTTCAGTGTTACATAGAGCATATAGGCATTTTTATATTTTTGATTTGCTTAATATGTTATTATCTGATGATATTCCAGCAAGTAAACAAGCAGGAGGACTCAAAACTGTGTCAGCACAGGCTGGGCATGGGCCAGTTCTGCCTGCAGTGCATTGCACATCTATTTTCATATATGTCCCACCAGCAGTGACAGAGCAGAGAGGCCCAGCAGTGATCAGAAATGTGGGGTTCAGGGGCTGACCAGTGATGGCAACGTGGTTCCAGGAAGTAGCCAGAGGACGTGGAAAGAACACATAGGCAAGATCCTTGAGACTGGGATTGAGCCTTTACTCCACCCCACTATGGGGTGCTGGGCAAGTCGTCTAATCTTCCAGAGTTGTGGCAAGGATGAAGCAATGATTGGGAAAATGTCTCATAGACTGGAATGTCCTGTATAAATGTAAAGTAATTGTTTAGGACAGTTAAGGTAATGTTATTCAGTCCTTCATTATTTTTTTCTGTTTTCTTCTTACACAGCTACTCTGTGTGTGTGTGTGTGTGTGTGTGTGAGAGAGAGAGAGAGAGAGAATATTTAAGTTCTACTCCCTTAACAAATTTCAGTTATATAATTATTAATGGAGCATCATTAATTATGGTAACCATGTTATGCATTTCAGACCTTATCTGTTTTATAACTGAAAGTTTTTACACTTTTACCCCAAACCTCTTCCTATTTCACCCACTCCCTAGCCCCTGGCAATCATTTTTCTACTAATTTCTATGAGTTTGACTTTCATTTTTTTATTTTTAACTTTTTTAGATTTCACATATAAGTTTCCCATACAGTATTTGTTTTTTTCTGTCTAGCTTACTTCACTGAGTATAATGTCCTCCAAGTCCATCCATGTTACTAAAAATGAAGTAATTTTAAGTCGGAATAATATTCCATTGTATATAACATGCACCTCATTTTCTTTATCATACTCATCTGCTGACGGACACTAAGGTTGTTTCCATACCTTGGGTGTTGTGAACTGTTATTCAGTCCTTCAAAAACTGCTGCTAAGAAAAAAAAAAAAAAGTGCTGCTAAGTCAGCGTTTTCCTGGTGTGCCTTTTGATTCAACTGATTTATTGCATCTGATTATCATCAGACTTACTGCCACCCTGCAAGTACAAGTGGGCTTCCCACTGTTGATAAGCCCATGTGTTCTTAAGTTCTCACCATGCGGTGAGCCTGAAAAATGAGCCTCCTATAGATTTTAAAGTTGGATTCCATTCCTGCTTGCTTCTCTCCACAACATTTTTCCCTTTAGCCAATGGATGAAGTTTCACAGGGTACCTCTGTGCTGTGCTCCATATAAAAGGAGTATTCATTCAGCAAACCTATAGTGAGTGCTTGTAATGTGTGGCCTCGGTCCCAGCTCTTCAGCATTTAAGGAAACTAGCTGGTAAACAACATAATTGATCATGTACCGAAACTGAAGTTGGCACAGAAGTTCTATTTAGATACAGATTGACCAAGTCTGGTTAAGTTTGGATGGCGTCACAAAGAAATTTTAAATATTATTCCAGCCTATGAAGTGCTGAAATCTCATTGGAGAAAAATACATAAATTCTTGAAGTAAAGGCAGGACATTGTCATATATACGGAAATACAAACATACTGAAAGGTGCTATGCAGGCCGGGGAACAGCAAACTCTTTCTGCAAAGGACCATTTAAGACTTTGGGGGCCACATGTCCTCTGTTGGAGCGCTCAGTACAGCCAGAGACCAGAATGGGTGTGACTGCATTCCCACAAGCTCTATTTAAAAAAACACCTGAAGGTCTGTGTTTGTCCCAAGAGCCTCAGTTTGCTGACTCCTGGTACAAACTGTTAGTAAAGTAATGGGACTGTGTATGATATGCTAATTGTTTAGGACATTTAAGGTCAGAAGGAGAAATGAGAGACCGTGTGAATTGGCACCATAAGAGATGGCTCCTCCAAGGTAATGGAATATGACCTGGTCGTCCACAGATGGGAAAGGATTTAGAAAACTAGAGAACATATCAAGTGTTCCAGGTGAAGAGCCTAACATGAACAGAGCCAGAAAGGTCAAGCACAAGCACAGAGAGACCAGCCAGCTTGAAGCATTCTTCCTGAGGAATAATAGGAAGTAAAGTTGGGTAGTTAGGGTGGGGTCAAATTACAGAGGGCCCTGAAAAGGAGGCAGAGGATTTTGGATTTGATGTGGGAAACAGTGAGGCTTTCTAAATTATTGAGTTGGGGTGTCACATGTGGAAAGTGGTGGTTTAGCAAGGTTATTCTGCTGCTCCATGCAAGAAAAATGAAAGAAGAAAGAATCTGTGGGACAAAATGGTAGCAACCCAGACAAGAGGTGAGCAGGGTCAGGGACAGGGTGGAGGCAGTGGGAAGCATGAGTACATCAGAGAATCGCTGTGAATCATTCATGAGTCTTCTGAGGACTGAATATGAAAGAAGATGAAGAGGAAGGTGGTTGAGGGGACTCCATAAATTCTGGTTGTGCTTTTAATTTTAAGGAAAGGGTAGGCGGGTAAGGGTTGGGGCTTGACAGTAGTATTTGAATTGGTTTTAGAAATGTCGAATTTCTTGTGAATGACGGATGAAGGGGAAATATTGTGTGGATAGGAGAAATGGGCATTAGCATCCGTGGGACACACTGGTCTCTCTAAGGGTGGAAGGTGAGAGAGGAACAGGCACTGGGGCTCTGTGTCTGTCTGTGGAGTTTGAAGAGGAGTCTAAGCAGAGAAGTAGTATGAGAAACCAGAAAGAAACTGAGAGCAAGTAATACTGCTGCAAAGACAGGCCACTGTTTGAAGAGGAGGATGGAAGATTCAGGAATGGTCAGGCATGAAGACTAAGATAATTCCTTTAGAATTAGAGGAATCTGCTGTGTCACCCTTCTGTGTCTCCCATGTACCTGTCCCTCAGCCTAGGATTCTCTCCCAACCACCTGCCCTAACTTCTTTATGTGTACATGGCTCTGAAACCTTCCATCAGTCTCCCAGGTAGACTTCAGACCTCTCCTCTCTGCTCTGTTTACCTGTGTATAGACTTTATCCTTTCTCTTGTATTAGGCTCCTGCTGTATCCCAACAAGCAGGGATACAGCAGGATATATCAAGCATAGTGCTGGTCCAAGTTTCCCTAATGGTAAGAATCACCCAGTGTGTTCAGTGGAATGTAATAGAAGAGCAGACCTCTTACTAGATGTTCTGATTCAGGAAGTCTGGGTTGGAATCCAGAGATATTAAAAAACTCGTTCTGGGTGATTCTTCTTTAGGGGGGTTTGGGACACACTGACTAGAAAGCTAAGCTGCTTGCAGTGGTTTTTTCAGTGCTTAGAATTAACGAATGCTTGTTTATTTATCAGGTGCTTTTTACATGCTAGACACTGTCCTGGGTTTTGAGGATACAATGGGAATGGAGATAAGCCCTGACAAATGTATGTACACAAGCCGTGTGACAGAGACAACTGGGGGTTAGGTTATTATCAGAGGAGGGCTCTAAGTGACATTTATGCTGAGACCTGAGTGAGAAGGAGCCAGCCACGCGAAGATCCAGCTGGAGGATCTGCTTCAGACAGAGCTAACGTGGGAGTGACCATTGGGTAGTTGGGGGCAGAAAGAAGGCTGGTGTGGCAGGGTCGTGGAGCATGAGGTGGAAGAGTGCTAGGCGATGAAGTCAGAGAAGCGGATGAGGATGAAAACTGTAGGACTTTTAGCCTGTGGTAAGCAGTTGGGTTTTTTATGTGTGATAGTGAATTACTGGAGGGTTTAAGCAGAGGAGTAAGAGATAGGATTTGTGTTCTAGAAGATAGTGGGTGCTTGGGGTGGATGGCTTCCGGCGTGGGGGTGATAGGATGAGGCAGAGTCTCACTATTGTGCGCTGGATAGAAGCACCTGAATTTGGGGTGTATTAGTGTAAACAGTTTATTTATTTTTATTTTTTATTTTATTTTTTATTATTTTTTATTTTTTTTAGTGTTAACAGTTTAGATGCAGGGAAACTTGGGAGAAGACAGAGGAGATTTATTTCTGATGGCCTGTGTTCTGAACCAGGAGAAGCAAGGCCATCTCCTGAGATGAGGGGGCCTTAGTAGGATTATTGAGGAAAAGGAAAAGCTGGGGATGTTTTTCAAGACCTACTACCTTGTTGCACACATGTGCACATGTGTCTTGTACATTGAAACATTGAGATTTACCATGCTGTGAGCATGGTCCCAAGTGCTTTATGTATTTTATGTATTAATGAGGTCATTAATCATCATAACAGACCTATTAGGTAGTTAACTCTTATCATTCCCATTTGTAAAAGAAAAAAACCGAGGCTTAAAGACATTCGTTAACATGTTTAATTTAAGGTCATAGGTAGAGCCAGGATCAGCCAGGATCACCTAGACCATTATGATTATTTTAGATTTTTTTAAATATCATGGAATGAATAGTATTAAAACAAGTGTTCAAACTTCCACGTAGTGGACACTTAAAAATACAGTGCTTTGGGGTGCCTGGCTGGCTCAGTCAGTGCAGTGTTGGACTCTGGATCTCAGAATCATGAGTTCGAGCCCCACTTTGGGCATGGAGCCTACTTAAAAAAACAAAAAAACAGCAACAAAAATACAGTGCTTTATCTAAATACTCCAAAATAAATGATTGTCAGACCTTATTTTTCAAAATTATAGGTACCTGGATTATATTTAAAAATCAAGATAGCCTTTGTGTTTCATTATTTTAAACCAGTACTAACTTAGAATTTTTTTGTTTGCTTAGTAATACACAAATTGTTTTTAAAAACTAGTAATACAGAAGTATATACAGAAGCAAAAGCCGCCAACATTAAGTTTTTAAAATTTAATTCATGTTTTATTACAAATATATGTCCGTGGTAGAAAAAAAGACCCAAACTTTGCAAAAAGCTGTAAAATGAACAATTTAATTGCATCCCCTTCCACATTCCATAGGTCTTTTCCCTGGAGTTAGCAATTAAGTTTCTTAAATGTATGTACAAACAGTATCATGTTATATATAGTGTTCTGTAGTTTTCTTTATTCCTCCTAGCAGTGATTCATTATCATTTAATAAAGGACTTTCCACTCATAATTAATGATAGCAAAGGGTTCTATTAAGTGGATCTACTGTATTTTATTTACCAAATCCCCCATTATTGGTATTTAGGGTTTATATATTTGTTGCCACTCGTAATAATACCATAAAAATCTTTGTATAATTATATGTTTTCAGTGATAGACAACATACAATTTTATATAAATGTTTTTCTAAATCCTTTATTTTTGACGTTGTGATATATTCTAATGTGTAAAAGTTTTTAATTTTTTATGTTCTTAATCAGTTTTTTCCTTGAATGGCTCAGGGTTTTAATGTCAAATAGGACTAACTTTAAAATGGTTTTATTTTAGGCTGATACCATGTTAAAGATGGGCTTTCAACAGCAAGTGCTTGACATTTTGGAACACGTTCCTAATGATAGTCAGACCATTTTGGTTTCAGCTACAATTCCAACTAGCATAGAACAACTAGCAAGTCAGCTTCTGCATAATCCTGTGAGAATTATCACCGGGGAAAAGAACCTGCCCTGTTCCAGTGTGCGCCAGATTATTTTGTGGGTGGAAGAACCAGCCAAAAAGAAAAAATTATTTGAAATCTTAAATGTGAGTAGTAAGTAGTAAAGCAGGCACCCTGTTTTGTAGATTATGTTTGCATTTTTCACAGTTATTAAGATAATGATTTTTAGATGCAGCATTCGGGGAATTTTATACAGATTTTTTTTTTAAGATTATTTATTTATTTATTAACGAAAGACACAGAGGAGAGAGAGAGGCAGAGACACAGGCAGAGGGAGAAGCAGCTCCATGCAGGGAGCCCAATGTGGGACTCAATCCAGGGACTCCAGGATCATGCCCTGGGCCAAAGGCAGGTGCTAAACCGCTAAGCCACCCAGGATTCCCCCACTGAGCAACCCAGGGATTCTCTATATAGATATTTAGTAGTAAATTCTTTACTTCAGAATTCTGTGGGGATCAAATAAATGCTGTATGGATGCAGGGTTGTTTTTTATTTTCGGTATTATAGAAAATACATTTAAATATCCAGATTATTCTTAAATAATATTTTTTTGTTTCAGAAATTTTTAGTAGTTTTATGTAACAGATAAAGATAAGTTCTTTCTTGGCCATTCTGTCCTTGAAAAATAGAATTTTTTAGCAGTAACTTATTTAAACAGAAACTTATTAAATGGATGATAATGTGTAAGCATAGTTACTTTAAAATGTGAAGGGGTCGTCTGGTGGCTCAGTCAGTTAAGCATCTGACTTGATTTTGGATCAGGTCATGATCTCAGAGTTGTGAGGTCAGCCCCACATTGGGCTCCTCACTCAGCATGGAGTCTGCTGAAGATGCTCTCTCTCTCCCTCACCCCTCCTCCAGCTCACTTTCACACACTCTCTCTCAAAAAAACAAATTAATTTTTAAAAGTATTAAGTTAAATATGGCTTGTATTTAATTATGAGCAGCATTTAAAATTTTATTTTTTTATTATTTTTTTAGCATTTAAAATTTTAAATTGCACTCAATTTAAAAAATATTTTTACAATATTAATGAAATGGAAAAATGTGAAGGGCAGTAGACTTTTGTGCTTCTGTTTGTGCATATTTTAAAGAAAACACTCATCTTAATAACGCTAGTTTTTCCTCTGTAACTAGCTAATACTAATGATTTCAGAAAAACTTCCATTGTTATTTATGTTACACAAATAATTTTAAATACGTGTTTTTCATTTTTCAGGATAAAAAACTCTTCAAGCCTCCAGTGTTAGTGTTTGTGGACTGCAAGCTGGGAGCAGATCTGTTGAGTGAGGCAGTGCAGAAAATCACAGGTCTGAAAAGTGTATCTATACATTCGGAGAAATCACAAACAGAAAGGAAAAACATATTGAAGGTTTGACATTCAGTTTATCTTTTCAGGGGGTTCCCTACCGGCTGCTTCTTAAAGCAGACCTTTTTTTAAGGACTGCAAGAACTTCAGGCACGCAGTGACTATGAGCTAATTGTTCCTCTTGCTCAGGCTTCTGTGTTTTGGGAGCAATAAGCTTGTTCTCCACGGGATTATCTACTAAATAGATTACTAATTCAAAATCCACCATTTCTGAAATCAGGTCAGTTTAGACTGGAGCAGAGCAGTCATTCACCCTTGGAAAAGATTTGCCTGAGTACATTAATAGAAACAGACGGATGCAGGGGTTGGGGAGGGGAAGACTTACACTACACATGTTTCTCAGGTATTTATACTAGCAACCTTTACTTACTGAAAAGGTGCAGCAAAAACGGTATTGAAGAAAGTATTGAAAAAAAGATGTCTGAATTATACAAAACCACGTAAGCTAAATTCTGAATAATGAATTTTGTTGCTTTGTGGGGAAGGGATTACTTGAAGGAGACTACGAAGTTGTGGTGAGCACTGGAGTCCTGGGACGAGGCCTAGACTTGATCAGTGTCCGGCTGGTTGTCAATTTTGATATGCCTTCAAGCATGGATGAGTACGTGCATCAGGTAAGGAGGTTTTATTAGTTTCCACCATGAGTTTTCTTGGGCGAGGCATTGTCAATAGAATAGTAACTAAAAAGAAAGAAAAGTTTTATCATAGACCTATAAAAGCTTATTATAGTTTTGCTTTTAAAACATATATATGGATAGGGGTGCTGGTCTGGTTCAGTTGGGGGAGCATGTGACTCTTAATCTCAGAGTTGTGAGTTTGAACCCCACATTGGTGGTAGAGATTACATAGAAATAAAATCTTAAAAAATATGTATGCATGGATATAAACTAAATTTTGTTTTAAAAACCTGCATGTACTAGGCACCTGGGTGGCTCAGTGGTTGAGCACCTGCTTGGCTCAGGTCATGATCCTGGGGTTCTGGGATCAAGGCCTATATCAGGCTCCCCACAGGGAGCCTCTCTGGGTCTCTGCCCCTCTCTGGGTCTCTCATGGATAAATGAATAAAATCTTTAAAAAAGAAACAAAGCTGTGTATAACTAAAATGAGTTAAAAAGTATTGAAAATAATAACCTAAAATGTTAGTTTAAAAAGTTTTTAAATCATTGGTTTTTAGCTTATTTTTGTTTCCTTTATACTTCTCATTCAGTAAGTGTATTAAATGGCCTTCATAATCAGGATTTTTAAAAAGGGTTTGTTTTAGGTTGACATATCTGGCCAAAATAAAGTTGATCTGTTAAAGTATTTGGTTTTTTAGGAATCTTGTCTTCATCTCTTCTTCATATCCTTATTTGTTCTAGACTTTCACCTATTAAAGTTTTGTTTCTTTATTTTGCTGCCAGAGATAACAGCAGCTCTTCTTTCTAACAGAAATAGAGCATTCTCTTAGCATCGCCTTATCTCCCTGACTGCTACCTGTTTTCCTTCTCCGGCATCACTTACAGACTCTTCAAGTAAAGCCTTTCTGTCATGTTCTTAGAATTACCTCTGAATGCCACATTCACTTGGATCACCCACTGAAACACTTTTAGTGCCTTGAATGCATTGTTGCTTGTATTTTTACTTAGACTTAGTAATATAGCAGTGCCACCTCATTTACCTGTGCATCAGGGAATTGGCCATCACACAGGAGTTGATTGCTCAAATCACTGAAGTTGATCTTTCAAATTTTTAAATTTAACCATTTTGGATGGTAATTTTTTTCAAAATATTAAAATAATTACGAAGCTTCTTTGCTTCTTAAATAGAGTATGCTGATCAGAATGATTTAACTTTTTCTTGCTGCATCAAGGGCAACCCTGTGGCTCTCAGTTATTCACTGAGCAGGAGGAGGGGCGGAGGAAGAGAGAAAGAGCCTACAGCAGAGCCCAATGAGGGACTTGATCTCACAGCCCTGAGATCATGACCTGATCTGAAATCAAGAGTTGGATGCCCAACTGACTGAGCCAGCCAGATGCCCCAAAATGAAAAATAGGTCTTTGTAAAGTAGGCTTCCCGCTTTAGGAGTAGTTATGACAGTTAATGGTGCAGAAAACACAAATGCCTATTTGTACATAAACACACATGTATATGCATACCCTGTTACTCTTACTACATAAATGGGACCATATTACACCAACTGTTTATGCCCTGCTTGTTTTACTAAATCTATATTAGGCACCTTTACTTATTAGCACACATAATAGGCACCATTTTAAAAATACTAATGTATATGAAGTGCTTACCATATGGCAGGCACTGTTCTAAACTCTTTAAATGCAAAAAAATAAAGAATAAACTCTTTAAATGCTTTTACTTGTTTAATTGGTCTTGATCTATTTTCATTGCTGCATGGTCATTTACTATGTGGATTACCATAGTTTATTAAATAAATCCTTTATAATTTGATGGACAATTAGCTGTTTCCAATATTCCGTTATTAAATAACGCTGCCTGGGGCGCCTGGGTGGCTCAGTCGGTTAAACATCTGACTCTTGATCTCAGCTCGGGTCTTGATCTCAGAGTCATACGTTCAGGCCCCACATTGGGCTCCATACTGGCATGGAGTCTACTTAAGAAATAATAATGCTGCAGTGAACATCCACCTTTACAGTTGTGCCTCTCATGCAGTATATTTGTAAGATAAATGTATAGGAGGCCTGCTAGATCAAAGGATATGTGTATTTTATTTTATTCTATTTTATTTTTTTATATTTGGTCTTTTTTTTAGGATATGTGGATTTTATTTAATTATTTTTAATATTTATTTACTTACCTATATTAGGTTTTGTTTATTTATTTGAGAGAGAGAGTATGAGCAGGGAGAGGAGCAGAGGGAGAGGGACAAGCAGACTCCTTACGGAGCACAAAGCCCTACCGGGGGCTTGACCTCATGACCTGAGCCAGAACCAAGAGTCAGACAGCCAACTGCTTGAACCACCCTTAGGACATGTGTTACTTTGAATTACAGTAGGTATTCCTATATGTCTACTTTTAAAGATTTATTTGTTTATGTTAGAGAGAGAACTCTCGAGCGTGAGTGGGAGAAACAGGAGAGGGAGAGAGTGGGAGAGAAGCAGACTCCCTGTGGAGCATGGGGCTTGATGATGACATAGGGCCCAGTCTTGCAACCCTGAGATTATGACCTGAGCCAAGATCAGGAGTCAGATACTTAACCAACTAAGCCACCCAGCGCCCCTGTGTGTCTGTTTTTAATTAAGGGGGGAGAGAGCTTCTGGGGAAATAATTTTGAATTTGCTAAGTCTTTTAGAGTTTGTAGACTATTGCAGTTATTTTTTTTTTAAACAGCTTATGTCTCAGTATAAAACATCTCAGAATAAATTATGTCTCAATTGATATAAATCACGTGCTATACAATTCACTTGAAAGTGTACAACTCAGTGGTTTTTATTATATTCATATACTTGTGCGACCATTACTACAGCCAATTTTAGAAAATTTTTATCATCCCAAAAAGAAGCCCCATACTTGTCCCATCAGCAGTTATTCCCTACACCTGTTACACACGTAGATCCCTTGGGCAACAGTTACTCTACTTTGTCTTTATAGATGTATCTCTTCTAGGCATTTCATATAAGTGGAATCATATGGTATGTAGTCTTCTCTGATGGTTTTTACTTATCACAATGTTTTCAACTTTCACTTGTACTGTAACATATGTCAGTACATCTTGTATTGCTACATAATATTCCATTCTAAGGATATGCCACCTTTCTTTGTTCATTGTTGCTAGCCATTTAGTGTGTTTCTACTGTTTGTTTTCTGTGGATAGTGCTGCTATGAGCACTCATGTACAGGGTTTTATGTAGACATGCATTTTCGTTTTTTTAAATCCCAGTGTAGTTAGCATATGGTGTTATGTTAGTTTCAGGTGTACAGTATAGTGATTGAGCAATTTGATGCATTACTTTTGCTCATCATGACAAATGTACTCTAAATTCCCTTCACTTATTTCACCTATCTTTCCCCTCCCCCATAACCATCAGTTTGTTCTCTGTAGTGAAGTTTTTTTTTTTTTTTTTTTTTTGGTTTGTCTCTTTTTTTCTTTGTTTTGTTTAATTCCATTCCTTAATTTCACATGGTATCTGTCTTACTCTGACTGACTTATTTCATTTAGTGTCATATTATCTAGCTCCATCCATGTTGCTGCAAATGGCAAGATTTCCTTCCTGTTTATGGTGGAGTAATATTCCATTATGTATACATACTGTATCTTCTTTATTCATTCATCTATGGATGGACACTTGGGCTGCTTCCATAGTTTGGCTACTGCAAATAATGTTGCAATAAACATAGGAGTGCATGTATCTTTTCAAATTAGTATTTCCCTGTTCTTTGGATAAATACCAAGTAGTGGAGTTACTAGATTATATGGTAATTCTACTTTTAATTTTCTGAGGAAACTCCATACTCTTTTCCACAGAGGCTGCACCAGTTTGCATTCGAACCAACAGAGCACAAGGGTTCCTTTTTCTGCACATCCTTGCCAACATTTGTTCTTATTTCTGTTGGGCATACACCTAGGAAGGAATTACTGGGTTATGTAGTAATTCTGTGTATAACATTTTGAGGAACTGATAGACTCATTTCCAATATGGCTTTATGATTTTACATTCTCATCAGCGATATAGGAGGATTCTAGTTTCTCCAAACCTTCGTTAGCACTTACATTATTTATCTTTTTAGTTGTAGCATTGCCAATGGGTGTGAAGTTACATCCCCTTGTGTGTGTGAATTTTTTTTTTAAAGAAGTTTTTTTTCATTTCTTTCAGAGAGAGAGAGAATGGGAGGCAGGGCAGAGGGGGAAGGAGAGGGACAAGCAGACTCAGCACTGGGCTCTATCTCACAACCCTGAGATTATGACCTGAGCCAACGTCAAGAGTCCACGCTTAACCCACTGAGCCACCCAGGCACCTCTCTCCTTGTGTTTTGTTTGTTTATTTGTTTAAAGATTTTATTTTATTTATTCATGAGAGACACACAGAGAGAGAGAGAGGCAGAAGCAGGCAGAGGGAGAAGCAGGTTTCATGCAGGAAGCCTGATGTGGGACCTGATCCCAGCACCTCAGGATCATGTCCTGAGCCAAAGGCAGGTGCTAAACCGCTGAGCCACCCAGGCATCCTTCTCCTTGTGTTTTTGATTTGAATTTCCCTAATGACTAATGAACATCATTTTATGTACATACTGGCCTTTTGTGTATCTTCTTTGGAGAAATGTTTGTTTAAATTATTTGCCCATTTTTTAAATTGGCTTATCCTTTATTGAGGAGTATTATTGAGTTGTAAGTTATTTATATATTCTAGAAGACCCTTACTAGATACATGATAGGCAAATATTTTCTTCCAGTATGTGAGTACAGCTATATTTTATATTAATTTTTAGTTTTATTGGAACAATTCAGTAACATAATTAAATAAAACAACATTCCTTCCCTTACCTGTTCCCAGTCTCATTCCCCAGAGAGCCATGTTTTGCTTTCTGTTTTACATTAAAAATGTCCTATATATTGGCAGCAAGTATTCGTTTAAATACTCTAAATACTGACTTTAAGTCCTACATTTCAGTTAAGAAGCAAAAATTGACCATAACTGTGTGTTTACCACCTTCTTCTGAAGAGTTTCTCAGTATATTTGGAAACAAGTAAATTTTGTTCCTTATCATGTATTTTCATCACAAATTTGTGTCCATTTAATTTTATCAAAGTGAGAAATAACTACACAAAATGAATTTGCTTAAATCTCATATTGCAAAGGCATCGAAGTACTCTAAAACAAATAGTCCTCTTGCTCTAAAAGCAGTAGCTTTTGAAAAATTTTTACCTTAACCTACCCACAGTAGGAAACATCTTCCTGTCATTACTACCCTACACACACACACACTCACACTCTCACTCACACAGCACATGCGCACACACACAAACATGCTACATAACTGAAACACAAGTTTCACAAACAGTTCCTTAGATGTGGTTGCTTTCATATTTCCTGTTTGAGCTGTTGCTTTAAAAATATGCTGGTGGCAGTCCACTAAATTGGTTTCACAAAGTACATTGAGACATACAATTCAAAAAATGCTATGTGAGTGAATGTTAATCTTAGTAAAAGCCTCTTTAAATACTGGTCTTCATTTTCTTTCAAGAGACATTAAGGTTTTATATGAACATTTTGAAAATGTCCTTTGCATTTCATTTCAGGTTGGAAGAGTGGGGAGATTAGGCCAAAATGGGACAGCAATTACGTTCATCAATAACAATTCAAAAAGACTCTTCTGGGATATTGCAAAAAGAGTGAAACCCACAGGATCCATTCTTCCCCCACAGTTATTAAATTCTCCCTACCTTCATGACCAGAAAAGAAAGGAACAACAGAAAGATAAACAGACACAGAATGATCTGGTTACAGGAGCTAATCTTATGGACATCATTAGAAAACATGATAAAAGTAATTCTCAAAAATGAACACTTTTTAATTGTGTGTTGTCAGTGAAATTTCTGTATATTATTACTGTATGATTTGAGTAAATGGAATTATACATGAAACAGAGAAATTTAACATAATTTAAATTTTTTAAATTATATATCAGATTTATACTGCAGTATTGTATTTATTTCCCTTTTAATTCCCATAAATTTAAGAAAATCAGAAAATGAATTGCTAAATAAAATTTTTTCTGTCTAGACAAAGCCTCAATTTTTCCTCAATAATATTCTTCAAGCTGCTGTCAGAACCAGGAACCTGCACAGTGAGGAATCAGACTCAGAATGGTGATGCTTTTGTTTAGTGTCCCCAGTGCACTGTGAGCACATTGGCACTTGGATTATTGTTGAATCTATTAAGGTTAGGAAGAAAGTGAAGAATGGAAACCAGAAAAAATGGTCGGTGCTTCTTTTCAAAGATAACTGTGAAATATTTTATTCTGATTGTTTTCCCTTCATCTTGGTAAATATAAGTTTGCATTATATTTACTGGGGGCTGCTTATCAAAATCACCCAACTCATGTTAATATTGCTACTTGTAGTTTTATGTTAATTTCCACTTGCTAACTCAATTAATATTAAATACTTAGAAGAAAGGATAGATGTTTTGCTTTGATACATCAGTACTTTCATTTCTTTGAAAACTTGGTATCAGTTTACTTGCAGGATTTAGATAGGGTGTTACATAAACGTTGGCACTTAAGCTTTGTATCCTAAACATCCTCCTCAAAGGGATGTGGCGAGATTTATCCAACTAACTAGAGTCCCTATATAGGTAGTTTCTTAATGTCTCCACCCAAAGGAAAGCACTGAAGAATTTCCCTAATGAATATGAACTCTCAAGACTCTGGCTCTCTCCACCCTGCTTTTATGTTTGCTAACTGTTTAGCCAGCCATTAAGGTCCCAGAGCGTGGCAGCAGAGGTGCATTGAAGTAAGCATTCGCACGATGCTCAACATGTAAAAGAGGCCTTAAAAGTGTTGGTAATGCTCGCTAGAGAAAAGGTACTTTTTCACTAGACTCAAATTTGTGTATGAATAAAAGCAGTATAGGGATCCCTGGGTGGCGCAGCGGTTTGGCGCCTGCCTTTGGCCCAGGGCGTGATCCTGGAGACCCGGGATCGAATCCCACATCGGGCTCCCGGTGCTTGGAGCCTGCTTCTCCCTCTGCCTATGTCTCTGCCCCTCTCTCTCTCTCTCTGTGACTATCATAAAAAAAAAAAAAAAAAAAAAAAAAAGTATAGTTATAACAGGATTTTGCAAATCAGCATTTTTAGAAAACTACATATTTTTTAAAAATCTTTATTGGATTTCTTAAGCCATCACCAATGGGCACTAATAAATTTCTTTAAAAAATCATCTCGGGATCCCTGGGTGGCCCAGCGGTTTGGCCCCTGCCTTTGGCCCAGGGCGCGATCCTGGAGACCCAGGATCGAATCCCACGTCGGGCTCCCGGTGCATGGAGCCTGCTTCTCCCTCTGCCTGTGTCTCTGCCTCTCTCTCTCTCTGTGTGACTATCATAAATATAAAAAAAAATAAATAAAATAAAATATAAAAAATCATCTCTATGCCAAACATGGAGCTTGACCTCATGGCACTTCACGGCCCCAAGATCAAGAGTTTCATGCTCTATCGACTGGGCTGGCCAGGCACCCCTAGGAGATGTATTTAAACAAAAATAGGTAGTAGTGGGCTATAATGTAACCCCAGTCGTCAGCTTAATTTGCTGGCCGTCTGGCTTCTGTTCCCACCACTGCTCACGGGGCCTTTGGTTGCCTTCTTACAGCCCTATATCCGCCTTCCCCGAAACTTTATTATTGCATCAGGCATCACTGCCCCCCCCCTTTGAAATTCTCACTTCCTTGAGACAACAGGTGAATGAGACAGCGGGGGTGGGGAAAGAGCCCCAAACTTAGAGGCTCATCATGAGGAATAAATCAGAGCATCTTTTTTAAAAGCCACAGTTTTGCGGGGCTACACAACATCTTCCCAAAGAACATTACCACATAGTTAAACCAGAACTCAGACCGATTAATTTACTTTTATAAATCTAAGTTGGATCCATGAACTGTCACATTTTTCTGATAAAATTATACTTTTTTTTTGGCAGGCTGTATGTTATTCAGCTTGTGCCCTTCTGTGGAATTAATATCAACACAACTCTTACTGCCTTGTGACATTTTCTGCTCACCATGATCAACACAGAGCTTGCCCCGTAAGTGTAGGTAGACATGGTACAAGAGGTGACGTGTCATTCAAGGTGACTTTCCTGGCAGCCAGCCAAAAGTAAACTGACTCCAGACAGATAGGACTGTTTTGTTGGCTCCAAGGCACACTTAGAATGACCCCACCAACTGTAGGGCCCCAGTATGAAAACCGACCAATAGTAATTAAGCTAACACAGTTCCCTTGTTCTGCTAAATTACTGTGAGGACCTATGTTACGGTTCTATTTTATAATGTATGGCACCTGTGGTGTTAATGTGACAGAATTACAAATAAAGTATATAAGACAGATGTTTACAAATAGTAATTCATAAAATCTTTACAAAGAATTTTAAAACTTGAATTTTAGCTTTCTGAGGAATTTATATGTCATCTTTATTTTTCTCATTTCATCTCATAAAGGTGAAAATGTAATAAAACTGTAGATAACTGGGTTCTAGTTACAGCTCCACAATTGTGTTTTGGTTTTGTTTTTCTTAATTAGGGGAAATTCATTACTGTCTCTTAATTTTTACCTTTGCTCATTGGTAAGATGAGAGGGTTCTCTTTAAACTTCTCTGAGGTCTTCTCAAATGTATATTTTCTGTGCCTCACTTTTCTTTTTTATTAATCTCTACACCCGACATGGGGCTTGAACCTACAACCCCGAGAGCAAGAGTTGCATTCTTCACCAACTGATCCAGCCAGGTGGCCCAGCACTTCAGACTTAAAAGTCTCTCTCTGTCTCCGTATCTGGAATATGCGTTGGAATAATTTGGGGTGAGGAGTTGGCTAAGAGCTGATCATTATTGAAGCCAGGTGATGCTGGGTACATGGGAGTTCATTACTGTTCGGTCTATGTTGGGTATATTTGAAGTATTCCATAGTTAAAACCTATATATACAGATATACACACAAATATATACCTATTTTGTACATATACAAAATTCCCAATCCTATCCTTCAATTTATGCCTTCGTTACATACCTTCAACTTTCCACCTCCACCAAATCTTTGGCTCAAAATAAGCCTGTCTAGAGCCAAATATATCAGCTTCCTGACAAAAAAGTCCAATTCCTTCCTTCCAACTTCCCCATTGCCCATGTGCGACTACGTCCAAGTCATGCTCAGAATCGTGGTATCATCATTGACTCACCTCTCTCCCTCTCTGCTTAGTCACCAAGTCCTATCTGTTTTTCTTTCAAAATGCCCACATTTTTATACCTGCCACAGGAGGCTAGAGCTCCATCACCCAAAATCAAAATTTCACTAGAGCCTCCGAACCGGCCCTTCTAATTCCCAGCCTCCCCACCCCCCCACCCCGGGCCACTCAGTGTTCCTCCAGGCCAGAGCAGGAACATTTGTTTGGAGTATAATTTCAGAGACCTTCAGCCGTTTCCTGTTGACGGCAACCTCAATGCTGAGCTCTTCTGGCTGGTGTCCGAATCCCTCCTCCTTCTGAGTCCCCTCGACAGCTTTCTTCCCGCTGTTCCCAAGCCCGAGCCATCTGCTGTGGCTTTCTCTGCCTTTCAGAACAGTACCGAACACTATTGCCCAAAGCAGAAGCAGTTCCTCCGAACTTCCGTGACCACATTCACAGAACCCATAATGAGCTGCTGGCAGCCGCACTGGTGTGTCACTGGCCGGGCTTTCAATCACCTGACACAACTCAAGGAAAGCAAAGAATCTGCTAATGGAGGAACAATTTTAATTAGGGAGGGAATGTTCGTTCCACTTTTTTTTTTTTTTTTTGAATCCTGATGATAGTTTCATTGGAATTCTAGAGAAACTGAAGTGCTTGAAATCAGGTAATAATAGTAAAGGGAATTGTGAAACTAGGGCAGCACTTTAGAACCGACAGAGCTGCTCCAACATAGGAGTTAGATGACCGAGTACATTTTATTAAATGTGCTTTAGACACAGGAAATTGGGTCTTATTTGTTTATTTATTTTTAAAGCTTATTTATTTGAGAGAGAGAGAGAGCATGTAACTGTGCAGGGCAGAGGGAGAGGGAATCCTGAAGCAGACTCCCCACTGAGCACACAGCCTTATGGGGAAGGGGGGCTTGATCCCAGGACCCTGAGATCATGACCTGAGCCGAAATCAAGAGTCGGAGGCTTAATTGAGCCATCCAGGTACCTCAAGGGCATTTTTAAACAACTGTTATGATTTTTAAAACATTTCACACAGAAGAGTTTATGACTTCTGTGAATGTAAAAATATAAACCAGAAAATTCCTAATTGAACATAACATTTTACAGAAAATCTACACAGCACACAGGAAGTATTAGGAAAGCAGATGCAATAGCCCACCAGGAGGAGAGAGCTGGGGCTGTATCTTTTTAAAATAGAGTACAGATTTCATATTTACAGGTAAATGGTTACTCAATTTCCTTTAAATTCCTTTGGATTTGGGGGTGGGTGGTAGGGAAGTGTGGATTTAGTGTGAATGTTTTATAAGCAATACATTTCAATTTTACTTTATGAGGAAAGATGGCATTGTGTTAAGAAATAAAATGGTTTGTATATTTGAACTCTCACTAATAGATATGAAATAGTACACATAAAATTATAATTCCTTCGGGGGCACCTGGGTGGCTCAGATGGTAAAGCATCTGCCTTTGGCTCGGGTCAGGATTTCCAGACCCTGGGATCGAGCTCCATGTTGAGCCCCACATCAGGCTCCCTGCTCAGCAGGGAGTCTGCTTCTCCCTCTCCCTCTGCCTCTCCCCCTGCTCATGCTCTCTCTGTCTCAATTGAATAAATAAAATATTTTAAGAAAAGTATAGTTCATTCAAATTGCTAGAAAATTATAATAATTTAGCTTATGCTGTTGGAGAGGTGTTATTGAATGGGGATGCCTTTGGACTTTTTTTGAAGATAAGAGATCATTGTAAATGATTCAAGGAAAATGTATATGGGCTTTAAGGAAATACCCAGACTAAAGGTGTCCTGGGCACATCAGTCCAGGGACTGAGGAGTCCATCAAGGACCCAAGGTAAAGGAGAAATAGCTTGACTGTTTCTACCATCCTCTCTCGCGTTCATTTTGTGCTGGGGATGATATGATATTGGGATCTGACTGCTTTGTTGTATACTTTAAAAAAAAGCTATAGAATGGGAGTCTCAGGATTTCAATTTTTTTATGTGTGACTGAAGCTTCCAAAGCTTTTCTTTTTTTTTTTTTTTTAAGATTTATTTATTTATTTATGATAGACATAGAGAGAGAGAGAGGCAGAGACACAGGCAGAGGGAGAAGCAGGCTCCATGCAGGGAGTCCAATGTGGGACTCGATCTGGGGACTCCAGGATCACGCCCCGGGCCAAAGGCAGGTGCCAAACCGCTGAGCCACCCGGGGAACCCCCCAAAGCTTTTCTTGATTAAGCTTTCTTTGGGTGTGGTTTTGTTCTTACACACATAGTATTTATTCTCAAGTAACTAAGTTATTATCTTCATTCTGTTTTGCAAAAAACCTGCTTTTTCCAGTTTTATTAAAAAACTAAAGGCCCTGGTAGCCTTTGTGAGGCTAATGAACCCAAATCAATTTACAGTTCTTAAAAAATGCAAATACAAAATCAGCTTGATAACCTGCTTATGATGACTATTTTTTTCTAATACCAAAACATGGACACAATCTTTCTTTTTTTAAAGATTTTTTATTTATTCATGAGAGACACAGAGAGAGAGAGAGTCAGGGACACAGGCAGAGGGAGAAGCAGGCTCCATGGAGGGAGCCTGATGCGGGACTCGATCCTGGGTCTCTGGGATCATGCCTTGAACTGAAGGAGTCACTACACCACTGAGCTACCAGGGCAGCCCTTATAGAAGATTTTGTTTCCTAATGTATAAATGCATTTGTATGGTCAGTCTTGCACAGGTTTAAAATCAATCATATTGGGGCGCCTGGGTGGTTCAGTGGTTAAGCATCTGCTTTTGGCTCAGGGTGTGATCCTGGAGTCCTGGGATCGAGTACCACATTGGGCTCCCTGCATGGAGCCTGCTTCTCCCTCTGCCTGTGTCCCTGCCTCTCTCTCTCATTGTGTCTCTCATGAATAAATAAATAAAATCTTTAAAATTAATAAATAAAAATAAAATCAATCATATTAATTACACATTTATTAAATTGCCAGAAATCCAGGCCATATCATTGCTGCATAGCACCTTGTTGATAGACTATGATGGTGACATTTTATGATATGATAATATGAGATTTACGTGAGCCGGAAATGCTGATAACTGGAGGGTTTTAGTTGATTGATTTTTTTTTTTTTTTTTTTTTTTTTTTAGTCTTTACAAAAGCCAAGCAGGATGGACAAACAGAAGCAAATTCATAAGGCTGCTGGGCAGCATAACTACATGAACGGTGCCCCCTTGAGTTGTGCAAGGTCGCTGTGAGTTTTAGAGTGTTTATGACAACTGGTGAAGTGAATGGTTGGGTGAGCAGTGAAGCCCCACATGGTTTGGCGTATTGGGTAGCAATGCACTGGCTAGGAGCTAGGGATCCTGGTGGCTTCTCTGAGCTCCTTGGATACGGGGCTGTATGGGCTTACCGTTTAGTATTCAGGGCGCGTCCCGGCATGCTGAACACAGCACAGAGCACTGGTGATTCCCTGCAGCTGGTGGGGGGTATGGGTATGTGTGCAAGGGCAGACATTATTTGACAATAACAAAGGAGAACAAATTTATCATGATCTGATGAGCATCAAGGCTTGGCTTTGTGTTCATTATGTTTCTGTGTCATGGAAGAGAGCAGAATCCCCACAAGTAGACCCAAAGGTAGTGTTTTACTTGGTCCAAAGAGCACAATAGTAGCCACTTAGTGTCAAATTTTATGCTGTGAGGGAGAAACACTATCTCATTGTCTATTGCATTTAAAATAAACATGGCAGGGGCACATGGTGGCTCAGTCAGTTGAGGGTCTGACTCTTGATTTTGGGGTGGGGGTGATCTCGGGGTTGGGAGGTTGGGCCCCAGATGGTGCTCTGCACTCGGCGGGAGGCTGCTCAAGATTCTTTCTCTTTGTCCCCCTGGCACCCGCCCTCCTCACGCCTGCTCTCTCTCTCTCTTTCTCAAATAAATAAATAAATATATCTTTAAGAATGATTAAATAAAAATAAATGTGCCAAAAAGAAAAAAAATTGCAATTATGAGAATCGATCTGTGAATTCAATAAAATTGATAATAACAGCCAATAACTGTCAATTAAGTATTTAGGTGCCCAGTTTCTAAGCTTTTAATAATAGGAAATGAAACCAAGGATACAATTATTTTTTTGAGTGCTGTAGTCACTGAAAGCAGAGGTGAGTGAAGACATACATAATCAGTTCAAGAAAGGGAAGAAACAAATCAAAAAAGAATCACTGATATTCTTACTGATTGATTTTTCTTACTAACACTGGTAGGGAGGGAAAAACATATAAGCCTCAATGGAGCTGTCACGGACTGCAGGAGGTTGAGGTAATATTACTCTCTTAAACAGGCTCTGGTTCTCATCACAAGGTAAAGCAACTGGAGGTGCAAATGATTAAATTACTTCTAAGATAATAGACTTAGAATTATTCTCTAACTAGATAAATAGGCACTGTTTCTCTGAGGAATAACAAGGAACTATTGTTAGATTAAAATTATTTAGTGATTCTTTAAGGAACAAAATAACCACATGAACTTTTAAACTGTTTAATGGAGGCAATGAGTAATGCTACTCTAGCATTTCCTGTATATCAGGCGGTATTCTGACTACTTTGGATGATTAACTCATTTAATCCTCACAAGTGTCCTATGAAGTAAGTACTTTAAAAAAAAAAAAAAAAAAGAAATACTCTTCATGCCCAGCGTGGAGTCCAGTGCAGGGCTCGAACTCACAACCCTGAGATCAAGGCTTTAGCTGAGATCAAGAGTTAGACACTCAACTGACTGAGCTACCCAGGTGCCCAGGTACTATTTTTTTAATCAATATTTTATAGATGTTCAGGGGGGTGACCTAAAATTCCCAAGGTAAGTGGCAAAGTCAGGACTCAAACCCAGACAGTCAGGATCTAGCATTTCTGTGCAGAGCCAACATCCCTGCGCTGAGTTTCGGTACAGAATGGAGGACAAGTCCATTCCTCCGTGCCCTATCCTATTTCTTCTCAAAGCAGGAACCATATCCTCTATTTAGAAACAAAACATTTGGAGCCAGAGAGACCACCTCCTTGACCGCTTCTTGTTTCCCTGCCGGTTCCTCCAGAGAGGGAAAGTGTGAATATCCATGGCCTGCTGGAGGGCCAGGACCAGAGCCCAAGCCTTTGGATTTCTTCCATTTCTTCCATGACATCACTTTGCAGACTTTATTGGTCCCCAAAGTCCCTAGAACAGTGCTGTGCTATATTCTCAGTGAATGCTTAGGCAAGTATGTATAGAGTCTATGACTTAACATAAAACATATAAAATCTATTAATACATTATTTTTTTATTAATACATTATTAAAACATAAAATAACTCAATACAAAAACACTGTACCAACTTTTTGTATTTCTGCTCCTTATTTATTTTTAATTTTATTTTTTTTACTCCTTTTTAAAAAACGATGGATATGTGATCATTAAAAGGAATGTTGAATTCTATCCATAAAATTTGGCAGTTTATGGAGAGCATCCATAAAACTGAGTAACTGTCATGTAAAAATAGAAAAAAATAGGGAAATCATTTTTAGTATTCATACTGTGCTTTACAGTTTCAAAACTCTTCCTTATTTATTAATGCTTATAAACAAATTATATATATATTACATATATATTTTAGAGAGGGAGTGGAAGAAAGGCAGATGGAGAGGGAGAGAGAATCTTAAGCAGGCTCCACACCCAGTGCGGGAGCTGACCTGGGGCTCAGTCTCATGACCCTGAGATCATGACCTTAGCCAAAATTAAAAGGTTGATGCTTAACTGACTGAGTCACCCAGATGCTCATATTATTTTAATGTATACTGCTCTCTGGGTTGATTTTTTTTTCTCCTAAAATATCAGGGAAAGAATAATAGCAGAAACTTGATCTGGGTTCTCTAGTTTACTTGTTGATATATAACTCAGAAATCTATGAAAATTAATTTCCCAGTTGTGGTAGATTAGATTGCAAATAGCCATTTCTCTCCCCCTTCATCTCTTCGGGTGAGGGATATACCTTCTGCCCTCCTGGCTCTGGGCTTGGCTCTGTGACTTACGTTGGCCCCTGGAACGAGAGGAGATTTGACAGGAGCAGAGATTTTAAACGAGCTCACGTGGTTTGGCATGCCCTCTTGTGATCCTGCCACTGACCGTGAGAGGCATCCCAGCGAGCCCCTGCCCTTCCACCTATTCCCTGAAGGAGAGGCACAAGGACTAGACCTGGTTCTCACCAGCTCCCTGCTCAGCAGAGAGGCAGTCTCCAAAATTTCAGTGGCTAGAATTTTCGAGTCCACCTCTCCCCTTGTTTCTGCACTCTCTCTCTCTCTCTCTCTCAAATAAATAAAATCTTGTCTTAATAAAAGGAAATCACATTTACTAACAACCTACCATATGCCAACTGTTTCATATTCATTGACTGCAATTATTATTATTTTTTAAAGATTTATTTATTAATGAGAGACGCAGAGAGAGAGGGGCAGAGGGAGAAGCAGGCTCCCTGTAGGGAGCACAATGCAGAATTCGATCCCAGGACCTCAGGGTCACGTCCTGAGCCGAAGGCAGACGCTCAACCACTGAGCCATCAGGTGTCCCTATTTTTTCCCCTATTTTTAAAAAAGATTTATTTACTTATTTATTTGGAGGAGAGAGAGAGAGAGGGCGCACAAGTGGGAGGGGCAGAAGGAGAGGAAGAGAATCCAAGCAGACTCCAGGCTGAGCACGGAGCTGGACGCGGGCTGGATCCCTCAACACGGAGATCAGGCCCTGAGCCCAAACCAAGAGTTGGACACAGCCCACTGCTGCACCCGGCGCCCCGGCTGACCACACGGTCCTTAGGGCGACGCCACGTGGCGGGGACTATTGTTACGGGGCAGTAAGCAGCTCCTCCAGGATCACCGAGCCGAGCAGGAGGGCTGGAGGGAAGCCCAGCTCCACGCGACGGAGACCCGCGCCCTCTGCTCACTGCCACGTGTTACCCACGACTTTTTTTTTTTAATTTTTTTATTTATTTATGATAGTCACAGAGAGAGAGAGAGAGAGAGAGAGAGGCAGAGACACAGGCAGAGGGAGAAGCAGGCTCCATGCACTGGGAGCCCGATGTGGGACTCAATCCCGGGTCTCCAGGATCGCGCCCTGGGCCAAAGGCAGGCGCCAAACCGCTGCGCCACCCAGGGGTCCCTACCCACGACTTTTAAAATCACAGGCTCAGAATGAGAATATTTTAAACGGCTCGTGGCGCCCTGAGACAGGCTGGAATTCAGACCCCAGCAGCTACATCTGAGGAGATAACATGTTAATGGATGTTACTAAAAACCAAACGTCTGGAAGGATTGTTTCCAAGCTCCTAGAAACGTGGAGCTAAAGGTTTGTTCTATTCTGTAACGTCTCGGGCAGCCCCGGTGGCGCAGCGGTTTAGCGCCGCCTGCAGCCCGGGGCGTGATCCTGGAGACCCGGGATCGAGTCCCACGACGGGCTCCTTGCATGGAGCCTGCTTCTCCCTCTGCCTGTGTCTCTGCCTCTCTCTCTCTGTCTCTATGAGTAAATAAATAAGATCTTAAAAAAAAAAAAAAAAAATCTGTGCCTGTTCCCGCAACGGCCCGGCTGGGGGACAGTCGGGGCAGGCACCCCAATCCCGTGGGGGGGCCAGCAGCCCGGAGCGGGTGCTCCTGGCTGCTGCTGGCTACTTGGGCGGCGGGGTGGAGGGCGGCTGGGAGCCAGAGCCAACTGCCCCCTTGTCCTCGGTACAGCCAGTGGGAGACGAGGCCCCACTGCCCGGGCCTGGCCCCCCGGGACACAGTCCCCGAAGGAGGGGAGGCCGGGCGGCAGGCACCCTGGCTTTCTCGGAGCTGTGCCCATTGCCCCCCACCTCCTGACACCCTGGCCCGTGGGTGGGAAGCAAAGGTCACCTCGCGCCCACCTCTCCTTGCAGCCGCTTCTGGCCTGCTGTTGCCTAATGGCCCGTGTCCCACCCCCAGCATTCCAGCGTCCTCAGCATTAACGTTTGCTCTAGCTCCCATCAGAGGGATCCTAACGAGTGAATTCATGCTGGGATTTGGGGAAAATGGCTTAACCTAATTTTTTTTTTCCTTTTTTTTCCCCCTTGAAGGAACAATTGAACAAATTTGGATAAACTGTAAATAGTGGGATTTCAGAGACCAAGAAACCTGAAATGACGATAACTAAATATATTGAATGCTATGTGCCAGGCAAACGTGTTTATTCACTTGATGCTCATGACAACCCACTAGGGGAGTCCCTCGTATCACGTCCCTAGTATCACGTCCACTTTACAGATGAGAACACTGAGGCATACAGAGCAAACTGTGCTGCCCAGGTCCTTGCGGCTTTTGAGCTTCACTCCTAACATCGGCTGTGAAAGAGCCAAGGGGCGCCCGGGCGGCCCAGTGGTTTGGGCTCAGGGCGTGATCTCAGGGGGGTGGACCTGGCCCCAGGAGGGCCGGCGCTCAGCAGGGAGGGTGCCTGAGATTCCCTTCCTCCGGCTCTCCGCTCTGCCCCCCACTCAGCAGCGTTCTCTCTCTGTAAAAAAAGAAAAAGAAAAGAAAGGCAAGAGACACGGGTAGTGGGAGCGCCGAGTGCTTGCCCGCAGCACCCGACCGGTCCCCTCGGCGCTGGAGACTGGCCGCTTGTTGAGAACTGGGCCCCGGTGCCCGCCTGGGCCATGGCTGAGGGGAGCCGGGGGCGTCTCCGAGGCCAGGCGCTCAGCCCTGGAAGCTGATGGACTGTCCAGTCCCCTCGGCTGACAGGCCGCAGGGTCCAGCAGGGCTCAGGGGTTGGCTGGGCCTCCGGCATCTCTCCGCTACCGCCCGCGGCCTGCTCGTGCCCCCTCTCCATAGGGCCAGCTCCCAAGTCACACGGGTCCCCACCTCAAGAGGTCCGTCCCACCCATTGCCCTCCCTCCTCTGTCAACCAGGTCCCTCCTTCCCTCACAGGTGAAGGACACAGGTGTCCCGCCCAATGATCCCCTCCACCCCCCACCCCCACCCACGGTCACACCGCTGCTCCCGGGTGCAGGTTCCCCGAAGGCTGCCTCGGGTCTCCACACAAGCCTGAGGCCCCAGAGCCTGCATGTGAACCCCCGGCCTACCCCGGGCCTACCACTGTGCCACCGACGGACCCGCCACGGTGGCCAGACGCAAACCCGGGCTGCTGAGAGCCACGGGCTAGAGCTGGGCCCGGCCGCATGGGGACCGCATCCCGGGGCTCCGTGGGGTCCGCATCCCGGGGCCATCCGTGGGGACCGCATCCCAGGGACCTCCGTGGGAACCGCATCCCGGGGTCATCCGTGGGGACCGCATCCCGGGGCTCCGTGGGGTCCACATCCCGGGGCCATCCGTGGGGACCGCATCCCAGGGACCTCCGTGGGAACCGCATCCCGGGGTCATCCGTGGGGACCGCATCCCAGGGACCTCCGTGGGAACCGCATCCCGGGGTCATCCGTGGGGACCGCATCCCGGGGACCTCCGTGGGAACCGCATCCCGGGGTCATCCGTGGGGACCGCATCCCGGGGCCATCCGTGGGGACCGCATCCCAGGGACCTCCGTGGGAACCGCATCCCGGGGTCATCCGTGGGGACCGCATCCCGGGGCTCCGTGGGGTCCGCATCCCGGGGCCATCCGTGGGGACCGCATCCCAGGGACCTCCGTGGGAACCGCATCCCGGGGTCATCCGTGGGGACCGCATCCCGGGGCTCCGTGGGGTCCGCATCCTGGGGCCATCCGTGGGGACCGCATCCCAGGGACCTCCGTGGGAACCGCATCCCGGGGTCATCCGTGGGGACCGCATCCCAGGGACCTCCGTGGGAACCGCATCCCGGGGTCATCCGTGGGGACCGCATCCCGGGGCTCCGTGGGGACCGCATCCCGGGGCCGCGTGGGGGCCTCATCCCAGGCGTCCGAGGGCAGGGGGGGGACGAGCCATCCTTACAGCTGCGGGCGGTCCCCGTCCCCCCCCCCCCGCGAGCACCCTCAGGCCTGGGAGGGGACAGTGAGGAGCCAGAGCCCCCCCACCCGCTGCTTCTATTTACGTTTTTACGTTCGGTGCAAACCTGTCGGGTCCGGGAAGGGAGGCGGGAAGGACAGTGGGCAGGGCACCCGGGGGCAGGAGGAGCCGCGGGGGCGGGGCGGCGGGCCTGGCTGGGGGGTGCGGGGGGCACGGCTGGGGGGGGCACGGCTGGGGGGGGGCACGGCTGGGGGGGCACAGCTGGGGGGTGCCGGCTTCCCGCCTTCAGCCCACATCCCGGGCTCCGATCCTTCCGCGCAGGGCTCCGGGCTCCAGAGTCCGTCAGTTTGGGGAAATGGGCAGAAACCAGGCTAAGGAAATGGTCTGGCAGCCGGAGGAGCAGGCCTGAAGGGCGAACTCACGACATATTAAGTGCAGCCTCAGTAGGTGGACGGGCGGACGACAGCGCGGGAGTCCTGGCCTGGATGAAAGGACCGGGAGGCCGGCTCGGCTGCCAACGGGATTCCTCCTGGAGCACACGAAGCCGCCGTCCTCCAGTAAGGAGTTTCTCGTCTCCTTTAGATCCTGCGTGCAATCCTGAGCTCCAGCTATTCCAAAGCTGAACGTTGTGTTAAAAAAAAAGGGGGGGCCAGAATGGGGGGAGCAAGGGAAACAGTGGCAAGGGTTGATCTGGAGCTCAGGAATGTGCCATAATATTTGTAAAAGTAATGTTTCACCCCTTTTCTGAGCTAAGTGCAGGAAGAGTCTTTAAACTTTGGCTCAGGGCTTAGGGGGCGCCTGGCTGGCTCAGTGGGTGGAGCTCGAGACTCTTGATCTCAGGTCAGGTCATGAGTTTTTGAGCCCCACGTTGGGCGTGGAGTTTACTCAATAAAAATAAATAAATAAATAAATAAATAAAATAAAAAATAAACTTTGGCTGTGTCTGGAGTTTTGGATCAGCGTCCCCACAATTCTTTTCATGCTTTGTCCTCACTCTTTTGCTGACTGGGTACTTTGCTGTGCATTTCTGAGATAAGGATTCTAAGTTTATTGCAAGGAGAGAGCAGGGGTTTTGATCTGAGAAAAAGGAAATGAGGGGATCCCTGGGTGGCTCAGCAGTTTAGCGCCTGCCTTTGGCCCGGGGTGTGATCCTGGAGCTCCGGGATGGAGTCCTGAGTCCGGCTCCCAGCATGGAGCCTGCTTCTCCTTCTGCCTGTGTCTCTGCCTCTCTCTCTCTCGCTCTCTCTCTCTCTCTATGTCTATCATAAATAAATAAATAAAATCTTAAAAAAAAAGGGAAGTGGAGTAATTTTGAGGTTAGCATTACTTGAGCATAGTCAGGAACACATGAGCGCAGAATGAGCTACAACTTCGTGAAACCCAAAAGAGCCTCAAACCACAGACCTCTCATCAGCACAGGCCAATGAAGTCCCCAGTAGACAAAGAGACCGTGAAACATGTGGCCAGAGAGATGAAGAGCCATAGCATAATGTCCCCTTTCACCCGGTTAGAGTGCAATTGTCTTGTGATTGAATAAATAAAATACGAACCCACATCCTAAAGCCCCCCTCTCTCATTCCCACATGCAATGAGAGAAAAAGAGAGAGATCCCTTAGACTTGCCTGCCCTGTCCAGTCTTGTGACTGTTGGGCACTTAAATGTGGCTGGTCCTCTAACTGTACAGGGAAGCACACACTGGATGTGTGAAAAAAGCACATAATCTCAATAATAATAGTAATAATAATAATAATTTTTTATGTGGATAGTGTATTGAAATGAGATACCTGATATGCTAGGTTAAATAAAATAAAACATCTTCACATGAATTACCCTTTTTATTTTGTTATTATGGCTACTAGAGAATTTAAAATCCATGCGTAGCTTATATTATATTGGACAGCCTGCTTTAGATTTTCAAATAGCGGAACAGATTTCTAGGGTAGCAGTTTGCATTCCCCTTGCTAGATTTTCTGAAGAGGGCTAGCAAACTGATAAACTAGGAGTTCTGCTTGCATTTGCTTTTCTCAGGAATATTATCTCAAAGTGCTCAGGCCGAATTGTTGTCAATTCGAGCGGATGTTTGGGGCCGATGAAAGCCTCGTGGTACAGAAATTTAATTGTTAATATTTAAGAAATGCAGCTGGGGAATAACAAAGGACACAGTGAACAAGACTAATTATTTGGACATAATTTCATGTGAATTAAACTCATAAAGTCCATCAAACCCTTCACCAGGGTTTGTGAAACACTGTTACTCATAGAAGACAGCAAAATGCCATCATTTACTCATCTTTGTATGCTCGAGGAAACTGAGAAAATGTTAATCCAAGTAGAACACTAACCTCTCTGTTGTGTCCCAGATCATTCTGTCTGAAAGAAACCATGTAGAACTCTTTCTGTTCGTGGATTTCTTTTTTTTTTTTCCCCTGACTGAGTCAGAGAACAGTCTGTGGTCTAAACTAAAAAAAAAAAAAAAAAAAAAAAAAAGCCTTATGCAAACGAGTAGAGGCGTGTGGATGGGTATGGAATTATTCATGAAGCTACAAAGCTGGAGAGACACTCCCTGTTCTCCCCTCTGGAAAGACTGAGGAGGATGTAAATAAATGCAGGTGGCTGCTTACTTGGCAGCTACTCTTTAAAAACTGCAACTAGGAGAAGCAACCACTTGACACAATCTTTTCTATGCTGTTTTTAAATGAGAAAACTGATCTATAGAAACACACCAACAGAAGAGCGATTATAAAGACAACTGAATGTGTATCATTCTAGACCATTCTAGGCATTCTAGACAATACTAGCATTGAAATTTGACCAATAAAAGAAATGGGATTATAAACTATTTGGGGGTTAAAATGGAGAGCTGAGTGATTCATACAAATTCAATATCCTTACTGAGACCATCTAATCTCTTTTTATACTTATTGAAAGATAAGTTATTCTTATTTTTCACTCTGGGAAAGCAGCTACGATTTGGGGGGTGGGGTGGGTGATGGGGGGGTAGCAAGAATGTCCTGTCCTCTTTGGGGAACAAGATTTCTTGTCCCTTTCAAGGTCTTATTAGCTGGACTAAGAACCACATTGATAGGAAACAGATTAACAGGAGAAAATAAAATTTAATAGCATACATACGGAGAATCTACAAAGACACGGAAATTCCGAGGACAATCGAGCTAGATGAAGTGTATATATGTCATCTCAAGCCAAGGAAAAGGGGCTAAGGATCTGTGGTTTCAAAAGAAAGGGATGCAATTCCCAGGGCAATAAGAAGAGCAGATGTTTGGTAATTAGATGTTTGCCTGCTATATGAGAGGTTACTGAGATAAAATTTATCTCTGGTAATAACCCATATTCTGGTAAGACTTTTGTCTGCCCACTGCCAATTTAGATTTTTCTGTGTATGAGGGTAGGGGGCAAAAGTTTCTGTTGAACCAACAAGTTTCTTGATTGCCTCCAACTCAAAATAATCCATATGCTGGGGCGCCGGCTCCTGACTCAGTTTCCACTAAGGTCATCAAGGTGGTGGGATTGAGCTCCCCCCATCCCCGGCCCAGCGGGGAGTCTGCTTGAGATTCTTTCTCCTCTTCTCTCCCCGCCCAAATAAATAAATCTTAAAAAAAAAAAAAATCCACATGCCAAAGTGGGCCACTCTTGGGGGGGCTTGTCCTGAGCCCCTTCAAATGCTACTGGGAAGAGTCAGCCACGTTTTCAACAGAATGTAAACGATGATCTTGGGCCTTGTTGGCAAAGCACCATGGGAAGAAGACACCCAGCTAAAGGTCAAAATTGGCCTTTTCTAAAAAAAAAATTGTCCTTCCACAGTGAACCTTAGAGTTTCCTGTGTATAAAAATTGGTTACCCCGTAGGTTTTGGGGCTGATGATGATGTTTAAATCTTACTAATCTTCTCTGGAATGAAACCAGCGTGATTCAAAGAGAAAAGAGAGGCTGGAACATGTGCTAATCCCTGAGTTCTTTTCTTTTTATATTAAGAAAGGATTACTAGCTTAATGTAATTGTTTCCTTTTAAATTACTGGTTGTGCTGCTAAATGTATTTAGAATGTGTCACTGAGTGGTCCCAACTAAATTCATACAGTTTTCATCAACAGACCATATAAAAAAGTACAAGCATATTATATAGTATCTACTTCCGAGGCTCTTGGACTAATGTGTATTGGAATTTAGAAAGAAAACACAAAAGGTGACAGATTTCAAATTATCTTTATGTTTGACTCTTAGGCTTATCCTAAAGTCATAGACATTTGAGAACCAGAAAGAATCTTTGTAAAACCGGCAGTACAGAGCAGTGGTGTGCCGAGCACAGGCAGTGGGGCCCAAGTCCCTGAGCCCTGAACCTGGCTCTGTGACCTAGTAAGTGTATAATGTCAGATAAGTTATTTAACCTCCTGGAAACTCAGTTTCCCCTTACCTGTAAAGTAGCCGTAATCAGTCGTAGTACCTACCTTACGGGTGATGGAGATTAAGTGAGACAATGTACGTATTTTGCCCAAAGAAAGGACTCCATAATTGCTAGCGATGATTATTTCGTGCAGTAATTATGTGTCACAGGTGAGAAAACTGCAGCAAAGAGACTTGTCTGGTCCTGTCATTAAATTGTGACAGAGCCACAGCTTGAATTCAGGGGCGGAGCTCTTATCACTTTTCCTCAACATCCACTTTGCCCCGTGGGCTTTAAAAATATTAATTTTTATAGTCTCTGCCCTTTTTTGTTGTGGGCCCCAACTACAACTAAATACAAACACCTGCAAAGCAGGAAAATACAGCCTGTGTTTTAATAATTAGTAAGTTATGAAATTGAATTGTAATAGACTTGTATCCTAAGAGACTGTTCATTAGTACAAGTTCATCATTTTTCTTGAAATCTTAATCTAGAAGGCTTCAAATATGCTTGCTCTGCTTTCTGAATTCTTTCTACACGTTTTCTTTCAGTTTGTCTCCCTCTGGTGGATCTTAAAAAGGACTTGCTTTTATTTTCAGAGTAAGTTCTGGATTAGCTGGGGTAGGTTTTGCACAAGTTGAGCGTCGTCTGTCGTCAGGCTGGTTCATGTCGTGGAGCTCCTGGAACACTAGGCTGCCCGGGTGGGAGTCCGCAGAGACTCCAATTCAAGGAGGATAGTAATAAGCCAAGGGCGTTTGCTCCTGGCCACCTACGCAACCGCTAAGGAGCTCCGGCAAAGATGCGGGGGGAAAAAAGTGTGTTCAGAGAACTGCAAGTGGTTTGAAACAGCTGAGAATAAAGTGCAGGGATGGAGTGAAAGGGTAAGCAGGAACCAAACCACAGGACCTTTCAAGTTATGTTTGAGTTTTATTTTTTTGGGTTGTATTAATTAGATTCAGGCTGCAAAAAACCTGAAAATCCAAACAAGTGACTTTTAGAAAACTAAAGTTCCATTCTGTTTATATAAAAGAAATCAGGATGTAGGTAGCTTAATATGGAGCTCCCTATCATCAGGGATCTAGGCTCTTTCCAATTCCATCTTCTCCACCCAGAGCATTGGGCTTTTGTCCTCTTGGTCCCAAATTGGCTCCAGAGCTCCAGCCATTGTATGCATTTATCTAGTGGGACATCTGTATTTGCACTTAGACTCAATTTTCCCAGAAAATAAATGAACTCATTTCTACCCCCAAAGTAGTTCTTCCCTTTGGTTCTCTGGCTCTTTATTTCACAGAAGAAAGAGCAATAAAATGCGCCTGAGAAGGAGGTATAGGAGACTGGAGCTGAGGGGAAAGAGTTCAGAAAACAACAGAGGAGTGATTTAAAAAGGAGTGGAGGGGATCCCTGGGTGGCTCAGCAGTTTAGCACCTGCCTTTGGCCCAGGGCATGATCCTGGAGACCCGGGATTGAGTTCCACGTCGGGCTCCCTGCGTGGAGCCTGCATCTCCTTCTGCCTCTGTCTCTGTCTCTCTCTGTGTGTGTGTCTCTCATGAATAAATAAATAAAAATCTTAAAAATAAATAAATAAAAAGGAGTGGGGAGGCATGCCTGGCTGGCTTGGCTGGTGGAGCACACATGCGACTTTTGATCTCTGGGTCATGAGTGTGAGTCCCATGTTGGGTGAAGAGATTACTTAAAAACAAAATAAAAGAAAATAATAAAAGAATGGAGTGGTCCCCAACCATGCTAAATGCTGCAGAGGGTTGAGGCATTCGAGATCTGGAGGTCAGCTTTTATCAGAGCTGATAGCCAGGTGACTGGTGAGCCCGGGGACGGAGTGTCCGCGCTTCTCATAGAGCAGGGCCCTGCTTGGAGTCGAGATTCAGGGCTGGAGTTGAGGTTCAGGGCTGGAGTTGCACCTCTCCTGCCTCTCACGGTTATCAAGGTGGGGTAGGGGGTGCAGGTTAGTTAACCAGGAGGTGAAGGAGGGGCAAAGGCGGAGAGTGCGGGGGTGCGGCCTGAGTGCCCGGCTGGCCCCGTCGGGGCTGACCAGCCGCAGGCCGCGGACAGGCTCCGGCCGGCTTGTTGGCTAAGTGTCTGACTCTCCGTGTTGGCCCAGGTCACCGTCCCAGGGGCCCGGGGTTGAGCCTCGGGTCAGGCTCCCCGCTGCACGGGGAACCGCCTTGGATTCTCGCTCTGCACCCCCTTCCTGCTCCCTTGTGCTCTCCCCCTCCAGAAAGAAGGAAGGAAAGAAAGGGCTGTGGACATCTCAGCTGTGTCCGTGGAAAAGTCTCACACACCATACTCTACTTGCACCTTGGTTCTTCTTTTTTTTTTTTTTTTTTTAATTTATTTACTCATGAGAGACACAGAGAGAGAGAGACAGAGGCAGAGGCAGAGGCAGAGGCAGAGACACAGGCAGATGGAGAAGCAGGCTCCATGCAGGGAGGCCGACGTGGGACTCGATCCCAGGACCCCAGGGGTCACGACCTGAGCCCAAGGCAGACACTCCAGCGCTGAGCCCCTGGGGCCCCAATGTAACTGGTTCTGATTCAGGTCACAGGTGAGGAGACCTGCCTCCGTGAACCGCTGTTGTGACTTTTCCTATACATTCCCTGCTTTCGTTCTCATCAGTGCTTGACAGTGACCGCAGAGTGCAAGCTTCCAGCTCAAATTATATACAGCAACGTGTCACATTTCTCAGATCGTTTCGCGTGTATCATCTAATTTGATTTTTCTAGCAATCATTGGTACATTATCTTCTCATTTTACAGGTAAAGAAGCCAAGGTTCAGAGAGAGGTGAAGTAATTTGAGTGACAAGCAGGTTTTATGACTTGAATGTTCTGAAGAGAGCTATTATTTTAGTGAGTCAAGTTCGAAAACAGGTTTAAAAATATAAGGCATTTAAAAAAAAAAATAAGGCATTTGAAAGGGCTGCTGTTTTGGCAGAAACAAAGCCTTCCGCCTGAACTGGAGAGCAGGGCTCTGATGTGCACAGGTGCTTTTGGGTGTTGGAGGGCACCTTATGCCCTAACCCAGGCGGGCACTCAGAAAGCTGAGCCTTGACATGGAATAAGGTTCATTCAGGCTGCTCACCCTGTGAACCTTATGCGGGACGAATCTGCATTTTTTAGATTTTTTTTTCTTTTTTTAAAATTTTATTTTATTTAAGATTTTATTTATTTATTCATAGAGACAGAGAGATAGAAGCAGAGACACAGGCAGAGGGAGAAGCAGGCTCCGTGCAGAGAGCCCGACGTGGGATTTGATCCAGGGTCTCCAGGATCACGCCCTGGGCCTCAGGCGGCACTAAACTGCTGCACCACCAGGGCTGCCCTAAAACTTTATTTTTAAGTAATCTCTACATCTAATGCGGGGCTCGAACGCACAACCCTGAGACTGAGAGTCACACGCTCCACTAACTGAGACAGCCCGGTGCCTCTAAGCTCCCTTTTCTTACCTTCTTTCAAAAAGCCTACAAAATCTGAAGTTCCAAAAAAATTAATCAAATTGGAACAAAACTGAGATGACCACTACTCCCTCTTGGAGATAGGTTTTCATTGCTCTTTTGATTTCTAAGAGTACAGTGAGTCCATTACAAAACGACTCACTATTTCATCTGGTGGGTATTTCTAGGGATTAAATCATAATCCTCATCCTTCATAAAATAAGGCATGTCGTTATTATAACAGAGAGCTTCCAAAATGCGTGATCCCAGTTTCTCATCACTAGCTCCGAATAAGGCTTTTCAGTGTTTTGGAGAGTTATATCAAACTATGCAATTTAGTAGCTTACATTTATTGAGCATTAATCCTCTGCCAGGCTTTATGCTAAGCACTTTGCATACATTATCTAATTTAATCCTCATTACAATGCTTTAGGGTAGGTAGCGTGGTCCTCTGCAATTTCCACATGAGGGACCTGAGGCAGCCAGAGGTTAAGTGACTTTCTCTTCTGGTCAGTTGTGGACAGGATTGAAGAGAGAAATATATCTCAGTGTAATAAAAGATCAAAATTCCTCTTGTGTAACTTGGAGATGGCTCACAGGTGGCCCTTGATTCTATGGAGGATTATGCCTGTGGTTGGAATTAAATTGGGAGCTTCTAAAGCAATAAGAAGAGGGAAATGTGTTAGTGTTATATGTTATATGAAGGTCCTTTCATAGTTTAGGGCCATGCACTTGGGCAGACAAAAGTGAGATAGATAAGGTCCTGCTCCATTTGGGGCTCACAGTCTCAGGAGGCAGATTATCATTTGGTTTATAGGCCATACATTTTCTGGTCCTTTTAAATTCATAACTATAACATTAATGGACACTTAATAGTTTTTTAAAAATATTTTATTTATTCATGAAAGATACAGGCAGAGAGAGAAGCAGGTTCCCTGCGAGGAGCCTGATGTAGGACTTGATCCCAGGACCCCGGGATCATGACCAGAGCCAAAGGCAGATGCTCAACCGCTAAGCCGACCGGGTGCCCCTATGTATTTATTTATTTTAGAGAGAGAGCATGAGTGGGAGGAGCAGCAGAGGGAGCAGCAGAGAGAGAGAGAAGACTCCCCACTGAGCATGGAGCCTCCCACAGGGTTCCATCCCACTACCCTGAGATCATGACCTGAGCTGAAATCAAAAGTTGGATGCTTACCTGACTGAACCACCCAGGCACCCTGACACTTAATAGTTTTAATAGGATTTATTTATTTTTCATTGCTATTTATTTATTTTTAATTTATTTATTCATGAGAGACAGAGAGAGAGAGAGGCAGAGACACAGGCAGAAGGACAGGCAGAAGGACAAGCAGGCTCTCTGTGGGGAGCCCGATGTGGGACTCAATCCCAGGACTCCAGGATCACAGGCAGGCACTCAACCACTGAGTCACCCAGGCTCCCCTTATTTTTCATTTTTAATCACTTAAAGCATTCTCTCAGGGTTGGGCATTCAGAATTTTTCCAGGTTGTGGCCAAAATAGAAAATTTTTCTGCATAATTTTTGGTTTCTAATGAAATGTTAGAATAAATATCTGTACTACAGTTCCTAGGTCAAAGAGTATGAATGTCTTTATGGTTCTTTCAAAACATTATCATGTTGCTCTCTAGAAGGATCTGTGATTTACACAACAAATATATATATATATATTTTTACACAACAAATATTTATTGTCTATATCAAGCTTTATATTAAGCACTAGGGATACACTACGAACAGATATGGTCCCTGCCTTCAAGAAACATACCAATTTCTGTTACTAGAAATGAATAGTTGTTTTTTTTTTTTTTTAAGATTTTATTTTTGGAGAACCTGGCTGGCTCATTGGTTCAGTGTCTAACTCACGATTCTGACTCAGATCATGATGTCAGGGTTGAGATAGAGCCCAAACTGGACTCTGTGCTGGGCATGGAGCCTGCTAAAGATTCTCTCTCCCTCTGCCCTTCCCCCCCTACAAGGTTTTAAAAATATATTTTATTTTATTCTTAAGTACTCTGTACCCAACTATCCAACGTGGGACTGAAACTCATGATCCCAAGATCAGGAGTTGCACACTCTACCAACTGAGCCAGCCAGGTCCCTATACTTTTACTTTTGATGCCAAATAATTAGCACTGAGATTTAAAAAACATTTTTTTTTTACTTGTACCTAAGTATTTTTTACACTTGCATTTAATGATTGGGTGTTTACATTCTATTTTTTTTAAGAAGGATCTTTTTTTTTAAAACATTTTACTTATTTATTCATGAGAATAATGAATTCTGGTCAGTTGTGGACAGAGAGGGAGAGAGAAAGGCAGAGGCGCAGGCAGGGGGAGAAGCAGGCTCCATACAGGGAGCCCGATGCGGGACTCCATCCCGAGTCTCCAGGATCAGGCCCTGGGCTGAAGGCAGCACTAAACCGCTGAGCCAACCGGGCTGCCCTCTACATTCTATTTTTATATGCGCTATTTTTTTCTGTGTAGATTGATTCTTTTTTGTGTAAGATACCATTGCCCATTTTAATATTCTTTTCATTTTCTTATTCTACTTTTAAGTTTATTTTCCTTATAAAATTGAATTGTTTACATCTATTATATTCAATATTTTTTTCGTTAGCTTACATTTTATAATTTCATTGTTATTATTTTTAAGATTTTATTTATTTATTCATGAGAGATACAGAGATGTAGGCAAAGGGAGAAGCAGGCTCCCTGCAGGAAGTCCGATGCAGGACTCAATCCCAGAACCCTGGGATCACAACCTGAACCAAAGGCAGGTGCTCAACCACTGAGCCACCCAGGTGCCCTCATTGTTATTATTTTGAATGATACATGAGTTTGAAATTTTTGTGTATTTGAGATGGTAGGTCTTTCTTTTTGCCATATCTTTTGCTTATATAAATAGAATGACTATTTCCCCATAGGTCTAATAAATATTATATAAATATTTTATATTATATAAATATATAAATATTATATAAATATTCTTTTTTTTTCTGATGGCTTCTCTATAGCTTAATCTTACTCAAATTTTAGAATGATTTTTAGAGTGAGTTTTATTCACTTACTTATTTTTAAGATTTTATTTATTTAGTTGAAGGAGAGAGAGATTGAATAGTGGGGAGGGGCAGAGAGAGAGAGAGAGAGAGAGAGAGAAAGAGAGAGAGAAAAGCATACTCCCTGATGAGCAGGAAGCCCGATGCAGGGCTCAGTGCCAGGACCTGGAGATCATGACCTGAACCTGAGGCAGATGCTTCACCACCTGAGCCACCCAGGTGCCCTTAGAGTGAATTTTGGAATGAGTATTTTGATCATCCATTCCGTTTTTCTATAAGGTTGGAGCCACTTCTGGCTTCCCTTTGTGTCCTATTGAATACCTTTCCATTACTTGCACTTTTTGCCCTTTAAAAAAATACTGTTGCTCAAAACATTAAAAAAAATAAAAAAAATAAAAAAATAAAATAAAAAATAAAATAAATAATAAAATAATAAATAAATAAAAATAAAAATAAAAATAAAAAATAAATAAAAATCAAACAAAATAAAAATAAAAAATAAAAAATCAAACAAAAATAAAAAATGAAAATGAAGATACTGTTGCCTTACAACATCTATTTGACTGGAGTTTCTCATTGATCCCGTTATTTCTCAGAATGTATTTCAGAATGTAAATGTACTTTTTTGTGTGTGTTTCAAAATCTTACCGGACTATCTATTGAAACCAATAAATCTTATGACAGTGGCCTCAGAATTCTGGTTACACCACTTACTGGTTCTTATTCACCAGTTTTATTTTAAACTTCATCTGGAAGCGGGATACTATTAATATTCACATCACAACATTTTTAGGATCAAATGAAGAAATTCCATGTAAGACATTTAGTGCACTTTCCATCTCCACGCTTTGCATGGGATATGCTAGAATGGTGTAGCTGTGCTCAGCTGTGTACGTTTACAACGTCATCGTAAGGTGTGTAGACCATGATTTTTTTTTTTTTTTAATGTTGAGGATTGACAAAAGCATCACTACCACTCTTCTTATTTAAAATCCACCTTAGGGGCACCTGGTTGGCTCTGGGTGAAGCATCTGCCTTCAGATGCTCGTCTGAAGGAGACGATCATGCATCGTCATGCATCGTCATGCATCGTCATGATCACGCATCGTCACGATCCCGGGGTCCCCGATGGAGCCCCCGCATCCTGCTCCTGGCTCAGCGGGAGAGCCTGCTTCTCCTTCTGCCCCTCACCCTACTCGTGCTCTCTCTCTCTCTCTCAAATAAATAAATACCATCTTTAAAAAAAAATCAATTAAAATAAATGAAATCCATCCTAGCGGGCTGCCAGGTGCGACTCAGAATCCAGCCCCGCGCAAGCGCAGGATTGCCTGAAAGGAGCCCAAGCCCCACGCCGTCGCAGCGTCCGAGGGGGCGGGGCCTGTTGCCAAGGATACGGGGGGCGGGTCCGGCGACGGGCACTTCCTGGGGGCGGGAGGAAGCCGGGGCGCGGCCCGCGACGCGACGTCCAGCAGCCAATCAGGAGGCAGGGCGCCCATTCAAATTGCGGCCCGGGAGGGAGCCGGCGGCAGACGCGCTGGAGGCGGCCCTAGCGGGGGGGCGAAGTAGCGGCGCGGTGGGGGCGTGCGGGCGGACGCCTCAGCGCGGGTTCCCCCTCCGGGCCCGGAATCCCCGGCGGCGGCGAAGGGGTCGCTGGAGGTCGCGCGCGGGCGGCGCCTCCGCGGGGCCCCCCTGGGCCCACAGCGTCACCCGCCGCAGGCTCGCCCCGTCGGGGGCCACCTGAGAGGTACGGTCGCCGCCCCAGGTCTCGGGGTGGCTCTCTGGGAGCCGGTCCACGGGGATCTTGTGCTTCTGGGTGTGACTGACCTGCCCCCCTCTCGCCCCCCACCCCCCACCCCCTTCCTCTTCTTTCCGCGCCCCTTTAAACGCCGGGGGCGAAACTGCCCAAACAAACCCAAAGCCCGTATTTGTGTAGGAAGCGTTACTTTTTAGCTGCCGTAGGATTTCCAGAATCTTGTCTTGCCTTTGAATTGGTTTCCGTAATAGGAACGTTCTGTGCGTTTCGTTGAAAGGTTTGAAGGGAGGTGCTTGTATCCTGAACGATTTTGTTCTTTTTTTTTTTTTGAGAGGGTGGGGTTGGGGTGGGTAATGGTCGTCCATTTCGAACTTTTAAAAGACTTTTGCTTAAAAAGTCTACCTTGTGATGTCATTCCTGGGTAGCAGAGCCCGAGGGGTGGTCTGAGCATGCGCCGTCGTACAGGCCAGAAGCCCGCGTGCACAATTCAGGACTCGTCGTCGACGTCGCGGTTTCCGGTTTGGTGCCGAGCCGCCTGGGAGCGAGGCCTTTTCGCTTGTCACTGCTGTTTTTTTTTTGTTTTTTGTTTTTTTCTTTTTTTAAACCATTGATGCTGGACTGAGACCGTTGACGTGTTTACTTCGGGGCGCACGTGCCAGTGCTGTTGCCTCGAGGCTCGAGGGCAGGCTGTCTTCTTGTCTAATCTTGCATAATTTTTCTCGACAGAAGCGAGTAATGATCACACTTAACCGTCCGTGGGATTTCTGTGGGAATACTCTTGCTTTGTGACGCGTCTGAAACCCATGTCCCTGAGGCGTTCCTGTATCTAACCTGCATCCAACAGGTGTCATCAAAATGCTTCCCCCCGGCCGTTGATTTAGGTGCTAGGGTTTCTCTTAGTCCCTCTCCTAATCCACAAACGGGGAGTACTTAAATGAAAATCTTTGCGGACATGCATATTCCTGGTGCGCCCCGCTCCTTCCTCCTCCGCCTCCTCCTCCTCTTTTTCTTATTGTGTTAAAGTAAGCCTGACATGTATCACCTTCTCCGCTTTTATGTATACGTCTTAAAGCCTGTTTCCTTAAGGACATTCACACTGTTGTGTAGCCATTGCTACCATCCATCCCCATAATCCTCTGTCATCTTGTAAATCTGAAACTCTATGCCGCTGTCCCCAGCCCCTGGCAACCACCATCATACTTTCTTTCTTTATGATCTTAACTACCTTACTTACCTCATGTGAGTAGAATCATGCAATATTTGTCTTTTTTGTGATTGGTTTATTTCACTTAGTGTTGTATCTTCAAGCTTTATCCAGATTGTAACAAACTGTAGAATTTCTATTTGAGGCTGAGTGATATTTCACTGCGTGTATATACCACATTTTGGCAAGCCTTCATCAGTGTGTGGACGCTTGGGTTTCTTCCATGTCTTAGCTATCGCGAGTAATGCTGCTATGAACATGGGTGCACAGATGTCTCTTCAATTTCCCGCTTTCAATTCTTTTGGGTTAGATATCCAGAAGTAGAATTTCTGGTGGTGTGGTAATTCTATTTTTAGTTTTTAAGGAACTTCCATACTATTTTCCACAGTAGCTGTGCCATTTTTTCATTTCCACCAGTAGTGCACAGGGTACCAATTTCTCTACGTCCTTTCCAACACTTGTTTTTCTGTTAGTAGCCATCCTAATGGGTGAAATGTGGTATCTCATTGTAGTTTTGATTTGCATTCCCTAATGATGAGTGATGTTGAGCATCTTCTTATGTGCTTATTGGCCATTCATATATCTTCTTTGACATGCACTTTTTATGTCTTTTAAGTCACTTGTCCTCTTTGGCCTAGTATTTATCTGTGTATTCCTTCTACACTAAGGAAATGGGAACAGGGTCTTTGAAATCCATAGTATGTATCAGAAGGCCAGGAGATAATGGTGACTCTGTAAATATTTGTTGCATAATGATTATAAGCTTTTTGGAGGGAGAAATCTGTCTGACAATGCTTGGGAAGAGTATCTGAGGAGGAGTTTGTGGTTTATTCTAACATATTCCTCTGGGAAGTTACTTTCACCATGGAAGGTTCTCATATTTTTTCATGACTATTTTAGTCTTGCAATCTGTTTTTTTTTTTTTTTCTTACAGTTTAGCAGATAATTGGAAATTGATTCACAAGATATGCCTGGAAGTCAAATGAACATCTAAAGAAGAGCTTAGGTTCTTCACCAACATTCTTTTTTAAAACAACTTGCTGCCACGATGTCCATATATACCACATATAATAAAAATAACAGCAATATCCTTGGTATACCTTCTTCCCAAAGGAGTTCACCATTGAATGTCCTCACCCATAGTAGCAGACGTAAGCTGCATTTGAATTCAGATATGTCAAAATGTGAAAATGATGATCCATTATTGAAATCTGCAAGTAAAATCAGAGACATAAATAGTACTTATGTTATTTCTGCCTGTAAGGAAACAGGAGATGTACCTCTTACCCCTAACCCCACAGGTAGATTGGCACTTCAGAGAAGAGTTACAAGGAACAAAGAATCATCCTTGTGTGGCAGAGAGTTGGGAGACTCAACTGAAAAAACTGCAGAAACACGTCTTACATTACAACGTCGTGCTAAAACAGAGTCTGTGGCAAAGTGGAAAACAGCTCGAACAGAATCTGTGGCAAAATGGAAAACAGCTCAAACAGATTGTGTGGCAAAATGGAAAACAACACAGAATGTGGGAAGTGCAACAGAAAAGGATTGTGCTTCCCTGGAAGCTAGTACGAACGTAACAATTGTAAATAAAGATAAAAACTCTTTTGTTGCATCTTCTGTACCTTTAGCCAAAGACCCAAAAGACATTGAAATGATGGCTGATGAAAAACACAAAGAAACCTTTTCTAAAGCTCTCCCTGGGGCAAGTGAAAATGTTGCACTTAAATACTTAAGAAATAGTGCACCCACTGATTCCCAGAGTCAGACTAAAGTTGTCCCATCCGGCCACTTGGCAACAAAACCTCTTCAGAGCAAGTTGAACACCAGAGTGCCAGGAACAGGAGCTTTACATCATGGAAGTATTGGGAAGGATATGGCGAAACATTCAAATAAGTTTGAAAGCTTAGAAAAAACACCTACAAAATACATTGTAGGGCACAAACTGACACCAAGGTGTGGCACGCCACAGCTTACGAGCCCAGCTGCATCAATACTGAAAAATAGGATGCCTAGCCTCCAAGTTAAAAAGCCAAGAAGCTCTGTTCTAGCAAATGAAAGGGAAAGGTCACAAGAAAATATACTCCCTCTTGAAGAAGAAATTACAGGCCAGTACACCTCTATAGAGACAGACCCCTTAAAAGTAGAGAATAGTCAAGTGACAGTGGCAGTACGTGTGAGGCCTTTCAGCAAGAGGTATGTTACACCTTTTAAAATCTAAGGCCAAACTAGTGACATGTAATGTGTCCAATTCCTCACTGGCTCTGGAAAGTGTGAGTGTATTGTATTCATGCATCTTCAAGCCTGGCGGTGGCATTTGTATGTAGAGAGAACTTTTAGGTTTAGTTGTAGAACCCTGATTATTTTTGATGATTAGGTATAAAATTAAAACAATTGAATCACCAAATTGGCGAACGTAAATTTCTTTAGATGTGCTGCTTTTAAAAAGTCGAAATGACTTAAGTTTCTAATGCAGCCTGCTTTCAAATCTGCCAAGTAGGGTGGGCTCTTCTGTGTTTCCCTTAAAAAGAACACTTGTGGGGTCACTTATTCCCCAGGGAGGTCCTCCCCAAACCCCTTCCAGTGCAGTATCATCCCCAATGTCCTCTCTGCTATATAGTAATTATAGATAACAATGATTTTTTAGATTTGATGTCAATTGTAAAGTCTGTCTCCAAAGTGATTGTGGATGAGATAGTCACAGATTACAGGTGGGGTTGAGAAAGATGGACATGACAAAGTGTGAATGTGGCATCTAGTTATTTTTGAATGTTTTATGGGGTGACTGAAAGACTTAAGAATTAGTAGTTAACTCTGTTATATATCTAAGCAAGATGTAAGAGGATATGCTGACTGCTGCGATAGGGGAAGGAAGCCCTCATTTGAACCTAAAAGGTCAGTAGTTAAAGACAAGTCATATAGTGCTTTAAAGCCTGTTAGAAGGTGTGGGGTTAGTCATAAGTGAGAGAACTGAGGGTGAGTTGGCTGGAGAGAGTGGGGAAACCTAAAAGGCCTCAAGGATCGTGATAGGATGAAAAGCAACAGAAAGAAGCGCTGGTAGGAGCAAACCTCACGATGGATGACTACATTGCAGAGAACTCAGTAAGGAACTGAGTGCCTGAGTCCAAACCCATGAGACAAGCCATGGAAACTGGGCTAATAGCAGGGGCGGAGGGGCACTTGTCACATCGAAGAGGCAGGTGGTTTCCAGGATAAATTCTGATCTAAAACAGAGTTTGGGGCAAAAGGGATATTGGGGGCCAGACAAGGACTGATCATGTTTTTCTGTAGTTGTAGAGTAAGTGAAAGAGTTAGGCGTAAATCTGAGGTGGAAGAAGGACGCACATGATGAAGACCCATGATTTTGAGGGAGCTAATGTAACAGAGGGAGGGACTGTTGGGTTAACAGTAACAATAGGTAGTAGCCAAAAGAGATTTATGATTGAGACTTACATTTAACTTAGTTTGTTGAAATTATATTTGCATTTCATGTCAGGTTTATATAGATCCACACCTCCAGAACTTCTTTATAATATATTAAAAAGTTTCCAGAATTGAACTGAAGAGTATAGGTAGAGTATAGCAGGTGGGGTGGGAGAAGGGAGAGCTCAAGAGAAAAAGGAAAAAGATGGAAAATCCTGTAGAAGTAGGGTAATTTTTCAGACAACAGATCTGTAATTCCATTTTCTCTTTAAGTGGTAGCACTAGAGCTGTAGGAAGTATAAATTTGGAAACTCACTATAATTATGTTAGCTGGTCTACATTTTCCACATAAAACTAAAGAATTATCTTGCTCTGGAGGAATGTTGTATTTAACTAGTTTTGAGGTTCTCATTATATTCTATGGGATAATAAAATAATTACAGTAACTTAATATTTTTCTTTGTGCTTCTTTGTAAAGAGAGATGGTTGAAAAAGCATGCCAGGTGGTCTTCATGAATGGAGAAGAAATAACTGTGGAACATCCTGACATGAAACAAGTTTATAATTTTATTTATAATATTGGATTCTGGTCTTTTGATGAATGCCATCCAAATTATGCCAGTCAGACAACAGTTTATGAGACTCTAGCAGTACCACTCCTAGAACGCGCCTTTGAAGGCTACAACACCTGTCTCTTCGCTTATGGTCAGACTGGCTCTGGAAAATCATATACGTAAGTTTTATTCCAAGTACAGTTATTGAGAATGTTTAAATCTTTGGTGAAGCCTATAAAAACTAAGCTGAAACTCACCTCGGGGTCCAAGTCCCTGCTCTGCCTTGTCGGGTATACTTGGACCCAAGCTCAAGCTTGTAAATAAACCCTCGTGTGTTTGAAAAAAAAAAAAAATCTTTGGTGAGAAACAGCATGGTTTGATAGAAAGAATATAGTTTTGAAACTACACAGATCTGGGCTCAAGTCTCCTCCGTTTTGTATAGTGGTTCTGCAAACTTGGGCAAGTTACTTGACTGATTCAGCTCATGTAGGAGATACTGTTTACTTTGTGTCATTGGCTCATTTTATGGTACGTAATATGTCTTTTGTGAACCAAAGCCCTGAGAGGTTATTTTGTAAACATTATTGTGAGAATCTAAGTCATCTAATAAATTATATATATTAAATAATATATATATCTATATATATCCATATATATCTATATATATATATATCTGCTTATACTTTCTCACAATTCTCTGAGTTAGATAGGTCTTTTTATACTATTTTGTAGAAGAGGAAATTGAGATTTACTGGGGTTAAGTATCTTATTTAGAGTCACAGAGCTAATAAGTGATGAGCTCTAGATTTGAACTCAAGAAGATTTGATTTTAGAGCCTAGGTTATTAGATATGAATGCTGTTTAATTAGCTTCCTTCCCATTCACTCCCCAACCCATTTCCCCAAAAAGAATTAAAAAACCACTAATTAGTTTTGTCCTTCCCCACCCCTGCCACTCATTATGTATTTTCCAGGATGATGGGACTTAATGAAGAACCAGGAATAATTCCAAGGTTTTGTGAAGATATTTTTGCTCAAGTAGCCAAAAAACAAACCCAAGAGGTATGTTCTCATTTGTAAATCTTGAGAGACTAGAAAACGGTCAAACCAAATTAAAATCAGTCTTTACCACTAAGGAAATTATGGAAGACATAATTTTAAGTTCTAGATCATAGTTTTAAGTTCTAGATCATTCTCCTTTGGAACAGTGATATGGAGGAGAGGTTGGAGATTCAGAATTTCAGAATAAATTCCCCTTGGTGGGCAGTGATAGAAGGATCGTCTCTTCTGCTTTCTCTAGCTTTTCTGGCTTTATTACTTTTGTGTGTATATAGTGGCTTTGTGTGTGTATAGTGGCTTATAATATGTCAGTTATGTACTATTGTGTGTTTGTAGTCAGGCAAGTACACAGACTTAACTAAGGACAGTAGGCATAAACTTCAGAACAACATAAGCAGAGAGTAGTAAAGCTGGAGTCTGAACCTAGATCTAACTTAGATCTAACTTTTTACACTGCACCTGAAATGTCTGTACTGGTTTCCCTTTTCACTTATTCATTCATATATTCAGCAGGTATTTACTGGGCATCCACTGTTTGCTAAGCAGCCTATTAGATCGCTTTTCCCCAAATTTGCTTGATCATAAGAATCACCAGGAATGTGTCAGGGACAGTTTTTCATATTGATTGTGTGCGTGTGTATATATATACTTGCTAAACGAAACAAAACAAAACTCTTCTGGAGATTCTAATTTAGTTGATCTGGGCTATAGCTGGGAATTTATAGTTTTCATACTTTCCCCCTAGTGATTCTTATGATAAGGGAAATTGGGGACATATTGTGCAAGATTTGGGAATATGGAATTAAAAGGCCCAGTCACTGTACTTAAGAGAGTGTAATGGAGAAATGAACCAGTAAATAGCCAAATACAACCAATTTAATGCTAAATAAATAGTATGATAGAGTAAGAACAGTGTGCTGTGAGAATAAGAGTTAAGGGAGCCAGGTTTTCTTAGATGAGGGAACAACTGACCTTATTTTTGAAGGAGACATAGTAGTTAATAGTTTGGTGAAGAGGCAGAAGGACAAGCCAGGCAGTGGGAGGAGCACGTTCAAAGCTTTGAAAGCAAGAAAGTAGGGAGACTTTGGGAATCTATAAATTGTTTACTTTGCTTTAGCATGGAATTTGAGGGTGGAGGGTGACAAGAGATGAAATCAGAGAGGGAGGCAGAACTCAGCTTGTGAAGGACTTTATGAACCTTGCTTCCAGGAATCTAGAAGGCTATGGAAGGATTTTAAGCAAGAAAGTCAAATGATCATCTTTGTTCTTAAAAAAAAAAAAGTTAGCTCTGGCTGCACTGTGGAGAATGGATTGAAAGGAAGTAGAACTGGATTCAGAGGCCAGTTGTGGGACTTATAAACTGTATAAGGAAGGCATGACAAGGGGCTAGACTGAGGTAGTGACTGGGGTTGAACATTTCAGAGATTTTAGTAAGTAGAACTCATCTTTTTTGGAGAAATGTCTATTCAAGTCCTTTGCCCGTTTTTAAATTGTGTTGTTTGTCTTTGTGTTGTTGAGTTCTAAGCGTCCTTTATATATTCTGGGTATCAGAACCTTATCAGACACGATTTGCAAAAAAAATGGAAGGGTTTTTAAAATAACTTGCATGTTGTGTTTTTATTTCTCCTACTAGGTCAGCTTCCATCTTGAAATGAGCTTTTTTGAAGTATATAATGAAAAAATTCATGACCTTCTGGTTTGTAAAGGCGAAAATGGGCAGAGAAAGCAGCCAGTAAGATTAAAACGATTTATGATTTGTTTTTAAGTTGTTTTTATAAATGTATATAGTTACATTAGTTCTCAAGATGATCTATATGGCTTACATTTTTACTGGTATTGCTATTATATGTTAGCAAATACTTGGGATCTATAATCCAAATGAGTAGTAAATAAGCTGAACATTATTGTTAGTGGAAATTAGTTATTAAATTTAGCCTCTTTTAAAGCAAATATTGTATCAAAATTAAAGGTAAAATATTTGTTCCAAGATTTGGTTGGACCACTTAAACACCAAATCCCTAAAAGTCTATAAAGCCAAACAGCAGAAGTTTAAAAGTTGTATTGTTATTATAGAATATGTATCTTATTAGATTCTTTAGCAAATTGGTATCTTATAGATAGTATTTTCTATGAAATAGAAAGGTTCCAAAAATAATCTTTTTAAAAAACTGGTATCAAAATGTAAAATTTTGGGGGCTCCTGGGTGGCTCAGCTGGTTAAGCCTCTGACTCCTGATTTCCACTCAGGTCATGATCTCATGGTTGTGGGATGGAGCCCTGCTTCAGGCTCTGCGCTCAGGGCAGCTGAGAGTCTGCTGGAGATTCTCCTTTTGTCCTCCCACCCCCCCCCCCCCCAACTAGCTCACATGTGTACACACGTGCATGTGCGCGCTCTCTCTCTCTCAAATAAAATCCTTTTAAAAAAATGTAGATTTTTAATTTGAAAAGGATGTTGGAGAGCAAGAAACTAAAATCTAAAGAGGTCACTTGACTTAGTCATGTGGTTTACTTTGGTAACATCAAGAATCTTAAACTTGGCATTTTCTTCTTTGACTTAAATGTGTTTTCAATTTTGGGTTACAAAATTTAAAACATATAAGGTAAAACAAAAATTTTAACTGTCTGAAATTTACTGAACGTATTTTAGAGAGATTTAAAAGCATAGAGAGAATAGCTACTGCGGGTCTTAAGAATAAAGAACTAGGGACGCCTGGGTGGCTCAGCGGTTGAGTGTCTGCCTTCGGCCCAGGGCATGGTCCTGGAGTCCCAGGATTGAGTCCCACATCGGGCTCCCTGCATGGAGCCTGCTTCTCCCTCTGCCTGTGTCTCTGCCTCTCTCATGAATAAATAAAATCTTTAAAAAAAAAAAAGAATAAAGAACTAGTAATATATTTGATGCAACAGTGAACTGTAGCATATGGTGAGAACAGAAACATTTGTGATACTTGGAAGCAGTGTCTTAAATACCTTCCAGATTTGTGTTTGTGAGAACCTTTATATTTATCTCTGGGTCAAGTAAAGGCAAGTCTCTTTGCCTTAAGCTCCAAATATAGAAAAAAGGATCATTTAAAACTGTATTTTAGGGGTGCCTGGGTAGCTTAGTTGGCTAAGAGTCTGCTTTTGGCTCAGGTCATGATCCCATAGTGTCTGGATCAAGACTTGCATAGGACTCCCTGCTCAGCAGAGGAGTCTGTTTCTCCCTTTCCCTCTGCCCCTCCCCCTTTTCCTTTCTTTCTCTCTCTCTCTCATTCCCTCTTTCTCAAATAAATGAAATCTTTTAAGAATTTTATATGAAATATTCCTTATGTCTTTAATAATGCTAATGTTTGCTTCTATTAGCTGAGAGTAAGAGAGCATCCTGTCTCTGGACCATATGTTGAAGCTCTGTCAATGTAAGTGTTTGGCTCAGCAAAAGCTGAAGGAGAGAAGTAATGAATAAAATGAATGTTGTTCTCATTTGCTTCCCCAACTTTGAACCACTGGATAACTATTTAGCCTTCTACCCTTAATATAATTAAATTAATTTATCCTTTTCTTTCCAACTAGAGTGTTAGATCCTTGTTTTTTGTTATTTTTATCTTTCACAGCACCTGTGAAGTGCCTGGCATAGAGTGTTATACTATGTGTGAAATATCTGATTTTTATCCTTCTATCCCCTTTCCCCAATTAAGTTAAGCTTTCTCTCTCCAGCTGCTTTTTTTTTTTTTTTAAATCTATTACCCTAAGCTGAAGAGGGGAGAAGGTGCTAAGATGAGGTTAGGGTTGAGAGTGTAAAACATGCCAACAGTCATTTACTTCATCTTTCAACATTCCAAATGCTTTCTTACAGGAAAGGGAAAGTGATTGGGTATGGATTTAGCTCCATTCAGTAAATCTGGGATTATGTTGACACCCATACATACCAGCATACACACCTCCACATATATGTCAAGTATATGTTTTAGTCTCATGATTTGGACTTGAATATTACAATAATAAGAGCTAAACTGCTTCATTAGTAGAAACCACACTTTTTGATAAAATCAAAACATTGCCTACCCTTTAAGAATGGAGATAGTGAACAATTCTGTGAGTCAGTATAATAGTATCTATGAATTATTCAATTATGGTCTTCAGAGAGTAATTATGTAATTGAAGTATTATTATTATTTTATGAGAATAAGAGTGTAATTATCAGTAAAAACAATTTTGTCTTTTTCCTTTTTAAAAATAGGAATGTTGTCAATTCTTACTCTGATATCCAGGTAAGATTGATTGTATTATATTTTCTTTCTACTAGATATAAAGATCATATCATAAGATATTCATAAGAATATTTCTCCTTAATTGTTATGTGCATATGTAAAAGATTGATCTAGTTAATTCATTATGAGCTGATTTTGTTTGTTAAACTTCAGTCAAAAGAATTACTCTTCTGGGGCACCTGGGTGTCTCAGTTGGTAAAGCATCTGCCTTCAGCTCACGTCATGATCCCAGGATCCTGGGAATCGAACCCCAAATCGGGCTCCTGGCTGAGTGGGGAGTCTGCTTCTCCTTTTCTCTCTGCCTGCTATTCCCCCGCTTGTGCTCTCTCTCTGTCAAATAAATAAATAAATAAATAAATAAAATCTTAAAAAACAAAACAAAACAAGAATGACTCTTCTGAAGTAAAAATAAAAATTGACCATTAGCAGCTTAGCATTACTGAAGTAGTGTTTTAAAGGTGTAATTTCCTGATTCAGCTATCCATGCTGGAAATGAAATTGACAATGAGAATACAAATTATTAAATGACAAACATTTATTAATTTCATTTTATAAACAGATTATAAAGTGCATATATGTTGCTAAATGTGCTTACTTAACTTTGTTGTTCCTTAATTTGTTTCAATAAATTTTAGTTTGCAGTTTTAACCTCCCTCTCTTCTTTCTTATAAGAGCTGGCTAGAATTGGGAAATAAACAAAGAGCGACTGCTGCTACTGGTATGAATGATAAAAGCTCCCGATCGCATTCAGTTTTCACCCTGGTGATGACCCAGACCAAGGTATTCTTTTTATTGATTATTTTCCTAGGTAAGGTAGCAAATATATTCAGGTTTCATGTTTTTCTTATTTTATTCTTTAAATCAAATGGGAGTATGGTAAAATAAATATATAACATAATCGGATTTTAGTGTACACAATAGCTGAATGACTCATGGCATATATGGCAGTAGCTTTTTTCTTACTGTTTGAAAAACCAATAATATATGATTATTTATGATATCATTGATATTAATATAACATACTAATGTATGATAATATGTTATCAATATATGGTAATTGTGTAGTATTTGGAAAAACATCAGAAAGTCAAAGATTTTAAAAAATTCAGCCATAGTTTCCATTCTTCAAATAAAGCCTCTCTAAATATTTTGATATATTTTAGTTGTTTTACAATCATACTTAAACCAATTTACAAAATCTGCAGTAATTTTATGCTACTAAAATTCTTTGCCAAGGGGCACCTGGGTGGCTCAGTGGTTGAGCCTCTGCCTTTGGCTCAGATCGTGATCCTGAATCTTGGGATCAAGTCCTGCAACAGGCTCCCTGTGGGGAGCCTGCTTCTCCCTCTGACTATGTCTCTGCCTCTCTCTCTCTGTCTCTCATGAATAAATAAATAAGATCTTTAAAATAAATAAATGAAATCTTAAAAAAAATTCTTTGCCAATTATCATTTTTCATAGCTGTGTAACATTCCATTGACTATTCCAGTTCCTTCACTGTTGGACGTTTATGTTCCTTTTAAATACCTTGCTCCTTTAATTCTGGGATAAATAATACCTTTGTACATTAAGCGTTTGCTCTATTTATGGTTATTTCCTTAATATAATTGGGTAGTTGTAAGTTTTTATCTCTTTAGATTGATTTATTTTGGCATAATGCAAGCATTGCTCTATGTATTCTTGGATATTTATTGTAAATCATAAATTATCACACATTCGTAAAGGGATAGTTTCAAAAATAAATGAGCAGTTTGAAATCTTGTATAATTTTCCCTTTCAAGACTTACGTTGATAAGTCATGGAGGAACTTATGACATATTATTTTAATATTATTTTGCTACAGACAGAATCTGTTGATGGGGAAGAACATGATCACAGAATAACGAGCCGAATAAACCTGATAGATCTGGCGGGTAGTGAGCGCTGCTCCACGGCTCAAACTAGTGGAGATCGACTGAAGGTAAATATGAGGCTTTTCTGGGGCACTGGGCTGGCTCAGTCAGTGGAGCATGTGATTCTTCATCTCGAGGTTGTGAGCTTGAACCCATGCTGGGTACAGAGATTACTTAAAAAAATAGATACTTTAGGGGCACTTGGGTGGCTCAGTGGTTGAACGTCTGCCTTTGGCTCAGGTCGTCATCCCAGGGTCCTGGAATTGAGTCCCACATCAGGTTCCCCTGCGTGGAGCCTGCTTCTCCTTCTGCCTGTGTCTCTGCCTCTCTCTGTGTGTCTCTCATGAATAAATTAAAAAAAATATATATATATACTTTAAAAAAATGTGAAGCTTTTTTTCATTTTAATAAAACTTATTCAGGGCATTATTTTTAGGAGGTTGCAGACTAAATGTATTTAACAACAACAAAAACAAACAAAAACAAATACTATCTTTATCTGCAGTTTATAGACTGCATTGCTGTGGTTCAAAGAAAGATCTTTACTTTTTTGGTTATGTTTACTTTTCAAAGAAAATTAATAAATTTTAAGTTGTAAGAAAGTTGGTAGTTTATGGAAGAAAATATTTACTTAGTAATTATTTGAGGGAAGGAATATATTTTGTGAAATAAGTATACTGCTGAGCAGTTATTTTAAATTAGTTGTTTTTATCTTGTATACAGGAAGGTGTGAGTATTAACAAGTCCTTGCTCACATTGGGAAAGGTTATATCTACACTTTCTGAACAAGCAAACGGAAAGAGAGTTTTTATTCCTTACCGTGAATCTGTTCTTACATGGCAAGTATCTTTTGAAGTACAAATAATTGTATTTAAAATACAGTGAGTACTGTGGGGAAAAGAACAATAGACTGACTTCATATAACCTTGGGCAGAGAAGAAGTGGTTTAGCAGTGTGAATTCTAGAGCCAAACTATGTGGATCTGAATCTTGGCTCTGTATCTTATAAGCTCTGCAACTTCAGGCAAATCATTTAATTCTAAGGTCTGTTTCCTCATCTGAAAAAGGAAGATAATAACAATACCTATCTTTTAGGGTTATAGTGAAGATTAATTAATATAAAACTCTTAGTACATAGTATATGCTATCACTGTAAGAAATTCGTACTAATACTACGTTTTTAGGGTTTAATGTCTGAACATATATGATACTACCAAACATGTTGCTATGTGTGTAAAGTGAAATCATTTTGTTTGTTTGGCACCCACTGACTAGCATTTAAGTGTTTAATAAGTGTTTTCGTTGATGAGTATGTTTTCATTAATCAGATACATTATATTCAAATTACATCTGTATAGGTTCAATATCCAATTGTGATAAGTGTTAATATATAACTTTGATAAGGGCTGCATCTCCACTTGACAGCCCCGATGTGGAGCTTGATCTCATGTATGATTTTGAGTCATACCTGAGCTAAAATCAAGAGTCAGACAGTTAAGCAACTGAGCCACCCAGGCCCCCGACAGCAATGTTTCTTTATAATTGGTTTATGAAAATATAGTTCTCACTTCAAAACATTTAAGGGAAAATTAATTTTTTGTGTGCTTTTTGAAAGCTAAGAATAGTGAAATTCATTCTGCATTAAAGATAGTTGTTTTAGTCTCATGCTATATTTTTTCCTATAAATGAAAGCTTTTGCATATAGTAGAAAACAAAATTTTTGCTTATGTGTTCATTCATCATGTTTAATATTTATTGAGCACTTATTTCTAAAGGTTGTGATAGCACTGGAAATACAGAGATAACTAACATTCATAGTTTCTTTCCTGAAGTAGCTCACAGTCTAGTCTGAGGAGTGGTGAGAGGGATCTTACTAATATTTGATGGTGAACCACATTTTAAATCTTTGCATCAGTAACTTTCATAAAACAATATAAAAAGTATAGGAGAAAACAAAATGTTCATGAGATCTAAAAATAACTACATATACCAAAAAAGTTCTGAATGGTGAGGCTCATGGCTGGCTCCCAATCTCAGGGTCATGAATTCAAGCCCCACATTGGGTGTAGAGCTTACTTTAAAAAAAAAAAAAGTCCTGAATGGTATGTGAGTGAAGAGTATAATACTATATTAGAAACCCTATTAGTTTGTTTTGTGCTTTGTACATAATTACTGCTATTAGGTTGTTGTAGAAACAAGGCTTAATTATAACTTATTTTCCTTGAAGGCTGTTAAAAGAAAGTCTGGGTGGAAATTCAAAAACTGCAATGATCGCTACAATCAGTCCCGCTGCCAGCAACATTGAAGAAACATTAAACACACTTAGATATGCCAGCCAAGCTCGTATGATAGTCAATATCGCCAAAGTAAATGAAGATATGAATGCTAAGTTAATTAGAGGTGAAGATTTTTCTAAACATTTAAAAGTTGTTTTCTAACAATTAAATCTCAAATACTAATTTCAGTTATGAAAATATGCAATTTAAGAAAATTAAAGATACTTTTCTCACATATATTTATAATAGATTATAGTCAATATTCTACAGTGATGGTGGAAGAGAGATGGAAGGACAATGGAAAAGAGAATTAATAAGGGGAAAACAGAAAAAGAGCAGAGAAACTAGAGAGTGGGTGAAGGGGAAATAGCAAGCATAGAAACAGAATCTTACAGACTGAGCCATAGGTGTGTGCAGGAGAATAAAAATACTATGATTTATTACTTTTCCTCTTATGACCTTTCTTCTATTGTCATTCTCTTTATCAGTTCTACTCTTGCTTAGTTCATTGATGTAAAGGATTGTGATCTGAAGGCTTGAGTTTGTAGCATAGGCCTAACTTCATTTATGCTCAATATTACTTTCTGTGTATCTCTTGGGAATCACCTGCTTAGGATGGACTTGAGTGCCTGCAAAGAATCTTAGTTTGTCAGTTTTCTCTTTGCTTATGTGGAACTACCACCTTTTCATAGTCTTTTGTCCTCTGGCCCTTTTGAGCTGCAGAGAGTGAATGGTTATGCCAGTGGAGCAGGCCTGAGAAGAACGAGATTGCTGTATCATGGTCAATCTTCTCCCCTTTGGATTCACTCCTTTTTCATAATAGGGTTATTTTCATTAAAAATAAGTATTCTGGGTCAGCCCCGTGGCCCAGTAGGTTTAGTGCCACCTTCGGCCCAGGGTGTGATCCTGGAGATCCAGGATCGAGTCTCATATTGGGCTCCCTGCATGGAGCCTGCTTCTCCTTCTGCCTGTGTCTCAGCCTCTCTCTTTCTCTCTCTCTCTCTCTCTCTGCCTATCATGAATAAATAAATAAAATCTTAAAAAAAAAGATTAAAAAAAATAAGTATTCTGAACTCCAGCTTGAAAAATCTTTGATTTTTTTATCCAACATGTCTTTATGAGTAAGGTTTCCCATGGGACAATCCTGGTTTATGTCTTGGTGTAAATAATCGTGCTTCTCAAAAGTGTCCACTTTGGACAGTACATTATATGGCCATTCTACTTATGGGGGGGAATTCATTAAGATGGGGAGCACTTTTTCAGATTAAGGCCAAGTAGAAATTATAGGTAATGTAAATAAACTAAAACTGATTTCTGCAAATACTCTGTTTTGTTTAGTAATATTTAAAACTCCAAATAAGATTGGAGGATTATGCCTAGTGTGGTAATTATTATGTATATCATATGTTATTAATCATGTTGTTTTTTTTTTTTTTTTTTTTTTTACAAATATTTAGAATTGAAAGCAGAAATTGAAAAGCTAAAAGCTGCTCAAAGAAATAATCGAAATATTGACCCCGAACGATATAGGCTGTGCCGGCAAGAAATAACATCCTTAAGAATGAAACTGCATCAGCAAGAGAGAGACATGACAGAAATGCAAAGGTGGAATATAGTCAATATCTTAGATGTCAGTGTGTTGCCTGGAATCATTGGACAGGTGGGGTTGGAGTTGGTGGAGAGGGAGGACATGAGGTATCTGTGGCTCTGTTTTCCTACTTTCTGTATGAATAGAGCAGTATGTCCTCAAACTATCATATTTCAAATATTCCTAAGTGGTTCCCTTCCTTCTTGATTGTCTTTTGAGTCTCAGGCTTATGCATCTTGATGTTTTTAACTCTAATTTTGTTTGTCTTTGGAAAGAGCATGGAAAGAAAAACTTGAACAAGCTGAAAGAAGAAAACTTCAAGAAACAAAGGAGTTACAGGTATCACTTCAACTCTCTAAACTGATACGAAAATTAAATAAAGATGACGGTAAATATGTAAACCTAATTTCTCAAATACTCATCGTAACTGACTCTATACAAAACGATACTGAGAATTAGTATAAAGAAGTGTTGAGGGATCCCTGGGTGGCGCAGCGGTTTGGCGCCTGCCTTTGGCCCGGGGCATGATCCTGGAGACCCAGGATCGAATCCCACGTCGGGCTCCCGGTGCATGGAGCCTGCTTCTCCCTCTGCCTGTGTCTCTGCCTCTCTCTCTCTCTCACTGTGTGGCTATCATAAATAAATAAAATAAAATAAAAATTAAAAAAAAAAAAAAAAAAAAGAAGTGTTGATTGAGATCAAGATTGTGATTATGTAGAGCCCATAACTATGTTGGAAAGTTAAAAATATGAACAAACCATCTAATTCTATTCACTTTGGTTCAACAAATATTAAATGTTTATGTAGTGCCAGGCATTGGGAAGGCCAAAGTGAATAAAATATAGTTTTGGCCTTCAGAGAGCATGTAATCTGAAGGGAGGTTTACAAAATGTAAATAGATGACTGAAATGTAGTATGACTTGACTAGTTTGAACCATATGATGCTGCCATTTTTAAGGTAAGAAATGGCTGAACACTGGGAGTGTCCTATGATTCAACCTAATGCATAGAAAAGCGTGTAAAAGGAAGAGAAGCAAGAGTAGGGGGGAGTAATTAACTTTGATGAGGGTGGTTATTAAGGAGGACTTCAAAGAGAAAGGGATGAGTAAGCAAGATTTTGTTAGGCTCCCAAAGTCAAGATTTCTAAGCAAGAAATCCTGTATTCAAAAGCATGGAAGGACAACACAGTTTGGACAACACAGTCCACAAAATTCAGAACTTGTGTATTGATGGTGGGGGCAGAGATTGGACCAGAGAGAGAGATGCAACATTCAGATCATGAAGTAGTGAGGAACTTGAATTTAGGTGATTAGGAGCCCCTGAAGTGTATTACGTGGAAAGGAAGTGACAGGAAAAGACTTGTGTTTTAAGTAGATTCTTCTGGCAATGGTGGATTTGAGGGAGGAAAGACTGATGATGGGAAGATTATTCATTTAGGAGGCTGTTGCCATGGTGAAAGCAAGAGATGGTGAGAGCTTGAGTCAAGCAGTGATGGAATGGTTAGTGGAGGGGTTGGATTCAAGAGATAGGAAGGAGTAAAATTGATAGGCTCAGAGGGTGTTTTTGGATGGGTGTGTTGAAAGAAATGGAAAAGTCAAGAATGATGCCCAGGTTTCTGAAATGTGTGCATTGCATCGTAAAATTATGAAGTCATGGCAGTGGTGAAAGAAGCCAGATGACAGTTGAGGAATGACTAAGGAGTGAGAAGTGAAGAAGGCGGAGAAAGGGGGTGTGAGATTGTGGGGAAGTTTAGTTTTGTTCATTTTGGTTTTGTCTCTTTAAAGGATGGAAGAGACTTGAACTTTTTTTTATAGGAATCAAAACTCCTTAATGGAATGAGGTTCTAAAGAAGATTGGAGAGCACAGGTCAAGAGCAAAGGTATTGACAGTAAAGGAAATATTTCAAATGATTGGTAGGCAAAGTACCATAAGAATTGAAAGGAAAGGGGGATTATTCCTTGGGAGTGGTGAGTCCAGCTTCACAGAAGAAGTGAGATTTGAGTTTTGAATATTTGACTTTGAAGCCTGGGTAAGATTTTGATAGGAAAAAGGAAGAGTGCATTCTAGGAAAGGAAAATTGTATGAGAGTAAAGGTGCAAAAGCTTAAGGTGTGCTCAGAAGGTGTGTGGATCAGTTTTATTGAAGTAGCAGTTTGTAAATGGTCATGAGATAAAATTGGCAGGATATGTTATGGTTATATCATTGATTTTCAGGCTAAGTAATTAGAGTTTTATCTTATAGGAAGTGGGAAGTGATTGAAAATGTTTGACCAGAGAGTTGACATTTTGAGAATACCCTTTCAGGAGAATTAATTGAAAACAGGAGAAATTGTTGACAGGGCAGTCAGGCAGCTGCTGCAGTGGTTCAAGTATGAGGTAATAAGAGTCTGAGCTAAGGTGAGGGCAGCAAAGATGCAACAAAAGGGATTGATCCATTCTATTTTTTTTTAAGGTTTTATTTATTTATTCATGAGAGACACAGAGAGAGGCAGAGACACAGGCAGAGGGAGAAGCAGGCTCCATGTAGGGAGCCTGATGTAGGACTCGATCCCAGGTCTCCAAGATGACACCGAGGGTCAAAGGCAGGCGCTCAACCGCTGAGTCACCCAGGCATCCAAGAATCGATCCATTCTAAAGCAAATCATTTGATAAGAAAAGGCACAGTTTGAGGGTGACTGATGCATAGAGGGCTCAGGATGGTGAGGGTCAAAGAAAGGTTAACATAACTCTAAAAGTCTAAGAAGTATGATGATAATAGTCATAGGGAAATCATGAAAGAGAGATTCAAAGGAACCTTTATTGAGACTTCATATACAGTGATTTTAATGTTTAACATAGATGATTTATTTTAGGTGAATTTAATAATTTGATGCTTTTGTTAAGGTTAACGAAACCAGATATTATTGCCAGGTATTATTTTCTGACTTCCACTAGAAAGCAGGAATTACATTTCAAATGGACAATCATTTGCCAAACCTTGTCAATCTCAATGAAGATCCTCAGCTGTCAGAGATGCTATTATATATGATAAAAGAAGGAATGACAACAGTCGGAAAGTATAAACCAAACTCAAGCCATGATATTCAGTTATCTGGAGTGCTGATTGCTGATGATCATTGGTATGTTATTCTAAAAATAAAAAGGCTTCTGTTCATTTTTTAGCAGGTTTCTGTATCTTGATATGTATTTTTTCCTTCACGTGAAGCATTCATTTATACTGATTCTTTGCTATAATTCTTCAAATGCATCTTTAGCCAGGAAAAAGATGTTTTGAGTGTTTTATAAGGAAAATAGATTAATTGCTCTCAATATGAGTTACAATGTAACGCTATTTCTCTTTTGGTGTATGTGATCTGTTGGTTGAGGGATCATTTCTTTTTTTGGAATTGTAGTCATTGGCATGAAATTAAACTTCTATCCATCTTATATGACAGGAGTTTTGGTTGGATTGACAAATTTAAAATTTTTTGTATCATTTGACTTTTGTTCATGTGAATTGAATACATATTGTTGGGAGGATAGTATATGCAGATTATTTTGGCTCCACGTTGTGTTTTCAAGATTCATTCATTCTGATGTTCTTTTATTTTTACTGCTGTGAAGTATCTTATTGTGTGCATTTATCTACCTTTTATATTATTACAATCTGTCTCTTGTTGGTAGACATTTGGATTGCTTATGATTTTTTGCTACCACAATATTACTATGTATATTCTTATACATGTCTCTTGGTATAAATGTGAAGAGTTTCTCTAGAGTGAGTTTCCCAGATGATTAACTGAGATATGAGCACTTAAAGGGTAGCCAGTAGAAACCTTGGGGGCCTGACCTACCAGACTAGTCCTGTGTCACTGTGAGCAGCCTTTCTATTTACCCCAATCTGCTATATAAACATGGTTTTCTAATTATGCTATAAAAATAAGAATTTTTAAGGTTTGGGAAACACTCTTAAATTGTGTATAAAAATACTTAAGCTATTAAGTGGTAGGGTGTGTTCTTATTCAGCTTCACTAGGTAATTTCAAATTGTTTTCCAAAATGATTATCAGTTTTTACTTCTGTTGGCATTAAGGTACCCTATTACTCCACATCCTTGTCAACACTTGGTACTGTCAGACTTTAATTTATGCCAATCAAGTAGACATGATATAGTATCTCATTGTGGATTCATTCTGCATTTCTTTGACTAATAATCTCTTTATGTATTTTTTGGTTATTTTATTTTATTTTTTATTTATTGTTTTGAAGATTTATTTATTATTTATTATTTATTTATGATAGAGAGAGAGAGAGAGAGAGAGAGAGAGAGAGAGGCAGAGACACAGGCAGAGGGAGAAGCAGGTTCCAAGCCGGGAGCCTGATGTGGTACTCGATCCCGGGACTCCAGGAAATTTTTTTTTAATTTTCAGAAGATTTATTTGAAGAGAGGGTGCAGTGGGGAGGGGTGGAGGGAGAGGGGGAATCTGGAGCAGACTCCTCACATACCAGTCACCAGGTCTGGGTGAGGACCACGTGAGGACCACAGTCAGCAGGTACAGGGGAGCCCCATGTAGGACCCTGGGCCAAAGGCAGGCGCTAAACCGCTGAGCCACCCAGGGATCCCCTATTGGTTATTTTAGTTTGCTCTTCTGTGACTTGCCTGTTTATGTTTTTTGTCCATGTTTTAGTTGGATTGTTGTCTTTTTTCTTAATAATTTTTAAGAGTTCTGATTGCCAAACTTTCGTTTTATGTGTTGCAAGTATCTTTTTTTCAGTATGTGGCTTATCTTTTCTCTGTTTTGGTGCCTTTATGATGGATCAAGGCTCTTTGTTTTATTGTAGCACAGTGTTTTTTCCTTGAATTTATGTCATTTTATTTTGTTTTTGGGGGGAGGGTTGGTATTTTTTTAAGTAGTTATAATTAAAATACATACAATGAAAATTCTTCCCACCACTGATGGATGGAATTGCTACAGAGGCCAGGCTTTTTTCACCAGAACTACAAAAAGTAGTTGGAGGAAAATAAAAGAATTTCAAGTTATTTTTGTCACAAATTGATGTGAATCTTAACACCAAAGGAATAACCTAAGCAGGATTATCTTGTATTGTCTTTTTCTTTTTTGTCTGTCTTATAATTTAACAATGTACTTCTTATCTTAATAGTACCATAAAAAATTTTGATGGGATAGTGAGTATCATCCCAATTGGAGAAGCAAAGACATATATAAATGGAAAACATATTTTGGAATCCACAGTATTACATCATGTAAGTTAGCCTGTGCTAAAATTTAACAAATTCTTTGACTCTGGACAAATTGTTTAATTTACGTGAGTCCCAGTTTTCTCTTCTGTAAGGTAAGGTAGTGAACTAAATTAAGAACTTTCCAGTTTTAAAATTCTCTTTTCGGGATCCCTGGGTGGCGCAGCGGTTTGGCGCCTGCCTTTGGCCCAGGGCGCGATCCTGGAGACCCAGGATCGAATCCCACGTCGGGCTCCCGGTGCATGGAGCCTGCTTCTCCCTCTGCCTGTGTCTCTGCCTCTCTCTCTCTCTGTGTGACTATCATAAATAAATAAAAATTTTAAAAAAAATTCTCTTTTCTATTTCATTAATTGCCTTCACTTGTGCAAAAAGTTGTATCACTATAAACTAGTACCTGAAGAGCTGACCACTGACAGCACCATTATGTGTCCAGTAAAGAGCAGAGCTTTGGAAATAAGCCCTGATTATTTGCTATGTGACCTTTGAAAAAGTTATTTAATTAGGGTGATTATGTATCACCCAAGTTAGGACACTTTTGAGAGCATTTTTTTTTTTATTTTTTTTATTTATGATAGTCACAGAGAGAGAGAGAGAGGCAGAGACATAGGCAGAGGGAGAAGCAGGCTCCATGCACCGGGAGCCCGATGTGGGATTCGATCCCGGGTCTCCAGGATCGCGCCCTGGGCCAAAGGCAGGGGCCAAACCGCTGCACCACCCAGGGATTCCCCGAGAGCATTTTTAATAATACATCGGGAGAAGAGCTCCTGGCTGGCTCAGTTGGAAGAGCATGTCACTCTTGATCTTGGGATTCTGAGTTCCAGCCTCACATTGAGTGTAGAGATTACTTAAATAAATAAAACTTTAAAAAAAAAATTGCATCAGGGGAACAGGCATAAACCAGTCTGTTGCAGGCAAACCAAGATAGTTGGTCACTTCATATATATCCTATCTTTCAGGGGCAGGGGAGGATTAAATGAAATACTTAGTCTATAGTTCTTAAAACAATGTCTGCAAATTGTAAGCTCAGTGAATGCTAATTATGATTATTAAGTTCTGTGCTCTTCAGCTCTCTCATTCCTAATATTGAGATAATAGTAGTATCTCAGTGGGTTGTTGTGAGACATAAATGAGATCACATATATGAAAGGTATTTAACACAGTGATTGGCCTATAGAAAGTAACAAATGTTAGTTGCTATGATTTTTATGTTTATTAGTACTAATCTTAGACTGTATGGAATTGCTGAACTTAATTATTTGTCTCATGTTAAGTTTTTGATTCAGACTCACCTCAAGCAAGTAAATTTTTTGTGTGCTTTAGGGTGATCGGGTGATTCTTGGTGGAGATCATTATTTTAGATTTAATCATCCTGTAGAAGTCCAGAAAGGAAAAAGACCATCTGGTGGAGATACTCTTACAAACGAGGGTCCAAAAGACTTTGAATTTGCAAAAAATGAGTTGCTTATGGCACAGAGATCGCAGTAAGTATTCCTAGTGATATCAAGTAGAATATGAGAGAGGTCTACAGGAGAGAGTTAATCATATTGTGCTAGTCTCCAGTCGTTACTTCTCTGGGTGCTAATTTCTAGTAACATCATCTTTTCTCTTGGTACTTTCATTCATTTAGCAGACATTTATTGAGCAAATATTATATGTATCTGTCACTATACTAGGAAATACAAAGAATAACTGAAATTTAGCGACTATACTGGAGGAATTTATCATCTCATGGGGCTGATAGATAGTTGTGACAGAGTGCCATGACAGAGTCCTGCGCTGTGTGTGGTTTGTGGTGTGGGGGGTGACTCCTAGTCCCAACCAGGAACCAGCAAAGTTTCTAGGGGACACGAAGACATTCCCTGGAATGGAGTCCCAAGAGACCATTAGAAGTTAGCCAGAGTTTGAACAGGTGGAGTGTAACCTTTTTGTTTTCTTTGCCCTGTTTTTAGCTCGTGCAATATTGTAGGATTTCCAATTCAAGCAGTATCCTTGTAAACTAATTGGTAAAGTATACATAAATAAAATACTAAAGAGTTAGAACTTTATCTTAAAGGATTTGTAGTCATTAAAGAGTTTTAAGTAGAGAAGAGATAGACATGATCAAAATCACATTTTTAGAGCTCACTGTGATCCAAGTCTGTAGAATGGATTAGAGGCAGAGCAAATAGAGCTTGCAAATACAGTTCAGAGATTGTTGAAGTAAGAGAAGTACAGTGTGGTTGGGTGGGAGACAGTATGGAGAGAGTATTAAGGAGAAAGAATCAACTATGCTTGATGGCTAAAGAGGAGAAGGGTGGAGGAATCAGAATGACTAGTATGGACTAGGCTAATCCCACTTTTCTTCTAAAAAGTCTAAGCTTGCTTTTGCTCTTTTTTAAAAAAATTGTGGTATACAGAACATAAAATTAGTTATTTTAACCATGTTAAAATATACATTTCAGTGGCATTAAGTGTATTGACAGTATGTACAATCCTCAAACTATCCATCTCCAAAACTTTTTTCATCATCCCAAACTGAAACTCTGTCCCCATTAAACTGGGACTCTCCGTTTTCCCCTCTCGCCCTCTCAGCTCACTGCCCCCCACCCCGAGACCCTGGTCACAACTAGCCTTCTTTCTTTTGATATTCTTTTTCAGTAAAATTGGGAATAGAAATTTCCATACAGTATAGTTGCTAAAGCATTGATTTTATTGATAAGAAAGTAGCTTTTAGTTCCTTGCTTTTTTCCCTTACATATTGAAAGATGACAAAGCTAATTTAATGTTTTAACTTACCAAATGTCAAATTATTATAGATGATTATATTATTATATATTATTATTATAGGTGGCTGAAAATACATAATCTGTTTTATCAGCATTCATATCATTTTTAGTTATTTCAATGTTTTTCTTAATCTGTGACCTAAACATGAGTTAAAAGTTATTGATACATAAAGTTCAATTTTTGCTCTAACCATTGTTTTTTTTTTTTTTTTTTCTCTAACCATTGTAAAGCATAAAATACCCTTATTTTGAGGCACCTGGGTGGCTCAGTCAGCTAAACATCCAGCTCTTGATTTCAGCTAAGACTGAGCCTTGTGTTGGGCTCTATGCTCAGTTGGATGCTGCTTGACATTCTCTCTTGCTCTCTCCTTCAGCTCCTCCCCTGCAATGTGTACACCCATGTGTGCACACATGTGCTCTTGCCCTTCAAAAAAAATCCTTACTTTGTATTTTCTGTAATGTTGACTATAATGTTTACTACCAGTGTTCACTGTGACATCATATTTTTATATAACTTATTTTCTTTAAGATTAGAAAAATGTATCTACTTAAATATCAGGCATCTGCTATAGTAACTAAACAAATAAGCAAATTTTCATCCTTTTATATTGTCCTGTTTAAACAAAAGCAATTAAAATTTAAAGAACACTGTTGACAGAATGTCAGAAATTAAATTTTGAGTTTTAAATTTTTATTTGATGAAAACATTTTAATATAATTAAGAACTATTGTGGTATATAAAGAATTCTTGACAATATACCCTGTGAATATTTTGCTACTTTGTAGACTTGAAGCAGAAATAAAAGAGGCACATTTGAAAGCAAAGGAAGAAATGATGCAAGGAATCCAAATTGCAAAAGAAATGGCTCAGCAAGAGCTTTCTTCTCAAAAAGCTGCATATGAAAGCAAAATAAAAGCCTTGGAAGCAGAACTGGTAAAAGGCAGAATTGGTATTTTCTTTCTCTGCTCATGCGCCCCAAGTGATGTATTGGCTGTAAAATTGATTATATCCGTAAAAGGGAACCGGGGCAATATCAAAGATTAGAGAGTCAAAACCAAGTGAGTCTTGGCCTGCTTTAATTTTACTTTGGAAAGCAGGTTAGCGGTAGAAAAATGGCTTCTGGAATAAGAAGGAAAAATAGAGAAGCTTCTGTCCTCCACCTACTTGAGCCCATGTTTCTCTCCAGTTTGCTGGTCATCGTGCATTCCCACAACCCATTTTAGAGGAGAGTGCTCTAGAAGGTTTGACTAGTGATGCTTATTTTAAGTTAGACTAGTTAAGCTGAATGAGGTAAAGAAACTACAGGGCAATTTTTCTATTGATGAATCAATTTCTTATACATTGATTAAAGAAATGGACTCTTGTATATTTTTTATATTATTTTTGAAAAAAATGTTATGTGTTTTGCCCATTATTTATTATTATTTTTTTTAAAGATAGAAGAATCTCAAAGGAAGAAAATGCAGGAAATAAATAATCAAAAGGCTAATGACAAAATTGAGGAATTAGAAAAGACAAAACAGCGACTTGAACAGGAAATCTATGTCAACAAAAAGCGGTTAGAAATGGAGACTTTGGCTGCGAAACAGGTAAATAATTTCATCTTGTAAATAGTTGGCTCTATTCTGAGCAACAGCTGGATTTTTTTTTTTTTTTAAGAACTCATGGTACCCAAGAGGGAACTGACTGAATCTGGGTCTCTTGATGCGAAGGGCTTTTCCTCCTCTTTTGTTTTTGTTTTGGATCATTTTATTTGATTTTATTTATTTTTATTTTATGAGAAGGGCTCTTCTTGCCTAAAAGCTTACAACCTGGTAATGGTCACAGCTCTGCTCACACATAATCACACAAACATTTTGAAAAGGATAGAGTTTTTTATTTCCAGCTGGTTCCATTACAGTTTCCCCTTTTATGCCTCCACAACTATCCTGTGATCAGTCAGGCCAGATAATATAAATGAATGAATTAGTGCTAGGGCACAATGTGTAGAAGGAAGAAAGGCACAGCTCTTATGCTGGGTCACATCCTAATGTCAGAATGAAGCATTATCCATCTATGGCAAGTGTGGTCAGCAGGCTTCTTGCCTGAGTGACTCCTCAGAGAACTCACAGTAGGACGTTCATTACCCCAGTCCTTTGAGCTCAGGCACTGAAACTTGTCATGTCAGTGAGGGTAGAGACATCTTTCAGGGGCTACCTCACATTAATTAAGGTACAAAGACTAAAGTATAAAACCAGACTGCCAGTATTTTAATATCTTCAATTACCTTTTTATCAACTTTTTTGCTATTCTTTCTCCTTATATTAGCAGTTGTTAAAGTATGGTCTTTAGACCAGCACGATCAGCATTACTGTTAGAAATGTAGTTTTAGGCCTCAGAACTCCTAAATCAGAAACTCTGGGGGTGGGGTCCCAAACTATTCTAACAAGTCTTACATGGAATTTTTGACAAATACTAAAGTTTGAGCAGCACTGTTTTCATCTCTGCTTTGATTCCTCATATCTTAACCTCAAAGTTTTATCCTCAAATAGCAATTTTAGTTTTCTTTTTTCCAAGTTTTGTGGTGACAGGGTGGGTAGAAGAAAATATGTTTAGTAACCCCAAAGTTCTGGTACTATATTATGGTGATAATATGTAACTAGTCACTTCTGGGACACAAAGTAGCTGGTGAACCACCTGAGAGAATTTTAGAAGAAAAAACAGAGCTGTCTAAATCTTGAAACAGTAATTATTAATGGACTATTATAAGGTCTATTTGTGGCAAATAAGGTTTTTGTGGTATCTTTTAAATTTAGCTTTATTTAGTCAACAAATGTTCTTGAATGTGGGCTCTTTTGAGCAGTTTTTTCTCTTATTTTTTTTTTCCTCTAAGGATTTTTTTACTTTCTATCAGTGGGAAGAACAAGATTAATTTATGTTATCAAAAATTCCTAATAATTTTGTTATGGGGCAAATTTTATAAATTTCTTTTATAGATCACTTTTTTAAAGGCCTTTTATGCTTAATAAAACATGTAAAATATGTATGCTTAATAAAATGTGTATTGTAAATGGGTTTTAATTACTGTGTTACCGTTATCAATTATAATTTCTCTATTTGTATATTTTCATGTACGGGTCTATGTGAATGAATATTAATTAGGCTTTAGAAGACCACAGTATCCGCCATGCAAGAATTCTGGAAGCTTTAGAAACTGAGAAGCAAAAAATTGCTAAAGAAGTACAAATATTACTGCAAAATCAAAATAATAGAGAGAAAACTTTTTTAAGTGAGTATATGATGATTATAGCAGGTATTTCCTAAAGTTGTATATGGTATTTCATATAATTATTAAAATACTAGACTTAGTTGCCTTTGTATATTAAAAATTATTTATTCTGGATGTTTCTGGCTTTTTTTGGATCTAAATAAATTTGTATGCATGATTGTTTAAAATACTCAGTTTTTAGAATAGTTACGTAAGCAAATAGTAAACAAAATTTCAAGTGTTACTTTAATGTGTAGTATGTTTTCAAAAATGCAATCTCTTATTCTAATTTTTTAGGTCTTACATCTAGATTGAATTTAATCATTGGGTACTTCATCTTCTTTTCATTTGGATGTTATTTTTTGTGTGTACTTCTGTATTGCTATATAGAACATGGCATATTTTTAATGTCTTTTTCTCATGGAAAATTTCAAACTAACTAAAAGTAGAGAGATTACTACAATAGACTCTTATATACTTAATCATCCAACTTCAATCTCTAACACGTGTTCAATCTTGTTTTAGCCATACTCAGTCCTCCTGTCTCCCTAGACTGTTGTGATGCAACTCCAAGACATCATATCATTGATCTGTAAATACTTCACTATGTTATCTCTGCATTAGATAAGGACTCTCTTTTCTTTCTCTGTCACTCTGTAAGCATAACCATGATATTGTTATCAAAACTAAAAATGTTAATTTCTTACACTCATTAGATTTCTAGTCTACATTCAAATTTCCTGGATTATGTCATAAATTTTTTTATGTCTTATTTGTTTGAATCAGGTACAAACATGATCCACACATTGTGTTTGGTAGATATGCCTTATAAGTCTTATTTTATTATTATTATTTTTTAAAAAGATTTATCTATTTATTTTTTTAGAGAGAGAGGAAGAGTGCCTGTGTGAGAAGGAGTGTGGGGTGAGGGGGGAGGGGTAGAGGAAGAGAGAGAATCTCAAGCTGACTCCAAGCAGAGCGCAGAGACTGATGTGTGGCTTGATTTCAGGACTCTGAGATCACAACCTGAGCCAAAATCAAGAGTTAGAAGCTTAACTGAGGCACCCAGGTGCTCCTAAGTCTCTTTTTTTTTTCTGTTTATTTTTCATTTTTATTAAGTAGGATTCATGCTCAAAGTGAGTCTTTAACTCACAACCCCAACATTAAGAATCACGTGCTCTACCTACTGAGCCACCCAGGAGCCCCCATTTTTAAAAAACATTTATTTATTTATTTTAAAAAGAGAAAGCAAGCACAAGATCACGTGTGAGTGGGAGGAGGGGCAGAGGGAGAGAATCCCTGAGCAGACTCCCTGCTGAACACAGAGCCCAAAGCGGCAGATCCCATGACTCAGGAGATCACGACCTGAGTCAAAACCCAGAGTAGGATGCTTAATGGACAGAGCCACCCAGGTACCCTTTTTTAAAATCTCTTAATCTGTAAATTTGTTTTTCTTATCTCTCTCTTTCTTCTTGTAATTTGCTTATTGAAGAAACCAGGTTATTTATCCTGTAGTTTCCCACATTCTGGTTCTTGATATTGGATCTCCATGGTGTTGCTTAATGGGTTCCTCTGCCCCTATATTGCTATAAAGTGCTCATTATTTCTTCAGGCCTGTCAGATTCAGATTCAATTTTTTTTAGGAAGAATACTTGGTAGTTGTATACTTTCTCTAACTTCTATTTTTAATTAAATCTGAGACTAGTAAGGCTTGTTATATCTGTTGTGAGAGGTAAATAAATACACTTACTAATACATCTTTTTGTTGTTCTTAGAGCTTAAAAACAGGGCCTACCAATGAATACTGGATTTTTTTTTTTTTTTACCATGTGTATAATGAATTTTACCCTTTCAAAAAAAATGTTCTAGGGGCACCTGAATGGCTCAGTCACTTAAGCAACTGCCTTCGGCTCAGGTCATGATCCCAGGGTCCTGGAATCAAGTCCTGATTTGGGCTCCCTGCTCAGTGGGGAGTCTGTTTCTACCTCTCTCTTTGCCTGCCACTCTTCCTGCTTGTGCTCTCTCTCTCTCTTTGTCAAATAAAATATTTAAAAAAAAAAAGTTCTAATGGAATATTGGTTATAAGTTTGAGTGAGATAGAAAACATTTATGATAAAATCTTCATTTTAAATTAGGAAAATGGAATTGTGGCCTAAATTATTTCTCTTTTTTGATGTCCTAAAATATATGTTTGTTTGTTGGCTTGTTTTAATTTTCAGGCAAGATAAAAAAGGATTGTGGTGTTTTTTTTTGTTTGTTTGTTTTAATTTTTTATTTTAATTTTTATTTTTTGGATTGTGGTTTTATTTTTTTTTATTTTTATTTTTTTTAAATTTTTTATTATTTTTTTTTTTTTTATTTATGATAGGCACACAGTGAGAGAGAGAGAGGCAGAGACACAGGCAGAGGGAGAAGCAGGCTCCATGCACCGGGAGCCCGACGTGGGATTCGATCCCGGGTCTCCAGGATCGCGCCCTGGGCCAAAGGCAGGCGCCAAACCGCTGCGCCACCCAGGGATTGTGGTTTTATATAAGTGAAGTTATAGTATGCTTTACCCGATACTTTAAACAAATCAGAAATTGAGAAAAAAATAAATTAGAAAACAATCTTTAAAGCTATTAGAAGACAAAGCACTGTCTTTGGCATTTCCTCTCTTACAAAATCCTGTATCAACTTTCTATATCACCTTCAGTTTTTTTCTGTGTCTTCACAGGTGAAAAACCTCATTTTCTATGAAGAGTATTTTATTTCAGTTTTGAGGAAAAGTTACTTAAGTATTGCCCTTAGTTTCTGAAATAAATAGCTAAAACCGTTTATTTAAAATCAATATTTTTTTTTCCAGGAGTGGTTCTGCTTAGAGATATAAGTCAGGGCTCATATATGTATTTTGAATCTTCTCTGTGTGCTTTCTACTAGTTCAGACAAATTGGAACTCCATGAAACTTTCAATGATGATTCAGGAAGCCAATGCCATCAGCAATAAATTTAAAAAATGTTATGTTTTTGGCAGGTGAGCAACTTATTATAATTAAAATAACTAATTAAATATAACTAGTTATATGTAACTAATTATAAAGTAACTCTTTGCTTTAAACTAACTGACCTTCATATGATTGATTTCTAAGTTTAGTTTCTGTAAAGACATGACATCTATATTGCCTGTCTGGGAGAGAATGGTATCAGAATTCCAGTGACAAATTCGGATTCTCCTTTCAGAGCTCACTCTGTAGTAAAAGACTTAAAGCATGAATGTACTGTGCTAAATATACTAAGTATGCATATAAAAAAAGCATATTTTATAAAGAGAATAATCTTAGACATTTTAGGAATTTACTAATCTTTTGAGTTGCAAACTTACTAGTATTACACATTTGGAAAGAAATATACCTAATTAGGATTTGATTTTTAAAATCTTTGCATAAGAAGTTATTTTTATATGGTATATGCTAGACATGATTTTTTACTGTAATAAAAATGCTTACCGATGGAAAGATTTAATCAGTGGATTTTTTTTTATAGAAGTTATTCTAATTCAGAAAACTCTTATAAATGGGTATATATGTTTTAAGATAAGCATTTTTCTTTGGTTTTTCTTTCAGACATGATGTATCAGATAAAGGAAGTAGTTCTGACATTTGCGTTCGGGTTCGTAACCTACAACTAGGGATCTCAACTTTCTGGAGTTTGGAAAAGTTTGAATCTAAGCTTGCAGCAATGAAAGAACTTTATGAGGTTTGGAATATTATTAAAATCTCTGTAAATGTTTTGAAATAAAAAATATACAAGTAACATGTTCTTAGAGAAAATTTGGCTACTAAAGGAAAAGGTAATTTGCATTACTCAAACCAACCAGTATTAACAATTATGTATGTTTATTTTACTTTTGCCTGTAGATGGGGTTTTATTAATTTATTTTAATGTAGTTACACCTGTAATAGAGAAATTTAGTGATGAATCTGTTCACATACATTTATAATTGTGTTTTCAGAATTTTACTTTTTAGCTTAAGGAAAGAAGAAAGTTTATAATGTTTGATTTGTTTAATGGACAAATGAAAATAAACTAAATAGTTAATCTAGAAAATAAAACAAAGGAAAGCAAATGAAGGAATGGTGAAAAATTAAAGCAATAATTGATAAATTAGAAATCAAACTGAAGCTCTGGCTCTTTAAAAAGATAAACATGTGGGGCAGCCCGGGTGGCTCAGCGGTTTAGCACCTGCCTTCAGCCCAGGGTGTGATCCTGGAGACCCCGGTTCGAGTCCCACGTCAGGCTCCCTGCATGGAGCCTGCTTCTCCCTCTGCCTGTCTCTCTCTCTCTCTCTCAGTATCTCTCATGAATAAATAAATAAAATCTTAAAAAAAAAAGAAAAGGATAAACGTGATTTTTAGGAATGGGTGATGGCATTTATACAAAGATATCAAAAGCATTTTAAAATTATTTTACATGTGAAACATTATGCTAATAAATTTGATAATTTTCTAGAAAAGATTTTCTAGGAAAAGATAAATTCTGAAAGTTGACTTAATGGATGAATAACCATGCAATAAATTGAAAAATTTGTCAACAAACTAGTCTCAAGAAAAAAAAAAAAGCTAAAAAGTGCTGGTCCCAATCAGTTTTGGGGGGAAGCTCTTTTAAATTGCAGAAAACAAGAGTGCCTCGCTGGCTCCATCTGTAAAGCATGCGACTCTTGATCTCAGGATCATGAATTTAAGGCCCATGTTGGGTGTAGAGCTTACTTAAATAAAAAAGAGAACAGATAAATATAATTGTGTTTCAACTTCTGGAACATAGCAAAGGATAGAAAGTGTCACCGTTATGATGCTAGAATAACTGATTAAAATCAAACCAAATGAAAACCACAAAACCTGAAAAGATGATTCAGAAGGGAATTACAAACCAATCTTCACACGAACATAGCTATAAAAATCCTGAATAAAATATCAATAAATCAGGGATGCCTGGGTGGTGAAGTTGGTTAAGCATCCAACTCTTGTTTTTGGCTCAGATCTTGATCTCAGGCTCGTGAGATCAAGCCCCAGGTTGGGTTCTACACTCAGTGTAAGTCTGCTTAGGAGTCTCTTTCTGTCTCTCCCCTCCTCACTGCGCTCACTCTCTCTCTCTCTCTCCCCCCCCCCCCCCAATAAGTACATAAATCTTAAAAAAAAAAAAAAGAAAGAAAAATATCAGTGAATCAAACCCAAACATACACTCAAAGAATACTTACACCATGATCAAGTAGGGTTAATTCCAGGAACGCAAGGTATATTATTCATAACAGAAAATCCAAAAAGACTGAAAGAAACTGACAGTGTTTATCTCTAAATGATGGTTTTGTAAGTAGTTACATTTTTGTGTGTTTGTTAATACGTATTAATGATTTCCAAATTTCCTACAATGAGTGTGGATTGTAGTTAGAACAACAAAAAACCATATTGAAGTAATTTGATCATTCTTGCCTTGTCATATACATTAAAATGTGGTAGGTGAGTTACCTTCATTATTATCTAACTTCTTACTTGCAATGTTCATTGCAATATTCTTAGATTATTTTTCTATATAATTACACTATTTCTGAATCAAGCTCAATGTGTATAGTATTTTGCTAGAACTTTAATATTATTTAAATATTTAAAATTCAGATTATTAAAAAATAATAAAATAAGATAAAATTCAGATTATTATCATGATTAATATATCTGACCAGGTAATGATTGAATCTTAATGTTGTCAGATTATTCTTTTTCTTTTTCCTTTTTTTTTTTTAAAAGATTTTATTGATTCACTTGAGAGAGAGAGAGACAACTTGATCCCAGAAGCCTTGAATCATGTCCTGAGCCAAAGGCAGACATTTAACCAGCTGAATCACCCAGTTGCCCCAGTTGCCGAATATTTTTAACCCAAATTAATAGAAACCATATATTTTATTTTCCTTAGAGTAATAATAGTAACAAGAGTGAAGATGTCTTTTGTGATCCTGAAGATGAATGGGAACCTGACATTACAAATGTGCCAGTTTCTTCCTTTTCTAGAAGGAGGTAAAGACATTTTGTTACTGGTTTTTTTGTTCTCGGAATACGTATATATATCATTTCCTTATTTTAAAAGAACTATCTGTTGTCATAATGGGTATGTCTTTGCAGAGATCCCAGTAATATAAGAAAAATAGTATGTTACTGATGAAATTACAGCGCTTGAGGCATTAAATTGTTTATTAGTCAGAATAGGAACAAAATTGTCCGCATCTTACCATATAAATCTTAAAAGCGACTTAGAATAGCATAAATCTAATTTCCTATAAAAATGAATAGTGTTTATTACTTTTAAATTACTCTTTTTCAAGAAGTTGGCATATTCTATGATATTTTTTCGTAAGTTATAGAACTTGAAATGCTGTCAAGTTAGTGTGAGCACCACAGAAGAATAAATCATGGTGATAGAGAACTTCTGTATATGACAAATGCTGTTTATTAACTAAAAACCTAAAAGACTTCCATGGTGAATAGATGCTTTTCAAGGAAAAACTAGTTCTGTTTAGACCTCACACGCTTAGATAACAGAGGAGCAAAATGGTATAATAGAAAGGCCTTGGTCCTGGAACCAATTTAGCTGCTTAGTTTGGTTTTTAAACAAAGACTTCTTTTTAAATAAATATTTCTTCATTTGGTTTTGAAACAAGACTACTGTCTGCTATGTCTTGAGGATACAAAGATGAATAAAAAACACTCTGTCCTCAAAGACCAAGAATTGAAGAAACTAGAAGAACAGTTGATAAGGATCCCAAATCAGGTCAGGCAGAAGGACTGGAGAGGAAAGTCCGGTTTTATACATATTCAAGAGAAAGAATCACAAAGGACTTGGCTAGCTGTGGGGCTGAGGGTGGTAAAGGGCTCATGCAAGGATGAATCATGGTCTAACAAGGGTGACTGGCTAGAGGAAAGTGGTGTTCTCTGAGATGGAGGGTGAGATGAATTTATTTTTGGACACAATGAGTTTGAGATTCCCAGGGAGAATCCCAGGGATAGTCTACAGATTTGAGAATCTAAATCTGTATATTTAGGTCTAGAACTTGGAAGGAGGGATTTGGGAATTTTCAGGATGTAAGAGTCAGTAGCATTCATCCATGTAACAGAAGCATCATCATTATGAAAAACATTTATTGTTTGTTAAGTATTACCTCATGTATTTTTTTACACAGAACTATGTGTTAGTGTTGTCATAACCCACCTTTTACAGATGAAGAGACTGAAAAGATTTAAAGAGGTTATCACTTGTCCAAACTCACAGAGCTGATAAGGGAAGAGCTGGCACTCAAATACTAAAATCCAAGTTTGAGTGACTCCAAAGATCCTGATTTTCTTGACCTCTATGCCATATTGCCTCTCTTTTGCATATGAAAGAACAGAATAGAATCTTTCTGTTTTTTTTTTTTTTTTTACTTCATTACCTTTAGCTGAAGCTCAGAATCCATTTGGGTTTGCAGACCTTTTCATGCCTTTCTTGTTTTTGACTGTGCTAATTTTAAACTCATTTATAAAATTTCAAAGAGATGGAACTACTTTAGAGCAACTCTTCCTCCTGTTGTTTTTGTTCTATTTGCTACATGGTAACTGCTAAGCTACAGTAAGAAATAGCCAAGACATAATAAGCTGAAAGAAATACAAAGCATGTCCTTTATTTTTTTTTTTTTTCAAAGCATGTCCTTTAAACAGATTCTGAGTTCCTTGAGTGTAGGATACATATCTGTATCCCCTACAATATACTATAATAAAAAAGTCCACAGGCTCATGTCAGAGTCCTAGGTTCAACTTTTTTTCATTAAATTTTTAATTTTAATTACAGTATAGTTAGCATATGGTATTATATTAGTTTCAGGTGTATAACAGAGTGATTTAAGCTGAGTCTGACCATAGGCAAGTGACATTACATCTTTAGGCTTCAGTTTTCTTATCTGTTAAGATGGAGACAATGATACATATCTATTCTACAGAGCCTATCTCTAAGTTTAAGTGAGGTCATAAAAACAATTGCTTCTCCTGCTACTATGACCACCATGGGACTGATGATGTTGTTGTGAAGTAGTTATTAAGAATCAGAAATAAAGTATGTAGAACTCTCACTGCAGTGTGTTGAATAAATGGCAGCTCTTATTATTGAGTGCTTGTATATATTAAGACTAAATCTTGGAATACAGAGACTATCTGATTTCTGATTTAATACCAATAAACAGAGATCTTCAGGTGATTCATCTTGAGGACTTCAGAACAGAGCTGGGTTCTCCAAAATGAGCTAAAGATGGTCCCTGGGGGAAACTGGGCAGAAGGGTTTGGGGTACTTAAGCTAACCTGGAGTAACATAGCCTTCCAAAAATTCAGACCAGAACTACAAATTCATTAGAGGGTGATTTATAAATCCCTTTAGAATTTATAATTACTGGTTTCTTATTATATTTTATTATAAACAGATATAAACTTGGTGTACTTAGAATTGTGATCACACAGTATGAACACTAATAATTAATGAACATTAGTGAGAGATGGGATGGGTGAAATAGGTGAAGGAGATTAAGAGTATACTTACTGTGATGAGCACTGAGTAATGTATAGAATTATTGAATCACTGTGTTGTACACCCGAAACTAATATAACACTATGTTAATTATACTTGCATTTTAAAAATTAATTTTAAATAAATAACAAACATTAAAATTTTAGCTTATTGAAAGGTGGTAATTTACATCTTGTTTTCTGCCCACTTCTAGATTAATAATTAGGGAACCAACAGAAGTTTAAATTGTTACCAAAAATTAAAACTTCTTTTAATATTTTTCAAGATTTTGAAATTAGGTGTTTTCACTTGGTAGAGATGTTTTTTGAGAACTTCTATAATTTAAAAGTATCATATTTTTTTTTAAATAAATTGCTCTTGGTCAGAGACCTTGTGTATGAAGTTTCAGCCTTGTAAGAATGTTTATGACAGAATTGCAAACTTTGAGAATGCCTGCAGGTAATGGAAACACTGACAGATTCTTAATTATGGAACTGCTACTGGGCAACAATATGCCAAAGCTGCTCTGCGATAAAATAGACTGGTTTGGCTGCCTATAAATTTTGATACATACTTTGGGCAGTTAAAAGTAGAATTTCCCCTGAGGTTAAGTAAAAATTTTTTGAAAGGAATGTGACAAGCATTTTATTTAACATTGTTTAACTATGATAGTGTTAAAAGAATAAGTTTTCCTAGTTTAGACTTACTGTAATAGTAACTTACTGTAGTAATAACTTTCCTTTCATTCCTAAGTGCAAAAACTGTTACCTTTGAGAACTGATATTTCTTCCTCCTATTACCAGTCATATTGAGAGTTGATATTTCCTCTCCCTATGATCATATTTTTGCTTTTCTTGTAGGAACTCATGGGGAAAAATATATTTGAAACATTTAGATGGCTGCAGATAGGACACATTTCTGTTTAACAATCTTTTCAATGAATAGTATTTTCCTTTGAGTGGCCTTTGGTAGTAGAGAGTTCTGTGAGGAAGAAGACCTCAAAGGACCCCCTTGATTTAGATCCAGGTCACAGCTCGAGTAGCTTCATTGATATAATGAGGGCTGGAATTGGAGTTTAGAAAATTGACAGATGAATGGCGATCTGGAAGTAAGCTGCTTTTTCCAGTAGCATTTAGAAAAAAAGAGTAACAGCTAGACAACCTGTCACACTCAAGGCAGAGATTTGAGTGGTTTTACAGGCTGAGGGAAAAGAGGCAGCCAAAGGAGCGATTGAAGATAGAGTCATTTCCTCCGTTTGTTACTGCTACACTTCACAGGGATTGTGCTTTCACACTGTGCAGCAAGTACTTACTTGAATATTTATTTACCTACACCATTCCCATGTTTAGAATCCTTCTCAGGATATTCTCAGGATAAAATCCAAGCTTCCTTAATTGGCATCCATGGTCAGCCCCAGGCTGGTGCCTGTACATCTCCCAGCCTCCCCACTCACTCTTTTCTCACGTCCTAGGCTACAGGCCTTCTGGAGCTTGCTCGAGTCGTGCCTGTGCAGCTTTTCTTTTATCACCAGGGCTTCCCACTCTCCCCTCCTTCCCAAACCTGCCTCCCCCTTTGGCTAGGTCCTGTGCATCCTTCAGTGGCAGTGTTCGGGGGCCCCTCCCAACCCCTTGGGCCAGCTCAAGTTCTTCTCCAGTGGAGCATGCGCTGCCCTCATGACACATCACTTTATTGTCATTATTGTCTCTTTTGTATTCTCTCTATTGTAGTTATTCTGTCTTTGCCTATGGACCTTAAGTTCAATTAGCCCAGAAACCATGCTTCTGGTGTTTAATCACAGTATCTAGAGCCTGTAAATAGTAGTACTCTACAAATATGTATTCCATTTAATTAATTAACTATATGCTTAGAACAATACATATAGATAGTAAAGTTCTTGCTCAGGAAACCAATTGAATTTAGCAATTTCTTGATGAAAATGTTTCCATTGAAAACACATACCTGCATACCAGTTTTCTCTAGAGAATTAAGGATACTCTTAATACTATTATTCCATGTGGTATATAACCACTAATCTTACAGTTTTTCTTTTTTTAGGAGCCGGAGCTTGATGAAGAATAGAAGAATTTCTGGTTGTTTATATGACATACAAGCCCACCCAATTCAGAGTTTGCATTCTTCCCATTCATCAGGTTATTTTTTTTCATCAAATTTTCTTGTATACTGAGAAAAGCACCAAGTCCTAGGTCAATGGCTACCTTGTTTCATGTTCTTATGCAAATCATTTAATCTTCTACTAGTTTCCATTTTCTTTATAAAATAAAGGGAGTGGACTGGGTGGCCCTTTCCATGCCTAAAATTCTGTGCTATGTGATTTATTTTGAAGCCTTTTAGTAGAGTGGCTAATTCAAATGTGGAAGAAAAAGTTATAGGAATTTTTCCAGTGAATAATTGTTTTATGTAAATATGGATTACAACATTAATTTTCTTACAGAAGGGAGATACACTGTAAATTTGCATGTGTAGCTAGCTCTTTGTAATAATTTAAATGACTACCAGGTAGCAGTGGATCCTACACAGCAGTACAGAAGAACAAACCACTGCTTCACTCAACAACCTGGATGAATCCCAAAAATGTTCTATGGAGTGAAAGCAACCAGATAATAAAAAGTACACACTGTATGATTATATTTCTGTGAAGCTGAGGAGGCAAAACTAATCTATGGTGACAGAAGCCAGAGTAGTTCAGAGTAGAAGAATGATCAAGAGGGAACTTGCCAGAATGCGGTTGTGGACATGTTAGAGACCCTGATTTAAGTGGGCACATACACACGTGTAAAAGCAATAAGCTATATAGTGAAGACATGCTCGTTACAACTATATACCTTAGTAAACAAAAAGTTACAGTTTCTGTGTAATGTAACAATCTATTTGATAAAGGCATTAATGGAATATAAGTATCATAAAAGAAATTTTATCTCATCTTCACTTTAAAATAAAGAAATTAAGGGCGCCTGGGTGGCTCAGTCAGTTAAGCATCTGCCTTCAGCTCAGATCATGATCCCAGGGTTCTGGGCTCCTTGCTCAGTGGAGCATCTGCTTCTCCCTCTCCCTCTGCTCCTCCCCAACCCTGTTTGTGCACACTCACTCTCTCCCTCTCTTGTTCTTTCTTTTTCTCTATCTCAAATAAATAAAATCTTACAAAAAATAAATTAGGTTTCTTTTTTTTCTCTTTCCGTTTTTTTTTTTTTTTAAAGATTTTATTTATTCATGAGAGACCCTGAGGGAGAGGCAGAGACACAGGCAGAGGGAGAAGCAGACTCCCCACAGGGAACCTGATGTGGGACTAGTACCCAGGACCCCAGGATCAGGACCTGAGCCAAAGACAGATGCTCAACCACTGAGACACCAAAGTGCCCCAGTTTCTTTCTTTTTAATGATAAATTAGCTTTAGGAAGATAATTATCCTACTTGTTTAAGGGAGAACAAAATAAGCTGTAGGCTTTTTGTTTATCCCCACAACAAAAGGTTATATATCTGTGGTATCAAGTTATTTATTCAATATTATTTGAGAGTAAAATGTTTTACAAAAGTAATTTTTCCAGATCAAGCTATCTTACAGGCTATATTTAAAAATAAAATAAAATAAAATACAAGCGGTCTTTACTTGTTTGCAGTTCTCAAAGAGGGAAACAGAAACCCACATATGCCTTTAGTTATGAACCTGCCCAGGCAGCCGTGGGGTTATGAGGGTGCACTTTGCAGCTCGGGGAAGTTGAGCAAGCGTCCTAACTTTTCACCTTAAGTACTATATTTTTAAATTAGAGTTTTGCAAGGCTTCTTAAAATGTTGGTGTTGGATTTTAGAATGCATTAACATAATTATCTTCTTAAATAATATGTCATTAACTCATTAACTGTTCATGGTGACTAGAATATAATCATCATCATGATATTATTACCCTGCAGTGATAGAGCTTTGCATTTTATAGCTTTTCTTTTTTCTCTTCCCAAATCAAACTCTTATCTTTGATCTAGACTCTTTTTTTTAAAACTACTTTTTGTTTTGTTTTTTAAGTAAACCTAATCCCCAACATGGACTTAAACTCATGACCCTGAGATCAAGAGTCACGTGCTCTACTGACTAAGCCAGCCAAGTGTGCCCCTGTTCTAGACTCTTTTTTTTTTTTCTGTTCTAGACTCTTAATGGTCCCCACCCTTTGCCTTTACTCTAACTTCCATTTATTGATTGATTGATTGATTTTATTTATTTATAGATTTTATTTATTTATTTGAGAGAGACAAAGATAGCAAGGGAGAGCATGAGCAAGGAGGAGAGGGATAAGCCAACTCTGCACTGAGCCAGGAGCCTGATGCAGGGCTTGATCCCCAGAACCCTGGGATCATGACCTGAGCCAAAGGCAGACACTTAACTGACTGAGCCACCCAGGTGCCCCTCTGCTTTCCTTTTAGTTTGCTGTGTAATCACCTATGAACTGGACAAAAAAAAATCTTGTTTATAAAAGGAGACTCATTATACTCATGAGTTAGCATTCCAATATAAAGTTATTTCCAGAGGCTCCAAATGAGCCCCTCGAGCTATTTCTATTCACTTCTGGTTTGGACAGTCCTTAGAAAATTGTGCTGAAAATCTGTTTCCCAGAGATGTGATATATTAACTGTAGATAATCATTAGCTTTAGCCTATTTTGATTACAGTATACCTAGAGAAGAAACTAGTATAAAGTAGAGCTTCTGGGATCCCTGGGTGGCGCAGCGGTTTAGCGCGTGCCTTTGGCCCAGGGCGCGATCCTGGAGACCCGGGATCGAATCCCACGTCAGGCTCCCAGTGCATGGAGCCTGCTTTTCCCTCTGCCTATGTCTCTGCCTCTCTCTCTGTATGACTATCATAAATTAAAAAAGAAAAAAAAGGAGAGCTTCTGATATTTTCCTTTTAATATAGTTTGCTTTAGTATTGCCTACACTTGCAGCTTATGTATTTAAATTAACTTGATTTATATTTATTATATTTATTATTTTTCATGTAACTGCCATTGTTTTCACCAATTCAGAGTTTCTTAGGTGTTCCCAAAAAGTAAACGAGGAAGGAGATTAAACCTATGGTTATTTAGTTTATTTGCATTGTCTGTTATTTGTATTGTAATTGAAGAACTACTAACCTATGGATTGATTCCATTGAAAGATTAATTGACTCCTTTATAGAATTTTGTTTTCACTTTGGTTTATAGAAATAAGGATACATTGAAATAAGAATATTCAAAGTCGGCACTTTGAATTTACTGATGAATGAGTCTATAATACGCTTGCATTAATACATTTGTTTGAAAATATTGTGCCTGAAAGGTAGGCTTAAGATGGCTATTTTCTACCAATACAGGCTTAATGGAGAAGTCGAGCACTATTTACTCAAGTTCAGCAGAATCTTTTCTTCCTGGAATTTGCAAAGAATTGATTGGGTCATCACTAGATTTTCTTGGACAGAGTTATGATGAAGAAAAAACCATGGCGGACAGCCTGATTAATAATTTTCTTAAAATTTATCATGGGCTATTTGCCATTTCCAAAGCCCATGAAGAACAAGATGAAGAAAGTCCAGATAACTGTAAGCAACCTTACTGCTTTTATTCACTTACACGAATGCTTTCTGCACATTGCCTTTTCTTTTAAATGACTGTCACACTTGACATGCATTTTCTGACTATGCTAAAATGTTTTAATGGTGATCATTTACGAGTTCTTTTATTTGGAGATTATTTCTTTCAGTAATTTTCCGTCTTCTTTCAAAGTGTTCTCTTCCGATCGAGCAGCTCAGGCACTTACTATCCAGGTCACATGTGCTTTTGAGCAGCTTGTGGTACTAATCAAACATTGGTTGGATGATACTCTGCCTTGTACCAGCACAGCAAGACTTGAAGAGGAATTGAGACAAGAGGTTAAAAAACTAGGAGGCTACTTACAGTTATTTTTGCAGGTAAATTGATTTGCTGATTATCATTTGAAGAATTCATTTATTCAGCCTGTGTTTATTGACCTACTGTCTGCATCTTCCCCAAAATTAGATCTGTAGGATTTTCTGAAGGGATTTCTATTTTGCAGTTCTGAAACTGTGGTTTTCTGTAATTGTTTGTTGTTTATGGCATCTGTGCCAGGCTCTAAGAGCTCTCAGTGATTTATAAATATTAACTCATTTAATTCTCGTAACTACTTCAGAAGTGGGAACTGTTATTAATCACTTCATTTATAAATGAAGAAATGGAACCATAAGATGCGTAGTCTATCCAATGTTACATAACTAGTACATGATTGAGTTAGGATTTGAACCCAGGCAATCTTGGGCCTACAGTTCATGCTCTTTATTATGCATATTCTGCTATGCTAGTCCTCAATAATGGCTCTGGGGAAGAAAGGCAAAGTCTTGCTCTAGTTATGTAGTGGGTTTCAGCTTGTTCTGAATTAGTCACAAGCCCAGTGATGTACAGGCAAGAACATAATTTTTTTTCTGTTTATCTTATATCAAGTGAGACTAGGCTTGGCTGTGAAGAAACTAAGTAAGCTTACTCTCTGTCACATAAAATCTGGAAGTAGGCATGGTGGCTCTGCTCAACTCCTTGAGATCCACACACCTTCCAGTACACCCCTTTACCAAGCCTAAAGTACTGCGCTTTATTTCATGGTCCACCATAGCAGTGGAGCTCTGACGGGGTTCGGTGCAGTGGGATGGAAGAAGTGACAAAGAAGAGGAGGGCCAGATGGGTCTTCTTTTAAGGGAAGTTTCTGGAAATTTCCATATGACATTTCTCTTTTTATAGCTTTGGCCAGAACTTCATCACACATACCATATGTAGCTACAAGTATTATTGGGAAATGTGCTTTTTATTCTGGACCGCTGAGTACCTAGTGGAGAATCAAGGATTCTTTTATTACAGAAGGAGTGGGGAATTTGATACTGGATAATACCTAGGCATCTACCATATCAGTAAACTCCTCCACAAGAATTCTTTGAATGAGGGGCCTGAGTGGCTCATTCAGTTAAGCATCCAACTCCTGATTTCGGCTCAGGTCGTGATCTCAGGGTCATGAGATCAACCTGTGTGACAGGCTCTGCGCTCAGTATGGAATCTGCTTAAGATTTTTCTCTCTCCCTTTGCCCTTCCCCTTGCTTGCACATGCACATGTGTGCTCTCCCTCTAAATAAAATCTTAAAAAAACAAACAAACCACGAATTCCTTATATATGTGCAGGGATTAGATATGAAAATAACAAAAGGGGTAGGTTTCATTTTTTAAAATGGGTGACTTGGCTTCACAACAAAATGTTCTAGAATGTTTGAACAAATCTTATGTTATTGTGTTCACCAAGAGACTTTCTACATTCTATTATTGTAGTAGAAGTTTAGTTGGATCGAATACTTCCTGAGTGGTATATTTACTTGAGAGGATTTGGAAATGTTTGATTGAGTAATCTAACTGGTCAAATTGAAATCAGATGTTTATTTTTAATTGCCATTATTCTTTCCTAGGAGGCCTTTCTGGGTATTTCCATGACTTGGTTAGGTATTTCTCTTATTTGTTTTTCTGATAACCCTGTACTTTACCTATTATGCCTTTTAATATAACATATTTGCAGGCCTACATACCTCAATGGGCAGTAAGCTTTGGGCAATTAGAGGTGTCCTTTTTCACAAGGACTTGTTATATGATAGATGCTCAGGTGGATACTTGTTATTAAATTAATTATCAATTCACACTGGATGAAGGATCACTTTGGGTAGAAGCAGTGAGGAAACAGAATGACCCTAAGGCAGAGAGATGTATGGCAGACAGGCATGGGTGAAGTCATAGATGGAGGAAAATGCTCTGATAGCACAGAGCCATGAAAAGGAAAGGGAAGGCTGGCTAGAGAGCAAAGCTGGCAGCCAAAACCCGAGGGTCTGACTTCTGCTTGCACCTGGAGAAGGGAACTAGTGGAGGGGTTGTGGCAGAAAAGACAGTGTGAGATATACTTAGTTGGCTCTTAGATTTTAGAGCCAGTTCAGGAACAGAAGAAAATGCCAAAACCCACTATTGGCATTTGGAAATCCAGTGCTTGAACCTCTGCTAAACTGATTCTGTGTCTTTTGGCAAATTGCTTAACTTTTTAAGCCTCCCCATTTTTTCATTGGGAAAGTAAAAAATAACAGTACCTACCTGGCAGGGTTGCTCTGGATGGATGGATGGATGTTAGAAGAAAGTACCTATTAGAGTAACTGGTAGGTAGTTTCTTTCCTTATTTTCATTCTCTAGGAAGAACACTTTGAACTTAACTAGGGGTTGCGACCTATAGCCCTGTGGGAAATGTTTCATGTAAGGAATCAAGGATGGAGCGAATAGGTGACTTGAAGGGGAGATTAGACCAAGCTTAGGACAGACTTCCTTCTGTTAAGTTGGTAAAACTGAATTTAGTGACTATGCTTTCTACCTAAGTGTGGTTTGAGAATTCTTACCTTGTAGCGGGACTATAAGCGTAGCCCAGAAAGCACGCCAAGAGAAGGTAACAGAAAGGAAAGCTCAGGAGGCACCTCCTCATTCCTCTTGGGCATGTGTATGTGTACTCTGGTGTAGAAGCCTTTTGTTTGAAGGGTTGTTTCTCCCCCTTTCACTTCCTTTTCTTCTTCCTTCTCCCCTCGTAAAAGAATGTTTTGTTTTTTAAGATTTTATTTATCTTTTTGAGAGAGAGAAAGCATGAGTGGCAGGGAGGGGCAGAGGGAGATGGAGAAGCAGACTCCCTGCTGAGCAGCCTGATGCAGGGCTTGGTCCCAGGACTCCAGGATCATGACCTGAGCTGAAGACAGACGCTAACTCACTGACCCACCCAGGTGCCCCAGAATATTAACCATCTGTCAGATAACTACTGGGACAGGAAAAGTTCGAAGGCAAAAAAACCCCATCATTTTGTCCCTTTTTTGGTGTGTGTGGCATTTGGCGTGAAGTTATCACTTCTGTCTTCCATAGGATTAGCTACGTACTTGTCATGTCTCCTATTACTGTAAGGTCTTTGAGGGTAGAGGCTACATCCTAGTCACTGTATCAATGAATACAATTTGTTTTCTTCAGATTGCTTTTCTTGTCTTTTCTTTACCTCCTTTTGTAATCTCATGTATCTGATATACTGATCCATTTTTGTTTTATAGGGATGTTGTTCAGATATCTCGTCAATGGTAAAAGAGGCTCAAAAGAAAATAATCCAGACTATACAACAAGCTGTAAAGTTTGTGGGACAATTAGCAGTTCTTAAAGGCAGCAAGTTACATTTCCTGAGAAACAGCAGCAATAAGGTTGCTAGTGTTCAGGTAATTTGGTAATATTAGTTTTTAAAAGACTTCATCTGAGGGATCCCTGGGTGGCGCGGCGGTTTAGCGTCTGCCTTTGGCCCAGGGCGCGATCCTGGACACCCAGGATCGAATCCCACGTCAGGCTCCTGGTGCATGGAGCCTATTTAAAAAAAATAAAAAAATAAAAAAAAATAAAAGACTTCATCTGAGGAACAGTAGACTTCTTATAATAGTATCACTTAACATAATAAGTCATTTTTATTTTATTTATTTTTTATTTTATTTTATTTTATTTTTTTATTTATGATAGTTACAGAGAGAGAGGGAGGCAGAGACACAGGCAGAGGGAGAAGCAGGCTCCATGCACCGGGAGCCCGACGTGGGATTCGATCCCGGGTCTCCAGGATCGCGCCCTGGGCCAAAGGCAGGCGCCAAACCGCTGCGCCACCCAGGGATCCCCACGTCATTTTTATTTTAAAATAGTTCATACTTCTAATAGTTTAACAATATGATTCAAAACTGTTTCAATCTAAGTTGGTTAAATGTACTGGATAGTTCTGGAATCCTCACTTGGCCTTTTGGATCTTAGCTTTGATGATAGGTACCTACTCTGGAGGGTTCGCACAGCCAATCAACACAAGAGGAGCTATATAATTCTAGAAAATTTGTATTTGCTTGCTTTAAGTATTTATACCATTGAAAACATAGTATTCTATTAGAATGTTACTGTATTCTAGCAATACAGCTTCTTGCCTAAGATGACATTCCCCCCCCTTTTTTTTTTTTTTTAATTTTACTTAGTTAACAAACAGTGCAGTATTGGTTTCTGGAGAATTCAGTGATTCATCACTTACATGTAACACCTTGTGCTCATCACACCAAGTACCTTCCTTCTTTTTTTTTTTTTTTTAAGTACCTTCCTTAATATCTATCAGCCGTCTGGCCTATCACCCACCCACCTCCCTCACTCAAACATTCCTTATTACATGTTATACGTGGAATGCTAAATTACAGATTTGTTACTTTTATTTTAGACTGTTCTTATTCCAGCTTTAGCTGAATTAAGAAACCTGGAACTTACTATAATCCTAAAATAAATTGAAAATATAACTTAAACGTATAATTAAAAATATATATATAAAACCTGAGTTTTCCAGATAATGCTTAACTTTTTCTAGGAGGATTTCATGGATGCTCTTTGTGATGGTGTAAGTTTAGGAATGAAGATTCTATTAGATTCTGGACTAGAAAAAGCAAAAGAACTTCAGCATGAACTGTTAAGGCAGTGTACCCAAAATGAGGTAAGAGGAATAAAAGAACATTCTGTATAGTACCAGATGGTTTATAAAGTCGATTTTTAGAAAATAGTTTAATTAAACTAAATTGGATTCTTATAAATTTATGTATTTTAATTTGTTGACTTTTTTTTTTTTTTTAATTGAAAAGGCTGATGTTAACATTATGCCATGGTGATATTTTCCCAAGGTACTCTGGAGTCACTGCAGCCTCTGGAGTATACTTTTGCCAAATCCTGTCAGTTACTGTCAGTGAGCATTCAGTCTGTGGATAGACTCTAGAGCAGAATGGTGTATGGCAGTGACATCTAGTGTTCATTCTCTGCCTGTCTTTTTCTTCCTGATTTTTGTTTAGATCTCTACTTTTCCACTTAAGACTAGAAATTGCCATTTATTGATCCAATATTTTAAACAATCTTTTGCCAAAGACGTTCACATCTGTTATTTCATATCAAAATACAGAATCAATGAAGATTTGAGTGACTTCCTAAAATATGCTTCCTCCCCACCTCCTCCAGCTAAGTAATATTAAAACATAAAACCAGTTGCTGTCTTAAGAGGTGGCACTGTGTTTAAAACCTGTCTCTGTCACTTATCAGTGATCATTTATCAAGTTGATGCTCTGGCTGATTCTTCACCTGTCCTTTGTAATAATACTTATGTCCTAGGTTGTGAGTCATTTATTTATTAAATAATTTCCCAGTAAAAACTGTAGGACTAGGTGCTTTACATATAATAGTGGTGAACCTCACCACTTTAAAGGTAGGAATTTCTCGTGTTCCTCTGGGTTTCACTGAGCTGGAGTACCTTGTCCGGTTGTCCTGAGCCAGGGTTTTATATTCTATGTACTTGACTACAAAACTCAGCATGCTCTGAAAATAAGGTTTGTAAATCATTGTTCATGCATGTTAATTTTCTATATTAAGAGTTATTATTAGTGAATTGGGGACTCTGAAGATAAGTTGAAATCTTTATGGCAATCAATCTCAGAGACCTGTCTGTTCTAGAATCTTGTTGTAACAACTTTTTGTTAAAACCATCCCTGCCTGTTCCATTTCTTTTTCTGGAGTCAGTTAGCTGGGATGGAGCTACCTGGGCATGTTGTGGTTCCTGAGATCATCCCCACTAGGATAGATACTCATTTAGATACACATTGATTGATCTAGGAAATTAAATCAGGTGGAGGACTGTTAGCTTCCACCCCTCTGACTAATTGTTTCCAGAAAGGCATCGAGTAAGTTAGATTTTTTTTTTTCCCTTTTAGAAAAACCTTTTCACTGATGTATATTTAGCTTCTTTATTAGGAGAGAAACTTTCCATGTAAGCCAGAGGGGATCTCCATTTCTTTCCTTAGACTAAAGGGTACATGGATTAATCGCTGCCTAAACTGTCTCAGAGCTGGAGAAGACCATGAACATTTTTTCTTTTAAGATTTTACTTATTTATTCATGAGAGACACGGGGAGAGAGGCAGACTCCCTGTAGGGAGCCCTGTGTGGGACTCAATCTGGGGATTCCAGGATCACAGCCCTGGGCTGAAGGCAGACCCTCAACCACTGAGCCACCCAGGCATCCCTATTTTTTTTTTTTTTGAGATTTTATTGATTTATTTTGAGAGAGAGAGACAGAGAGAGAGAGAGAGAGAGAGAGAGAGAGAAGGAGAGTGCACAGGCAGGGAGAGGGGCAGAGGTAGAGGGAGAAGCAGACCCCCACTGAGCAGGGAGCCTGATTCAGGGCTTGATCATGACCTGAACCAAAGGCAGATGCTTAGCCGATTGAGCCCCCCGCCAGGCACCCTGACACTGAACATTAAATTGTTCTCCTACTTCCTGTGTAGCCTTGAGCTGCTTATCTGAACCTCACTTGTCACATTTAAAAAGTGAGGATGATCATACGTATTTCATAACATTGTTCTGAGGTTATGTGAAATTAAGAACAATGTATAGGAAAATGCTAAATACAGTGCCTGGCAAATCTTAGGTCCCTCAGCTTGCCTGCACTTGTGCTTTGTGTATGTTTGCCTTTCTCACTTTGTGTTTTGTTTGTAAAATAAAAATGAATTCAAAGGCGCTCATTTTGTCACTAAATCAAGATACGGGGGTCTGATCATGTCCCAGGAGACATAAGGCTGATTTCAGTTCTATAATGCAACTTTGAGGAAAGTGGACTCATACTGACCACTGCTGACATCTCTAGCTTGGTTTTGCCCAGCAGCAACACCATTTATCACTAAAGCACTCTATCTGTCACTGTTTGCAAAGTAGCATTTCTGCCGGCAGAAAAAGTGCAAGAGGGTTTAGAACAAGTTAATGAAAAGCAGAGATGAAGTAATACCTGTGAATGTGCTTAGTAAGTAGTAAAGCAGAATGCAGATGTTAGCTTTGCTGTTGTTTTGAGGAAATACACAGCAAAAGGGTCAGGCCCATCTTGCATAAAATTCATATTATCTGCATTTTCATGAAGATTTCTACTTCCCTTCCTCTCATTTTCTCTATGCCATAGCTGTATAGTCACAGTGGGGTTTAGCTTGTATTCTTGTAAGTTAAAGCTCAAGAACCTGTGGAAGGAAAACAAAGAATCTGAAGAAATAGAAAATGGGTTCAAACATAAGGCATTGGAATTATAATTGTAAAGCTGGTGCCAGGGGAAAAAAGAATTTGTGTGTGGTTTTGTTTTTGTTTTTTACCACATAGGGGAAATTTAAGTTAGACCTAGGGAAGTGCTGTTTGGGTAAAGCCAATTAAATTCTTATATCACAATCCCTCAGCAGAAATTAATGAGAAGGTGCCTTACGGGGGCAGCATTGAGCAGTGCAAAAGCAAAGGCTTGGAATTTAGGCTGGGGTTCTCACACTGGTTCTGAGTCTTAGGAGCTTGGAATCTGTTTTCTTGTTTGTAAACGGAAGACAATTACATATGCAGCCTAGAGTTATAATTGAGAAGCAAATAATAAAATATGTGAGTGAAATAACTTGGATATATGAAGACAAATACTGTATAATCTCACTTGTATGTGGAATTAAAAAAAAGGCTTAACTCATAGAAACAGAACAGATTAGGGTTACTTGAGGCAGAAAGGAGGTGGGGGTAGGTGAAATAGGTGCAGGTGGTCCAGAAGTCCCAGCTTCCAGCTGTACAGTGAAGAAGCCCTGAGGATGTAACGTATAGCACGGGGACTATAGTTAATAAGACCTACTGTATTGTAGTTTTGAAAGTTGCTAGGAGAGTAGATCTTAAAAGTTCTCATCACAAGAAAAAAGTTGTAACTATATGAGGTAATGGATGTTAACTAAACTTTGATCATTTTGTATATTGAATCATTATGCTGTACACTTCACTACAATGTTATATGTCAAATATATCTCAGTAAAACTGGGGAAAATGTAAATATAGTTCTTAGCGCATCATATCACCCTCTTCCAAGAGAAGTCTTAGAAATTTCATTCCTATAAATATTTAAATGTAAGACAAAATGCTGTTATTATCACAAACATCAGTGTATCTATATTTAATGTAGAACCAATGTGCAATTTATTTTGAAAGAAATTCTGCTTACATGATTTAGGTACTTAAGTTATTTAATTGCAGTCCCAATAATAGAACTCTAGTCTTGACTTCTTAGAATAAAATTCTACCCCATCTTGTCCTATAGTGTTCTGGGATTTTTAAAGTTCTAAATAATTATTTATGTAATAAGATATATTAACATTCTGTATAGGTTACCAAACAGATGAAAGCTAAAGCCACGGAATTGATTGGATGTCTTGAAAATATGTTTGCTGAGTGGAAAACAGTAAGAGAAGCTTTAATGTTTACTTTTGTTGGTGTATTTTATCATTTCATTCAAAGTATGAATATATGTTTATTTCAGTTTTTATCCTTAGCCAGATAATTCTTTTGTGCATGGTTAGTTGTAGCATGTATAATAGCTCTCTAGTTACTTCCTCTTGGATGTCATAACTTATTTGTTTTAGTAATAGATGATATTGTATGGAAATTGATTAATGTTAATGTATTTTATCTATTTCTTACTACTACTGGTTTAGTAACTGTCAGCTTTTCCTGGGACAGTCATTGGCTAAAATATTGTGTTTAATAATCAGTATGCCTAAAGATTTAAAAATATAAGTGAATTAGACAAATTTTTTTAAAGATTTTATTTATTTATTCATGAGAAACACACAGAGAGAGACAGAGACACAGGCAGAGGGAGAAGCAGGCACCCTGTGGGGGAGCACAATGTGGGACTCGATCCCAGGGCCTCAGGATCATGACCTGAGCCAAAGGCAGACATTCAACCAGTGAGCCACCTGGGTGCTCCAATTATTTTATTTTCATGTCAAGTAAATAGAAAAATATAAACTAAGTATATAATCAATGTGTCAAAAAGGAGAGAAATACCATCTTGAAAATTTTTATTTACATAAAAATAAATGGGAGATATATAAAGTTGAACTCTAAAAAATTAATTTATCTTTTATATTGGATGATAAAGGGTACTGTTTTATTTCATCCCCAGGTAATATGATGATTGAACTTTGATTTACAATTAATTTAAAATTCTTGGGGCACCTGGCTGGCTAAATCCATGAGGCATGCAACTCTTGATCTCTTAGGTGTAAAGCTTAGTTTAATTTTTTTTTAAATTTAAAAAATAAAGTTAATTTAAAGTTCTTATTTCTTTTAAAAAAGTAATTACTGATTTTGTATTTTGGTGAACTAGGCACCGGTGAAGAAATTAAACTCATTTTCTTTCTTGAAGATACGATTCTGGTGATTAAAATCGTATTGACCAAGCCTTACTGTCATGTAGCCTATTTTGTATTTTTAAAAATATTAACTTTATTTATAGAAAAGTTTCAGAACTCAACTACAACAGAATTCTGGATACCAAGATGTGAAGAAGATGGTTAATTTTGCACCAGAATTCCTGAAGTTAAAACATTGCTTGGAGCAAACTATTCAGATTATTATTTCTGCATTGAGAGGTATATATTCCAGACAGAATTTGTAATTAATCAAAATTTTATAGTTTAAAGACTCTCATTTTTTAATTTCTAGTCTAACTCATTAATTAAAGTCTAATTAATGCTACTTCCTTAACATTAATTACCAATATAGGAACTTGTTTGGTTGTATTCCCACTTAATGTATATAAATACTTTGCCTAAATAATTAGATCCCAAAAAACCAAGTGCTTATTTAGCAGATAAGCTTATCAAGTATACTTATAAGTATACTTAATCTTAAATAGTTTAGATTTGTCTTGATAGGGTTACTTTGACCTAAAAGATAGAGTCATAAAAGAGTAATAAATACTTGATAAAAAAAGGATTAATTAACTTTTTTCTAATCCTTGCATAGGATGCCATAGTGACAAAAATCTTCTCCAGAATTGTGTTGAAAGTCTTTGCAGCTTGGCCAAGGATTTTCATGATGACTTGAGCATGTGCTCTACTTCTCTTGACAACTGTGAGCAGAGAATACCCCAAGTTGGCCACGGGGGACTAGAATCTGTAGTCAAGTCACTCCTCTTATGTTTGGAATCTGAAGAAAGACCTGATTTGTTGAAATCCTGGGAAACTTGTAATCAAAATACCAGGGAAGAAGGACAACAATCTAAATCAAGCAGGACTGATTCCGTTAGGAATAAAGGTGTACCAAAGCGTGTCTATGAACTCCATGGCTCATCCCCAGCAGGGACCTCAGAGGAAAGCACACCCAGGAGGATTCAGTGGGTGTGAATTCTGATACATAGGCTCTTTAGGACCATCCATGAAAGAGAGAGAACACTGGGTAGGCAATTTTCCTTATGTAGGAGAATATAAAAAGCAGGAAGTCAGCATAAATGTTTCAAAGAAGTCCACATCTGTTGGTGGCCTTCTATTGGGTGTGGACAGTATGAGCATTATGGAACCCCAATTTCAGAATGTGTATTCGGAAGTTTCTCAGCAGACAATTTTAAATAGGTACTCACTGTGCTGGAACATAGTGGCAAGAGAATGAAATTAGGAGCTGGAAAACAGGCGAGTGGTCATTTCTCCAGTTTCTCATTGCCTTGGATTTTAAATGTTTATTTTTAGCATTGATATACTCTCTCTGGTTGGTTCTTGAGCTTTGTGTAAATGGTTACTATAGTCGTTATAAGTTATTTTTTCATGAGTGGAAATGCATGAAGAGCAAAGTTACCTTTGTTCCTGTGCCTTCTCTCCCCTGCAAATAACTACAAGGAGGTTTATGGTCAAATTGCTGATATCGGTTTAACTAAGGCAGCTTAACCTGCATGTTAATATCTAAAATTGCTGCTCGAAAGTTTAACTGGTTGCCATTTTGAATAGTGCATTCAAGGGCAGTTTCCTTTTCTTTCCAAATGAGAAGTAGTTACCTGAATATCGTATAATTTTATATTAATAATATGGCTGCTGACATAATAGTTCACCATGTTATCTATGTTCCACAATGGGGGCTTTATGAATATAGTTTAAAACCAATTAAATGTTGCCAGAATCTCACTTACCTTTTTGCACGGTGTTAGGAAATCAGAGGCTGGACGTTTTCTTGATGATGCTTGTTTGGTTAAAGGTGTAATGAGTTTGTACATGATTTGGTAAAGATTGAAGATCCCTATTATATCTCACAGTTTTAAAAAGCCTTAGTTTGCAATCAGGTAATAAAGAGAATATTCTCCTTTTGGGATCTTTTGTTAAGGAAATAGTTTGACATTTTTCACCACAAGCATATGTGTAATTTGGAAAGATACTTAGTGATTCTGTGTGGGTGATATTGAGCAGTTTCTGGAGAATGATTCTTTTAAATAAACTGATCTTTCATGGGCCCTTTTCACTTGCAGATATATATCACTTGTCCATTTGGCATGACAAGTGAAAATTGGATATTAGTACCATGGGTAAGTTCAGTAACTTCCTTGTTGGGAAGAGATTGTAGGCAAATACTGGTTATTGTAGCCAGAACAATGTTAATAAACCATGTGCTGTGTAGCCAGGTGCTTTAAAATGGTGAAGTGTAGCAAATTTGCTTTTCTTTCTTTTTTTTTTTTTTTCTTTCTGGCATTTAGGCTTGTATTCTTTCTGAGGTTCTAAACATATTTTTAATAGTCAGTGCTCTGCCAAGAGGCACTTTTGCTATCAAGGTTTTTTTTTTTTTTTTTTTTGCTATCAAGTTTTATGAAGTATAGATATACATATAAGAACTTTGCCTGAACTTCTTTGAACTTTCTAAAGTATCAATACAGTAGTTTTCATCTTACTGTTTGGTACGTAATATTTTTTCATGCTTTCTAAACTCATGACTTCATTGGTCAGAAACCTATTAGTGTCTTTGTAAAATTTTGTGTAAATATATATATTTATGCTTTTAAGTAAATTGTTATACAGTATTCAAATGAATGATGAGAATATATTTACTGTTAGAATCATGTGCACTGATAAATGTTATAAAGAGAATGCCTTTAATAAATCTTACTGGCTCCAGAATTCTCTCTCTTGGTCTCTGTTTTTTTATTTTATTGATTTTCTTCATTTACTTTATTTCTGACTCAAAATTGCCATAATAGCTCTGATTTGATAATAGTCATACTAGTTACATCATAGGTTTGTATGCAGTTATGTATAACTGTGGATAATAATTATACTGATTCTGCAAATCAAATAATTAGGTGATACTAAACAATAATAATATTATTATGACTACTGCTTAGATTTTTTTATTTCAACATTGTCTTTTTGCACTTGATTGTCTGGGATAGGTTCACCCCCATGTGCTGTAGCAGAAAGGCCATGAGCTTTGGAGTTTGACGAAATTTTCACACATTTGGACTATGAATCCCAGTGAGGCTAGATAGTAACTGTATGACCTAAGACAAAAGTTGTGTGCTGTCTTTTTACCTATTTCCTCATCTGCAGAAAGAAAAGTAATACCTACCTCATGGACTCCCCAAACATTAAATAAGAAAAATGTAGGAATAAGTCCTGACAAGTCATGGGTTGTTAGTAAATATTGGTGTCTGTCCTTTCCTATTACTGGCAACTAAACCCTTGTCATCATGCATACGGGGCCATACTTGCTGCATGCCTGTGCTGTTTATGACCGTCTGCCACTGTGCCAAGTTGAATTGCGATCCTTTAAACAGCTCCATACTTGGAAATATATCATCTGCTACCATTAGGTTCCATGATAATAAAAGGAACTAAACAGTATCTCACTGGCCTTAATGAAGGTTCAGTGGGATGTAGATGTGTCCTTCATGAGGCCCCTCTGATGTTTTCAGCAAAATACTGTTTAGTTAACTAATTAGCATTTAAAAAATTGCAGTACCTAACTATGTGCCAATAGCAATTTTGAGATTTTTATCTAAATATGGAAAGAGTTCATCTATTGCAGAGGAGGGGGAAAGGTGTCAGTTTGAGTTAAAAGGAGGTTGATCTGTTCAGCTTCTTGTGCGTGATTCATCAGGGAAGCTTGTGCTCTGGATTTAGCAAGTTAGTCATTGCATGATATAATCAAGACTTTCTTTTCATCTTTCGTCTTTTAACCATCGTTGGCTTATGGGCCTTTTAGAAGTGGAATATGGGCATTTAGTTTAATATCATCTGATAGCTAGCTTTGTTCCACTTATTCCAATAATCATTTACTTAGTGCCAGGTGTACTTCTAGTGCAAAGTCATAGAAACATGAAAAAAAAAAAAAAAAAGGTTAGATTGCCTCCAATCCCAGACTCTTGAAAGACCCAATTTGTTGGGTCCCCAGTTGTTCATAACATTATACCTTCTTAGTGCAGAAGACCTCTCGACACAGTGAAGCTGAACTACATGAGAACCACCAGAGAGTTCCTGATTGATTCAAGAAAGAATCCGGAGGACACTGTTTTGATTAAGCACGTGGCTATTCACATGTCCCATCGCCAAATGGCTTGGAGTTTGGATGCTCATAGATTTTTAAGAATTTAAGAAGAAATTCACCATCTTTTCTGAGAAGGAGTCATGCTTTTGTTCCTCTGGCTGATTTTGGTGTAAACATCTGAATTTGTCTACATCGTCAAGCACCTGCCCTTGAGGTACCAAAAAGATAAGGAATCTGACGTTTTGAAAATGGGTGTCGCTTCTTGTGACCCTTCTCCTTTCTGTCTTCCAAGCCCCCCGTTTTGGATGCTGTGCTGTGCAGTCATCATTGACTTTCCTCATCTTCCAGCATCTCCATTGCTGGCGGCTCCCCCCGCCTCCTGAAACTGCCCTTGCTCAGGTCAGTGGTGATCTTCTAACTGCAAAATCCAAAACAATTCTTCAGTCTTCATCTTACTTGATGGCTTCTTCTCTTTAGGAATTCTTTCCTCGGGCATGGCTGGGCAGCCCGTGTGGTGCAGCGGTTTAGCGCCGCCTTCAGCCCAGGGCATGATCCTGGAGACCCTGGATCGAGTCCCGTTTCCGGCTCCCTGGATGGAGCCTCCTTCTCGCTCTGCCTGTGTCTCTGCCTCTCTCTCTCTGTCTGTCATGAATAAATAATCTTAAAAGAAAAAAATTCCTCACCAGGAGTACCTGGGTGGGGGTGGGGGGACTCAGTCAGTTAAGTGTTGGACTCTTGATTTTGGCTCAGGTCATGATCTCATGTCGTGAGATCCAGCTGTGTATCAGACTTCGCACTTAGCACAGAGTCGGCTTGACAGTCTCCTCCCTCTGCCACTCACCACCTCAAATAAATAAAATAAAATAAAATAAAATAAAATTAATATAATAAAATTATAAAATAATAATAAAATAATAAAAAATTCTTTCCTCTTGTGTCCCCATAACAGAAAACTCTGGCTTCTCCTCCCTCTCTGATTAGTTTTTGATTTTTTTCAACTCCATGTATTTCTCATCCTCCACCTATTCTTTTAAATCCTAGTGTTCCTGAGGACTCTGTGCCCAGTGGCCTCCCCTTTGAAGTCTACTGCTCTCCCTAAGACAGCGAATGGTGTAACTATCAAAGATGCAGGTTTTAGAGGCCCTGCCAATCAGCCCCTCGCTTCCTGGCAGCTTCCTGAACAGCGGCACACAGTGAGCCCAAGATCTTTGTCCTAGGTGACTCAGTGGATGGGGGCGCTTTCAACAAACATGACGAATACAGGAAGAATTAGATTTAAGGGGTGAGGGGGATGAGGTAATTTAAAAAAATATATTTACTTATTCCTGAGAGACACAGACCGAGGGAGAAGCAGGCTCCCTGTGGGGAGCCTGACATGGGGCACTCGATCCTGGGACCTGGGGTCATGCCCTGGGCCGAAGGCAGACGCTCAACCACCCAGGTGCCCCGAGGTAATTTTTTAGATAAACGTTTAAATTTAAGGTGGCTGTCGTACCACAAGGTAGACAAGCAGAATAAGGAGCTCCAGGGAAAGAAATGCAAATTTGGGAGTATCAGCTCGTACCTGGTGGTTCAAACTGCTCAAGCGGTGAATGAAACCAATCAACACAGCGGCTGACTTTTCTTAGGTTACCATGCACCAGGGTTTCCGGGCTCACTGCCGTAGCTGGACCATCCTGTCCCCCTCACGGCTGTGACTGTCAGGTGGGTACCGTTATCATCATCATTTTAGAAACAGGAAACTGATTTCTATCCCAACAGATTTTTCCTGGTCCTTGGACTCCCTCTACCTGCGATCGTACAGTGTGTGTGCACATGTCTGGTTTCTTTCACTCAACAAAACGTCGTGTGGTCCGTCCAGGCTGGTATGGGAAGCAGCTCTTCAGCCCTGGGCGCCGAGGGGTCCGTGAATCACACCCTGAACGGTTTAGCCCTTCGCCTGTTGATGGACATGGGAATTCTTTCCAGTTTGACCCTTTGCCCGTGTGGATCTCACGGCTTTTCTCCATTTCAGTGTGGGCCTTGCTCAAGCTCTACTTTTAGGATTGGAGGGGGCTCTTCTTGTATTTTTTTTCCTTCCAAACTTTTAGTCATTTCCGTTAATGTCTCTGTGAGGCCTCCCTGGTCAGCAGGATCGAGGCTCCCCGCGGCCCTGGAATGCTTGCTACTCCCCGCCCGTGCCCCCCCTCGGTCCCCCACGCACCCCTTTCTTCTGTGCCGTTCCTAGGCCCGCTGGCTTGCTGCCCATACCCCGCTGCCCCTGCGAGCATTCCGAACAGAATCTTCTGTACCTTCCGGGCTACCTCCCCAGCAGGCAAACCCCGAGGAGTCTAGATAAACCTCACCTGTTTAACACTCAAGAACGGAGAAGGAAGAAAGGCTGCTTCGAGCTCCTAAACTTGACTTCACATTCTCTCCCTGCCTCTCATGTGAACCGAGCCCCTTCCTCACCACGTAATCGGGGACGCAAATGGGTTGAAGTGGACAATGAAGTCACTTAAAGATGGAAAAAGAAAACTATCTCAAACCTCGTCTAGGCCGCCACTCCTTTCCGTGGTGGAACTCGCAACCTCTTTCTGGGAAGGAGTTAGCGTTCCTGATAAAACGCTTGAGGAATGTCCTGCTAGAACAAAAATGAGATTATAAACTTCTGGGAAGCTGAGTTACTCAGCTGATGAACCGAATCCTCTTTAACCAGACTTTTTTTCTTTTTTCTTTTTTTTTTAAATCCTTTGTTTCTTTAACCGTTCTTGTTCCTATAAAATCTCTTCACCGAAAAGGTCTCTTGGAACCAACTTGCTCACAAAGGGCCTCTTTCCTGGCAGCGACATTGAAATCAAACTCTGGCATGTGTAATCGATTTGAGATGTTGCTTTGCCATTCTGAGAGCATTCTGGGTGATAATTTAGGCAAAGTTGAAGTTAATATAAATCACTTTTTTTATAAAGATTTTATTCATTTATTAGAGAGCACAAGCAGAGAGAAGAGGGTGATGGGGAGGGAGAAGCAGGCTCCCCGCTGACCAGAGAGCCTGATGTGGGGCTTGATCCCAGAACCTGAGCTGAAGGCAGACCCCTAACTGACTGAGCCACTCAGGCGCCCCCATAAGTCACTTTTCATAGATTTAAGCATTCAACAATTTTTTTCAAGCACTTCCTTGTTTCTGCTTATTTTATTATTTTAAAAAATGTTTTTTATTGATTGATTTGAGGCAGGATGGGGAGGTGGGCAGCAGAGGGAGAGGGAGAAGCAGACTCTGAGCTGAGTGTGGAGCCCGACACAGGGCTCGATCTCCTGACCCTGAGATCATGTCCTGAGCCGAAGTCAAGACCCGGATGCTTAACTGACTGAGCCTCCCAGGAATCCCTGGCTGTGTTTGGGGAGAAGCCATCAAAGGAGGCGAGGAGTCAGAGGAGAACGCAGGGCTAGGGCCCTGGCTGCCCCAACAGCTAGGGGGGAAAGCCAGAAAGAGGCGGAGGGGAAAAACAAACCCCTCGATTGTAAAGACAACCCCAGGGATGGGGCTGAGGACCCCACACCAGGCAGCAGGCACGTGGGACCTCAGGCCTGCCAGCCCTGGGCTCGGGTGCCACCCTGCCCTTTATCGCGTGACTCTGGGCAAGTCGCAGCCTCCCCGTGCTCAGCTTCCAGCTGGGAGAGTCGCCGCATTGTTAGGCTGGTGCCGTGCTTAGGCCTGGGACTGGCAGCGGCTTCAGCGAGAAGCGGTCATCACTACACGTCAGTACTAGGAATGGATGGATCTTACCTACCCGAGGGCCGCCCCAGTGGCTCAGCTGGTCAAGCGTTGGACTCTTTCGACTCTTGGTTTCAGCTCAGATCATGACCTCGGATGGGGGGTGGGTGAGATCGAGCCTTTCTTTGGGCTCCGCGCTCAGCAGGGAAACTGCTTGGGATTCTCTCTCCCTCTGTCTCTATCTCTCTCTCTGTGTCTCAAATAAATAAATGAATAAAATCTTTAAAAATCGCATATTACCTACCCAATTCCCACCCCTAGGACTGCGATGGATGTTGTGCTCGTCTGCAATGCACCATGGTCATTGTTTCCTCTTCTTAGAAGTTACTGGACCAGCATGTTAGATGCTTACCTTGGGGCCATCGACCAGATTCTAACAAATAGAATCGCAGCTAAATCTCCCGTGAACCTGCCCTCTAACCTTGGTGAGCACGGGCACCACGCTCGGTGCTTCTCGAGCAGGATCTTCTTTTTATTTTATTTTATTTTTATTTTTTTATGACAGTCACACACAGAGAGAGAGGCAGACACAGGCAGAGGGAGAAGCAGGCTCCATGCACCAGGAGCCCGACATGGGATTCGATCCCGGGTCTCCAGGATCGCGCCCTGGGCCAAAGGCAGGCGCTAAACCGCTGCGCCACCCAGGGATCCCTCGAGCAGGATCTTCTTTCACGATCACAATAGATAACGTAATCGCTGTCACTTCACAGATAACAAAATTAAGGTTCAGAGACGTTAGGTAAGCAGTACGGATCACACAGCTGGGGGACACTGGGGGCCAGAAGTCCAGCTGCCGGTCGCGGCGGTCTGTGCCGCTGCCTGGCGTGGCTGCCACGGACCATCGTGTCTGTGTCCAGGTCTGGCTCCTGCTCCCCCACTCCAGTGCCACTGCGTTTTGGAGGGAGGGGAGGGAGGGCACAGCCTTGCAGAGTCCCTAACATAACTTGAGAGCCGAGTACTAGTTGGCAGGTTTTGCCCGTGTCGAGTTCTCGTCCTGTCACGTCCCTCAGTTTCTCCGTCCTCCCTAACCTCTTCGGGCGCCACGTCCCTGCTTCATCATCGGGTAGGGGATGGATGGAGACACGCGAGGCAATGCGTCCTCACTGCCAAGCTCACGAGGGTCTGGAGTATGGGACGTGCCGCTAAGAGCGCAGGCCCCGGGCCTAGGCGCACGCCCGGGTCTTGGGAAAGGCCGCGGGCCGCAGAGCAGGTGGGCCTGACTCCAGGGCAGGGGCACCGGCCGGCGGCCCAGCTCCTCACCCGCCTGCGGATGGGCCGAGTGTCGGGTTGTTGGCGGAGCAGTGCTTTCGGTAAGGTCTCAAGGGAAGCGGGTCACCACCGGGCCCTCTGACTCCCCCGATCTCTCTGCAGCATTAGACGCGCTCCTCGCCCCCTGCTGCCCTTCCAGAAGGCTCCCCGGCTTCCGTGCCCTCGGCGCCGGTGCAGGCCCTTCCCCCCCACCCCCCCCCACCCCCCCCCCGCTCCTGCCCCAGGTGGTCTTGTCTTCGTCACTCTTTCTCTTGTGGTCCTCAAAGCTCAGGGCTCAGGTTCCCTCTCTCTGTCTCTCTCTTGTCTCCACCTTTCCCTCAGGATCTCAAGCACTTTCCATCTCTCTCAGCCCAACAGCCTCCCACATCCCAACTTTTCATCCCTACCCGTCTCCTTACACACATTTTTTTTCTTCCAGAAACTTCTTTTGCACCTGACCTTCTGATCACTGTCCCACTATGCCTCCTGAATCGTAGTCTTCACTCTGTCTCCGCGTCCCCCATCCAACCAGACATCCATTCAGTGGATGTGACTGAATGGACAGTGACTTTCTCAACAGAGCTGATCACATCTGCCCCTTTCTTTAAAAAAAAAAAATTAAGTAGACTCCATGCCCAACGTGGGGCTGGAATTCCCAGCCTTGACATCAAGAGTCGTAGGCTCTACTGACTGAGCCAGCCGAGGGCCCCTGCCTCTTTCTTCCTGTTCCCACTGATGAAACTCTAGGTCTCTGTTACCTTGTGCCGAGGCTGCTGGCGGCTGATGCGACTGCTCGATCTCCAGTCCCTTTCTCCCCTGCCTACTGTTACCCAGATCGTCGTCTCAAATCTCTGAATTTATTTTCTCATCTCCTTCTACTCAAGAACTTTCAGTGTTTGCTTCTGCCTATAAAGCGATACCCCTGTGCAGAGCTTGGGATTTTATTCCTTCTTCAATGATGCTCTTCCAGACTATGAATTGCTCGGCATCTCCCAGATGCACCTTGTGCATCTGGCCCCGAGCTGTGGGGCTGACGTGAGAAATACCCTCTCCCTCATGGAGTCCTACCCATCCCTGAAGTTCTACCTCCTTTATAAAAATCTCTCACCCCAATGTTAGGTGGACGCTGGCGACATGGTAGGCAGGGCGCTGAGGCAGGGAGGATAGGATGGCAACGAAGACCACCTGGGGCCTCCGCCACGGAGGCCACATCCCAGGGGGAGGACAGACCAGAGACTTTCATTCTCTGCATTTGTAAAATGTTTTTTATGCTTCACTTTCATCCAAAATAGCGACTCAATGACAAGGAATAGTTGATCTCCTTAAGATAAATTAGATGCTTCTCCAAAGATGTTAGCACTGTCCAGTGTCTTTAGCTAATATTAGCTACTGCTATTTTTTTTAATCGTCATAATGTTCTTGCCATCTAGGAATATTTGTTACCCAAAACGGTTTATATATTTGAAATATATTGTGTTTGAAAGCCGAACCATGTGAGTTTCACTGTGAGTAGCTACTGTTGTTAGAGACCAGAGGCGAGATGACAAATAAGACGGCACAACGGTCACAGAATGGCTCTTGCCATTTCAGGTGAGTTCTGGTGAGTTCACTATGATATCTGAACTACCGAATACTCAGTAAATAGCAGCTATTCTCACAAATATTACTTTCCAGGCAGATTATTGATCCGAGACAATAGGGTGGGATTGGTGCTCTGACGGGATGTAGAGGAAGCACCTGACCCACAGGTTAAGACGCGACATGCGAGACCTGGGAAATGAGAGGAAGTCAGCAGGTGAGGCGGTGGGAAGCTGGATATCTCAGGCAGAAAGAACAGTATGTGCAAAGCCCTGGAGGGGAGACGGAGCTCGACGCACGGCCGGTGGGGCTGGTGATGCAGACAGGGTTGCGTAGAGCAGATGTCCCCAGAAGGACTTCAGGGAGAGACTTGTGGGCAGCGTCAAGGAGTTTGGCCATTGAAGGGTTTTAAGCCAGGAAGTGATTTTTGAATTTGGATTCTAGAATTCTCCCTCTGTAGCATAGAGAATAGATTGGGGGGTGGGGGAGAGAGAGAGAGAGAGAGAGAGACTGGTGAGGATGTGATCTCTGGGAGGTCTGAATGAAGGCCATGGTTGTGTGCATGGACACCATGTATGGTTTCTAGAAACATCCAGGAGAGAAAACAGGCAAGATTGGCTAACACAGGAAGATAAGGAAAAATGAAGAGAAAAGCTTGACACCCAGGTGTGTGGCCGGAGCAATCGGGTAGACGCTGGTACAGTTGACTACGGCAGGAAGTGCCGGGGGAAGAGGGGAGGGAGGCAGGGAGGTGCGTGGGTTTACGACCGCTGCTGTCCCCAGTTTCACAAACGAGGTGTCTTGATGCAAGTGTGTGGTCTCACAGCTCTGGAGGCTAGAAGTCCAAATTCAAGGTGTTGGTTCCTCTTAGGAGCGGATCTGCTCCAGGGCCCTCTCCTCGGCTTGTGGGTGGCCTTCCTCTCCCTGCCTCGTCATATTGTCCTCCCTCTGTGCATGTCTGCTTTCAGACCTCTTTCTTTCAGAAGGCCACCCATCATCCTGGATTAGGGTCCACCTAATAAATAGATCTTAAAAAAGAAGTAGAAACTGAGGCTTGGGGTGGTGAGTAATTCTAGGGCTCTAGGGTTTAGGAAATTGGGTGGACTTCATATTAGAACCCAGTTCTATTAGAGAGTTAGTGCACTACTCATTAATTAGTGCGCTACTGTACAAGCAAATGTGAGTGCCCCTCCCAGACTCAGAACCTCCCTGGTTTCATTTGAGTCCGTAATTAGTCAGCAGGCACTTTTTAAGACTATATGTGGGCAAGATACACCAACTCCCCATGGGAAGTCCCTTTCTTTCTTTGCTTCTCTGAACAGCTGTATTGCTGTCATTCTTCATGCCATCGTAAAGTCATGAACTTTAAGGCATTCGTGTTTTAAATGTCTTCTTATTCCTAAATATCTACTTATTCCTAAATGTCTTTTAATTTTTTTTTTTTTTTTTTTTTTTTTTTACCTGCTGTAGGCATGTCATACTACCTGGCATGCTTAGTTTTTTTTGAATGAGCTTTTCAACTGACGTGAAACAAATTCAGAAAATGCACAAATCACATGTCCTGCAAGAATTTTCACCACATGAATGCATCAATATAGCTGCTATGGAGATAAAGAAACAATGTTACCCTCAGAAGCCCTCCTCATGCCTGCTCCGAGTCATTGGCCCCAACAGGTGACCTCTGCCCTGACTCCTAACATCCTGATTACTTGTGCCTGTATCTATGAATACAGTTATTTTGTGTCTAACTTCTTTTGCTCGGTGTTCTATTTGGGAGATTCATGTGTAGTATGCAGTAGGAACTTACTCATCATTGCTAAATAGTATTTCATCGTATTATAATACAATATATTACAATATATTTATCTACCTGTGGATCATTTGCATATTGCCCACCCTCCCTGTATCCATATACCTGAGTTATGTTGTTTGTCGGTGCCTTTTACACTTGCCTGTGAGCCAAGTGTAAGTCCCGGCCATGGCTTTGGCCACGTGACTCCCTTTGCCTAAGAGGATCTTAGCAGAAGTGATGATGCAAACAGTCTTAAAAAAAAATGCTTTGGAGATGGGGCTTGTTAGCTCTTCTATCTCTGCTATGGCCCTGAGATGAGCGTGGGCAGGCTGGTCCTGGGAGGAGAATTAGAGACACGTGAAGCAAGGCATCCCCTCCAGTCTCTCTGAGCCCAGCCTGGATCAGCTATTCATAGAATCATGAGATAAAAAAATGCAGTTGCTATATGGTGATTACGTGTCCACGGTTAAGTGACAATCTATGCCATGTCTAGTTGATGTATATTTATTTTATTCTCTGTTTTTTGTTATTGCAGTAAGGTTGATAGGAGCCTCCTTGAAAATGTCTTTTTGGTGCACACATCTACGGTTTCCCAAATGGCTCAAAAATTTAAAAACTAATAGAAGGAAGGTCCTGATGCAATTTCCTTTAACCATTATATTATAAAGAATATACCCAAAAAGGAAAAGTAACATCTATAGGCCTTTGTTTTCATTCAAGCCTCTAGAGAGATTAATATTAGTTGCAAACTAGCAAATAATTCAAAGACCAAAGTAGTTAAGAACTAGCTCTTTAACCGTGTGTGTGCAGTTGCCTACTTTCCTACAGACAGGAGGTCTTGTAGGGCCAGTGGGGACATGGCCCAGTGGAATCCAAATGGCGCTTCTCTATGCCACTACAAGCTAAACCAAACCCACTTTGAACTTGTTCTCTCCCAGTTGGTGCCCTTGGTAGGGCCATACATCACCAGCACGCTCTCCCCAGACAACCGTTTCAACTATACATCATCCAAGTGAGCGGGGGATTTCTTAACGTATTGCTCTTATACATCAACACGGTGAGCCACAGCTCCGGGAATCTATTAGTGTAATACACCATCAGGGTGAGGCATATTGATAGAGCAAAGCTGGTCGATCTGTGAATTGTGGATATCTAGGAGTTCAGGTCAGGAGACTAATGCAGATTTCAGGTTGGATTGATGCGGCTATGAATGGTATTTTATGATATAAAGTTTACCTCTGATTTAGAAAGTAATTTAATGTGGGTGACAGCTGAGGTTCAGGCTAAGAGAGGTCGGCATGGTAGATCTCTGTAGCTCTTGGAAGATATATTTTAGGAATAAATGACTGTTCTTGATACTATTATTTCATTTTGTGATATGTCATCAGGGGCACCGGAAAATTGGCCTGGGAGGAAAGTTTTGCACATAAAGCAAAACGGGCTCATTCTGCTGCCTGCCAGGTAAATAAATATGAGGGGAGTGTGGCCTCTGCAAAGTTCAGTTGCCATCTGTTTCAGTGGGTTGGAGCTGCATTCTCAGAGGGTCTTGCTCTTGACCTCATGCTCAGGTAGCAAAGCAGTGGTTGCGGTGCATGCATTGCTAACTTCTACAAGACTTTGGTGATAAAAAGAATCGTAGTGGTTAGGCAGAGGAATAGGGACACACAAGGTACAGTGACTGGATGCCAATATGTGGTTCAAATCAATTAGGACCCAAATCAGAGGACGCACAGCTGTCTCTGTTGTTCAGGAAGTAAGAGGCTCTAGTCTATCCCACAGACATACCTGACAGCTTCTGACTAGACGTGGAAAAAGTTTTCTGGTGATTCTCAAGACTTGTCTACTAATTTCTCAAATATAAAAACGATGATAGGCAATACTTATTCAATACTCATCCATTATTTCACGTAATACAACAGCCTTATGAGTTAGGTGCTATTATTATCTCTATCTTAAAGTTGGGGAGAGTGAACCACAGAAATGTTGAGGAACTTGGCCACAGCCACACAGCTGAAAAAAAAATGCTGAAGATGGGATGAATACAAACATCTGGGTCTAGACATTTTGCTCTTGACCATTAGAAGAGAATCTCAAACCTGGCTATGCATCAGCATCACCTGGCTACAGGTTTTTAAAAATATCAGCACCTGACCCTTGACCCCCAGGTTTTGTTTTAATTGGTATGAGGTAAGCTGGTCCATAAATATGTTTTAATTCTTCCTAGTTATTTTCTATTGTGCAAAGAGGAGAGTCACTAACTCAGTACCTTTCAATAAATGGTACTTATTTTTATTATGATATTGTACACAACTGCACCAAAAAGCAGCAGACGTCACTTTCTTAAAAAATCTTTTTATTGGAGTTCAATTTGCCAACATATAGCATAACACCCAGTGCTCATCCCATCAAGTGCCCCCCTCAGTGCCCATCACCCAGAAGCTACTTTTCAACCGGCAATAGAAGAGCAAAGCAGTTAGAGAACCTTGGGCTCCATACCGGTGCCACCTGAGGAGTGGGCTGCTCGTTGGCTCGATGACACCACCCTCAGGCACAGAAGACAAGTGCGGAGGTTCTTGCTGAAGCGCCTGTATGGTCTGTGTGAGGACGTCACCGCGCTGGGAACCAGCCTTCTAGAACTCATTAGCCCCCTTTTTAAAGCAGAAAAGGTTTCCTTTTAAACCTAACGTCAATTTTGAACAAGATTTTAAAAACTACTCCTTATCTCAAGGGCAATGAGCGTTTTGTTCCAACTGAGATGCCTTCCACCGTTCATTCCAGTCATGACGAGCAGAGCTGGTGTTCTGTCCTTTGGGCAGTGGAGCCGGAATCGCGTGCTGCTCCCGGGGGCCCCCTGCCCTCTGGTCTGCCCGCCAGTCCCCGCGCAGGGACTCTTCATGCCGTCTCTGTCGCGCTCTCGCTGACGGGGGGCGGGAATCGGCACTGCAGGCCAAATGGAAACTGGCACACGACCAGCTCATTAGCACGTCCACTTGGCATTTGCGGTGGAAATTAGGGAACAGTCATTCTTCCAAGGGTTTCCTGTTTAATAGGGGCAGGACCAGATACAAACTAACATCCTAATATTGCAAAAGCTTTTTGAATAAGGCATATCTATATTTCACATTCATCCAAATGTATTTTGAGTTGAAGGATCGTTGGCAGACGGCGCTCTCTCGGTCCTGGATGTGCTGTACCCTGACTCAGCGGCTCTGTACATTAGGAAATGCTTAGCACGGTGAGCGTGGCTACCACCGGCCGTTATGCAAAGTCCTTACAATAATATGGGCTCTATTCACTATGCTTTACCTTACATCCCTATGACTTACATAACTGGAAGTTTGTTCCTCTTAATCCTTTCACTGAGATCACCCATCCACCCCACCAGCCTCCCTTCTGGGAATCGCTGTTTTGTTCTCTGTATTTAAGAGTCTGTTTCTGTTTTGTTTCATTTGGTTTGTGTTTTTAGATTTCACATGTAAGTAAAATCATATGGAATTTGTCCTTCTCTATTTTACTCAGCATGATATCTTTTAGGTGCATCCATGTTGTTGCAAATGGGAAGATCTCATTCTTTTTTATGGCTGAGTAATGTTCCATTCTATATAAATACCACATCTTCTTTATTTTATTTTTTGATGCAAATATATATATATATATATTTTAAGATTTTATTTATTTATTCATGAGAAACACAGAGGGGAGAGAGAGGCAGAGACACAGGCAGAGGGAGAAGCAGGCTCCATGCAGGGACCCCGACGTGGGACTCAATCCCAGGTCTCCAGGATCACACCCTGGGCTGAAGGTGGCACCAAACCGCTGAGCCACCCGGGTTGCCCTTGATGCAATTATAAATAGGAGTTTTACTAGTGTATAGAAATGCAAAAGATATTTGTATATTAATTTTGTGTCCTGAAACTTTACTGTATTTGTTCTAGTAATTTTCTATAGAATCTTTAGAGTTTTTTTTTAAATATATAGTATCACATCATCTGCAAACAGTGACAGTGTTACTTCTTTCTTGCCTTTTATTTAATTTTTTGTCTGACTGCTGTGGCTAGGACTTCCAGCACCATGTTAATAAAGTGGCAGGGGTAGACATCTTATCTTGTCACCACTGAGTATGATGCTAGTTGTGCCTTTTTCAATTATGGCCTTTATTGTGTTGAGGTATATTCCCTCTATACTCATGTTGCTGAGAGCTTTTATCATGAATGGACATTGAGCATTGTCAATCACTTTTTCTGCATCTATTGAGATGATCGTATGATTTTTTATTTTTATTTGGTTAATGTTGTGCAATTTGTTGCTTGATTGGCAGATACTGAACCATCCTTGCATCCTTGCAATAAGTCTCACTTGCTCATGGTGAATGATCCTTTTGATGTAGTTTTGAATTTGGTTTGCTGACCAAAGCCCCTGGTCTCAACAGAAACAGGCTTTGTAAGAAATGTAAGGTGGAAAGGGGAATTAATATTCCTTTAACATAAAAAAGTCAGTCAGTCAGGGGACCCTGGGTGGCTCAGTTTGTTAAGCATCCCACTCTTGATTTTAGCTCAGGTCACGATCTCAGGGTGGTCAGTTTGAGCCCTGGGCTCCGTGCTCAGCAGGTAGTCTGTTTGAGATTCTCTTTGTCTCTGCCTTTGCCCTTTCCCCATTGGCTCTCTCTCTCAAAATAAATAAATACAATCTTTAAAAAAAAAAATCAAAGTCATGTTAACAGGAAGAGATCTTGAATGTGGACTTGGCAGGTTTATTAATAGGATTAACTTTTGTAGTTTCTAAGGCATAATCAAAGAGAAACAGATGAAGCAAAACAAAACACCAAACTGCAACAAAGAGAAAGGAAATCACACGGGCACCCTTCGTGCCCCTCTCACTCTCTTTGGGGCTAGAAGCTCCCCACCCCCGTTGAATGGAACTGGCAGAGGGAAGAGGCTGGGCTCGCCCCCTACCCGGAGGCTGTGTTTAATAGTCTCCGAGAGGCTCAAGAGGCTCGGCTCAAAGCCCCTTTACCTGGGAGGAAGCAACTCTGCAGGAAAAGGAAGGAGACAGGACGTGGGGAAGGAGGACCCTCGGGTAGCCTGCAGCATAACAGAAAGACCCTTTTGCCTGGTTGCACAAGGAGGGAGAGGACATGTGAAGCACAATTAGCACTTTGCCGTGGCACCGAATAAATGCAGATTGTTGCCATTATGCTTTCTTTCTACTGTCCTATATACACCTGCCCGCACCTGCCCACACCTGCCCGGATCTGCCAGCATGGCAAGTGCAAGGGCACAGATTCTACTGCAGGTGCTGGCTTCAGCAGCAGGAGCCTACTCTCTGCTCTCACCTTGTGGCTGTGCAAGAATCTTCTCTGGAAGGCCCTGATGCCTTCCAGGTAGGTCCTTGCTGAGCAGTGTGTGGTCTCTGGCCAAAAGCTTTGGGGAATGTGATGGGGGAGGGTGGGATTCACACCTTCCAGGCCTCGGTCCCTTCTTCTTGCAAGAGTAGTTGCCTGCTTGATCCCGGAATGGCCTTTTGTTGCTCCTGGGCACACAGGGGGGTGGGATTTACAAATTAGGCATAAGATCTGGGGAAGGTGTTTGCTCTGTGAATTTCTAGACCCCATTTCAGCCCATGGGGCCTCTAACAGTTCTGCTACCAGTTCCTGATGAGACCTGGGGGTGGGAGTGGTTGGGGGCTCCTGGGCTCTTGAGGTGAGTTTTCATCTTAGAGATGCTCGTTAAGGGGAGCAACACCACTGGGGAGCCTTCTTCCCACCCTTTCCCTGCTCCTATCTGTTTCTCCTGCCCTCTGATCACTTTGCTTCCCGGCCCTCCTCTGAAATGGGGGCTCAGCACAGGGAACTAGAGCTCGGGGTGGGGCGGGAGAGGGCAGGGGGAGAAGCAAGCAGACCCCGGTAGACAGTCTTGTGTGAGGCCCTTTGTCTCCTGTGGTGCGGCTCTTGTCTGAACTGTGTCCTGTGCAGGGCCTCCCTGCCCGCCCGGGCTCAGACTCCTCCTAGTGGCGGGAAGACTGTGGGGAAGGCGTATAAACTCTAGCACCCTCTCTAGGCTCCTGGGGCACAGGAGGCTGCAGGGCTGCCATCCCCGGGCCTGGCAAAGTGCACACATCCCTTCGTGGGGGAGCTTTTGCTCAACGCAGGCTCGGGGAGAGGCATGGACGGGGGCCAGGATGTGGCCCACAAGCTCTGGGCTAGCCTAAGAGTGAGCCGAGAGCCCTGGGAAAGAGTCACAGCTGCCCCACGGGAGTGGCTGCGACAGCTGGCGGAGGTCCTCCATCTCAGGGTCTTTACCCAAATTAAACACGGCCTGAGCAGCGTGTGGTCTCGGAGACAGGCTTGGAGAACACACCTGGCTTCACGCATAGACCAACACTGACGTGTTGTTTCTGTATGGTTTTCAGTCACCTCACAGGGTTGGGTTTACAGGGTGACCCCTCAGTCCCTGCTGGTTTTCCCAAGTCAAGAAGCCTGAATTTCCTGTGGCAAAGAGCAAAGGACCTTGGGTTACCAGGCCCGTGACAGATAGAGTGACCTGGGCACAGGAGCGCGCTGTGTGGTGCATGAAAATGAACGTGTATCCTGTTTTTTATTATAATTATTTAGTCATGAGAGACACAGAGAGGGAGGCAGAGACACAGCTAGTTGGAGGCCAAGGCTGGCCGAGTAGAATTGTCTCATGTTTCGGCCTGGACTGTTGTGTCCCCAAGCAGTGGTGCAAGGAATCACGCTTCTGCCTCCTAGAGGAGCTCCAGGAAGTGCCACATGACAACGTAGCCTCCGCAGGGCGGGCCTCATAATGCAGGACTGGCAGCTGGTGCACCCTTTGTGGCCAGAGCCTGGCACCCCGTGGGGGACGGTTTCTTTTGGAGGTCAGGGTGGCGGGAGAGCAGCACCCTTGGTCTTGTAGTCTTGTAGTGAGAGCTATTTCTTTTTCCCGTCTGCCCAGTATCCCTGGTGCGTTTGGTGAGACACTTCTTCCCTGTTCTACACCACTTGACTCTAGTCAGGAACTCTACAATGTTCCATTCTTGGCCATAAAGATGGTCATGTGACCTAGGCCTGACCAAGGAGCCGGTGGGGAAAGGAGAGGCCTAATGACTTCCATTGACTTCTTGGATCCAGTTGTGTTGGGAGACCGGCTTTGCTGGGCTTCTCAGTTACAGGAGCCAATTAAGTTCCTGTCACTAATAACTAACCAAAAGGGCTCCAGCCAATGTCTGGGACTGGAGGAGGGTAGATTCCTGTACCCATGCGGCATGGCACTGCTGCCCACAGCCGGGCTCCAGAGGCCCCCAGCATGAGCGTCTGGTAGACTGGGGCGGTGGGGCGGGGGGGTGTCTCTTGTCTGGACTCTGTCACCTATTACCTGAGCCGGTCATCTCACAAAGGAGAGGGCTATGGATGGGGGCACATGTCTTCAGCTGACCCAGAAAACCAATGTGGGGGCCCGTGTGGGGACAGAGAGGGGAACAACTCTACGGGTATGTTGTCTAAGGAGTAGTATTAGGTCAGGGAGCGCTCAGGGTGGGGGGGTAGTGAGGGCCCTTCTGACCTCAAGGGCTACCTCGGTCCCTCGACTTCTCTAGGCTTTGTGTCCAAGTTGGGGTGGCCGCAGGGTGGGCAGAGCTGCGGGGGGAGGGAGCATCCCTAGACTCGCAGGCTGATGCACCCTTGCGTGGCCTCCGCTGACCTCCAGCAGGTGGCCGCCTGCTGGGGCAAGCTCAGCCCAAGTCTCAGGCACTGGGTGGACCCAGGGGGGTTTCCATGGCTCCTTCTGTTGCAAACCCCCCCTCTGCTCCTCCCCCTGGGCATCTGCCTGGTGCGGAACGCGTGCCTCGGCTCTTTGTTGTTGATTGTGGCGGGACTGAGCCTCCATGCCCTGTGGCCCTGAGCAACGCTTTTTCAGTGACTTGCTTGAGATCATTCTAGGGCAATTCCGGTTTGTATAGACAACACCCTCTGCAGGTCTGATCGGTTAGACACGGCCTTCGTACTGAGGAGCCCGTGGAGCTCCATGCTTAGGCCCCTGGTGCTGCACCCCGAGAACCCTGCCAGGCACACCTCCACGAAGTCGGGCTTAAATAAGACTCGTGCTGACATTTCCATCAGCGTTGTTGGTGGGCAACGCTAGCATATCGCGGGGGACACCTAGATGGATTTGGGCCTTGTCGGTCATGTGAGCAGCCCACGGGGAGCGTGATAAGCACCGAGCACTCCCTGCAGGTTCATGCCCTATTTTACATATGTTTAGAATTTGCTAGTTTATCCTCTTTGCCTCTGAAGTATACGTGCAATTACCAGAAAGTTCACTGGTTTCTAGAACAGTAACAGTTCATGTGTCTGTGTCTGTGGTTGTGTGTGTGTGTGTGTGTGTGTGTGTGTGTGTGTGTCTGCTTTGCATTGCGTCATAGAGGGATTTGGAATCAGTGCAGTAACGTGAACGCGGTGGACTCAGCAGAGGGGAGCTGACTTCTCCGTGACTGGTTTTCTCACCTGATTGTCTAGGAGAAGTTGAGGTATTGAGGGTGACACTTTTTAATCTACCGGCCCCCAAACATAATCCTGGTAATAATGGTTGGAACGTGCACAGGCCGTGACGTCGTAGATTGCTGACTTGCCAAATATTCTGCAAATCCTCAGAGCAGGGGCGGCCTCCTTGAAGGCGGCTGGTGATTTGGGCAAGGACACTTGGCTCCTGGACATCCCTCGAGCCATGAGCGCACCGCCTTAAAGGAGCATTTGGGGAAGAGGTGCAGGGAAGGGGTCTCGGCGGGGTACTCAGCACCGTGGAGGAGCCCCTCGTCCAAAAGCGCGCACGATGGGAACCCAAGGACTCCACGGGCCTTCCTTGCCCTTTTCTTTATTTTATTTTTTAAAAGATTTTATTTATTTATTCATGAGATACAGAGAGAGAGAGAGAGAGAGAGAGAGGCAGAGACCCAGGCAGAGGGAGAAGCAGGCTCCATGCACCGGGAGCCCGACGTGGGGCTCGTGCCCGGGACCCCAGGATCACGCCCCGGGCCCAAGGCGGGGCTAAACCGCTGACCCCCGGGCTGCCCTCCTCGCCCTTTCGTCTCTAAAGCTAACTTCAGGGTGGATTGCGTAGAGCAAGGGCAGGGCCCTGGCCGCGAGGCCCCTCCAGACCGCGCCGGTCCTGGCGAGGCCCGGGTGAGGCCCCGAGGGCCCGCGGCTCCCGCTCGCTGCTGGCGCCCACCTGCCAGGGTGTCCCCTGCGGCTGCCCGAGGTCAGGAAGGCAGCCCCGGGCTGGCGGCCCGTCGCAGCTGGGTGCCGTGCTCCCCAGGGGATCGCGGAGGTCTCCCCCCCTTCCCAAGTCTCTCCCTTGGGGCCTCCCCTCCCTTGGGGCCCTCGCGTCCAAAGCGCAGGCCTGGGGAGAGGCCACGGCCTGCTGGGCCTCGAGGTGGGAGACGGACTCGCGCGGCCACGGTGGGGGGGGGGGGGTGTCTCCGGCTTTGTCTGATTTCACAGAACGCAAGGGCTTCCTAAGTCGCCAAGTTTCGTCCAGAATTAAGGGGTGCACATGCAGACGCCAAGTAGAGGGAACCCCGGGCTCTCGCAGTCTGGGTCCACTCCACGCCCTGCTTCCCTTCCAACATTTGCTTCTTGAAGGGAGGCCTCGCCCCCAGGCACACCCTGCGTAGCTCCCTTCCCACCGGCGCCCAGCAAGCCTCCAGAAGTTTCTCTGAGGGGCCCCGGGGGGCTCAGTGGGTGAGTGCCTGCCTCCCGCCCAGGCTGCGACCCCGGGGTCCCGGGCTCCCTGCCTGGAGCCTGCTTCTCCCTCAGCCTGTGTCTCGACCCCCTCTCTGTGTGTCTCTCGTGAATAAATAATTAAAAGCTTTTTAAAAAACCCATTTCTGTGAGCTCTAACGTGCTGTTGTCCTTCCTCCAGGGATCTGGCAATTGCGGGGCTGGAGTGGGCTGCCAGGGAGCCATCGGGGGGCAGAGCCTGGAGGGTCCCACCGGGGGGGCCTGTGGGGCCGGGGCCGTGGAGCTCGGGCTCCCGCGCTGTCTCCCCCTCGGTGCCCCCGGGGTGCGCACAACTGCAGCTTGGGCGTCACCTGGACCGAGGTGCGGTGGCCACGGGCCCGGGGCACCCTGGAGGCCTCGGCGGCCGGGGCAGGTGACAGTGCAGCTCTGCCACGGCCCGTGCCTGGGCTCCCGCGCAGAGCGGCGACTAGTGTTGGCTGTAGTCCTAGTTCCAGGGAGGTTCCCTTGCATCTTGGGCCAGGGCCTTGTTTCCAGATTAACCTTTCACCCCGGCGGGAATCTAGAGGCTGGTGCATCTTGCAGCCCTGAGGAAAATTCCTCCCACAGGCCCTTTTCCCTGAAGAACTCTCCCTTGGGCGGCCCCTTCGAAGAGAGGACTTCCCTGATGGTGCTTCTGGAAGGATTTTTCTTTAGCCCCTTCCATTGTCCCTGCCCTATAGTTGGGTTAAGATATGTTGCACCTCATTTCCCGTCAGGCCTGAGGGCCTGGCGTGAGCTTCCATCGCAGCAAAGGAGGCCTGAGCTCACCGGGTCTACCAGTTGGGGAGCAGGAGACCTGCAGAGACAGGCGACCCTGGGAATTCTCTTACCGTCCTCCTCAGACGTCCCCAGGCCACTCATGGCTCTGGAGGATGCGGCTTCCTCCAGCTCTGACGTAAAAATAATGAGCACACGCAGAAGCTGGTGACCCCCAGGAGCTCAAGGAGGTCTCATTACCTCATTCATGTTTTTATTCACTGATTTTTTAAAAATAAAATTCCGTAGCGACCCTGAACTCGAGAGGCTCATGAGACTTATAACAGGTAAAGAGAGAAGGAGCCCTTGTCCTTTGGCTGCTCCCCTCCGCAGGAGCTCTTAGGCCCCATCCCCACTGAGCGTGTTGAATCCTTACAGCCTCATTCTTTTTTTTTTTTAAGATTCTAATTTTTTTTTAAATTTATTTATGATAGTCACAGAGAGAGAGAGAGAGGCAGAGACACAGGCAGAGGGAGAAGCAGGCTCCATGCAGGGAGCCCGACGTGGGATTCAATCCCGGGTCTCCGGGATCGTGCCCTGGGCCAAAGGCAGGCGCCAAACCGCTGCGCCACCCAGGGATCCCCTAATTTTTTTTTTTAATTTTTAAAGTAATCTCTGCTCCCAACGTGGGGCTCGAACTCACCACCCTACGACCAGGAGCCACACGCTCTACTGACTGAGCCCGTCGGGTGACCCCTGACAGCCCGATTCTTATTATTACCATCGTCAGTTCACAGATGGGGAAACTGAGGCGCGTTCCCAACAACGGTCAATGCTCATCAGTTGACCAAGAGGATACATTCTTGGCCCACAGCGCTGAGAGGCAGAACGGTGTGGGCAAGGATTCCAGCTCTTTCGGAGGAACCGGACAATTCTTTCCATTCCTTCCCTTTGCTAGAGACTCCACGTCTCTTTTTCCTGCAGTGACCGGTTGCTGTCCATCTGCATCCTCTGGTGACACTTAACTGAAAAGGCAGCTCCGGGCTTCCGGCCCACGTGGCCTCGCGCCACTTAACAACTGTCACTTTTCACCCCGGGCGGGCCGCGTTTCGGGGGCAGAGGATGTGTTCCCGGCGAAACTCATCTATTTGTTTATAAAGCACTTTAAGGTCTCCGGGGACGGCGGGGCCGTGTAAACACACTATTCATTATTCATCAACTTTATCCTCATAATGGTCCCCCCCCCACCGGTCTGAGTCAGTCCAGGGGGTGCGGCTGCCGGGAAAGCCCCCGACCTCCTCCGTGGTGAGAGGCCTGGGCGCCCCCCCGTCGCGTGGTGGGTCGTGTCAAGGGCCGCAGCCGCCCCGAGGTGCTTACGGAGTCCCCACGGTGACCCGTGCCCCTCACTGAAAGGTTGTTCAGGACGCCCGGGGACGCTCGATTCATGGGTGAACGGGGAGGCCGAGAATCCAGCAAACCGGATATTTCGGTTTCAAGCCCCTGCAGTCGCTGAGTCTTGCTTCCGTGGGCAGGTTGATTTTCATCGGTGGTGTAAGGGGCACAGGTGACCTGAGCGCATCCGTGGGAGTCAGACAAAGCCGAGGGCACTTCAGGTGACCTCTACACCCCCGCAGGGCTCGAACCCCCAACCCCAGATTGAGGCCCGCTCTCGGGCCTGAGCCAGCCGGGGCCCCTGAGGCAGGGCTGTTGTAATACGGCGTTTAGCGAACCATTTCTTGTACTGATGAGCTTCTTGTCCCCCTGCGACTAGACTAGAAGGGCCATCCTGGTTCACTTAGCCCCCTCGAGACCCGAGGACGCGGAACCCCCGAGCACGTCCTGGCCGAAGCAGGCGGGCGCAGTCGCCGGCCCTCGGCCCCGGGCCCTGGCCGCACCCTCTCCGCGCTGGGAGCACCCCGGCCGCCCGCTGCCCTCGCCCTGCCGTCCTCATTCCCCTTGAGAACAATCGGCTCCCTGCTTGCAGACCCACATACCACATTCCTGTACACATGGGAGCAGATCAAGCTGTAACCGAAAGAAAATAAATCAGAAATAATTCGCCGGAACACCCACGAGCCCCGGGGGAGAGGCAGGGCCGAGCAGCGTGTAGCCTCTGGGTAGTGAAGGCCAGAAATTTGAGGGCACCACCTTGACCCTATTGTGCGATTGTCCATATCTGGCTCCTCTTAATGGGGTTCTTTTTTTTTTTTTTAAGATTGTATTTATTTATTTTATTACAGAGAGTGAGAGAGCGCGCTCACCCATGTGTGTGTGTACACACCTGTGAGCAAGGGGAGGGGCAAGGGGGTGGAAAAATCTGAAGCGCCCTCGGCGCTGAGTGCGGAGTCTGCTGGGGGCCTCAATCCCATGATCCAACATCATGACCTGAGCTGAAACCGAGAGCCGGAGGCCCACCTGACGGAGCCACCCAGGCTCCCCTTAACGGGTTTTTTTTTGAAAACCTCTCCTCTTGCTAAGATTTAGTTCTGACCCAAGCTCCTGGCAGGTTGGGGCCGGCTCCGTATACATGACCCTGGCACAGTGTCTAGCCCGAGTCCACACACAATGCCCCCTAATAAGACGCTTACTTATTTCCCGAAGACGTGATGCATTGACTGAGTTCAAATTCCAAAAGGCACAAAAGAATGTCCAGTAATAAGAGCCTTCTCCCCACCCCGTCCCCAGTCGCCCAGCTTTTCAGTTTCTTGCATGTTCTTCCATAGATATTTTATGCAAATGCCTACATAGTTTTCTTTTTCCTTTTTTTTTTTAAAATCAATATACATTCTCTATGCACTCTTCTCTACCTTGCTTTGTTCACATAACAGTATCTTGGGAATCATTTCAAAATCAGTTCACGGGCAGCTTCCTCGTTCTATTTTACAGCTGCATAGTACTCCACTGTTCGAGCCATACCCTCCTCCTCCTCCTCCTCTTTCTTCTAGAGAGAGTACAAGTCGGGGCAGGGGCAGAAAGAGAGGGAGAGAGAATCTCAAGCAGATGCCCTGCTGAGCGTGGAGCCTGACCTGGGGCTCAATCTAAAGACCCTGAGATCATGACATGAGCCAAGAGGAAGAGTTGGGCGCTTAACTGACTAAACCACCCAGGTGCCCCTTAATCAATCCTTTATTAATTGACATGTAGAATTTTTCAATCTTTTATTATTACAAACAGCACTTCAATGAATACAGACCGAATCTGTCACTTTATACATATGAGGGAATAGCGTATGCTTTTGAGTCTTACCCAGTGGATTTGAGAACTTGCAAGGAACAGGATGAGTTGGGGCCACTATAGTGTCACGTTGACCTGAGGGGGACACCAGTGGGTTCAGTTCTTTTTCTAGTCAAAACAAGACGAACTCAAGCAAGTATCTGTAAGGTCACCTGCATACGGCCGGGACAGCTGAGCGTAAAGGCTCCCTTAGCTCTCTTGGATCACCTCGGGTAGCGGAAACGCTGGAGATTTTAGGCACTCACATTCTCCAAGAATTTCTGTCTCTTTTTTTTAAGATTTTATTTATTTATTCTTAGAGACATACACACACACAGAGAGGCAGAGACACAGGAAGAGGGAGAAGCAGGCTCCATGCAGGGAGCCCGACATGGGACCCGATCCAGGGTCTCCAGGATCACACCCCGGGCTGAAGGCAGCGCTAAACCGCTGAGCCACCCAGGCTGCCCCTCCAAGACCTTCTCTTGTATTCTTCCCCTCACCCAATGCCATTTTCTTGCATTTTTAAAGAATCACATATAGGGGCCCCTGGGGGCTCAGTGGGTGAAGCATCTGCCTTCAGCTCAGGTCATGACCCTGGGGTCCTGGGATGGAGCCCCCACATCGGGCTCCCTGCTCAGTGGGGAGCCTGCTTCTCCCTCTCCCTCTACCCCTGTCAAATAAAAATGCTCTCTCGCTCTCTCTGTCATAAATAAATAAGTAAATAAATAAATAAATAAATAAATAAATAAATACCACAAATAGATCTCAAATGTCCCAAACATGGGAATTTCAAGTGCTATCTGTCCTGTCTTTAGCTCCAAAAGAAAACTGAGCCTCCTGTCATGCTCATTATATCCCCTTCCCTTTCCTTCCTTCCTTCTTCCCCCCCCCTTACCTGCTTCCTTCCCCCTTTTCCTTCTTTTCTTCCATCGACAACAAATAACCAACTTTTACTAAATGCCTGGTGTATGCGAGGCCTGTGCCCCAACCTCTGTCCTAACAGGAGAGGAAGAGGGACCAAGCACTTTGGTTGGGCAGTTTGGGGTGCACTTCCTGGAGGGAGGTGGGCCTGGAGGTGTGAAGAAGAGCTTACGAGCAGGATGAGGAACGGAACAAGTGAGGCCCAGACGGGGAAGGTGTGTGACCCAGCCACAGAGCATCCAACCGGTCCGGGGGTGGAGCAGGCAAGGTTGGGGAGGTAAATTAGGGCAAGCTCCTAGGTGGTCCAGGAGCGGGGCGTCAGAAGACGTGTGAGCAGCACAGTGAGGAAGTCAGAGCTGGAATCAAGTCCTTGATGCACTGGGCAGACTGGCCTCTGGTGTGGCTTGAGGGGCGGCGAGGCTGCCATGTGGAGACCAGGGAGGAGGCCGTTGCAGAAATCCAACTGAGAAGTAAGGGTCTGAGCAGTGGTGATGGGGGATCCACAGCAGAGGGGTGGGGGGCTCTAAGTGTCTGTAGGTGGAGGGATCTGATGATTACGACCCCAAGACTTTGAGCCCGGGTGACTGAGAGGTCGATGATGCTTTGTACAGAGATAGGGGCGTCATGAAGAAACGCTAGTTTTGAAAGAAAAATTAAAAATTGCATTTTCCTGGGGCACTTGGGTGGCTCTGTTAAGCGTCTGACTCTTGATTTTGGCTCAGGTCATGACCTCAGGGTTGTGAGATGGGGCCCCAAGTTGGGCCCCACACTCAGCAGGGAGTCTGTTCCTCTCCTTCTGCTGTTGCCCTCACTCTCTCTCTCTCAAATAAATAAAAATCTTAAATTAAAAAAAAGCAAAAATTGCATTTTCCCAGGTTAAGTTGGAATAGGAGAAGAATATCCAAGTTGGGACGACCAGGGGGGCTCAGGGGCTGAGCGTCTGCCTGCGGCCCAGGGCGTGACCCCGGGTCCCGGGATCGAGTCTGACATTGGGGTCCCCGGAGCCTGCTTCTCCCTCTGCCTGGGTCTCTCATAAATAAATACATAAAAATCTTTTTTTTTTTTTAAAAAAAAGAGAAGGAATATCTGGGCAGATTCCAATGACAGGTGAAGCTGGAGGCGAGGAAAGAGGGCGGGTTGAGGCAGGTGGTGCCTCTGGCGCTCGCGTGGCCAGGCCACCCCCTCATTCCCCCCCCCCCCCACGGGCCCTTTGGCGGGTGTGGCTTCTCTCTGGCTGTTTGGTCCTTTGTAACGTGAGGGGGACGGTCGTCCAGAAGCTGGTGTGTGGACTCCGCGGCTGACGCGAGTGGGCCCCTGGTGCTGGCAGCTCGGCTTCCTCGTCCGTCCAGGGGACCGGGGGCGAAACGTGCCTCAGGAAGCCCCAGCTCGAGGGCGACTGACTGCGCCAGCGGGAGCGCCCGGGCGGCTCATGCCACCTGCGGGGAGGCCGCCCCTTCCTCGTAAGCCCTCAGACCCCAAGCCGTGGCACCTTCCTCAAGTCCCCTTTGCTCTCCCGGGCCAGTTGGTCCTCAGCTGATTGCTCGGGCTCGTCCCTGGCTGCAGGCACCGGGCTCTGGTCCTCCCCTGGCCTTGTCCTCCCCAGGCCTGACCCTCCCGCGGCCTGGTCCTCCTGCGGCCTGGTCCTCCTGGGGCCTGGTCCTCCTGCGGCCTGGTCCTCCCGCGGCCTGGTCCTCCCGCGGCCTGGTCCTCCTGTGGCCTTGGGCCCATGCGGCAGGCCCCGGGCGCAGGCGGGTGACCCCTGGTCCCACCTCCCCTGGGAGCGGGTCCTGGCCCTGGGTTCCCGCATCCCCTGCACCCCGGCCTCTGGCCTGGCCCACCCTCAGGAAGGCCTCCCCGAGCGTCCCAGGGAGCCAGCCCTTCCGCTCCTACACTCCCAGTTCCCCTTTCCCTCCGATACATTTCCTTTTATTTTTAAGCGACTTTATTTACTTATTATTTACTTATTAGCGACTTTATTTACTTACTTTATTTCCTTTTCTTTTTAAGTGACTTTATTTACTTATTAGACGAGGGGGGTCGGGGAGAGGGAGGAGCAGACTCCCCACCGGGCAGGGAGCCGGGTGCGGGGCTCGACCCCAGGCCCCCGGGATCCTGAGCAGATGCCACCGCTGGGCCCCGGTGCCTCCTAAGGCGGCGCTGACTGTGGTGTCCACAGTGCTCGCTAGCTCCCAGGACCTAGGCCTGAAGCCGTGGCTGCACCTGCCCCTCCTGCACCCCCGGGCCTGGAAACGGCGAGGTGCTGCATGTGTAGTAACCTGACGGGGATCACCGTTTCAAGTGTGCGTGTGTGACATGCGTATCCACTCATCCCATTGTACACTTTAAATACAATTTTGTCATTATGTGTCAATAAAGTGGAGGGAAAAAATTTCCCAGGTATCCTACAGGTACCATGTCAAAAACCTAATAGAAAACCTTTTTCTGAAAATGCCATTTGGATATTTCTATTTTTTAAAAAAGATTCATCTATTTGTTTGAGAGTGGGGAGGGGCAGAGGGGGAGAGAGTCCCGGGCAGACTCCGCACTCACCCAAGAGCCTGACACAGGGCTCGATCCCACGGCTCTGAGCTCACGACCTGAGCTGAAACCAAGAGTTGGGTGCTCAACCTACTGTGTCACCCAGGCGCCCCTGGATATTTTTAAATAAGAATGATCTGAAAAAGAATTTCTGAAAGTGTGTGCTCGATGTCCCAAATATATTAAGATCATTTCAGAGGAATGTTGAGGGAATGGTAGCCACACAGACACCAATAGTTTTTAAAAAATGTAGTTTTGGGTGGGCACCTGGGTGGCTCAACGGTTAAGCATCTGCCTTCAGCTCAGGTCGTGATCCCGGGATCCTGGGATCGAGTCCTGCATTGGGATCCCTGCAGGGAGCCTGCTTCTCCCTCTGCCTGTGTCTCTGCATCTCTCTTGAATAAATAAAATCTTTAAAAAGAACGTGTCTTTTTTCTATTTTTAATAATCAAATTAAATTATTAATCTAATTGGAAATGTAGCAAAGTAAAAAGAACAGGACGATGATCCACAGTTGTACTTCCTAGGGAAATTATGTTAACATTTAGCAATCCTGTTCTATTTGGGGGGCTGTTGTATACATGCATCTACATGTAATGTGTGCCCTGCTTTTCTTATTATGTCATCAGTATTTGCTCAGAGTAATCAATATTCTTTTACACCATTAACGCTCAGTGATGTAAATCCATTTCTACGAATGCACCATAACCGTTCTTCCAGCACAGGAGATTTGTGTTTTTTCCAATTTCACAGTATTACAGATAACGCTTCCGCAAGCGTTCTGGTGCATAAATACTTGCATCTCTGATCATTTTGTTAGGATGTATTCATAGAGGGGGGATTACAATATCCAAGGGAATGGAATTGCTAAAGGAGTTTGCTAGATATCGACGAACGCACACTCCCACTACCAGTAAGGGAAAGTGGCAGTCTCCACATCCGCTCACTAACAACCAGTATTGTTATTTTTAAAAACTTTAGGCCATTTCAAAGGCGAAAAATGACACCTTGCTTTTTTTTTTTGTTTGTTTTTTTTGACACCTTGCTTTTGATTTAATGTTTCAATTACTACTGAAGTGAACAATTTTTTCCATGTGTTAATTAACCATTAACATTAACCAATGTTTTCTCTTTTCTGAAGAGATTTTTTCATGCTTTTTGTTCATGTTTCTATTAAGGCATTAGTGGGTTTTTGTTTTGGTTGGGCTTTTATTATAGTTTGGGTTTTATGTTAGTCTCTTTCATGGATTTAGGAACATATTAAACTTTTGTCATATACGTTGCAAATATTTTTCAGGCTAGTTTTCCTTTGAATTTTGTTATATTTTTGAAATTCAGTAACTTAAAATTTCCCCAGGGTCAAAATTGATCAGTATTTTTACTCCGTTGTTTCTTTTCATACATTCTATACCTAGAAAATCTTTTCCTATCTTTGCTATGTGTAAATAGTATTGTATTCTTTTAGCTTCTGTTAATGCTTTTACTTCAAATTCTTTAGTGCATTTGGGGTTTATTTTGCTGTATAAGAGGTAAGGAGGATTTTCCCCCAAAGAATTAGCCATGTTTATTAAACACCATTTGTCACACATTCCATCCCCTCCCCTGTGATTTAAAAAATGAACATAAAAAAAAATAAGTATGATACCCAAATGTCTCAAATATTCTAGGGCTCATTTTAAAATCATGTTTTTCTATTCCACTGATCTATTTATTCTCATGTCAGGACCACCTTGTTTTAATTCATGTGTCTTTAAATTGGTCCTTGATCCTGGGGTCCCAGGATTGAGTCCCACATCGGGCTCCGTGCAGGGAGCCTGCTTCTCCCTCTGCCTGTGTCTCTGCCTCCCTCTCTGTGTCTCTCACGAATAAATAAATAAAATCTGTAAAAAAAATAATAAAATAAAATAATAAAATAAATAGGTCTTGATATCTGGTAAGGCAAATCCTCCTTCATTATTCTTTTCTGTCAACATTCCCTAACTATCCTCAACCGTCTATTATTTCAGGTAAATGTTGAAATAATTTTGTGAAACTCTAAGGAATGCATTTTCAATTTCCTAGGCCTCTATGTTGATTGAAGTGAAGTAACCCTCCATGAATTCTCCTACATCTCTTCTCGGGTGCGTTGCTGATTCTAATCCAACCTACGAAGGCCCCTAAAAGTCCCTGGCCGATGGCAGAGAGGAAAATTAGAAGCAGATAATAGCTCTCCTGGGTGACTAGCGCTGCACATGACGTATTTCCTTGTCAGAACAATTAGGGAGGGGAAAAAAAAGTCAGATGCCTTAAAACCTACTAGGGAGGTAAGTGTTACAGGCCCAAGTGTTTGGAAGAGTCAAAGTGGCTTTAATTGCAAATGCATCGCTCACACTCAGGAGGACTGCCACACTCCGGGGCCTGGGGCTTCCTACTAACCCGAATGCTCCTCGGGTCAGGTCACCAGGAGCTCAAGACCGCGGAGGCGCAGCCGACAGCACCCGCTGTGATGTGGGTGCCCTGGCCCCGCACCGGCCCGGCCTCGCTCTGCGGGTGGGTGTGTCCCCGGGGAGCCCTGAGTGATTCACTCGGCTGAGTCAGGCTCACACACCGGGGATCCTCAAAATAGATGTGCAGGGGGGCACCTGACTTCGTGAGCGTGCATCTCACAGGCGATCCAACCCACGGAAGCGGCAGCGTTTAAGGCTCCCTGGAGAAACCCTCCTTGGGGCCCAGTGTCAGCAGAAACCCGAGAAAAAGAGAATAAACTACTCCCCTTAAGTTCTCTCTAATTTTCATAAAGACTCATCCGTGAGTGTATAAAGTAGCTATAAAAGGAAAGCTGAAGTTGTTTATTGTGCGGAGCCTTACGTTACAGTGACAGCCACATGGGCCACCCAGGGGCTCAGTGGGTGAGCATCTGCCTTGGGCCCAGGCCGTGACCCCAGGGTCCCAGGATCGAGTCCCGCGTCCACTCTCCGCATGGGGCCTGCTTCTCCCTCTGCCTGGGTCTCTCTGTGTCCCATGAACAAATAAATAAAATCTTTTTAAAAAACTCACACAAAATGACAGCAACGTGAGAAGTCTGTCTTGTACAGAGAGAGCAGGGCTTATCGCTTCAGAAGGGTGGCCCCGGAGTTTTGCGGGGCGCACCGGGCGTTGGGACCACCTGCGACTTGAGGGCTCTCACACACCAACGCTTTATTCCTCATCGTGTTACCACGAGTGACAGCCGGGGCAGGCCCTCTGCTCCCCGCATGGTTTCAGGGATGCCAGCTCCTTGCACCTGCGGCTGCGCCCCCTTTCCTGAGGTCGTTGGGGTCCCCTCCTCTCAGCCCGCACTTGGGCAAGGGCAGCAGCTGGGCCGGGGCAGGAGACCTCCGACGGCTGCACTCGGGGCCTGCGGCCTTGTCCGTGGCCAGGAGTGCTCCCGGGAGGAGGGCGAGCAGAGGGCCCGTGGCTTGTCCTCCGGACAGTCCTTCAGCTGTGGGGCTGCGCGGAGGGGGTGAGCAAAGGCCGCCGAGCTCCTTAAGGACCGCCTGGGGTGCCAGGGGGAAGCCCCTCGCCCGCTTTGCCTGATGTAGGAAAGGACCCTTATGTGTTGGTCACGGAGTTGGTCTTCAGCATTGATTACTGGCTACCGGTGCGAAGGCCCAGCACTCACACGATAGGCGCTTCCCTCTCCAATATCAAAATTGTGCATTTGTTTTTAATGTTTCAACGTTTTTCAGCATTTACATATTAAATGGTTGGATCTTCTTTCTACCCATTTATCCCACCCCCTGCAAAAACAACAACAACAACAACATCAACAAAAAACCCACCTTAATCCTTCAACCTAAATAGTTTATGAGTTTTATTATGGCCTATTGGTACTCTTACTCCTGGGGAAATAAAAACATCCATCTGAGGGCCTAGACACCCTAGTCCGTGTCATCACTGGGCGTAGGAGTGGAAGGAAGCTCACAGGTGTGCAAATTGAAACCTAGACACTTGAGGGGACGCATCATCCTCGGAGTGGTCACAGTGAGCACTAGATGGCAGTGCCTCACAGGACTACGCTGAGCGCTCCCCGGGCTGGTGCATCTATTTGCTCCTGGACTTCATGTCCTACCTTCAAAATGAACCAAAGAGACTTGCAAGGAGGGGTAAAACATGTCAAAAATGTTTTTGTTCTTAATATTGTGCAAATAGATATCTCTAAACACTCTCAAGAAGTTCTGTTGTGACATTTTATATGTATTTTTTATACCTAGAGGCCAATAAAAAAAAATACGGTTACTTTATTTTCATGAATGCCGAATCTGTATATATGCAACTTGTGGGGGTGTTCTGAGTCATTTTCTGAGGGCCCTTTGGGGTTGATTTCTATTCTTGGCTTTCTATGCACATTTGGGAGCTGGACTTGATTGAGGCTGCGGGTAGAAATTCTCATTTTTTTTTCCTGGTTTAAAAACAAAAAATAGAAGGAGGCATTCATGCAGAAACATCCAGAGACACTGAAAGCGAATGGGGAATTCGAGCAGTTTTTATCCTGAAAGTGATAATGAGACTGTGCAGCCTGGAAGGGAAACCAGATAATGTTTTCTTTGTTGTTTTCGTTATAATTGGTGTCTACGGTTTTTCCAGAGAACTAAATATTGAGTGGCACTTCAATAGATATGGAGGAGGATGGTGCCTTACAGGAAAACCTTATTAATCACCATCATCGTCATCATCATCATCCCAGAAGCCGTCATTTATTGAGATATCACTGTGTCAGGCTCTGTTCTAAGGGCTTTACATGTATTGTTTGATTCTCACTCAAACCAGGTGTGTGCAGGAGAGACTGTTATTGTTGGGCGCCTGGGTGGCTCAGTTGGTTAAGCATCTGGCTCAGGGTGGGGTGCTGGGATGGAGCCGCCCCTCTCCCACTGCTCAGCAAGGAGTCAGCTTGTCTCTCTTCCTCTGCCCCTTCTGCATCTCGTGCTCTCCCAAATAAGTCAAATTTTGTAAAACAAAACAAAACAAAACCAAAAAACAAACAAAAAAACCCTGCTATTATTAATTTACAAGTAGGGAAACTGAGGCAAAGAAAGCTTAAGCCTTGTGTCCATGGTCATAGAGGTAGTAAGCAGTAGATTCGAGACTTGATTGTCAAAAAAAGAAAAAGCGAGCCTCGTTTTTCTTATATGTCCCATCTTATTCCTCTTTTAAGGAATAAGCTAGGCTTGGTCCATGTGTTAGCATTTCGCTCATAGGGAGCTCCCTTTCTTCCCAGGACAGTCCTTATTAATTCCGTGTTAAGACCCTACCACTCCTCCTCCAAATCAAACTTCATTTCTAGAATGAGTCTAGAAATAAAAACCTAGGCAATATCAAAGAACAAAAACAAAACAACCTTTGATCCATGGCCTGAAGGAAGAAATCGCGGGACTAATGAAGTTAGGGAAGGCTTCCAGCTGTGGGGGGGCGCATTTGCCCCTCGGAGGACTTCCTGTTGTCCCCAACCAAGCGGGGCTGGCAGAGGTGGGGGGTGCCCTTCTCCACCGACCCCGCCCTGGGCCCCCGCGGTCCTCCCGCCGTCCACGGACCCGACGTGCCTGCCTGTGGGCTGTGCTCAGCCCATCGGGTGCCGGGCTCGGCAGCTGCTCCGCAGGGCCGCTGGGCTCCAGGAAGGGACTTGCCCTGGCCGGGCCTCGGGATCTCCGCTGATCTGGAAAGGCTGTTTTTCCTGATTTGTTCATCTGTTTCTATGAAGTCAAGTAAAGGTAAGTACAATTCATGCCTTTTTACTCTTAAAAACCAACATAATCGGGACGCCTGGGGAGCTCAGTGGTTGAGCATCCATCTGCCTTTGGCCCAGGGCGTGACCCCGGGGTCCCAGGATTGAGTCCCGCATCCGGCTCCTCGAGGGGCAGCTGCTTCTCCCTCTGCCTGTGTCTCTCAGGAATAAATAAATAAAATCTAAAAAAAATAAAAAATAAAAACAACCCAATAACCCCAAAACCAACATAATCAAGATCTGAGGTCTCCGCAGGCGGGTCGGAGAAGGATCACCTCCGTGCAGGCGCGGGGCGGGGGCCCAGGTCTCTTTCCTTGGGCTCCCATCCCGTCTGTTCCTGTCTTCACCAAAGGAGCAGAAAGCATCACCCACTGCATGCTTGCTCTCTCTCCCTCTCTCTCTCCCCGTCTCTCTCTCTCTCTCTCTCTTCCACCGAAACCAAATGTTTCTCTCCCTTGATCCTTGCTAGTTTGGGAGCCGTTCACTGGAGGACACCTCCCGGGCATTTGACTCTTTCCGTTGCTGGTGTGGCTGAGACCCCACCGTCACTAACGTCGAGGATTTGCCTCGAGCAAGGCCTGGGTTCCCGTCCCACCGGCATCTTCCCTCTTTCCTGCTTCCCCATAAGGCGCCCTTTGGTGGCCGGAGCCCGGCTGGCGCCACCTGTGGAAACACTGCCCTCTTGCCTCTCGGCTGTGGGACTCGCTGCATCTCCACCTCGGATTCTCAGGTCTCTGAATCCCCCCAAATCTTTTGGGCTCGTGTTTAATAGACCTGTGTTTGTGTAAATCAATGCCTATAAACCGCTCACTTGGGAACCCGGAGCTGGTGTTTTTTATGACTCAAAGGACAGTAAAAGCAGCCTCCACGTAGGGCAGCCACAAGTTCTGTGATTGAGTTATTAAGTTCTTGTTAGAGCCCTGGTCCTGATGTACTGCACATCCCCTGCAGCCTGTAATTTCTCTAGCAAGAAAGGGGCGAAAAGACAAGCAAGGTCCACCCTGAAATACTCTGGAATCTCAGAGACACGGGCGGTTTGAGAAATAATTCCAGTCTGGGTTTCCTGTGAAGGCAAGAATCAAGAGTGGGGTGGGTTAAATCAGTTCGACCCACACATATCTTTAGCTATATCAGTATCTTTATTAGCAGTCCCTATTTGTTCCTATATTTGTTTCTTAATACATTCCTTCAGAGTAGGGGTTAACAAAAATTGACCCAGGGGCCAAATCTCACCCGTCTGTTTGTCTTTGCAAGGCTGCCAAACTAAGAGTGGTTTCTACATTTTTAAATTGTTGGGGGAAAAAAAGTCAGAGAATAATGTTTTGTGATGTGAAATTACATGAAGTTCAAATTTTAATATCCCTAAATAGGGTTTTATTGGAACACAGTCACTCTTACGGTATGGTTGCTTTTGTGCTATAGTCACAGAGTTGGGTTGGTGCCACAGAGTTATGGCTTGCAGAGCCTAAAATATTTACTATCTGGCCCTCCGCAGAAGAAGTTTGGGGGCTCCTGTTCTAAAAAACATTAACGATGTCTCTTTGCTGATAATTTCTCAGACTGCAAGTCCCCAAAAGGCTTTGCAATTGTTTGATGCTCAGGAGTGCCTTTTCACCATGGTCCCTTCCAAGCTACGTCCTGTGTCATCATATCGTTCTTCAGATTAGGTGATCGTGCCCTTGAATAATTCATTTCAATGAGTATTTTTTCCCTGGATGTTCCCTTCCCACCGGGACAGAAACTCTTCACTCAAGAAACCTGTAAGTCAGGCTTCTCATCCCTGGCTGTACGTTAGCGCTCTAAACAATCCCAGTGACCACCTGGCACCCCTGGCCCATTAAATCAGAATTTCTGCATGGGGTCCCCAGGCATTGATACTTCTTAAAAGCCCCCAAGTGATTCTAATGTGGGTCCAGGTTGACTACCACTGTGAAAATTTAGGAAGGGGGAACTCTCTGCTATTTTGAAATTAGGGTTTTTAGTGCCATAGCCAATTCCATTGGGAATTCAGTTCCTTTCCACACATATTTGTTGAATGCCCACAAAATGCTGATTGCTCTGGAAGCTGCATCTCAAAAAGAAATGCAGCAGCTCTCTGCCCTCAGTAGTTTAGCAAGAGAGAGCATCGACATGGAAGGAGGTGGCCCCCTTGTTCCCAGATAGGCTGCTACCAAAGTCATCGTTTCGGGGAATGAGTTAAATATGCAGAAATGGGTATGTAGATATACGGAAGCCAAGAAGTACTAATAAATAAAGTACTAGCTTTAGGGCCATCTAATAATCATTTTGGAAATGGCTACTCTATATTAGCTAAAATCTGTAGGTGGGAGCCTTCAGTTTTATCATTAGAAGCAGCAGCATCACAATATAGAGCTCGCAGGTCCTCCCCCATCCCAGCTAAGCAACCTTGAGCATGTCCCTTAATTTATTTTAGGTTTGTTTTCCTCTTTTGTGAAGTGGAGCTAATCCTACATCGCAGTGTTGGTGGAAAGGTCAGATAATATACATAGAAGCTCCTTCATGACCGTAGAATTCTGTTCAACAGTTTTATTGGAGCTTACACGGTGGTAGGAAGGACAGAAATCAGCACAGACGCAAACATGAATGATTGTCCCTGCCCGTGCGGGCCGCCCGGAGAAGCTGAGCAGGAGGGGGGATGGCAGAGCTTGGGGGAGGGCTTGAGGGTGTTGTTTCAGACAGGATGGTCGGAAAACACTCCCTGAGGAGACCCCAGCAGCTGTAAGAGGCGGGAGGGGTGAGGCAGGGGGAGGGGGAGGGAAGGGGCAGAGGGAGAGGGAGGGGAGAAAACCAAGCAGGCTCTAGGGCAGCCGCTCAGTCTCACAGCCCCGAGGTCATGGCCCAGCCAAAATCAAGAGTCAGATGCCTGACCGACTGAACCCCCAGGTACCCCTCATTACAGTTGTTTCTTTAAAAAAATGTGTGTTTGGGACACGAGAGAGAGAGAGAGAGAGAGAGAGAGAGAGAGATCATGAGTGGGGGCAGAGGGGCAGAGGGAGAGGAAGAACGAGAAGCAGGCTTCTCACTGAGCAGGGAGCCGGACACGGGCTTGATTCCAGGACGCTGGGATCATGACCTGAGCCAAAGGCAGATGCCCCCCAGGCACCCCACCCCTCATTACAGTTTTGATGAGAAATAATAAACTATTGGATAGGACACTGGGAAGGCCCAAGAGAAGCCAGTGACCGGCTTACCCAGGCCTTTGTCTCCTTATCTCCTTCGACTCTAAAATAGCTGGGGCACTAATTTGGACAGGTGACACCTTGCAATATCTGCGCGTGACTCCTGTCCTAGTAAGAAAATCAGGGATGGGTGACGTAACTCCCCACTTTTCAGAAACCTAATGGTGTCCCTCACGTAGGTGTGTAGTTAGGCCAGTCCTGAACGCAGGCACGTGACTTCATGTGTTCCACGGAGGTGCTAAATGCCTCCAAGCCCACTTGCAATTGCTAAGATGAGGGGCCGCTTAAAACTCTGTCTAGAAAATGGGTCAAGGACACGGAAAGACCTTCACAGAATAATTCATAGAATTGACTAATAAACATATGGGGAAAAAAAGTTTACTGGTGACCAGGGAAAGACAACTTAGACCAAGATAACATTTTTTACCTGTCAGATTGGGAACCGGACTCAGCCATAAAATGATGGCGAGGATAGGAACCGATACGTCCTTTTTTGGAGGTCGATTTGTTGATACCTGCCAAAATTTAGAAGGCATGCACATTGGCCCAGAAATTCCATTTTCAGGGGATCTATTCTCTAGAAAGAATCACACATAGCACATAAAAATGTATGTAGAAAGATATTTATGATAATAGTGAAAAAAATCGTAGGCAATTATTATATCATAGGAACTTGGTGCATATTTGTCAAATGAATGCATGGAATAGTCATAAACGAGGTAGGTCCGCATGAACAGATAGGAAGGGGTTACTACGAGATCAGTAAACCGCATTGGAGAGCAGCGTTGGTGTGTGCAGCCTATACGTACAAACACACACACCAGGTTAGGAAAAGGTCTGAAAAGCTGCTAATCGGATTGCAGAAATCTTTTCTTCATATGCTTCAGAGAGGGAGGTAAGGAGGTCGTGAGGGAAGGTTTCCACTTTTCATTTTACACGTTTCCAAAATTGGCACAAATGCTTTCAATGATCACATACCATTCAGGTATGTTTTTACAGTTAAAAATAATTGAATAGATATATTTTTAAAGCTTTTTAGAAATATGCGTATTTTTACCTGGGAAAGAGCGTCACATTCCTGATTCGCTAACTAGCACTTCATTTCGTAACTGTTGTGACTAATTGAGTGTGGAAGGCACCTACTAAGTGCCGGGCACTTCACCTACACTGTTTCGCTTAATCTTGCTGGATGGGGAAATGAAAGCTTCTAGGAGTTAGGTAATTTGCTAAAATATCACTCACCTGCATGTTGTTAGGCTCCTCTTGTTGGCGACCAGTGGTCACAGAGGAGGACAGGGTCCCGAGGACACAGCCTACCAGGTAGAAATGAGGACTCTGAGGTCATCTCAGGGCACCCTCAGTGACCCAAGAGCAATATTGGAGACGGGGACATAAGGGATAAACTCTGCCTTTCTCATACTTAGCCTGGGGTCAATCTATGTACAACAAACAAAGATGTTGCTCTAGAAAATTTCGAACCCTATTTGGACGCTACGAGGCCAGACACAGGCCCCCCAAGAAATGGGCTCGGATCTCACCGAGTGGCATATCAGCCACTGAGCCACGGTAACCAGGGAAAGCCGTGTGAAACCAGATGGAGCTGTGGGAGAACTGGGCCTCATTTGCTGTCTTCTAGAAAATTGACCATTCTATTCCTCAAGGCATAGGATTCTGGGAAACATTTGTAGAACCAAGTGCCAAGACTCCACTGGTCACCCCAAGACATGGGCACACTTCCTCCGTTCAGCTGACTTTCAGACAACCCGACCCTTGTAGCCACCATGACCCTCTTTGGCTCTGGTTGTTAGCACAGCTGAAGCTCAGGTATTGCCTCTGTTAGGCCTTAGAGGTAGCGGGACTACCTCTTAGTGGACTCGGGATATTCTCTTCCCAGATTTTCTAATTTTGCTTATCTATTGCCATGTCTTTTGCCCACAGAGCCAAAGTCCCGACGATGTCCCGTTGGGCTCCCTGTGGCCTGGCTCCCGACCAACCCAACCTGCCACCTCCCAGCTCACTGTTTTCCCCAACACGCTTCCCACCAGCACACCCCGAGCTCAGAGCTGCTTGGGGCCTTTGTCCCCTCTCTGCTCGCTTCTATGCTTGTCCTGCAAGCTCTTCACGGGTCCCGTTCCCTTCAGGTCTCAGCGGAAGGCCTTGGGGAGGCTCTGGGTGACCTTTCCCCACTCAGTGTCAGGCCCCCCCACCCCGGGTCACCAGGTCCATTTCCTTCCGAGCATTTAGCGTGCTGTGTATCGATCTTGTTTACTTACTGACCGTCTCTCACCGCTGAGAGGATGAGAGCTCAGGACCTGGTCTGCCTCAGTCACCCCTGTATTCCTAGAGCCTCAGGAGTGGCAGAGAGTGGGCAGCCGATAAATATTTGTTGAATGTTTAGGAGTGAATTTGTCTTAGGCTGCTTCAGACCCTTCCTGGTTCTACAAGAACTTATTATATTCAGATCAATACAAATATCAAACACGACTGTGAAACTGGGGAACATTTCTCCCCTATTTGCTCGTAGAGCCCACGCCCAGAATTCTAGCTTATTGTACTAAGCACTGGGATTACTGTAATTCCTGTAGACGTGTCTCTGGCTACGTAGAAACTGCTTTATGTAATCCTTACACACCGACTAGCAAATCTTATTCCTTGTCTCCCTTCCATGGACCCACGGAATGTTTACTGAGGGGTCAAATGCTCCCCGTTGGCCTTCGGACCGTTCTAATGTCTCCCTTCTCTGTAATGTTAGGCGTCACACAACTGGTTCACCCCTGCGTGAGTGCTGCTTCCCGTCGGCTGCCCTTTCACATGAGCTGATCTTGTCTCAAGGAGACGTCTGGCAGGGAGGGCGAGCTTATTTTCTTGTAGGGCTCTTCTCTCGCTCTCTGGGACCCCGTGCAGTGTAGATGCTAAATATGCACTTGATGATTGAATGACTGATGGGCAGGTCATGTACCAATCAACAGGGTAGCGGGTTTATTTCCTATTTCATCGAAGCTGTGCCGTGACAACATATCATTTAGCCACAGGCCTGAGGCTAGATGAAGCCACAGAGCACATTCGTCAGTCCCGGGAACTCTGGAGGAGGTCGGGTGAACAAGATGGTCTCTGCCTGCAAGAAGCTTGTGGTCTCACTTGGGAAATGGGAAATAGAACACATAAACTAACTTAAAAGTTAACTATATATGTCCATATATACACAGAGACATACACACACATATAGTCATACATATAATTATGTTTTAAGAAAATACATAGTAAGGTAATGGAATTTTAGCATTAGGTAACATAATAAAGATCTAGACTCCATATTAGCAACCTTTTTCTGTAAAAGGCCAGACAGAAAATATGCTGGGCTTTGCAGGCCACGTGGTCTCTGTCGCAACTGCCCAACTCTGCAGTCACCAGCAGCCAGCAAGCAGGCTGTGACCATAGGCTGTAGCCTGCCGACCCCTATCCACAGGATGGCAGTAAGGGTTTTTGGGCAAGAAGAACACTGGGCTCCTGCGGGCCCGGAAGGCAGCGCTGAGGTAGTCGGTGGTAGTTGACCTGGTCTTTAAGGCGTCATTAGGTCTGGAAAGCAGACGAGAGGAAATGCGATGGTCGAGGTCAGATGACTGTCATAGGAAGGAAGCAAAGCTGGGTATCTGGGGAAGATGGTGAGAAGGTATTTGGCAGGAGAGGAATTGGCACTCAGGAATAAAGGAAGGGAGAGGAGACAGGAAAGGTGGTGGGACTTTTGGGCTGATCCTGTAGGCTACAGCTTCTGGAACCTTCTACCCAAACAGCAGAAGGGAGCACTAACCTGAAATAAGGCTGTTCCTCCGAACTCGATCTTTAAAACTCAAGTGGTTTACAGTTCTACTCTATCATGTGTGTTTTAGTGAAAACAAAAAATGTCACAAACAACTTCCCATCCCGTGAAACGACTGCTCTAGGACACGGTGCTCTAATCATCCGGCAGTTTTGAGGACTTTACCTCACTCCTGGAGGTCCCGTTATTTTACTCAGAGAAGGGTGGTTGTAGGCCCAGAGAAGGATTTGGAGAAGGACTGGGGCTGGGGAAGGAGGGCCCTTTATAAAGGTCAGTATAGTGGGCGCAGCTGAGTGGGCTACATGCGGAGGGACCCCTGGGGACGATGAGAAAGCTGTTTTCATAGACAACTTTGACATAGCGGTGACATGGACAGGCGAGGGCTTATGGGGGTCTGCGGGGGGAGCGGGAGGCCGAAGACCACAAACACAGCAAGAGGCGGGGATGCCACAGAGCTTGAAGACAAGCAGCTGGCCGAGTAGATATGTATATCTGATAATTTCAAACTTCAAGACAGAAGACGAATCATTATTTTATGCTCTCGGTTTAGAGATAGCCTCTTACTGGTTCTGGGACGCTTGCGTCATAACATCTTACCATATCTGGAGTCAGAATACATCAAACAGCGACGATACAACCCAGTTTAACTGTCTGGTTTTGTTCTTTCTTAGGGGTACATAAAATTATGTGATGTTGTACTGTGTTGACTATGTGAAGATTTTTTCTTTAGACAATGTCCTACTCGCTTATGGCTATTGCCTTACAGTCCGTGTCAGCTCCACTGTTTTCTGAGCAAAATATTGGATGGTTTGCAATACTCTAAAATTTTGGAAGCTGAAAAATAAAAAATAAAAATAGAATTTGGGAAGCTGTCCTTCCATTGGGAGGTGAGTGAGCGATCTTGCCTCCATATCCTGGCCTCAGCCAGGGACGGGAGACCTGGGCTGACCAGCGTTGGGGCAGGGGCCCCCGGGGGTAAAATGCAGGCGCCTTCCCCTTGGTTACCACTCGCCCGGCGGCACCCACTTCTAGACCTCCACGTATCTTTTGCTTTCTTTGGAGTCAGCTCTGCCTTTCCTTCTCTCTTTCCCTACTAGATAAAGAGTCCATGAACTCATACATACATAAATAAGAGTCAGATAAAATTACTTACGGTCTTCCCCCTAGAGGCTTTTGCATTTTCAATTATGAGCTCATCCCTTTAGTCAAGTTGTTAAATATCAGGAATTTGAAATTGCACTTAAAAATGCACCATGGGCACCTGAGTGCCTCAGTTGGTTAAGCGTCTGACTCAATTTCGGCTCAGGTCATGATCTCAGGCTCCTGAGATCAAGCCCCACGTTGGGCTCCAACAGGGCTGGGCTGGGTGAGGAGCCTACCTAAGATTCTCTCTCTCCCTCTGCCCATCTTCACCACATGTGTGCACACGTGTTCTCTCTCTCTTGCTCTCCAAAGAAAAAAAAGCACTACAAAATGTCATCTACGCATGAAATAATAGTAATAATAGTTTATAGGGTGATTGTCAATGAGTTGATTCTTTTTTAAATGTCCGGCACAGAGTGCACACTCACTGAATGGTGGCTTACCACTCCCGCTGCTTAGCAAACCCCCGTGAGCCATCAGAGGCTGTTATCTCTGCAATGGTGCAGAAGCAGTGAGTTCTCCTTCCCGGCTGGCGTGAGCCCAGGGCAGCCTGATGGAGGCACTCAGCTTCAATAGCTACAAATTTCAGTATATTTCTAGTGAGTATTTTTTAATTTGCAAAATGCATGCATTTCCCCACCATGGTTAGTTAGGTTTAGCCAGTAGTAGGTCTCACTGAGCAACGGCAAATTTCAAGGGCAATGGCCTAATTCAAACGTCTTAGCAAATGGTAGGGGACCTATGTGTGGGAATTTGGAGGAGGCCTGCTACCGTCCTATTCTTCCTTCCTGGAATGCCGCCCTTCCCCCATTTTCAATATTCTTAATACAGTGAATTTCTTAAGGCACCTCTGAGATGTCCTTCACAGGACACAGTTTCCAGGAGATTCCAGGCTGCCAGTCGGGTTCTGAGCGGTGGAGTGAGGTTGCTTGGACCCCGCTGGGCTTGGGGTTGATTAATGACGTTGTGAGAAGCAGGGAAACAGATGGGTGGCAGCTCCTGCTCCCAGCTGTCACAGCTGGGCCTCTTCACTCTCCCAGCCCCATCACGTTCCCGGGGAGCCTGTAGAGCACCTCCTTTCTATGGAATTTTTGTAAATTATTTGCTCAGATGCCAAGATGCCCTGGAAGCAGCTGACTCTGAGAGTTTGGCCAGATGCGTGTGTTACCTTAGTCGCTCCTCCCGGCTTCCCCGGGAGTGAAGGGGGTACACGTGCTCTAGCGTAGGGCACACGGGGAAAGCTAGCCGTGTGCAAAAGCCAGGTGCGTGCTTAGTAGGGGACAGTGGGACATTATGTCTCTTCCTGAGATGTTTAATAAAGGTGACAGGCAGGGGAGCCCCACGCAGAGAGTGAACCGCCAGGCGTGACTCGGCCTCTGAGCTAATCCATCCACTGCAGCAGTGGGGCATTATTCCCACAGGTAGCGGGGTAGTAATAATCGGGTGACCCATTACATGGCAACAGGCCCTCAAGTCACCCTCAACACAGGGATTCAGGGGCACGCTTTCATTTTCAATAGTCTCAAAAGGGTCACCGCTCACCTCCCGAAGATTCCCTGGCTGAGGAGATGTCCAGGGCAAGCCGCGTGAGCAGTGGGGCCGCTTGCACCTGACGCGCGGGGCGTGGGCTCCAGGACACGTGGGCTCCTGCCACGGCGGCTGCGGACTCAGATCTGCATCTGCGAGAGGGCAACACTGAGACTGACAGAGGTTGACGGACGAGAGCACTGTAGTCAGATCGGACCCAGGCCTGCAGAGTCCTCGCGCCGTTTCCTGTCCACCACATCCTAGCAATACGATTTCTGTTTAAAAAAAAAATTAAAATTAAAAAAAAATTTTTTTAAAAATGGGGGGGAACCACATGACAACCTGTAAGGTGTCCTCCGGCTCCCGGGCTCTTGTAAGTCTCTGATCTGAAATGGGAAAGCTGGCTTCTCAGACTCGGCGACTGTCTGGGCCAGCCTGGTTTCCAAGGCCACAGCCCGTGACGCGGACTCGTTCACTCTGAAGAAGGAAGTCGTCCCCCTGACGCCCGAAGCAGGAGAAGACGCAGCGATACTGGTTATCATGGTTCCCAAACAGGTCTTAATGAGGCGTCTCCAAGTCAGTGATGGGAACCGCACAACGGACATTGAAGGGCGTTGGAATTCTTGACCCCTTTTTAGAGCAGTTTCAGGGATACAAGCAAAACTAAGAAATCCAAACATTTTCAAAGAAACTCTTGTCAGTTGAGTTTCATGCTATTACCATAGGCCGTTACTAGAGGCACCTCAAGCCTCCACAGCCCTCCTGAGGCTCCTCGACACAAAACCAGCGGGCGATTTCTCTGCCGGACATCGGAAGACCCATGGACCAACTCTCTCGTTAAAGCAGGATTACAGAACTGTGTTTTCCAGCGGAGGAAGGTAATTTTTAAATACACATTTTCAACTGCTACATATGGAATCAAAACTTTCTCTACATTTAGATATAAAATGCAGATCCCTGAAAGCAACCTGACTGAAGAGCTTTTTGTCTTAAACTTCCACTATTTATTTATTTTGCCATTATCTGGGATGTCAGCAGTGTCTTGTAAATGCCTCATGTCATTACGCAAAAGCAAACACAGTCATGTTACATTAATGACTGGGCTGAGATCATATAACTGACTGGCTATAATTCTATGCCCCCTTGCTATAAAAAACATGACCCTAAATCCTAACCAGCTTTGGAATAAGAGGCCTCACAATTACCATATAGTAACAGAGTTCATGTTATATACAATTTTGATTGTTTCAATGCTCTTCGTCTATTCATTTTCATCTTACCTACTATTTATACGCGGTAGTAAAAAGTCAAGCGGAAAATCCACGCCGGTATTTTAGGTACGACATTCATCTACCCAACATGTTTGGCAGGATAAAACTAAATAGAGTGGAGCCCTCTTTCATAATCCCGGTGTTTGAAGTTAGAACGGTGTAATTGTAATCACAGACCTTTTCCATATGTATTCACGTTTCCCACAAGAGGCCTGGGTAATGATCTACATCTGAATATATGATCAGTCATCCCTGATACCACCTGATTTTGAGCTAAACGTGTCTCGATCGGATAGTAGGTACGCAACAAGTGCTAAGGATCTGAAGCAGAAAAAAAGCCTTTCTGTTTGGGCCGTTGCTTATCTAGTGGTTTCAGTAGAGGTTTTTTTTTGTTTGTTTGTTTTTTAGTTAAAGCAGCGATCCAGTGATCCATGCACAGTGTGTGAGGCTAACAGTGCTAGTAAAAGGGGGTCAGTGTGATCCTGTCTTCCTCGCAGACACCACCCATCGCAGGAGGGCTGCCTGCACTCTTGTCCTTCCTGTGAGTCCCGCAGGGTTATTTTTTGGAGGCTGGGCAGAGAAAGCTCCCACCGTTGTGTCATTTCCTTCAGTGCCAGCAGCTTTGATTCTTAACAAGTGTTTAGAGGAAAGTGTTGGTGCTTATTAATCTGTTTCTTGTCTTACAAACGTGTGGATGCGTGATTGGTGGCAAAACTACCCATCTGACAGCTCTCCACGTAGTCTACACGCAGGACGGGATTGTTACACTGAGCAGATCTGTTCGGAGTTGTTATTCTTTGTAATTACCTTCATTAAGTGAAAGCATGTGTCAATCAACTTTGAACTTTAAACATACCAGTAACTTGCAAGAAAAAAAATGCATTTCTATTTCCTATAGGCACATGTGTGCTCGAAGATGAGTACGTAGGTAGGTAGGGATATACGCCGCATGCCACACGTAGTCCTGTAATTTTCTGGATGCCTAATTACCCCCTGGTTGGCACCGGCTCACTCTAAATATAAACAAAGCGTACCACACCTCCAGAGAATTGTTGACAAAGTTTACTAGATGGCTAACTCAAGACTCGTGTGAACAGATAGCTTTTATTTTATTTACTTATTTATTTTTTAACAGATAGCTTTTAAATAAGGATCATTCCTCCCTGAGTTTCTGCAAGAAGCCTGCGCGTTCCCCTTAATTTGAACGAGGCGGCTCCCTAGGGACACAAATCTGAAAACGCATTTGCTCTGTTGCTCCCCCAGGTGTACGTGGACCTGGGGGTCACGGTGCTCCTGATTTGATCAGACTCACCTGGGTCAGAAATCTGCGGAAGCACAGAAGGTTCCACAAGGGGATCCTGGGCTGTAAAGGGCTGCTCTGGAGCGCTGCTCACTGGCCTTCACCGCCTGTCACTCTCTGCTCTGTGACCCCAGCCGCCCTCCCAGCGGCCCACGTTTCTGGAAACCCCGGGATGGGAACAGCACCGTAAAGGACTGAAGGGTAAGATGCCCTGAGGGAGGGAGGGGCGCCGGGCACCTGCCGCCTGGGGTCCCGGTGGCCCCAGCAGCTGTGCTCTGTGAGCAGCCCCTTCCCTCCAGCCGGGGGTGTTGGCGGATGGAGAGGGAGCAGAAGGGGTGGGCTTGGTCCCTGTGGGGCTGGGATGCCTGGGGGTTGGGGGGGCGCTGGGATGCCTGGGGGCTCTGGGGGTGTGGGCTGGGATGCCTGGGGGCTGGGGGGGTTGGCTGGGATGCCTGGGGGCTCCGGGGGGTGTGTGCTGGGATGCCGGGGGGCTCTGGGGAGGGGGGGCTGGGATGCTTGGGGCTCTGGGGGGGCATGCTGGGATGCTGGGGGCTCTGGGGGCAGGGGTGGGCTGGAATGCCAGGGGGCTCTGGGGATGGGGGCTGGGATGCCTGGGGCTGGGGGGGGTGGGCTGGGATGCTGGGGGGCATGGCCTGGGATGCCGGGGGGTTTGGGGGGGTGCTGGGATGCCGGGGGGCTGGGGGTGATGCTGGGGGAGGTGCTGGGATGCCTGGGGGCTCGGGTGGGGGTGGGCTGGGATGCAGGGGAGCGGGGGGGGGGGGGGGCGGTGGGCTGGGGGGCCTGCGGGGTCGGCCTCCCAGCTCTCGTGGAAAAGCCGGCGCCCTCGCCCTCGTGTACTTGGGCGCGAGGCGGCGGACAGGACAGGGGCGGGACTGGGAGCGGACGGTGGTGGCGGGGATGGAGGGCGCCTGGGCCGGGAGCGCAGGGCGGGCGCAGTGGGTACCCCCCCCTCCCCCGGCCCCCGGTGCAGCAGACGGGCCTCTCGGGCTAGAATATTCTACGGAGAATAGGGACACTCCCTGGGGGTCTACACGGCGGTTTAGACACATGGTCGTGAGCGCGGGGGGCTGCGTGGAGCGTCTCTCTGCGGCCCAGGCTGTGACCCGGGTCCCGGATCGAGCCCCCATCGGGCTCCTGCGTGGGGCCTGCGCCTCCCTCGGCCTGGGGCTCGGCCTCTCTCTCTGTGTCTCAGAATAAATAAATAGGAATCCCTATTTATGGGTGGCTCAGAGGTTTAGCGCCTGCCTTTGGCCCAGGGCGTGACCCTGGAGACCTGGGATGAGTCCCACGTCGGGCTCCCAGCATGGAGCCTGCTTCTCCCTCTGCCTATGTCTCTGCCTCTGTGTCTCTCATGAATGAATAAATCTTAAAAAAAAAAAAAAAGGAATAAATAAAATCCTTAAATACAAAATAAAAGCATGGTCGTCTTAGCACTCACAGCTTGCCCCTGTCGAAGTACACTATTTTTATTTCTAACCGTTTTATTGAGATGATGCACACGGCATAGAGTCGGCCCACTTAGACACACGTCCCTGTTCCTACAGCGGATCCGCAGAGCTGTGCAGCCGTCACCACGGAACCAGGATGTTTTCATCGCCCCAAAAGGGCCGACCGGGGAGCGCCCGCCCCCCGGCCTGGCCATCACCAGCTTCTCTCCGCCTCTGTGGATGCACGTCTTCTGCATATTTCACGTGAGTAGAATCAGACAATACGTGGCATCTTGTTCCTGGCTTCTCTCACTTAGTGTTGTCTATTCACCCAAATTGTGCATGTGTCGGTACCCCCTTCCTTTCAGGGAAGAACGGCATCCCACGGAATGCTTAGACCACATTTTATTTATCCATTCACCTGCTGAGGGACATTGAATTGTTTCCACTTTTTTGGCTCTTATGAATATTGCTGCTATGTATATTGGTATACATGTTTCTGTGCAGGTACACTTTTATTTCTCATATATGTGTGTGTGTTTGTATAGATACAAAGATCAATCTATCAATCTAAATCTATCATCTATCTATCATCAATCTATCTATGAGTGGAATTGCTGGGCCATATGATAACTCCCATGTTTAACCTTCTAAAGAACTGCCAGACTTGCTTTCAAAGCAGCAAAGCACATCTTCAGCAGCAAAGCAAGACTTTTATATATGCTCTGGCCTCTTGAGAAGCTTTACTTTCTATCCAGACCTCCTCTTCAGGTCAGAGGTCTGCAGCCGCAAGCCTCCAGGGTAGCTGGCCTTGTCTGCGATGTCACAGCAGGTGTCCCGGAGGCCTGCTGGGAGAGAGTGGAAAGACAACCAGGATGAGAAGAAGAGAAGGAGCAGGAGGAAAAGGAAGGAAGGAGGGAAGGCACAGGGGAGGCAGGATTCCCAGAGGTTTGGGCTGTCTGCCCACTCCTAGGCCTAAAGTTGATTAATGTATTTGTATCCTAAGCTTTGCGAGCAGTTTTTGCAAGTGCTCGGGAGGGGAGGGTGCGTGTCAACCTCATGAAGGAGGCTGAACGTTGTGTCATCGGTAGCCTGTCCACAGGATTGCTCATGTCCTGTGGTGAAGGGCAGATAGGAAAGTGACTCACTTCACCTAGGGCAGTGCTTCTGACGCACATGACAATCACCTGGGAGCTTTTAAAAACCGATGGCTGCCTGGGCCTCATGCCGGAGATTCTGATGGCATCTGCCTGGGGTGGGGCCTGGGCGAGAGTATATTTTAAAAGCTCCTCGAGCACCTGCTATATGCAGCCAGGGTTGAGAAGCACCGATGCTGACAGTTTTTGTATTTCAACAAACATTTTAAGAACAGACAACTACCACAACGATCTTTAAATGCATCGTAGAACTTTCTCGGAAGCACACAAAAGCCCCAATTATTGCTACTTTTAGAGGATGCTAGTGAATGGGGGATTTTGGCTCTGATATTAATTGGCTTCCTTGATCTCCCTCGGCCAGAAGTCATTCTCTTTTGGAGCCATGGAGCACATCTGTTGGGACACGTGAAAATCTCGAGGTGGAAGAAAAGATTGTCAGGTGGAGCTGATCTAGGTAAGTCTAAAATCAATGTGGCCTCTCAGAGACCCTTGAGCCTAGAATGGGTTTCCTCATCTCCAATGTGGGAGTTATTCCAGGGAGCGATTCTCCTCAGCCAGCCATGTGCTCATTCATTGTGTATTTACGGGGCCCTTCCAGAATGCCTTCGAATAATCCAGGGCACTGTTGGTGGGTGAACAGCCTGGTTCTCTCTGCTCTGACTTCTGTCTCTGGGAGTCTCAGTGCCCTTCGCATGGCCACCCACCCTAGTCCGGGCCACCATCTTCTCTAGCCTCCACCTCTGCAGACCTTGCTTCTCTCTTAGCTGCCTATGACCTATCCTTCTCAGAGCTGGAGGGATCGTTAAAACAAAAAACAAGGTCAGATATCCTCATTCCCTTGCTCAAAGCTTTCAAATGGCTTCTCATCATACTCAGGATAAAATTCAAGTGCCCCTCTCTTACAAGATCTCACCTGCTCCCACTTCTCCATTCTCCTCTCTCCTCCTTTCTAGCACGTTTGACCTTCATGCTCATGTCTTCCTCGGGGTCTTTGCGCTTGTCCATTCCTCTGCTTGGAATGTCCTTCCTGCCCGCTCATTAGTTGTGGCTTTTCTCTGCCCCGTCCCCAGTGAGCTGACAAGCTTCTCTATTGCAAGGACCCTATGTGAGTCATCTGGGTGTCCCTCACGGCATCTGGGAAGGTCAACTGCATTTAGGAGGTACTCGGTAAGACACTCGAGGATGTGAGTGGACAAAAACGTAAAGAAAGCGACATGCTGCAAAAACCCCTGCCCAAAGTTCTCTGAACAGGTAACTCAAAAGAGCCAGCTCAGCATATTAAAGTCCGATGTGGTTCTCTTGCAGCTCCCGAGAGCTGCAAAGATTTTACGCTTGTGCAAGCAGATCCTCTAAAAGAAGTAATTTTCTCTTTAGGAGAGTAGCAGTACACAGGCTCAGCAGTAAATTCACAGCATTTTACAAGAGGATGAAAAGTGAAAATCATATGAAAAGTAGTAATCGTACACTAGCAGCAACTATCGCTGCACGTTAATGGTATGATGCCATAATTTGACCATAATTTCTCTTTCTTTGTTTCTGGCTCTCTCAACTATGAAAAATGTAGTAGTCTACACAGCACGAAATAAACCAGTGGGAGAATAGACAAATACACTTTGACATAACAGTCTTTGGGGAAAAAAAAAGTCTTTGTTTCCCATATTTCTTAGACCATTTCAGGAATAGTAGGCGTTGTATCTGTATAGGTAATGCAGACAATAGTGTGGACTTTAAAGACATGGTCCGTGAGGGCTGGAGTCCACGGGTTGCCAACATCCAATGAAGGTGGAGACTGGTGGGAAAGGTAGGCACCGTTTCTATCTGTTTTTTCTATCTTTGCTTCTTAATGGGTTTTCTAAAAATGCTTTCACCCTATAGGCACTCATTATGTTTACTATTTTGGAGCTGCTCCTCATCACTCAAAAATTGTCTAGGATTGGCCTCAGTGTACACATCCAAAAGCAATACATGTGAATTCTAGTGAAATAAAGAAAAACCAGACATGCATAGCTACCACTTACAGAAAATTCTTAATAATAATAATATATTCCTATGTGGGAATACTTGAATATTTTAAGCTCCCCCCCCCCCATGTTTTTAAAAACAACATATCATCATAGAACTTTTGGAAAATGCAGAAAACTGTAAAAGAAGGAGAGGGATAAACAGCCCATAACATAGAAAGACTTTTGGACAGTGGGTATTTTATGATGATACACATAGAAATCAAAAGTATTAGGCTTACTGGTTGAAAAGCTCCAAATAAGAGAAAAAATGCAAAAGTATTCCCCTAGGGCTGAAATGAACAGCACATGTAGCGTCTCGGCATCGGCAGTGCCTTCTAGTTTCTGGAAATGCCGTGGTAACTCCTGACCTAAAGGATGACCGTGGAGTGGCTTAGAATCACCACAAGAGATGGGAAGTGGGGTGAAGGCTAGAAATGTGTGTGTGTGTGTGTGTGTGTGTGTGTGTGTGTGTGTGTATGTGTGTTTGTGGAGGGAATGGGGAAGCAAAGGGGGTTTTTAGGCTATGCATTTAGGGTGGGGAAGGCCAAGGGGAGAAAGAAAAGGGAGCGAACCAGCAGATAGAGCCTCCAGAAGTGGCTCAGTACAGGGCCCTGAGCTGTTGGGCGGCTCTGGTTTGCAGGTTGCCCTCTGGTGGGGGCGGGGGGGGGGGTGGGCAGCTTTGCAGGCACTGAGATCCTAGATCTGGCCTGGGGTCCTTCTTGGGCAGGGTCACCTTCTCTGAGGCCTGGCGGGACACGATTTGGCTGTAAGTCGGCTCCTTTGTACCAACTAGGATGCCATCTCTCCAAGTAGACCAAGAACACAGGAAAGTGGGCTCTGGAGTGTGGAGGTGGACCCTCATCCCAGATTTGTTTTTTTAAAGATTGCATTTATTCATGTATGTATGTATTGAGAGAGAGAGAGAGAGAGAGTACGTGCCTCGTGAGAGGAGGGATGGACAGAGGGAGAAGGAGAGAGAGAACCTCAAGCAGACTCCATCCTGAGCACAGAGGCCGACATGGGGCTCCGTCCCATGACCCTGAGGTCACGACCTGAGCTGAAACCAGAAGTCGGATGCTCAACCGACTAAGCCACCCAAGTGCCCCCATCCCTGTTGTTTTCGGTGAGAAGTGGCTCCAGCTCTCAAGATGCTTTAGGAGAATGTAGACTCGTAGAAAGAACATGCTCCTGGGAGCTCATCATGCACCCGGCTCGCCGCCCAGCTGTACTACTGGCCACCCTTAAGCCCATTATTCTGTTTAGCCTGGATTTGTTTTTTTAAGTGAAATCAATGCCTGTCCTGCCTACCCTTCAGGAGTATCATGATGAGAATAAAATGAGGTGAAAAGAATGAAAGAATATTCCTACTATGCATAGTAATACCCTGTGGCTGATTCCCATGCACCCTTCCAAGCCGTTAGCTCAGCTCCCTCCAGGAGGCCTCGCTGGACCCCTAGCCCAGGTCAGGTGCCCCTACTTCCATAGCAGCTGATCTCTGGCAGATTGAATGGTGGTCAGTTCACTTCTCTGCCTCAGCCAGTGACCAAGGCTTGCTGGTGGGCCCTGTGTCCTTACCCCAGCGCCTAGCACTGCTGGGGGCTCCATAAATCTTCGTGGGCTGAATGAGTTGCCATTGAGTCATTGTGGAATATAATGCAATAGTTACTGGATTGCCTTTTGTAGAACACACCCAGAAATGGAGACTCCAGCTGCTTGAGACACGACTGCACCCTGGACTTGCTAACTCCCACCGTAAAGCTGCCACATGAGGTATTCACGGGGTGGGGACTTTGGGCCGCAGAAAGGAAATCTGTTAAAACCTCATAACTGCCACTTCCACCCAGGCCAACCAACTCCTTGAGGCCGGAGGTGACAAAAAGAAGACTGAGTGAAGCAGGAGACACACAGAGCCCTGGATTCTGATCCAGCCTTGTCACTGGCCAGCTTTGTGGCGCTGGGCATGGGTCACTGCTCTGGAACTTGGCTTACCTGTTTGCAAAATGAGTTGGTAACACTCTTTGATTTACGTCATCCTGAAAAACAAAAACGTGTGAACCCAGCAATACAGGCTTAGGCAGCCACCCAAAGAGCTGGGTTTTGTTTGCTGGCTAAGATTAGGCAGCAAATAAACTTTTTGTCCCCATGTCTGGCAAGGATGGAAACATGTAAGGCAAAGACGTGGATTGGAAGAACTTGTGATGTGCGTGTGGCTAAGTCCGCGTGTTGGTGTGCGGAGGGCTGGGCCAAGGAGAAGAGGCAGGCTACTAGTTCACGGAGCTGGTTAAGCATCTGTGCCATACTGATAATAGAGCGCCCCAGAGGGGTAGGGGGGTGGGTGTGTGTGGCAGGGAGAGCTGAGTGGAGGGCTCGTAGGGGAAAAGCCATTCATCTTATCATAGGTACGTTTTCATTTGCTATTTTTGGCAAATTTCTTAGGGTGTGATATATTTTTCATTACAACATATTCGTAGCATGACCACTGCCACCATCTCTGGCTGTGTCACCACTGTGCCTCACTCGAGGACATTCTCTATTAAAATTGTAAAGTCCTCTCTAAGCACGTTGTGTTATTTGGTTGCTAAGCTCTTGGCCTTATTTCATTTAAATGAAATAATAAGGGAGTACCTGATATGTTTATTACCCTAATATTATATGTATACTTCGTGCATATGAAAAACATACAACACAAAATACGTCCGACCTTACAGGATAGTGTTAATGACTGCATTCTCAAATTAGTAGTGTGCTTGCTGAATTATATGCGGCATATTTTCCAAATTATTTTTTTATATTTCCAATATTTCCAATATAGTTCCAATTATATTTCCAATAATTTTCCAAATTATTTAAGATTTGGAAGGATGAAAAAAGTAGTGTGTATTTTCTTTGATATTTTTCACTAAAAGAAATTTTTGTTCATATGCAGTTATTGCCAGATGAACTTGTTGGCTGTTCTTGGTAACGTTCTTATCCCCCCCAACCCCTCTTCATCACTGTGTATTTATTTAATAGCTAAAAGTATGGTCCGCGATTGAATGGAGGATGTTTCAGATCACGGCACTGGTTATCTCATGATCGAAAGGATGGTTGGCTTTCCTACTGTGCAAAAAAAATCAGTGCGTATTTGGAGATTAGAGTGATCCATCATGCATAGAAACTCTTCATTATTACTCTCCAAACTTTTTTTTTTTTAAATGATGTTCCAGATCAAGAAAGGTGTTGTAGACTAAGAATTTCATTGGAGTATAAAAGAAAGAAAATAAGTCTATTCTCTTACAACAGTGTCTAAGATTTATATAGAAATAAGCTTTTTCCTTTGTTTGAAGAGAACAATAGCACAACCCTCTGTTGAGGATGATTTATCTCTTGCTAAACCACCCTAACTGTTTATGACAGCAAAAAGACAGGTATCATTAACCTTAGGTGTTGACAATTTAGAATTCATGAGAATGAGTTGGAAACACGATAGACGGGTCCCACCCCTGAGTTTGTGGAGAGCAGATGGGTCCCGTGAACCATTGCCATCGATTTCTTCTGTTATCAGAAAACAGTTCCCCTTGAATTTTCATAGAGGGGGTTTGGTTTTTAATGTCCCTTTTCTCTGAAGTTGAAGTAAAAATTGTATTTCAGGAAAAATGGATCTATATTCCAATCAAAGTTTTTTTTCTTTTCAAGGCCCTAGAATCAAGTTTATTTGTAAATCCATAATTTACTGAACCATTTTACCTTCCTTGTAAGTGATTCATGTATAAATTAGTGATGAATTCCTGATTAATTTATTTTTGCTGCTGTTCTTGGATTTTAAAAGCTTGCATTCCTCAGGATCACCCTCTTCATAAATACCTTCAATAAATTTCCACACAGAACGACGGCTCACGTTCTTTTCTCCTTTACAGGATGATATAATCGGGTATTCTAAAGCAAATAAGAATTCGGTGACCCCAAAAATGTACCAGATTAAAACCGACCAATAAAAAATGAAGTGCTGCTGGAGAACACAGTCCGTAGCTACTCTTGGCCTTAGATACACATAATGACAACGTGAATTTGGGGTAAGATCTGGCCTTAGTGTGGCATGCATTAATTCACATTTTAGAATCCTTTACGTATGTTTATCTTCATATGACCATATTGCTGTGCTACATTAGATCTGCTTAAAATCTACTGCGAGTATTGATTTTTTTTTTTCTTCAGAAAAATCAACAGAGAGATGGTCTCTCTCCTCTTATAAAGCCCATTAGAGAAAACCAGAACTGCGTTGACATGAAGGAGAATGCTTCCTAATGTACATGACATATTGCCATGGTTCAGAGGACTCAACTCTCGTTCAAATCTAATTAACCGATTTTGTCAAGCTTGGGCTCTACTTTCTGCACGGTGATCACACCTCTATCAACATAAACTCCCCTATTTAGTAACCAGAAGTGGCTAAAGAGGACTGCTGAAAATAGAACTCTCTTAATGTGAGTTTACCCAAGTGGTAACATGACATCCAATAATTACATGAACTGTTTGAATTTCATTGGGGCAGCTTTTTTTTTTTTCTTGTTTAAAGATAATTTCCAATTACTAGGAGACTGGAATTTAAGGATGTGTGATTTAGCTGAAATGTTTTAGTAAAACTTGGCAGATAAATCACATACCCTGAATTCCCTTAATAGCTGTTATGATTTTGACATCTTCTTATTTTAAAGAAATTGCTGAAAATTTTGGCAAAACTAATGTGGATGGCTAAAATTGAACTTGACAATATCTATGTGGGGGAAGAGGTGAAATCACTATATTTAGACACGAATCCTCCTATCCACCCCAACCCCATATTCAGGTTAAATGCGCGCACATCCTGGTAGCTGGAACATCTGTTTCTAGCTTGTTGTTCCTCTTGGCTGCTTTTCAATTGGATTTCCTCGAGCAGGTCCCAGGCTTGTCACCGCAGCTAGGGTCTGTTAACCATCACCACTGGTCCTACATTAAGTAGGAGGTTCAGGGCTAAGCTAATAACTCGCCTGCCTCTCTGACTGATCACAGTGATGCTCTCCGCGGCCACTTATCATCAGGCTCCTCTGGGAGGGTGCTCTTCTTTGTCTGTACCTCTGGGGGGAATTGGTTTTGTGTCTCCCTGCTCCTGGAGTTACACGTAGAAAGGCAGAGCTCGTGCACTGCTGCTGCTTCGGAGCGGCCGTGCGGTGCTTTGCCTGTGGACCCGCTGTCCAAGAGCCAAAGGAACCGAGTCTCCAGGTGACACTCACTGTGCCCTTGCCCAGGGCCCTGCGGTATGCATGTGACGGTCCTCCTCTCTTCTTCCTCTTACTCGGAAAAACAAAAAAACCATCACTGAATACAGGTTAGAGGAGGCGAGGCAACATCTAGAACGAAACAGAGTACTCGAGCGTTCCGATCGCCGTTATGATTTGGCATAAAAATCACAAGTGGAAGATGTTTGATGTTTATAGGGCAGCAAGCGTGTGGCCACCACCCCAGGGGGTGAGCTGGGAGTGGGCTTGGAAGGAGAGAGGCAACTGTAAAGATGCTTATAAAGGCTTTTTATACGAGTTGGTGGCTTCCTCTTTATACGTGCTCCAGGCTGACTATAAGAGGGGATGGCCACATTCAAGGATAGGTGAAAAACGCTCAGAAAGTTTGCTGATGGGCTGGAGGGTGGGGTGGCAGGGGCGGGGGTGCTGAGTTTGCTTCCCATTTCCACTCCCTAGGTGGCTTCTGAGACAGCCAAGAAACGTGTGTTCAATCCGGCCCTCACATCGGGGATCGACACCGTCCTGGGGTGACTTCCACAACTGAGGGCGGACAGACCTAGGCCCCCCTCTGCTGGGCCCTGTGCCCACTTTGAACTTGATGAGTTCCCTAGGGCAGGCATTCACAGGGAAATCTCTTTTGCCAAACCTTGCTCTGGTTCCCGTGTGGCTCTACAGCGAGGTGAGACACAAATCCTGGATGAGAAACCTCAGGAGGTCGTAACACCAGGAGATCAGGTGCGGTTACCGAAGCGCAGCAAGTAAGACCAAGATGCAGCACTTCTGATACACACGTGGTGCTCCTTCTCTTGAGGGAGAGAGGGAGGAAGCTGGATGTCATCCAGACCTCTGACTACCTAAGTCATGAGTAGACCTAGCCCTGGGTCTTCCTAAATATAATGAGAACAGATATTTTGTTCTGATTTTTATCTATTGCCTTTGCTTACCCACTTTATAAACACTTCTGGAAAAAGGACCCAACCTTTGGGAATTGTACTTGTTAAAATCTGCTCGTTAGCCTGCTTTTTAAGGTGCGGAATTCCATTGTTAAAGTGGTTTGAACTTTAAAGAGAAAATAAATTGACGGTATAAAGAATCAGCAAAAACTTGAGCACTTGGGGATGAGCCTGGGATTGCCTTTTTGATCCTGCTGGCAAGAAGAAAACTGCAGCTGCTGCAGCCGGGTAGTGGTTGCGCAGAAGGTGCTGGCTGAAACGTACTGAGCACGTACTAGGCAGCCAGCCTTGCACTGAGTGCTTTGCCTGTCTCGCCTCCCTGAATCTTCACAAGAATCCCCCAAAGTCTCTGTTGCCTTTATATTTACTCAGAGCCCGAACAGTGCGGTGGTTCTAAAAGTTCACCAGCACAGCAAGCATCTGCGTCTCCTGTCTCCTGTGTAAGGAAACTCTGAGAGGCAGGCAGAGTCAGGGGGAATGGATAAATAGAGGATGGAGATTAAGGGGTGCACTTGTGATGAGCAGTGGGTGATGTCCGGAAGTGCTGCGTCACTGTATTGTACACCCGAAACTGATAGGACACTGCGTTAACTATCCTGGACTTAAATAAAACAGCCACCTACAAAAAAAAAGGAAGACAACTCTGAGAAATACCTGGATCCTTCCTTCCCTTCAGCCCCCACTCTGTCCGTTCCTGTTTAAGCTGAGGGAAACCTTTATCGTACATACGGATGGGGTGAACCTGAGAAAAGCCTTGAAGAAAGATGACGTAAGTTGAAAAATCACTTGGAACCGCAGTTCCAGCCCTGAGCTTTGCAGAAAAAATGAAAAAGATCTGGAGTGAGGGGGGAAAGGCAGTAAAGAGCGGCTACAGAAAAGGAAGAACCAAATGGTCAGTGAATGTGGTCTTGATATTAACAGTTTCAGGGTTGGGGACGCCTGGTGGCTCAGCGGTTGAGCATCTGCCTTCAGCCTAGGGCCTGATCCTGGAGACCCGGGATCGAGTTCCACGTCGGGCTCCCTGCATGGAGCTTGCTTCTCCCTCTGCTTGTGTCTCTGCCTCTCTCTCTGTGTCTCTCATGAATAAATAAAATCTTTAAAACAAACAATTTCAAGGCAATTAAGATCCTTATTATGACATCTTTCCAACTAATCTACCATCCTCTGTATTAGAGTGACTTGTTTTGGGACAAATGATGATTATGTATAATAATAATAATGAACTAAGGGGCACGTGGGAGGCTCAGGGGTTGAGCGGCTGCCTTCAGCTTGGGGCGTGACCCCAGGGTCCTGGAATCAAGTCCCGCAGGGAGCCTGCTTCTCCCTCTGCCCCTTGTCTCTGCCTCTCTCTGTGTGTCTTTCATGAATAAATAAATAAAATCTTTAAAAATAGTAATAATAATGAAAGAACTCAGAGCAGTAACATATAAACACCATGACTAAGTCCAGATTATTTCCAAATACTGGGGAAGGAGAAGGAAGATACATATCAACTAGCAGTATTAATTCAAACTCCTTACTGAATTTTATTATTTTATCATCTTTTATTTCATTAAGAAAGAAAGCAAGCACATGCTCATGAGCGGGGGCGGGGGAGAGAATTTCAAGCGGGCTCACGCCCAGAGCAGAGCCTGCCGAGGGCTTGATCTCATGACCCTGAGATCATGACCTGAGCCAAAATCAAGAGTCCCAACACTTAACTGACCGAGCCACCCATGTGCCCCAAACTCCTTACTTCATTAAAGAAAATATTTTGTTTTAAAGACTTCACATACTACTTACATTATTTCTTGATGAAAAAATAAATAAAAGTAACTGCTCATACTTTCTGCCTGTAGTGTAATTTTCTTATTTTAGGATTTTGTTTTACTTTGATATAGTTCTGCTCAGGCACCAGACTCAATTTTGCATCCTGCCTTTCCCCCACTTAGCATTCTATTTTATGCATAGCACTTGCAACGGTCTTAAATATGATACAGAGACAAGGTCTTGTTTGTTTTAAAGATTTTATTTCTAAGTAATCTCTATACCCAACATGGGGCTCGAACTCACGACCCTGAGATCAGGAGTCTTACACTCTACCGACGGAGCCAGGCACCTCCACAGACAAGGTTTTTAATGGATGTATAATATTCTGTCCAGGAGGTGGCCCAGAGTTACCCCATAGCTCATATTTTGGGGTTGTTGCCAATGTTTTACTGGCAAATATGTTTATATGCATAAACATTTTAATAACTAGGATTTCCTCTGTGTTATAGTCCCTGAATCATAGCATCCAATGGTATGCATAGTTGAAGTCTGAGATCCTTTAATTTTTCAATAACAGAAAGCCCTCCTTCAAGGTTTTAATTTAGCGGAGGAGCTGAAACTTCTCCTACAGGGAATTTGCTTATCTGACCCATGTCTTCTTAATATATGCAGCGGTTCCTGGCTAATTCAGAAACACTAAGGTGATAACCATAAAATTTAAAGTGAAAAAGAACCACTTCCTACTCTGTGCTCAATACAAACATATTTTCCAGAGTAAAAAAAAAAATCAATCTGATTTATCTTCATATATTTATAAATTTGGCTTGCAAATATATCTTAGGGAAGGTAGTAGATGGAATTAGGAGGAGCAAAAACAGAGAGGGTGTATTAATAGGTCTGTAATGATATAAAATTTATTCTGGGGGTAAGGTAAAACTTTATGGTTCATAAATAGCAAATTCATTATATTTTTAATACTCGGGTTATATTAACACCATATAACATCTTTATGGTACCATTAGTAGCGTTTAAATCCTTGACTCAACTTGAAAAACAAACATTTCCAAATCTTGACCATGAAATGATTAGCCAAATAAAATGTTTTAATAAATATTATTGGATTAGAACATGGTTGGTTGGTTCATAAACTGTCTTATAAATGTTTTATGTCATCTGTTACACTGCATTTTTAAATGTTAACAAATTAATTTATTTTAAAGGCCACATCAAGGTGAAAACACCTTGTTTTCACTGGGGCATTAGGCAGCAGGACAATTCATCATGTGGCCATTTCTCATTCAGTCATATCAATGGCAGAAGAAATGTTAAGACATAAAATGTGGTATGGTTTGTTAAATATTCATTTATAATTTGCATTCATTATTAAATTATGTGTTGGGTTAATCTTTAATCTTAAAAATACATACAGTGTCATAAAGCTCTCAGAAGAAATAATAAATATTTAATAATTTAGTGTTACTTTAAGTGTTGACTAGAATGCACACAAATGTTTGTCAGTAATGATACTTAATTATTCCGAGGAGATTTGATCTGCATCGGTATTGAGTTCAATAATTCATTCCAGTCTTTGGGTCACTAAGAGAAATATCAGTTTGGGGATCCCATCTCTTCATGATTAATGGTGATTCAGCTACTTGCTCCTCATGGTAATACTGTCATTCATTGCCTTAAACCATTTCAACAGAGTGGTGACTTTGAGGGGCTTATTTTTTAGTGGCCTCCATGACTTTCATGATAAATTTCACTTTTGTTCTGGAAGCTTAAGAGTTGAAATTCTCTGTGATTCAGTCCTTTGAGTGACTGTCTCCGAATACAGCAAATTCCAGGCTGAGAATTTCTCATGCTCGAATAGTCAAGTATTTGATTAAGCTCCATAGCCATGATATTCAATTTGCATTTGGTAAACTGAAAAAGTACAACCATCATGAGAAAGCTGGATGTGGCGGAGAGGTGATTTGTATTATAGTAGCCTGGTAGCTGCCCAATGAACCATGTAAAAACAGTTCATTAAAATGTTTATGTGCTTGGCTGGTTAATGCAAAGAAAGCTTTATTGCAGCCTTATAAAACCTTAGTAACTTCAGGTTGGAGTCAGATCAATGCATTGTAATAACTCAGGCATATGCTCCAACTCTCCTGGAGTGGAAAGAAGAACCCAGAAACTTCCTTGTTTCAATGACCACATATTTTCAGGTGTTTAAAGTGACTCCTAGACTTCATTCCTTTTAGCTCTTTTTAAAAACAGATAAAATATTCCAAGTTCACTTGTAGGCAATTTGCAATCTTTTTTTTTTTTTTTTGCATGAAACCTTGGATTACTATTTGTAATAAAATCTGATCAATGGATTTGTGACTACATTTTGTTTGGAGGTTAAACTTTTATGGTATCTCAGCTATTTTGAACATCAAAAAAATGGTATTAAATTGGAGAATAGATATGCTAATTTATCTGTGAGCTGGTTTTTCTCATTTACTTCAACATTTTGGGGGGATATATAGACCTATTTTAAGCCCATGAGGATATTACTGGGAGATTATAACTGTACGAGACAATTAGATTCCTCTCTGTTGGCATTTAAAAAAATATTTAAAAAAACAATTGAATCCATAAGAAGAAATGATTCTTTAAAACTCCCTTAAAATAAACAAAACACCCATTTTTAATAGCAAATCGATCTATGCGGCCATTTACCTTCATAGGGTATACACAATTAGACTTACAGATGGGAAGTAGTATTTCCAATTCATCAATATAAAGCCCTCTAATAAAAATGGTTTATTCATTAGATTAATATGTTGAAAACAAGCATGAGAACAAAAATGCTTTTAGGAGCAAAGCCAAAGGTGCTAACATCATAAAAAAGTAGAACACTAAGATATCTCTATATGTTCCTCTCCTTCCCTTGCTATACACACCACTATTTATTATAACAAGCTAACACAAAGAGGAAGAGACCACAGAGTCAATGTTATGGTAAAAAATGCAGCAATTAAAACATGCTCCTTACAGCCAGCAGTCTCCAGACATTAATGTTCTGTGCATCAGCCAAGCCATGGCGTTTGAAAATTGTCCTTTACTAGTCAATTTAGTGTAATTTTGATCTTTACATGCTTGAGAACATCAAGAGCTTCTCTTACCACTGTAAGTTGGAGATTGGATGGCTGCTCCTAATTGGCATTCAGAGTAATTTTTTCCTAATTTCTAGAACTGTCTAATCTAAGGGGGAGTTCCTTTGGGATTAGGTACTGTATCATATCAAGATGAATTTGACTCCAACATACAGGATATATTCAAAATATATTAGTAATAAATCCCCCAGCACCAACCACCATGTGTTTATACATGGTAGACACTCAGTAAACCTTTGCTGAATGAATGAAGGAATGTTGAAGGAGTGTCTTTTAAAATCTGCTTTGAAATCCGATGGATGGGTCCTCTTATCTGAGTCTGAGGTTGGAGAGAAGGATGGGAAGGGAAGACTTCATGACGTTCAATAAAAGAAGTAAAATATTGATCTGCTTTGGAGCTCCAGCCTGGCCTTTGGATGAACATTGTTTAAAATATCAATTAGCACACTGCTGGATATAAGGTAGTTTTCCTTCCGTTCGTGCGTTTTTAACATAGACTTTGAGCTGTTGAGTTGGGTCTGAAGCCACACCATTTTAAGGCCACTCAATTGAGAATCTCTTCTTGTCATTTTAGATTGCACATTCCATCACCTTTCCTATAAGATGAAGAGGATGTAAGCAGTGATGTGGCCTCTGGTGCATCCTCCTCTGGCTCGTGATTATAAATGGGGCACTTACGTGTGCTGTCCTATGTCATACTCCAGCCCTGTAGACATCCGTGGCCATAGTTAGACTGGGATGACTGTTTTGGCTTCAGATGAAACTCAAAGCAAGTAAAGAATCAATTTTTAAATTTATTTGACTAACATCTGTGTGTGTGTGTGTGTGTGTGTGTGTGTGTGTAACTATGGCTTGTGAATACAATGGGAGAGGGAATAGTGCAAAACTGGAAAAGAAGGCCCTAGCTTTGAAACTCACGATACTTATGATCATGGCTTTTCAATTCCTAGGATGAGAAAAGAGGTCTTGGGTAAGTTTAGTGAAGCGTCCTCATCACTGGCAGTTTCAAAGAGGCTGAGTGGGGCAGAGAGAGAAGGCTTGCTAACCATGTGGGTCTCCTCAAGCCCTCTCAGGTTTAATTGCAAGCATAAATGACCCCCAGTCCTGCAGCATATCAACTTGATGTGTATAATTGATAGCCAAACATTTTTTACAGGCTGTTAAATGGTAAGGCCAGAATGAAATGCATATAATGTTGATTAAAGTGATTTTTTTTTTTTTTTTTTTGTACAAAAGGGTCAGAGACATTAACAAGTTAAAAGAAAGTGTGAGCTCTGTTCTTATTCCTCTAACCTTTGTTCGGTTTTTTCCCATAATTGACACCACATGTTTACCATGCCTATTTTTGTCAAACGTAAGGCTGTAAGTATTGAATGTATTTAGAAGTGCTCTTGAGATTAAGGCACTCACAGAGTGCTCAGAAAGGTAGATTTCAGATATTATTGTAGCACATGGTAAAGGAGTAAGATTTAAATAAACCCCTCTAGTGTGCCTTGTATTAAATTGTCTGGCTCATAATAGCAGACTAAAGTAACAGTAACTCTGAAAAGGATTCAAATGGACATCTAAATGATAATTACCGGGTAATTTTGTTTTGGTTATAATTTGTGGTGTTATTTTTATAACTGACATGAGACATAATATATTTTTCAGGGTTCTGCAATAGCAGGGCAACAAATGAAAGCTGTCAGAAAGTATTTGTAGGAACAGTTATTGAAGAAAGCTGTGAGGTTGTTGAAATGCTGCACAGACTCGATTTTTTGTTTTGTTTTGTTTTTAGTCCAAGGAGCAGTAGAATACTTTCTGAAAAATGTACTGACTGTGGACATGCGTTGTATCGCAAGCCCTCTGCCTCGGCTTCTAAAATACTTTTTCTTAACTCAAAACCCAAAGGTACCTTTCAAGGATTTCTTCGACACGTCCTGTGTCTTAAGGTAAAGAGCACTGAGCATTTGATGCTGTGGGTGCTCAGGGTCTTGCCTCACCTTCCATTCTCCGGACCCATCATCCCTCTCCCCTGTCTTACCCTCTCCTCTGCTGTCTGTGCTTTGGATCTGTCTGTGGCATCAGGGACTCCGTAGGGTCTTTAGCGCTTGGTCCTTAACTGGCAGCACTCAAATCTACTGAATAACTGACCTCTGCCCGAGCCATGAACCAAGACCGATGAGCAGACCACCCAAACTCCCTGCAACTACCAGATGCCATTTACGCTCAGGCCCTTCCAACGCGACGTAATTTCATGGAATTTACCTCGCTGCTCATATGGCTCTGATTATTTGCTGACTTGTAATTTTAGTTATTTGCGTGCAAGTCTTATCTTCTTGCCACACTGTAAGCTGCTGGACGACAAGAGCTATGCCTGATGCCTTTCTGTGGGTCTTCCCCCGTTTCCTGGGCTTAGTACGGTGCCCCGCACAACCTGGAGACTCAGTAGACACGTCCAGAGTGAATGGTTGACACTTAAGCTACAGACATGGACTATCCTAAAGATAACCCAGTTTGGAAGGCCCAGAGATTGCCCACCTCTCTGGCTGAATCTGCAGCTATTCAAAGTAAGTTTCCAGTTTCTTATTTCCATAGATACGAAATCAAGAGGATATATATTTTAAGATCTCCACAATATCTTATTTCCGGAGATCTGAAATCAAGATGTTATATCTTCCTTCATTGAGTAGGAAATAGCTCTCACGCCTGCTGTGGCAGCACAAGGCTGAAGGAGTTATAATGATCCTTGAACTCAAATCTACTGATAACACATTTTATTAACTGGCTGGAGACCAGAGTAAGACTGTGGGTGAAACCAGCGGGTCTGAAGCAATTCTAATTTCCAGGCACAGAAACTGCACTTTTGAGGAGCAGAATTTAATTTGAGAAGCGAGGAAGTTCTACCAATCATTTAGTTTCTTTCTTCCCTGAAGTCATAGGAAAAGGCGAATGCACAGCCTCAAGCACTCAAATATTATTGTTATAATAAGGAGACACACTTGCCCTGCACTTTGTTTGCATGATGGTAATTTTGGGGAAATTACGCAAGAGGCTATGTTTCTTTACGAATGTGTCTAACTTTTCCAATTTGTCCGCCTCGTAGAGATTTAAAATAACAAAATCAGTTACTGAAGTAAAATCAGAAAAAAAAATCAGAACTTTTCTACATATATTTACCTTCCAGAAAAAAGAATTCTTTCATTCCAAATTTCATTTTTTCCTCAATTTCTGTTCAGTCCTTGATATTAAATTTCAATGATAGTGATTTAATAATAAGATATTTTTTCACATCGAGAGCTCATCAGTGCAAGGTAAGGTATTTCTAATGTAAGTTATAAAAGTGAAAATTCAAGAAGACTGAAGTTAGAAACATGTTTGTGTCTTTTTTTTCCACGACGAACCCATGTCTATTCTCTATGAAATTGATGTCAAAAAAGTATTATATATTTTCAGTAGGAAATAGAAGGCTGCCCTCTACTATCCTTGTCGGGATGTCGTATCCCTTTAATCATACTTTTCATTTCAGTACATTGAAATTTCCGTTACCAAGGACAACATCATAAATAAAAGTGTTTGTGAAATTTTACCTGCGGCTTCCTAACTTTGTGCATTAAGCATGAGACTAGCAGAGAGGTGGTCAAATGTGAAAATTTATAATCATTTATTACGTACGGCTGAAGCAAGAAGGGAATAAAAGCGTGAAGGCATACATCTATAAACGGAAGCCGAAAAGCTTAAATGAAAAGTAAAGTGAATTTCTGTGTCTTGTCATAAAGTAATGAGAAGCTAGAGCTTTTATTCATAGCAACCCAAGATGCATTTACTCTCAATCTAGCTTCAGCAGTAAACGCTTCCCTGATGTATTGCTTTGGACTTACAAAGAAATATTTGTGCTCTACATAATAGTATAGTTAGGAGAATTACTGCATGGTTGAGAAGATTCTATAAAGGTTTATAGCTGGTGGTGTTACTGTAATTTAATCACAATGTAGCTAATGTAGTACTTTAATATCACAGGTTACTTTTTTATTTACCATTTATTAGTAACTGACAGAGTCAATCATCTCTACATCATAAACAAATCATGGATGGATTCTGTAGAAACCCTAAAATTCCAGAATAGATGTACTATAGTTGTTCTACACTACCACATTCCCTGTAATGAGCTAACCATCAAATTATTATTTAGATCTGTGGAATGTCAGTCAGGCTCCTTGTTCTCAGTCCATTGGCCAAAGACAACTTGAGAACATTTTATGTTACGCAAACAATTAGCCCTGCACGTTGTTTATGCGCAGAAATAAGTCACTGGCCCAATTCAAGCAACGACTGGAAGTGATTTCTGAAGAAACTTAGGGCGTTTAGCTAGAGAGTCTTCCTGCGTGTTTCGTAATATGTGCATGAGCATTACCATAAAATTAAGCTTCAGCCGATGCTTTCTCATCACAATTTTTAATGAAAAGTTTGTTTTTGCATTTGAAAATAAAATGCAATTGCTTCTATACTTTGTTTTATATAGCCCCCTTTGTATAGGTAGCTAGAGAGATGATACTAAATACATATGTTAGTAATTATATATTAATAATTATTATATATAATTTTTAAATATTAAAATTTATAATTATTTTTTATATATTATAATAATTATAAATATATAGTGATAATTACTCATTACATGGACGCCTGGGTGGCTCAGTGGTTGAGCATCTGCCTTTGGCTCAGGTCGTGATTTTGGGGTCCTGGGATCGAGTACCACATTGGGGTCCACGCAGGGAGACTGCTTCTCCCTTTGCCTGTGTCTCTGCCTCTCTCCGTGTCTCTCATGAATGAATGAATGAATGAATGAATGAATAAATAAATACTCTTTAAGAAAATAATTATTCATTACATAAATCAAGTCTCGTTACATAAGGAGTATTAATCAAGACTAGTCAAAGAAAGGCACTAACGTATAGAAGCTGTGTGACATTGTGGAAAGTAGACTGACTGCAAATCTAAGTCTAAGCCAAGGCTTGATTCTCCTACCTTGGACGAGTCTCCTGACCCTGGTGAATCTCTGTCGTCTCATCTGCAAAATAGAAGTAGTGGGATTTGCCCTACTTATCCCTCTGGATTGTTGTAAGGATCAAATAAGACACATTGCATGATAAATCACTCTGCAAACTGAACAGGCCCACAAACTATCAGTGCTTTGGACATAAAAGACAATAAATAAATGCAGAATTCGGTGTTCAGAGCAGGTTCTTTTTATGTAATATTTCAACAGCCTTTATTACAAACTGGGCACAAAAGTCATGTAAAAAAGGCTTGTCATCTAGCTGATATTTTTTGAGCACCTACTATGTGTCATGCTGCCAGAGCCTATTGCATCAAGAGTAGTTGATGAAAGTTTCCAAAAGGATAGTGAATTGGAACTAGGTTACGGGTTAGTATACAGCTGGTTGCAATCATCTCTTCTAGAACCTTTGCACTTGAGACTGTATGCCACCCTGCCTTTTAGTGTGATTGATTAGATTTGTAAATTTTTTAATTTCTGGGAATGTATAGACTTTTCAATTCTCTGTAGATCTCCAGCTCTTTGAGACTAGTCCCATGTGAAGTCGTTAGGCTACAATTTGGTGGCAGTGACCGATCTCTAGCTTAGGAGGTGATACTTCTGGAAATAAAAATAGCCCCACTCAAAAGCACAGTCTTAGATTAACAACTCAAAGAAAGAGAAACAATTTTCAGGTAACTGAAGTGACCATTCAGTTGAGAACAGAAACGTCAACACAGGCATGGGTTTTATTGATTTTTTTCATGATGTTATTTAGCTCATGGTGCCTGGAATACCCTCTCCTTTGTCTGTCAAAGTCTTACTAATTCTTCAACTCTGACCAGTTGAAAGGTCACCTCTTGTGTAAAATTTTCCCACCTATACCTTGATTTCCACCATACTATTTCTCATAGTTCTAAAATTCTGCTTCTATTACAGTTATTTCCATGTTATTACTTATTATACTCTCAATTTTTATTTTTTTTAATTTTTTTAAAAATTTTTATTTATTTATGATAGTCACAGAGAGAGAGAGAGAGAGAGAGGCAGAGACACAGGCAGAGGGAGAAGCAGGCTCCATGCACGGAGAGCCCGACGTGGGAGTCGATCCAGGGTCTCCAGGATCACGCCCCGGGCCAAAGGCAGGCGCCAAACCGCTGCGCCACCTGGGGATCCCTATACTCTCAATTTTTAAAAGCAAGGGCAAGTCATCTTCATCTTGGAGCTCTTTTTGACTTCTTGTGTCAGGCTTTGTACAAGAAGCTAATCAAATGGTTGTTGAATTTTGTTACTGCTATTTAAAAAAAATTGATACAGGTGCATATATAACATTAGGATTTTAAAATCTTAGTGGCTTCAAAAATAAGAGCTAAGGCTATGTTACAGATGATAACAGTGTGATATGTTGGTTTTATTTTTTCTTTTATGATAAGACAGTGTGATATATTGGTTTTATCTTTTATGAGATTAATTTTTAAAATTAATGTTAAATGAAAATTATGTTTTAAACATCAGCAAAGTTTATATATTACATGCAGCATAACCGTATTCTTTCTCCTTTGTAGTTGATTTTAACTCTTTCAATTCTGTACATCTGATGACATACTCTTTAGAACAAAGCCACACAGTTCTGGCCAGAATGGTCCTCCTGTGTTTGCAGCACTGCCATGGGTACAAAAGGGGGCTCAAGGAAAGAAGATGACATACTTTCCAGGAGACTTTGCTGTTAGAATTATAACAGATCTGGGGGGGGTCGCGGGTCAGCTCTCTATTCAACCAAAATATTTTGAGGATCCCTGCTAAGGGGTAGGTGCTCTATGACTTGGTATTGATGGAATATCAAAGAGGGAAAACGGATGAGAGGATTTATATATCCCACTTTTCCAGCCACACTGTATTCGAGGCACATTATCTCCCTTCTAGAATATTGAACATTTTATCTCAGGGACAAGATAATAGAAAATTATAGCAAAATAAGATTGATAAAATATTCCCAATGCCTTCTTATTTGAGGTATTTTATTTTATTTTATTTTATTTATTTATGATAGTCACACACAGAGAGAGAGAGAGAGGCAGAGACACAGGCAGAGGGAGAAGCAGGCTCCATGCACCGGGAGCCTGACGTGGGATTCGATCCCGGGTCTCCAGGATCGCGCCCTGGGCCAAAGACAGGCGCCAAACCGCTGCGCCACCCAGGGATCCCTTGAGGTATTTTTTTTAAGTTTTATTTATTTACTTGAGAGAGAGAGAGAGTGCGAGCATGAGCGTGCATGCCCTCAGGACAGGCAGAGGGAGAGAGAATCCTGAAGCAGACATACCTCTGAGCATGGAGCCTGATATGGGGTGCGATCCCAGAATCCTGAGATCATGACCTGAGCCGAAATTAAGAATTGGCCACTTAACCTACTGAGCCACCCAGGTACCTCAGGAAAATGCAATTTTTAATCTTCTAAATAATTTATCTTTCTATCACTATAAGGTAAAGAAATAAACTAAAATATTTGTTAGTGATAATAGAGAATTATGATTTAGTGGGGAAAAAAAACAATTGTTTGGGAAGTTCTGCATATTGCATCAGGTTTAACTACCTGAGTAGTTTCATGTCTATGTAAATAAAAAAATAATTTTTGATAGTTCATTTCATGTGAAATGTCTAATTGTACCTTTTACAATTACAGACTAAGATCATTTAGTTTGGCTTAGTAAAATATTTGAAAGTCTACTCTGTGCCAGGTTCTTTGCTAGGGGTGTGTGTATGTGTGTGCACCTAAATGCATGTGTATGTATGCGTGTGTGTGTGCACATGTACGTGTGCCTATGTTCTGGAGGATGTTGTGAAGAGAAAGAGAAATAAGACATGAGGTCTGCTCTGGAGGATGCAGATTGCTTAAATGTCAAAGGGCTTAGCATGGATGATGGAGCATGCACAGCATCTATGAGGGATTTCATTAATAGTAAGTAGGATCTTTCATATAATATTTGAGACTTATTTTCCCAATTACCTTTCCTTTTACTTGTTTTTAGATGTCTATTCTTTTTGACTGGAATCTATCATGTATTGTAATTTTTTTTTCTATTTTCTTCCAAATCTTGGGAAACTATCATTCTTCCAAAGAAGTAATAAATACACATGGGCTTTTCATGATTCATATTTAACTCTTAAATCTAGTGTTGTTAAAGATACATTTAAAAAAAAGATATTTATTCATTTGAGGCAGAGAAAGAGAACATGAACAGGGGGGAGAAGCAGAGGGAGAGGGAGAAGCAGGCCCCCCACTGAGCAGGGAACTCAACTCTATCCCAGGACTCTGAGATCATGACCTGAACAGAAGGCAGACATTTAACTGACTGAGCCACCCAGGCGCCCCTTAAAGATACTTTTAAGACTCACTCTTCTGGATATACACAAAATAGAGGAACTTGCAGGTGTAAAGAGCTACTTAGAAATTTTTGAAAGGCAATAACACACTACAGAAATCAGGACAAAGGAGAACCTTACTGGATTTAGAGAGAACTTCCACTCTGGAGAGGTCTAATAGGGAGTAAATAAAATAGTACAGGGAAATATATTTGGCATTATGCCTAGTAATGTAGAAAATACTCTAATCCTTGTTGCATTTGAATCTGGGAAGATGCCCATGGTAATTCTTGAAACCACTTGAAATTCTGGAGATGAAGAAGAACCGAAGTACAATGCTTTTTAAAGGGGAAAGATACTTAGCCATCAAAATCAGTAAGGATGGATGTGAAAAGTATTTATACCTACATTTTTGCATTTCTCGAAATGTTGCTTTAAATTCTCTAGTTTCAGGTCACCTTGCTGGCTCAATCAGAAGAGCGTGCAACTCTTGATCTCGGGGTGGTGAGTTTGAGCCCCACACTGAGTATAGAGATTACTAAAAAAATAAATTAAGTTTTTAAAAAACTACAGTCTCTATTTAAGTGTAATTATTTAACTTAATTACTTAAATGTAGTGTTAGCATTACTGTATTTTTGAAAAGATTTTGTTTATTTGAGAGAGAGAGAAAGAATGAGCGGGGTTGGGGAAGGGCGGAGGGAGAAGGAGAAGCAGATTTCCCACTGAGCAGGGAGCCCAATGTGAGTCTCGATCCCCAAACCCTGGGATCATGACCTGAGTCACCTAGATGCCAGAGTAAACTAATACTTAATGATAGTATTTAATGTATAGCAATGATCAAATTTAATGAGATTATCCAGCTGCCTAGAGAAAAGCATAACCAAGTGGGAAACTCTGCCAAATTGTCACCTCAGTTAATTATATTCATTCACTCAAAATATTGCGTGGGCCTCTACTTTGTGCCTGCCAGTTGTAGGGCTTAATTGTGGAACAGACAGATATTAAGCAACTAATTACAAAGTAAGCATTTAAATAGTGGGGAGCTCTTTAAAGAAGACCAGGAGGCTAAGAAGTTACATGTTAGATGTCCCAGACGGAAAGCTGGTTGGTCAGGTATTTTAAAAATGAGGTCATAACCATGAACTCATCGTCTACTAAATCCAACTTCTCCTAAAGTTGTATAACACCTTCTTAAAGAAGGAGGACACAGTCTATAGTGAAGATGGGTCCTATAGGTTCATTGTCACCCCTGGTTGATGGTTGATCTAATTGCTAGTGGGGGTGGGGAGAGTGGGTAGAGGAGAGAGCAAGAGAAAAATTCACTCGGTATGAGAAACACAAAGGAGAAAGTCATGACTTGGATTTTTCCATAGACTCAGGAATACTCAGAGAATGGTTTAAAGGTGATATTAGATTTACCTTAAATGTAATCAAATAAGGTCTCCGATAACAGAGGAGAGGAGGCAAATGCAAGATTTAAAAGAGGTTGAGGGAGTAAGAAAATGCAAAAGGGATTTAAGGAAAATTTGAAAAAGAACTGAAAGAAAGTTTCAAGTTACTATGGGACAACTTACAGTGATTTAAATTAATATACCATGTCCTTTTGTGGCAAATATTCAACCGAGTGCCTAAAGTGTAAGGTAGTGTGGTAGGTGCTTAGAATACAAGGATGAACAAAACCAGCCCTTATTCCTGTTTTCATGGATTTTGCAATCCAGTAAATCACAATGTAAAATAAATTATAGGGAGAAATGTATAATTGGAATTGGATTCAACTGGATTACATTGGATAAATGCTATGAAAGAAAGGTATACGCAGCTCTACAAGAGAATACAACAGGGGAACCCCACCTAGTCCAGGCCCTAGGGTATTAGGCAAGTGATAGGTGGATTGAAAGGAGAAGAAAAAGTATAAGCGTTCACTAGTGAAAGTAGAGGGTTCTAGGGAGAGGGAATACCATGTGCAAAGGCCCTATGGCTGAAAAGAACATAATATGTTGAAGAAACGAAGGCATTCAGTATGGCTACAGCCAAAAGCAACGAAGTATAGTCAATGAGACTGGAGAGTACAGAGGGGTCAGGCTGGACAGGGATTAGAAGACCATGTGTAGGATTTGAGTATTTGTCCCAAGGGCAGTGGAATCTGTTAAAGAGCTTTAAATAGCCAGTGCTGTAATCTGGGTTTTATAAAGATATTCACTGCTGTGAGAAGAGCATAGTGGAACAGGGCTTGAATGGATTCAGGAAGACCGGTTGGATGCAGCTGCTGCAGCCTAATAGAGTGATTGCGGGAGTGTGAGCTAGAGGGCTGGGGCTGGGGATGATGCTGCTGAACGTGGGGAGAAGCAGGCAGATCAGGCATGTATTTACGAGGGAACATGGTCAGGAGTAGGAGAAGGTTTCTGGTCCATGCAACTGGCTGTTATTTCATGGTAGGGTCACTTCCTGATGGAGGGAGATCTGAAGAAGGACCAGATGTGCCTTTGAGACAAGCAAGTGGAGATGTCGAGCTGGATATTTGTGTCTGGAACTCAAGTAAGTGATCAAAGTTAAAGATAAAAAGTGTGAGTGCATTGGGCTGTGGTCACAACTAAGGTGGCCTCAAGGTGGGTTTAGTGTGAGAAGAGTACAGCATTTGGGACTAGCCTTGAAAGATTCTACACTTCAGAGTTTGAGAAGGGGGAAAGAAGGCTGAGGAGGAACCAGAAAACAGAGTTTGGGTTGCAAATCCAGCTTTCTGAATTTTCGTATTCCAGTGTATTGCATGATATATGTGTTTGTATGTGTGTGTGTATTCCAGTATATTCTACTCTTTATGGAAAACAAAATACCATTATTCCAGATTCTACAAACCCTGATCTGAGTCATTTATGTCTTGAGACAAATCTAGATGGTTACACATTGTTTCAAAATCTTTAATTGAACAAAGATATGACTTGCAAAGCACTTAGATCTCTCTCTCCTGTTCAAAATCCTTCCAAGGGTTAAAATATTGCTATCTTAGTTCCCATTTCCTGAGTTGTAGTGAGGCGGAGCACCTTTTCCTTTTCTCATGTCAATGGGTAGAGGGGAGCCACCTAAAAATTTAGGGGAGTAGGGGGGAAGGGAGGACAGGAGGAAGGCTTCCAGGCCTAATTCCTAGCCTCAAAACCTCTCTTCCCTTGCTCCTATCTTCTGGGACAAAGCCATGATTTACCTAAAATGATTGTCAAATCAGACCCTGTGTCATCTTAACCTGGAAAGAGCCTCAAGGTGCAAGGACAGCCTGTACCCTGGCCTTTTAGGATGGAAGAGCATCTGAGGTTGAGGAGTGGAAGGGGGTGGTGACCACCTCTTGCCTCTCCTGGGTATGTGAAACAAACACCCCAGGATCGCTACCACACAATATGGTTCGATTCTGCACTGCAATTCCCACAAGGAAAGAAAATGAGGAGACCATGGTGTCACCAAAGCCAAGGAAGATATTTCAAGGAGAAGATCAAGTAAGATATGGCCTTAGGTATGTCCATAAAGTTCAGAAGATCAGGGATGCCTGGGTGGTGCAGTTGGTTAAGTATCCAACTCTTGGCTCTGGCTCAGGTGGTGGTCTAAGGGCAGTAGATCAAGCCCTGGGTCCAGCTCTATTCTCAGCATGAAGTCTGCTTGAAATGCTCTCTCCCTCTCCCTCTGCCCCTCTTCCCTGTGCTCGCGCTCGCTTGCTCTCTCAAATAAATAAATACATCTTTAAAAAAAAAAAAAAGTTGAGATCATTTTTAGTGGGAGCTGTTTGGGGGTGAAGAGCTGGAAACTGTTTCAAAGTGAGCTGAGGAGTAAGTGGGAAGTGAAGAAATATGTCGGAAGTACAGATGACTCTTTAGAAATTCGATTGTGAAGAGGAAGAGAGCAATAAGGCTAGAGAGGAATATAAGGTTTGAGGAAGGTTTTTTGGGTTTTGGTTTTTGTTTTTATTGAGACAGGAGAATCTTGAGTACATTTACATTTCTTTGGCAAGGATCCAGTTGAGAGAGAGAGGTGAATATGTCTTGATAGAAGATGGATAATTAAGAGTAAATGAAACTAACATTCCTAAGAAGAAAGGAGAGAAGGGGATCCTGCGCTCCTGGGTCACTGGCCTTATGTAGCAGAAGGGGAGGGAGAAGCAAGGGAGCTCAGGAAATGGGCAATGATGCTCTTGAAACAAGGACTGTGTCTTGTCATCTTGAAAACGAGGAAAATGAAGTAGCTTTAAAACTGGGTAAAAAATGCTCCCACTGGCTTGTGAGTTCATGGAGGTTAAAGCCTCTATCCTAATTATTTTTGCTCCAACAAAAACCACTCAATGTGTGTTGAGCCGAATTGATAAAAGCCCAACTATTTCTTAAATCTTTAGCAAATGAGTGTTAAAATCCAAATCCAAATCCTGTGGGCTACTGATTATGATGTAACATACAAAACATACAGATCTTTCTTAGCCTGGTGAGAAGCTATATTTTAAAATGCATGGAGGTTGTTATCACAAAGGCTCACTATATTTATAAATGGCATTAGCATTGATAAATTTTTATTTTAATCCATCAGAATTTAAGAATGTCTTAAATTAATGTGAAATTTAATTTTAGTTTTCCATTTGCCTCATTTAATGCTTGAGCTGGTGCTCCAAGAAAGCCTCTGACTGGCATGTTTGCATTCTATACAGTCTTAAAACCAACCTTATTTTATAGTATTCAAGGTAGATTCATAAATTAGGAGAACTACACAATAGAACACTTGTAATATCAAAGAAATGGAAGTCTAACCTGTTGGCAACCACGAAGACAACCACCAAGAGTATTGTATTTGATGAGAACATTGGATTGTGACTTCTGATTTCAAAATAAATTATCATAAACGATTGAATCAGTGGTAAGTCTGGCAAATTTCTAATTTCTTTATTAAACTAGATTTTCGTAGAGAGTAAGTTTCCCTTCCTATTTTTTTTAAAGATTTTATTTATTTAGTCATGAGAGACACACAGAGAGAGGCAGAGACACAGGCAGAGAAGCAGGCTCCATGCAGGGAGCCCGACGTGGGATTTGATCCCGGGTCTCCAGGATCAGGCCCTGGGCTGAAGGCAGCACTAAACCGCTGAGCCCCCCGGGCTGCCCTCCCTTCCTATTTTTAAATAAAGTTCATCCGCCGCTGACTTAACATTAGTAACCCGACACCTGTTAAGTATCTACCAGACATGTGCATCAGAGATACAATATTTGCTTGAGTTACTATTGAATGACATCATTAGAAACTCATTCATGTTTATTTATATTGATATTATCCAATATCAAGTTCCATAAGTGCCCTGTCTCTTCTGCACTCATGTAATTTTTGTATTCACTGGTTTTTATGCATATATATCAACACTGAGCATGGAGCCTGGCTTATCAGCCAGTGACTGTCAACTGAACAAATTAATGCTTCCCAGTGGTACGTGTAGGTGTCACGTACGTCATCTTCTCCTCCATTCAACAATAAATGTGGGGCAGGAGCTGCATCTTCCTCATCCTTCCATCTCTTACATTGCCAGGTGTGCTGTACACACTACACAGATATTTGTGGAATGGATGCATGATATGATATTTGTAATTAGCACTGAGTCTGTCTTTAATTAGCACTATCTCCTTTCATTTTCTTTCCTTAATTTTGGTTCTTTTATCCCCCTGCTCTTTTTCTCCCCTTATATTGGCCAATTTCTCTTTCTTTGCCTTTTCAAGTATATTTTGGTATTAATCCCCTTATATTTTGTTGTTTGGCTGAACTGGGCAGATTACGTTGGGTAGTTTCTTCTACTGTAAAGATCCCACAGTGTCAATGATATGATTAATAAAGGATAGTCAGCACAATGATGACCCAATGTGGTGTTGAAACACTTGGATATCCTTCAGAATTTGTCAGCTGAGGTGACTTCAGAGTGCGTGTGTGTGCACACACACATAGAAGTGTGTGCGTGTGTGCATGAGTGTGACAGTGTGTATAAATGTGTACGTATGTTCCATCCATCACCCCATCCCTAGTGTAATAGACATAAAACCACTATTTTCCCCTTCTCTTTTTGTGGTTTATTGACTCCTCCTTGTCATATATTAATAATAATGCTTTTGGCATCGGTAGGTACTCATAATCATTACATTTGTGGCTATCTCAGCTTCTCTTGAATGTTGACTCACCCACAAAAGTGGCTCATTATGTTTTATATTCCACCATGAACACTATTTCTTAAATATATTTTTATTTAGCTCAGTGGGATTCATTTATTTTTGAAAGATAAAGTAACAATTATGAGTTTTTGATATGGTAAGTTCAATACTCATGGTCACTCTTGTTTGCACATTCAGACACTTTTTGGGGGGGGCTCAAGGAAGTAATGTTAAGCTATGATTTAAGTTTGTTTTACATCTCGACAAACTGTATCCTTGTGATTATAATAATTATTGTCCTTGATTGATTGCTCTCCAGGTGACATTTCTGCACACTACGATGGGGAAACTCCCAATTTAGGGTCAGAGCCAAGAGACTTGGCAGGCGAGAACGGGAGATGGGTTCTAGGACAGGGAATCATAATGGAAAGATACTATAATTTAATATTTCCAACTCAGTCTCAAAATTGACTTACATTGCCTGCTTTGCTAGCACATAGACTAAAAATAATTAATAAGCAGGGGCACCTGGGTAGCTCAGTAGGTTAAGCATCTGCCTTTGGCTCAGGTCATGATCCCAGGACTCCAGGGTCGAGCCCTATGTTGGGCTCCTTGCTCAGCAGGGAGTCTGTTTCTCTCTCTGCCCCTCCCCCTTCTCTTTCTCTCTCTCTCTCTCAAATAAATAAATAAAATCTTAAAAAAGAATTAACAAGCAAAAAAACCCACAAAACCCCAAAAAAATAAAATTACTTATAGTTCAGTGGGATTATTTTTAGAAAAAGATTAGGGAATTTAGGAAAATATAATAAAGAGAATAAAAATAACAGAAAATTCCACATCTAGAGAAAATCCCCATTACTGTTCTGGCCACTTTGTTTTCAGTATCCAAATCCCAATATATTTATATAATTGAGGTCACGCTCTTTATACTCTTTTCTCCCAACATTGTATCTGTCATGAGCAATTTCCAAGTTGCTGGTGAGTCTTTGAAAAATTGACTGCACAATATTTTATTCAATGATCTTTTCATCAGTGAACATTTAAGTTGCTTTCATTTTTCCCCTACTATATTCAGCACATCATATATAGTTTTTATTATTTAAAACTCAGCTTTCCTGAGTTAACTCATCTCTTATGTCTTTCAGAAAGTTCAAGGAAGGTTCTGAAAGATATGTGTTTCAGGTATTTTTTCAGTATTTTGCATTCTGAGATGCGTGTCCATCTAGCTGGGGCCCAAGGGAATGGATATCTCTGGGTGCACAACAGGGATTGGGTAATGAGTTTGGCTTTGAAGCGTATTTTCAGAAAGAATGAATGAATGAAACAGTTATCTTAATAAAATCAAAACCAGGGGATTTTGCTGAAGCTGCTTTCAAAACATGAATGACCTATGCTGACATAAGGAAAGAAGAAAGATTACAAGGTTTGGTTTCTATATGATTGTTTTGGGGGTTTTCCAGTTAAAAAGTGTTATTTACTAGTACTGTAAAAGTATGCCAAAAATATGTCTTCAAATGCAGAAGAGATAATTGGGTTGCACTGTCCCAAGTCAAAAGAAAAAGAATTATTTTCTGTCCAATCTCTAAAATTTTGGCCACTTGCCTGGTATTTCTCTTCAATTTCACACTTCGCAATGGCCTCCGGGCAGACACCGTTCAGGATCAGTACCAGAGAACAAAGCTGCCAAAGTAACCTTTCCACCCATTTTTCAAAGCAAACCAGTCATATTAAATGTATAGAGAGAGGGATTGCTAAAATTAGCCTTTGCTTATGGAAATTATTGTTTTTGTGTCATATTTCTTACAGTATGGCTATCCCTGATTATAAGCCAACAAAATTCATGGAATTTATAATAAATATAAGCTATCTCACCTGAATCTTCAAGCTTATAAAATTTTAACTAGATTGTGCTCATTTCCCCACAAAACTAACCCTCAGCAAATTTTTGAAAAAGACAAAGTATGTCTTTGGATATTCTTGCACTGATGTTTTTGGGGGTCCTTGCATGTATATATATATTCTTCACCTTCTCTACATGCAAATCATTCACACACCAAGTTACAAAGCACCAAAAACCACTTAAAATGGTACCCCTCCCAGGTGTTATCACCTGTAGGCAATGTTTCTCAAAGTTTAGGGTGCAAAAAGTCCTTGTTAAAATGCAGTTCCTGTTCCCCCTTCCTGGGTGAGGCCCAGGAATCTACATTATTAATAAACACCTCAGGTAATTCTGATGCAGGTGATAGAGAGTCACACATGTAAAGGGAAAAAGCTCAGATGGATGGGATTATAAACACTATCCGGGTGGTAACTGAATTATCATAGTGAATATTGGCTTTTTTCCTGTGGTTCCTAAAATGGAGGAAGGGAAAGACTTTTTTAGAAATTGAAGTATAACTGACACACAACATTATATTAGTTTCAGGGGTACAACGTAAAGACGATTTGGCATTTGTATACACTGTGAAATGATCACCACCGTAAGTCTAGTTACGGTCACCCTACAAAGATAGAAAATTTGTGGTGGGAATTTTTAAGATTACTTTCTGAGCATCTCTCAAATTTGTGATACATTATTGATTATAGTCACCATGCTGTAATACATCCCCATGACTTATTTTATAACTGGTTTATACCTGTTGATCCCCTTCACCCATGTTACCCACCCACAGCACCCCTCCTCTCTGGCAACCCCCAGTCTGTTCTCAGGATTTATGACTTTTGTTTTGTTTTGTTTCCTTTGTTTTTTAGGTTCCATATATAAGTGAAATCATATGATATTTGTCTTTCCCTGACATTTCACTCAGCAGAACACTCTCAAGGTCCATCTGTGTTGCTCAAAATGGGTAAGATTTTATTCTTTTTTTATGGCTAAATATTACCCGGTGTGTATGTGTGTGTGCACATGCCGATGTGTATGCACCACATTTTCCTTATCCATCCATCCATTAATGGACACTTAGGTTGTTTCCATATCTTGGCCATTGTAAATAATGCTGTGATAAGCATAGGGGTGAATGTATCTTTTTAAATTAGTGTTTTCATTTCTTTGGGTAAATACCTAGTAGTGTAATTGCTGGATGGAGGGTAGTTCTATTGAAAAATAGACCTTTTGAGGAAACTCCAAACTGTTTTCCACAGTGGATGTACCAATTTACATTTCTACTAAAGTGCATGAGGGTTCCCTTTTCTCCGCACCCTCACCAACACTTGTTATTTCCTGTCCTTTTGATAAAAGCCATTCTGACAGATGTGAGGTTCCAGCTCATTGTGGTTTGGATCTGCATTTCCCTGCTAATTGGTGATGTTGGGCACCTTTTCATGTGCCTGTTGGCCATATATCTTCTTTGGAAAAATGTCTATTCAGATCATCTGCTCATTTTTAAAATTGGATTTTTGGGGGGTTGTTGTTCTTGAGTTGTATGAGTTCTTTATATGTTTTGGATGTCAACCTTTTGTCAGATACATGATTTGCAAATATCTTCTCCTATTCAGTAGGTTGCCTTTTCATTTTGAAATCATTTCTTTGCTTTTTAATTTGAGGTAGTCCCATTTGTTTTGTTTTGTTTTTATTTCTTTTTTGCTTTTGTTGCCATTGCCTTTGACGTAAGATCCAAAAAACGTAGCCAAGACCAATGTCAAGAAATTTACTGCCTATATTTTCTTCTAGGATTTTCATGGTTTCTGACCTACCATTCAAGTCTTTAATTTGAGTTTATTTTTGTGTATGGTATGAACAGTGGTCCAGTTTCTTTCTTTTGCATGTTGCTGTCCAGTTTTCCCAACACCACTTACTGAAGAGACAGATCCCTCCTCACTGCATTTTCTTGCCTCCTTTGTCATAAGTTAATTGACCATATAAGCATAGGTTAATTTATGGGATTTCTATTCTGTTCCATTAGTCTATCTACTTTTATACCAATACCAAACTATTTTGATTACTAATGCTTTGTAATATAGTTTGAAATCAGGAAGCATGATGCCTCCAGCTTTGTTCTTCTTTTTCTTTTTTTTTTTTCTTAAAGATTTTATTTGTTCATTAGAGACAGAGAGAGAGACACAGAGGCAGGCAGAGGGAGAAGCAGGCTCCACGCAGGGAGCCCGACATGGGACTCGATCCCGGGACCCCAGGATCATACCCTGGGCTTAAGGCAGCACTAAACCGCTAAGCCACCCGGGCTGCCCTTGTTCTTCTTTTTCAAGATTGCTTTGGCTATGTAGGATTTTTTGTGGTTCTATACAAATTTTAGGATTGTTTGTTCCAATTCTGAAAAATGCCACTAGAATTTTGATAGGGATGGCATTAAATCCATAGATTGTTTTGGATAATATGCTCATTTTAATAATACTAATTCTTCCAATCCATGAACACAAAATATCTTTCCATTTATGTGTGTCTTCTTCAATTTCTTTCATCGGTGTCTTATAATTTCAGCGTACAGGTCTTTTACTTCCTTGGTAAAATTTGTCCTAGGTATTTTATTCTTTGTGATGCAATTATAAGTGGAATTGTTTATTTAATTTCTCTCCGATGTTCATTGTTAGTGTATAAAAACAGAACAGATTCCTATACACTGATTATTGTACCCCAAAACTGTTCTGAATTTATTAGTTTCTAGTGGCTTTTTTTCTAAGACTTTTTTGATAGAGTCTTTCATATATTAAAAAAAAAGGATTTTTTATGTACAAAATCATGTTGTACACAAATAGTGACAGTTTTACTTTATGTGCCCACTTTGGATGCCTTTTATTTAATTATTTTTCCTGCCTAATTGATGTGGCTAAAATTTCCACTATTATATTGAATATAAGTAGTGAAAGTGACCATCTTGTCTTGTTCCTGATTTTAAATGAAATGCTATCAGCTTTTCACTGTTGAGTATGATATTAACTGTGGGCTTGTCATATATGACCTTTATTTTGAAGTATGTTCCATCTCTATCCACTTTGGTGAGAGAGGGAGGAGGCTCTTAATCTACTTCCTGCTAGTTGAAATCTATTCTTCAACTATTTGTTTAACTATTCATTTACTCATTCACTCACTCACTATTCAATCATTTGATACATTTTAAATACATAATCTTTTAGGGAATTGATGGGGAGGTAGGGTGCAAAAAAAAAAAAAAAAAAGAAAAAGGTGAAAAAGACTTTATAATTGCTCATGAATTCTACTATGGAATTTGTGTTTGTTAACCAGGACCCATAGTATGAGACAAAATTATACCAAATAATATCAAATAATATCAATTTTGGGGAAGTTTTTGTTTACTTATTTCTGCCTTATTTGGTTTCAAAAAATGATCTGGGATGGCTCCAAGAATACCTGCAATACAATGTAATGAGAATAAAACAGAAGAGGAAATCAGAAATATATAAAGGGGGATGCCTGGGTGGCTCAGCAGTTGAATGTCTGCCTTTGGCTCAGGGTGTGATTCTGGGGTCCTGGGATCAAGTCCTGCATCGGGCTCCCTGCAGGGAGCCTGCTTCTCCCTCTGCCTGTGTCTCTGCCTCCCTCTCTGTGTCTCTCATGAATAAATAAATAAAATCTTTTAAAAAAAGAAATATATAAATGTAGGAAAAGAAGATCAAATCAGAGCCAATACTATACACAAAATGTCCATCTCAAGCACATGTATAGTAATACATATGAGAGATGGCCAACACATTTGGGTCTGAGCTTTCTCAGTTGCCAAAGAAAAGAATGTCTTATACGGTAGCAAATTCTCTATATCCATAGGTATAAAGACTTCTGGAACCAAGTTCTGAGAAAAATCTCCTTTGTAGGTCTTCATCAGGGATATTTTTGTGATGTAGTGGACAAGATTGCCAACTACATCCCTTCAAAAAAAAATACAAAGCTGTGTTGTGTATCACAGAGCAGTATATTATAATGCTAAAATGCTCCTTGGTAAAAACAATCCTAGGACAGTTCTATGCAAAAGAATTAGTTGGGTCCTTACCTCACACCATACACAAAAATTAACTCAAAATAAATCAAAGTCTTAAAAGCAAAATCTAACATTAGAAAACTCTTAGAAGGGATCCCTGGGTGGCTCAGTGGTTTAGTGCCGCCTTCAGCCCAGGGTGTAGTCCTGGAGACCCGGGATCGAGTCCCACGTCAGGCTCCCTGCATGGAGCCTGCTTCTCCCTCTGTCTGTGTCTCTGCCTTTCTGTCTCTCTATGTCTCTCATGAATAAATAAATAAAATCTTAAAAAAATAAAAAGAAAACTCTTAGAAGAAAATGCAAAATAGATCTTTGTGACCTTGGACTTGACAACAGGTTCTTTGGTATGACACGAAAATACAAACAACAAGTATGTGGGACTTCAACATTGAATTTTTTTGTGCTTCAAAGGACACAACAACAAAGAATGAAAAGACAACCCACAGAATGAAAGAAAATATTTGCAAATATAAGGAACTTCCTTCTTGAATATATAAAGAACTTTTACAATTCAATTATAAAAAGAAAAATAACCCAATTTAAATAATAGGCAAAGGATCTGAATAGACATTTCTCCAAAGAAAATATGCAAATAGCCAATAAGCTCCTGAGAAGATGGTCAACATCATTAGTCATCAGGGAAATGCAGATCAAAATCACAAAACAAGGTGCTACTTCACTTTGATGAGGATAACTACAATAAAAAATTCAGAAGGGGGCACCTGGCTGGCGCAGTCAGTAAAGCATGTGAGTCTTGATCTTAGGATCCATGAGTTCAAGCTTGACATTGGGCACAGAGTTCACTTAATTAAGAAAAATAGATAATAACAAGTATTGGAGAGGATGTAAAGAAATCAGGACCTCATAGACTTGTGCTGAAAATATATAGTTACTGTGGCAAACAGTTGGCAGTTCCTCAAAAATTTCAACTTAATACTATTTGGCCCAGCAATTCCAATCTTAGGCATATACCCAAAAGAAATGAACACATAAGTCCACAAGAAAACCTGTACATACATATTTATAGCTGCATTATTCATAATATCCAAAAGGTGGAGACAATCCAAATATCTACCAACTGATAAATGGATAAATAAAATGTGGTACATCCACAATGGAATATTATTTGACATTAAAAAAAGATGAATACCGATACATGCTACAACACAGCTGAACTTTGAAAATATCATGTTAAGTAATGAAGGAAGCCAGTTACAGAAGAGTACATATTATGTAATTCCATCTATATAAAATGTCCAGAAGAGGCAAATCTGTAGACATGGAAAACAGTTTAGTGGTTGTTTAAGACAGGAGTAGGGGTGGGGGTGAGGGGATAGACTACGGGGAGGTGATAACGGGTACTTTTGTTATTCTTGTCATTAGATGACAAAAATGTTCTAAAATTGATTGTGTTGGTGATTATACAACTCTGTTAATATTCTAAAAATCACTAAACTAGGGACACCTGGGTGGCTCAGTGGTTGAGTGTTTACCTTTGGCTTAGGGCGTGATCCTGGAGTCCCAGGATCGAGTCTCACATCGGGCTCCCTGCATAGAACCTGCTTCTCCCTCTGCCTGTGTCTCTGCCTCTCTCTCTATGTGTCTTTCATGAATGAATAAAATTTAAAAACAAAAAAATTACTGAACTAGACATTTATTTATTTTAGAAAGGGAGAGAGGTGGGGGAGGGGCAAAGGGAGACTGAATGAGAATCTTAAGCAGATGCCATTCCCAGAATGGAGCATGACATGGAGCTCCATCTCATGATCTAAGATCATGATCTGAGCTGAAACCAAGAGCCAGACACTCAATGGACTGAGCCACCCAGGTACGCCTGAACTGTGCACTTTACATGAGTGAAACATTTGTATCTCAATAAAGATGTTACCCAAAAAAAATCCTAGGAGAGTTCAAAATGTTGCAATGTTGCAAGTATATGGCTATCTGGCAGTTTGGTTTGTTCCCAGACAAAATTGAGAACATCTAGGAATAGACAGGCTGTATAGATTTCTGGAAATTGTCCATTAATATCATTTCTCCTAAGTGGGCTTTGATAAGAAGCGGGTAGCAGAGAATTAGAGTTACATGTTCTGGCAGGATCCTAAAATGCAGTTATTTTTTTATGATTAAGGATGAATTCACCTACTTTGGCATCCAAAATAGAATTCTTTCTACACCTGAAACTAATATAACACTGAATGTTAACAATATTGGAATTAAAAATTTTAAAAATAGCATTCTTTCACAGAGCCTGAAAGTTTAGATTTGTTCTATCGAGAGTAACTTTGAGGTCTTTTGATGAAAGCACTGCTCAGTATTGAAGATCGAGATATAATGGTCCTAGTTATTTTAGTCAATAATCAGAATAGTTGTTCTCAATGCAGAGTAGACTTTTAACAATTAAACTAGCAGTGTCCCAAGTACCACAATGAACTAAAGCAACATAATATATATTTTTTTAAATCGTGGTTTCTATTGTGGTTTTCTTAAAGCTCTTAAATTAAGAACCACCACCACCACAACCACAACAAAATTCCTTTAAAGACAAGTATTCAGCCAGAATGGTCTTACATTAACTCTTGATGAGCCAGTAATCACCAGCATCTCGTCATTTTGTTGTGTGATGCTCGTGGAGTTTGCACATGCTCATATTCCCTCTATCAAACATAACTACCATGTAAAGGGGAATTAAAGGCAAAGATCAGCATGCTCTAGTGCCACAACCTTGAATAGCTCTTCTCCTTGAATCATTCCTTTGGTTAGAATGCAAGAAGCCAAGACTGTCTCATCCGTTCGAAGAGCCCATGTTTGCTGCCATCACTGCTGTCTCCAAGTAAGAGCCCTTTGCCCAGCCCAGGGCCTGAAAGATATCCTCACAGGATCCCCTCCTTGGGTGTTTTCTGACACAAGGCCTCATTTTGTCACAACAGCGCCAGAGGAGACTACTTCAGGTCCAACTCTGTCACCTTGAAGCTCTGTCTCTCTGCCTCTACATATTGCTGATAGTTTTCTCATCTTGAGTTTGGTCCTCCCCTCAAATTATTTATTTTTCAGGCTTTTGGAGGAAGCAGATAAGACTACACAGCATACTGCTTATAGAAGACATATAAAGTTAATGGATGATAATAATGAATTTAAGTTTTCAAAATGAATTGTCCTCAAAGTGACTTTTCTTAAATAAGATAGAGAGGCATGTTATCATATCTGAGCAGAGTCTCTGAACTACTCGTCAAGACAAGGGTGAGATGTAGACCCCACCACCACTATTTAATGGGCCAGTCACTGAATCTCCCTGGGTCTGATTATCTTTATCTGTAAAATAAAAAGGCAGGGCTGTTTTATAGTTAATAGGACATTGTATTCAAGGCAATTTCTAGCTGTAACATTTACAACCATTTTAATGGATCCTATTTATCAGATGCAGAGAGAAATCTGAATTGTGCTACTAACCTGTTATTTTGTTTCTATCAAGGATTATGGCCTTTATCCTGAAAAGAGACTAAGAAAGATTTGATGCTCAGTTTGGATATCAGAATTTTGGAAAAAAGTTCAGCTCAGAACCTTGACTCTACCCTTCAGAATATAGCTCCTAACAGGGCAAGGACCATATCCCGACTGGCTAAGGCTCTTTAATACTTAGGAGTTCTCTTCCAGAGTAACATTCCCATTGTCCATACCTATTGCAGGGTTTTGCCGATGGAACAAGAACAGCAGGTCTTTCTCTTGGATCTCAGGTCTAGGTCCTACCTCATGTGATGCTTTCTATTATGTAGCAAATATTTATCGAGCACCTACCATATATTAGATCCTGAGACCTTAACAGTGACAGACCTTAGCAGATTGACAAGGCTTCCCTCACAGAGCTTAGGGGAGGTAGGCAACAAGTAAACAAAAAATATGGTAATTATTGATATGGCAAGAGCTAATAGGAAGTATACAGGATATCCAGATGAACGCAATGATGGAGAATCATGGATATAGGATGTGGAATGTCCTAGAGGGTTAGATTAGGAAATGCCCCTTGGTAGAGGTGACAATGAAACTGAGACCTGAAAGCAAGGGGAAGCTGGCCTGTAAGGACTAGAAGGAGAGCCAACACAAAGTTCCTGATATAGAGAGGGCTTGGGGTGCTTCAGACTCACAGAGCAGGGTAGTGGTTCAGTGAAGCAGAAAGGAGAGGAGCAGACAGGAGGCTGAAGAGAGAGTTTGGACCAACCTGCCAGCACCTTAGAAGGCACCGCTGGGTCATAAGAGAGAAGCAGGATCTGCTCATGGGTTTTAAAATTACTCTGGCTGTTGGGTAGAAAATAAATTAGAGTGTAGCAGGGTAGGAGTACAGGGAGAAAAGGGTCACTCAGGACTGATCATAAGGAGTGAGACAGAGATTCAGTTCAATTTTCCCTCAAATAGCAGGCCAGCTGTACCACAGTATTAATCTTTTTTTGAACTATTTTAATTTATATTCTATATCACCTAAGTATGTATTGATCTATTTTTAGGCTCTATTTCATCCATCTGTTGTATATCCTTGCCAGTGTCAAATTGTTTCAATTGCTATAATTTTCTAATATACCTTGGTATGTGGTAGAGCTTAGTCCCCCTATTACTTTTCTTTTTAATGTCTGGAGTACTCTCATATCAGTGGTCTCTTCAAACTTTGCACAACACTGGCGTCACCTGGGGTGCTTTATAATTCAACTAGGGCATCGGGATTTCATTTCATGTTTTTAAATAAGCTCTACGCCCAATGTGGGGCTCAAACTCATGACCCTGAGATCAAGAGTTGCACATTTTTACTGACTGAGCCAGTCAGGCGCCCCAGGGCATTGGGGTTTTAAAAGGTTCCTAGGTATTTTGATGGGGATTGCATTAAATGTGTAGATTGCTCTGGATAATATAGACATTTTAAGAATAATTATTCTTCCAGTCCATGAGTGTGGAATGTTTTTCCATTTCTTTGGGTCATCTTCAATTTTATTGTGTTTTATAGTTTTCAGGGTACAGATCTTTTTGCCCCTTTGTTTGGGTTTATTCCTAGGTACCTTATGTTTTTTGGTACAATTATAAGTGGGTCCAATTCCTTGATTTCTCTTTCTGCTGCTTCATTATTGGTGTATAAAAATGCTACACTTTTTCACTGAGCTAGAACAAACATTCCTAAAATCTGTATGGAACCACAAAAGACCCAAATAACCAAAGCAATCTTGAAAAAGAAAAGCAAAGCTGGAGGCATTACAATTCTGGACTTCAAGTTATATGACAAAGCTGTAGTGATCAAGACAGTATGGTACTGGCACAAAAAACAGACCCGTATGTCAGTGGAACCGAAAAGGAAATCCAGAAAAGAACCCACAACTATATAGTCAGAGCAGGAAAGAATATCCAATTGGAAAAAAGACAGTCTGTGCAACAAAATGGTGTTTGAAAAGCATGCAAAAGAATGAAACCGGGCCACTTTCTTAAACCATACAAAAAAAAAAATTCAAAATGTATGAAAGATCTAAATGTGAGACAGGAACCGTCAAAGTCTTAGAGGAGAACACAGACAGCAACCTTTTTGACATTGACCACAGCAACTTCTTGTTAGCTATGTCTCCTGGGGCAAGGGAGACAAAGACAAAAACAAACTACTGGGACTTCAAGATAAAAAGCTTTCTATAGAGAAGGAAACAACAAAACTAAAAGGCAATCTTCAGAATGGGAGAAAATGTTTGCACATGACATATCTGATAAAGGGTTAGTATCCAAAACATACAAAGTACTTATGAACTCAACATTCAAAAAACAAATAATCCAGCTTTAAAAACGGGCAGAAGACATTAAACATTTTTCCAAAGAAGACATTCAGATGGCTAACAGACACATGAAAAGATGCTCAACATCACTCATCATCAGAAAAAATATGAATCAAAACACGATGAGATACCACCTCACACCTGTCAGAATGGCTAAAATCAACAACACAGGAAATGACAGATGTTGGCAAGGATGCAGAGAAAGAGGAACCCTCTTCCATTGTTAGTGGGAATGCAAACTGGTTCAGCCACTCTGGAAAACAGTATGGAGGTTCCTCAAAAAGTTAAAAATAGAGCTACCCTATGACCCAGTAATTGTATTACTAGGTATTTACCCAAAGGATACAAAAATATTGATTTGAAGGGATATATGCGCCTGATGTTTATAGTAGCATTATCAACAAGAGCTAAATTATGGAAAGAGCCCAAATGTTCATCTACTGATGAAGAAGATGCAGTACATATATATAATGGAACAGTACTCAGCCATAAAAAAGAAGGAAATCTTGCCATTTGCAATACCATGGATGGAGCTAGGTGTTATGCTAAGCAAAATAAGTCAGAAAATACCATATGATTTCACTCATATGTGGAATTTAAGAAATAAAACCGATGAACATGGAGAAAGGAGAGAAGCAAACCATAAAACAGACTCAACGATAGAGAACAAACTCAGGGTTGCTGGAGGGGAGGTGGGTCAGGTATGGTTTAAACGGGGGATGAGTATTAAGGAGGGCACTTATTGTCCTGAGCACTGGATGTTGTTGAGTGATGATCACTGAATTCTATACCTGACACTAATATTACATTGTATGTTAACTAACTGGAATTTATTTATTTATTTATTTTTAAAGTGTTACTTATTTTTTTAAGATTTTATTTCTTTATTCATGAGAGACACAGAAAGAGAAAGAGAGGCAGAGACACAGGCAGAGGGAGAAGCAGGCTCCATGCAGGGAGCCTGATGTAGGACTCGATCCCGGGTCTCCAGGATCATGCCCTGGGCTGAAGGTGGCGCTAAACTGCTGAGCCACCCGGGCTGCCCACTAACTGGAATTTAAATAAAAACTTGAAACTACAAAAAATAAAATAAAATAAAATAAAATAAATAAAATAAAATAAAATAATAAAATGAAAGCTCCCTATGTGATTATAAAACACAGCAAAGTTTGGGAATTGCTGTATCAACATGTTTACTTTTCCAGATGAATTTTAATATGATTTTAATGAAGTCTCACCTCTCTCCAAATTCTTTTTTTTTATTTTTTAAGATTGATTGATTGATTGATTGATTTATGATAGACATAGAGAGAGGCAGAGACACAGGAGGAGGGAGAAGCAGGCTCCATGCTGGGAGCCCGACGTGGGACTCGATCCCAGGACTCCAGGATTGCGCCCTGGGCCAAAGGCAGGTGCTAAACCTCTGAGCCACCCAGGGATTCCCCCCTCTCTCCAAATTCTTATTGTTATTTTGATAGGATTGCACTGCACTTTGAAATTTAGAATTGATTTAGGGAGAACTGGCATCTTTACAATATTTAGTCTTCCTGCCCAAGTACAAGATACTTGGCTTTACATGACTTATGTTTTTCCACATATTTGAATCTTTTTTTTTTATACTAATTCTTCAGAACTTTGTCTCATTTGTTACGATTGTATATGGAAGCTTTTCTTCTAATATTATTTAACTTGTTGAATATATGTTGGAATGCTAGTGGTTTTATTTTTTTAACAGACTTCTGTCTGCCTTCTCTCTCTCTTACTTTTACACATGGAAATGCAATTTCCTTTCCCCATCTTTTCATATCATCTCTTTCTGCCTCAGGGACCAAAGACAGGGCACATCTGGGTGGCTCAGTTGGTTAAGTAGCCAGCTCTTGATCTCAGCTCAGGTCTTGATCTCAGGGTCATGAGTTCAAGCCCTGCACTGGGCTCCACATTGGGCATGGATCCTACATTTAAAATAATAATAATAACCAAATAAAATTTATTAATTTAATTAATCTAGTTAAAATTAGAAGAGGAAAACTTTTAGCCTCCCCCTTTCAATTCATTCTCATGAACTCGCACCACATTTATCTCTGTCCAGCAAGGAAACTATTTTTGCTTCTGTAAATCTTAATGGCATTTGATCTAGACTTCTCTTGTGGTCCCTATTCATGATAGCACTCACAGCTGAGTTTCCCTATAAATAGTATGCTTATTGAAGTTAGGATCTTTTTTGTGTTTTCCTATAGCCCCTTCCTCAGGAACTTTGCAACATATTAAACACCCCATAAATTCTGTGGAAAAAATGAATAAAGGAATACACCTGTATAGAAGAAATAGATGAAGTGATAAATGAACAAAATGAAGAAACTTTGACTTAACTGTAACAAAAGTTCTTTGATGACTTTTGCCTAAAAGTTCAAGTAAACCTAAACATTAGGATTCAGTAGGGTCACCTGTGTGGCTCTTGGTTGGTTAAGCACCTGATTCTTGATCTCAGACCAGGTCTTGATCTCAGGATGATGAGTTCAAGCCCCACATTGGGCTCTATGCTGGGTATGGAGCCTACAAAAAAACAAAACAAAACAAAACAAAAACGGATTTAGTAGCATGCTGTGGGAATTTTTCCTTGACCCTGTGTCAAACCCTTGTCCTTCTGGCATTCATAATGTCCTACTCTGTGCCAGGAACTGTGCTCTTTCCAATGGGAGCAGATGAGTAAAACTCAGAAGTTCAGAAGTCTTGGTCTTTGCTGTCTAGTAGACTCTACAGGAAGCAGATAGGTAAACAAAAAAAGAATGACAGAGCATTATCATGCTTGGCTATAGAAGTCTGAATGGGGTTAACTAGGAACACAAAGAAAAGAGCAGTGGATCTGAGGTGGGAGGAGGGGAGGCACTGGAAAAGGCTCATAGAGGATGTGACCCTTGACCTGAGTCTCTGTTTGACCCTTTTTATCAAGTACTCTGATTAGGAAAGAAGGCTTATCACATTTACACATAATACAAAACTTGGAGAGACATACTAGATGGCAAATTCAGGAATTAAAAAAAAAAATTGTGATTGCAATACTTCTAGGAATTTATACAAAGGAGATAACCATACAGAAAGACTGTTTATCATAGTTCCACTTACAAAAGTGTAATCCGGAAACAAATTATTTATTTATATTTTTTTGAAAGAGTTTATTTATTTATTAGAGAGAGAGAGATTGAGCACAAGTCGGGGGAGAGGGAGGGAGAGGGAGAAGCAGACTCCCCACTGAGCAGGGAGCCCGACCTGAGAGACCTGAGACTCGTCAGATCATGACCCAAGCCAAAGGCAGACACTTAACCAACTAAGCCACCCAGGAGCCCCAAATTACTTGTTTAAATTGTGCTTCACAAATGCAATAGAATACTACACAATCATTAAAAATAGTCTTGTACTTCTATATTTATTACCTGAAATGATGTTTATGCTGAGAGAAAAGAGCATGTTACAGGACAGAACATACTGTGATCTCATTTTAAAAATTGTGCATTCGTGTCAGTATGTGTGGAGTTTCTTTTTTAATTAACAAAAGTGGAATTATACAGTTGGGCAACTTGCATTTCATATGCATTATGCCATAGGCCTCTTTCTACGCTTGAAAAGGACAAAACAAAGTCATCAATGCCACAGTAAACTTAACTACTATAAACAATGTTTTCTTTGATACCATTATAAACATAAACTTATGTTGAGTTTTAAAAAATGTAATCATCCCTAGGTAGTAGAATTTGGGATGATTTTTCTTTCTTCTTTGTACTTTTACCACCTGAATTTTTTGCAATGAAAAATATTTATTTTATTTTATTTTTTTTTACTTTTTTATTTTTTTTTTAAAATTTTTATTTATTTATGATAGTCATACAGAGAGAGAGAGAGAGAGAGAGAGGCAGAGACATAGGCAGAGGGAGAAGCAGGCTCCATGCACCAGGAGCCCGACGTGGGATTCGATCCCGGGTCTCCAGGATCACGCCCTGGGCCAAAGGCAGGCGCCAAACCGCTGCGCCACCCAGGGATCCTGAAAAATATTTTTTTAAATACCAACCTACTCTTTTAATCATAAAAAGCTAGCTACATATCAAGATAAGCAAGATGAAACAACAGAGGGATATTTCATATCTTCCAAATAAAGCAAACAAAATAGGGGAGGGGCAACTTGATAGTTTACATGAATAAGATCTGGAGTTTTAAGTATTCATCTAATTACATGTGCACTGTGCATAGCCCCATGATATGACGTAGTTGCTAAATCTGAATGCAATTTTAGGCTACATTAACAGAATTTTAACATGCCAACCATTGAACTATGAGCTTATTTAACCACGTGTGGATTCAGTTCCAGCTTTGCACTATAGTAAGAGACATAAATTAGGGCGTGTTTGGCTAGTAGAGAGAGATCAGAAACACAGCCACAAATCAATGTTGAGAAAACACAAGGGACGCCTGGGTGGCTCAGCAGTTGAGCATCAGCCTTGGGCTCAGGGCATGATCCTGGAGTCCCAGGATCGAGTCCCACATCGGGCTCCCTGCATGGAACCTGCTTCTCCCTCTGCCTGTGTCTCTGCTTCTTTTTGTGTCTCTCATGAATAAATAAATAAAATCTTAAAAAAGAGAAAACACAACAATAGCCTGGAAAAGAGAAGATGCAAGAGGGCCCATGTCTGATATTTTCAAATATTTTGAAGACAGGGAACAGCACAGGTTCTTCTGTGTTACCCAAAGAACAAAACTGGGGCACAGGAATGGGATTTATAGAGGGGCAGGGTTCAGCCCAATATCACAGTATAAATCAGAGCTGCCCTCTAGCAGACCTGGCTGCCCACAAAGCAGTGAAGTGTTCAGTGCAGGTAAGTGATCATTTGACAAGGAAGTAGTAGTGCTTGGAAATGGTTTCCAATGACATACAGATGAATTAATTAGATCTCTTCTGTTTTTAAGATTCAAGGGCTTATTTTTCCCTCCAATGAATCCTCATTGGCCCCATATTTTGTTCATTTCTGACTATATCTTCATTTAATCAGTCATATAATTTTTTAAATTTTTAAAAAAATTTTAATGATTTTGTTTATTCATTCATGAGAGACAAAGAAAGAGGCAGAGACATAGGCAGAGGGAAAAGCAGGTTCCCTGAAGAGAGCCTGATGTGGGACTCGATCCCAGGACCCTGGGATCAGGCCCTGAGCAGAAGGCAGATGCTCAACCACTGAGCCACCCAGGTGTCCCTTTATCCCTTTGTGATTTTAAATTACAATTTCATAGAGGCACCTGGCTGGCTCAGTTGGTGGAGCACATATCTCTTGATCTCAGGGTTTTGAGTTCAAGCCCCATGTTGGGTGCAGAGATTACTTAAAAATAAAATATTTTAAAAAATTACAATCTCAGGGTATCTGTGTGACTTAAATGGTTGAGCATCTGCCTTCTGCCCAGGTCATGATCTCAGGATCCTGGGATTGAGCCCCATGTCAGGCTCCCGGCTCAGCAGGGAGTCTGCTTTCTCTCTCCCTCTGCCTCTCCTCCCCATCTCACTCATGTGCTCTTTCTCTAAAATGAATAAATAAAATCTTTAAAAAAATTTTTACTATCTCATAATCCTTAGCTGGGAGAGTCCATGGCCCAAAGGCCAAATGATTATTAAGAAGGTATTTATTGGTATGAGCTCATGCTAAAGAGATTGGGAAATGTATCTTGCTGAACAACCTCATGTCTTTCATTTATAGGATTTGTCTCAATAAAGGAAAGTTCTGTTAATAAAATATATGTAGTACTACCCAAAATGAGTAGTGATAATTCAATTCCCTGCCCTTGGTGATCCTTTAAAATCACTCATAGCAGGTCTCCTATTTATTGTACCACCCTCTTTTGGCAAGGGTACTTTTCTATGAATGACTGATGTCAGCAACAGTTACAATAAGGCTACCAACAGTTAACAAGTTATTAAGAAAGTTATTCTAACATAGCTATTTAAAGATCACCATTTTGACAAAGTATTCTGTGTAAGAGACATTCTAAACCCTTCATGCCATCCTTGGACCTATTTTCAATCCTTACCCAATTTTCTGTCCACATTCCTGAATCTTGCTCCATCACACAATCTTATCAATTCCTTTATTCCTATTGCCTGACAGAGCCTGAGCTCATCCTCACCTTCCCCCACCTAGGAAAAGGGTGTGGTTCCTTGGGAAACTGGACTGAGAAGGCCTTAGGTAGGTGTAGTTGGGAGAAAGAATTTCTCATTTGTGTCTGAAACTGCTTTCTTAGATGAATACATCTGGAAGTCAAGATGTCTAATGAGAGTAAGGTGGGGGGCAGTGCTAAAATAGTACCTACTATAGTGAAGCAAGCCATCAACTAGAATGGGGTACAATCTCCAAATTGCTGAGGGGAAGATTAATTTTTAAGCAAGATTTTTTACTATTATGAATCTGTTTATTTTCTGTTATACCCTATAATGTTAAAGCCTTTATTTAGTCTTGCTTAGAGGCTTTATTTCCATCTGATGATCATAACTGAACCATTTATTAGTCAGTTTGTTCAATCATTCATTCATTCACTGATCCATCAAAGAGTCATTGAACACTGCAGCCAGTAGCAGGAACACAAGAAAGAGCAAGCTATAGATCCACCTTCGAGATGCCCACATTCCAAACTGGATGGGATCTCCATCCAAGATGCTCCCATAATAAAAAGGTCAATCTTGGGGGAGTATAATGGCTCAGCTGTGATCTCTACTAGTGAATTCTCTTCCCAAAGGCCAATCTTAAACAAACGGGGTTTTGTTAAGAATGAAGCTCCCTGGGAGGTGCCTGGATGGTTCAGTTGGTTGGGCATCTGACTCTTGATTTCAGCTCAGGGCAGGATCTTAGGGTTCATTAGATTGAGCCCCATGTCAGGCTCTGCACTCAACAGGCAGTCTGCTTGAGACTCTCCCGCTCCTCCTCCTCCCCCACCCACTCTCTAAAATAAATAAATAAATCTTAAAAAAAAAAAAAAAAAAGGAATGTGACTCCCTGGGAAACTCCTATTCATCCTTTAAAATTTATATAACATACTTAGGATAGTGCCTGGCATTGTATTTAGGAAACCTTTCTTGACTTGCCCTGATACTGAAGTATTATGAATAATCCCCCAGACAACTTTTGTACTTCACTATTTGCCTTTCTGTCTCCTTTTCCAGATAGTTAATTCCTCAGGAGGAGGGACTGAATTTTAGCATGACTGTATCCTGGCACCTAGCAGAGTTCCTGACACATAGCTAGTGCACAGTAAACATCCCCAGAAATGAACTGCCCTGAAGGCTCCGCGGTTTGCTGTTGCCAAAGCAATTGGCTTCCTGGTGTTGGGGTCACCTCTTTCTCCAGATGATATCTCTCCCCAATCTGGATACCAAGCTTCTTAGACTTGTTGAGTCACAACAGGAGAGAGACATAGAGGAAACCTTTCTACTTTAAGGAACAGTTATTTTCATTCTCTTAAATGTCAGCATTGGCTCTACTTCCATTTTAAGATTCCAAATAGGAGCTCTTCTTCGTGGGAAGAGCTGATTGCAGCTCAGTCATTTCTGGATATGTGTATCCTTCATCCAGAGTTCTGCAGAATGGAATCCTTGTGTTCTTACACAGGGATTCTCTCCTTTGAACCTCATTTAATGTCCTGAGCTATAAAAAGGAATCATTATCATTAAGCCTGTAATTCAGGATGACCTATACTGATGCTGACAAGGTTTTATAAACCAAAAACCAGAGCTCATGTTCAGTTGCACAGGGAAGTAACCACAGGTTGAGGCAGAAATTAGGACTGTCACAAATAACTGGGACATAGGATCACTGGGTTGAGTGCTCCCCTCCCCAAATAGAATTCTCCTGAATGTCAGGCATATGCTCTACTATTCAAAAATATACCACAGTCGCCAATAGATGTACAATAACCGCCTTGTTCTTCCATCTAATTCTGCAAGAAGGGTCTCTGTGGTCTCACAGAAAATGCACTTGAATTTGGGTTTTAATTCCTGGTTTTGTTACCTATTAACTTGTGACTTTGGGCAAGTTAGTTGACCTCTCTGAGCCTCTTTTCTTATCTACAAAAGAGTTATCTTGGGATGAAGTACATAACATGTCTAGCAGACATGACAGATAGTTGATGTAGTCTAGATCCTCTTCTGTCCTCCTGACTCCTGTGAGATACTGAAATAATCAAGTTATAAAACCAAACCAAACTAAACCAAGTAAGATAAAAATAAACTTAAAAGAGGGAAAAGACAGCAGGTTTAAAATTCTGGCTTCCAAATTTCCAAGTATTTTGCTCTGGGAACTGTGGTCACATATGAAATGACCTGGGTTACATCTGGATTGAGGTCCCAGTGGCTCACTGTGGGTTCTAGAATTAGACATTTTTTTAAAGATTTATTTCTTTATTGGGGGAGGGGGAGGGGCAGAGACCGAGACAGTCTTAAAACAGATTCCACGTTGAGTGTGGAGCCTGATGCAGGGCTCGAACTCAACACCCCGAGATCAGGACCTCAGACAAAACCAAGTTAGATGCTTAACTGACTGTGCCACCCAGACGCCCCTGGACATTGTGTTTTTCCTTGAATTGACAGTGGCCAATTTCCCTAGAATCAAACTCATGAGACTTGCAATGTTGATTCAACTTCTGTCATATATATTGATAGATGCCATGCAGAACAAAATTCAAAATCTCGTCAAAATCATATTCTACATTCCTTCAAACTCAAGTAATGAAATTTATGAATCATCATTTTTGGTACAAACCCAAGTTCTCTGTAGATCTCCAATGCTACATTTCTCAGCAAGTAAAATTGTGAAAGATCAGGTTTTGTCTAATAAGGGTTCTTTGTTTCAAAATCAGTTTATTAGTTTTCTTAGAAATGTTTTCAAGTTCATTCTTGATGGTTTTTCCCTAAATTTTTCCAAGTTGTTAAAGTGAGGCCACTATGTACAATGTAAACAAAACTCTGAAAGGAAAACAATTGAACTTAAATTTAGTGACAACGCAAATATGTTTGTAATATATTATGTGAAAACTGCAAGCTGTAAAACACAGAGGTTCAACTCCTTTCAAATAGAATGCATGTATGCATTCAGGTATACAAAATCTCAAGAAAGATGTGTACCAAACTGATAACAGTGGTTATCCATAGGTTGTAAAATTACAAATAACTTAAACATTTTTTACTAGCTTCTAATTTATGAACCAATTGACAGGTAGTCTAAAATGAGCATATGCCACAAAAGGTAAAAAAAGGTAAAAAAGCCCAAAAGTTATTTCAGTTTTTAAAATTTGACTTTCAAAATGATAAGCTGTTTGGACAATTGTGTTAATATTATTTATGGCTCATACTATAATATTTTAAGCCACTAAAACACCCCGGGGAACCTTTGGTGATGCTCTCAGCTCCAGGCACAAAGCTTTCAGGCAAGTTTCTTTTTTTGTGTCCCACTCTTAAATTATGAGAAAATTTCTTTTAAAACACCCGAAATTCTATTATTAATATCATTAGTATCCATGAAATAGAATTAGATGCCATTAAAAGAAAAAATTTCAGAGAACAAAACAGTTTTTGAAAATTAATATATGATATGACAAATAAAAAAACACAATAAAAGTTAGGAAGATAAAGTTGAGGAAATACCCCCAGAAAGCAGAACAAAATAATAAAAAGGGCCTATAAGAAAAAATAAAATAAAATTTAGAGATTCTGTTCAGGAAATCCAACATTCAAATAATGGAGTATTTCGAAGGGTAGGGTAGGGAACAGATAAATTAGAAGAAGAGGGAAGAAACTATTGAAGAAACAACTTAAAATTTCTCAGACACGAGAGGTCAGTGCTTTCCTACTGAAAGGGCCTCCAAATGCCCCGTTCAAGTAATGAGCCTTCACCCACACCTACAACACTATCAAACACTGGGAATAACAAGAAATGGGAAACACACAGTTTTCACAAAAAGGATCAAATGGAAGAAATGCATCCAACTTCTCAACTCTAGAAGCTAGAAGATAACTGAGAAGTATCCTTAAAATTCTGAGGGAAAAATCCTTTCCCAACTGGAATTCAGTACTACTAATTAATATGAGGAAAAAATAAAAGATTTTTTAGGACATGTAGGGTTACAAGTTTGCCTCGTACTTCTGAGACCATTCTCTCTCAGAAAGCTACAGAAGGATGTTCTCCACCAAGAAGGAGTAAACCTGGGGAAAGAAACGCAGGGGGTCAATGAGACAGAGAGGTTTAAAGAGCCAAATTCACATTTTCCATTCTGGAGAGTTAGAGAATGGAAACTGAGGGGCGCTTGGCTGGCTCAATCAGGGCTGTGAGTTTGAGCCCCATGTTGGGTGTAGAGATTACTAAAAAAAATTTTTTTAATTAAAAAAAAGAAAATTGAAAAGTAGGAGCATATTATTTAGACATTGCATTAAGCACAAAAACAATCAGTGAAAATCAGTGGCCTCTCTAGGAAGTGGGAAAATGGAGGTAGAGGTCAGTGTTTTATTAAAAGTCTTGGAGAACCATGATTCTAGAAACTGTGTGCATGCATAACTTTGATAAGGACAAAATTAAACACAAAAAAATAGATACATAGATAACATCATTACTCACTGAAGGCAATTGTGTAGGGGAGCACTGCTGATGTGATCTGGATATATTTTGCTTTCTGATCTTCTAACTTTATACAGAAATAGCACTCAAATATTTGGAATAGTTGACATGTATCCTAGATGCCATCTCTCACAAATATCAGGTGTCTCAACAAAGCCTTTGGCAAGTTCCAGGTTGCAGTCAATGGATACTTGAAACTTTGTCAAGTGCCTGAAGAGCTGATATTCCATGTTGTTGATGGAAGGGCTTCCAATGAGCTTCTAAGCCAGATATATAAGGCAGAACTTCCCTTGTACCAAGAACTGTGTACTTTTGCAGATTGTGGGTTAGCACACTCGTACATGGATGTGGGAGGAGAGGCACATGCAAGTGTGCTTTTGAAGACTTTTAGAGCTCTAGAGAAGCCAGAAATTTATTGCAATACCACAGAAGGTGTTATTTTGCCCTGAAGAACTCTTACCTGAAAAATGCAACCTAACAGAGCTCTCAGGGTGGCCGCCACAAAGGCCATTCCCAAGTATCTGAGTATCATTCTGCTGACCAGTCATTTCACTGCTATTTTAATGTTAAAGGAGTTCTCTTATAACACTCTTACTGTCAATATATTCCATGTGGAGTTGCTGCTTCCTATCCAATACAATAACTGGATTAGCTGCTTCTAAAGTCAGCACCCAGGGGAGAGAGAACTCTCCAGACCATCCGCCTAAGAGGCTGATGCTTATTCAGTTCATAGAATAACGGTTATTTAACATCAATGGAAATCACGAGGAGCCTACAACAAAGTCTTATTTTATACTCTTCAGGACTGAAAGTTCTTTCTCTGATTTAATCAGTAATATTCTACAAGTCTTGAAAAAGAATAGCTAATAGTCTAGGATTTAGGGACAACTTAGCTTTTATAGAGTCAAAAACTAAAAGTCTGGTTGTAAAATAAATATAAATAATAAATAAATAAAATAAATAAATAAATAAATAAATAAAAATAATAAAAGTCTAGTTGTGTTGCAGATCTCCGCATTGTCCTCAACTACTCATGGTGAAATAAAACAGGATGTAAGCTATAGTGGGTCCACTGCTTTTGCAAACTGCCTAATTTTCTTAGAAGATTTTAGTTTGAGGGGCGCCTGGCTGGCTCAGTCGGTTGAGCATCTGACTCTTGATTTTGGCTCAGGACATGATCTCTGGGTCTTGGGATCAAGCCCTGCATTGGGCTCCATGCTCAATGGGGAGTCTGCTTCAGGATTCTCTCTCTCCGCCCCTCCTTCTCTAAAATAATCTTTAAAAAAAAGATCGGTTACACCTGAAACTAATATAACTCTGTATGCTAACTATACTGGAATTTAAATCCTTAAATAAATCAATAAATATAAATAAGTAAAACAAAGATGGGTAAGATAAGATTTTAATTCCATCTTAGGAGTTTTTTCTTTTTTTTTAAAATTTTTATTTATTTATGATAGTCACAGAGAGAGAGAGAGAGGCAGGCTCCATGCACTGGGAGCCCGACGTGGGATTCGATCCCGGGTCTCCAGGATCGCGCCCTGGGCCAAAGGCAGGGGCCAAACCGCTGCACCACCCAGGGATCCCAGGAGTTTTTATTTACATATTATCTTCTATAAGAAATTCACCAGTGAAAACATGATTACTCTTAAGTATAAAACAAAGAGAAACAAACATAAATAAGACATTTTATTGGTTAAGTGGAATTGTGCAACAGTAGATCAAATGCCAAACTAAAAGCCATGAAATCCAGGTTCTATCTTTGCTCTGCTACTTTATTTTGTAGCATTGAGCAAGTAACTTCTTTCCCTCATTTTTAAAAAATGGGATTTAGTGAGTCCAAAATGAGATCATGCTCCATAAAAGCAACTTAGAAAGCGTAAAGTACTATGCAAATGTTTAAAAATGACCAAATTAAATGTTGGGAACTGGAAAAGAGAACTCACATGGGGCTAGCCTTAGAGGAGTTCTGGCTCCTACAAATATTTTGACGAGGGTTATAGACTTCAGGGGAAATTTCCAAACATTTTGGCCTTGGGCCATTTTTAAAATGTCATACTTGTTCTTTATTTCAAAGTGTGTTTTTTTGGTATATGTTATAATACACTAAATTAAAAAAAAGATTTTATCTGTTTATTCATGAGAGACAGAGAGAGAGAGAGAGAGAGAGAGAGAGGGGCAGAGACACAGGCAGAGGGAGAAGCAGGCTCCATGCAAGGAGCCCAATGTGGGACTCGATCCCAAGACTCCAGGATCATGCCCTGGACCCAAGGCAGGTGCTAAACTGCTGAGCCACCCAGGGATCCCCCCAATACTCCGCATTTTATACCAGTTGGTATGTGTATAACAGAGAGGCCTTTGGATTTGATGAAAAGTCTAGAGACTAGAATTCTGAAAATTGAATACCCAGGTAATGTAAGCACTCAGCAATGTATGTTCATAGTAAACACTCAATAATATGTGTTCAATGAATGTAGGTCCTGATGAAGTTCAACCTGAAGGGTATGTCAGGTCAACACAGCACCTTGACATGAGAACTCTATTGGACTACACTCTGAAGTCCAAGGTATGCATTCCAAGAACAGTAGTTGGCTTTGGCCAAAGATACAGCTCGGTTCAACATGCCAAGACTTTTATGCTTTCTTTGTTTTTCAAATTTTTCAACAGACCATAGTGATTACGAAGTTCATTTGTTTGCCCAGAAGAATTTGCCCCAATTCCACTAAGAGGCTACTGCAGCCTCTTTTTGGCTCATATCAACAACTTGTCTCCTTTATGTTCTGTCACCAGATGGCAAAGTAGCATAATACCCCTACGTAATTACGTCTACTCTTGTGATTATCTTCTAGACACAACAGGAAATATGGAAGCTGTTGTCAGCTCTGATCTTCTGGGAAGTTCTAGGAAACTTAAAGCTAAAATGTTAAGATGCTTTTGTAAAATTTTCTCCTGGAAATGTGTAGTAACCTTTCAAAATGAAAGTGGAGGTCTGGATTTATAACAGATACAGTTCATACATAATTAGCAGAGCAGCTACCCTGGATATTTCAGATTTATTAGGTTCTTATGAATATAATGCTCTTTTTATATTATTTGGAGAGGCAGTTCTGATTAGAAAAGAAACATAAATCCATTGGAGAAATAAGAGAGAGAGAAAAATGCAGGAAAAAGACATTTCCTTAAATTTTACCACATACTAGCAACACTTAAACATTTTGGTGCATTTTTGTCATTTTTTTTAATGTGCTCTTTTATATAGTTACGATTATACTGTGATGCAAATTTGTATGCAGATTTTTCTTACTTAACAGTTTGTAATATTTATTGCCCCATGCTATCAAAAATCTTTTAAAATTTGAGGTGCCTGAGTGGCTCAGGTTAAGCATCCGACTCTTGATTTTGACTCAGGTCATGATCCCAGGGTTGTGAGATTGAGCCCCACATCAGGCTCTGTGCTGGGCATGGAGCTTGCTTAAGATTCTCTCTTTACTCCTTCTTCTGCCCTCTCTAAAATAAATAAATAAATAAAAATCTTTTAAAATCTATTTTTAGAAAATACTTTTCTGATAATAAGAGACATTGAAAATTTCACTAATATATGGTAGTATAAGGAAAATAAAAATTATCCACAATCCTACAACTCAAAGGTGATCATCAGTACTTTGACATTTTCCTTCCTTTCTCTTTAAATGCATCTCCCTTTGTACAGATAATATTCTTATTTTTAATCTTGTTTTTCTGCATGCATGGATCTTAAGGAATTTCCCATCTGATTAAAAATTTTCCATAAAGCTTACTTTTATTGTCTGTATAATGTTATTTCATATCCCTATATCATAAATTGCTTCACCATTCTTCTCCTTAGGGCTTTGTCTGACAGTTTAATTCTTTCCTTGAATGACCCAGAAGTCTTGAATTTTATATTAATTTTTAATAAATAATAAAATAGCTTGAGAAGTTTACATTAATAAGCTATGAAAAAAAAATGGGTCATTACAAATATGAAGTCAAGATATAGTCATTCATGGGGTGCCTGGGTGGCTCAGTTAGTTGGGCAACCAACTCCTGATTTCTATTCAGGTCATGATCTCAAGATCATGGGGTTGGGCCACACAGGGCATTCGGCTTTGTCCTCAGTGGAGAGTCCACTCCACTTTCCCTCAACCTTTCCCTCCCCACCCCATGCTCTCTCTCTCTCAAATAAATAAATCTTAAAAAAAGAAAAAGATGTAGTCATTTATAGTCATAGTCATAGGTACCGTGAGAGACTCTAAATATATGTTGCACAGACACTGACTTCTCACTTTTTCCAGGAGGATTTGAGATGGTTTTAGAAATACTCAGAAATTAGGACAAAGTAGAAAAGGTGCTAAATTTGTGGCGAGCCACAAATTGAATTCTGAGCATCTAGCAGCTGAAGAAGTTAATGTGAAGATTCACAATTTCCTTATAATGAAAACCAAGTGCGACTCAGGAGGGCAGCAGCTACCTGGTATTGAAACGTAAGGGCAATCTTTACAACAGGGTGCAAGATGAGGGCATAGTCTGCGGGGTCTGCCTGCGTCAGGGAGAGAGGAGTCTGAATTCCAGGACTGGCTTTGCCACTAGGCTTTGCCACTGGCGCAAACTGGGTAAGTCATTCAATCACTCCCTAATAAGTAAGGCCCTTATTTCCGGTATTTAGTGTTCATTTGTAAGTACCCAGTGTGTGCCACGAGGATTACAAAAGCAAGTAAGAAGTTTGTGTCCTTAAGGAACCCGGATTCTCATGGGAAAGACAAGCACGTAAGCTGCTTAAGCGGACACACAGCAGAAACAATAGAGGGGTGTTCGGGTGGCTCATTGGTTAAGCATCTGATTTTGGCTCAGGTTGTGATCTTGGGGTCCTGGAATTGAACCCCATGATGGGCTCCATGCTCAGCAGAGCATCTGCTTGTCCCTCTCTCTTTGCCCCTCCCCCCATGCTCATGCTCTCTTTTTCTCTCTCTCTGTCTCTCTCAAATAAATAAGATCTTTATTTGTTTTTAATTTTTTTTGTTTAAAGATTTTATTTATTTATTTATGTATTCATGAGAGACACAGAGAGAGAGGCAGAGACACAGGCAGAGGGAGAAGCAGGCTCCAAGCAGGGAGCGCCACGCAGGACTCGATCCCAGGACCCCGGGGTCATGCCCTGAGTCAAAGTCAGATGCTCAACCGCTAAGCCACTCAGGCGTCCCATAAATAAGATCTTTAAAAAAGAAAAAATGACCGAAAGAAACATAATAGAGGTTCGAACAGGGTTGTCAATGTCCCCATCTGACATCCTGACTTTCAGGTTAATCTAGACACCAAATACCTTCAGTAAAATTCCATTATGTTTGTTAAAATCAAATCCTGAATTAAAAAATATTAAAATCTTAATAGAGTTGAATTGACTAAAGTATGGGTGAAGCCATCATAACTGCGAATGGTAATCGTGTTAAGGTAGAAAGCTGGGCGCACAGGCTGCAGACAGAAACATCTGTCGATTCCCCCCTTGGTTTTGTAATTATAATGTGGGTTGTTTTCCAGAATCTGTTCCATCAAAGGATTGTCTTTTTTAATTGTATGCTTTGTCAGAAAACCAACTCTATTTCTTTCAACCTCTCTCTCATGTGCTTCTCCTGCAAAACAGTCTGGCTACCAGCTCTACCCTTTTTTTTTTTTTTTTTAAGATTTTATTTATTCATGAGAGGTACAGAGAGACACAGGCAGAGGGAGAAGCAGGCTCCATGCAGGGAGCCCAACGTGGGCCTCGATCCTGGGTCTCCAGGATCATGCCCTGGGCTGAAGGCGGCGCCAGACCGCTGAGCCCCCCCCGCCCCCCCCCAGGCTGCCCTAAACTCTCCTTTCAAAATCTCTACCTAATGCCCCCGTCTTCCACATTGTTATTGCAAATCTCCTTTTTCCGTTTCACATTCAAGTTTCACGTATTCACATTTCCTCAGCACTTACTCTTCTCTGGTTTCTTGTACCCAATCAAATTCTACAACTTTTTTTCTGAAGAATGCATTCAGATTTTTCGTTCGTATCTGTTGTCACCGACAATTCCTTGCCTTCGTGGTGGTAACCTCTCATTTGGGATCCTCCAATATCACCTTCTTGTGATTCTCTGCCTTTATTTGCCTTACCCCGTTCTAATTATTTCCAGCCTCTTTACATCACTGGCTTGCTTCTATGGTGATTTAATTCTTGGAATTCCTTTAATAACATTGCCACTTTCTAAAGTAAATGACTAATTTGGTCTTAATGGAAAACTGCAAAGACTCTGATCAGGACTTTCCATCCAAGCAGGTTTTATTTTACACGCTCTCTCTTTTTACAGAATCTTTGTCTCTCAGGTGTGAGACTTCTCATTGGTCACTATGATTATTTCTTCTTTTTTCATACTCAGAGTCCCAATTCTCCACAGATCTCTTACTATTTAACTTGGTGTGTTTATAATGCTGCCATCCACATGTATTAGCCTTTCTTTATTTCATATATATACATTTCTTTCTTTCGCTCCCCCCCTAAGTTGTGAGTCCTGAGGACAGTGACCACTAACTGGGGTAGCCGACATTCCCCAGGTGACTACTCCTCTCTGACCCATCTCCATCCTCCGGCTCGAGCTAAGTGGTCCAAATGGAATGATCATCTTCTTTTATAGTTTTGCTTTTCTGATCACAGAATTGGTTAAGGGGTAGGCTGGTAAGCCAGTCTGAGCTGACCATAATAACTCATCCCCTGGACCACAGTGAGTGATTCAGAGGGACATGTGACCTAAATGGGGCCAGAATCCTATCTCAAGAGTTGAAAGAGAAAAGCCAGTTTTTCCCTTGTATTGAAAGCTCTAAGGGGCGCCTGGGTGACTCAGTTGGTTAAGCATCTGCCTCTGGCTCCAGTCATGATCCTGGAATTGAGCTCCATGTCGGGCCTCCTGGTCAGCAGAGGAGTCAGCTTTTCTCTCTCTCCTTTTGCCCTTCTCCCCACTCGTGCTCGCTCTCTCCCTCACTTTCTCTCTCAAGTAAAAATAAAATCTTAAAAAAAAAAAAAAAAGCTGTAAAAATGAGAGCCTGGACCCTTTGGATGCTACATCTCCCACCAGAGAAAAATAATCTGGGAGAATGGCTGAGCAGCAGAGAATTCTTTGTTCATTCCTCTTCTTGCCAATCTGAGATTTAATTATTCAACTTTGATTCAATTCTGAGAACTACCCCAGTAGTGTTCAATCTCTTTTATTTGTTTCATTTGGTTTGAGTTGGGTTTGTCATTTGCAACCATGAAAGTCCTGATTCATATAATATTTAAACTATATTTTAAAATCCCTGTAGCGCTCATCTGTAAAATGGTGACCCCCCCGACATGCATCGTATCTCACCAATCGTCATAACTTTAAGAATGAGAGCTATTGGGGATCCCTGGGTGGCTTAGTGGTTTAGCGCCTGCCTTTGGCCCAGGAGTCCTGGGATCCTGGAGTCCTGGGATCGAGTCCCACGTCGGGCTCCCGGCATGGAGCCTGCTTCTCCCTCCTCCTATCTCTGCCCCCCTCTCTCTCTCTATGTCTATCATAAATAAATAAATAAATCTTTAAAAAAATAATAAATAAACATACTTTGAAAAATATCAAACAAAATAAAAACATGTTAATAAAAAAAAAAGAACGAGAGCTATTGAAGAAAATACCTGTTGTCAAAACTGTCTAAACTCAATCCTGAAAGTCTTCCTAATTTATTTACTCCCTAAGCCTTTTGGTTACAATACTTGAAAGCTGAAGCAGGACAGAATTTATTTCATTTTCAAAGAAAGCAAACTCCTATCTCCCTAAAGTTATAGACTCTTATTTGCTGATTATCCCTTAAAACAGTGATGTGTTTATTTTACATGACAAATACATACAGAAAGCTTATTTTGAGCCGAGTGTCATGGTAAAAATTTACCTCTTCAATCCTTCCAACAAACCATGATTATCTCCATATTCAATGAGAAGACTGAAGCACAGAGAGACGGGGAAATTTGCCCGAGGTCACAGAGTGAGTACAGAGTGGAGCTGGAATTAATCCTTAGACTTTATTGTGCATCAGAACAACTCGAATATGGGCTAAAAATGTAGATCCCTAGGACCTGCTAATTCAGAATCGGACCAAGAGAAGATATAACTACTTTTTAGACTTTTTTTTTTCACATTTACCAAAAAGTTCTGCTCTCCCATCTGCAGCTTGCAATTATCTTAAATTTAGCTGAGAATACATTTCATCTTCACTGATTTTGGGGACAGAGATCCTGCCACTTGTGGATCTGATATTTAAATTGTACGGACTCTGTTTCAATAAATAATACCAAAGACCTACCCCTCGGGCAGTCACTAGAGGTCTTAAATCTTGAATTGCCTGCCACCCGGCTCATTGCAAAGGAGTAGTAGAAACGGGTCTTTGAGAAAGACTTGACCAAAGAACACGCTCACTACTTGATCCTGCAGCGCTCCTTACTCTATCACCCAAATAGAATAAATCCCCCACGAATCCAAATACGCAGACTTTGTCAGTTCGGTTCTCTGTGGAAATGCTCTCAGCCTTTCTCAACCTCTCTCTCAATGAACAGCTCCCACTCAGTGCTCAGCTTACTACACCCTGGGTACTGTCCCCACCATGCTTCTAAAGTCACTGGTGCTGGGGACACCTGGGTGGCTCAGCAGTTGAACATCTGCCTTCGGCCCAGGGCGTGACCCCAGGGTCCTGGAATCGAGTCCCACATCGGGCTCCCCGCAGGGAGCCTGCTTCTTCCTCTGCCTGTGTCTCTGTCTCTCTCTCTCTCTCTGTGTGTATCTCTCATGAATAAATAAATAAAATCTTTAAAGCCACTGGTGCTGAGGTGACCAGCAGCTACCTGGAGACAATACGACTTAGGGGTTAAGGAGGTCTTCTCTGGAGCCAGTCCAGCTCAATTAAATCCCGCTTCTGTCACCTTCTGCTCCAGCACCTTGCTGAACCCCTCCATGCTGCTCAGTGTTTGCACCTGTAAAATGAGGGTAATTATGGTACCTACATCCTGCGTAACTGTGAGGACTATGAGCAGTGTAACAATGCATGTCAGGCAATGAGAACAGTGCACACAGCACACACTCAATACGTGCTTTTCACCAGAAATAAGCTCCTCAAGAGCAAGATCAGTGTTCTTTTTTAAAAAATCTGTTTAAGATTTTATTTATTCATGAGAGACCCAGAGAGAGAGAGAGAGGCAGAGACAGGCAGAGGGAGAAGCAGGCTCCCTGTGGGGAGCCCCATGTGGGACTCGATTCCCCAGACCCGGGAATCACGACCTGAGCCAAAGGCAGTTGCTCAACCACTGAGCCACCCAGGCGTCCCAAGATCAGTTTCTGTTCATGACTATCTCCTCAGTGCCAGACATATGGTTAGTTACTCAAATATAAATGCAAAGAATCAATAACCCCCAAGTCCAGTGGCATTTTCAGGTCCTCTCTTCACTGGTCTTACTGTAACAATCCAATATCCATATGGCAATTACCTGTGCTGGGCACTGTTCCAAGCACTTCACCATCATTAATTCATTTAGTTCCCACAACAATCTTATGGGACAGGTACATTGCCATGAGCTTTTTACACACGACGAAAGGGAAGCACTGAGATATTCAGTAATTTGCCCAAGCTTGCACAGCTAGCAAGCAGCAGAGCTAGCACTTGGAACCTAGGCAGTTTAATTTCAGAGTTTAGGCCTTTAACCTGTGTTCGCCACTGATCATTACTTCTTTAAAACTCTCTTCCATTGGCTTCCACAAAAACACCCTCTCTCAGCCTCTCTGACTCCTCCTTCACAGGTTCTTTTCTCTCTGATCAACTCCAAAGCAGGGATGACATTTCCAAGGTCACTGCCTTTACTTATGTTACACGCTCTCTAGTTGAGGACATTCACTTCCATCCACACTCAGGTGATTCCCAAACCCCCATCTCTATCCCAGATATCCATCCCAAGGCTCACTGGACCATACTCACATTCAATTCATATAAGATAATAAATGTATTCTTTTCCCCAACAAGCATGCATTTTTTTCCATTTAATTCTGTCTTAGAAGATGGTACCACCCCACCCCCATCACTAAAGCCAGAAATCTAACAATCATCTCTAACCCTGCTTTCTGCTTTTCCCTACATGTCCATTTGCTATTTGCCTATACCTCTTTTTTTTTTTTTAAGATTTTATGTATTTATTCATGAGAGAAAGAGAGAAGCAGAGACAGGCAGAGGGAGAAGCAGTCCTTCCCCAATGAGGGACTCGATCCCAGGCCCCCAGGATCACGCCCTGAGTCGAAGGCAGATGTTCAACCGCAGAGCCATCCGGGCATCTCAAGAGGTTGACATCCTTATTTCAGAATTGGGGGCGGGGGTTGTCATTTGTTTTATAAAAATGAGAGTGTATAACACACGTGTCTTTTCCTCTTGCTTTTCTCACTTAACAATGCATGGAAATCACTCCAGGCTAATAAACATAGCTCCAGCTCATTCTTTCAGCAGCCTAATACCATAAGAGATGAAGATACCACAATTTATTCAGCCGTTCCATGTTGAAGGGCATTCGGGTTGTTTCCAGTTCTTTACCACGACATACAGCGCTACAACAAGCAAACTCGAATATACATATCCCTGCACTCTAAGGCTTTTGTTTCTGTGGGATTCCGTCCCCCAAACGGGAATTGTTTATAGGTACTAGGTTGGAGCATGGTTTGTAAATAAATAAAAGCACACGGCATAGTGCCATACATTCAAAGAAGTTCAGTAAATGATGATAATGATAAAGGATATTTGACCATGTGGTTACCTAGCAGCGTTTTGATGGGAAAAGATACGTTTCCCAGCAACTAGCAAGTATACATCATTGAAGGAGGATTCGTAAGGAGAGTACAAAAGACAGAACCTGGCACATAGCAACTGAGAATCACTGTTGCGAAGCATATTTCCTGTTGTATTTGCTAGGCCATCTTAGACTGGCAGGGCACCAGGGTCATTTGAAGTCCTATTACTGGATACTGAGTCCCTGACCTTCTGAGCTAATCAAACTGTAATATGCTTTCAAAAAAAAAAATCTCAGCTTTGAAAGATCTCCCCAGTTTATTACCTTGAAGCTGGTGACTTCAGAGCTACGAAGGTGTCTATTTAAGGCAGTTGTATGTGAAAGCGCATTAGATGAGGAGTCAGAACACTAATCCTTGCCTCTGCCTACTTGTCAGCACTGTGGCATTTTGAGCAAGCCTCAAAATCCTCATATACAAAAAAAAAAAAAAAAAAAAAAGCTAATAATACTCATGCTGCCTACTTTGCAGTATTATAGTGAGGAACAAATGGAATTATGTAAATGAAAGCGCTTTGAGAGAGCTATACATATATTAGCATTGTTAATATTATTCTGATTCTTGAGTAGGCAATGTACTGTGTGTGTGGTGGCACTTTCTTGTTCTTTGTATCGCCAGAAAGAATACATTACCATTGAAAAGACTGATTTTGTAGCAGTCACAAAGCGCACTACCAAAGTACAGATCGATATAAAAATAACAGACTAGATGTCAGCCATTGAATCTATCTGCCGATATTGTTCAATGAACGTTTTTGACAATGAAGATATTTACAAAGCTGCCTCAATTTTTAATGTTTCATATATAAATGAAAATAAAAATCATAGTTCCCCCCCTCTTTCCTGTAAGTTTCTATTTTTAACTCCTGTACAATTTCAGATCTAATACCCTTGTGTTCTTTCCCTAGTCCTGGTTCCTGCCCATGTAATATACACCTGCTCAGGAATCCAGGTATACCTGGGATGCTTCCTACCCAATTCTGTTATTTTTATTGTGATTAAAATATTGAGAAACTGGTTCCACTATAGATCAATACTCCATATATATTATGAATGGATAGGTCTATGGATGGAATAGCAGAAACTACCTGACATGAGGAATCATTCATTTCAGAAATGTGGCATAGGTACATATTCACTCTTTGCTGGGACAGAATGTTCATATACGGAGTTCAGAAATCTCAGTGCCAGTTGAAATTTGGCAGTTGGTTCCTTCCAGCTGTTCTTAAAGGTATTCTCTCCGCGGGGATTTAAAAGTGACTCCTAGTCATGGCTTAAGATTTTTAGGTTTCACTGTTTCTGTTTTGATTCTTCCCTTTGGAAAACAGAGAAAATGCAACATTTATCCAGTAGTGAAGGGTTTATGAAGTTCTTCAGAGTTAGATCTAAATTATCACAGCTGTCAATAGTTGGTAAATCATGGGGAAAAAAGTCATCCTGTATAAAGTATACAATTAAATTAATTATTTATTAATGTTCTACCTTTCAACTGGTGGGGGTGGTGGCATCCAGTAGACAACCCAAGAGAAAGAAAGCCAAAGAGTCCTTGGAGTGATTTCAAGTTTCAGGCTTTGTCAGGGTCTTTGAAGTCATCACTTTGGGGATTGCTTGTCATGCTCTTCAGTGTCCATCTGTTGAAGAAAAAGAAGAGCCCAAACCCTCTGAGAATGGAGTTGCCTTTATTTAAAATTGTTTTTCAGTATAAATCCTTTTTTCAAAAGGGAGATTTTTGTTGTTGGTCATTTTCCATTACTTTATAGAGTTAAATATATTAAAATTTAAAACGTGTAACAAGTAACATGGAAGTACGGTAAATAAAAATATTAGGACATGATCTATATCCTCTTCACTGAGACATGGAGAATAAGTGTGATTTTTAAAATTCTCCTTTCTTTTAGAGAAAATTGAGTTTACAAAATGGATAAATTACAGGAGTGATGGTACACATTGCAGAGGACTCTTTAATTTCAAAGTATCATACAGATTTCATGGAAACACTGGATTTCTTAACATATACACATCATAGTGCTTATTATTCAATACATAAGACATTGTAGTGAAGAACTCATCTATTGCACAAAGCAAAACACTCCTACCTCATAAATAGAAGTAAAATTTGAGTGACCTACTCTGAATTTTATATCTATATAACACAATATGACATAAAGAATGAACAATTATGAAAGGAAGGCGGACTTAATAATCTAACTTTTGTCATAAATCAAAGAAGAATTTTTTTCTTGAATTATCTAGAATATAGGTAAACAAATACCTATAAAAGGAGTACCATCTAAGCAGCTTGAATTCACTCTGCACTGTGTAGATCTTGAAAAAGGCTACTTGAAAAATGGACTTGAGTATTGGTATTGAGCTATGGGACATCTGTATGCACAGTGAAAAAACTCTCACTGTGCTTGAATTTTTAATAGCTTATGACCCAATGGAAATTTTTGGTTGTTCACACTTCTTATCAATTTTTGTTCTTTTTTTTTTTTTGAAGATTTATTTATTTATTCATGAGAGACACAGAGAGAGAGAGAGAGGCAGAGACACAGGCAGAGGGAGAAGCAGGTTCCATGCAGGGAGCCCGACGTGGTACTCGATCCCCGGACTCCAGGATCACACCCTGAGCTGAAGGCAGGCATTAAACCACTGAGCCCCCCAGAGATCCCCAATTTTTGTTCTTAACACAAATACATATAATGCAAGTTTGTTTCTGAAATCATATAAAGAGTATTACCGAAAACTAGTAAGATTAATTGTAATGAATATAATGAATACTAAGGTAAAATGATCAGGGGCACCAAGCTGGCTCATTCAGTACAGCATGCAACTCTTGATCTTAGGTGTTGGGAGTCTGAGCCCCACAGTGGGTGCAAAGATTACTTTTAAAAAATGTAAAAAGTAAAATGATGACGGGCACTTGGGTGGCACAGTCACTCAAGAGTCCAACTCTTGGTTCTGGCTCAGGTTGTGATCTCAGGGTCATGGGATCAAGCCCCGTGTTGGGCTCTGTGCTCAGCATGGCATCTGCTTTCGACCTCTCTCCCTGTCTCTCTGAAATAAACACATAATCTTAAAAAAAAAAAAAAAAAAGTAAAATGATGATAATCAAGGAAACTGGGTGTGGGATACATGCAAACTCTTGGTACTATCTTCTCATTTTTCTTTTGTTCTTAAAAAAGTCTATTACAAAAGAAACTAACAAGAGCAAAACTTTTTTCTGTTTTATTCAATTTCCTTGTTATAGGATTGTTTCCATTATCTGTAAGATGTTAAGTACTCAGGTGTGAAACAAATATTCAGATATTCCTGTAATATTTTCCTTTTGAAAATGTCATATTTCTTAACTATTTGAATCACTTCCAGACTTTAGTGCAGACCTCTAACATTTAGTTTACTAAATCTAACAAGAAGAGGACACTATAGATTTTTATTTCCTCTGTAAGGCAGAAACTCATGGAAAATTTCTTGCTCTTATCTCTAACAAGTTTACTCTATCAGTTTTATTTACTTAAAAAAATGTAATCTGTTAGATTTAAGAGTGAGATTCATTTTCTATTTTACAATTAAGTATTTCCTAAAACTAAGGATTCATAAATAAATAGCAGATCTTTGGAGCTTTTTTATATAAAAGTTACAATAGGGGATCCTGGGGTGGCTCAGTGGTTTGGCGCCTGCCTTTGGCCCAGAGTGTGATCCTGGAGTCCCGGGATCGAGTCCCATGTCGGACTCCTTGCATGGGGCCTGTTTTCTGCCTCTCTCTCTCTCTCTTTCTCTCTCTGATGAATAAATGAAAAAAAAATCTTAAAAAAAAAGTTACAATGAAAATGTGTGCAGTTTTACAAGAGATAATGTGAAATTTTATTTTAACTTGAACTGGTATTTTAAATATTATTTAAAAGCTATTCACATTTATTACCCCAAGTTTATCCTTTTAGCTGTTTTAATTAAAAAAAATTTTTTTTTACCCCATCAAAGACAGTAACAAATATATTCTAGTTGCTGTAGTCTAAAACAGTGCTTTGAAATACTGATGGTGAGTGCTGTTTCTGTGATTACTTTGATGACATTTTCTGAGTTTAATTTTTTCATTACCCAGCTATCTTCCAGAGACTGGCATATTGATTTTTCTAATTAATATTCTATGTACCGGGAATGGTATTTTTACTTTCTATTTATGGAGCATCGAATAGCACAACCACTATAAGTGATGTGCTGGTATGTTACCTTATAAATGCTCAAGGTACAGCTTCTAATGTTGAAAAATAGAAAAATAAATTGACCTTGATGAAGTGTGTCTTCTTTTGTCTGTTCCCAGGAAAGTTTATTTCAGGTATTTCTACTGCTGAAATGATTAGCGTTAACAGCTTTTTCCCTCCATTTTATTTTACAGGGTCTCTTCATCTTCCTGATATATGGGGTATACAACACAGAGGTAAGTCGGCTTGGAGTATCTCAAGGCTGACAGTGAATGAGAGAAATGACAGGTTTCTTATCTTGATAACTGAGGAACAAAGTTGGCTTTTCAGATGAGTGTCCTACTGCCCTTCATGCTTGGACTGGCTTATATGCATCCCAGCTTACCATTAAACACTGACACCCTGAATAAAGGGACAGCCTCATTTCTCATAGGCATTGACTAATATTTTACTACAGCCTTAAGTTTTTGAATTTTCAGTCTTTCTTTTAACACTTAACTACACTCGATGGTTTACAGTGTCACAGTGTAAGCAGCAGAATGCTCATGTGTAATTGCACGGAAATAGAAAAGTATCATTTCTCACCTCAAAATGCCCACTAAACATTATTATCTCTTAAGTTTTTGAGCAGGCTAAGAGAGGCCCACTAGGAATAATGAATAGTACTTATGGTTTCAATGGTGAAATTTCTCCGAGAAGACATCAATGATTTAATTATGAGAAGTTGTTTAGCTAGAAAATTGACTTGACATTTCATTTACAAAGTATACTATACCATGTAAGTAAATTGTTGTCATAGACCTAGTTCTTTGAGGGGGGAAAAAATCTGTGATTTACAGTCTTGCTTAGGCTGGTTTAGATTTCTGCATGCTTCCTATGCAAGGGAATGCTTTGTGTGCATCAGGCATTGATGTCTGATTTTTGTTGGTTTTTGATTTCGAGATTTTCATTTGTGATTTCCCTTAGGAAACGATTCGTAATTTTGCAGGCATTTCTCGGCATCCTCTGCTCTGCTCGGGGAGCGCAGAGTGAATCCCAGCACAGATCACACCGGGCCTAGCAGTGCGCGTTTTATAAGGAGCCTAGGAGGCTGGGCAGCAGGGCCACGCGGCAAAGACTCCTCAGCCAGACTAGGTATGCGGGCATTTAAATACCATCCGATGATGATGACGAAGTGTGTGTGTGTAGGTGTGTCCCACAGGGCGGCTGCCCCTGGATTACACGCGGTTTCCTTTTCCAGTAGCCTTCAGGTAGGTTGGCAAGAAGACAACTTTTTTTTTTTTTTTTGCAACGGTACCTGTATTGCGGCTGCAAAGCAGGCTCCTCCTATAAGTGCAAAGGACGCACGCCCATTATTAAAAAGGTCTGCAAACTAATCACAGAAGCGCAATCTTTTTATTTTTTTAATAATGTATTTCTTTTCTTTTCTTTCTTTTCTTTTCTTTTCTTTTCTTTTCTTTTCTTTCTTTTCTTTTCTTTTCTTTTCTTTTTTTCTTTTCTTTTTTCTTTTCTTTTTCTTTTTTAATGGATGCTGGGAGCATCTGAAGTTGGCTGCTTTCAGGTAGAACCAAAAGCGCCCTAGGTCATCCAACTGCAGGCTGTGGATTTTGATCCTACAACTGGACTGCAAGCAGCGGAGCCCAGAAGGCCCCGAACCCCGGCCTCCTGCAACATTGGGACCTCAGTTTCCCCCCCATCCGCGCTCCGCCTGCCTCTTTTCTCTGCAGGCCGGTCCCGCGGAGTCCCGCCCCGCCGTCAGGGCAGCCCGCCAATCACGCGGCTCGCCTGCGAGCCTCTTTCTCCGGGGGCGGGGGCGGAGGGGGCAAAGGGGCGTGGCTCCGAGTCCCCGCCCCCTGCAGCGCGGGGCCCGCCCCTCCGCCCAACCGCCCCAGTGATTGACAGGCGGGCCGGGCGGAAGCCGCGGCGCAGGCGCCGTGGCGCCGCCGAGCGCCCCTCCGGCCGGGGTGAGCGTTCCCGGCAGGCCCCGCGCCGCGCCTGCGCAGTCCGGGAGAGGCTTTTAATTCCATTGTGGAGAGGACGGCGTTATTTTTATTAACTGGAGGCGACGGCGGCGGCGGCGGCGGCGGTACCCGTAAGTGTTGCGGGGTGGGCCGGGGCGGGGGCGGGCGAGGCCCGGGGAGGGGCCGCAGGGCCGTGCGTGCCGGTGCGGGTGCCGGAGCCGGGGCCGGAGCCGGAGCCGGAGCCGGAGCGAGCGGGCTGGGAGCTGGCGCGGGGCGCGCTGCGGTCGGGGCGGCGGCGCGGCGCGGCGGGTCGGGGCGCCCGGGGCCCGGTCCCAGCCCCTCCTCCGTGTCCCCTCTGCCCCCCTCTCCGCAGCCAGGCCTCCTCCGGGGCATGAAAGTCGGCGGCGGGTTCCTGAGCGGCGGCGGCGGTCCCGGCAGCAGCGGCGGCGGCGGCGGCGGCGGCGGCAGGAGGGCGGAGATGGAGCCCACCTTCCCCCCGGGGATGGTCATGTTCAACCACCGGCTCCCCCCGGTCACCAGCTTCACCCGGCCGGCGGGGTCGGCCGCCCCTCCCCCGCAGTGCGTGTTATCCTCCGCGACCTCCGCAGCCCCGGCCGCCGAGCCGCCCCCCCCGCCGCCGGCCCCGGACATGACTTTCAAGAAGGAGCCGGCGGCGTCGGCGTCAGCGGCGGCCTTCCCCTCGCAGAGGACCTCCTGGGGGTTCCTGCAGTCCCTGGTCAGCATCAAGCAGGAGAAGCCCGCGGACCCCGAGGAGCAGCCGCAGCCCCACCACCACCACCACCACCACCACCACCACCACCACCACTACGGGGGGCTGTTCGCCGGGGCCGAAGAGAGACCTGCAGGCCTCGGAGGCGGCGACGGGGGCGGCAGCCACGGCGTCATCCAGGACCTCAGCATTCTCCACCAGCACGCCCAGCAGCAGCCAGCCCAGCACCACCGCGACGTGCTGCTCAGCGGCACCGGCAGGACTGACGACCACCACGGCGGCGGCGGCGGCGGCGGCGGCGGCAGCGAGGAGCCAAAGCAGGACACTACCGTCAAAAAGGCAAAGAGGCCAAAGCCAGAATCTCAGGGAATCAAAGCCAAGAGGAAGCCAAGCGCATCTTCCAAACCTCCTCTGGTCGGAGACGGAGAAGGCGCCGTCCTCTCCCCAAGTCAGAAACCTCACATCTGCGACCACTGCAGTGCTGCTTTCAGAAGCTCCTACCACCTGCGGAGGCACGTCCTCATTCACACCGGAGAGAGACCCTTCCAGTGCAGCCAGTGCAGTATGGGCTTCATCCAGAAATACCTGCTGCAGAGACACGAGAAGATCCACAGCCGAGAGAAGCCGTTCGGATGCGATCAGTGCAGCATGAAGTTCATCCAGAAGTACCACATGGAGAGACACAAGAGGACGCATAGTGGAGAAAAGCCATACAAATGTGACACTTGCCAACAGTATTTTTCAAGGACTGACAGGCTGTTGAAGCACAGGCGCACGTGTGGCGAAGCCATAGCTAAAGGAGCCGCTAGTGCAGAACCTGGGTCGTCGACCCATAACAGTATGGGTAACCTGGCTGTGTTGTCTCAGGGAAATACAAGCTCCTCCAGGAGGAAAACGAAGTCAAAAGGCCTAGCTGTCGAAAGCAAGGAACATAAGGCCGGTAAAACGAACGAATCACAGATTTCAAATAACATAAACATGCAGAGTTACTCCGTAGAAATGCCCACCGTGTCTTCCAGTGGAGGCATAATTGGCACCGGTATTGATGAACTGCAGAAAAGGGTGCCAAAATTGATCTTTAAGAAAGGAAGCAGAAAGAACACCGATAAAAACTACCTTAACTTTGTGTCGCCGTTGCCAGACATGGTTGGACAGAAGTCCTTGTCTGGGAAACCCAGTGGCTCACTTGGCATCGTATCGAATAATAGCGTGGAGACCATTAGTCTTCTCCAAAGTACCAGTGGCAAACAAGGTCAGATAAGCAGTACTTACGATGATGCCATGCAGTTTTCAAAGAAAAGAAGATACTTACCAACTGCCAGCAGCAACAGTGCCTTTTCTATAAACGTAGGACACATGGTCTCCCAACAGTCCGTCATTCAGTCTGCAGGTGTCAGTGTTTTGGACAATGAGACCCCATTGTCCCTCATTGACTCCTCGGCTCTCAATGCTGAAATTAAGTCTTGTCATGACAAGTCTGGAATTCCCGACGAGGTTTTACAAAGTATTTTGGATCAGTACTCCAACAAATCGGAAAGCCAGAAAGAGGATCCTTTCAGTATAACGGAACCGCGAGTGGATTTACACACCTCAGGAGAACACTCGGAATTGGTTCAGGAAGAAAATTTGAGCCCAGGCACCCAAACACCTTCAAACGATAAGGCGAGCATGTTGCAAGAATACTCCAAATACCTCCAACAGGCTTTTGAAAAATCCACTAATGCAGGTTTTACTCTTGGACACGGTTTCCAGTTTGTCAGTTTGTCTTCACCTCTCCACAACCACACTTTATTTCCAGAAAAACAGATATACACTACATCTCCTTTGGAGTGTGGTTTCGGCCAATCTGTTACCTCAGTGTTGCCATCTTCATTGCCAAAGCCTCCTTTTGGGATGTTGTTTGGATCTCAACCAGGTCTTTATTTATCTGCTTTGGATGCTACACATCAGCAGTTGACACCTTCCCAGGAGCTGGATGATCTGATAGATTCTCAGAAGAATCTAGAGACTTCGTCAGCCTTCCAGTCCTCATCTCAGAAATTGACTAGCCAGAAGGAACAACAGAAAAATTTAGAGTCCTCAACAAGCTTTCAGATTCCATCTCAGGAGTTAGCTAGCCAGATAGATCCTCAGAAAGACATAGAGCCTAGAACAACGTACCAGATTGAGAACTTTGCACAGGCGTTTGGTTCTCAGTTTAAGTCGGGCAGCAGGGTGCCAATGACCTTCATCACTAACTCTAATGGAGAAGTGGACCATAGAGTAAGGACTTCAGTGTCAGATTTCTCAGGGTATACAAACATGATGTCTGATGTAAGTGAGCCATGTAGTACAAGAGTAAAGACGCCCACCAGCCAAAGTTACAGGTAAGGTCCCAAAAAGTGACCAGGCTGGAGGTCTAATGTAATTTTGTTTTATTTTGAGAACACTGCCATTGGAATGTTTCTACACGATCCTATTAAGAATAATGTAATGCCCTTTCAATGCAACTTTTCATATTTAGTTTATTTTGTTAGCGTGATTTTAGCTCTGTTTGTATTATGATTTTTAAATCAAAATCAATAGATTAAAAATAGTTTGACATTCAAAGTGACAATGTTTAGCAATCAAATTTACATGTATAGATCGTCAGGGAATAGCCCAAAAGTTTTAAATGCAAAAAAAAAAAAAAAACAAAAAAACCACAAAAACAAAAAAAGCCCCCCCATAATAAAATAAAAACCCTACAAAAAAAAACAAAACAGAACAAAAAACACATAAAAAAAAAAAAAAAAACTTTGTTGCTAGGATTAAGGTTATTCTAATTGCTTTACTCTCAGGAAAGTGTAATAACGCATGGGAATTCTGTACGTTATCACTGTAATGGAATATCCAATTTACAGATAGTATGATAATACATTTCATCATTTAAGTAAGGGATCGAAAACATTTCAAATTGCTCTATCTGGGCATCATGATACACATTTCATCATTTTTAAGTAAGGGATCGAAAACATTTCAAATTGCTGTCTCCATCTAGGCTGATCCAAAATTCTGAGATGTTGGCTACCTATATTTTGTTGCAGCTTTTAAATGTACTCTGAACTTCCAAACCATTCATTCCAGCCTGGTAGAACAAATATTCTTGGATCTTTGATCAAAGCCTGGAATGATAGCTTTAATAAAAGAAGAAAAAGAAGAAGAAGAAGAAGAAGAAGAAGGAAAAAAAAAAAATAGCACCCTCTCCTTATCCCAACTGTTAACAAGGCTGTAGTTCCATTAGAAGTTATGATATCCAGCAGTGTTGACACCCAAGTGGTTGGTTGGTACCAGTATTAGAACCCAAGTTGGAATTACATAATTCTTTGAAATTTGGGGTATGCATTATTTATTATACATGGCTTAACATATTGTTCTCTTGTCTGTGTTATTACATGTCACCCACACTTCTGTTTTTTTGTTCTTGTTCTTGGCCTACCCTCTTTCTTAGAGTTCTGAGCCTGCCTTGTTCCCTCTCCTATCTAGACAGTTTCAATTTTAGAATGATTTACATTCCATTAGGTAATTCATTAGGCATTTTATATGCCTTATGGCATTCAAATACTAAACAGTAGGATTAAAAAAAAACAACAACAACCACCCACATACCTTTTTAAAAAAAATAAAACCCGTACAGACTTCCATGTATAATAAAGCCCCACCTATCCCGAGCTACGGATACTAAGGTTGTTAATTCCAACTAGTGACATTGCTAACGCGAGAGGTAAGAGTGTCTGCATTTACTAATGACATCAGAACCTCTTTGTGAAATTGCAGCCTTTAATGTACATTTTAAAAGGGTGCATTAGTCAGTATTGTACAGGGGTCTTGTAAAGTCATCAAAACTTGCTATGAACGCTAATTGCCATTTGAGGCTACTGATGAGACAGTAGCTCTGCTCTAAACCACTTTTTAGCAATTGTATTTTTTTTCCTGATTATATTTTTTAATGTACTTTGATGTTTATGCTGATGAGTTTTTTATGTACTTTTGGTGATGTTTCAGTCTTATGTACTCTTCTGACGTCAGAAAAGTACCACTGGTTGTTTGCAGTCTTATTGTGTAATCAGCCTACCACAGGCTTCCATGTATAATAAAGTAATTAATATTGTGCAAGTGTAAAACACTTCTGTTATGAAAGCAGTGTTTGGAAAATAAGAAATTATTAAAAATGGTTACAAAATATTAGTTAATTTCCTTTCCCCACTTTTCCTCCCTTGAGTCTGCTTACCAGCTAAAGGGTCACCTATTTGTCATTGCAAGATTCTTAGAAAATGTGTTTAATCCTCTTAAATTTACACTCGATACTAAAAAAAAGTCTGTATTTCTTATTTTGGTAAGTGCGGTAAGTTCTATTGGGTACAGAGTACAAGCTGTAATCAAAGGATGGAGAGGACCTTTACCACTGTATCTCTTAAACTGTATGATTTTTCTCCAGTGTTTGTTTTATACAGGTTTTGAATTTCTTTAACTTTTATTGTGTGTACTGAATACTGCATATGTATTATTCTGATTGTTTGCTCTAGTTTACTACCAATAAAAGACCTGTTAATCACAAAATTGAAGAAAGGAGATATCACTTAATATCCAGTAACATTTTTCAGGTTTTTAAATTAACTACATTTTCTAAAGTATTCACGTCAGTGGTATGACCTACGATATAGGGACTTGTATTCTTATTGTGTGTTTTTTTAGCTTAAGTGTTTCGTATTTCTAGGTTTATTTTATTTGAAAAATTGGTTACTTCCTTTGTGTTTGAGGTGTACTATATGGAAGGGTAGAAATGTATTAATATTATGTAAATCAGAACATGCTTTGTTGAAATTAGGTTACCTATCCTAAGTATTATACCAGAGAGACTGTCTATTGAGGCCTCATTTAAAATCAGAATCCAGTATCTTTTGGTTCTAGATGCATCCATTTTGGTTCGAAAACATTGTAATAACAGTATGACACAAAAATGTCCTTGAGTGTTTTTAGTAGGAAAAAAAAGTATCCGTCATAGTTTAACCATGTTTAAAAAGGCTACAGGTATAGATAGCAGAAGAAAAGAGGTAAGACATTTAAATATTGGAGATGAAAAGATATTTGAAAGTGCCTTTTAAAGATGGAGAAAAAATTGTGAGTGGCTATGTAAGATCATGAGAAAATTGTGCTTTGAAATTCAGTGGCTATAAATGTTGAATTAAGGAGTAAAAAATACTAAAGGGTAAAACAGGTCTTTGAAACCTTGAGGGCTTTTTTTTTTTTTTTTTTTTGGCGTATGATGCTACTCTAGGGAAATGATAAATTATATTAGGCATAAACATGGCTTTCTCTGTAAGAGAAATATCTATTCCTGGGCCTACATGATTAGGAAAAGTAAATTGGTTCTTTCTTTGCCAAGGTCATTTCCTAGATTTGGTCATTTTCTCGAATAAGACAGCTAAGCAGAATCTCACTGATTCTGCATTCAAATTCACCTCTTGGTTTCTCTGCACAGAGGACTTCTCTATTGTAGGTTAACCCTAACCTTTTTTTTCTTCTTCTTCTTTTTTTTTTTTTTTTTTTTACCCACCTACCCTTCCTCTCCTTTGTTTTGGTTTGCGGAATGTTCATATCTGAATGTGAGCTTTTTAAGGTTTTTACATTTAAGGTGTTAGGATATGAAGTAGGAAACTGTTGTGTCTCTGTACATTCAGGACGAGGACTACCATAATTTAGCAGTTGCTGCTCAGTAATTTGTGTGGTAATTGAATAATAAGAACTGAAATATGTGAAATATGTGAAAATAAAAGTCTGTGCTTAAAAAAAATTTTTTTTGTACCCTCTATACCCAGTGTGGAGCTCGAACTCACGACCCCCAGATCAGCCAGGCGCTCCTGTACTTAAAATTTTTAGTGTTATTTTCACATTGTGAACAGCGATCCAAGTATTTCTACCTCTTGTTCCTTCCCCGTATCTGGCATTTTGTAGTTACTTGTCATTAGTGGCATGTAAGCCTGAACTGGGTGACGGTTTGAGCAATGTGGCCTCATCCTCAGTTTCCAGATTCATAGGTCTTGTTAAACTGAAGAACTTGCCTCAAGAAAAATAAGCTTCTGACCTTCAAAGTTCTATTTTTAGAGTAAACTACATCTGAAGACTATCATTTCTTGAGTTTTATGGTCTTCGTGTTTTCTCTAATCCACAATGACAGGATTTAATTTTTAAAGTGTGATGCAAGATTCCTTTGTTAGTGCTATGATATGATCCACAACCATCACGTGTGAGGTTATGTCAGTAATGTTCCGTGAATATTTTTGTTACGGGATCCCTCACCACAGAGGAGGACCTGTGTTGGTTTGCCAATCTTCTCGTACCCTCTATGAGACGATAAAGAGTTCCTGACAGATTTTGAGGGAAATCGTTTTGTTCCGCCTGTTATGTTATTTTACCTTCCTTAATTGAATACTCGAACATTAGCATGAAGACAGCACTAGGAATTCTGTTGCCTAATCCTTGATCAAAAAATTTGAAAACAAATCCTCTGAGTTTAGAAAGAGATTAAGCTATGAAGAGGGCCTACACTTTTTAAATTACTTCTACTTTCTTTGTGCCTATTTTGCTTTTTAAAAAAGAATTGGCTGCATATGAGTGACCAACAGGTAGATTCTATTTAAATTTTCAATGAGCCTTTGCCTCACCTTAGGGGAGAAACTTTGTAACTTTTTTTAGGGTTACAGACTTCTTGGGCAGCTGATGATAGAATTGATATCTCCCCACCCCAATTCATTAGAAATATACTTGCACATGAAGATTTATAAGCCAGTCTCTATGCTCACAAGAACCGCCACTGCTCCCCCCTCAAAAAGCACCCCCCCCCCAAAAAAAAACCTCCCAATAAAAACTTCTTAACCTGTGGACCTTAGGTTAAGAATCCCTGCCTTGGGGCACCTGGCCAGCTCAGTGGGAAGAGCATGCAGCTCTTGATCTCCGTCATGAGTTTGGGCCCCCCCCTTGGATAGAGAGATTACTAAAATAAAATAAAATAAAATAAAATAAAATAAAATAAAATAAAATAAACTTTGAAAAAGAGAATCTCTGCTTTAGAAGACTGCCTAAATATTGAAAATTTATTTTATAATTAATACCTAAACTAAGAAAAGCATCTGATAATTGAGTACTTAAAGTTTCTTCATATGCAATTTAATTAGTTACCTAGCATTTATATAGAACACATTTAGGTTACATAAGGCCATAAAGTTTTATGATAAGCTGGCCAAATAATGAGTTGAATATAATTCTTTGCACAGTTTCTCATCTGATAATAAGTACCATAGAGATGCTAGACTTGACAGTAGTTCAGTATTTTCCACCAACAAAGAAAATGTGTTAACAATGTATAATAAATAACTGCAGTCATCTTCTGGGCTCCTTTAGTTTGTACCGGAGTAGCTTCCCACATAAGCATGTATATTGACAAAAATGAAAGCCCACAACCAACCCATACCTCTTTGCCCAGAAAGAATAATACTGAGTTCTTAATAACATAAGCTTCTGCTTCGTATAGCCTGAGTGTGCCTAGCTAGGTTGAAATATCCTGTGCAAGATAAGCCTTGAAAAAGTATGTTGTTACATGTTGAGATAGGTATCTCTTGGGAAATGTAGATAAACAGCTGGAGAAAAAATGTTAATGATTTGAATCTTATACTCCAAGGGGAAAATTTTGTTTCCTGTGTTTGTAGGGAGTAAAAGAATAATGGGCAGAGGTTGTGTGTTAAGGGAGGTAAGAAACATGTTAGTATAGGAGAAGGAACAGGTTTGAAGGAAAATAGGGAATATAGGTTTACTCCCAATATTGACAGGGGTCCTGAAGAATTTAATCAGAACGGTAAAGGAGACCTTGGAAAAACTGTTCTTGCTCTGTCATTCTTTCAGTTCAGACTTCTTTAGGTACTTTGGTTTGGTATGAACTTTAGTACTATTGTGGAACAATTAATAAATAACTTAACAGACAACTGTGGTGAACTTCTGTTTACATTCCCAATCTAGGAAAAAGATGGCTAATCTTTGTGTTTATATATTAAATCTTTTCTTTAGTAACTCATAAAATCACGCAGCTTCCATTGGTTGGTGAGAATTGTAAATAACTTTTTTTTTTATCAAAACAATTGCAGTCAAAATTATTGTCATGTGATGAAGTGAAAATGCACAGAATTTAGGAATTAAGACAAAATCTCTGAATCTGCATCCGCAACCCACCAAAAGAGAACTGTACAAGAGCAGCGTATAAAGGCATATTGTGTTATGACAAAGGAAAAGTGTGAGTGATTGTAACAAGTTGGAAACTCCCTAATTAATTATTATTTTTTAGGTTTTGCTTTGAAACGTGTTGTTTAATTTTAACTTGTGACTGACTCATTTGTTCATTCTACTTTCTATAAGGTCTTGTTTTTATAAGCATTATCTATTGGAAACTTAAAAGGAGCTAGGCTTAATCTTGCTTTTCGAGATCATTACAGCTTTTTTTTTTTAAGTCTGGAAGTGACATTTTTAGATTAATTTTTAAAGAATGGATTGCAAAATTGAATGACAAGATCAGCAATGTAACTATTTTATGTTTGGTTGCACATAAACGAGGCTCTTCCTACGAGGAAGCCAAGTATAAACATTTGAAAGAGAGTTCCTTCTTTTTGGAGGATAATGAGAACTGTAAATGGGTATCATTGTGGGTCTCCGTGAATAGACAACCCATGACCTTGATCAGTTTAGTAGTGGAACTGGAAATATCTTCTCTGAGGCTGCAGTGTCTTACTTAGTGGCCCCAAATAACAAAAGTGCAAAGTAGAGATTAGAAAGCGGACTGAGGTGTGAGACCCAGAGTTTTCATCTTGCAAATGGGTAAAATACAGGAATGAAAGTTATCACGAGAATGTTTGTATTTAATAGACCCAACATGTAAATTTTACTCTGTCGTAAGCACAGCAAATTAGAAAACTGAGTCAGGTTCATGGCACTGCATACGTGCATTAAAGCACTTTTAAAAATCAGTGTTGTATGATCCCCTTTTGTTTAAGTAGACTTTCAATGAACAGTGTAAAATTGTGTTAATGGTGTGAAGGATTATGTTGTTTCTGAGGTAAGTTACTGTGGAGTTTTATTCCTTTGAATTTGGGAGATGGTGCTGCAGAAGTTCCACACATTTATTTTTTTAATGCCGTCCACTAAGATATTGTATGTTTCTATGTTTCTATACTCGATCACATTTGAAATAGCTGTTTTTTTTGTTTTTTTTGTTTTTTTTTTAATGAGTGATAGTGATTTAGCTGATCTCAAGTTTGGTTAAGAAAATTTATTTATGAGAGGGGACGCCTGGGTGGCTCAGTGGTTGAGCGTCTGCCTTCGGCTCAGGCTGTGATCCCGGGGTCCTGGGATCGAGTCCCGCGTCGGGCTCCTCCCCGCAGGGAGCCTGCTTCTCCCTCTGCCTGTGTCTCTGCCTCCCTCTCTGTGTCTCTCATCAACCAATAAATAAAATCTTTAAAAGAGAAAAGAAAAGAAAATTTGTAAGAGTAGTCTGAAACCATTAGACTTAACTTTCCTTAATTGCCTAAAGAAAAAATTGTGACTAGATTTAACACAGTTCAGGATTTATTTGAATATAAAATACCTAAGAATGTTGGACATAGTATTAAAAAAAAAAAGTAATCAAACTGTTGTGACAGATTTGTCTTTGAAAGAGAAGGAAGGACTATCGTGTAAAGGAAAAATGTAAAGGGATGTAAGGAGAATGATACTAATGGATGTGTTTACCACAGTCGTGTGGTAAAAGATCTTAAAGATTTGGATGGGATACCTTTAGGAGCCTGGTAATAATGATAAACTGAAATGGGTGGGTTACTGCTGGTGAATCATAGGAATGTATTATCAAGGCAGAATTAAATGCGATTTGGGGAGATTTCCAGAGAGGACTGGTGGAATGAATAGAAAATTACAGTTTTCAGTTTGTTCACTCTTTTAGTAGACCTCTAAAGCAATTGATACTTGACAAGGAGAGAAAACGCTTATCAGTGAATGATACAATGTTATTTTTGCTGATAATGCTAGTGTATGTGACCTATAGAAAGGGAAAAGAGGAGGCAATTTGCATAATCATGTATTTCTAATAACATTTAAATATTTCCTATCTTGTAATTGTTTAGGTTTTTAATTACTGTAGTTTATTAAGAGTGAACATCTTAATTTGTGGGAAGAAAAAAATACTATCATAAAGGACTAACTGGCTAATACCAGGTAGAAGAACACTTTCATTCTTAGCTAAAAATTAAGTAGCAAAGAAAGAATTATAAGGGGGAACTTTTTTTTCCTTTTAAATCCTGTCAATTCATCTATGTGTGTAACTGAAATCTTACATAACATGCAAGTAAAATTTTATAGGATTGGATGTATAATTATAAAATATTATTTTTCTGTTTTCCAAACTCAAAATAAATAATATGTATTTTGTAATTTAATAAGAAACGATCACCTTGGATTATAGTCAGTCATTCACCCAACTGAACCAGTACTTCCATCTGGATCTGAAATACAAAAACATTTTGAACGGTCTGAAAGTACTGCTTGTTAAAAATGTTCAGTACTGAAATATCAGTTGGAATTTTGGCAGCTGAATATAAGAGCAGAAATTCAAAATATTTGTCGAATTGCCTTTCATAATTCAGTTAGTTTGTTTATAAACCACATATAAATAATTATTTAGATGATCAAGTTTATTCCCACTGACGCCCCCTCCCCATGTACTTGCTTTGAAATAAAATATTCAGAACACAAATTACTGGGGCTGAATATATTTTAAAGAATTATATTTTCAGATGGAATACTAGCAGGAGCAGATGGTACGGACATTGCTCGGCAATAAATAAGATTAATGTGTTTAGAGCTATTAAGATTGTAAAGAGAAAGGAAAAAAAGTTTAGGCTCTCAATAAGAAGCAAACCACTGCCTGAACCTGACTTGACTTGGTTTGAAAAAGTTCATGTCTTATAAACATAGCTAGAGAATTGAGCTTCACGGAACAGATATTATTTTTGAAATTCTTTGTTCATATAAGGTTTAAGGTAGATCCAGTTTCTCCCCGTGTTTCAAGAACAGCCACTCCAAATCTTTTAGGAGGCTTTCCAATTGTTGGAGAACAGCAGTTCTGGTTTGTTATAAAATGTGAGTCGAAGATCTTTTTTTTTGAAAAACAAAACAAAACAAAAAAACCCTGAAATTTTGAAAAAAGAAAAATGTAAAATTACAGTGCATTTCCAGAAATTTCTATTGAAAGGTAAAGTGAAATACTGTATAAAAATATTTAGTATTTACATTGTGAACATGTGAAATGAATTATTCTTTATAAATGGTCACTTTAGTGTACTTAAATAGAACAAAAATCATAAATTTAGTTTAAACTTTGGAAATGGATGTCTTCAAAATTCTCTTATTCTTCTCTGCCATTTGTTCTATGAAACCAGTAGGTTAAAAAAAAAAAAAAAAAAGGGATGCCTAGGTGGCTCAGCCGTTGAGCATCTGCCTTTGACTCGGGGTGTGATCCATGGGTCCGGGATCGAGTCCCGCATCGGGCTCTCTGCATGGAGCCTGCTTCTCCCTCTGCCTGTGTCTCTGCCTCTCTCTTTGTCTCTCTTGAATAAATAAAAAAGGAAGGAAGGAAGGAAGGAAGGAAGGAAGGAAGGAAGGAAGGAAGGAAGGAAGGAAGGAAGGAAGGAAGGAAGGAGAAAGAAAACAAGTTGGTTGGAGCTTATTAACTTATTAATTTATAAATAAGTTTTAGTTTTAATTTTTTCTCAAATACACCATCACTGGATTTTAAATTAGGAATAGATGAAATGTTTTGATAATAGTTGCGCTTTGCTTATTTCATTTAAAATTGCCTTTGTAATAAAAATAAATTGAATGTTTTACTATTACCAGAAGCTCTCCCCTAGGTAAATAATTTTTTAAGTTGGAAACTATGGTGCTCATTGCTCTTCTTCATGTGGGTCCCAATTATATTGTCATCCAGGTTGAAACTGGAGGGACAACTGCTTTGTCTTGAAGTTACTCCCCTATCCATTTGGCTACTTTTTAATCTCATAATCTCTCAACTCATAATCTACCAACTACAAAATCCAGAGATTATGCAGTGTTAGATTAAGCATTAAATGGTGTTGAAGGAGAATATGGGAAAGAAGGCTTTTGCTAATAATTAGTAAAACTAGGCACATTAGTCATTAGTATTTTGTATTATATGGTGATCAGAAATTAAGCTAAATATGTTTTTTAATATACATTTTAACATATTGCTTCCCAAGCAAGACAAAATGTATATAGATAATCATTACATCATAAAAAGGACACCATATAAACATAAGCGATTAGTTAGTACTGGAATTTGCAGATTTGTAGATTTTTCATTCCATAAACTATTCCATGTATCTATCTCATCAGTCTTAGAAGCTGAAAGGAAGGCAATACAGAGAAGTAGTGTGGCATGTACTTTTCATTAGCAAATAACTCATCTGCTTAATCTTCTGTAGTCCTGATTCTTGTCTCAGTGAAAAGATGTTTTAGAATGTTTAAAACATTCACCAATGCTCCAACACCTTCTCTTTGGTTTTCCTTTCTCATCTCTAATCAAAACCCATCATTTCCACAGGTCCCTAACTCCTAATTTTCTTGGTTTCATTTCTGCATTTTTTTTGTTTACTTTTTATTACTGAGCTTTAATTGACATATAACATTATATTAGTTTTAGGTGTACAACATAAGGATTTGATTGATACATGTGTGTGTTGTGAAATCAATACCTCAGTAGGTTTATTTAACATCCATCACCACACACATAGTTACCGTTTTTGGTTTGGGGTTTAAGATTTTATTTCTAAAGTTGTATTAAGTAATCTCTACACTCAACATAGGGCTCGAATTTAACAACCCCCAAGATCAAGGGTCACAACACTCTACCAGCTGATGCGGCCAAGGACCCCACACCACAATCGGTTGGTTTTTAAAAATTAATCCACTGAGCCAGCATCTGGGTGCCCACTGTGTGCCAGGAACTATTCTAGGTGAGTAGAGGTGAAAAGAGAACCAAATTAAGTGTCCTTAAATTTTAGTGGAGGAGTTAGGTGAACAAATGCTTCTTATGGTGCAGGGTAGGATAAGTGCCATGAAGAAAAACAAAGGGCCCAGAAAGCGAAAGTAAGGTGGGTGCTCTTCCAGATAGGGAAGTCCTGGAAGGGGTAACATTGGAACAAAGACTCAAAGAAGGTAGTCAAGTGAATCTCTTCTTGGGGAAGAGATTTTAGGGTGCTGATAATCATGAGGATTAAAAAAAAATCACTGATGATAATTATTACGCTTGTATGTCATAGTCCTCATGGTACTTGTGTGCTATAGGTGGGAGTATTTTCTTTAAAAATTTTTTTTTAGATTCTAGTATAACATACAATGTTATAGTTCCATGTGTGCAATACAGTGATTTGACAAGTCTATACTCTGTGCCCATCATCAGTGTACTCTTAATCCCCTTCATCTATGTCACTCACCACCACCCCCCCGCCACCGCGCCCCCAGCCCTAGGTGGGAGTATTTTCATAACACTGGTAAAGAACAGAGATCTGGTGAGAGGAGTGACCTGCTGTCTCCTAAGGTTGGTGAAACCCCTTCATGAATCTAAATCTTGTGGGTTCATTCTGTTTAGTTTTTGACTCTACTCCTCCTATTACGCCTTATTTCTTCAGAGGTCTCCGGTCTTATGGAAAGACCCATTTAAAAAAAAGCATTATAGTTAGACCCAACTTAAACATCTTGGCTCTGGCACCAAATAGAACAAGTTCCTTCATCTTCCTGAACCTGAATCTCTTCTACAAAGCAGTACTTATAGCAGCCACCTTACGGGGCGGAGGGGGATGGGTAGGGCTCATCCTTCAGGTGCCTTAATAGTTACCATTAAATCAGTATTTAACTGTCCCAGGGAGTACATTTGCACTTAAACAAAGGTCTTGTGGAGGTAGAGACACCAGAGCAGTGACTACATCCGTGATTCAGACAGGAGCAGTTTCATCCCCAAGGGGACTGTGGGCAATATCTGGAGACATTTTTTGGTTGTCACATCTTGGAGCTAGGTTGTGTGCCACTGGCATTTGATGGGAAGAGACTAGAGATATTGGTATACGTCCTACAGTGCCTAGGACAGCCCCCCACCACAAAGAACTATTCAGTCAGTAGTGTCGAAGAAACTGCATCTTTAAATAATATATATATTATATATAGTATATATATATTTTATACTATAATAATACCTTTTAATCTTTAAAGTGGGAAACTTTCCTAGAAAAACTCTTGGGCTTATCTGATTTGATTAATTTTTAAGCTTGTTTTCAAGCCCATTACCCTTTATTTCTGATCATTGTTTTTATCTAACAACTACTTTGGTAAACCGAAGGAACTTAACTACTTCTTAGAATCACTGATGGGGGTGCCTGGGTGGTTGGGACAGTTGAACGTCCTACTCTTGGTTTCGGCGCAGGTCATGATCTCAGGTTCATGAGACTGAGTCCCACATCTGGCTCCGCGCTCAGTAGGGAGCCTGCTGGAGATTCTCTCCTTTTCCCTCTGCTTCCCCTCCCCCCCTAAAAATAAAACTCTTAAATTGCTGATGGAATATGGAGGTATCTATAGGCTTTATTTACTCAAAGCTCTAATAATTCTTGTGTATTCTAGATCATTTCTGGGACCCTGTAGTGATAGATTTAGGATTAGCCTAATTTCTTTAATGAGAATAAATCTATTTGCAGTTAACTAAAACTACCTATTTTATGTTAATTTCATATTTATATAAGTTAACGTTTAAAAAAATAAATTAGTCAAGGAAGAGAGATCTAATCCCTCTTTTACTCCCAAGACTCCTTTTCTTTAAAAAAGAGCACTCCTCCCTTAAAGACAGGTCTTATTTCATATGCGTTTTCTGAATACCTTTGCGGAGCATGCAGCTACGGCAGAAGGAGTGAGTAGCAGTTACTGCTTCAGGTCAGTGGCAGCTATGGATACAGGTGGAGGAAGGAGGACTCCCTTTCTTAGGAAAAGTGGCTTCTGTGTGACTTGCGACTCTAGTCTCATCAGTTGGAATGTCTGATTTGGGAGCTGAATAAAGCAAGGGAACCCCCTGATTGTTGTGTGCCCTGCCGTACTGGGAGAGAGTGCACTAATACACAGCCCTGAAGAACCCCGGGGTTGGTCGTAGAAATTGCCCTTTGGGTTTGTGGCTCTTAGGTGTTCACGTTTGTTGAACATCTACTTTAGGGCCAGAGATTTTGCACACTTTGCCTTATTTAATTCTCTTGATGAACTGAAAGGCAAAATAACCTTAATCTCTTTTCACAGATGAGCAAACTGGGTTAGGACACTTCCAAAGGAGAAACACTGGAAATAGTGGAGCAAGGATGCAAATGTAGGGGCACCTGGGTGGCTCAGTCGATGAAGCTTCTGCCTTCAGCTCAGGTCAAGATCCCAGAGTCTTGGAATTGAGCCCCCAAGCCGGGCTCCCTGTTCAGCGGGGCGCCTGCTTCTCCCTCTCCCTCTGCTGCTCCCCCTGCTTGTGCTCTCTCGCTCTGTCAAGTAAATAAATTTTTTCTTTTTTTTTTTTAAAGAGAGAGAATGCAAACATAGGCTTAGCTTTGGACCCCTGACACTTTCATACGTGCTCACTCTCCAGCCTGGCACCAACTTTCAGTATAAGTGGTTAGAGATCAAGCCTACAAGTCCAGAAGCTCGAGTTCTTGGAGCAAGTCCCAGCTCCAGAACTTTTAAGCTGTGTGATTCAGGGAAACTGCTAAACCTTTCTAGATTACTTCTTCCTGTAAATATAAAAATACTTGCCTGCTTGCCTCTCAGGACTGTGACTATCACCAGAACAGGAAATTACTCTGCAGTAAGTCAGGCCTATGGCCCAAGGAATGCTAACCTGCCTGAGTTACATAAAAGAGGTTGACTAGCAGAAGAGGGCTGACAATATGTAGGAATGAGGTGTTTCTATTTTTACTCATTCTTTTTTACAGAATCTTTCCATGTCCTATTTGTGATTCCCCGGTTAGGCGCTGGGGATCCTATTGTGCTCAGCTGTTTGCCATTTTCGATGCGTGCAGTTAATAGTGGTAATACGTAGAATTCGCACAGAGGGAAAGATTTTTGAGGGAAGCAAATTTCGTAACATGAAAAGGTAGATTATTTTCTATCTCTGATATTCAGGTTATTTTTATAGTTTCCACTGGAAAGATGAATATAAAGGAAATTTAGTATAAATATTACCACCTTCCTCATTTTGTTTCCCCAAAATGTAATAATTTATAGAAACACTTGACTCTTTTTTGTTAATCCTGTCATGGCATTCTTACTTAATAAATATTAATAAGTAGATAAAAGGAAATAGGATTTTCTCAGAAATGGAAATTATATAATGATGTCAATGTTGTTTATAAATGGTGTAGCTTAATTTGTTTTCAAATTAACTACTTGAGAGGAAAAATAGGAAATGATCTTTTCATGAGTAAAAACTCTAGTGTTATTTAACTGCATTTGGTGAATTACAGTCTACTGAGGAGTTTTTGCTGAAGCAGTTTAGTATTAGACTTGCTTAGAGAAGGAACTGAGATATTGAAGGTAATTTGAGAATATTTTAAAGTTCTTAAAACAAAAGTGCCACAGTTTTCTACTGCTTGTGTTTATTATCTGATGACAGTTTTTCTGGGACTCCTCATTGTTTAGCAGGTGGCCATTTAATTTTTTTCCAAAAAATAGAAAGGAAAACAAAATTTGTTGCTTATATTTAGGATTTGACTGCAATTTTCTAAGTACACGAAAGTCAGCCATAAAAGATACAATTGAGGAGAGTATAGGCACTTCTAAATGCAAGTATTTTGTTATTTCATTAAGGTGCAAGTCATCCTTTTTTGTTTTTAAGGATTTAACTTGACTAATACACTTGGTGATTTTTTTAGACAAAAATTTTTTTAAAGATACCTATATAAGATTAATAATATCATAATTACATGTAACAGATTTTCTTCATTGTTGAGACCTTACATTTAAACATGCTGACACACACTAGCCAGTCTTTATCAGTAGTTTTAATGACATAAAACTTTTTTTTTTTTTTAATTCATGAGAGACATAGGGAGAGAGAGGCAGAGACACAGGCAGAGGGAGAAGCAGGGGAGCCTGATGCGGGACTCGATCCCAGGACCCCGGGGTCACGATCAGAGCCAAAGGCAGATGCTCAAACACTGAGCCGCCCAGGGGCCCCAGAATGGCCCATGTTTCAGATATTCTGTGCCCCTCGATAGATCCTAACATCCGCCGGATAGGTTGCAGATTTATGTCATTGGTCAAAAGGGTCAATCAGTGTAAAATCAGTCTGTGTTGGTGTTAAGCCAATTTTATATCACTCTCCGAGAGGGACAATCTTTACATACAAAGGATAACAAACTAGGTAGGTTTGGTGAAAGAACTAATGGTATGGTTTCACTTTTCAATTCAAAAATTACTTTTAATGTTTCAGTTTTTAAAATGCGCTATTACCACATAACCGTATTAATTGCCTGGCAAGCACTACTAGCTGCTGACACTAAAGTTAAGAGTCAGACATGGAAAAAAAAAAAAAAAAAAAAAAGAGTCAGACATGGTTCTTCCTCTCCTCTCAGGCTTAATTAAGATCTAGTAGGATTTAGGGATGCCTGGGGGGCTCAGCGGTTGGGCGCCTGTCTTTGGCTCAGGGTGTGATCCTGGGGTCCCGAGATCGAGTCCCACATCGGGCTCCCTGTGTGGAGCCTGCTTCTCCCTCTGCCTGGGTCTCTGCCTCTCTCTGTGTGTGTCTCTCATGAATAAATAAATAAAATCTTAAAAAAAAGAAAAAGGGCTAGTAGAATTTTAAAAAAGGTCCTGAAGCAGGATATAATGAGAGAAAGGCGAGGATGCTGCAGGTGTGCATGGTTGGGAATTTACCATGGTTTAGGAATCACGGAGACATGAAGGCAAAGGAGTTGGGCGCAGTCCACGTAGAGACAACCAGCCCAAACCTCAGAAGGCCGCGGCTGGCCCAGGTGGTCCCGGCGGGAGGGACAGGCCTGGGTTTGCGGGAGCGCGACAGGACAGCGATTGGAGGTGGGGTGAGGACAGAGCTGGGTAGAAGCGGGCGGGAGACGGACGAAGGGAAGAGCCCCCAGAAGCCTAGAGAACGGCTGCGGAATTCGACGAGGAAAGCCAAAGGAGGAGAGGTCCCCGTCGGGTGGAAGGAAGCAGGTGTGGCCCCGACGTGCCCGAGTCTGTGCAGGCCGGGGTCGCGTTGCAGGTCAGCGTGGTCAAGGCCGAGAGGGCCAGGGCCGGGCCGGCTGCTGCCCCGGTGACGGGACCCGGAGAGGTGGCTCAGCCCGGGGGGAGAGGGGCCCTTCCCCAGCCCTCCTCCGAGGACCAGGTAGCTGATGGACACGAGGCGGAGAGGTTCCAAGAAACCAGTTCTGCAGAAAGGGAAGACTTTTAGGAAGTTTCTAGGAAGGAGGTGTGGGAAAGGCGGACGCTGACCCCGTCTAGCCCCAGACCCTAGACTCCCTGAGCGCTCCCCCTGCCAGAGTCCGCGGACTGGCCTCCCGTGGGGTCAGCAGGCCGCCCCAGCTCTTGCTCAGACGCCTCAACTTCCTCGGCCTCCTCCCTTGCTTTCACTTTTGCCGCCACACGACCCACGTCCTCTAGAATTGCCCAGCGACTGTCATCCTCCTCCCCGCCCCACGAGCTTCGGTGGCTTCCCACGGCTCTTGGGCCGGACTCCAAACTTGCTGTGAGGCCCTGCTCCTCGGCTCCCCTCGTCCTGACGCGGGGCTCCCTCTCTGTCCTCCCTGCCCTCTGTCCCTGCAAGGACGCGGGCCCAGGGCCAGCTCAGGACACCCCATGTGTCACTCTTGGTTCCCACATTCGTGGTGCTTTGCCCCCGGCGGTGCTTCGAAGGTACCGGACACTCGACACTCGTTGACACATGAAAGAACAGCCTCCCCTGAAGGGGACTGTGGGAGAGGAGGGCCTGCTGAATGCCAGGAGGTGAGGGTTGTGGAAGGGCTGGACTGTGGAACGAGCTCCCGAGGATGCAGAGGAAGGTTTGAAAGGCCGGGCGAGTGGAAGCACAGAGCATTTTGAGGTTTGTGGTTCTAGCAGGCTGTATAATTATGGTGCGACAGGTAAACTAAGCATTAAGAAATAGACCAGAATCTAATGTGGCCAACCTGCCAACACTCTTCACATGATTTTGGGCAACACAAAATTTCTGAAGGTTTAAGGTTTGGGTTAGGGCACGACTATAGAACCCTTCTGTGTCAAGGAATATTTTTCGTACTTTCTAGGAAGACTTGATTTGGGGATTTAATATATATATTAAATATAATATATATATATATATATTAGGCTTATTCATTATTTTTAGTAATTCTACACCCAACATGGGGCTCAAACTCAAGACCCCAAAATCAAGACTCCAATGCACTACTGATTGAGCCAGCCAGGTACCCCTGGGGACTTAATTTTTGATGAAGGTAGGGAACAGTAGTTTATTGATGATTTCATTGTTTCTCTATTGTGTTGAATAGAAGCTTTCAAACTTTCTTATGACCCCACAGTCAAAAATACATTTTACATCACCTGTTATACAGATCGTATAATAGCTACAAAGTTTTCACACCAAGTATGTCTTATTTCCCTCTCACAGATTTTACTCTATTTCATTCTTTTCCAGTTTCACTGAGAAACAATTAGCATCCATCACTGTATACGTGTAAGCTGTACAGCATGATGGTTCCATTTATATACTGTGAAATGATTACCACAATGGGTTCATCTATTTCATCTATTTCTTTTTTTAAAAAATTTAAAAAAATAAAATTTTAAAAAGATTATTTATTTGAGAGAGAGAGTGTTCATAAGCAAGGGATGAGGTAGGGAGACAAGCAGACTCCCCACTGAGTGCAGAGCTCAATGCAGATCCCAATGCAGGGCTCAATCCCAGGGCCCTGAAATCATGACCTGAGCCAAAATCAAGAGCTGAATGCTTCACTGACTGAGCCACCCAGGTGCCCCCATTTCATTTTTTAAAAAGTACTGGATGGAACCCACTAAAAACTAACCTATAACCTGAAAAACATTATTCTAGAAGATGAGGATGATCATTTATCTGAATAATAGAGTAGCTAATACATCTCTTTTGATTTTGTCCCTTCTAGAGGGAATGGGGGAGAGAGACGGAAAGGGGGGAGAAAAAAAGGCTTCTCGGGGTACGTGGCTGGCTCAGTGGGTTGTGGGTTTGAATCCCACATGGGGTGTAGAGATTACTTAAAAAAAAAGTCTTCTGTTTGTGACTCTAGAGTTTACATCAGTATTGACAGGTTCCAAATACTTTTGGCTGAGTCCACAAATAATTCAAAAGGCCTCTGTCCCATTTCCTTTTTGTTGCTCTGTTTGTGAATGCCCATTGCACAGGGCAGTGAAATGGAGAGTGAGTGACTAATTCTTTTCCTTTGATCCACTTTCTGTCACTCTTGTCTTTATTAATGGGAAACATCTTTTATTGCCACACATGCCATAGGCTGGCCTTGAATTGCAAAGTTACTGTGCTGTTAGGAGCTTGTATAAACTATCCTAAAGGAAGGCAAACTTTAAACACTTTCATGAAGTCTCCAGAAATTATAGGACAACATTTAGAAGCAAAAAATATTTTAAGTTACAGTCCTTTAAATGAACATGTCCATTAACTGTTAGCTAAAATGCCAAAGATAAACTCCAGGACTCTCAGTGTACTTAGTAGCATTATTAGAGAAAGAAATGAAGTTTAATGACAACATACGTTTTTATGTTTATTATTTTTTTCTGATTATCATGAGTATGATGTTTATTGTTAAGAAGTTGGAGGATACAAAAAAAAGAAGAAAAGGCATCTGGCGCTCCGACAACTATTTAAGTGACCTTCTGTTATATTTTCTTTCAGTTTTCCCTATTTAATGTAGTTTTTTTGTTTTTTTTAAAGATTTTATTTTTAAGGAAGCTCTTCACTCAGCATGGGGCTTGAACTCACCACCCTGAGATCAAGAGTAGCATGGTTTCACCAACTGAGCCAGCCAGACGTACCCATGAAATGAAGCTTTTATTTATTTTATTTTATTTTTAAAGATTTTATTTATTTATTAGAGAGAGCACAAGCAGGGGGGAGTGGCAGGCAGAGGGCAAGGGAGAAGCAGGCTCCCCGCTGAGCAGGAACCCCTATGTGGGGCTGGATCCCAGGACCCCGGGATCATGAGCGGAGCTGAAGGCAGACACTTAACGGACTCAGCCAGCCAGGGGCCCCGAACTGGAGCTTTTAAATCTTACTGTAGTTCATCGGTCTCTTATTACCAGTCATTGCTAATTCTTCACTTTTATGATAAAATGTACATAACACTCTGGATGCCTTTGTATATAATTCTTTATACCTCTCCCACACTTTTATTTTAGTGTGATAACGCCCATAAGTAGACTATACTAGGTTAAAGGGTTTAAAAATTTTTAAGGCTTTGATATTGCTAAATTGGCCTCCACAAAGTTTGTGCCTGTTTACTGACTTACCTGCAGTGTGTGAAAGTGCCCACCTCATGCTCTTTTCCTCTTGCCAACTCTAGCTATTTCTAAGAAATGTTGTCATTTTTTTTTATGTTGTCATTTTGATAGAGGAGAAATGTAATCATTTTAATTTGCATTTCTGTGATTATTTGGAAGTTGTTTTCTTGTGTTTATTGGCCATTTTTCCTTGTTAATTGATATCGTCTACTTTTAAGACATTATTTAACACACCCCTGTTCATGTAACATCCCTTTAAAGTGTATTAAACTTTCCATTTTGTAGTTTATGTTAGGACTGCTTTCCTGGAGGTCAGTTCATATCAAAAACCTTAAAATATGCATAGAGCATTTGAGCTACCAATTACAATTCTAGGGACATTTTCTGGGGAATATTGTGGCATGTGTACCAAAGATGAGCAAAGATGTTCATCCCAGCACTGTTGATAGTAGTGAAACATGGAAACATTTTAAATGTCCAGACAGGTTAACTAACTTATTCTATAGAGTATAATCATTAAAAATAATTTTGTAAAGGGACGCCTGGGTGGCTCAGTGGTTGAGCAACTGCCTTTGGCTCAGGGGGTGATCCCGGGGTTCCGGGATCGAGTCCCACATCAGGCTCCCTGCATGGAGCCTGCTTCTCCCTCTGCCTGTGTCTCTGCCTCTCTCTCTGTGTCTCCCATGAATAAATAAATAAAATATTTTAAAATAATGATAATTGTGTAAAAATGGAAAGTTGCTCAATATTTATTCGGTTAGAAAAAGAAGTTGTAAAATACAGGATACCTTTTTCCTTTTTGCAGGAATGTGTGCATGGGAAACAGCCTAGAAGGATTAAAGTATTATGTATGGGCAATGGGATTGTGGGTGGGTTTTTTTCCCAAGTCATGGCTTATTTGTGTGTCCTTATTTGTCTACAGTGATACTTGTATGCATCACAAGGAAATCTCTGCAAAAACCAACAAAAATGAGGTAACCTAAATTTCATGAAGTATCAGTATCACGGGAAGCAAAAAGCATACTTGATGTGAAGTGTAGAGTATACTGATACATGGTTACTTTACTTGGAATAATATGTTTTAAAGTAAGCTAACTGGGTGGCTCAGTCAGCCAAGTGTCTGTCTGCCTTGGGCTCAGGTCATGACCCCAGGGTCCCAGGATCGAGTTCCACATCGTGCTCCCCGCAGGAAGGCTGCTTCTCTCTCTGCCTGTGTCTGCCTCTCTCTCTGTCTCTCAGGAATAAATCAATAAAATCTTTTAAAAAAATAAAAATAAAAAAAATAAAAATAAAAATAAAAAAATAAAAATAAACTCACTCATCATTTAATCGAAATATAATTTGCTCCCTTTTAAGTTAATGTGAGATTTAAATTCACTTTTATGATTATTGATAGATCTTTTTTTAATACGCTAATAGGGAAACTTCTGAGCCCAGCCTGACTCACACTGCCAGGCATTTGAGATCTTGCCCTTGCCGTGCAGAGAAGACACGTTCGCGCAGCAGCGTTGTTCGCGTGTTCATGGTTCTTCTGACCTCTTAGAATGGTTGCAGGACGGGTCCGTGTTTGGCAATAAATCCTATACCTTTTTTCTTTTTGAAGGAAAATTAATTTTTAAAGGGACACTGAATTGGGTTGTCTCTTTAACTACATGAATATTAAAGAATATGATAGAAATTCATTTTAGTCATATATCACCTCTGTGTTTAATAGATTTGATCACTCTTACATTCCTTGAAACTCCCAGCTCTACCCCCTCAGGGATGATTGTTTCTTCCACATCCTTGTCGCTTTAAAGGACCAGCATTTCTGGAATTTTACTCTCGTTTTTGTCATAGCAGAAGCCACAGTATCTATTGCATTCATTTCTTTTCGGTGCAGCTGTTTGCATTCAACAATCACCCAAAGCCACATGTGAACGTTGCCCACGTAGAGAGTGATGTGTGGCCCAAGCAAAGGCATCCAGGACTTGGTGCAGTGTGAGTGGGGTAGAGGTCTCTGGAACGGAGAAAAGTGTAAAGTTTGCTGAAATTTTTAGGAACTCTTTTGTTAGAAATCTTTCTAGAAAATCTCAGTGCGCTTTTTTTTTTTAAGATTTTATTTATTTATTTATTCATGAGAGACACAGAGAGAGAGGCAGAGACACAGGCAGAGGGAGAAACAGTCTCCCTGCTGGGAGCCTGATTCAGGATTCGATCCCGGGACCCCGGGGTCACGTCCTGAGCTGAAGACAGATGCTCAACCTCTGAGCCCCCCAGGCGCCCCTCAGTGCCCTTTTTAGAGAGCGTTTATGTTGAGCTCCACCGCCACGACGGACCAGTTTCTAGTAACTAGAAGCTACAACAAATTGTAAGGCAACCGATTAAACCTTCTTGGTTTGTGTCGTCTCCTCTTTGCTGAGTTTTTTTTCCCCCCTTCCCCACTCTGATTCCATGGTGACCCGAAGTGCCGTGCAGCTGCCTTGAAGAGTCACGTTTGACTCCTAAGTCCTATGTGGTAAGAATTGCCTTAGGGCCCTTTTCTCAAGGATATGTGCTTTGGCTTTTTCAGTCTTTGATTCCTTCTATTAATTTCCTTGAAAGAGAGCTACCTACTATTCACACCATGGTGGTTTCTCACTTTATTTCTTCCTAATTAAATTTATTTAGTGTCTTCATAGAGAGATTGGTCCTTTAGGGAACAGAAAAATATAAAACATTCAGCAAAGAGTGTGTCTGTGTACCTGGGTGTTGGACTGAGTGGGACAGATCTTACCCAAGCTCAGCGTGGCTAGAATGGCCAGGGCGCAGGAAGGAGTGTGGATTTGAATCCCTTCACTAATGGGGGCCTCACTAATGTTTTTCTTCCGTTACCTTCCTTCTGTGAAATGGGTTCTAACCGAGAGATCTGTAGATTGTGAGTAAATTCAGATTCTACGAAGGGGGGTGGTACCTATGTGGTGAGTTCATGTGGCCTTACATTCATGAAATGGACTCATTCAACAAATAGCACCTAATACAGTAGCCCCCGCCCCAGCATCTGAAAGGTTGTTTAATGTCACTTTACTTTCACGAACGACCTACATTAGTACTTGTTTTTACTGCCTGAAACAAATCTGAAGAGTATTTGCACTTTTACAAAATAGCAATTGCTTCTTTGCTTTTAGGCTGTTTGAGCCTGAGAAAGGTTTCATAAGGGACACTCATATAGCAGGGGGGACTTGTACCTCCCTGGCCCTGCTTGAGGTCCTGGTGCTAGGGTGGTAAACAAAACAGGAAGGTCTCTGCCATCTGAGTGTTAAAACTAGTACCTTTAAAGCTGTTTCTGGGGCACCTGGGTGGCTCAGTGGTTGAGCATCTCCCTTCAGCTCAGGGCGTGACACCAGTGTCCTGGGATCGAGTCCCACATGGGGTTCCCCACAGGGAGCCTGCTTCTCCCTCTGCCTATGTCTCTGCCTCTCTTTCTCTGTGCCTCTCATGAATAAATAAAAAAATCTTTAAAAAATTAAAAAATAAAGCTTTTTCTGAGTAGGATGTGCATATTTAAATAATTTCATGAACAGTTACTCCAAAACTGTGCTAAAGGAAATTAAGATGTTTTGGGGACACATCTCATATGCTGTCACAGGAAACCACAACTTCCCATAAATTCCTGGGCTAGGTGGACCAGTCATTGGATATGACTTCTTTCCCACTTCTTCAGTGCTTTAATTAATATAAACAAAGCCCATTGCATTTTAATATTCATCATATACTTCCTGGAACACCCGTATTACTCATGTTCCTGAGAACAAACTTTTAAATCTGGATTGAAATGTAATCAAGATGTGAAAAACGTTCATATTCTCTGATTTGATAATCCCAGCCCACGAATTTGTTTTAGACTCCAGGAAGATGTATCTCTAGTTTTGTTTTTGATGGTGTCCACCAAACCAAAGAGAAATGCCTAATAACCCATAGAAGGATAAGAAAAATCACAAAATTTTATCAAGTGGTATATTTAACCACTGAAAATTATAAATAGGAAGTGTCTAGTAACATGGAAATATATAAAGCAAAAAGGACAAAATTCTAAATAGCTTATATTCTATGAATGCAATTTAAGATTGTGTTCATATAGGGGCACCTGGCTGGCTCAGTCAGAGGAGCATGTGACTCATGATTTCAGGGTCATGAGTTTGAGCCCCACATTAGGTGTAGAGACAACACATTAAAAAGTAAAAATAATATTACATTCATGTGTTGATAAGGAATGAAGTATTTGATATGGTGCAATGGCAGTATTATGCCATTAATCCCTTTTTTCTTTATGCTGATTTCCATTAATGCTACTATAATTTTTGTACAAAAGTGAAACAGGGCAGCCCCGGTGGCCCAGCAGTTTAGTGCAGCCTTCGGCCGGGGCGTGATCCTGGAGACCCCGGATCGAGTCCCAGGTCGGGCTCCCTGTGTGGAGCCTGCTTCTCCCTCTGCCTGTGTCTCTGCCTCTCTCTCTCTGTCTCTCATGAATAAATAAAATCTTTAAAAAAAAAACAAAAAAACAAAACAAAAAGTGAAACAGCTGAGTTATTAACACCCATGCTCTATCTGGTTTGGGAATGATTATTGATGTAGGCAAAAATCGTATTATGTTGAATCCAGTGTGTGGGAAGGTGGTGAAAACGAGAAAAAGAGCTGAAAGTCCATGTTGAACGTTTATGCTTTCTTAATTTTTAGGTAGGTTTTAAATTATCACAAAGATGCCGTGAAGTATCCATGTGAACCATGTCTGAATATGTCTCAAGAAGGTCGATCTAAGGTGTACTCATCTAGGTTGTTGGAATCCCATTTTCAACAAATGTGTGAATTGATATCAGTACACTCTTTTAACCCTAAGATTATTCAACGTAGAGCTTGCACCATACACATGATTCACCCAAGGAACAGAACTATATTGTAAAACCATGGAACAATTCAGGGAATGCAAAGTAAATGCACTGCAGTTAGTTAAACCAAAATCAGACCAGCAGTGAACTTAGAGAGGTCTAGATTCAACTTCATACTTACTGCTGCTAAGAAAAAGTCCTGTTGAGTAAAATATTTTCCTAAGAATCCGTATATGATGAAAATTAGAGGGACACTTGGGTGGCTCAGGCGGTTAAGCTTCTGCCTTCCGCTCAGCTCAGGATCTAGTCCTGCATCGGGCTCCCTGCTCAGCTGCAGGGGGTCTGCTTCTCCTTCTCCCTCGACCCCTCCCCTGCTTGGGCTCTCTTGCCCTCTCTGTCAAATAAATAAATAAAATCTTAAAAAAAAAAAAAGCTAAAATCTTAAAAAAACAAACTAGAGTATCCTCAAGTTATAGCTTAAGGCAAAATGAAGAAATTAAAATGCCTTTGATAGAGCAAATACAAATTCACTGTTGAATTAGTGAATTGAGTATTTTTATGATATCACTGATAATTAAGCATGGCAGGAAATTTATAGTTGCTTGTTAAATTGAATGGGCTTACAGATGATATTGTAGCTGGAATCTTGCAGTTTTTAATACTTTAATTCTTAAAAAAAATTACTCTTGGGAATATAAGCCTCTGCTTAAATTTGAGAAGGGTTTAAACTTTGAACCATCAAGATCTTTCTTAGAATCTGTCTGGAATGAGAAGACTTGTATCATTTATCCGTGGATAGTATGTCAATTACTCAGAAAGCCTTTTTACCAAATCTGATTTAAAAACAGAATTCCAGGGACTCCTCCTAGGTGGCTCAGTGGTTGAGTGTCTGCCTTTGGCCCAGGGCATGATCCTGGAGACCCAGGATCGAGTCCCGCGTCGGGCTCCCCGCATGGAGCCTGCTTCTCTCTCTGCCCATGTCTCTGCCTCTCTCTGTGTGTCTCTCATGAGTAACTAAAATTCAAAAATAATAATAATAAAATAAAAATAAAAATAATAAAAACAGAATTCCATATTGTCATATGGCAGCCTAGCGCAGCACCCTGAGAATGCTGTTGCATATGCCTTCCTGCAGCCCGTGATAAGCTATTGACCTCACCCTTGGATCCAGCATTCACTTAGTCCCTCATTCATTCATTCTGAAGACTGGGAATATCTGCTAGGTGCCAGGCACCGTGTCAGGTGCTGGAATACACTGATAAACGGAGAGAGTCAGGTTTCTCTCTCTCCTGGAAGTAGGATTCTAGTGAAGTAAGCAGACAGAGAATAGCAAACGAGATAAGTGGTTTGTGATAAGTGCTACTGAGGAAGGACGCAGGATGGTGAGCTGGAGTAGAACAGGGGTGGGGAGCACCTTAGACTTCATCCCTGGCAAGAGTTGAGATGGATCTCCGACGAGTTTCGTTTGCTAACACTCCCAGGAACAGCCTCTGAACCCATTAGTCAATTTGACCAAAAAACTTCTGAAACTCCAACATGCTCGATCAAGTCTGCAGAGACAAGTCTCTAGAAGAGCTCCAGTTCAGTTCTGTTAATTCTCAGAGCCGTGTTTACATGTCAGGCCGATACCTAAATTTTAACGCCCAATTTTTAAATATGTTATGTACCAAACACATTGACTTTTAAGCAGGATCATTTTAGTAACTTAAGGCGAGAATGCACTCCTCTCTAATTTCACATTACAAATTATATTTTTATTTTGATGAGCTTCATCCCTTTATTTGTGTATTCATTCATTTATCCAATAAATACTTACTGAGAAACTACTGGGTCCCAAAGATACTGCAGTAAGCAAGATAAATAATAATCTCTGCTCTCATGTAGTTATAGTCTCTGGTTGTGCCACTTGATTCCTTTTCTTTTTCTCTCTGACTTTACACTAATATACTGTTAATATCACTTCTTAACAGAAGACTGACTACATTTGGAAGACAATCTTTATGTGATGTAAATAGATCTATTTCATGTTCTGCTGTTCTTAACACTTAAACATTATTATTATTATCTGTGATTTTTATTCCTTGGGATGTGGGTAATTTAACTTTTATTAAGGTAATTCTGCTATGTTAGATACTCGACTCTTTTGGCCATTAGAGTGCTTTTCTTTGTTTAGGAGCATATAACTATTTGTCCCTGACTGATTGTGCAGTCATGACATAGCTAGAGTCGAGATCCAACTTTAAACACTGTGAGATAAATCATTTCCACATTCTTGCTTAAGTGGCCATTTTAGTGTAGAGAAGCACATTTTCTGTTGAAAGCCAACGCAAGTGTCTCCTTGACCCAAGGTCTCAACAATTTTTGAGCAACATAGGTGTGATGGTTTAGAAAGAGCTTGATAGATAAAAACAAATCCTGAAAAATTTAAATTTTTCCTATCGAAGAATTACTGACAGAAGCATTCATTCGAAACAGTATAATTATATATATATATATATATATATATATATATATATATATATATATATTCTCAATAATGTAAATGGGGTCTATTTTCATTTCTTATTACTTACTGACACACCAAAATGACTGTGTCTGACTTTTAGCTTAGCAATAGCTATACTATTCTAAGACAGGTCTCTGTGTTTGGATGAACATTTTAGTCTCAGGACCGTGAAAATCTGCAGAATTTAGTAGGTGGGTTTTTTGTTTTTGTTTCCTTTTTAATGCTTTATATAACAGGCGAAAACTCTATCTCCTTTCGTGTGTGAACATTAATGATCGGTATCTGCTTGCATGCAGAGCTCAAGTAGCCAAAGTTAAGGCTCATTCCCTACACTACTTGTGGGGTGATGAGCTCCTCTTGGCTGCAGGTCAGAAACAAGAGGAGAGCCCCCACCTCTCCATTTACCTGTGAAGAGCTTGTAGGTACATCCAGGTTCACTGGGTGTGAAAAATCTGATTTAAAGAAATAAACATCAAAACAAAATCCTCACAGCTGTGTACTCTCCTACCTTGGGGTCTAGGATTCAAAGTCCAGCCTAGAAAGGGCTTAACTTGCCTTCCAGAGTACAGTGGTGGTTGCAGGGGGTGTGGACCCAGGGGTCCTCTGTAGAAGTGCTAGGAGCCCGGGATACAGACCTGCACAAGTGGTTTCTTTAGGGGAGGGAGTTCCCGGGGTTGGGGGGGGGGGCGGAGCCAGGGACCTGCTCGTCTGTATGCTGGACGCCAGTGAATCTGTGAATCTGATGGGACTATTCGGTTGCAGTTGTGTGGTAGGCCCGGACCCCGCCCCCAATTTTTAAAGGACAAATATTTGCAATGAGCTCTCTATGTTTTTAGAGGCATTCGTGTGCTGATTTATTTATATAAAGCAGAGTGTGAAGCATTGCACACAACCTTGTCTTCTTCTGAAATTCATCAAAGCAGTAAATCAACATTACCAAAGAGTTAAGGGGGAAAGAAAGAGGGCCAAATAACCCGGAATCCTGCCTTCTGTTTCTCCTGCGTGAAAATGGATTCCAACACGGTCTCAGTCACAATGCATGTGTAATTTGTGTTCTGCTTTTTAATTTAACAACACCCTCGGCGTTTTTCTGGATTGTGAAGTCTTCCTGATTCATTTTTAATGGCTGTGTAATATTTCATCGGGAGGATGTACCACGATTAACACTTTTCTTGAGTACGTAGGTTGATTCAGATTTTAGTGAACATCTTTTGAGGGTGGAGACTATTTCTTAAGATCAGTTCCAGCAATAAAATTACTGTGTCAAAGGGGATAGACATTTCTATGACTCTCGATACACACTGTTAAACTGCTTTACAAAGGGTTTGACCTCCTTCTTTGCACAACTTTAAAGGTGAATCATCAGCTATGAGCCAATGCTTACATTTTGGGACAGTTAATTATTATTTCCATATTAGGCAGAGAGAGTTCTGTGCACATCTGAACTTCTTCTAATTGCTTTCATTACATAGAGCTGACTTGTTGAGAAAAATGTCCTGGCTGTGAGACATTCCAGACAACAGAGCCATCACTTTTGAAAAGTTTGGAGCAATCCCAATTTTGTAATCAGTTCCCAGGGTTGTTCATATTTCTTTTGGCAGAGATGTCTGTCGCTGTGGTCAAATGCAGCTGAGTGGTTGAAGTCACAGGGTGAGCTGATCAAGGTGCCTATTTTAGTGGTAGGTTGGCAGTCTGTGGCCAGGTGTCTGGGTATTTTGAGCCAAGTAATTTTGAAAAGTAATTTGCAATTCACAACCGTGAATAGCATCAGAAGAGTCATATGCAGGTCTTCTGTGGAAATTCTCTCCCCTCCCCTTCCTTATACCAATTGGGGGATAATCATTGGGTTTTGGTGGAGACACACGAGCTGCAGGGAAGTCAGGACGCTTTAGTCCTGGCCACACATCTCATGGTGCCTGTGCTACGCTCAGATTACTTGACTGGGTTTCCCCCTCTGACATGCAAGAATGTTGGAAGCAGGAGTCCCAAAGTCCCTAAGATTTTTTTTTTTTTAGGTTCTCTGTCCATTGGATGATTCCAACTGTATCTTCATTTTTGTAGCCAAAGATGAAATTTCCCTATTCACTGGTCAGACAATAATGGAAAAGAACTGGATGTGAAACCTACACCGATGTTGATATTTTGACATTTCTATTAAAGATTTCATGGCAGGGATGCCTGGGCTGCTCAGCGGTTTAGTGCCTGCCTTTGGCCCAGGGCGTGACCCTGGGGTCCTGGGATCGAGTCCCATGTCGGGCTCCCTGCATGGAATGGAGCCTGCTTCTCCCTCTGCCTGGGTCTCTGCCTCTCTCTCTCTCTGTCTCTCTCTCTCTCTCTGTCTCTCATGAATAAATAAATAAAAATCTTTTAAAAAAAGATTTCATGGAATATATAATTAGAACTAATGGCTATAACTATTTTAACTGTCTATGTCTTGAAAAAAGATTTCATGGAATATATAATTAGAACTAATGGCTATAACTATTTTAACTGTCTATGGCTTGAAATGACTTAGATCATCCCTGTCCCTCATTAATATGTTAAACATAAAACCGGGGGGTGGGGCGGAATAGGACGTACTCTTGTCCAGCAGGTTAAGAGGAAGCTGATCCAGTCTGTGGAACTGGTCTTGAATTTACTGACCATTACTTTATTTGCTGACTGTAAAAATTCTAGCATAAAAAATAGCACTCTCAGCAGCAACATTTTCAAACATGAAGGCCAACAATATTTTATTTAGCATAGCATTTGTAAAATCTAAAGGCAATTTGGAAAAATAAAATAAAATAAAATAAAGGCAATTTGATAAGAAAAACTGGCCATGTAGGGGAGGAATAAAGGATGCCATTCCTTCTGTTGGCTATACTGAATTATTTTTCATTTAGTCTCTCACAATAGTAGTTATTCTCATCTTCTCCCAGGAAGGCCCGGAGTCAGAAGCTTCATTTAATCATGAAGCTTTGTGGTCACTTTAAAGTAGCTGCTCCTAGAAGACTTTCCTGTGCACTATGGAAGCTCCATCATGAGAAGCAAGTGAAGGTCACTCCAGCTGAGCTAGAGCAGTTTACTTAACCTCTCTGTTTCTGTACTAGTAAAATGGGTTGTTGTGTAGATTCGAGCTAATATAGTAAAAGTACCGAGCTGCTCTCTTGCACGTGAGGATACTATATTTAGAGAAGAACCCAATTCTCAACCGCTCCCCTGGGAATAGCTGCAGGAGAGCGCAGGATCTCAGGCTTGAGACTGTTTGCAAGTAGCTTTTAGCATCATGCAGCTGTCCATATTCTTTCCCCAAATTTAGCATTTAAAAAAATATATTTTTTATGAACCAGGTCCAGCTTCAGGTATGAGGGGCACTGCTGTAAACAAAGCAGAAAGGGACCTTGCTCTGCTGGGACAAACAGAAAAATAAGTAAACAGGATACATCAGATGGAGATAAGTGCTATTTAAAAAAAAAAAAAGTATGGAGATAAGATAGAGAGTGATAGGGAGGGAGGGATGCTGTTTGGGATAGGGCTTTCAGGTCAAATAAGATCAGCCCCTCTCACCAGAAGACACTGGAGCAGTGTCCTGAAAGAAGTAAGAGAGCTCTGAGTTTGTGATATGAATCCTGGGCAAAAGATGTCCCAGACAGAGAGAACAGTATGAGCAAAGGCCCTGAGGCAGCAACAGCCTCGGCATGTTCCACTGAAGAGGCCATTATTGTGACTAAAGTGGAGTGAACAAGGAAGAGAATGGGATTAGGGATTAAGACCAAATAGCTGGGTAGGGTGGCCAGATCTAATAAGGCCTCGTGAATTAAAATAAGGGCATTCCTTGGCTTTTATTTTGAGTAAAATGGGAAGCCATAGAGATTTTTGAGCAAAGAAGTGACATCACCTGACTTTACAGGAGATTTTATAGTGTGATGCAGAATCAGGAAAATTGGGAGTGGGGTGGGGAGGATAGGGTGGACAGGGAAGAGACCACCAGCCACGGGTGGCTATTTTAAGGCAAATCAGTTGAAATTTTTTAAAAATACAAATTCGTGTTCTTCATTGCACTACCCACATTTCAAATGCTCAATAGCCACATGTGGCTAGTGGTTACTGTGTTGGACAGTAGGATAAAAAAAAAAAATTCCATCATCACAGAAAGTTCTGTTGGATCGTGCTGTTGGAACCCTAAAGGCCTTTGTTGGGTCTTTGGTTTTTTTTTTTTTTTAATTTTTTTTAAATTTTTATTTATTTATGATAGTCACACAGAAAGAGAGAGGCAGAGACACAAGCAGGCTCCATGCACCGGGAGCCCGACGTGGGACTCGATCCCGGGTCTCCAGGATCGCGCCCTGGGCCAAAGGCAGGCGCTAAACCGCTGAGCCACCCAGGGATCCCCAGGGTCTTTGTTTTTTTTGTTTTTTTTTTTCTTTTTTTTATGATAGTCACACACAGAGAGAGTGAGAGAGGCAGAGACACAGGCAGAGGGAGAAGCAGGCTCCATGCACCGGGAGCCCGACGTGGGATTCGATCCCGGGTCTCCAGGATCCCGCCCTGGGCCAAAGGCAGGCGCCAAACCGCTGCGCCACCCAGGGATCCCCAGGGTCTTTGGCTTTTACTCTGAGTACCTGGGAAGCCACCAGAAGCTTCTAAGCAGAGGAGGACGTGCTCTGAGTTATGATTTCAAAAGACCACTAGGCTTGCTATGTTGAAAACAGAGGCAAGTGTGGACGCGGGGAGACCATTTATCGTCTAGTTGAGAGATGATGGTGTCTTGTTGAAGAGGTAGCAGTAGTGATCGTGAGAAATGGCTTGGTTTTGATACAGTTTGAAGGCATAATCTGTAGACTTTTCTGGTGGAATCCATGTGTGATTTGAGAAGAAAGTAATAAAAAGTGTTGTGGGTGATGATGACGGGAGAGCATGCGAAGCACAAGTGGAAGGATGGAGCACATAGAGGAAAAATCCCGTTCATCACGAACCGGGGACGATGCAGGGCTGTGGCTGGAAGAAAGATCTCGGGAGCCCTCATCTGAGTATTAGAAGATGAAGAGGTAAAGGGAGAGACAGGTTGTCCTGGGAGGGGAAGATGGTGGAGAAGATTTCAGACACCAAGTTGGGAAGGGCCCCTCTTTGTGGTTGGGGACCACGAAGCCGTCTGTCCCTTTGGTTTCCTCCAGTCTGACTGCTTATGTGCAAGGTAAGGGTGGGGGAGGCGGTGACTGGGTCGATGTCACTCAGGGCTGAGGTTTTCCAGGATGGATTTGTAGGAAATACAGAGAGGAAGGGAGTTTAAGGGATACTGTAATACGGAATCTAAACCGACAAAGAGGAAAGTGAAAAAAAGCCGAAGGCTGATGAACTGGGAGGAAGTAGAGGGATCAATGGACTGGAGGCGCTAATATTTCTAAGAACAGCTGCAGCTGTAGACCACGCAAGTTGGAAGGAGAGATGTTTCTGGCAACATTGAAGGCTGGAGTCAGTAATTTGGCAGGTGGAGCTGTTTCAGGTGACGACAAGTTCAGGCCTTTGGAGTCTCTGCAGCTGTATGTCCATTCTGGGCCGACCTGCTACGTCCCCGAGTCCCAGGTGGGATGTCCTCACTGTGCATCCCATGTAAGCAGGTTTGGTAACCACGAGCTCAAGCGCGGGGGTTTGGGGCCTACCCCCACGGTTCCAGGCCTGTCGCAGACTGGCCCTGTAACCGTGGACCTTGAGGAAATGAACTTCATGGTCCCTTCCATCTCTAATCTGTGACTCCATGGCCTCATTATAAAATCACAGTCTTTTTCCAAACATTGACCTTCAAGATGGACCCTGGGGGATTTGCCTATTAAAAATATGCAACTTTGCAAATATTTATCTGCTGTTTCTTGGAATATTAAACTCTTGGAAAGCTGCCTTCTAGATCATGTGACAGAACCTTGGCCACGTGGTCATCAGAGCCAGTTTGACAGGAATTGTACACCCGCTGCGTCGGGGCGAGGTGCTCTTCAGGCCCTGCTCTCTCCAATGCTCTTATGCTCCTAACCTCTCTCTCTCTCTCTCTTCTTTATAAAGAACTTATTTAAGGGTTGGCTCAGGCCACGGTCCTGGGATGGAGCCCCAAGAGGGGCTTCCTGCTGGGGGGTGCCTGCTTCTCCCTCCACCTCTGCCTCTCTCTACCTGCTTGTGCTCTCTGTAAAAATTAATAAAATTTAAAAATATATATTTAAAATAGGCCCTATGCCCAATGTGGGGTTCAACCTCACCACCCTGGGTGAGAGTCACATGTTCTACCAACAGAGCCCGTCAGGCGCCCCACATTTTTCATTCATTCATTCATTCATTCATTCATTCATTTTCATTTTTCTCTTTTAATTTTGTTAATCTCCTTACAGGAGAGGCACTCAGGAGCTCCTTCAGCAGAAATGATAGAGGCTGTTGCTCTCAGAATCGGACGCAATGTTGTGACCTGTAAATTCCTATGAACATTTGAACATTTTATTGATATTTATTCAGGAGAGATTCCAAAAGCACAAACTGCCCCCTGCCCCCGCCCTCCCCTACTCCTCACCAATCACTCTTCCCTCCTTAGGGCTGAGAGAGTATTTAGAACAATCTAAGGTAAATTTTTAACAAGATGGTCTAGCTTGGGCTTTGTAGGCTTGACTAATGAAGTAAGTGGTCGTTTTTTAGCTAAAATAACTGCATTGTTTGGACAAGTTTTCTCCTTTGAGTTTTCTAGGGTCATTAGAATGATCTAACTGCCTTACCTGCTATTTGAACTGGCCGAGCCTCTGGAGGGACAGAAAACAAAAGAAGGGTGTTGAAATGCAAATAGATAGCTCTAAATTCCAGGCCCAGGCTGCCAAAATAAAGCCAAAGCTGACAAGGAGGGTCTCCACGGAGGTCTGTGGAAAGGCTCTAGAAAAATCTCACACGATGTATTTCTTTTCGTGGATTGGAGTCCTCCGGTAGGTAAGAAAAACAAAAACAAAATAAAAACAAACAAAGGATTTCATACTTGGAATTTGCTCGGTGCCAGTTGAATGGCTAATTGTTTCTTGTTTTCTCCCTGCCCACCCCCCGACTTTTTTTTTTTTTTTTCTGCCTGAATAGATAATCCTTACAAAACATCCATTCATTCTACAAGTGAAAATTTCAGGAATACTCGACACTGGCCTTGGCAAGACTAATGGACCGAGATTGAGTGATGGATTTGTGTGTGTTGTGGCTGACATGCGTTTTGGGGTTTTGTATGCTAGTTTAAGAATATTTTAGCATTAGGAGATTTAGGACATTTTAATTAATGAATACGACGAAGGCTTAAACTAGTAGATGAAATGATAAGACACAACATTGTTTTCGTAGCTTATTTTTGAGCAAAACCTTGATTGTTTCTGTTGCTTTAAGAAAGGACCTGCTGATAATTAATGTGAGCTTTCTTTTCTGTCTTAACGTGACCACTTCGACTGACGTGTAAACAATGACTTTCTAAGGGAAATAAAATAAGGAGGCGATACAGCTTAGCAAAAAGGACATGCGATATCAGATTCATAATAGTGAAATTGAATTCGGGCTCCTGTTTAGTTTCTGCTATGAACTGGCTGCGTGACTTTGAAGGAGTGATTAAGTTCTTTAAAAAAAAAAATATATATATATATATATGTAATTGGAATGAGAAATATGTGGTAGTGAAAAAATTATTTGTGAAAGTGTTTTAAAGTCCCATGAGAAAAAGCACACCCAGAAACCACAGTTGGGTTGGCTTTTTCACTGAAAATATCTGATCCTGTCAGTAAACCTAAATTTTAGTATATTAGTTTTTTATTTTATTTTTTCAGCCATCTAATTTCAGGTGCTTAGGAACTCTTCAATTTGTTAATGGAAAGAAACGCCACAGACACGGGATGGCTACACAGCAACTTTATTCTGGTAAAATAATCTCCTAAATCCTTGTATACACAGCCTCTCACTGTTGGCTTTATAAGGTCAGTGCAAGCATACCAGCCCCGTGGCTGTTAGGAGCTCAGCCCGGCCAAGATAGCACTAACTCGAACAAACATACAAAACAGCAAATAGTTTCAACAGGGCCACTTGATTTGTGTGTAACCCAGTCTGAACAGAGGATTCTGGAAAAAAAAAAAAAAACTGACCCAGCCTCACTGGCAAAGTTACGTTAGTTATGGAGGTGGTGAGATTGTATCAGTGGAGGTTGGCCAGGCCTTATGAAAAAGCAAAGGTTAGAGACAGGAATCTTGAATTCAGATACTCTGCGGCTGCGAAGGACCACAGCTGGCAGGCCAACTTTTACTTCTGGCCGCTCACTGCTTTTGAAGGAGAAAGCTCTGGAAACTGATATGCCAGTTCCCAGGTCCTCAGAGAAGCATAGTCTGGTGAAGAAGTAAAATTCTGCTGGGGTTAGCAGAAGCCTCCTGGTTTTAGGAACTAGGGATGTCAGGCTCCCGGATTCTGAGTTCCAATATTGACTCTGTCCCTGAGTCACCCTGACCAGTCACCCACTGTCCTGTGTTTCCCTCTTTAGAGAAGAGCTAAGACTCTTGACTTTTTTTTTTTTTTTTAAGTAATCCCTACACCCTACGTGGTTCGAACTCATAACCCTGAGATCAAGAGTCACACGCTCCACTGACTAAGCCAGCCAGGCGCCCCAGACTATATTGACATTTTCAGAGGTTGCAAAACACATTATAGAAGGATAACGATGGCACTAAACAAACCCATAATTATGAAATATTAGAGGGGTGCATTTTAATAAAGGTAAGTGCTTTCTTTTAAAAAAAGATTTTATTTATTTGAGAGAGAGCACACACACACACACACAGATGAGCTGGGGGTGGGGGTGCAGAAGGAGAGGGAGAAGCCGGCTCCCCTCTGAGCAGGAACCCTGGGACCCCAGGACCCCGGGACCATGAGCTGAACAGAAGGCAGACCTTTAACCAACTGAGTCACCCAGGTGCAGCCCCCACCCCTTTTTATGTTTATCTATTTTTACTTTTTTTTAAAAGATTTTATTTATTTATTCATGAGAGACACAGAGAGAGAGAGAGATACAGGGAGAGGAAGCAGGCTCTGTGCAGGGAGCACGACGTGGGTCTCAATCCCGGGTCTCCAGGATCATACCCTGGGCCGAAGGCGGCGCTAAACCGCTGGGCCACCGGGGCTGCCCCCCACCCCTTTTAAAAAAGATTTTCTTTTTAAGTCATCTCTACACCAATGTGGGACTTGAACTCAAAGCCATGAGATCAAGAGCTGCTTGCTCCACTGAGTCAGCCAGGCGCCCCCACGACGGTAAGTGCACTCTTTTGATAATTGGAAGTTGATAATCTTCATGTAAGAGTAGAGAGTTAAAAAAAAAAAAAAAAGAGTAGAGAGTTTGATTTCCAAATAGAGTTTTAGGTGTAAAGTCTCTTATTCCAGACATTGCAAATTGGGTCCTGGTTGACTGTTCGTCTCTCTTGCTTATTGAGAGGGAACTGTTAACAAGGTGCCTTACAGGAGTGGTTCGATTGCTTATCAGAGCTCAGACCCCCAGGCTTTCTAGAAATGTGTATTTAAATTTAGTCACCTGACTTTCAAAGAGGGAGACTAATATTTAAGTACAGGGCACTGTGTATGGGTTTCTGTACATACTGCAAACAAACCAGACGTACAGAGTGGATTCTCTAGAGACCTTGAAAAAGTCTTTGGTTATGAAGGGAATTGATTGAGCACTCATTTTATTCCTCGCTTTCCCCGGACAGCTGTTGAGCACCAGCTTGAGTTTTGAATTCTTTTTTTGGACATCACTTAGATGCCTCATTAACACAGCAAACCTTTCAAAGATGGACCTCAGTGTTAGTTTTCTTTGTGGTGCCTCTCATCATTAAAAAAAATAAAAAAGTGTATAATTTTTAACTCTTCATCTTTTCAGCCTTCTTTAGACCCCACCAATCTGCCAGTCCTGAAATCCTTTTCCATCTGTGTCCAGCATCCCTCTTCTGATTCCCACTAAAAAGTGGATGATATTCCCATCATCCCAAATTAACAGTTATTATTTTTTTGGACCTGTTTCAATTTTTTTAATGACATAGAACACTGAAGATCAAGTTTCCTTTGAATACTAATTTTATCCTTCTAATCTCACCTCACAGAGCCCCTGTTCAGTTTGATATGTGCTTTAAAAATATTTTATTTTATTTTTAAAAAGATGTTATTTATTTATTCATGAGAGACAGAGAGACAGAGAGGCAGAGACACAGTCAGAGGGACAAGCAGGGTCAACTGTGGGGAGCCCGATGCGGGACTTGATCCCAGGACCCCAGGATCACGACCTCAGCCAAAGGTAGATAGATGTTCAACCGCTGAGCTACCTGGGGAGTCCTTAAAAATATTTTATATATATTTACAGGTACTCATAATTTATATGTAGTATTGTTTTATGAGTTTAAATATATATAAATGGTTCCATATATATCTATTGTTCTATGATTTGCTTACTTTCATAGGACATTCTTTGTTCTCTCTCTATATATTCTCTATTATACATACATCCTCATTATTTTTAATTTTCTGGTATTTCATGGTACAAATAACACCATATTTTATTAATGAGTCCATTAGTGGATGTGGGTTGATTTAAGATTTTTGCTCACATAAACAATGCTTACATTATTTTTACCTATTAGTGTCTTAGGCTGGAACCAGGATACAGAGTTGCTACTTTTTAAATATGCCCAATTTCACTTTTTTTTTTAAGATTTTATTTATTTATTCATGAGAGACACACATACACAGAAAGAGAGAGAGAGAGACAGAGAGAGACACAGAGAAAGAGAGAGGCAGAGACACAGGCAGAGGCAGGCTCCATGCAGGGAGCCCGACGTGGGACTCGATCCCGGGACCCCAGGATCACGCCCTGGGCTGAAGGCAGCACTAAACCGCTGAGCCATCCGGGCTGCCCCCAATTTCACTTTTAAGAGAGATCCCCAAATTGATTTTCAGCTGTTTGAAAACTGTTCTCCAAATACCCTTAACACTTTTCAGACTTTTTTTTTTTTTCCAGGAGGGGCCTGAACCCACCACCCTGGGATTAAGACCTGAGCTGAACTGAGATCAAGAGTCAGATGCTCAACCGACTAAACCACCCAGGCACCCCCAGACTTATTTTTTTAATGTTTTGAAAACAATTTTTTTTCTTGTGATAAGAACTCTTAAGATCTCTTAAGCAAATTTCAAAGATGCAATAAGGTATTGTTAGCCATCGTCGTTATGCTGTACATTACATCCTTTATCAGGCTTCTTAATTTTTGCCAATTTTAGTGGTAACAAGTGGTTTTTCTCTTGGGTTTTCTAGCTTCATTTCAGTTCATCATATTCACAGTCCTTCCCTCAGGACGCCTCTGTCCCGAGCGCTCTCTGCGTCAATCTGCTCAATCCACCCTGTGGCTGCCTTGCTTCGTCCCCAGGTGTCCTGCTGCCCCAAATGAGCAACTCTCCACTTTCTCTTGTTCAGCTTTTATTTTTCTGCCTCTGCAACTTGATCACGCTCTTCTGTGTTACTTTATTGATTCAATAAATATTTAGTAAGTTCTTTACCTCCTGCCAGGTGCTGAGAATGTTAAGAGTGGACAAGAAAGACAACATCTAGGCAGGCATGGAGCTTACTTACCATTTTTAGCAGAGGATGGGGAGGGGCAGAAAGACACCAGTAAAAATACAAATAAGCTAAATTTTCACAGTTGTAGGTACTATAAAGGCAGCAAGATGCAATGTTCATTTGACTTGCTATGGCATCGTGTGTGTCAGGTGGGGGAAGGGGCCCTGGGGAAAGTGGGCATGTCCAGGTGGAAGCCTTAGAAGGGCAAGTGCTCAGGGAAGGCTCTGCAGAGGAGGTTATGTTCCTCTTGAGAGCAGCAATGCGAAGCTCAGTCGGAGCCCAGGAAGTGTCGCTAAGCTGGAGCGTAGGTAGCTGCCTCCGTGCAGGGATGGCCTGGGTGTCCTGAGAAACAGCTGCTCCCGTGGCTGGGTGCTCGGGCCTGGGAGGGTGCTCAGTACTTCACGACATGCAGGCAGGAGAGCTGGGCCGCCGGAGCCTGGCTGTGCTCTCTCAACTGTAGTTTGTTTCTTTGTTTAGTAAACTCTGTCCCCAGCGTGGGGCTCTGGGGCCCGTACTCACTCACGACCTGGAGATCAAGAGTCACATGATCTGCCTACTGAGCCAGCCAGGTGCCTCTGTAGTTTGTCCTTTAAAGCTGTGATCAAATCCCCTTTTTCTAACCATCCCCTGAGCCTGCCAGCTGAGAACGATCTTTCTGGACCACCTGGCACATGGCCCAGTGGTGTTGCACTTTGGGATCTCGGTGTCTGTTCTTCCCAAGAGTTAATTTGCTTTCTTTTTTGTTTCTACCCTATACGGGACAATATTCTAAATTTTAAGGTTTTTTTTTTTTTTTTTTTTTTTTTTTTAAGAATGCTACACCCAACAACAGGGCTCGAACCTAACAACCCCAAGATCAAGAGTTGCGGGCTTTACCTACCGAGACGGCCAGGCACCCAACAATACTAGAATGAGGAAAGGAGAAGGAGAAAAGGTACAATGCACAAGCCTGTCCCTTCTGATTGAGTCACTTTGGAATGAACTGAGTTTCGGTGAAACACACTTTCTTTTAATGTATCCAAGCTAATTTTCAGAGGCAAGTAATTTAATTTTCTTGAATAATTGATAAGAGCAGTTGTAATTCCCAAAGTGACTGTTTTTTACCCCACCCAGGTTTTTTTCTCCAGAATAACAATTAGTGATTAATTGCCATTAACAATTAATAGTCTTGAACAATGTTGGCTTTTATTTTTTTTACTTTTTATTTTTTTTTAAAGATTTTATTTATCTATTCCTGAGAGACACAGAGAGAGGCAGAGACACAGGCAAAGGGAGAAGCAGGCTCCTTGTGGGGAGCCCGATGTGGGACTCGATCCCGAGACCCTGGGACCACACCCTGGGCCGAAGGCAGGTGTTTAACCGCTGAGCCACCCAGAGATCCCCATTTTTTTACTTTTTAAAAAAGTGTTCTTTAACATGGGGCTCAGATGCACGACCCTGAGATTATGAGCTGCATGCTCTGCTGGCCGAGCCAGCCAGTACCCACCCCCCAGATATCTTGTTTTTGGTGCTGTGCCCACTCTGATCTTGAGCTTTGTATGAAGAACTGATGGCACATTACCTGCAACGGGGGACTTTTCTCCTGCATCACCAGCTGCTACTGTGTGCTAGAGACCGTGATATGTCTTTTCATGTGGTTATATATATCCCTTTATCTTCAGGATAATCTTTGAGCTGTGTGTTATTTTCTAGTTGGAAAAAAAAACTGGGTTCATAGAGGTCATATTCGGTCCCCAGTTTATAGAATTAGCAAATGGCGAGCAGACATTTAAATTTGGGGCTTCTGACCACTTCTCTGTGAAGTAGCCATGCTTTAAATAATAATATAGCAAACACCAACCACTTGCTATTTCCAGGCACAATCTTAACCACTGTGCTCTTAACTGCTGTGATGTGCTGTTCATCTCTCCTTCCTTCTCTAACTCTCATTCCCCCCCCCCCCCCCCCCGAGCATTCATCAGACAGTGAGAGGCAGTGGGTGCAGCCAGAGAGAGGCCTGGTGCGCGGGGCCCCGCCTGGAGCCAGATTGCCCGGGTCAGGGGCTTCTCAGCCGGCTTACTGGCCGTGTGGGCAAATTACTCAGCATCTCTGTGGTTTGCTTTCCTTATTTTTAAGGAGGGATAATAGGCCTCCTTAACGTCTCACCTCCCTGGGTTAGTGTAAGGATTAAGGGGGAAGAGCCTCGCAGGAGCCCGAGGTGGTGGTGGTGAGGCCTCCTGGGTCCTGGGCCTCCTGCCGGTGAAAGGCCTCGCCCTCCCGCTGCACCTCAACTGCAGCTATAACATTTTTGGACAAAATAACCGCTGCTCCGGGTTCCCTTGAGTTGCCCAACAGCCGGGGGCTCCCCGAAACTCCGTTTTCCAGGGCTTGGAATGTCTCAAATGACTCCCGAATCTGTTCTTCTGGTTCTGACCATTTATCTCCAGCCAACTCCCAAATAAAAGAAAACCCTATGTGCATCCCAAGCTCAACGTGCTCAGAACCAGGCTCCCCGCCTTTTCTTTTGTGGGCACAGCGAGTGTCCCGGTCCCTGGCCAGGGAGGTTGCGAGTCCACCCGCCCACTTAGAGACCTGGAGCCGCCCCGCCCCCGCCGCCAGCCACCTGCCGCCCGCCACCTGCGCTCCACCTGCGCTCCACCTGCGCTCCACCTGCCCGGGGCCCGCACTCGGCTCGCAGCCCGAACCGGGAGAGCTCCGCCGTGACAGGGGACCTCGGCCCCAGTGCGGCCTGGGCCTGTCGCAGCTTGTCCCCCAGCCTTCCACCTGGGCTTCAATCTTCGGCTCCCTCTCCACCCTGTGGCAAGCGTTATCTAAAATACAAATTCGGTAGGACTTTGCTGCACTAAAGCCACCAGGGGTGCGGCGCTTGGTGGTTCAGTCATTAGGCGTCCCACCCTCGGTTTAGGCTCAGGTCACCATCATCTCAGGGTCCCGGGATCGAGCCCGGCACCTGTGGGGTTCCCTCGCTCAGCCGGGAGTCTCCTGGTCTCCCTCCCTCCCTGCCACCCCTCTGCCCTCCCACCTGCTCAAGCTCCCTCGGGCTCTCTCTCTCTCTCTAATAAATAAATAAATCTTGAAAAAAAAAAACCCACTGGTGGTTTCTCTTGCATGTGTTAAAGTCTAAACCCCTCACATACCTAAAATCCCCTTCTTGATCTTTCCCTGGCTTCCCTGCCCCGCCGCGGCCTCTCCCTCCGCTGTGCCTGGGCCTCAAGTCCCTGCTAGACCAGGCCGCTTCTGCACATGCTGCTCTGGGCCTGGATCCCCCCACCCCCCTTCTCCTCTTGGCTTAGTGAAGTCTTTTTTATCCTTCAACATTTAGTTCATAAGCCACATCCTCTGTGAAGGCTTTCAAAGAGGGCCGCAGACAGCCCCTCCCACCCGCGTACCTCACAGCCTTCTGAGCTCATAATTTGGGGGAACACACTTCTGAATCAAAAGTGCACATCTGACAGTTTAGACAGCCCAGCATGTGCTCCCCTGGCAATGGCACAGATCACTGAACAAAATCCAGAAGAACCTCATGGAGAGGATTCCTTGTTCTCCCTCCCACTAGCCGGCGAGCGGGCCAGGGAGGACCTCTCCCTGAGGGGGGCTGTGTGTATCGGCCGAGGGCCTGGCACGATGCCCCACGCAATCAGTGTTGGCTGGATGTGGGAAGATTAGACCAGGCCTGAGATCCTTCACGATAAGAACAGATCCAAAGCTCATGTGTAAATTCCTCCCAATAACCCAGCAAGCCAAACAGTAAATGCCATCGTTTCTATCTTGGCTTTATCGCCTAGAATAATTCCCTTCTCCTGGCCTCCACTTTCTCATCTGTGACTTAGGGATAGGAGCAGCTACTTGGAGGGGTTGCTGGGAAGACTCTATGAGCGAATTGAAGGAAATTAGCAAACACAGGACCTGGCTAAGGAGTCTTTGTTTCAGGCACAAAGATATGTGTAGCTCATCACTATAAACAGGAACTGAGAGGCAAGGTCATGTCCTAAAATAACTTCTTAAGGTTAGGATTTCATTGGGAATTTTAAAAGTTAAGACAATGTAGAATGTTACTCATATTTACTAACAGCTTGAGCTTAGGAAGGTGCATCCTCCTAAGTTTTTAAGTACTCTTTGATTTTCCGCCCACACAATTCACAGTCGGGCTGGGGGAGGTGTAGATGCACCATTTGTTGTGCTGCACCTTTGTTTATCTGCTATGTCTGATCCCAAACCCAGCCATGCAAAGGAATCATTTGGGTGAGTGCTGTTACAGATTCCTGGGCCCCACCCCACACACACCTACTGAATCATAATTGAGCGCAGGAAGGGGACTGCAAATCTACATTTATAAAAACCTCCCCTTGTGGTTTGATAATCTGCAAGTTTGGGGAACTGCTAATATATATATACCACTAGAAAAGCATAGCGCTCAAAATCCTCAATTTCTGAGCTTTACCGTCTTTAAAGAACGTAAAAAACATATATCCGCTTTCTCAGTGCCTCTTTCACCTTTATACCGTGGTCTGTTCATCCTGCTGCTGGAAAAACTGGCTCCAGTTAAACAATAGGAGAAAAAAAGGTGCAAACTTTACCAGCTTCCCCACCTTCTTAGCCTCAGTGAGGTATTTCCCCCAAGTCCTACTGGGGCAATTTAAATGCTAATGTCTTAAGTACAACAATCTCTTTAGCAATCAGAATTGTTTTTCTGCCAATCCTTTTTCTCTTTATTTTTATATTTGTTGGTTCATTCATTCATTCATCGGCTAGAGACGCATGTGTTTAGAATCTTCTAACTTTCAGAACTTAAAAAAAAAAAGAAAGAAAGAAAAGAAAAGAAAAGAAAAGAAAATATTCCATCCCGGTATCTTCTCTGCAGTACTTGCAAGAGGAGAGGAACGCATCCACCCCCTAAACCTGAGATCTGCAATTTGAATGTGCTGAGTCACCTGGTCTTTGCAGGGTCAAACATTTTGCACCTAGGAAAAGAACTGCAGAAAATCAAACTGTGAGCAGCTAGCTGGTATGTTGTTATTTAAATACCAATAAGAAGACTGGAAAGGGGATAATGCATAGATACCTTGTACCTTACTAATTAACTTTTAAACTTGTTTTCAGAGATTTCTAATAGTCTGGTAAATCCTCTTTTCTGTTTGATCATTTGTTGGTGAAATTCTTTAAATATTTCTTCCTGTTCCTAGAAAGTGAAAATGAATATAAACGGTAAAGCAGTTGTCTTACAACGTTCCGAAAAAGGGGGAGTGGGATTGTCTTTGTCTTTATTCTGAAGTTTTGCATAATTAAGCTTCGTGAATTAACTTTCTTTTAAAGAATCAACAACCAAAACCTAACAGGAATGAGAGCTGATGTCTAACTGTAGCTGAACTTTTAGGAAGTCTGTTTTCCTATTTGATCATGCAGTTGAATAGACAGTGAGGAGATGTTACTACAACTGAATTAATAGGGGAAGTGGCAGGAAGCTGCAGAGTTTCCTTAGAATCGGAAAGAAAGTTTATAGAACTCTTGCTGGGAATGCGGATTATAGATAAAGACAAAACTTGGAATCATCTGTATTTAGAGCTACATTCTTACTTTTATAATACAAAAGTGATTCCCTGCAAGTATCTGGGACTAAAGAGAATGCAAGCATTCCTTCAACAAGGAAGTCAGAAACTTCTGTTTACCCATATTAACAAACCTCCTAAGGTCGTTTCACCAGATGGACATTGACTCTGGAACCAGAGGGTTTTGAGTCATGGGTGGGGAGCAGCAGCTTGATCCCGTTGTGGATGGAGCAGTGGGGACCAGCATCCCCAAACCAGCACCTGCGGAATAACAGCAAAGTAACTCCTGACCTCTGAGAGTTTACTTCCTCTGCGCTGAGGACTTAGTCCCATTCTCCCCTATGCATCCTTAGAGTCACCTATAAAGGAGGAACTTTTATTTTTAATAGCTTAAGGCTGAGTATACGAAAACTTAGAGCCTAAGTCATTCCCATAGCACTCCTCGTCTGTGGCAGAGGGAGGATTTGAGCCCAGGAGAATGACTCTAATGCCCTGGTGTCAACTGTGGAGAGTGCCTCTCAGCTCATAAAGATGACTACTCACCGGCAAGGAATGTTAAATATGGAAAGAACATCATCAGTTGGTTGGAGTTCTTGTTTTCTCTCAGAGAACAATTACGGTGGGGGGGTGGGGGGAAGGCGGGGATGGGAGAAAGAGAAGAAGGAGCAGAAAGACTGCAAATAGCCACCCAGGAGCCCAGGGGGACTTTAGAGCAAGTTTCTAACTTACTACACCTTCCTGCCCGCAGCTGTTGTCTGTGGCCCCTGCAGATGGGAATGGGGAATGCATCACACACCTGCAACGTTTGTTTCTAGCTTAGATTGGCAGACATGAGGGGATGCCTTGGCGTTAGAGAATAAACATTAGAAAATCCTAACGAAGCTTACTGCCTTCATTTGACTCTGCAGAACCAGAAGGAGGCTGACATTCTACAGGTAGAATGAGGGCCCGTGTTGGGGAGGGCAAGCACTGGAGCATCCAGCGTTCAGATCTGAAGAATGGGGGTGGGGGGGGCAGCGTAGGCCTCAGGCAGACATGGCTTTAAGTCTGGTGACCTGGGGCAAGTGATTTAATCCCTATGAAATCAGGATGGGGGGATCCCTGGGTGGCTCAGCGGTTTAGCGCCTGCCTTTGGTCCAGGGCGCGATCCTGGAGTCCCTGGATTGAGTCCCACGTCGGGATCCCAGCATGGAGCCTGCTTCTCCCTCTTCCTGTGTCTCTACCTCTCTTTCTCTCTACGTCTATCATAAATACATAAATAAATCTAAAAAAGAAATCAGGATGGCTCCTTTTCTTCACAGGACCTAGGACGGGACCAGAGGAGAGACTCAGCAAAGGCAATTTTTTCAATTTGTACTTCCTGAGAGGCCCAGGTGTAACTAGTTCCCAGACAGAGTTTCCTGGGAGACCATGTAGATGCTCGGGATTCAGGCAGCTGCGTCTGAGCACCAGCTCAGGTCAGGGCAATTCTCATGGAAAAGATGAGATATGCTCAAAGATTTGAAGTTGCTGAGTGAGTTAGCCACGTGGGGTTCTTGGTGGAAGAGGTTTCCAGGCAGAGAAAATAGCTAAGCAAACAGAAAATTGCCTACTGGCAAGACTTAGGAATAAAAAGGTAGGCAGGGTGGTTGGAATGGAGTGGGAGTGGAGGGGAGTGGGAGAAGGTGAGGTCCAAGGGGTGCCCTGGTGGCTCAGTCGTTAAGCATCCAACTCCTCCTGGGTTAGGGTCAGGTCCTGATCTCATGAGTCATGGGACCGAGCCCCTTGTTGGGCTCTGCTCTTGGGGGGAATCTGCTTGGATATTTTATTCCTCTGCCCCTTCCCCTGGCTTGTGGTCTCTCTCTCAAATAAATAAGTCTTAAAAGAAAAAACGGTGAGGTCAGAGAAGTAAAGGAGTCAGACTATTTGGCATTATCTTGAGGACTTTGAGTTTTACTATGAGAGAAATATGGAGCCACTGCTAGGTTTTGAGCAGAAGAGAATATGACGTGACTGAGGTTTTGGAAAGATCATTCCAATTGCTGTACTGAGAATAGACTTATAGGGGCAAGTTGGAAGCAGGGAAACCAGCTAGTAGCCATTACAGTAATCCAGACAAGAGAAGATAATGGCTCTGATCAGGGTTCATGACAGTAGTGGGGATAAGAAGCATCAGATTCTGGATATATTTTGAAAGTAAAGCCAATGGGATTTATCAACATGGGTCAGATATGAAATGCTTTTGGCATGAGCAACTGGAAGGCTCGAGTTTGTCAAAGACATGCAGCACAGGGGAGGACACGTAGGTGGAACAGATTTGGGGGGAAGACTAAGACTCCCTATTTGTCCATGTTGACATCAGTGGAGGTCAACAAGTGGAAAGAGAGGTATGGTCTGGTGATGCATATTTAGAAATGGTTAGCATATGAATATTGAAAGCCTGGTGACTTGGGGAGATCATAAGGGAACACTGACAGAGAAAAGGCGAATCCAAGGACCGAGCTTTGGGGCATTCCAACATTGAGAGCTCTGGAAGAAGAGGAAGGATCAACGATGGAGACTTCAGACAAGGCAACGAGGGAGGCCCTTTGGAATGTGGCATTCACCAGGCAGATGGTAAGGAAAGAATTCTAGCTGAGGGAAAGGGTGAAAGCAAAGCCCCAGCCTGTGAAAACCTGACTGGGGAGAGAGGGAAAGGAGAGCAAGTGGTATGGCATGGGGAACTTGTGGGAGAAGAGATTGGGAAAGACCACAGGTGAGGCTGGAAAATGGGTTTCCCCAATTTGTAATGGACTTGGGCTCTCTCAACTTAAGACTTTGGTGGTTTATTTCATGAGGATGATGGCTAGAACTCACTGAGGTCTTGCTCTAATCTGTCATGTGTCGGGCGCTGTGCTATACACATGACATACATCTCACCATCTCATCTTTATACCCACCCTTAAAAAAAATAGGATTATGATCCTCTGTAGATGAAGGAACTGGCTCAGAGAGGTCAAAGATTTCACCCAAGGTTACCCCTCAAGTAACTGCCTTTAATCCAGGCAGTCCCAATCCAGAGTCCATCCTTTTAACAACTAACCTATCCTGTCTCCTGGAGGCCTGGCCCTTCTTAACTGGGCGTTAGAAGGTCAGAGACGGAGAGCTTGCGTCATTTCTCTGAAGAGGCTCTGGCTTCACTCTATGTCTTGGAGGAGATGCTTTACGTACAAAAGTTCAAGATAGATTTGAGGCCCCCATGAAGGTTTTCAAACAGGGCAACGACTTGATCACAGTAGCGTGTTGTAGCATCCTGACCTAGTGGCAGTGCGGTGAACAGAGTGGATGAGGGTGACCGGGAATGTGGGGAGGGAGATAGATTTGGAAGAGATGAGCTGATGTGGAACTGCTGAGGGACCTGAGGGCTGGCCAAGCAGTGAAATGCAGGAAGGGCCCCCGACCCCCCACCCGTGCCCCCAATAGTCACACACCCGCATCAGTGTTGAGAATGGCCCCTTCGGTTAAAGCCCAGGTTCTTAGACACTCTCCAAACACCTCATAGTAAGAGATGGTGGAAAGGCAAGAGATGCGCCCTTTTCCTATAAAGCAGGAGGCCGGCTTGTTCTCTGGGGGCCCTTCCTTTCATAAATCTGGTGGTTCAAGCTGTTTGTTTTCAACACTTTTTGTTTTTTAAAATATATTTATTTATTTATTCATGAGAGACACAGAGAGAGAGAGAGGGAGGCAGAGACACAGGCAGAGGGAGAAGCAGGCTCCATGCAGGGAGCCCGATGCGGGGCCTGATCCCGGGACCCCAGGATCACGTCCTGGGCTGAAGGCGGTGCTAAACCGCTGAGCCACCTGGGCTGCCCTAAGCATAATTTTTGATGACAGATTACGAAGTGACTGTGGGGTTCTGGCTTGCCCGGACATCAGAGATTTGAGCCATAACTACTGTAAGTAGAATACTTCCATTCCTTCTCTTGTGTGTTTTAAAGCATGTCTCAGTGATTGCCTCCGTAAAAGGGAAAGGTAGTAAGATGCAATTACACCAAACTGTTTCAGTGTAATAAAAAGGCCTCCACAGACCCATGAACTAATAATTGGAAAATAAACCCAGTTCATCTCTATTAAGGGATATATTTCCAATAAAATTTTACTTTTTATGTTTAATAATTATCAAATTTTGTAGTAGACTTCTGATACTTTGATTAATTTTGTACTACTAATAATTGGAATTTATTACTACTCAGGCCAGAATTTTTGTGTATTTGGTAAACTGTGGTCACAGAAACTTTATTTTCATTTTTTATTTCTAATTTTTATTTATTTATTTATTTATTTATTTATTTATTTATTTATATTTCTAATTTTTAATTTAACTTTTAATTTATGGATATTGTTTGTGGATGAGATCTATGAAAAGCTTATTGATAAAAAGCTTTGAAACACAAAAATTAGGGCACCTGAGTGGCTCCATCAGTTGGGCCTCTGATTCTTGGTTTCAGCTCAGGTCATGATCTCATGGGTCACGGGATCAAGTCCCTTGTGGACTCCATATTCAGTGGGAGTCGGCTTGGGTATTCTCTCTCTGCTCTTTCCCCCACTCATTGGCATGCTGGCTCTCAAAAAAATAAATCTTTTTTTAAAAAGAAAGGAAATACTAAAAATTGGGTTTAAAATCTATGAATAACACAAAAATTTGTACGAGTGTCTATAGCAGCATTGTTCATAACAGCCAAAAAAGAGAAACAACCCAAATGTCCACCATCTGATGAATAAACAAAATGTAGTATATCCAGATAATGGAATATTATTGGAAAATAAAAGAGAATGATTACTGACACAGGCTACAACATGGGTGAACCCTGGAAACATTATGCTAAGTGAAGGAAGCCAGTCACAGAAGATCACATATTGTATGACTCCATTTGTATGAAATGCCCAGAATTAGCAAACCTACCGACAGAAAGTAGATTAGCAGTTGCTTAGGGCTGTGGTAGGACAGCAGGGAATGGGGAGTGATTGCCAATCGGTATGAGGTTTCTTTTTGGGGTGATGAAAAAATGTTTTAAAATGGATTGTGGTGGTGATTGCACAACTCTGTGACTGTGCCAAAACCCATTAAATTGTATGCTTTAAGTGGACGAATCGTATGATAGGTGATTGATGTTTCGATAAAGCTAATAAAAAATCTGTGGGGCGAATGGAATGGAAATAGGACTTAAAACAAAAAGAAGAATGATATGTCATTTCTGACGATTAAAGATCTGTGCATGCACAAAGTACCATACACTAGATTCTCGGCCACCATTTGAATTTGGGTTAAAACTTGGATGTCAAATTAGACATTGCATAGGGGTCTGTAGATTTTATTTTAGGGGATTCATGAGCAAAACGGTTTCAAGCCCAGTGGAGGTCTGCTAAGCAGAATGATTGGATTAAGACAACAAGACTACAGGAGGAAAACGAGGAACACCAACATTTAAGGAAAATGTAGGCTAGCCTCAGAGGTAGGAGGAGAACGAGGAGGACTGTTCCCAGGTGGAAGGAGTGCCAGGCATCACCTGCATGGGCCCGTGAAGGGCTCGAAGCCATCCATTGGATCCAGCTGGCAATTATGAGGTCATTGACTTTGGCACCCTCCTTTTTAATAAACTAACTGCAATCCGGCACAGAGGCTATGGCTGGAAACAGAGTCGAGAGAGATTAGAGAAGAGAGCAAGAGGGAGGAAGTGAGGACACGACTGCGACCGCTCTCTTAAGAAGTTAGAACACAGAGATAATGGGGCAGCAGTTTGCTAACTCTGGGGAGAAGTGGTGTAAAGGTAGTTGTTACTACTCTAAAATGCAATCAATTTGAACATGTTTGTGGACAAAACGTAAAAAGCCGGTGAGCGAGAGCGTGAAGACGGGAGAGATGCTCCTTTCTGCTGGTGGCAGGACGTCCTGAGCATCAGGTAGCATCGGCGGGGCCCCCGGGGAGGCCCGGGACGCCTTCTGGCTTCCTTCAGAGTTGTGCCTCTCTCCTCCAGCGAGCTGGACATGTCATCACTCGGTGGTTCTGTGGGACCTCACACAGTCCTCGCTCAGGCCACGAAGCCACTATCTTCAGATACTCGGTTTCCTCAACTGCTTATCTCATTTTTAAGGTTGCAGATGTTTAGGGCTTGACAGGGTAGGGGCTGTGGGTGGACCAACAGGCTTGCTCCACATTCTTTTGAATCTGATTGATTTAGGGTAAGAGGGGCTTCCAAATCTCTTGAGCGGGACTGAAAAAAGTGGTTTTAAGGTAAAAAAATTTAACTCCCCTTAATTCACGTGAACTCTACTGGAAGTTAAGAAACCAATCCTCCTCCAACGCTGGAGGAAATGGGTCACAGGTGGGAGGCGGAGGAGAGGCCTTTTCCTTCTATGTGCGGCCTAGGCCTGCGCGCACCAGCTGGGCCCCAGCGTGCATGGTTGAATGTGCAGCATCAGACCAAAGAGGGTCATGTGAAAATTCACAGCGAACAGGGTTTTTCCCTGCCAGGCACTTCATTGTCACTCCGGTTCACTTGAACTGGTTTCATTATTTTTTACGCCCTTACGAAATGCTCTCAGCAATAACTGCAACAGTAAAAGGAGAAGAAAGGAAGTATTTGTGTAATATTAAGAGAGAGGCGTGGTGGGGACAAAGCATCTTGCATTATTCCCTGCTGCAATGGGAAGAAAAAGACTGAGTCAAGGGCATTTCTTACATTCCTCATGTATCTAGAGCTACACACCTACCACGTGAAGGTCACAGAGGACGGACACAGTGAGGTCATGGTGCGGGGCCGACTTCCTCCTCTCAACCTCCTCGGCCTCTCTCTATTCTCTTCAGATGGCTTAGTGTTAGTGCTTGGAGAATTGGGGAATAGGCTAGAAGGTGGCCGAAGGCGCATGTGGTTCCAGGTAGATGGAACTGAAGTTCCCTGGCACTCTGAACAATTTTGCAGGCTATAGTTTGGTGGAAGCATAGTAGTCGTAACGTAACAAGAATTAGCAAGAGAAATTATTTATCTTTGTTTCTGAATTCATACTTAATATTGTCATTGTTCTCATTACGGTGTTACGAGGCTGTCACTACCCGCCCCCCCACCCCAGGGTGCCAAGAACACAAAGATAAAGAGCACGCCACCTCATCCAGGTGTCCATGGATCCGTGTCCTTGGGTGGAATTCAGGGCCTTTGTGAACTTGAATAGAGAAAAGATCACATTTTCAGTCACCTCCTTCAGAGAGAGATGGTGATGGAAAGCCACAGCAGGATTAGCCACACCTGTGAAGCACACGCGTTTCCACAGTACATATCCCATCACAGCTGTTGGCGGCTCCCTTGAAATAGTGCGTCACCCTACCACTACTTCGGGATGAGCTGGTGATTTGGCCGACGGCTGCGTATGGCCCCTTCATACATCAGTAAGAAGGCCCGTGTGTTCTTTTATTTTTAACTTTAACTTTATTTTTAATTTTTTTCAGAGATTTTATTTACTTATTCATGAGAGAAACACAGAGAGGCAGAGACATAAGAGGATGAAGCAGGCTCCCTGCAGGGATCCCGATGTGGGACTCCATCCGGGGACCCCAGGGTCGTGCCCTGGGCCGAAGGCAGATGCTCAACCACTGAGTCACCCAGACGTCCCGAATTTTTATTTATTTTTTTTAAAGATTTTATTTATTGATTTGACAGAGGGAGAGCACAAGCAGGGGGAGCAGCAGAGGGAGCTGAGCTCGGAGCCGGCCGTGGGGCTCGATCCCGCGACCCGGGCACCCCAGGGCACATGCATTCTAACAGCAGAGACATTTTGCTCCTTGGGCGACCGCAGGTCATAATATGGATTACTGCACATGCCTGTGCGTTTTGCCGGGTTCTGAGAAGGCCTCACGGGGCTGCCGCAAGTGGCCAAGGCCCCCAAATGGTAAAGAACCCCTCTAGATGCGCACCTTGGGGGGCCGGGGGCACTTAGAAGCCTAAACAGGTAAAACTCAGCACGAGATGGCGCGTGGCGGTTAGAGATCCACCCGGACCCACAGGAACCCAAGCAGGGGAGCCCCTCCGCCCCCGAGACTCCTGCCAGCCTCTGGTCCAAGCCTGGAGAGCAGGAGAGAGAAGCTGAGGCCCCGGGCAGGGGGACGCAGGGGATGCAGGGTGCACAGGGGGTGCAGGGTGCACAGGGGATGCAGGGGGCACAGGGGATGCAGGGTGCACAGGGGGCACTGGGGGTGCAGGGGGCACTGGGGGTGCAGGGGGCACAGGGGATGCAGGGGGCACAGAGGGGCCCTGCACAGGGGGTGCAGGGGGCACAGAGGGGTACAGGGGGTGCAGGGGGCACAGGGGGTGCAGGGGGCACCTGGGGGTGCAGGGGGCACAGGGGATGCAGGGTGCACAGGGGGTGTAGGGGGCACAGGGGATGCAGGGTGCACAGGGGGTGTAGGGGGCACAGGGGGTGCAGGGGGCACAGAGGGGTACAGGGGGTGCAGGGGGCACAGGGGATGCAGGGGGCACAGGGGATGCAGGGTGCACAGGGGGTGCAGGGGGCACAGGGGATGCAGGGGGCACAGGGGATGCAGGCCCAAGGCCACTGGGCCTGGGGGGGGCGCCAAGGGCCCGCTTGCTGGGCCGAGGCCGGGACAGGCGAGGGGGTCCTAAGCTCACTCTTTAGAGCCATTTAATTTATGGGTTCAGGATGGACGGGGCTCGAGCTCCTTGAGCCCAGCCGTGGAGTGCACCCTGCGTGGCAGATGCACCGACGTTCGCACCTCACTTACCGTGAGCGCAGATGCGGGGTGAGTTTGACACGCGCAGACCCGTGGAAATGCCACCGTCACAGTGAACGTCTCTGTCTCCCCTTCCCCTAAAGTGTCCTGGGCTCCCCCCACCCCGGGTGCTCCAGCGCCCCGCCGATCCCCTGCAGGTAGAGGCATTTGCTCTTCTAGGAAGAGTCCTACAGTGTCCTCCTTTGGGTCCAGCCTCTTTTATTCAGCAGAAGGCTCTCCTTGAGAGGCATCCACGCCCCCACACACCAGTAGTCCATGCCTTTTTACTGCCGAGTGGTGTTTATCATAAAAGCGTGAAAAGGGGGGAAAAGGGGGAACCCAAGCCTTGTTTTCATAATACAGAGTTTAAAGAGGGAGCGAGATTTCTAAGGCTTATCAAATGGGAATACGGGTTAAAAATTGAGAAATGCTGCTCTGGAGTGTGGTCAGAGTGCATTCCAGCCCAGGATTCTTCTTACCGTCGATGTTAAACTTGAGCACATTTGGAAATATTTTAGACCTGAAAGCAAGCTTCGGGACATCAAAACCGAGCACCACGGCTGGGCGGCCCTTTGCAACCACAGGCTTTCTGATGAAAAGATTTGTGGAGCCCGCCTAATGAAGTGTTCAGAAAGCATTCTGTGTGTCATCTGTTTTCCTGACGTCCTCCTCATTGGGTAGATAAGGGACAAGAACTATTTTCCCGTGTTGCATAAATAGGAAATGAGGTATAGTGAGTTTGAGAGAATTATTACTCGAAATAGAAGTGAGTCAGGGGCAGATTGAGGACTGCTCACGACCTCGCCTGATCCCCTAATCCGAGCCTTGCTGGCAGGCTGGGCCCTAGGTTTTAAAGAAAATACAACGTTTTCACTTTCACTTTTGTTCTTGTGTGGGTTGTGATCGAATCTTTACATTGTAGGAGTGAAGGGGGTGTTTTTCTCTCTCTTTTTTTTTTCTTTCTTTTTGAGACTTTTCCCCTTTCTGCGTGGTAGATGCCAACCTCTGTGTTGACTCCATTCAGTTGGATTCCACAACCAGGTGCCTGTTTTGTGCAAGGCTCCTTCCCAGGCACCCAGGAAGCATCACGCTGGAGAAGCCCTGGAGGTGCCTCTAGAGCCCGTAGGATGAAAGGACCAAGTGAGAGTTGAATGGCCTTTCTTACCGTCTTTTGGCTCATGGAAAATTTGAGAATCTGGTGAAAGTTCTGAGTCCTCTCTCTCTCTGTCTTTAAAAAAAAAAAAAAAATGCATGTATGTGCACACACACACACACACACACACACACACAGAGTTTTGCAATGATTTTACAGTGTTTGGAGATTCCCCAGCCCCCATCCCCAAGCTTGTTGGTAGAATGACCTTAGGGTGAGTATTTTGGGCATGAAATGGAATAGTAATGCCTTGAAGGAAGCACAAAACTGTAGTCACGGACTAGAAAGAGAGATTAGAGATAAGATCCAGGTGGGTCAGAGGGGTGGAGGGGGGGGCTGGTGGGATAGGTATGTTTTGATAGACAGGCCTGTCTAGTTAGAGGTCAGGTATTAGTCTCCAGGAGGCAGTTCCAGCAGAGGGAAAAGGCCAAGAAAGGGAAGGAAGAAAAGGAAGGAAAAAAAAGAAAGGGAAGGAAGGTAGGAAGTAGGAAAACTCAAACAATCCAACCAGCTGAGTTTGGCAGGAGGAAGATTACATGATGAAGACGACTCAGAATCATTAGAAACAATCAAAGGTAGAGGTCATGTTTTGAGTGACATTGGAAACAAGGTGAGTTTTCTCTTGCTCCTCTTCCCCTCAGTAAAATATCTCTTTTTTTTTAAGATCCTATTTATCTTTTTTTTTTTAAGATTTTTAAAATTTATTTATTCATGAGAGACACAGAGAGGGAGAGAGAGAGAGAGAGGCACAGACACAGGCAGTGGGAGAAGCAGGCTCCATGCAGGAGCCCGATGAGGGACTCGATCCTGGGTCTCCAGGATCACACCCTGGGCCGAAGGTGGCGCTAAACCACTGAGCCACCCAGGCTGCCCAGGGTAATGATTTAATAGAGACCCTTTGTATTATTATTAGCTTCTCTGTTGAATATCAACATTTCACATCTATCTGTGCAATCCCCGTGTTGGCTTCCCCGTGAAGCCCCAGAGCTCAGAGGAAGGCATGGCCTTCTGGTTCAGCAACTCCTCTTCTGAGGACTGAGAAAAGACTGTTCACCTATGAGTGAAGCCTGGCACCAGAGGCCTTGAAGGAAGTCAGTGACCGGGTGGACCGCATTTTGGGTTTGCACCAGTGGTCACCACTTGGAAATAGGAACTTGACAAGTGTTAAGTGTATGACACTTCACAGTTCAGGTATTGAAAGCTTTAACCATCTTTGAAATATTATCATTTAAAATTTCCATGAAGGGATCGAGGACTTAGCATGGAGAATACTGAATAGGCTTGAAGGATGTCTTCGGTGCTGGGCCCTCCCACGGTGATTGAGGATGGATTTCCTGTTGCTTTTCCAAGGTTTAGGAGGGTATTAGGCCCTTCTCTGGGAACTAAACTTCTGTTCACTTAATGTTCCCTAGTCTTAGAAGCTGTTCTAACCTAGGTGCGTGTTCGACACCCAGAATGAATACAAATTTAAGGGAGTTTAAATGTATTCTGTTCACCTCCTCCACGTAAAGAACATCTTTGCTCTAGTCATAGTTGGTATGTTTCGTTCTAGTTTATGAACGTCCTCACTTGTCGTCCCTGCCCCAACTCAGACCCACCACCCTTGTTATAAAATAGGTCCTGTAAATTTACCAGTTTTTATAACTCTGTTTATGTTTATTTAAATCACAATAAACATTTTATACAAATATTGTTCTTAATTTTTTTAAAAAAATTTATTTATTTATTTGAGAGGAAGAGCAAGTGAGAGAGAGAGAGAGCAGGAGCGAAGGTTCAGAGGGAGAAGCGGGGTCCCGGCTGAGCAGGGAGCGGGACAGGGCTTCATCCTGGGACCCCGGGGTCATGACCTGAGCCAAAGGCAGAGACGCTTCTCTGACTGAGCCATCCAGGTGCCCCATATTGTTCTTAATTTCTAAAAAATATTATTATTTCCTTAGGCTAGATACACAGTGGAGGAATGATCGGTCAGTGCGTACGACCTTCTTTGGAAGACGGTAGGCTTATATCACCCAGAGGCTTTCCGAATGGTACCTGCCTGTTATCTTTTTTTCTTCCGTTCATTTTTTTTTTCTTTTAGTATCCTTTGCTCTTTAGCCTGTTTCTTAAACTCTGGAGCTCCCCCGATCCCCACCCCTCCTGGGCCTTTTCTCCCTGAACAGTCCCTGCTTGGTACGCATTCACGACAGGCACATGTTGAATGTCCATGATGCACAAAGCATTGTGTTTAGTATTATGACACGTAGTTTTCACCACAACCCTGTCACGTAGTGATTAATATCTTCAATTTTCAGACATGGAAACCAGAAAGGAGAGCTTTCCCAAGGGCAGAGCCCCAGAGGCTCCTGGGGAAGCTCTGTGTCCATCCCCTTAAGTCTGCCCCTTTAGCTTTCGTGTCTCTACTGAGCTCCCCAGCAGCACACTCCTGGTGGACGTTTCCATTCGGGGTTCCCATGGAGGCCCCGGACTCGGTATGCCAAAGCACAGCTTCCAGGGCACCTGGGGGGCTCAGTCAGCTGAGCCCCTGGCTCTTGGATTGGGCTCAGGTCACAATCTCAGGGTCCTGGGATGGAGCCCCATGTCGGGCTCCCGGCCCAGCAGGGAGTCTGCTTCTCCCTCTGCCTCTCCCTCTGCTTCTAGCTCCATTCATGCTTGCTCGCTCGCTCTCTCTCTTAAATTTTTAAAATGTGGAGGCTTAAAAACAAAAACGAAAACTTTTTTAAAAAAGCTCAGCTTCCAACTCTTATCTTGGAACTAGCTCGTCTACTGCACTTAGTGAGTCCCTAATCTACCCTTGACAGCTATCTCCTGCCCCAACCACCCCAGCCTGAGTCTATGCACGAATTCAATGTCCACCACTGTAGCCCATCACGCGGAGACCACGACTCCAAGACCTTTGGTGCTTGACCTCGGTCTCCCTGTCTCCAGTGGACATCGCTGCCACCATTCCTGCTCCTGGCAAGTCGAGCAAATTTTTCATGTCGTCTCTCCACCCTAAAAACTTTCAGTGGCTCCCCTTCCCCTTCCAAATGAAATTGGAAAGTCTTAGCCTGACCCCTGCACTCGCCGGCCGCCATCCCCTCCTCCCTTCCCTCCAGCTCCACTCTTGTCTGCCTGGTTCTCAATTTTGTGCTTCAGCTCCCAATCCCGGGAACCACCTGAAGTTATAACGAATGGGATCCGGGTTCCCTCCTCTCTCCTGGACCCTACGAACTCCCAGCACCCACTTCTCCTGCTGGCTCAGTTGATCGCTCAGGATCTGGCTTCCAGGGTAGCACCCAGAGGCCTTGGATCCCTCCTCTTTCCCCACCTCCGGCAGGCCTGACTCCTACACAGAGATTATCAGATTTTATTTTCATCCTCTGATTACTATTGGGTTTTTCCATTTCTTTGACTAAAAATTTAGGGAGCAGAGCCTGTGTTATTTCATCATCTTCGTATTCCCATCGACTCCGTAGACGCTCAGTAAATGTTTGCTAAATGAGCTGTGGTGTTTCCCCCCCAAGCCTCAGTGAGCTTCCTGGGCTTCCAGGAGCTGTTTCGTTTGTCATGCAGGGCAAAGAGAATTGAGACTCTGAAGATTTGACTTTATAAGAACGTCCCACAAAAGTCCCTTAACACAAGATGCCTGGGTGGCTCAGTGGTTGAGCATCTATCCTTGGCTCAGGGCATGATCCCGGGGGATTGAGTCCCCCATCGGGCTTCCTGCAGGGGAGCTTCTCCCCTGTGCACTCTGTATAACACTAATATCAAATGTGTGTGTCTTCTCCCTCTGTGTCTGTGTCTCTCATGAATAAATAAATAAAATCTTTAAAAAAATGTCCCCAAATGTCTAATGAATTCATTAGATGGTAGTGCTTTGGACCATACAACTATTGGCTGTTTTGGTCAGACAGCTTTTGCTAGTAAAGCTTCCCCATCCCCAATTTAGTGGCTTAAAACACTATATGGCATAAAACAACCATATGTTTAGTTCGTGATTCTGTGGTCAGGCGATTCTGGTCTGGGGAGCTCAGCTGATTTCTTCTGGGCTTGCTGCTTGTCTAGAGTCAGCCGATGGGTTAGATGGTGGCCAAGCAACCAGGAAGGCCTTGCTGATACGTCTGGCAGTTGGCCAGAGGACCTTGGTGTGCCTCCAGGTTTCTTCTCTAGCAGACTAGCTCAGGCTCATCCACACGGTGGTGTTAGGGCCCCAAATACAGCAAGAGAGTTAAGCCTCATTGGGGAAGGAAAGTCACTGCCTGCATCACGTTTTTTCCATAGGTCACAGGACCAACTAGGACACAAGGGTTGGGGAAATCGATTTTACCTTTTGGTGGGAAATGCCATATCACACTGGAAGGCTCTGGACGAAGCGGGGAGAATTTGTGGTCATTTTTGCAAACCCCTCCCTGGTCATTGAATATATGTAAATTCCACAGTAACGGATAGATACTAAGCACTGGATAAAAATCTGGATGTGTGGATAAATTGTTGGCCATACACATAATTTATACTATACTTACTTTGCAAATAGGGTCAAAGTATATCTAGGAAAAATTGAGTTCCAGTTCATCTTATTTTTGGGTACTTGATATTAGTGTTATACAGAGCGCAAGTATTGCAGAGCTATTAATAAAATGTCAACATCAATACCTCAAATGCATTTTTGGAAAAGAGAGTTATTGAAGAATATTGAATTCATTGTAGAATTGAATTAATTAGAGATGATGGCCAAATGCCTGATATTATTGGACTAGTGCCTGGTATGGATAAAAAGCTACGGAAGAGTTTGGTTTGCATTCTAAAAATATCTTGTGCATGAAGCCACTCCATATCTTTATGCCTCATTGTCATCTCCATGCAGAAAATCTACCTACTAGAATTATTTTATATTTCTGAAGTTGTTTTCTTTTTTGGTCAGGTTATAATTCTAGCTGCCTGTGGCACCCGGGTGGTTCAGTGGTTGAGCATCTCCCTCCAGCTCAGGCCGTGACCGTGGGGTCCTGGATCAAGTCCCACACCGGGCTCCTTACAGGGAGTCTGCTTCTCCCTCTGCCTGTGTCTCTGCCCCTCACTGTGTCCCTCATGAATAAATAAATAAAATCTAAAAAAAAAAAAAAAACCAACAATTCTAGCTGCCTAACATGATTATAGGCATGCCTCGTTTTATTGTCCTTTGCTTGGATGTGTTTTGCAGATACTGTTTTTTTTTACAAATTCAGGGTTCAAAACTTCAGTGGGGGAAGTAACTGCAGATGTGAAAATTAGCAAGAGAACTGGAATTAGAAGTGGAGCCGGAAGACATGACCAAATTGTTGCGATGTCATGATAAAGCTTGAACGGATGAGGAGTTGTTTCTTAAGAATGAGCAAAGAAAGTAGTTTTTTGAGATGGAATCAACTCCCGGTGAAGATGCTGTGAAGATTGTTGAAACGACAACACAGGATTTAGGATTTGCGTGAACTTAGTTGATAAAACAGCGACAGGGTTTGAGAGGATGGACTCCAATTTTGAAAGAAGTTTTACTGTGGGTGAAATGCAATCAAACAGCATCACGTGCTACGCAGAGAAATCATTCCTGAAAGGAGGAAAGAGTCTATCGATGTGCAACTTTATTGTTGCCTTATCGTGAGGTTGCCACAGTCACCCCACCTTCAGCAATGCCCACCCACGTCAGCCAGCAGCCATCCACACGGAGGCAAGACCCTCCATCAGCACAAAGGTATGACTCTCCAAAAGTCCAGCTGATGGTTCTGTTAAGTGAAGTATTTTTTAATTAAGGTCATACATTTTTTTAGACGTAATGCTATTGCATATCTTATAGACCACTACATAGTGTACACACAGCTTTCGTATACACTGGAAAACAAAAAATATATATTTGACTCACTTTTATGTACAATATTTGCGTTGTTTTTATTGCTCTAGAACCAAATTGCAATATCTCTGAGGGATGCCTGTATTTTGCACGTGAGCAAGCTAGATCTGGGCTAAAAAACAGTGGCAGAAATAAGGAGTAAGGTGAATGGGGCCGATTTATTCTTGCATGCAAGCATGCAAGGGTCCACCCAACCCTGCGAACACGGACGGAGCACCACTTATTCATCAGTCATTGTAAAAGGAAGAGAATCAAACAAAATTCCCTGCCTCCAGGAGTTCAAAGTTGATGTTCGGGAGAGAGAGCCATAAGTACAGTTTCAGAGACACGTGCCAATAAAATCGTACATATTATGCAGTGGAACCTAGGTTTTCAACTTTTTATTTATTTATTTTTTTGGTCTCAGGAGTATAGTTTAGTGATTCATCACTTACATATAACACCAAAAACACTGGTTCTTTTTTTTTTTTAAGATTTTATTTATTTATTCATGAGAGACAGAGAAAGAGAGAGAGAGAAAAAAAAAACAGAGACACAGGCAGAGGGAGAAGCAGGCTCCATGCAGGGACCCCGATGTGGGACTTGATCCTGGGTCTCCAGGATCATACCCTGGGCTGAAGGTGGCCCTAAACTGCTGAGCCCCCCGGGGCTGCCCAACACTGGTTCTTTTTTTTTTTTTTTTTTTTAAGATTTTTATTTATTTATTCATGAGAGACAGAGAGAGAGGCAGAGAGAGAGGCAGAGACATAGGCAGAGGGAGGGACTCGATCCTGGGACTCCAGGATCACACCCTGAGTCAAAGGCAGATGCTCAACCGCTGAGCCACCCAGGCGTCCCCCAACACTGGTTCTTAATATAGGAATGACAAAGCTAGCAAGCAACTCCAGAATTTTTATCAAGGACATCAAGCCAGGTATTATTCCTGAAGATTTTTTAAAAATATTTTATTTATTTATTTATTTATTTATTTATTTATTTATTTATTTATTTAATTTATTTATTTAGGAGGGAGAGTGTGAGAGCTAGGGGGGGAGCAGTGGGAGAGGGACTAGAAGACTTCACTCTGAGCATGGAGCCTGACACGGGACTTAATCCCATGACCCTGTAGATCATGACCTGAGCCAAACCAGGAGTTGTGCACTTAACCAACTAAGCCACCTGGTGCCCCTACTCCTGAAGATTTTATTAATTTGGTCTTAGTGGGGCCATGGCATTTGCATTTTTGAAAACGCACAAGTGCTCTGGTTGGAGAGACTCATACTTAAGAAAAATGTTTTGTAAAACGTTAGTGTACAGTTTAGGTGTGATAATGTGTTTTAATTACGTTTGGAGGGAAAGAGTGGCCACATCTATTACTTCTTAGAATAGACCAGTGTCATCAGTGATTGGACCTCATTATTACAAGGTGATGCATACTCCAGAAAATGTGTAAAATGTACAATCGTGCAAAAAGAAGAAAAAAAGAAACTAGTGATATAACCCTCCCACCCAGGGACAACCACTATTAACATTTTCAAGAATATTGTTTCAATTTTTTCCTGAAAACCTGCTACAAATGACCATACTTTTATGAACTGTGTTTTTCATTAACCTTTTCTTAAAAATTTATCTTTTTATATTTATTTTATTTTTCACTTTTTTAAAAAGATTTTTTATTTATTCATTCATGATAGACATAGAGAGAGAGAGAGAGAGGGCAGAGACACAGGCAGAGGGAGAAGCAGGCTCCACGCCGGAAGCCTGATGCGGAACTCGATCCTGGGACTCCAGGATTGTGCCCTGGGCCAAAGGCAGGTGCTAAACTGCGGAGCTACCCAGGGATCCCAGAAATTTATCTTTTAAAAAAATATTTATTAAGTTAAATAATCTCTACACCCAACATGGGTCTCGAACTTAAAACCCCAAGATCAAGAGTCGCACTCTCTTCCGACTGAGCCAGCCAGGTGCTGCTGCTTTTCTTATTTAATATATATATTGTGATCGTATTTTCCAAGCTGTTAACTAATCTTTTATGGTAGTTTAAGCAGGTCATTAGTATCTGTTGTACATACTTTACATTATTTCACTAGTTTCTCATTCTTGGTGCTGGGGATTGGCAGATGAGTAAGACACGGATATTGTCTTTTAGGAGTTCATGGTCTAGTAGAATCAGTCAGCTTATCTTGGCAAATCCAGATCAGCAGAATGTCCCTCAGTTTGGCTCTGTTCCCTTATAAGTAGACTCAGTTCATACATTTCTGTTGGGAAACTGGGCAGGTGAGCTTGGGGCCTCAGTACATCACTTCAGATGACGTCGGTGGAAGGCCTGGTCGCTTGGTTCGGAAGCATTTCATTGGGTTTCTTTACTGCAAAGGTACCTGTCCCCTTTGTGATTAATAAGTGATCTGTTGGAGGACACACAGGGTCTGTGCGAATGGCCTTTCCACCCACGGTTTTCTCCTGAGTCCATTGCGTCAGTGGTGGCTGCAGCATGATGCCTTCCCGTCGGTCATTGTTAGGTCTACACTTACCTGCTGGTGGGCTGCGACTTCATTTACTCCAGCAAAGAGAATTCAGGAATTATCCGAACCTGCAAAATGTCACCTTATTTGGAGAAAGGGTCTTTGCCGATACAGTTTAAGTTAAGGATCTTGAGATGAGGAGATTATTCAGGTGGGCCCTAAATTTAGTGACAAGTGCCTTTGGCGGAGGGACATGGGAGGCTGGAGAGCAGAGCACACAGACCAGGAGGCAAATGTGTCCCCCGAGGCGGGGACTGGACTGAAGCTCTCACTGGGCAAGAAATGCCAAGGGATGCTGACAGCCCTGGAGTCGGAGGAGGCAGGAGCGGTTCTCTCCTGAAGCTTCTGTAGAAAGTACTGCCAGCCGACACCCTGATTCGGGGCTTCCGGCCTCCAAAACTATGATAGACTAAATTTCTGGTTTTTAAGCCACTTGATTTGTGGCCTTGTGTCATGGCAGCTACAGGAAACTAGCACAGAGATAAAAAGGGTTGTCTTTGCCTCCCTGATGCGGTCTATCTCATTGCCCTGTTCATTTCCTCTGCACTGAGCACCTAACCTGAATGATCTTGTTTATTATTTGCATCTCTTGCTTAGGACATGTGCTTCCCAAGGGCAGGGATTTTGCTCGTTTCCCATCCTTGCTGCATCCTCAGCAGCACTTGGTATCGTCTCTGGCCAACGGTAGACACTCGAGGCGTATTTTGTCATCTCCCTACTTCCTCATCCACTTGGCTCCTATATTACTAAAGCCAGGGTTTGTCAAAGTAGCTCAAGGGTCCAATCCGGCTGTTGCCTGGTTTTATAGGATTTCTGAACTAAGAATAATGTTTATATTTTTGAATGCAACCACTTTTTAAAAAATATTTTATTTATTTATGCATGAGAGACACACACAGAGAGAGAGAGAGAGAGAGAGAGAGAGAGGCAGAGACACAGGCAGAGGGAGAAGCAGGCTCCATGCAGGGAGCCCGACGCCGGGTCCCCAGGACCATGGCCTGGGCCGAAGGCAGGCGCTCAGCCATTGAGCCCCCCAGGTAGTCCCTATATTTTTGAATGGGTGAAAAATCAAAAGGAGAATACTTTGTGACGTGCAGAGTATATGCACTTCAGATTTCCGTGTATGAATATAAAGTCTTACTGGAACATGGTCACATCCACCCATTTACATATGATCTACGGCTGCTTCCAAACTAGGTGGTTTGGAGCCCCTGTAGACGGTAAAGCTTCACATCTCTTCTCCGTGGCCCCGCACAGGGCAAGTGTGCCCAACCCTGCCCCACAGGATGACCAGAAATCGCTCGGATACTGATAGGCTCTCAGCCTCGTGGCCCCCAATTATCCGTGAGCATCTCTAACCCTCTTTCATTCCAGCACATTTTTTTAAAAGATTTTTTTTTTTTTTATATCCATTCCTGAGAGACACAGAGAGGGGCAGAGACCCAGGCAGGGGGAGAAGCAGGCTCCCTGCGGGGAGCCCCATGCGGGACTCGATCCTGGGACCCTGGGGTCATGGCCTGGGCCCAAGGCTCAGCTGCTGGGCCCCCGGCGTCCGGCTTTCTCCAACAGCTATTAACTGAGCAGGCCCTTCTGCCACCAGGTGAGGTGGGGTCCCCCGAGGTGCTGGAGGGGTGCCCGGAGCGCAGCAGGGGTGTGGCCCAGCGGCGGTGGGTGCATGGATGGCTGTTGCTCCCTCAGCTCTGCAAGCGGCTCTCCGTGCAGGTGGCAGATGGCAGGTGGCAGGTGGCGGCTGTCACAGGGGCACAGGCAGGAGGGAGACCTGGACGGGCCCGTCCCCATCGCAGTCGCTGGGCCCTCTCGGCCAGACCCGCCTGTGGCTTGGCGCAGCCCCGGAGCTCGGGGTCCGCCCTGGCTTCCCCTGTCCTCGAGGCGTGAAGCGCCCCCAGTGTGTCCCCAGGGCCCCCTCCGTGGAGTGGGGAGCTGCCCAGTGGGGGGCCCGTGGGAGCCAGGTAGCCCCATCAGTGTCGGGAAAGGGCCCCGAGCTCGCCCGAGCGCTGTTGGTTTTAACCTTGGAGATGCCGGTGCCGGCCCTGTCGTCCTAGTTCACAGATGACATCGGGGCTTGGGAGCCGCAGTGGCACCCCAGGCCTTCTCTGCCGGCCCGGGATAGGCTGCTGGCTCACGCGGCCGGGGGGACCGCGGGGCCCTCCCTCCTCTGCAGCCGCACCTGGGGGCTCCGTGGGGTCGGCCTGCTCGGCCTCCGCCGAGGGACCGGGACCCTCCCTCACACCAGAAAGCGGACAAGGACACCAAGGCTGGCCAAACGGGCTTTCCGCCGCTGTGGGGGCAGCAGCCTCTGCAAAGTCCCGCTGCCTTGGTGAACCGGGGCTCTTGCCCCAAGCCACGGCCCTGCCTGTAGCAGGACTGGCCAGACCAGCTAGGCCGACGCGTCTGTGGAATGTTAACCAGGTGACCCGGAGAAGGAGCCAGGAAGCTCCGGGGCACGGGTTAAAGGAGGGGGGATCGCTGGGGGATTCAGGGGTTCACACCTGCCTTGGGCCCAGGTCATGACCCCAGGGTCCCGGGATGGAGCCCCCTGTTGGGCTCCCTGCAGGGAGCCTGCTTCTCCCTCTGCCTGGGTCTCTGCCTCTCTCTATCTCTCTCTATGTCTATCATGAATAAATAGATAAAATCTTAAAAAAAAAAAAAAAAAAAAAGGAAGGAGAGCAGGGAACTGATGGCAGCTCTGTGACTCCAGGGGCGGAGAGTGGCCGGGCACAACTGGCCGTGGGCCGCAAGCAAGGGACCACCGGGTGCCACAGGGGCTCCGGGGAACTCGCTTGGGTCACGATCCCTTAGGCCTTGTCTTTTCTCCTTCCAGTTTAGTTTAAACCATCTCAAGACTTCGGCGACCACGGAAGAGTCTGAGTCTCTTGTCCCTTTACTGTCCCTTTACTGCTGCTTCTAAACCAGGAAGGAAAACGGATGATACCATGTATCCCAAGGCTGGCAGCTTTGTTCGGGGTGTTGGGATTCCTAAGACAGGCTCCCCGGGGCTCGGCAAGTGAGCATCTGCCTTGGGCCCAGGCCGTGACCCCGGGGTCCTGGGATTGAGTCCCGCGTCGGGCTCCCTGCATGGAGCCTGCTTCTCCCTCTGCCTGTGTCTCTGCTTCTCTCTCTGTGTCTCTCAGGAATAAATAAACTCTTAAAAAAAAAACAGACATTCATAAGACAAAATTAGATTAAATGGTTTTTGAGAGCCTTACAGTTATCCAACAGCGATATCTCAGTTAAAATTAATATTAACCATTCTCAGGCGTTAATATTTTTTTACATATTTCAGTTTGCCCAAAATTTCATGTATTTCCTAGACACCGAGCATGACCTCGGAATAGAAAACGTGCTTAGTTTCAAATGCCATATGCCATACACATCTGTGTGACTGAGACGTAGGATTTGGAGCCTTCGGGGTCTGGTAAAGTCAACGTGGAAATATGTGGCATTTTCTTGTCGTTTTCAGGAAATAAGGTGTCATTGTTAGGATAGTTTCCTGTCATAAAAAAAGAATTCTGTGATTTGGTTTTAAAATAGCAGCCTTAGATGTTGTTTTTGACTCAGAAATCTATAGGAAATCTAAAATTGAATGTTTGTGTGTATGTGCGTGTGTCAGAGAATTTTCCATCTCTTCCACAGGCAAGAAGCGAGATGTTTCTATCCCAGGTCATGCACAATTGTCACGATGTAAGTATTTACAGTGCTCACATATGAAGGCGACTGACATTGAAAGCGGGGAAAGCTCTGGGGTCATTTTGGCGATGGGCTGGGTGCACAGAGAGCCATCCCCCCCACCCGGCCCTCTTCCCACCCTCCGCGTCCCCAGAGCAGGTCACCCGGCTGCCCGACTGGCCTATGGTTGTCCTCTGTGGCTGTCAGATCGGTTTGGTTTTGGTCTTTTCTTTTTTTTTTTTTTTTTACCTGAAGCTTTGGCCTGGAGCTCGTTACAAGCTTCCACTTAAAAAGTGAGCTGGAAAAAAATAAATAAATAAATAAAAAGTGAGCTGGCCCATTTTCTGGCTGGGTGGAACAATGACTTATTTTTATGAGCACAACGTAGTTTGTCCTTAGTTCCTTTACATCAAGTGTCAGGAAAAGAGTCTTTTCAGTGACATGAGAGCAGTTAAATATTGAAGACTAAAAAAACCTAATTAGAGACTTGTTGGAAAAAACAAAAAGAGAAAGCCAGCTGGGGAGGAAGTGCTGCTGCCTGCGGGGGAGGCAGGGCCGGAGGCGGGTGCGCTGGAGGGGCCTGGTGCTCCCCCAGGGAGGCTGCTGGGGGACCCGGCGTCCTAGGCTCTCCCGGCCCAGTCATCCATCTCCTCTCGCTCCTTTGTACAAGCTGTGGCACAGGATCCATGACAAGATGCGTCAGGTTAACCATTGTATTTTTTCTAGATTATTCTGTAAGTTATTTTTATGTAAATATTCTCTACAGCCACCGTGGGACCGGGATTGAGGCCCCGGGGACCAATAGTCACATGGTCCAGGCGCCTTTCAACTTAACTATTTTTTTATTTTATTTTATTATTTTATTTTATTTTATTTTATTTTATTTTATTTTATTTTATTTTATTTTATTTTATTTTATTTTATTTTATTTTATTTTATTTTACTTTATTGTTTTAAAAGATTTATTTATTTATTTGAGAGGGAGTGCTCGCACCGAGCTGGGAGCCCGAGGGCCCATCCCACGACCCTGGCTGCAAGGCCTGAGCCAGCACCCAGAGTCGCTGCCCCCCCCCAGCACCCAGATGCCCCCTGCAACCAGGGGTGCAGCTCAGCGGCGGTCAGTAGCCTCGCGGGGCCGCGCCTCCACCGTCATGCTGTCGTTCCAGAGCAGATCGTCACCCCAAAGGCACCCCAGGCCCTGTGTCTCCTTCCCGCAGGCCCTGGCTCCCTGCTTTCTGGGCGTTGGTGGCCCCCAGGCTCGGCCTGGGCCCCCAGGTTCCCTCCCTGGCGGCCGCCTACACAAGGGCCACAGCCCAGCCGGGTCCCCAGCTGCCCGTTAGGGGACCTTTGAATGGTTTCCACCTTTGGGCTGTTGTGCGTCACGCTGTTATGAATGTGCAGGTACAGGTTATTAATTGGAAAGACCTGTTTTCGATTCTTTGGGGTCCATGCCTAGGGGCGAGATCACTGGGTCATGTGGTGATCGGAGATTAACTTATAGGGAAATTGCTGCACTCTTTTTCCCGCCCCTTCCAAGTGCTTTTCTGCGATTTAGTCTGGGCAATCAATTCACCCCAAAATTGATAGCCCAGACTTACCTATTGTACAGTTTAAAGAATGCCTATATTTCGAGGATAAATATCAAAAGTCCGATATTTTTCTTCATTGGACAAAGTTGCTTCAGAATACTTTGCTAAATGAGCAAGCGAGCAAGCACAAGCCACTTATATCTATTTACTTCCTGCCAGAGTTGGCTTTTTCCTGAAGCATTCAGCCTTTTACAAAATTCAGCGTCTCTTAAGAGGATGGTTATAAATAGATTAGACTGTCACTGTCCACTTTGGCTTTATACTTTTTTTTTTTCTGGGTCAAATGGAAGCTCCCTAATCTCTTTTGTGATTTGGTGAAATGTAGAGTAATCCAAGGGCAAATCCGAGTTAGCGACTCTTTTTTTTTTTTTTTAATGTTTACTTTTGCTTAAAATTTCATGGTTGCCCAGAGCAGGATAAAAAAAAGAAGTAAAATGATTACTGAGAATGCTGATAATTGCCCAACCTCCCATTGGCTGCTGACTGTCGCGTGCCGCATACTGGGAGCCCAACAGGGGACGGAGCGGCGGGCGGCCTTGGACACAGCGGCTCCACGGGAGGGTCCCAGCCCACGGCCCGGCCCTCAGGGGCTCCCGGGTGGCCCAGCCGCCCCCGAATACTTACCCATCGGTACGGCACAGGTATCAACCAGCCTGCACAGAGGACGTGGACCATAATATGACGTAGGAGGTTCTGGAAGCCCTCTGTGGGTCAAGCCCGAGGTCGTGGTTGCTGGAACTTGGGAGCGGCTCAGGGACTGGTGCTGGCAGTGGCCCGGGAGGGGGTTGGTGTAGTGACTATTTACCAGCTGAGATAAGAGCATTTCCCTATTTCAATAGCCAGTAAGGCTGCGCCGCTCACCAAGGATTCTGTTCCTAGAGGCTATGATGACCTTCCTTCCTCCCACCGTCCTTCACTAGAAATCTCCGTCTTACCCTCCTGTCCTCCCACAAAAAGCGGTCCCCGCTTCTCCCACGGGCCAAGGCCTCGTTCTGCCTCCGACCTCAGCTTCTGGCAGCGGAGAGAGAACCGTCCCACCTCGATCGGTCTCCGAAGGTCACCGTCTGACCAGCGATTTCTTGTACTTTGAGGAGTTCCCTGCCTGGTCTGTTTTGCTCGGTGCGGCCTCAGTCTTTTTTGTCGTTGTTGTTTCCTAAACTCTCAGTCGTGCTTGGCATTTGTCTCATCCAATAACCATCGATGCTTTTTCAATGCCTGGAAATAACCACGCACACCCCATCCCCACCAGGAAAAACCACCCCCCACAACCTTAGCGTGGTGTTCCAGGCCCCAATCGCATTTCCAGCTTCTTTTTCTTTTTTCTTAAAGATTTTATTTATTTATTCCTGAGAGACACAGGCAGAGGGAGAGGCAGGCCCCATGCAGGGAGCCTGATGCCGGACTCGATCCCGGGACTCCAGGATCACACCCTGGGCGGAAGGCGGCGCTAAACCGCTGAGCCCCCCGGGCTGCCTCCAGCTTCTTTTTCAATGACAACTTCTTCTTCTTTTTTTTTTTTTTTAATTAATTAATTTTTTTTCAATGACAACTTCTTTTACATACCCTTCTTCCCATCTAGAGAAACACGTTTTCTAACCCCAAATATATGTTTTCAATCCCTGTCTCCATTTCCCGATTCCCTCCAGGTCATCATTTATTAAAATCCCCTCGTGCCTGCTCTTCTTTCCGGGTTGCATCCTTTCCTCTTTTGTGGAAACTGAAGAAGAGGGATGGGACCTCCACGGAGCAGCCGGCCTTTGCTCGGGGTTGGTGTGGGCACCTCAGGGACAGCCGCTCAGCTCAAGGCGCCGGCACCCGCAGCTGCGTGGGAGCAGGGCCAAGGGACCAGGGCATGGGCCGGTGCACCCCGACAGGCCCCACTTGCACCCTGGGCTCACTGTTTGGACTTTTCTGCTGCTGGGGAAACCCATTCCCTGTTTTTGCTTCATTTGTCACTTCTGAGAACAGGGCGGCACGTCTTCCAGGCCCAGGTGGGCCACCAGGTCCTTTGCTGTCTTTGGCTCTAATACCTGCCTGTCCCCCTGCCTCCTGCCCCCCACCCCCACCCCCCCGCTCTTTATTTGTGTTGTTCGACTCAGCCTTGGGGTGCTGTTTGCGAGCATGCCCTGTCCCCCTAGAGAGTGAGGCCCTCGGAGGACAGACCCCGGGAGGCTCAAGACCAGACCATGTGGCGTCCATGGGGGGAGTGGGTGGTGAGGCACTAAGTACCGGCTGCTCTTTTGTGACATTAGGTGGCGGGCAAGAGAGAAAGGAGAGGCTGGCAGCAGAGGGGGCAGGGCACCAGGCTCTGGAGGCCTCAGGGAAGCTCAGGGAAGCTCAAGAAGGAAGAAATGCAGCCGTGGGAATGAGCATTCATGGCTCTAAGTGAAAGGAGCCAGAGGAGAGGGTGGAGGAGGGCGTCAAAGTGGGGGGTGGGGGGGTGTGCTACCTGCCAGAAGGCGGGCACTGACCAGCAGGAGGGCTGGGGTGAAGAATGAGAAGGAAGGACATTTATGCAGAGACAACACAAGAATGTGTTAAGATGTGGTGACATTTAATGCAGAGAGCAACTTTATGATTTTAATCTCAGCAAAGCAGCACATCACCAGTTTACTGGATGTGGTGTTCAAATGTTTTCATTTAAGGTGACTTTCCTTAAAACTGCCCGAGGCTTCAACAGCCTCGTCTTTATTTCCCCCGTAAGGGAGCCTCACGGCTTCCTAGCTTCCTAGAGGGTGTCCTTGTCCACACCCTCTTCCCACAGCGATCTGTGCTCTACCCATCGTCCCCCACGCAAAGTGCCAACCCTCTCTCCTCACCGCAGCTCTGGAAACAGTGCTAACGCTTCCCAGAAGTTCTAGAACAAAATTTCAAGTTCTTAGCTTAGCACATAAGACCTTATAGTCTTCGTAGCCTAGCACCTGGGGATGTACGAGACCCGTAGGCCCTCCCTACCTGTTCAGACCATCTTCAAACACTTCTTACCTGCCTGTCCCATCCCCTTGTCCCTGACTCAACATTTTACACTTACGCAATGCTGAAGTCACTTGGTATTTTCTGTCAAAACCTGTGTTTTTTCAGCCTTCCAGACCTTTCTATGTAGTGCTTCAGCTTAATTCAGTCACACTGGTAGAGGACCAAAGAGGGGCCTGGTGCTGTAGCGGGGCCACAGTAAGCTGACCGCAGTTGGTTTACCAGGCCAACTCCTCTGCCGAACATCCTCTCAGGCCACTCTTCACTGGGAAGCTTTTCTGGAACCTTCTCAAGGGGAGCCAAGGTGCACTGATTATACAGTAAAATCATATCATGTGTGACTATAACTTAATTTACTTGTGTAATTCAACACGGCATTTTTCCTACAGCAAGGACTGAAAATGTGCGCTATCTCAACTGGTAGTCAGCTACAAATACGTTACATACTCTTTCTCTCCCTCTCTCTCTCTTTTTTTTTTAAGGAAACTTTACCCCCTACATGGACTCAAACTCACAACCCCAAGATCAAGAGTCGCGTGGTCTACTTACTGAGGCAGCTAGGTGCCCCCAATATCAAAAATATTTTGGACATTACCGTATATGCTGATATTATTGTGTAGGGTTATATGTATCAACCTTGCGTGCCATGAGCAATTCAAGGGATTTCCCAGGGAACAATTCTGAGTATACTTGAGTTTCACCTTCTCGCTGACTTTAGATCTTCCGCCTTCCTAAGATTAAGTTAAGGTATGAGATGAACGTTGCATAAGTTATACTTGAAAATGTCTTAAGGAGCCATTGCATTGGCTTTTGCTCCAGCACTTTAGTTGAACATGAGATGAAGCAGTTGGCTTGTGTTTGGGGCCTGGAGTGTCTTGAAACACTAGACTCTGGCTGGTGTTCACCATTGCAGAGGCATTTACGGAATGAGATGTCCAAGGAAACCACGGAGTAACAACGTTCACTACAGGCCAGGCCCTCGTTTTATGGAAGGGCCTGGGCTATTTATACTGTTTTATTTCTCTCTAAAAAAAAAAAAAAAAAAAAAAAAACACCTTAATGAATGAGTATATCTGAATTCACTGAAGTCAAACATGGATATGATGTGACCCCGCTGTACTGCTCTGAGTTCATGGGAGATTCTGGCCTAGGAATGTGTTTGGGGGAATAATCTGTGTGTAGGTAGCAGTTGAAGTTATATGTCTGGATGTGTTTACCAAGGGGAACTTACAAGAGGTAGGAGAAGGCAGCCAAGGGCAGAGCCTAGGTGAATGCTGATGTTTATGAGGCAGGAGGAGGGGTGTCCAAAAAGGAATCTAGAAAGGGATGAGACTAGAAAGTGAGTTGGAGGCCAAAGGAAGGAGTTTGAAGAAACAGAGAGTGGGGAGAAATATCTGATGCGATAGAAGAGGGCACTTCCCTATCTTCATCAAATCAGAGAAGGCTAGAGGGTGTCCTTTGGATTTAACCACGTCTCCAAAGTGGCCTCTGCTACCACACAGTTGAGAGGCTCCATGAGGGTAGAGGTCAGCTCACAGGGCGGGGATGTGGGCATGGGACACTCGCATTTTCAGTAATGTTGGCATGGAGGGTTGGGGGCAAGTGTGGAAGTGTGCTGGAGAGGGCTAAGAGAATGTTTTCGAATTTAACAGAATGGAAATTCTTGAGTCTGTTTTTATGCTGAAAGAAGAGGCAGTTGAAAAGAGGAGATTAGAGATAAAAGGGCATGGCCGGAGGATTTGGGAGGGGATGCTCTTGAAGGCCAGATCCAATATTTGACCTTGGACAAGAGGATGGGGGAGGAAGAGGAAAAGCAAGCTTTCTGCAAGCCAGGAGTGTGCCTGATTTGTGTCCTTGCCCCATGTGCATGGTGCCTGGCACAAAGCAAAGCTTGGAGGGAAGGTAAGAAGATGCAGATAACGCTGGGCTGGAGGGCTGGGGGTCTGGGGGGGCAGGGGGATTGAGAACTGAGAGTTCTGGCCCTTGCCTGGTTTCCAAGAAAAGGAGGAGGGAAGGTGCCTGGGTGGTTCAGATGGTTAAGCGGCTGCCTTCGGTTTAGGTCATGATCCCAGGGTCTTGGGATTGAGCCCCGCGTTGAGCTTTCTCTCTCTCTCTTTCTCAAAAGAATACATGAAATCTTTAAAAAAAAAATGTTTAATAAAAAAGAGGAGGAGGCAAGGCCATCTGTTCGACGGTGTCAGGGGAAGTGATAGGATTTGGAAAGGAAGCTATAGGTTGGGAGAACCTGCTGAACAGGTGGAAGAGGAAAAGGAGAAGCCAGCCTGGTGCAGAGGCCCGCTGAGGTCAGGGACCGTGAAATTAGAGGGCAGATCTGTGGGATTGTGAAGTTTCCTCCAGCACGTGCGGCCGCCCATGGGTAGGAGCCGAGAAGGCTGGGCCCATCCGGGGGAGTCATCTAGGTGTCAAGAGGGCAAGGAACTCCTCTCGGTTTTCTAGCATTGGCTTTCCATTTCTCCACCCGGAAGGTCAGCCCCCGCGCGGCCCCCAGACACAGAGGGGCAGTTAGTAACCCTGTGCTAACCGTGGCCCACTGACCCCCAGTTCCTGAGCCCTGGGCTCCCGGGCTTCTGTCCTGCCCCGTTCCACTTGGCCCCTCCTCTGCTCCGCCTGGTCTTGGGGTCCTGAGCCCCCTAGCGCCGCACAGGTGGGCCTTTGCTCTGATCCTGTTTCTAAGTTTCTGTTCCAGCATCCTTAGCCCTTCTGAGATGTGGGGCCCTGTCTCGTATGTGTATGGATGTTGATACTATTTATCATTTATTTGTTTTTTTTTTCCCAGATGATAAATATGTTATCTGCTCATTGCAGAAAATTTGGAAAATACAGGAGTGACTACAAAATCACCCATCATCTTACCTCCCGGGGATAACTACGATTAACATCTAGAACCTTTCCAGTCTGCCATTTGCAGCAATATAAATGGAGCTGGTGTGTATTATTCTGAGCGAGCTAAGTCAGAGAGAGACAAACACCATAGTATTTCACGCATATGTGGAATTCCAGAAACAGAACAGGAGAACATAGGAGGGGGGGGTAGAAAAGAGAGGGAGACAAACCGTAAGTGACTCTGAACTGTAGAGAGCAAACTGAGGGTTGTCAGAGGGAGATGAGCAGAGGATGGGCCTGGTAGGTGGTGGGAATTAAGGAGACACTTGTTGGGATGAGCCCTGGAGGTTTCATGTAAGTGCTGAATCACTAAATGTACTCCTAAAATCAATACTACCCTCTAAGTTAACTAGAATTTAAATAAAAACTTGAGGGCAGCCCAGGTGGCTCAGTGGTTTAGCGCCGCCTTCAGCCCAGGGCATGATCCTGGAGACCCGGGATCGAGTCCCACGTCGGGCTCCCTGCATGGAGCCTGCTTCTCCCTCTGCCTGTGTCTCTGTGTCTCTCATGAATAAATAAATAAAATATTTTAAAAAGCTTTTTATCTAAAAATAAATAAATAAAATAAAAAATAAAAACTTGAAACAAACAAAAAAGAAAAAAGATAATTTTTCCAGTCTGTGAATTTTTTGTATAAAGTAAGATATTATTCTTTATGTAACTCTGTCTTTAATATTAAACTGTGATATTTTTCCGTGCCATTAGCCATCTGTTTAACCATCTGTTGAAAGCACAGTTAGAGGCATCACTGTCTTTTACGGCCGGATAGCAATGTCTTTTATCATATTGTCTTCTCTGCTTTGCTCCAGTCTATCCTCTCCCGGTGGGTTGGCATCACCCCCTGAAGTGTAATCTGGGCTGCGGGACCTTCCGTGCCTGGGCCTCCTGGTGCCAGTCGTGCTTCCTCCCTTGCTGCGGATTGGTAGGAACTAGATTTGTCTAGAACACCCCTCTCTCCCAACCCCTCCCTCCTCGGGCTCACACTGAGATGCTTCTGAGCCTGCGGCAGCCACCCTCTCCTCTCTTTGCCTCCACAGTTTGTCTTCCCCCTTCCTGTATGTCCCGCTAAACGTGAGAGCACCTTCTGGTGTCCTGGCCCAGGACCTCTGATGACAGAACAGTAGCTTAAGCTGGAAAAAAATAAAAAAATAAAACAGGTGTTTTATTTTGAACTGACCCTGATTAATTCCACATTTAAAAAAGTGCGCTTTTGTCCTGATTCTAGAAATAATCGCTCATTATGAAATAATTGGAAAGTACAGAAGACCCTAAGGAGGAGAAGAAAGAAACAATTCCACTACCCAGAGATAATCATTGTTGGGTGTGCTTCCTTCCTGTGTATAATATATGCATGTGGGCTTGCACATATATGTACACATAGGAGTTGATATATAATTGGAGAAGAATATATATTTATACTATATAGATTTACATATATTTAAATTCAGTATATACATATATTTACATATATACATATATGTACTTAATAGATACACATTGTATGTACATATATTACATATTTATATATACTATATACTTATATAGTATATACACACATATACATCTATATATATAGATTCTATGTATATATTTAAATATGTACTATCTACATGTATTTACATATATGATACATATGATTACATATATGTACACATAATATGTATGTGCATATATTAGATGTTTACATATATATTATGTATGTACATATAGTAGATACATATAATATGTTACATATATTGAAATAAACAAATATATATATTATATATTCTATTTTTTTGCTTTTATAATTTTTGCCTCTTCATCCTTCTTGAAAAACTGCCTTTGAGTTGACAAGTGGGGTTGCCAGAGAAGAATGGGGGCTCTCTACATTAAACATCTACATTAGTAGGTTTTTGGCCTTTGTTCGCTTCTGGGTATTTATGTAGATTGTATTTGGTTGGGCATAATGAGGCTGGTAGTTACATGAATATTTTTACTTTTAAAAGTTCATCAAGGGTGCCTGGGTGGCTCAGTCAGTTAAATCTGCCTTTGGCTCAGGTCATGATCCCACCATCCTGGGATCCAGTCCCACGTCTGCTCTCTTTCCCTCTACCCTTCTCCCCACAACTCGTGTTCTCTCTTGTTCACTCTGCTCTCTCTCTCTCTCAAATAAATTTTCAAAAATCTTTTAAAAAAAGAGTTCATCAGACTTAAAAATTCATCAAGTGTATTTATGACTTGTGACTTTCCTATATATATAAATTGAAAACACTATTCTTTAAAATATTGTGTTTTACTGGAACAACTCAACATGTACTCTAATAATATAGATTACTTTTAATGTTATACATGCTGTTATTAAATTGCTTTAAAATTTTATTATTAAAAAAATAAAATAAAATTTTATTATTGTTATGTTCTTTTCCATTTTCTTTATTTTCAGTTAATCCTATTGGAGCATAAAATACTGATTGCAGTCTGTTTTAAATACAATTATTAGATGACCACTATAATTTCTGATATGAATGTTTGAAAATCAAATATTAAAGTTTTTTCCTAGATTTTTTTGAAGTATTTATTGACTATTGAAAATTTACATATTCAAGATGAACATTTGGGTTTTTTCTTAATGTGTTTTTGGTGGTAAAACATAATGGTTAAGTGAATTCATTTTCTAATAACCTACAGCATAAATAATTTGCTATTTGTGCTCTGTTGAGGTAAACATCACAACAGAAATACCAAATATTTAATCATTATCTGTAATTGTGCTGGAATTGGGGTTTTTATCAGCCAAGATCCTTTCCCCATTTCTGTGACATCAGTGCTCCATTCTTACTGTTGTGGATGCTGCATGAAAATATTATCACAAATTTAGTGGCTCAGAACACACGTCTCACGATTTCTGCGGGTTAAGAGTTCAAGCACAGCTTAGCTGGATTCTCCAAAAGGCTACAAAGTGGTGACCGGGGCTCGGACTCATCTGAGACTTGACTGGGAAAAGCATCTCTTTTCAAATTAGCATGACTGGTGGCAGGACTCAGTTCCTTGCGGGCTATTGATAGTTGTTCGAGGCCAGCCCCATTTCCTCTGAGCCACTGGGTGGCTCAGTGGTTGAGCAGCTGCCTTCAGCTCAGGGTGTGATCCTGGGTCCTTGGATCGAGTCCCATATCAGGCTCCCGGCGTGGAGCCTCCTTCTCCCCCTGTCTGTGTCTCTGCCTCTCTCTCTGTGTCTCTCATGAATAAATAAAATCTTTAGAACAAAACAAAGTTCTTGCAGGTTGCTGGATGCAAAGTCTGATTTTCTTGCCAGTTGTTGTTTGGAAACCAGCCTCAGTTTCTAGAGGTCTGTGATATTGTGATTTATGATAACAAATAAATATTGGCCTTAATCCCTGTTCCTGGCACAGAGTTTCTGTCTCCATTGAAATTTCCTAAGTGATGAAAGACTTAAAGACGTCTATTGTTATGTGACGAGGTGACTTTTTTACTGCACCTAAGGATCGAGGCTGGTTGCCAGGGGACTCAACTGTGCGATTAGATGGTTAGAACCTTCAGTGCCACCCTCTGACCTCCCAGGAGAGAAGACTGGAGGTTGAATCCATCAATTGCCAATGGCCAATGGTTTAATTCATCATGGCTATTTAATGAAACCTCTACAAAACATCAGAAGGATGGGGTTCAGATCAGAGAACTTCCCGGTTGGTATGTGGAGATTTGGGAAAGTGGCATGCTGGGAGAGAGCATGGAGGCTCCACCCCCTTCCCCATAGTCTCTTCCACGTGGCTGTTCCTAAATTACATCCTTTTATAATGAATCTAGTAAGTAAAATGTTCTCTGAGTTCCGTGAGCCACTCTAGCATATTAATTAAGCCCAAGGAGGGGGTCATTAAAACCTCCAATCTATAGCTTGTTGGTGACAAGTGACAACCTGGACTTGCGATTGGTGTCAGAAGTGGGGGTAAGGGGCAATCTTGTAGGACTGAACCCCTAACCTGTGGGATAAGCCACTGTCTCCAGATGGACAATGTTGGAATTGAATTGAATTGAATTGAATTGAATTGAATTGAATTGAAGGACACCCAGCTGGTGTGTCCTACACTGTATTCGGGGTCAGAATCCTAAGGTTCTATGGCACACAGGGCCTCAGCCTGGCAGTTAGCTTGATCCAGCCATCAAGGGAAAGAAAAGACTTCAGCAAGATGGGCGCTACAATCTTATCGGCCATAATTATGTATGTCCTGTCACCTTTGCCCTGTTCTATTGGCTAGAAGCAAGTCACAAGGTGTGCTTATTCTCAAAGGGAAGGGATTATGCATGACACCAGAGCACAGGCTCACGGTGACCACCAGCAGAGTCTATCTGCCGTAGAGGGAATGGTCAGCTCCTCTTGCCAGGTTTCACATGAAGCCACTCTACTCTCTGAACTTGGCGGAGCCAATCTCTCACATTCCATTTCCCGGCTACAGTGATTGGATCAAGGTTGGGCACTCAACCCGGGTCAAGCCAGTTGGGGCCCATGTGACAAAAGCGTGTGGTAAACGGAATGTTGAACCATCAGTAAAGCTGACCCACCCTCCCACCAGACAGGGAGGGGGGGTCCTGGGAAGGAAGCCAATTCAGAGACAATGGAGCTGAGAGATAACTGTGCACTCTGGTTGGCCCAGGACAGCCCCAATTCAGACCCGTTGTCCCAGTATAATTATTACTAGCACCCACTTTTGCTCTGTAGAGTGTCAGGTTTGAGAGTAAATTATGTGATTACCCTAGCTTTGAAATATCTTTCGGATTCACTTGGAAAGCCTTGGGGAAGGCCATCTCCAAGGACAGCCTGTCGTCCCCTGAAACCGAAGCTCAGAGGGACAGCTGAGTCATTATACATGGCTATCATGTGCCATGTATAATTATTAAGATTCTGTGTGTAAAAAAAGCAGGGATTTTGACTGACTATGCACTGAATTTTATTTAAAAAAAAAAAAGAATTATAAGCATTGATCTGGCATTTAGCTGCTCCTACCATGGGCACCGTACCTCATGTTCTTGGAATGGAAATAGCCGACATTTTCAATACTGATGAAGTTGCTGCTTCAGTCAAGAACTCTAGGTCTGCTAGTTAATGAGAGGGGGGTTGGGGGGGGGATTTGAATTCAAGGCCCTATTCAGAAGCAACAGACCAGAGGGAAGCTGTGAATGCCAAGTGGAGAGCAAGCGTAGATGCAAAGCCACCGGACATGGAATCCTGAGGGTGGTGTGCAGATATTTTGGGTGCCCTTCAGATTCTTCCTTCCTCTCCTTCAGAACTTGGACTGAAAACTGCGAGAGGGGAGGAGAAATGAGGTGTGGTGTGGTTCAGTGTCTTATGAGCACCCGCTCTGGGGACAAATTACCTGGGTTTGAATATTGACTCTGACGATTGACAGTTGTGTGTGGTTGGACGAGTGTTACTGTGCCTCAGTTTCATCATCCCGGAGTAGCTGTATTATACTAACCATGAGGAACATTATTTTCTTTTTTTGAGAGAGAGTGTGTGTGTGCTGGGGGGGGAGGAGTGGGAGGGACAGAGGGAGAGGGAGAGAGAGAATCTCAAGCAGGCCCCACGCCCAGGGAGGAGCCTGATGTGGGGCTTGATGCCAGGATCGTGATGTGAGCCGAAATCAAGAGGCAGACGCTGAACTGACTGGGCCCCCCAGGTGCCCCCAACCTGTGAGGATTAGATGAGCTGATGCATGTGACGTGACTAGCAGGGCCTTGAACACGATGCGCTCTTAGGCAAGATTAGCTTCCACGAATGACATTTGTTGGGCTCCTGTGTCTCACGCATTTTAGATATGTGACCGAATTTCAGGCTATGTCCTTCATTTTATAATAGAGGAAACTGAGGCTCGGAGGTGATACACCCTGCCCTGTCGGGCAGTGAGGGGTAGGAGCACTCATGTCCACATAGGCCTGGTGGCCCGGGACGCCGTATTTGACGCATTCGGCCCCCTGCACCCGGCTGCCTCGTGCGTGCCACCCCGGCATCCCCGGAGTCTAGAACCCTGCCTGGCACGCCGGTGGCCCCGGAGTGTGTGTCGGCTGGCTGTGTGACTGCCCTGTGTCTCCCCACCGTGACGGCTCCTTTGTTCTGCTTGCTGGGCAGGGGAGCACCCGCCCGCGTTGTACTCTCCTCCGCTCCTCAGAACAACGATCCTCGTCTCCAAGCTGTTGTTGGTGCGTAGCCAATCCCGCGGCCACGCGGCGAATTTTCCGATGGCCCAGGTTGCCTGGTTCGCACAAGTGCGGGAACTCAGCTCCAGCTTGTCACAGCCCGCTAGCACTTGGTGGAAGGATTGCCCTGAATGTCCATTGATGGAGTTCCTGACTTTGGTAATTAATTAATTAATTAATTAAGATTTTATGTATTTATTCATGAGAGACACACACAGAAAGAGGCAGAGACACAGGCAGAGGGAAAAGCAGGCTCCCTGTGGGAATCCCGGTGCGGGACTCTATCCCGGGACCCCGGGGTCATGCCCTGAGCTGAAGGCAGGCGCTCAACCACTGAGCCACCCCGGGATCCCTGTTTTTGTTTTTGTTTTTCTTAAAGATTTTGATATCAAATGCAGCCTTGGCTAGCTGATCCTTCTTAAGTAAGATCAAATGTAGGAAACTCTTCTTCCATGGGCAGCTCAGCCCAAACCGAGGGATGCGGCATGCTTAAACTGCTGTGGCTATTTTTGATTTTGGAAGCTGCGTGGCTTAAGGGGAAGAGCACTGGAGTTGGGGTTTGTGTCACTTACCTCTTTGGGCCTCCTTGCTTATAAGCCGGAATGGTAATGCACGCCCCCACCCAACTCAAAGCTTGGAAAAGTCAGAAGAGACAGCATGTCTTGGGGGCATTATCACTGGAGTACCAGTAAAAAAAGGACCAGCTGTAGGGTTTATGAGGTGAAAAACAGGGGTTGGTACAGAGCCAGAGTTACCAATGCTAATATACAGAGTTTCAAAAGATTATGTACAATAAAATTATAGATTTTTCAAATCTATCTATCTATCTATCTATCTATCTATCTACCTACCTACCTATCTAGACAGCGAGTGTATGCAAACAGGGGGAGGGGCAGAGGGAGAAGGTGAGAGAGAATCTCAAGTAGATTCTGGGCTGAGTGGTTGCACACAGAGCTCGACCCCACAATCTCGTGATCATGACCCAAGCCAAAATCAAGAATCAGATGCTTAGAGCAGCCCAGGTAGCTCAGCGGTTTAGCATCTGCCTTTGGCTCAGGGCCTGATCCTGGAGTCCCAGGGTTGAGTCCCAGGTCAGGCTCCCTGCATGGGGCCTGCTTCTCCCTCTGCCTGTGTCTCTGCCTCTCTCTGTCTCTCTCATGAATAAATAAATAAAATCTTAAAAAAAAAAATCAGATGCTTAACCAACTGAGCTGCCCAGGTGCCCCCCCAAAATTATAGTTTTGTTATCTCTGGGTGATTGAGATTCTGGGTAATGTTGTCTTCTTGGTTTTGCCTCTGTGCATTTCCTAGTTTTGCCATTATGAACTTCTTTCCTCTATTTTTGGCTTGGTTGGGTTGTTTTAAAGAATCATTAAAGATGCCCAACTCAGACTTGGATATTGAGTTGATACTTGAGGGTTATAATCGCAAGTATCTGATGTCGCACAATCGCCTTATCTGAGCGACAGTGTAGCGACAGTAATATATGTTAACACGATGATTATCATTGAGTTTGTTAGAGGCTGCGCTTCCTGTCGCACTCTGATAGGTGGTTCAGTCACTTCGCCAGCCTGTCTCCTGGTGTGGCTCGTGGTGGGACATTAAGCCTGTGGGAAATTTCAGTCCCGTGAGCTCTACACCTCTCTAGACTTGTAAGTTTGTACCAAGACAGATGATTATAATAAAATAAATTTGTGGGGCGCCCAGCTGGTTCAGTCAGAACAGCATGTAACTCTTGATCTGGGGGCTGTGAGTTCAAGCCCCACATTGGATACTTTTAAGTAATCTCTACTACTTAAAAATAAAATCTTTAGGGATGCTGGGTGGCTCAGTCAGTTAAGCATCTGCCTTTGGCTCGGGTCATGACCCCGGAGTCCTGGGATCGATCGAGTTCCATGTAGGGCTCTGTGCTCGCTGCTCATTGGGGAGTCTGCTTTTCCCCTCTCTCCCTCTGCTGCTCCCTCAGCTTGTGCTCTCTGGCTTGCTCTCTCTCTCTGTCAACCAAATCAATAAAACATATTTTTTTAAAGATATGTTTTTTAAAAGATTTTTTAAAGATTTTAAATCTTTTTAAAAGATTTTTAAAAAAGATTTTTTAAAAGATTTATTTATTTATTCATGAGAGACACACAGAGAGAGAAAGAGGCAGAAACACAGGCAGAAGGAGAAGCAGACCTCATCCCATGCAGGGAGCCCGATGTGGGACTCGATCCTGGGTCTCTAGGATCACGTCCCAGGCTGAAAGCAGGCACTAAACCGCTGAGCTACCCGGGCTGCCCTTAATAAAAAAATTTAAAAAAATAAAATCTCTGAAAAATAAAATCTTTAAAAAAATTTAAAAATAAAACAATCTATAAATTCACCTTTGGCATTGATAAATACATTACGCAGAACTACAACAGATTCAGGAGGAAAACAACGTGACCTGTGACCTTTTGGTCTCCACACCTCTAGGGAATCCATCGTGCTCTTCTAAATTTGGCCTTCTCCGTTTATGCTTGTGATTTAAAAGATGTTTCACTTCAAAATTTTTGAAGAGTAACACATGGTCATGGTTGCTATTGCTTCTTTTAAACTGGTGGTTATGGGGATCCCTGGGGGGCTCAGCGGTTTAGTGTCTGCCTCTGGCCCAGGGCGTGACCCCGGGGTCCTGGGATCGAGTCCCACGTCGTGCTCCCTGTGTGGAGCCTGCTTCTCCCTCTGCCTGTGTCTCTGCCTCTCTCCCTGTGTCTTTCATGGATAAATAAATAAAATCTTAAAAAAAATTTTTTTTAAATGTACAAGTCTCATATGCCTTACTTAGGAGTTCTCCACCAGCAGCAGTTCTGCCCTCGACAGGAGACACCGGGCGGTGTCTGTTGGTCACAACTCTGTGTGCGTGTGTGTGTGCGCCCGGAGCAGGAATGCTGCTCAGCATCCTATAACGCAGCCCACAACCAAGAATTAATTGTCTAGCCCAAAATGTCAACAATGCCGACGTTGAGAAACTTTGGTTTGAATGTATCCAGGGGAATATAAATATCAGGTGATTTTATACTTACTAGCCTCCACCTAAAAAACATGTAAACTCTTACGTAGCATTGTTCTTTTTTCCTTCTCAAAATTGCATTTCCATTCTCTTTGCTCCAAAGAATTTTATCCTAATGAAATACCGTTATTTTTGAGAGCCTTACCACTACCATACAATTTTCTGCTACAAGACTGGATATGGGAATTGAAAATTCTTTTCAAACATCCTATGACTATAGGGTTCTAAAGATTAACATTTTCCTTCCTGAATATTGAGGTAGCATTAGAAATTGATGGAACGCCAATAAATAAATCACATTTGATAGGTGAGTTTTAGAAATAGAAAACTTTCGGTTTAAATGCATCTCTTCAAGGGATGATTCGGGGAGGAAATTTCAGGGGCCTGATAAAGTTTTTGGTGACATGGAGGATCCCCCCTCCCCCAGGGGCAGGGTGAGAGGCTAGGATGGGAGAGGGGTGGCCTTTGAAGTGAGATTGGAGAGTTGCAGGTGTGATTGGTGGTGGAAAATTAGCATGGACATGATCTGCTCTCAGGCGGATGAATTTTAGGAAAGAAAACATATGGACACTGAGGATTTTGAAATAGGTTTCCTTAAAATGATCTATGCCCACACATCCTCTGGAAAGTCTTCCTACAAACACAGAGGCGTTTGTACATGGCTTAGATTTAACTCACTCTAGCTCTCCAAGCGACTTAGCAACTCTTTTAATGATTGGGACCATTTTTGCACACAGCTGATGCATGTTAAAGGAAGCTAAGCCGGTGTATATTATAGATACTTTATAAGTCAAACAAGTACAATTTCTCACCGGGGGCACAATTATAGTGGAGGTGGTATGGCCCCGTGGCTGAGAGTGCCAGTTCTAGAATCAGACCCAATGTTCGTTACTCTTCTCCATCATCACCTGGAGGCAAATTTTTACCAGGTCTGGTGCCCAGCTTTCTCATCTGTAAAGTGGAATTAAAAATAGATTTCTCATCAGATTGTTGTGAGATTTAGGTGAGGTCACACTTCTAAGCACTTAATACAGTGCCCTATAGATAGGAAGCACTGGGTAAATAACAGGTTTTGTTGTCTTTAGATATTATGGCATTCGCCTCAAGGAATGAGCTCTACAAAGGCAATGGGATCATGAGTTCAGTCTTACTTCTTAGATCATGGAGCTTCTGTGCACAAGTTATTGTGCCCGACTGCCGGATCCTATGGACAGCAGGAGACCTTTGAGGTCCCGACTGATCATGGGTCCTGCAAGCCTGAGGCCCTGGAGCTGCAGCCAGTCTGCCCACAGCAGCAGTGTGACTCGCCTTCAGACTCACAACGACAAACATAAGCTCTCTAGGAACACCGACTGGAAGCGCTCGACCCCTGAATACCTGAAGTTACTCTTAATATTCTCAGGACACTGTCTGGGAGTTGTAGGATGTAGATGGACGCCGCCCAAAGTCCCCTACAGGGTCACGTCCCAGAAAACCTATGTATAAGGCATGACCCCAAGTAACAATACCCAAGTACCTTAATCCCTATATCGACAACTGTTCTATTGGGTTACATAGTTTTAATCCCAGAGGAGTTGTCTCTTGACATTAAACTGTCCAAACAGTATTTATATCTGTGGCTGCCCTGCAAGATCACTTAACCCTGCACAGCCGTTTAAAAGTAGTTAATGACAGAACCGGCATGACTTGCCCCTTATGAATGATCACATAAGTTCGACCTGGACTGTCATGGTTTATGGAGGAAGGCAGTTTGTCCATAGCCGGCTTCAACCACAGCAGGTAATTTGAAATGAAATGAGACAGTTTCTACAAGCAGATTGATTTGGGAATCTTGCCTGTTCTTCCCTTTGACCCTTGACAAGTTGACACTACAAAGATTGTGACTTTAAAAAATGATTGGGTGCAAATACATTTAGGTCGATGATTTACTGCGTGCCGAAGCAAGGACAGTGCATTCCGGGTGTAGCTGTGAGGAAAGGTAATTGTCAACTTTAACAACTCATGTTTTATGTTTCTGTGTCTTATTAATTATCCTACCAGCAAATCTACTAATAACCCTTAATCAAGCGCTTTAGGCTCCTGGTGACAGACCAGGTGCCCAATCGCAAGATGAAGAGATACAGTGTTTATGATGAACTTATTAAAAGTACTGACCTGGTTTGTTATTTTGGTCTGAAAAGCACAGCTTGCACACAAGAATAAGAAATCGAGCTCTCTCTCATGGGTTTCACGTCCCTCTTTCCTTCTCTCTTGTCTTTTTCGTAAATGTGGTTCAGGATAATGCAGGAGGAAACGCTGTGATTAAAATGCTGAGGGGTGTCATTTTTGATCATCAGAGTTACCAGAAATATCAGAAAAGAAAAACCCCAGCTACGCATTACGAAATGCTTTTTCCGCCTGGTCCTTTGTAATCACCTTAGGTTTTCCCATCGAATAGCTTCTGAGAACTTAAACACATATTTTCCATATTATTTAATTATTTTAGATTTTTGTATTTTATTTTTCCCCCCATTTTTTATTTAAATTCTAGTTAGTTAACATACAGCATAATATTGGTCGCAGGAGTAGAACTTGGTGATTCAGCGCTTACATAGCCCTCCTTCATCCTCATCCTCCACGTAGCCCATCCCTCACCCCCTTCCATTTCCACATTATTTTAACTCTATTTTTCTGATGCAGTTTTTTTTTTTTCTCTCAGATGGGATGTTCTGTTGTGAATATATCACACACAGAACTGAAATACCAATTGTTTTTCCAAAACGGCAGTTAAAAACGACGGGCAGGAAGATTATTTTTAAAAGGTGGTTATTTCAGTTCACAATTACACACTATTTATGCCTACATTATTTTAAATGAACTTGGCAATGGAGCTATTGATTTATTAGCGTTTGGATTTGTGTCGAGGCACCCACGCTTCTTAGCAATTTGCCATAGAACTTAGGCTCTTCCCTGCAGCTTTTGTGTTTCTCCCTATTCTAACCACTTTGTTTGAAATATAATTTTGAAGATGCTAGTAAAAAGTATAACAAATTCCCTATTGGTCTCTGTTTAAATTATTTACTACCCTTTTGAGCCATATCTTCATTGAACTATGTTAAAAGTATTTTGCCGGAATGTTTCTTTATGTTGTCCATCGGGTTTAATAGACGTGCCATTTAATAAGCTCTCCACCTGTAAGGATAGACTATTTGACCTCTGTGCCCTGCCACTGGTAGACATAGTATAAGATTGCTTTGTGAAATAAAGCTGTCGGTAACATCAACAAAATAAAAAATGATCGTATTCCAATACTCTCTGCTGAGTACTATGACAGCGCTGAAATATGGAATAAAATTGAAAGTAGATTAGTTTTGGGTCTTAAGTCATGTTTTGACAAGAAATAAGAGAGGAGAACATATCTTTGAACTTTTAGTTTTAAAGTTTTTTAATGAAAATATTTATCATTTTGTAAGGTTCCTTCTTTCTTTATCACATCTAGGCTGTATAGCCTTAAAACAATCCGTTCTCTTATTGTGAGGGATATAAATACTGTTCTATCTTTATATTAAATACCATAAAGGAGCCTCGCAGGGTGCGAGACGGCTCGGCACTTGTGAGTTAAGGAATGTCATGCTAATAAAAAAGCGTATTGAGGAGGTTGGAAAAACCAGTCATTAATAAGCTACATATTTTGAAGGTATGTAAAGCATGTAAATACTGTAGACAAGCCGGCTGCTTTTGCTGTATTTTTTATTCACCTTTTGGAATGGTTTGAATCTGAAGAGGAAGAATAAATATGTCAGGGTGCTGAAAGCCTTGCTGGAGATTGCTTTCCACCTAAAGGAATTTGAAAATTGAGGCGACCTGCTCGATTGTGAAATCCTGCCTTTCAGCTCCGCAGTTATGTATTAATTAGATGAAATCACAACTAACAGGCTGTGGTGCTGGTCCTCGGAGGGTGTGGGCCCGGTACAGCAGCCCTCCCCTCCTGGAGTTTGCAAACATCCTGTGTCGCCAGACCTGAGATTGTGAAGCTCTTAAAAGCACAGGCCTCGGGGCCTCCGTTGCGGACACGGGGCCGCAGAGAGCGCAGGTGAGCAGGGCTCCCTGTCCATCTCCGAATAAGCCTCCTTCTTTTCACGCTCGTGCCCCCTGGAGCCCCAGGTGCAAGGCCTCTGTGGTTGGACGGCCCTGCCTCCTCTCGTGCACTTGTGCATATAGACACCACTTATATAGGGGCGCTGCCAACTGCCCCCCAAGTGGGGGGCCTGCTAGACACTGCTTCGTTTCAAAAAGATCTCAATGAACTTTTGCTTCCCCTTGACAAATGTGATTTACGTGACAGCGCGGGCCTGCAGCTGGTCAGACTCTTCTGGGACTCGGTTTTTAGTCGTGGCAAGTCCTCTATCATCAGAAATTTTCAGAGTGAATTGAAAAAGTAAAGAGTATATGGGCTAAAAGTTCTGAAGAAGTTTTCACAAGGCTTCAAACCATCTCTCCTGAGATACTTTAAAGCTGCAACGAGGAAAAAAAAATTTTTAAGATTTTATTTATTTATCCATGAGAGACACAGAGAGAGGCAGAGACACAGGCGGATGGAGAAGCAGGCTCCATGCAGGGAGCCCAACATGGGACTCGATCCCAGGACCCCGGGGTCACGACCTGGGCCCAAGGCAGACGCTCGACCCCTGAGCCACCCAGGTGCTCCCCCACCCAAAATATTTTTAATTTAGATGAATATGAATGAATATGAATAAGTGTTTCTTAGTAGGTGTCTATGCCGCGTCTCATGGAGGTCCCGTAATGTCACCCTTACTTTGTACCACGACGTGGTTTTAACCTTGACTTGGCCAAATAATATCTTTAAACAGGACAGTGAAATACTGTGGTCATCACAGTGGTGTCATTTGTCACCATCGGCCCGAGCTCAATTCCGGAGAACGAATGTTGTTAAGTAATAGCTATACAGGCATCAGCAATCCCAACCACACGTCCACGTGTGTTTGACTCGTGGGTTTTCCGTCAGAGGTCAAGATCCAAGAGGCGCCCTGAACATCCTAGAAGGGGTTCGAGGGTGTGCCACAGGTGTCCAGAGGGCTGGCTAGCCACACCCCGGGAAACATGTCCTTGGCTGGAGGAGGTCACCAGAAAGAGCACAAGGCTCGGAGAGAAGGCGACTGTAGGTAACAACGATCAGAGGTGAGAAAGAAGAGGTGACGTAAGAGGAGAGGTAACAAAAATTAGAAGTGAGATCAATTTTAGTGATCTAGAGGATTAGGGGAGAAGGGAAGGATGGATAGAAAATCAGCAATAGAGACAGCACATGGTAGGAAAGGGATGTGGAAGTCATTCCACGGTGCGGAGCTACCTTTTGGAACAGGTGAGGGGACAGTTTCCACAGTGGCATTCTCTCTTAGGAAGAAGCCTGTCCTCGAGTGTCAGCCTGGGGTTCAGATAGTAACTCTGCCAGAGAACAGCTGTGCTACCTTTAGCAAAGATGTGAACCTTCTTAGCATCACGTTTTTCATCTGTCAGATAAAGAGAAGACTGACGTGCCTGCACTTGTGGGCAAATTAAGTGAAATAACCTACTTGCAGGTGCCTAGCATGGTGGCTGGCACACAGCAACTGCCCAGTTAGATGGGTGACCTCCTCTTCTGTCTTCTCAATTCTGAAATAAGGATGTCAACCTCTTGGGATGCCTGGGGGGCTCAGTGGTTGGGTGTCTGCCTTCGGTTCAGGGAGTGACCCCGGGGTCCAAGGATCGAGTCCTGCACCGGGCTCCCCACAGGGAGCCTGCTTCTCCCCTTGCCTGTGTCTCTGCCTCTGTGTGTGTGTGTCCCTCATGAATAAATAAATAACATCTTAAAGAAAAAAAAAAAAAAAGGATGTCAACCTCTTTTTCCCTTCACAGTTCATGAACCGGATGAGGTCCATCCCATTTTTGTGAATGGAAGTGTTCTAGAAGTTTATTCACCTTCAGTAAACCAAAAATCCTTGTTCCAATTTCAGTTACTCTTGTTATCTGGTTTAAGAAACCTGGACTAGACCGCAGTAGCCAAGCCATGGGAAGAGCCCAGAGGTCCATCAACGGATGAATAACGTAGAAATGGTGTCTGTATACACAATAGAATGTTCTTCAGCCAAAAAAGCAATCTTGTCACTTGCAACGACATGGATGGAACTAGAGGGTATTTTGCTAAGCGAAACAAGTCAGTCAGAGAAAGACAAAAACCATATGATCTCGCTCATATGTGGAATTTAAGAAATAAAACAGATGAACCTGGGGAAAGGAGGGAAAAAATAGATGAAATCAGAAAGGGAAACAAACCATAAGAGACCCTTAACCATAGGAAACAAACTGAGGGTCCCTGGAGGGGAGTGGAGTGGGGGGATATGGTAGCTGGGTGATGGGCATTAAGGAGGGTGCGTGATGTAGTGGGCACTGGGTGTTATGTGCAACTGATGAATCACTAAACTCTACCTCTGAAACTAATAATACACTATATGTCAATGAATTGATTTTAAATTAAAAAAAAAAAAAGAAATCCAGACTAGAGTCTTAATGTCGTGACCTTTAGAAGTGATGTGTGTCCTGGTTTTGTAACATTATTAACCTTGTCATGACCTCCAAGGGCAGAAACGGCCAACAAGTTTAAAGTTCTAGTAAGGAAAGGCAAATGGCACTGATGGAAATAAAAGGAGAAATAAATTTTCAAAATGGTAGACAAGGATTTTGTTGGAAAAGAGTTTGTTGTTTATCTCAAGGTCAATAAGAAGAATTTAAATGTCTTCAGTGGGGAGACGGTGGCATGAATTGAGTTTCACATAATCCTCTTGCTGCAACATGGAAGATGGGTTTGAGGAAGGACCCAATGTGGATGTGGGGCCATCGCGGGGCCCCAGGTAAGATACGAGGCAGCTCTAACCAGGGTGTGACGGCGGATGTGGAGTGAAGTGAGCAGACTCTGCGGATACTTAGGAAGTGACATCCACAAAGCTTGGTAATGGATTAGAAAAGAGAAGAGGAATGACCCCCCCCACACACACCCTTGGTTTTGGTTTTTGGAGCTGCGTGATGGGGGGCGGGCATCCTCTGTGATAGGAACACTGGCGGAAGACAGTGGTGGTTTCATTCTGGGCAAACTGAGTTTGGAGTCTTTGTAGCATCATTTTTAGTGATGCAAACAATAAAGTCAAAATGTAAATATCTTTGGATGAAATTTTACAAGAAGGGAGGCCACCCATGTTCAACGTGGCAACAACTGTTCTCTTATTTTTTTAAATTTATATAGTCAGAGATATATAGAGAGAAGCAGAGACATAGGCTCCCCTCCCTGCGGGGAGCCCGTCGTGGGACTCGATCCCAGGACCCCGGGATCACGCCCTGAGCCGAAGGCAGATGCTCAACCGCTGAGCCCCCCCAGGCGCCCCTGAAGCTGCGTTTAACATGAGCGCGCTCACTTTATTCCTTGTAGAGTGCCACTTTATGTTTATGAACAAATGCATTTAAAAACCATCTTTTGGAACAAAGCCTGTCACTCAAGAGAGGACTACTCTGCTATGAGTATAATTGCCTCTAAAGTGTCTACTTGTAGACGGACTTGTATAAGCCATCATTAATTCTCTGTATAATTAATGTATAAAATGCAGAGTTTCTATTAATGGAAAAGAAACTCAAGCATCACACGGATAATATCAATAACATGCATTTGTAATCACATACTGTAGATAACTGTAAAAGCTACATTTTATTACATTAATAAGACGTAAAAACTCCTGAAGCAGCCCCGGAATGGGTAGCAGCAACCCTATTAGGGCTCATTGCTTCATCAGTTAGGAGTCTGTCAAATTGCTGTGAGCTGGTTAGTAACACTCGCAGCGCACCGGGCAACCTTTTCGCCCCCATAAAATAATGACCATTTATTTTTCAAGATGCAAAGAAAAAATTGCATGTTGGCGGAATGGCATGCTATATGAGTGACAACGCAAAGATAAAGACCAAACCCAGTGAGGGACGCCTGAGTGGCTCAGCGGTTGGGCGTCTGCCTTCGGCCTGGGGTGTGATCCTGGAGACCCGGGATCGAGTCCTGCATCGGGCTCCCCGCAGGAGCCTGCTTCTCCCTCTGCCTGTGTCTCTGCCTCTTTCTCTCTGTGTCTCTCATGAATAAATAAATAAAATCTAAAAAAAAAAAAAAAAAAAAAGATCAAACTCAGTGAGAACAAGGATTGGAATGGGAGAGCTTCTTGTTCCTCTCAGTGGACTGAGCCACCAGGTCGGTCGTTCTGGGTGTCTCCCCCTGCAGAGACCAGGGAACTCCTAGGGGCGTGCTAGCTGCACGGAGGGACGGTGTCCAGGGTCCAGGTGTTCCTGGGTTAATACCTCGGTCGCACCGACTGGTAAAAAAACCAGGGTGTTGGACCGACTGGCCCAATCGATATCTCTTTAGGTGTCTGCCAATCACTCCATTAGGGGGCAAGCCGGGTGGATTAGTTCAAGCAGCTTCTCAGATGCTCTGAGGACTGGGCCTGTCTCTCCTTCGTCGGTAGGAAATGGGGGGAATGGCTTCATTTCGAGAAGGGGTCGGGGAGGCCTCGGGGTCGGGGATCTGTCCGACTCAGAGGCAGCTCTCTCCCCCGTGCGACTCGTGCTGCAGAAATATTCATAGAAACACAGCGGGACATTTCTAGAAACTAAATGAATAACCAGACGACATGCACCAGATCACATCATCTGACCCAATACTCAGCTGGGGGAGGATTTACAGTATCAGCCCTGGAGGGGTCAAAGGCGCAATGTTTCTGCTGGCTAGAGCCGCCCCAATTCCCAGCGGGTCCTTCCCATTGATTAGCTTTGAAACGGAATCCAAACATTCTGGGGCTGCAGGGAAAAGTCTGTTTTATTTTTGTCTTTTCCACACTACCTACCCATTGTGAACTCAAAGCCAGTGGACGTCAGAACTTTTCGCCCGCATCTTGCGTTCTCACATCCTCTCAGAGCGCCCACCTTCTCCCAGTTTACAGGATCTTGGTCGTGGCACCAAAAGAACGAGGCTGCTCCGCTCGGCCTAGAAAGGGCCAGATGCGGGGACAGGCGTGTCCAGATCCACCCCGGATCCGGGGCGCCCAGAGCTGTCGCAGAGGGTTTCGCGTAGGTGCTGTGTCCAGGGCCGAGTGTCTCGGGACTTTGTCATGTTGTCCACAGGGCCTGGGAGTCCCCGGGAGTCCCCCTCTCTGCACGCAAGGAGACACCAACAGTCTTCAACCTGAAGACTGCGGGGAGCAGAGTTGTCCCTTCCTCTCTCTGTGATGTATTTCGTCATAAGGCCAAGAGGTGGCAGCAGGAGCGCCGGCCTGCAGCTGTCCCATTTTCCTGACCAGCTGGAACTTTCCAGGGTAAAATGTGATGACGTCAAAGCCCCATCAGTAAGCTTGCTTTGGTTGGGTTAGAAGGTGGGGATGTGTCCCATCAAACCACCTGAAAATATTCCTGGAGGAGCAAGAGGACCGAGAGACAATGAGCAGGCCGGGAGGCCAAGGTCACGCACCGCTGGAAGACTTGTTAAAGTTCCCTCCCGGAAAGGCACACGGGGACCGTGAGTGACTCCAAAGCACATATTTTACATTGAATCTAATCTCCCGGCCTGTGCTCAGTACGTTATTTGGCTACACAGTGTCATTGTTCACACCTATACAAACTGCCTTAAGAAATTCCTGGGGTGCCTGGATGGCTCAGTCCGTGGAGCATGACACTCTTGGTCTTGGGGTCGTGAGTTCGAGCCCCCTGTTGGGTGTAGAGATTACTTTAAAAATAAATAAAAATTGGGGGAAAAAATAAATTACTTATCCTGAACAGGAAAATAGTTTCTTCGAACAGACGACACCAAAAGATCACTTTCAGTTCTTCTCCTCCTTGGGGGTGTTGAAAATAACAGCAAAAGGGGAAGTTGTCTGACACATGCAGATTCAGAAGATTTTTATTTTGATAATTAAGTATCACTTTCATTTTCTGTAAAAGTATGAGAAGCACGATCTTTGCTACAAATTCTTAACCAGATGCGCGCTGGATAATTTCTCTACTTTGAACATAGCTAGTCAGTTAAACTACCAGCATTTTAAGGAGCAGATCCTGGGTATTAATATGGCTGATTACAATGAAATTTCTCAGGATAGACCCATGTGTTTAATGGTATATGTTATGTGATCCTAGTAATTCTTAGTGATGAGATTAAGCTTGTGCTTCTATCTTAAACAAGTCAAGCATGAGACCTTAAAAAGCAATCATTTGGTGGACTTAGATGAAATCTATTTTGCCTATCATTTCTATTCCCTTGGAAAGTTTCCATAAAATCCATAATTATTAGGTAACAGAGAGCAGATACGCTTAGTTCCAGGCTGTTCTGTGTGAGAAAAGATGATAGCAAGGGCCCGGTGGCATTTGACAAATATCAACAGAAGTAATGCAAATTTTGTGGGTGGAATAGAATTTAAGAGCTATTTTCCAGACTGTTTGGGTTCATTTTTCACAGTCCAGTTTAAACTGTGAGGCTTCCTTGAAATAGAAAATAATCTCCTGGGGTAAAACAGGAACCAAGTGTTCATAGTATAAGCCCAGCTTCTCTCGGATAATAAGTAACTTTGAAAGGGCCATTAGTTGGTCAATTAATTAATCAATTGATTAGTGTTTATGGAGCATCTATTTTTTTTTTGCCTAGTTTTCCCCTAAGTGTTACGAAGACTATGAGACAAATGTAATGCATAATTTCTTAGTTATATTCATGTTTTCTCTTGTGCCTTAGCATGTGAAAGTGGGGGAGGAAAGTGCTCCTCGGGACCTAGGGCTGGGTAGGGGTATATAAGGCACTTCCGTAAGTGTTTTAATGTAAATGCCTCCCTTCCACTTCCTGAAGAATATCGGATTGAGAAGGACTAGTATGCTCCCCACTTCCTATTAGCCCAGATGCTTGACACACCTGGCGTTCCTTTTATTTGTTAAAAAGACTTATTTATCTATTTGAGAGAGAGAGAGAGAGAGTTCACCAAGGGGAGAGGGTGGAGGGAGAGGGAGTCTTAAGCCGACTCAGCGCTGGGTGTGCAGCCCGCAGCCGGCTCCAGGGGCCCCTCTGTCTCAGGACCCTGAGATCTGGAACTGAGTGGAAACCAAGAGGCAGGTGCTTGGTCTACACCACTCAGGTGCTCCCGGAGTTCCTTTTATGAAATGTTTTCACCAAATACAAATTGGTCCAGATGAGCCACAGTTTGAGTGGCCCCTTAGGCTGCTGGTTTGACTGTCTTGTTCTCAAGGATGATGCTTGCTTGTGTGTTTTTGTCTGATAGCCCTACCGTAAGGGACAGGAAAGGCCCCAAAGTCTTGTCAACCACGCAGATCTTCAGGTAGCAGAGGTCTTCTTGGGATGCATGGTTATTTTGAGGGGGGCCAAAGTGGGGGCTCAAACAGTAGAACAGGTTTGGACTGGGTGGCCCTTTCTCCTGAGCATTGCAAGGAGTCTATATTATGGGAACTATTTTTAAATATTCCCAGTGCGTTGGGACTGATGGAGAGGCTGACTCGACAAATACGGAATCCACCACACTTTGGATTATAGTTCCCAAGGGATAAAAGGGATATTTCTGGAACCTTCTTCTGTGTAGTTTCAGGGTTCTCACACAGCCTCTAATCACCTACGTATTTAAGGCATGATTATGTTTTTTAACACAGTGGATTTATGAAATTCACAAATAGCAATTAAGGTCAGATTCCTCTGCAAAAAAAATTCTTATGTTGCAGCTTGACTTATCTCAGTGTTATCTGACCTATAATTATTCCATATATTAGATGGTCTCAATCAGTAATTCCCAAAGCGTAATCCTAGAAAGAAACCTTTCTGCAGCATATTAATAAGCCTTGTTTAGAAAAGGGTTCCACATGCAAATAAGTTTGAGAAATGCTGGGCTAAGCCGAGTTCAGCAGGTTTCTTGACCGCAAGACAATGTGATTTGTAAAGCTAGGATGGGGAGAACGCGTGGCATTCCCCAAACGCACTGGTCAACTTCATTTCCAGGGAGGGTCTTGCAGGACCCGTGTTCTAAGAACTGCACTTTGGAGAACCCTTATTTGTAGATCTGTTTCTGTTTGAAAATACTTTATCGGAGGAAAAGTGGACAAGCTTTTTTTTTTTTTTTAATAGATTTTATTTATTTATTCATGAGAGACACAGAGAGGCAGAGACACAGGCAGAGGGAGAAGCAGGCTTCCTGTGGGGAGCCCGATGCAGTCTCAATCCGGGACCCCGGGGTCACGCCCTGAGCCCAAGGCAGACGCTCAACCACTGAGCCCCCCGAAGCTCCCTAGAAAATTGGACAAGTTTTATGAAGGAAAAGTAGACATAGGAAAGGCAAAAGACTGCAAAGGGGTTTACTCTGAAGTTTGTTTTTTGAGAAATAAGCTAAGACCAAAAAGGCAACAGGCAGGTCTGTGGTAATGAATGAACACATTATAAGAAAATACATTTTACAATAATTTTTAAAAAGTGCGTTGAGGATTACAAATTGGGGCAGCTACAGTAATGCCATTCTCAGGCACAATTTAGTGTAAGGATCTCATTAAGATTCATGTTCTGAAAATGTTTTATTTCTGAAACAGGCTTGGGCCTTTTATGTATAATTTAACGCCGGAAACCATAACAACAATAATAATGTATGGATAAGAAGAGTTTATCCTCTTGAACGAACAAATTAGGTCATCGCCAAGCAGTTTTATTTAACGGGAATCCCCCCGAGGTACTTTCATAGTGAGAAGTGGCTCTTCTCCTGCTCAAGCAGGATGCTGATGAGGACATCCTCCTCTGCCTCCCACCTGGGGAGTGGACCACGAGTGGGCGATGAGACCCAGGGACCTGCTAACCCCCCCCCACCCCAACCGCCACCTGCTGGTGTTGGCATGCACCACCCAACCCAGTGTCCACCGGCGGTGGCAGCAGCGACCCCTTGTTCCAAGCCAGACCAGGTCTCCAAGCTCCGGGTTCTGCAGCCTGTGCGGGTATCGGAGGCCCCCCCAGCTCTCTGCTGTGCCACTCGGCCAGGTAAGGGGGTGGGGACCTCCCGCAGGCCTCTGATTTATAAGCGTCCATAGTAAGATCACCGGTCTAAAAGCATGAACGCTGGGTATGCCTGAATGTAGGAATTCTTTCCAGGAGGGTAATAATACAAAGGACTGAAGTTCTCATTTTGACTCCCTATGGGTGGTGGGTGTCTGGTCTTAGAAAAATCGGCCTGGTGCGGACGGCTGGAGGCCTGGCTCCGGGAAGGACCTTGGAGGCCCTTCAGGGAGACCCACCTCTAACACCTTTGTCTATCTTTGGAGCCTGGGCCTGGAACAAGGTGTGTGTGTGTGTGTGTGTGGAGGGGGTTGTTGGTGACGGTTTTGTTTTATGTTTAGATTTTATGTATTTATTCATGCGATACCCAGAGAGAGGCAGAGACCCGGGCAGAGGGAGCCCGATGCGGGACTCGATCCCCCGACCCCGGCATCACCTCCCCAGCTGAAAGCCGAGGAGGGAAATCCGGACTCGAGCTTCTTTGGAGCGGCCGTAACCCTTCTCGCTGGCACCATCATCAGCGATGGCGATTCTTTAAAAAAAAAAAAAAAACAACAAAAAAGTGCATGAATAAAAGTCGCACCGAGAACAGCAGCGCCGCATGCATTCCTGCAGCGGGAACCGGTTCTTCCAGGCCAGCGGCTTTGCTCATTTTCGGTTTTCCTTTTGCACGAGCTCGCCCCCCCCACCCCCCACCCCCGCCCCCGGGGCAGCTGCGGGGCTGAGCGCGCGGGGACCCTGCAGCCCCGGGACCCGCCGCCCCCCCGCGCCTCCCGGCTCTGCAGGGCGCGCGCCCGGGGACCTGCGGACCTGCGGCCGGGAGTGCGCGGAGGGCGCGGGGAGGGCTCGGGGCGGGGCCGCGGGGAGGGCGCGGGGGGTGCGCAGGGAGGGCGCGGGGGCGTGACGGGGCGCGGGGGATGCGCGGGGGGGGCGCGGGGGCGGGGCGCGGAGGGGGGGCGCGGGGGTTCCCGCGGCCCTTTGCAGACTTCCCGCGGGGGGCGGTCCCCTCCCGAGGCGGCCCCCCGTCGGTCCCCGTGCGCTTTTTATTGAGGACGCATCGCGCTGTCATTTTGGGTCTCAAATAGTTTCCCGAGGAAGGGTTTGGGGGACGCGGTGGTCGGTGGGAAGGACACGCCGCCTCGGGGCTCGTCCTGCGGGCCCCCCGCCTTCTCCGGCGTCCGCACCCCCACCCCGACTGCGGGGCGCCCGGGGAGCCGGTTCCAGCCGCTGCGGCTCCGGCTCTCCTGCCCCGGGCCTGCAGGGCGAGGGCGGAGGGAACGCACGTCCCGGGGCCTGCCCCCTGCCCCCTCCCCGCTCCCCCCCTGCAGACCTGCCCAAGGACCGTGCGGGGGGCGGGGGGGGGGCGCCTCGAGGCTCGGTCCCGCTCCGCCTGGGCCAGGCCGTTAACTGCCGGGTGCCTCAGTTTCCCCCCACGTAAAATGAAGATAGTAGGGTGGCGACGAGGGTGGAGGAGGATGCCTGGGGAGCCCTCCCCGGAGGCATAGCACCTCCCGAGGGCAAGGGCATTGCCTGTTGTTGTTACCTCCTGCAGAGACCCAGACCGAGCAGTTTTCGATTCCGGATTCGGATGCTGATGGTTCCAGTAGAGAACTGTTGGATTTCTGCCTTTTTTTTTTTTTTTTTTTTTTGGATTTCTGTCTTACTGTTCTGCTCACACTTCGGTTTCTTTCTTTCTTTCTTTCTTTCTTTCTTTCTTTCTTTCTTTCTTTCTTTTCTTTCTTTCTTTCCTTCTTTCTTTTTTCTTTTCTTCTCTTTTCTTTTCTTTTCTTTCTCTTTCTTTCCTTCGATTTCATTTATTTATTCATGAGAGACCGACAGAGAGAGAGAGAGGCAGGGACCCAGCCAAAGGCAGACACGCAACCACCCAGCCATCCAGGTGCCCCCGCACCTCGGGTTCTTTTCCCTTAATATTTACCTTTACGTAAGCACTGACGCTCTTTCACATCTTTTTCTTACTGGGTCCCAGATATTGCTCTATAATGTCCTTCTGTCTCTCTCTTTTTTTAAAAAATTTTTTTAAAGGTTTTATTTATTTATTCATGAGAGAGACACACACAGAGAGAGAAGCAGAGACCCAGGCAGAGGGAGAAGCAGGCTCCCTGCAGGGAGCCCGACATGGGACCCGATCCCGGGACTCCAGGATCACACCCTGGGTGGAAGGCGGCACCAAACCGCTGAGCCACCCAGGGATCCCCTTTCTGTCTCTTTTTTAATGAGGGAGACACTGAAAGGCTGACTTCTATTGTGTTCACTCACCATCATAGTGAGCCAGGTGCTGTGTGTCTGTATGTGTGTGTGTGTGTGTGTGTGGAGGGGGGCAGCTCGCAGGGATCCAGACACCAGAAAGAAGCTGTGTCTGTCCTCAGGGAACTGCGAAAGATGGAAAGACAAGGAATAAGTATTAGAAATCCCAGGCAGGGGGTGCTCGGGTGGCTCAGTCCATTAAGCCTCCTGTTCTTGATTTCCGCTCAGGTCACTGATCTTGGGTTGTGAGGTCACGCCCCCTGTACGGCTTTGTGCTGGGTGTGGAGCCTGCTTAAGATTCTCTCTCTCCCTTTCCCTCCGCTCCTACTCTTCTCTAAAAAATTTGAGAAAATTGGAAAAGAAAGAAAGAAAGAAGAAAGAAAGAAAGAAAGAAAGAAAGAAAGAAAGAAAGAAAGAAAGAAAGAAAGAGAAAAGAAATCCAAGGCACAGTGGGGTGAGTGCAGGTGGGGAGCTGGCCAGGTAGGCTGTTCTGGGAGATGTCAGAAATGTGGTGGGGTCTGGAATGCACAGACTCCCTGGGAATGCGGCTGGGCGAGAGAGACCTGGGAGGGAAGGGAACAGCAGCCCGAGCAAATCTGCGGAGGGGGGACAGGGAGCGGATGGTTTGGGAAGCATGTTTTCCTTTCAGAGCTGGTTTCAAGCCTCCTGTTGAGGAACATAGAGGATGGAGCCCCGCCTGATGCTGAGTAAAGGGCGCTGGTGGTGGGGTGACCGTGAACAGGGTGAGGTTTCCCAAGGTCTGGTGAGCATCAAGAGTGGTTTTATTAATGTTTAGGTGGGCGCCTGGGTGCTCGGTGGTTGACTGTCTGCCTTCGGCTCAGGGCATGACCCCGGGGTTCCGGGATCGAGTCCCCATCAGGCTCCCCGCATGGAGCCTGCTTCTCCCTCTGCCTGTGTCTCTGCCTCTCTCTCTCTGGGTCTCTCATGAATAAATAAGTAAAATCTTTAAAAAAATGTTTTGGTAAAGTGTGAGAGGTGAAAGGTAAGGAGATTGTGGCTGCCTGGGCTCTGGGTGGGGGACTGAGGTTGCAAAGGGCACCCAGGGGACGGCTAGGGTGCTGCTCCCCCTGGGTTGTGGCCGAGTGGGGTGATGATAAAGGGATGAGACAGGGAGAAAGGGAAGAGGGACTTGTGTTTTCATTGCCTCTGGGCTTCCTGTTCCCTGGAAACTACTTTCTCATAGAATTGCTATCAGAGAATGTGTCCAGGTTCTAAAGTGAACTCCTAAAGTCCATGTAATCCACGGTGTTTCCCATCGCATCATAGCACATAAAGCCCGTTAATCCACAGCGTGTCAGAGCATACCACAGTACAATTGGTATGAATTACCAAGATCGTGTCTCAGAATTTAATGTCTGTGGGAAAATTCATTGCAAATTCCGAGTAATGGGCTAGGACCATTATGGTCAGCTGGGGACTGTCTGCTGTGAAACAGTTACACGGTGTGCCCAGGGAATGTTTACCTGGGGAACACCTGTTCTGTTGCAAATGGCCAGGTATCATTTGAGTTGGCAAATGAGAAAGGAAATTTCTTTCTAGTAGCTTATGTTCTATGCTTTTTATGGTTTAGAATTTAAAAGACAAAGCAAATATTGTTCTTCTGTTACGTTGGCAGATAGTAAATTGTTACCCTTATAACTGAAGAGAGAATATACTTCATTGTCAGCATCTGTTTCAGTGGCAGTTGCTTATCGTCGGCCCTTTTAAACTGGTCCTGGGATGGTTTTTCCGTCCTGGGATTTTTTAGAATCAATGAGTAGTACAGCTCTGAGAGGTCACTCTTAGACATTTGTCTGGATAGGAACTGCAAAGAGCTCCATCATGGAGTATCTTAAAAAGTGAGTCCTTGGGACACCCGGGTGGCTCAGTGGTTGAGCATCTGCCTTCGACTCAGGGTATGATCCTGGAGTCGCAGGATCGAGTCCCACATGGGGCTCCCTGCATGGAGCCTGCTTCTCCCTCTGCCTGTGTCTCTGCCTCTCTCTGTCTCTCTGTCTTGAATAAATAAATAAATCTTTTTTTTTTAAAAAAGGCGAGTCCTTTTGAATAGATACAGCAAGTTATTTCTTACATTATCATCACCTTTGTGGTTGTCATTATAACCAGCAGTAACATTGAGCCCAACATTTATGAAATGCTTACTGTATGCCCAGGACACCGTCTGAGAACCTCTACCTTAGGGTACCTATTACCATTTTGTAGCAAAAACTAGTTTCTGCCAAACAATGCCTGAGAGAACCGCATTAGCCATCATCTAAGATTCTTTTTGTTTTGTCAGTCAACAAATGTGGACCAAATTCTGTGCCAGACACTGCGTAATCAGTTCTGATTAAAATCAATCCCTGGAGGCCCCTGGGTGGCTCAGTCAGTTAAGCTTCTACCTTGGGCTCAGGTCATGATCCCAGGGTCCTGGGATTGAGCCCCACATCTGAGCAGGGAGCCTGCTTCTCCCTCTCCCTCTGCTGCTCCCCCTGCTCGTGCTCTCTCACACGCGCGCGCTGTCAAATAAATACAATCTTTAAAAAAAAATAAAATAAAATGAATCCCTGTTGTCCTAGACCTTAACATTGAAAAGGTACATAATTAAGCTAATAATTTAGTGAATCATTCCAGGTACCCAAAGGGCTGTACAGGGGTCGTGCAGAGTACAGCTGCATATGGTAAGGGATTTGTTCTGAGGGGAGAGCGGGCAAGGAAGGTTCTTCCAGACATGATGGACAAGGCAGGAGTTAGCCAGGTGAAAAGACGGAGCATGAGCTCCCTGAGGGAGTAGAGTGTATAGAGGTTGAGGGGTGGGTGAGAGCATGATGTTTGAAGAACTGAGAGGGGACAGATACAGTTGGAGGTGAGAAGTTACTGAGAAGCTGCTGGAGGTGATAGGAGGCTGGAGAGATGATAAACGTCAGACTCCCTGAAGGAGCTGGATCTCAGTACTGAGGGCGTGGGGAAACCATTGCAAATTTTGGAGCCAGGAATAATCAGATCTGCATTGTCTGATCAGATTTGTATTGTAAAGATTGTCACTTTGGCAGTGGAGAATGGACTGGAGGGGTCAAGAATAAAGGGGTAGATGTGTCCAGGTGAGATATAAGGGGGTCTGGACTAGGGTGGTGACACTGGGATCAAAAGGAGCTAAGATTCACTACATACCGTGTTACACCAATTCTGAAATGTGTATGTGCATACAGGTCATATTTCATCTCTGAAATTGTGATAAGGTTTAGATTTGGTGAAATTTCTCTTCTTAGAGGTACACAAGACAAGGGTACATCCAATAATCAATGGCTTCCCACGTTGGATGAAATATGGTGTGCAGGAGATAAAACCTGCTGGGTTTGGTGGTGTCATGGAGCTCAAGGGGCCAGGGGTGTGAGCAGCCAGTTGAAAGGTGGGGTTGCAATTCCAGGAGAAAGGGCTTTAGGGGAATGGTTTTATTCTTCAGATTGTCTTTTTTTTTTTTAATTTGGCAAAATCCAAATGAGAAAAGCCATTGGTTAATATATACCAGGAGTCGAGTTCACGATTTTAAAGACTATGAAGTAGGAGGATGTCTAGGTTTTAATTGTCAATACTAATTCTTGATATTAAATTGCTTTTGTTAATATTATTAAATGCTGTTTTACTAATTGCTAATATTAAATCGGTTTCGTGTCTAGACCTACCATTTCCCAACTTGATTTCTCTTGATCTCCCTTTAAGGCAGTTTATTTACATTTCCTGCTGTAGTTAGTTAGCATTCCTTTCTATCAGTTTTGCTATCTGTCTCTTGAGGACAAGATAATTTGTACATGACAGACCACGTCGTGTACACCAAATATTTGTTGTGTTGGTGTCTTTATGGCTCAGTTGTTCTGGAATGTCCTTTCACTGCCTCTTAGCAAAGCAACCACATTCAGTATAATATTTGTAAGGAATAAGGACTCATAGCAGGTAAACCTTGAGCAGATTTAGCTGTCTTCCAGTTTCTCCAGCTTGGAGGACGTTTTTAGCTGAAAAACAACTGCAGGTAATAGGTGTTAGTAACCTGACTAGGGAGTTTAGAAATTCTGGAGGCCCTGTCCTCGACTTGCCTATGGCAAAATTTTAAACATTGATGGCTAATGTCTTCTCTGCCTTGTACATGGACCTGATTGTACAGCATTAGACCGTACCTCTGACCAAACAGTTTTAATTTAATGGTTAGAAATTAAATGTCTAATATTGTTGTTTTGAAGATGATCATGTGTATTCACTTTTTTTTTAATCTATTTTTTTTAAATGCATGTGGCATTTTGGACAATTTCCAAGTGCTTTCCTTAGCTATGGGACTGGCCTTACAGTAGACCTTGGAGGTTAATCTATAACCACTGTGGACATCTGTGAAAGGACATTCTTCTGATCTGTGGCTCCCGTTTGGGGAGACTCATCGGATGAGTCTCTTACATTGTTATTTACTTGTGGGGACTGGAACTTTGGAACTACAGCTGCATGTTGCCTGGTCTTATCCTGCTCAGGGGGGCAAAGCAATCTATCTCAGGGGGGCAAAGCAATCTATGGGAAAGGGTAGAGCAAGGGGAGCTATACTTGGAGGTCCATCTGAGTGAACAGAGTTCATTTGTCTCACTTGGCTGCAAATAGAGTGAGTGGTGTCTGACTTTGCTAATTCAGGGCATGGTTCAGGCTCTCTGGCTATTGGAGGAGTGGGGCAGAGGGAGAGGAAGAGAATCTCAAGCTCCACCGTGGAGCTTGACGTGCAGCTCGATCTCACAACCCTGAGATCATGATCTGAGCCGAAGTCAAGAGTAGGACGCTGAACCAACTGAGCCACCCGGCTGCCCTGAGAGACCAGGGACATTACAGAGTAAAGCAGTATGAACTGCTGAGAGTGGTCAAAGCAGGCAACACGCCTCCTCTGATATGGCTCTTTGGCCCATGTCTATTGATAATAATTCAGCAAATCCTGTCTTTGTTCAGATGCACACCACTATGTGTTCTTAAGGGGAATAACCAAGATTAATTTATTTAGAACACAAGGAGTCATTTTATAAGTCAGATGATAATGTTTATTTCTTGAAACCCTGCAAAGGCTGATCAGATCAGTCCCTAGATGCTAGATGCAGGGGGGGGTGCGGGGCGGGGGGGATTACACGTCACATTGCATGTCACTCTTTTTATCTATAGCTTTAAAACAGAATATTATTGTGCTGGCAATTTCATACACTGTGATAGGCAGAGTGCCTAGGGAATAAGCCTTCCTGTGATTTCTACTCCGGCACTTGCTTTTAGGATCTAGGAGAATGGGAGCTTTTGGCCTCTGATACATTATCAAGCTTTCTGAGTGTGCTCATTAATAATAAACATCTTGGGCTTTTATAGGATAATTTAAAAATATATAAGTACTTGAACACTGAATCTTTATCTTGGCTGTTTCTTGAGAATATTTATCTCATTGTTGGTGATTCATGTTTATTATTAACTAAGTAATAAAAAATTAAAAGCATTTTATAAAAATGAATAAATTATTTTTAATGAATGTATAAAAGGGATTGATGCTTGCAGTAGACAAAGAATTATGGCTTGATATGGTGTACAGGTGGGAAAAAACGGCCCCAGGATGAAAGGAGAGAGGCTGCCAGGGGTTCTGCTCTAGTTTCTTGGTGACATTACCAAGATGATCCTCCCCTTGACACTGGTCTAGCCTCTGGTTCCGTCAATTGCAAAACAGCCGTGGAGCAACTCTGGTGGCTACGTAAAGCATTTGCTAGTTCAGGGAGGCAGATCCAAGAACCTTCACAAGGGACGCCGGGCGTGACCCCGGGGTCCTGGAGAGGGGCGAGTGTATGCACTCTGCCACAAATACGGTACCTTGAGTGCGTAGACAAGGAGGCCCTGCAGGTACATATAGCCTCTCATGCTTAGTGTGGTGGACAGGCTCAGATTTTGTGCTAAGAAGCCCTTTCCCATGCACGGGCCCAGCTCCCATCAGGTGACACACAGAGCTCAGGCTGCGTTTCAGCTCCTACTTTCCTCCTGCCCAACTTACTTTGCAGCTTTAGAGATGGTTTTGAGCAGGGGGAGGGACAGAAAAGGAGGGAGAAAGAGAGTCCCAGGCAGACTCTGCACTGAGCACTCAGGCTGATGCTGGCTCGCTCCCCGTGACCCTGAGGTCATGACCTGAGCTGACACCAAGAGCCAGATGCCCACATGACAAAGCCACCCAGGTGCCCCTGGAATCACGTCCTTGATATTAAAGGTATGCAAAGTTGTTTTATTTTATTTTTTTAAAGCATAGTCTTTTTTTTTTTAAGATTTTATTTATTTATTTATTTATGAGAGACACAGAGAGAGAGAGAGAGAGAGAGAGGCAGAGACACAGACAGAGGGGAGAAGCAGGCTCCATGCAGGGAGCCGGACGTGGGACTCAATCCCAGGTCTCCAGGATCAGGCCCTGGGCTGAAGGTGGCACTAAACCACTGAGCTACCCAGGGATCCCCCCTGTAAAGTTGTTTTAAAGCAGACACCAGCGTGGTTTAATGCAGGTCCCTTGCTGCTAGGATTAAACCTACATTTCTTAACTTGATGATATGCAAGTACCTTTTTTCTTTGGTCTTCTGTTCTTAGGGTTTTCCTCAGCTAGTCCTTCCTGGGGTGCATGCCACCCTCTCACCAAAATGCGCAACCTGAGGTTCTCTACACCCTGTGGTTTATGTTCAAACAGTGAAAAGTGTATCAATACCATGCCATGCCTTCCTTTTTTTTTTTTTTTTTAAGATTTTCTTCATTTTGAGAGAAACAGATAGACAAACAGAGAAAGCACAAGCAGGGATGAGGCACAGGGAGAGGGAGAAGCAGACTCCCTGCTGAGCTGGGAGCCTGACGTGGGGCTCGACCCCAGGACTCTGAGATCATGACCCGAGCCAAAGGCCGACGCTTAACCATCTGAGCCACCCAGGCGCCCCTCCATGCCCTCCTTTCTGAATGGCCCAGTGCCAGTACTACTTTCTCTCCAAAACGTCTTATGCCTTCAACCCGCTGTGATTTCCCTCCTCTGCATTCAGGTATTTTATGGTGTGTATAATATATTAAAATTATTTATATTTCTTTTTTTTAATGCTCAATGAGGATAATGATTTTTTTCTTGCCCACTTTCTATTTCCCACAGTGCCATGTTCTTTAAATATCATAGAATTCAATGTGCTAAGAAAAAGTATCCTTCAAGGGGTGGGGGGCATCTTCTCTTTGCCTGCAATGTCCCAAGCCACTAGCTTCCTCCAGAAAAGCAAATTCTTACTCAGCTTTTTCTGTTCTCATATTTTCCCAAATATGAAGCCCACAATATCAGCCAGCTTTGCCTATGTTTTGCTGCCATAACAATTCCAAAAATCCTAATGGCTTACAAGAACAAAAAAATTTTAGGGCATCTAATTCAGAATTCTATTTGAATCTGTGTCTTCTGAATTGCAATCCTAATTGCCCAAGTAAATGTTGGTTTGCTTTAAAAAAAAAAAAAAGAAAGAAAGAAAAGGCTTATTTTTTCCTCATATTATGTGCATGTTTTCTTCTATTTGCTCCACGTAACTTCTTCATTTGGGAAATTTAATTGAAGGACAGAGGGCCTTAACTTTCCTGAACAAACTTCAAGAGACGTAGCTGCCGCTGCAAGTAATAACTCACTTGCTTTTTCACGCATTCATTTAATAACCGTTTATGGAACATTCCACCGTAAGTCAATCATTGTGCTAGGTGCTAGGAATTCAAACATGGGTAAGGTACAGTGCCTTCCTTCAAGGAGCTCAGAGTCTAGAGGAAGGAAAGGACAAAGAAATGAATAGTGATGGTATATGAGTAAGGTTTTGGCTTGGTGGTGAGCAACAGAGGCACATACGAGTGATTTAAGGCAAGTTGAATTCTTTTTCTTGGGTAGTCTTGGCTGGTAGAGCAACGTGACTCCGTGACATCCTCACGACCCAGGCTTCTCCAAATTCCCTGCTCTGCATGCCTAGGTGTGGCCTCTATCCTCGTGCTGCAAGATGGGCCTGGGGTTGCAGCAGGATGAAGGAAGGGACAAAACAGAAGGGAGAAGAGTGTTGTTTGATTTTGTTTTCGGGTTTCTGTTTATATTCCATTGGCCAGAGGGTAAGCACATAGCCACGACTCATGGGAATATGGGGAGGGAAGGGGCATATCTTTTTCATACACTTTTATATATAAAAATAAAATTTGGTAGCAAACCTTTTTGTCCATAAGACAAACCTATTGTTAAGCGTTAGCAAGTTCCTCATTTTCTAGCAAAGAAAACTTGAAACAGAGAACAGCTGCCCAGTTACTGAATGGTCAACTTAAAATGAGAAATACTAGTATTTTTCATTACACCATGTCATTTCTCTGTTTTTTAAAACATATTTTATTTAAATTCAATTTGCCAACATATAGTATAACCCCCAGTGCTCATCCCATCACGTGCCCTCCTCAGTGCCCGTCACCCAGTCACCCCATCCTCCCACCCACCTCCCCGTCCGCAGCCCTTTGTTTCCCAGGGTTAGGAGTCTCTCATGGTTTGTCTCCCTCTTTAATTTTTCCCACCTTTCCCTTATGGTCCCTTTCACTATTTCCTATATTCCACATATGAGTGAGACCATGTGATGATTGTCCTTCTCTGACTGACTTATTTCACTCAGCAGAATACCATCCAGGTCCATCCACATCAACGTAAATGGTGGGTAGTCATCCTCTCTGAAGGCTGAGGAATATTCCGCTGTATATACAGACCACATCTTGATCCATTCATCTGTGGAAGGACATCGTGGCTCCTCCCACAGTTTGGCTGTTGTGGACATTGCTGCTGTGAACACTGGGGAGCAGGCATTTCACTGCATCTGCCTCTTTGGGGTAAATACCCAGTAATGCAATTGCTGGGTCATGGGATAGCTCTATTTTTAACTTCATAAGAACCTCCACACTGTTTTCCAGAGTGGCTGCACCACCTTCCTCGGCCCATTTTTAAATTAACATCTTAGTTTTCTTTCTTTTTGTTTTTAAAACCATCTTAACCATTTTTTTAAAAAAAGATTTTATTTATTTATTCATGAGAGACAGAGAGAGAGAGGGGCAGAGACACAGGCAGAGGGAGAAGCAGGCTCCATGCATGGAGCCTGACATGGGACTCGATCCCCGGTCCCCAGGATCACGCACACCCTGGGCTGAAGGTGGCGCTAAACCACTGAGCCATCTTAACCATTTTTAAGTGTACAATTTTAGTGGCATTTAATTTGTTCACATTGTTGCATTTCTTTTCCTTTTAATCAACTGGTAAAATTGCTTTATATATAAAGCACTCTAAAAAATATTTGGCTCAGTCGGCGAAGCATTCAGCTCTTGGTTTCAGCTCAGGTCGGGGGCTGTGAGATGGAGCTCCGCTCAGGGGGGGTCTGCTTGAGATTCTCTCCCCTAATTCTCTCAGTCCCTCCTTCTAACTGCTCTCTCTTTCTCTTAAAAAAAAAAAAAAGAGAGAGAGAGAGAAAATTATGGTATGTATTTTCCTGGTCTTTCTTTTTGGCACCTGGAAGTTGAAAACTTTTATTGTATTCAGTTAATTTCCTTTGTGATTCTTAGATTTAGAAAGGATTCCCCACTTGAGATTAGGTAAATTTTCATGCACTTTTTTTCTCTAAAATTTTTGTTTCATTTTAAAATTTCCTTTTATTTTTAAATTTCACTATTCAAATGATTTATTTTGGCGTGCAGTGAGAGTCTAAGTAGATTTCTTTCTTGGCATAGAGTAGGTGCCCACTCGGTCCTGTGCAAGAACAAATGGGTTAGAGAAGGATGCATTTCCCAATGAGGGCATTTTGGACATTTGTAGGGGCATTTTTTGGTTCTCCTGATGATGGGGGCAGGGACTGCTGGCATTTGGTGGGCAGGGTATGAGGATACTACACATATTGGCCTTTGTGGGACAGTTTCAGAGTCTACTGTCCTTTTGAACATCCCACTGGATTGAACACATTATAAGTATAAACCAATAGTACTTTAGTATGTAATAATACTGAAAAGTCTCACAAAATTATGACAATGGCCAGTAATATAATATCGTTTTATTATGCAGAGGGATGGTTACGTGAAATAAAGACATTTTCTTCTTTCCACCCTCAGCTTTATTGAGGTATAATTGACAAATACAATCATAAGATAGTTATTTATTTATTTATTTATTTATTTATTTATTTATTTATTTATTTATTTATTTATTTTGAAGATTTTATTTATCCATGAGAGATGCAGAGAGAGGCAGAGACACAGGCAGAGGGAGAAGCAGGCTCCCCACGGGGAACCCGATGCGGGACTCGATCCCGGGACCCCAGGATCATGCCCTGAGCCAAAGACAGATGCCCAACCACTAAGCCCCCCAGGTGGCCCCAATCGTAAGATATTTAAAGTGTACAGTGTGGCGATTTGATATACATGTACATTGTGAAAACATCCCCCCTCGAGTCAATGAACACACTCATCACCCCACAAATTTACTTTTTTGTGTGAATAAAGACACTTTCTCAGTATCGTTGAATAATACAATGTGCGCATCCTGCTTGTTCAATGCAGTCTAGCGTTTCTAACTGCATCATTAGTTGTGAGAGTTTCTTTCTTTCTAAAAGATTTTCTTTCTTTATTTGACAGACAGAGAGAGAGAGAGAGCACAAGCAGGGGGAGAGGCAGGCAGAGGAAGAGGGAGAAGCAGGTTCCCCGATGAGCAGGGATCCTGACTCGGGGTGCCATCCCAGGACCCCACGATCACGCCCCGAGCCAAAGGCAGACACTTAACCCGCTGAGCCATTGTATTAGACTTTATTAATAACTTGTTTTAAAGTATTTCATTTTGGGCAGCCCAGGTGGCTCAGCAGTTTAGCACTGCTTTTGGCCCGGGGTGTGGTCCTGGAGACCCTGGATCGAGTCCCACGTCAGGCTCCCTGCATGGAGCCTGCTTCTCTCTCTGCCTGTGTCTGTTTCTCTCTCTCTCTCTGTGTCTCTCATGAATAAATAAATACAATCTTTAAAAAAATAAACTAAACTATTTCACTTTATTGCCATGCTGTATGTTACATTTCCAGGGGGAGGGGCATTGTCCAATGGTAAGAAACCTATATTGTGAAAAATTTCATAATGAAATTATGAATATCGAAGTTTCTTCTCCTTCTCCTTCTCCTTCTCCTTCTCCTTCTCCTTCTCCTTCTCCTTCTCCTTCTCCTTCTCCTTCTCCTTCTCCTTCTCCTTCTCCTTCTCCTTCTCCTTCTCCTTCTCCTTCTCCTTCTCCTCCTCCTCCTCCTCCTCCTCCTCCTCCTCCTCCTCCTCCTCCTCCTCCTCCTCCTCCTCCTCCTTCTTCTTCTTCTTCTTCTTCTTCTTCTTCTTCTTCTTCTTCTTCTTTATAATTTCAGTGTTTCCCTGATATAGTGCCTGGGCGTCTCTCACACCACCTTTCTGCGGGCTCTCACATCCATCTTCCCTTTTCCATGCCACTCTCCACGCGGAGGATCCCTAAGCTCTAACCACTGCATGTAAGCCTTGATATGTGGTGGGATTTCACGAAAGGACACATGCCTGCTACGATGCCTCGTCACTTCCTTGCCTCGTGTCATAACAGAAGTGATCACTTGGGTCCTGCACCTATAAACTAGGTCCTATTCATTTGCGAGAAGATCGTTACCAACTCCTTTTTCCTACTTGGGTGGTTTGAGATTTGTCTTGGCAGGTTTTTTCTCCTCTATTTGAGACCATCTCTCTCTTCCTCTTAGCATATACAGATTTAAGTTTGTCTGTTACCATGTGTTCAAACACTAGATTTTATTCTAGTGTCACCTTATCTCTGCGTCTTCACCATCCTGTGTCTTGTATCAATTGGCTTCTTATGCTTTCTCGCTCTTTTTTTCCCCCCAGGTAAACTCTATGCCCAACGTGGGGCTTGAACTCACAACCTTGAGATCAAGAGTCAGATGCTCAACCAACGGAGCCAGCCAGGTGCTGGCTTATATTCTCTTACATACAAACTTACTCGGTTTAAGTAGGGGCAAGCATCGGAATCATTGTATCTTCTCATGTAGTTATGCAGCTCTGCATTTTAATACTAAAATATATTTTATTTTGTTCTAAGTGCTTTAGGGTACTATTAGAACAGTGTATATTTTTCTGAAATTATGTGTATAGGTTGGCTATTTTATCCATGAGTTACATTGGAAGATGATACAGAGACCTAAAAATCTTTGTTTTCTTAAGAGATTTGGTTTGAAATGGTTGGGATCACTAGGGAAATGACAAACAGAGATTTTTTTTTTTGGTAACTGCATAGGTTGCTTGTCCGTAATTAAAAAGAAGGAAAGTCATAGCTATCACTTTTGTGGCACTTACTACGTACCAGGCACTGCTTTGTTTTATGTGCATTAACGCACATCTCGTAACAACCCTATGCAGTGGGTGCTATTATTATCCACATTATACAGAGAAGAAAATTGAGGCACAGAGAAATTAAGTGACTTGCCCAAGGTCACAGCTGGTAAGTGTCAGAGATAAGATGTATTGAGGGATTATTATTGATCACAGTATGATCAAGCAACTTGCTCAAAATTACACACTTCGGCAGATCCTGGATTCAAACTCAGGCTCTTAGCCCCAGAGGTTATATTCTCAATTACCACACTGCTTGGTCTCTGGCCAAGCTCTACTTTATGTTTTCTGTTGTTGTTTTTTTTAAGATTTTATGTATTTTTTGTTTGTTTATTTAAGATGTTATGTATTTATTCATGAGAGACACACAGAGAGAGGCAGAGATGCAGAGGCTCCCACAGGGATCATGATGCGGGACTCGATCCCAGGACCCTGGGGTCATGACTTGATGAGCCAAAGGCAAATGCTCAACTGCTGAGCCACCCAGGCATCCCAATTTTATATATTTAAAAGAGAGGGAAAAGAGAGAGAGAGAGAGCCCAAGCAGGAGAGGGGCAGAGGGAGACACAGAGAGAGAATCTCAAGCTGCCTTTACACTGAGCACAGAGCCCGATGCAGGGATCGATCTCACGACCCTGACATCATGACCTGAGCTGCAGTCAAGAGTCAGACACTTCGCTGACTGACCCCCCAGGAGCCACATCTGCTTTCTAGCTTATTGCCATCAAGCTACACTAACTTTGCAAATAAACAAAATTCTCTGGATAGACAACCAAAGAGGTGTCTTTTAGAGAGATCATATTATGTCATAAGAAATCTTTGATTTCTTCTTTTTTAACTATTGTCACCATTGAGCTATTTTTGGAGTTTCTAGACTGCCTGGGAACTTACAATAGTATAAAAACTGTAGCAGCAGCTTGAAAGGTCTTGTAGTAAGTTTTGAAATTTTGCAGCGAAGTTCAGAGAGAGAGAGTAAGGAAGCGGTCGGACATGGGTTCCCCCAGTAACGGGACACCTGGGGACCTGGACCGTGGTCCCTTTGCCGCCGTTCTTCTTTCAGGCTGGCGGTTACAAGCAGGTGGCTCGGAGCAATAGCAGAGATGGTGATAAGCGAGGAGGAAGGGCACGTTGCCATCGACGGCCAAGTTCTTTTCCGTCATCATCGGTGAAACCCAATATTGGGAGGCCCATGACGTTGACCTTCAGGTATGTCCCTGACATGGCAAAAGGGATACTTTGGCGTTTTGCTTCGAATTTTGAGCTTAGGAAACTTCCTCCCACATCTTCCTTCCGCTCCATTTTTGAAGCCACCTGGAGGGGGATCCTTTGCCTCTCGTCCTCTTGTCCAGGGCATTTGTGCATTTGTGAGCCTGGGTTTAGTCAGGTGCCCTGTGACGCCGGGCGTCCTTCTCAGGCCTCCAGTGGCACCTGCGCCTCCCCCGAGCCCTAGGCTGGTGCCCTTCCCCTGACACCACGTTCTGCACTGCCCTCCCCCGATGGCCCAGTAACAGAGCTTCAGGTGAGAAGTGCCTCAGTTTCCCTTCCTTCCACTTGCAAACATGTGTTTTCATCTATTCATCCCTCTAGGCTTCCCCTCCTGTTGCTGAGAGAGCAGTGGCCCTGGACCCTTCCATGACACATGACTCCCCCCTGCAGGCTGTCAGTTGGCTTTTGCTGTGGCTCAGCTCCAGGTGGCGGGTCTGGTCGGGTCTGTGCCACTGGCCTCGCTGGGGTCCCAGGCTGATGGGCACCTGCTGCCAGGGCCCCAGTGTTCTCACGGTGGAGGGCAGATGTGCCAAGGGAGCAGTCCCTCCACGTCCCTCCAGGCCCCTCCAGGTCCCTCCATGTCCCTCCACATCCCTCCAGGTCCCTCCAGGCCCCTCCACATCCCTCCACATCTCTCCAAGCCCCTCCACGTCCCTCCACGTCCCTCCAGGCCCCTCCAGGTCCCTCCAGGCCCCTCCACATCCCTCCACATCTCTCCAGGCCCCTCCACATCCCTCCACATCCCTCCAGGCCCCTCCAGGCCCATCCACATCCCTCCACATCCCTCCAGGTCCCTCCATGTCCCTCCACATCCCTCCATGTCCCTCCAGGCCCCTCCACATCCCTCCACGTCTCTCCAGGCCCCTCCAGCCCCCTCCATGTCCCTCCAGGTCCCTCCATGTCCCTCCATGTCCCTCCAGGTCCTTCCAGGTCCCTCCATGTCCCTCCAGGCCCCTCCAGGCCCCTCCACATCCCTCCAGGTCCCTCCATGTCCCTCCACATCCCTCCACATCCCTCCATATCCCTCCAGGCCCCTCCACATCCTTCCACGTCTCTCCAGACCCCTCCAGGTCCCTCCACGTCCCTCCACGTCCCTCCAGGCCCTTCCAGGCCCCTCCATGTCCCTCCAGGTCCCTCCATGTCCCTCCACGTCCCTCCACGTCCTTCCAGGTCCCTCCATGTCCCTCTAGGCCCCTCCAGGCCCCTCCACATCCCTCCAGGCCCCTCCACATCCCTCCAGGCCCCTCCACATCCCTCCAGGTCCCTCCATGTCCCTCCACATCCCTCCACGTCCCTCCACATCCCTCCAGGCCCCTCCAGGCCTCTCCAGGCCTCTGCTGAGAGTGGTGCGTAGTCACTGTCCCCACATTCCCGGGGGCGCAGCAAGTCACGCCCCAAAGCTAAGGGAGAGGACGCCACCTCCGCCCACGGGAGCTGCTGCTGGCCCGGGAGGCAGAGGGCTGCCACCTCCTCTGGGATCTGGGCCCTCCCACCCCATCCCCCAGGCACGGACTCCGACCAGCCTCCTGCCTCCCTGCGTCTCTCTCACCAACCCTATGCCGCCTAAGTCACTCCTCGGCCTCAAGGAAAGATTCCTGGCTTTTATTTATTTATTTTTAAGATTTTATTTATTTATGCATGAGACACACACACACACAGAGGCAGAGACACAGGCAGAGGGAGAAGCAGGCTCCATGCAGGGAGCCCGACGTGGGACTTGATCCTGGGACCCCAGGGTCACAGCCTGGGCCGAAGGAAGGTGCTAAACCTCTGAGCCCCCCGGGCTGCCCGATTCCCCCTGTGCCCCTGCCCCCGCCCCGCTGCGGTGCGTCCAAGGGCCTGTGCTCCGTGGAAGGTGCCCCTTCGGGCCCTGCGCCCCCCGCCCCCCAGGTCTTGCTCCCCTGGCGCCGCCCCGACGACAGCACACAGTGTTCTGAAATCCTTGGATAAAACTGCAGATGAAGATCTTATGATCCTACATGTGCCTCCCCCCACCCTCCTCCCTGCCACTTACTAGTCTAAAAAGCCAGAAGTTAGCCTGGGGTGAAACTGGAGTAGTGAGGGGGGCTGCGGCTCTGGAGCTTGGTGGATGTGGCCTTGAATCCCAGCCCCACCTTAGTGTGAGGAATGCGCTCAACCCTTCTATCCCTCAGCTTCCTCATCCAATCAGTGGTAAAATATTACTTCGAATGTTTGTGTTGAGTGCCAAATAGGACTTTTATAAAGTGCCTGATGAATAGTAGATTCTTAACAAATGAGACCTCCCCCCACCGCAACCCTTGCAATCCCCCCCTGCTCTCTGTGCCCTGGTTGGCCGTAACAGTTTTCCAAAGTCAGATGTATGGAGAGTTTGAAAAACCTGGAATTATTTATTCTCTATTAATCCCTCAGTAGTGTTTTTGAAGTACTTAAACGTTGTGCTGCTGTTATGCTCAGTCAGCTAGAGAGTGATAGTTGGAGTGAAATGGGAGCTTACTATGGAGATTAATGCAGCTGTTAGAACCAACAGATTAGGCCTCCGGATTATAACACGGACAGATCTCAGACACACAGAGCATAGTAAAAAAGTAAGAAATAGAATGGGGATCCCTGGGTGGTGCAGCGGTTTAGCGCCTGCCTTTGGCCCAGGGCACGATCCTGGAGACCCGGGATCGAATCCCATGTCGGGCTCCCAGTGCATGGAGCCTGCTTCTGTCTCTGCCTCTCTCTCTCTCTGTGACTATCATAAATAAATAAAAAATTTTTAAAAACTTAAAAAAAAAAGAAATAGAATGTAGTATATAACCTAATGCTATTTATATAGGTAAAAATACATGCACGTTGCCAGGAATTCATGCTATAGCAATAGAAGCACCCGTATGTTGGATTCATGCACACAAATACTCTTTGCAGCTTCATTTGTCATAAAAAGTCATAAAAAACAGCACAGGGGTACCTGGGGGGCTCAGCAGTTGAGAGACTGCCTTCGGCTCAGGGCGTGACCCCGGGGTCCCGGGATCGAATCCCACGTCGGGCTCCCCATAGGGAGCCTGCTTCTCCCTCTGCCTGTGTCTCTGCTTTTCTCTCTCTCTGTGTCTCTCATGAATAAGTAACTAACCCTTAAAACACACACACACACACACACACGCAAAAAACTGAGCACAACCGAAATGCCCATCAGTAAAGAATGGTTGAATGAATCCCTGAACACCTATCCCATGAAGTATTACGCAGCTATTAAAAAGAATGCATCACAGCTGCATCTACTAACTTGGAAGGATGACCACCACCTATTCTTAAAAAAGAAAAGCAAACTACAGGGAGGTGGATTTGAATCCATTTTCATTAAAGTTAATCTCTCTCTCTCTCTCTCTCTCTCTCTCACACACACACACACACACACACATGCATCCACTAGTGTAGGGGTTTGAATGACCCTGGAGAAATAATGTGGTGATAGACCCTATCCCTGCTGTTAGCAGTCATCACCTGCTGGGGGTGCAGGGAGATAAGAAAAAAAAAAAAAAAAGACTATCAAAGACTAGGAAAAAAAGTTCCATCATAAAAATGTCAAGTAAAAAATTAGGACACAAAGACTATCTCTGAGGTCACTTCCAAGGTGCAAACAATGAAAATGCAAATGGACAAAGACCAGACTGTGACAAGAATAGAAGAAAATCTGAGTGAGGGGATTAGGAGCAGAAAGAAAAAAATACGGACACCAAACAGCAATATTTCGATATCCAAGCACAGGAAATAAACAGTGAGTAGCTTCGGCTCACTGCCTGCGGGTGGGAGGAGTGGAAGGTGGGGGCGAGCAGAGAGGTCCAGGGGGGATTTACAAAAATTGAGGAGAGGGGACGGGGGTGGGGCCAGGGATAATGATTTGCCATAAAATGAGGCTGAAGTGAACTCGACCCTCTGCACCTGGGGTCAAACAGTCAAATCAGAACTTGCCCCCAGAGGGGCTGATGGGAAGAACCCACACGATTAGGCTCCAATCTTGGACGTTAGGGTCCACGTTTCCACGGAGCATAATTCAAAGTTGACCTCAGGGAGCCAAAGCCCCAGACCAGCGGGGCCTGAGGTTCAGGAGGCGTCCGAGGGAGACCTGCTGAGTGTCGCTCATATCCCGGGCACGGAGTCCCCAGCCTCGCGCCAGGGCCTGGTCCGCTCGTCGTGACCAGCGGGGCACGGAGCCCTCAGCCCCTCGGCGGGCCGGCTCTCCCGAACTTTCTGGGCGATCACTCTGGGGAGGATATTAGCTATTAATTAGTGCCCTTAAATAGTGGCTTTGAACTTTTGGAATTCAAATTAATTGATGGTCTAACAGAACGCCACGTAATTTTTACAGCATCGAGTCTCTTTTTCCCTAGGATTAATCTAACTTCGTTCTTCCCGTCATGTTCTCCCGGACTTGCGTCTTTCCAGCAGCCGACTGCACTTCTCTTTTGAGCTTTGAACCATGCCCCAGCGGATCAGTAGTTTCATTTAGGTAAACAGTTTCCAGAAATAGATTGGAGCTGCGAGCAAACAGCTTGTTTGTGATAACAGGCCCTGCCTGCCGGCCGGTGTCTGAGCCTAATGCTCTCACGTCGGCGGGCGCCGGGAGCCGACGTCCCCGCTTTGTCAACCGTCCCACAGATGCGGTGCCTCGTCTCAAGGTACAAGTCAGGTCGTGCACACGAACGGGGTTCGGCCAGGCCTGGTGGGGGGGGGCCGGGCGGGGAGGAGTCACACCTGCCGCCCAGTGGTTGGTCCCAACCCTGGGCCTGAGCTCCCCGGGTCGCTGCAAGACCAGTTGACACAGTTGCCATCCCTCTGCCGGACCGCGTCCTATGTGATGGCGCTCATTAGAGTTAATGAGCTGTTAGCATTTCCATTATGGGATTTTTTTTTTTTTTTTTAGGGTTTATAACCTGGTAATAACAATAATTTGTCTCAGCCTGAAACTCCAGTAACAGGCGACAGCCCCGCCAGTGCTTTTGCTCTAATGTTGCTGGGGTGGGCCGGGGTGGTGCTGCCCATGCGGGTGGCAGACCCAAGGGAACGTGTTTAGGAACTAGAAATCCTCTCCTTTTCTTCTTCTTCTTCAAAATCAAATTGGGGGCACCTGGCTGGCTCAGTCAGGCGAACATGTGACTCTTAATCTCCAGGTGATGAGTTCAAGCCCCAAGTTGGGTGTAGAGATCACATAAAATAAATAAATAAACTTAAAAAAAATCAAATTGGGCAATAACTCTAATTGGTGTCAGTAAAACATTGCCAGAGACAAGAGGATCTCTGAGAAATGCAGATGAGGTGGGGACGGCTGCAAGAGGGAGACCTGCGGGCACGTTGGGACCAGTAGTCCGAGGGGCAGAGGTAGAGGAGGCAGCTCGGGAGCCCCAGGGCCCCCCTGGGCTCTGCAGTACCTGGGCCTGGCTACTGGGGGGCAGACAGTCCCCTAGACCTTCTTAGCTGCCCAACTCACAAGGGCAAGGTAGCCGGGAAGCCCCGCATTTTCCAGTGGGGTCCATGAAGGATTCCAGTTCATCCCAATACCTAAGGAGCCTAGGCTCCGAGAAGAGCCATCAGTATCCTCCAGGCCCGGGCCGGTTCTGTTTGTCTTCCTGGCCTAAGGGGCTCGGCCTGAGAGGCCTACAAACCCAGGCGGGCTTTCTGCTTTACAAGGTTGCAGGGGCGCCTGGGGGCGCAGCGGGTGAGCGTCTGCCTTCAGCTCAGGCCGTGACCCCGGGTCCCGGGATCCAGTCCCGCATCGGGCTCCCCGCGGGGAACCTGCTTCTCCCTCTGCCTGGGTCTCTGCCTTTCTCTGTGTGTCTCAGGAACAAATAAAAATCTTAAAAACTAAATAAATAAAAGAAAAGAAGATTACGAGGACACCTGGCTGGCTCAGTCAGTATAACATGTGACTCTTGATCTTGGGGTTGTGAGTTCGAGCCCCACATTGGGAGTAGAGTTTACTTTAAAAAAATCAATGAAGGGGGCTCCTGAAAATAAATAAATAATAAAAAATAATTTTAAAAAGGGAGGGAAGGAGGGAACCTAACGGGATTACGAATATGGAACCCCAGGGACGTGAGAACTCTATGGAGTTCCCCCTTAAAGTTCTATGGCAGTGAGAGGCCCAGAGTCCTGTGGTGCCCAGACGATGAGGGGGTGTCAGCAGCCCTGGAGGGCTGAGGGGTCCTGGGTCAGCTTGCAGAGGAGGGCCTGACGAAGGAGCGGCGATGGCCTGTCTGGGCCGTGCAGACCTACGCTAGGTCTGGGAGCTTCTGAGACTGCAAAAATAGAAAGGTGGTGATGTCAGGACCCGGACTCCTCATACCTTCTGCTAGCTTTTTGGGGTAAGAGGTGCTGGAGTCAAAACGGAAACCTGGAATGACTGAGGACCCAAATCCCAGGCCCAGGTTTGGAAGGACTGGGAGGTTAGGTTGCTCCTTCGCCCGTTCACCGATGTCCTTCTGAGGAGGTGCTGGTCTGGCTCCGGGGGGGGGATGCTCCCGGTCCCTTGTACGTCCGAAGACATGGAAGATGCCCTTAGCAGGAGGGTCCCAACCTAACTGAGAGTTTAAAGTCTAAATCTGCGTGTTGAACAATCTCATGTGAAGAAGCATTCTAGTACAGAAAGAAGAGTCACACAGTCATTTATTCGGGAGCACCGGCTGCTGCCATTCGGAGCCGTCGTAGAGAACACATTTATGTTCTCCGACGTCTGTTGCTTCGGTTGTCTTGGTCGGTTCAGAGGGTGATGCAATATACGATAAACTGGGAAATAGCAGACATCCATCTCCACGGGGCCGGGGGCCGAGAGGTCCCAGATCGACGTGTGGGCCGACTGAGGGTCTGGTGAGCCACCCCGCTGCCTCTCACTGGGCCCCCCCATGGGGCAAGCAGGGGGATTCTGGCCTCCTGTAGCAGGGCCGTCAACTCCACTGTGGTGTCCTACCTCGGGACTTCAACCTCCCATAGGTTGCACCCCAAGGACCATCACCCAGGGGACTTAGGGCTTTGACGGATGGATTCTAGGGAACGTGAACATTCAGCCCATAACGTGTACGTGCTAATTACATTTTCTTTCTTTTTTTTAAAAAAGATTTTATTTATTTATTCATGAGAGACAGAGAGAGACAGAGAGAGAGGCAGAGACACAGGCCGAGGGAGAAGCAGGTTCCACGCAGGGAGCCCGACGCGGGACTCGATCCCGGGACCCCAGGATCACGCCCTGGGCTGAAGGGAGGCACTCAACCGCTGAGCCACCTGGCTGATTACATTTTCAAGTAGCTTCCACTTCCCAGTTTTAAAATACATGCTCCCCCCCCCCAAAAAATATATATATATATAAAATAAAATAAAATAAAATAAAATAAAATAAAATAAAATAAAATAAAATAAAATAAAATAAATGCTTCCCCTAGAGCATTTGGGAAAAAAACAGGTGACGATGAGAAGGAAGTAAAAAGAGCTCACTCTCTGGCCTTTTCCTCTCTCATAGCTGCAACTACGGTTAATCACTTGTTATATTTCTTTCCCTATTGGATGTCGTTTTAGATGACATGAGATACTATCTTTATTGCAGTTAACTTGGGATAACCAGAAAAGTACAAAGAAAATGATGCTCGCTTTTAATGCCGGTACCGCTGTCAATGTAGTCTTTCAGTTTTCCCTATGGAAGATCTCAGGCATATATGACCTGTTAATGTTCCGGGGTGCTACGGGGCGGCCGGGCCTCCGTGTGTGGGTGTGTGCCACTACATATGTGTGTGTGCTTCTGTCTATACATACACAGACACGGGTGGACACACACGGGTACCTATGGGCAACACTGGGATTATCTTACAAATTGAACATTTTGTATGCTGCTTCTGCTCCTTGCAATGACCTTGGGACGTGTTCCTATCTCTGTAGACTCTTTGAAACTTCTGAAGAAAGAAGCAGAACAGTCTCTTAGGTTGCCCTCAGCTGTCAGGTCTCTAACACATAGTAAGCACTCAGGACATACTGTTGGGGGGATGAATTATTTGTCCAAGAGAAGTAGACCTACCACGGGGGCAAGGAATTATAAACCTTACATCTCACGGGACTTGACCTTTTAGGCAATGGGATTTATCATTTTATTTTCTTATTTTTTAAATATTTTATTTATTTATTCATGAGAGACACAGAGAGAGAGGCAGAGACAGGCAGAGGGAGAAGCAGGCTTCATGCAGGGAGCCCGATGTGGGACTCGAACCCAGGACCCCGAGGTCATGCCCTGAGCCGAAGGCAGACACAACCGTTGAGCCTCCCAGGCGTCCTGGGGTTTATCATTTTAAACCTAAAAAGGGAGACAGGCAAAAAAAAAAAAAAACACTTTTTGGTTAGAATGTAGGTTCCTGATGATCAGATGCACTGTCCTTCTCACCTGCTGCAGACTTTTCCTCATTTTCTGTTACTCTGGTCTGTCTGCCCAAAAGGCTGCCTTGGTCCATGGTGAGCGCCGATCATTCTGGACTACCAGGCTCCACGTCAGGAACGTGGGAAGGAACGCTTAGTTGTCTTGGGCATGGCGTTCTGGGCGGAGGAGTATAAAATGCTGGCGTAAGGAAATTGTCTTTGGGGCGATGTGGCCCAATCAGTGTGTTGGTGGGTGGAGTGGAGCTGTTATTTTGTTCCCTCATTTTCCCGTCCAACATGTATTGAGCACTTACTGTGTGCAAGGGCCAGAGGGTATAAGATTGAAAAGGCAGATTTCTCCCTCAAGGATGAACATCCATCCATCAGAGGTGATAGAAGTAAAAACCAGTAACTGCAAAGCCCTGGAAGCAGGTGAATATGCACCGGGGCAGAGAGGAAAGAATGATGAACCCTGCCCGTGTCAGGCGGGGGGCAGCCTCGAGCTGTGGGGAGGACAGCTTAGAGTGTGCTCCCGGCGGGGCTCAGTCTCCGTCTACCTCCAGGGGACTCGCTGTGTAACCAGGGACCGTGTCAGGAGCCTGGGCATCCTGCTGGGTCCCCACTCCCCATCTCTGTCTGCATCCAGCAGGGATCCAGCCCTGTTACTCCTGGGATCCCGCTATGTTTTCCTTAAGTTTTAAAAACGACCTCATATCTTCTTATTTTCCTTAGAAAATGAAGAATATTCACAATTACCTTTAAGAGCAATGGTTAATACTTTCTTTCCCTTCACAAATTTTGGGTGTTAACCTTCTTCAAAGGTTTTAAATTGCATTTACTCATTTAATATTTCCTTTGTATATTAAGTATCTTGATCAATGGATGAATAAAGCATTCCCGAGGGCCTAAACATTAGATATCATTAGATATATTGGAAATCTCCAGAGAGAGCTCAGTGTAAAAGGCCCGTCTCCCCTGGTGGCCGCCGCCAGGACACCAGCAATCTTCAGTGTAATTAACTTTCTTTTTTAAAGCTTTATGTTAGGCCGCCTGGGTGGCTCAGCAGTTGAGCATCTCCCTTTGGCTCAGGTCATGACCCTGGGGTCCCGGGATCGAGTCCCACGTCGGGCTCCCTGCAGGGAGCCTGCTTCTCCCTCTGCCTGGTTCTCTGCCTTTCTCTGTGTGTCTCTTGTGAATAAATAAATAAAATCTTAAAAAAAAAAAAAGCTTAATGTTAGACTGGGGAGGGGGAAGCACCATAAGGAAGGATGGAGGGAGCTGGGAAATGCTGGAAAAGTTACACTGAGATGCTGGGGGACGAGGGAAGGGCAGGAAGGATGAAGGGAAGGAAAAGAGATCATAAGCTGTGGTACAGTTTTAAGAGTTTTCCCTGTCAATTTTCTAGGGAAAATTAGTATCATTTTCCCTAACAGCCCTACCTTAGTATCTCCTTCCCATACCCACCCTCCCGACATCCCCAATATAATCCCTGGGTGGGAGCAGCTCATGGGAAATGCAGCCAGACACACTCAGCAGGGATGGATTCAGGGGATAGCAGCTGGGATCATGGGTCAGTCACCTCTCTGGGATCATGGGTCAGTCACCTCTCTGCCATAGAAGATCCAAGAGACACATTCTCTCCGCCACCGCCTCAGCTTTTCGCTTCCGATTTATTTTGTTTGTTTACCTTTTATACAACAATCCGTATTGTCCTCGTACCTGCTCTTTCCTTTCATCTTGCTTTCTTAAAATATAATCTCAATTGGTATTTCCAAGAACTCAGGACTTTCAAACCCATTTCACAGTTTTCTACATCCCCTCTGGAATTTTTTAATGGTGTCCCCTTTGTGAGAAATCTGATTAAGGAGAGATTTTTAAGTAAGAAAAAAATATTTTGTGTTGGTTACAGATTACTAAACAGTATTTAAACATTATATGTAAAGATATGCATTATGTAACTATAAAACTTGACATTTTCCCATTAATAAGTCACATGCTTAACTTACGTTGTTAAGGCACTTATAACGAAAAACGTGATTTGATGACAAAATTTAAACTATCGATTTATGTTTGATTTGGGGACAAAATGTACATTAAATATGACGAATAAACTTAACCACACCTAATACAGATTAAAAACTGCCTTCGAGGCCGGATGTTTGGAATTCTTATAGTCTGCACTAAAATTAGTTATTCTTATCATCTGCTTTATTTCGGAATGACAAGCTAAGAAAGAAAGTTTCACGCCACTGTCTGCGAGGGCTTCCACGGGGCTCACGCGGGTAGTTTTAATTCTCCATAAACGGAGAGCTAAGTTGGATATCATCACCTTTCCCTCTTTTGCCACTGGCTTTTGAAAACCAGAAGCATCTTGGTGTGCATATTAGAATTCAGATCAGATTAATGCAGTTTACAGATTTAATGAAGAGCATCTTGAGATAAATCAGCAGAATTAGTATCATTTTTGTGCTTTCTTATCATCTTCCTTTTTCCAGAGCTGCTCCTTCTGCCTCACCCCCTCTCGCTCCTCGGGGGGCCACAGCAGGGTGCCCAGCTTGCCCCCCAGTCCTGGGCGCCCTTTGATGCTACTCCTGCCGTTGCATTTCAAAGGGGGCAATTTGGAAAACTCATTTTCTTTACTAAGGTGGTAAAAGCCAGTATTGAAAGCGGGTGCCCCGCCACCTCTCAGGTGGTCAACTCCCGCGCCCCGCAGAGCCACATGCCCCCACTCCCTCCCAGCCTTCACGCTGCCTGTCCTGGGCCAGCAGAAGTGCACGACTGACCTGAGCCAAGGATGGGGGTAGGTCCTTCCCCACGCTAATGTTTGAGATCAGGCGAAGCTAAGGTGGTGTGTGAAACCACAAGTGGTTAAGCTCAAAGCGGGGCAACTCTAGCTCCATATCCCATTACTGACTTCATTCATCACATGACTTTCTTCCAGGTAGAGACCTGGATGTTGGAAAAGGCTCTATTCCTTTAAACAAGCTATTCAATGTCACTGTTGTGTCCTTACAGATAACAATGACAGCAACCATAATACCTTTAATAGAGGATTTGCAGGCAACCTTGCAATAACTCCACGCTCCCCCAGGGGTCTGGAAGACAACAGGTTGGCGATGACTTATCTAAAAAATGGATGGACAGCAAATACTTCAGGCAATGCTCCATAAATATTGTTTCTCTCTGCAGAGCTTGCGAAAGGTATTAATGGCCGTGAGTCTGAGATGATATTTCCTGATAAGAACCTGGAAAGCAGCTCTTCCAGGTAGCTGGGTAAAAGCAGAAGAGTTACCAGATGAGGGTTACCTGGATGTGCATGTGCATATTAAACAGGCAAAAATACTTGGAAGGTAATTCGGAGTAATGCAGCATGCCTTCTTTCCCTTTCTGAATTATCACAACCACACCTCTTTCTACCCATTAATATTGCTAATCAGCTAAAATAACCACTCATGCATAACCTACTATGAGGTATGACATGCAATTTTGAAAATTAAATGCACATGCTGATACGTAACATGAACTCCTGTACACTGTAAAATAGTAACAGATGGAATTCTACAGGATTCAACATTTGAAGTTCAAAACCAGTGATGTTGTAAGCAAGGGCAATATTTCACCATACTATTGGTAAAGGCTCCTAATGTTTTTTAAAAAATCGTTCCTTTGGTAATCAAGAAAATTAATTTCCAGAGACAGCCAGTCTGCACAGGGTGCCTCAATCAACCCGGCTGCCATCGTGGCCTCCTTCAGGCCAATAGTTGATTATAAGCAGTTCGCACCTCCAGATGCCAGGGGCTGACTCACTGCCCTAACTAACTCTGTGATGGACACAGAAAGGCTAAATGGGATGGGGCACACGCGTCATGCAGGGAGGCAAGAAGGGGTTCATCCGTAAAAGACCAGAAGATGAACCCCAAAGGGCTTTGTCTCTTCAACTGGGTCTCAGGTCCATTCACATTCTGAGACTGTGAAGTTAGTCAACTCAACCCCAAGAAAGTGGTTCCAACGTCTGAGCAACAAAAACTTCAATGTGAAAAAAGAGGGTTATTACACCACGGCCTGTACTCCACCAAGCCTCCTTCATCTTCTCTTTAAAGAAAGATTTCTGCTAAATGTTTCCTTTGGTTTTCTTAATTTACATTAGCTCTTTCAAAAGAGAAAAACAGAGAGCTATTTGTCTCTGAAGGAATGAAACACCCAGGTAAGCCCGCAACCAACAACCGCACAAACATCTGTGAGCTGCATAATCAATTCTGTGATTAGGCGGAGGAGAGCTCTGCACCCACATTGATTTTAAAATGCAAATCTGAATACAGCTAATCTTCACATAAATATAATAGGGATCGCATTGATTTTTTTTCCCTCATGATCATACGAAAAAATTAACTAAAGTGATGGTAAAAAAAGTAGCATAATGTTATTTTAAGGTAGACGGTGATAAGTTAAAATTGCATATTATAATCTCTAAAATGAACACACGTACACACACACACACACACACAATGAGGAGTGTGTGTCAACAGAGGAGACAAAATAAAATACTAAAGAATACTCAATTGAACCAAAAGAAGGCAAGAAAGGAGGAAGAAAGGGACAAAGAACAGGTGGGACAAATCAAAACAAAGATGGGAGACTTGAATCCAATCATACTAAAAGCTCCAATCAGGGTCATAGTAGAAATTCATGCGAAAAGTATAAGTAACAATGACACTGACCGCCATTTAACGTGTTTCTATTTATTATTGTTGTTTTTTAAAGATTTATTTATTTATTTTAGAAAGAGAGTGTGTGTGAGTGGGGCAGAGGGAAGGTAGAGACCTCAAGCCAACTCCAAGCCCAGAGCAGAGCCCGATGCACGACTCGAATCTCAGGACCCAGAGATTATGACCTGAGCCAAAATCAAGAGCCAGACGCTCAACCGACGGAGCCACGCAGGTGCCCCTTTATTTATTTTTAAGTTTGTTTGCTTGTTTATCTGTTTGCTCTCTACACCCATTGTGGGGCTGAGACCCACCACCCTGAGATCAGGAGTCCCATGCTCTTCCAACTGAGCCAACCAGGCACCCCTAACATGTTTTTATTTAAAATAGATAGTTTTTTTTAAATAGATTGTTTTTATTACATTTTAATGTGCAGTTGTCTCAGTTTCACATGTGTCACTTGATAACTGACCCCACATTGGAGGAGAAAAATCATTGTTTTGGTTTTTTTTTTTTCATTTGTTTATATTTAAGTTTGATTTGCCAACTATAGTATAACCCCCAGTGCTCATCCCATCACCTGCCCTCCTCAGTGCCCGGCACCCAGTCACCCCATCCCCCCACCCGCCTCCCCTTCTGCAGCCCTGTGTGGGTTTCCCAGAGTCAGGGGTCTCTCATGGTTTGTCTCCCTCTCTATTTTTTCCCACTCGGTTTCCCTCCTTTCCCTTATGATCCCTTTCACTCTTTCTTATATTCCCAGGGTGAGCGAGACCATGTGATGATTGTCCTTCTCCGATTGAGAAAGTCCCTGGCTAATTCTCATCTCTGGCTCCATCAGCAAAGTCCCTCAGTTTTGAGTAACAGGGTGGGTGCCCCCATGCCGAGGCCACCCGTAGAACTGATGGTTTATTTAGCTGATGGGTGCTGCCTTCATCAGGACGCTAGGAACTTGTAAAGATGTGCGCCGGACAGATGTGCACCGGCCAGAGCAGAGATAAGTGATGCTTACATATTCTTTTCGTCCCTCAGGCTAACTGCTCCCCTGAGTCTGACACACCGACTTCGTGCTTCAAAAAAGGGAGATTAAGCAAAGAAAGGCCAAGACGTTAGTCACACACACATGCCCATAGAAACCTCAATAAACCGGACGTGAGTGAGAAAGTTGAAACGATGTCTGTATATCCATACCTATGGATATTTCAAAATCGGAGCTTCTGGATCTCAGGAACACAATAGCACAGCAACATTTTTATGGCAAAGCAGCCTGAATTCCTGTGATAAATAATTCTCAGTCCCACACAGCAGGAGTCTTTAAGAATCTCTGCTTTAATAACAGGAGAGTTTAATTACAAAGCCAATGAGTTATGATCGACGCTCCCAGCCTCCTCCACCCCAGCTCCCAACACCCGATACCGCAGCTGCATACACAAGTACGTACAAGTGTATTTCCCTCTTGTTTTGAAGGGACGGGAGAGGTCAAAAACTGTGCAGCTCAACGTCCTCGGAGAACTAACACTTTTCCCAGAGAGGACCTTTGGCTGCAGAGGTTTTCGCTAACAAGTAATCTAACCTCTAGATGTAAGAGATACTTTATTAATCAGTTAGTGATATGGAAATGGATTTTCTTCCTAGGGCTGTGACATTAGCGACAACGTGTGTGCCATATGAAGCCATAGACCGGCACCTCAACTTTGAAAAGAAATGGGATTTTAGAGTTATGGCTTCAGTACCGGGCATCCTTCCCTCCTCACACTTCCTAGGCTAGCCCTTTGATCCAAACCACTGCTGTCCCCTACCTAGATTCTTGCCATCATCTCCTCACAGATTACACCGCTTCCACCCCTTCCCCTCACACAGAATTCTTACCCCAGGCCCAGAGTCAGCCTTTACAAATGTCAAGTCAGATCGTGACACTGCTAGGCTCTGCACTTCACGCAGTCTTTAAGTGGCCTATGAGGTGCCACAGAGTGACCTCACACCCTACTTCTCCATCCACCACCCGCTCATTCCAAATATCCTAGCTGCACCAGCTTCTCTGCTAGTCTTTGACTGCATGGACGCATTCCCACCTCAGGGCCTTTGCAGAGGCTTGTCCTCAGATACCCATATGACTCATGCTCTCATCACTTCAAGTTTTTATGTCAAATGTCTCCCTCTCAGAGGCCTACTATAACTACCTTTCTTAGATTGCACAGCAGCCTTCTGCCCAAGAACCCCTGATCTTTTTTCCCCCCACATGGCAGTTGTCACCCACTGATGGCCAAGAATGTTAATATCTACCCTGTTACATAACTTTACAAAAACGTATAATTGATTTACATATTTACTCTGTTTTCTTTGTTCTCTTACTAGATTGTGAGACCCACAAGAACAAAGCTTTTCATCTCTTTTGTTTCCAATGCCTACAACATGGTCATATCCAACAAATAGATATTGAATCACTCAATGAACAAATAAGAAAATACATTTTCATCAGAGGCATGAGGAGCCCTAAGTGTCATGACAAGTCGAGACTTGATCCTGAGGGCAAGACCAAATGATGAAAAAGATGGGATTAAAAAACCCTCAATAGGGGAAACGATTCCTGACATTTGACCAGGCAATGATTTCTTGGACAAAAAAAAAAAAAAAAAAAAAAAAAAAAAGACAACAAAGGAAAAATAGATAAATTAGACTACATCAAAATTTAAAACTTTTGTGAATCAAAGGACACTATCAATAGAGTGAAAAGGCAACCCACAGAACAGAACTAAATATTTTCAAATCATTATCTCTGATAATGGATTGGGATCCAGAATACACGAAGAATGTTTAGGACTCAACAATAATAAATCAAACAATCTGATTGAAAAATGGGCAAAGGACTTGAACAGACACTTCTCCAAAGAAGATATATAAAAGACCAATAGGCATATGAAAAGATGCTCAACATCATGGATCATTTGGGAAATGTAAATCAAAACCAAAATAAGAGGGCACCCAAAATAAGCGGTTTAGCGCCGCCTTCAGCCCAGGGCGTGATCCTGGAGACCCAGGATTGAGTCCCACAGGCTCCCTGCATGGAGCCTGCTTCTCCCCCTGCCTGTCTCTCTCTCTCTCTCTTTCTCTCTCTCTCTCTATCTGTCTCTAATGAATAAATAAATAAAATCTTTAAAAAATTAAAAAAACACACACCAAAATAAGATACTACCTCACACTCATTAGGATGGCTATTATTATTATTTTTTTTTTAAATCAGAAAACAGTTAATGTTGGGGCACCTGGCTGGCTCAGTAGGTTGAGCATGTGACTCTTGATCTCAGGGTCATGAGTTTGAGCTCCATGTTGGATGTGGATGTTGTTCAATTCCAAAATAAAATAAAATAAATAAAATAAAATAAAATAAACAATTCCAAAACTAACAAAAGAAAACAGCAAGTGTTGGCAAGAATGTTGAAAGACTGGAACCCTTGTACACTGATGATGGGAATGTAAAATGGTGCATCCACTGTGGAAAACAGTCTGATTTTTCCTCAAAAAAGTTAAACTTAGAATTACCACATGATCCAGCAATTCTGCTTCTGGGTATAGACCTAAAAGAATTGAAAGCAGAGATTCGAACAAATATTTGTACACCCATGTTCATAACAGCATTATTCATAATAGCCAAAGGGTAGAAACAACCCAAGTATCCATCAATGGATGTGTGGATAAACAGAATGAGGCATATGTGTGCACTGGAATATTATGCAGCCCTGAAAGGGAATGACATTCTGACACATGCTACACAGATGAACCTTGAAGACATTATGCCAAATAAGCCAGTCACCAAAGGACAAATACTATATTATTCCATTTATATGAAGTACTTAGAGTACTTAAGAGTACTCTCGTCCTAGAGTAATCAAATTCACAGAGACAGAAAGTAGAAGGGTGGTGGTCAGGGGCTGGGGGGAGGGGGAAATGGGGAATTCTTGTTTAATGGATATAGTGTTTCAGTTCAGGTAGCTGAAAAAAGTTCTGGATATGGATGATGGTGATGGAGTGCACAACAATGTGAACGCACTTAATGTCTTTGTAGACTCAAAAATGGTTAAAATGGTCAAGTTTATGTTATATATATTTTGCCACAATAAAAAACAATCTTTTTTTTTTTTTTTTTTTTTAAAGAACTCCAACATGGCTACCAATGAGTCCCGACCTCATCGCCATATTGGACCCGGCTAGTCTGTGTGACCAGCAGAGGGTGGCAGAAGAGATGGGCCTTCATTTCTGAGATTAGGTTAGAGAAAGCTATAGTGTCCATCTTGATTATTCATTGTAGGGAGAGTCAGCTGCCATTGGAGAAATCATCCTAGGGGGCACCCGGGTGGCTTAGTGGTTGAGCGTCTGCTTTAGGCTCAGGTCATGACCCTGAGGCCCCGGGATCGAGTCTCACATCAGGCTCCCTGCATGGAGCCTGCTTCTTCCTCTGCTTGTGTCTCTGTCTCTCATGAATAAATAAATCAAATCCTTAAAAAAAAAAAAAGTTTGCTGATAAAAAATAAAGCTTGCTGATATAAAGGATGTGTAGCACACAATTTGTGACAGATAATATTAATGCTCTATTTATTATAAATTCCACACAGTTGGTTTTCACTGAGTGCTATCATGAATTTTTGCAAAACTCCTGTATCTGGAGCCAGCTTATGGTTTAGCAATAGGAATTGTATCCCAAGAGGTGTTTGGGTGGCTCAGTCAGTTAAGCATCAGCCTTTGGATGAGATCATGGTCCTGGGGTCCTGGGATCGAGCCAGACATCGGGCTCCCTGCTCAGCGGGGAGTCTGCTTCTCCCTCTGCCCCTCTCCCCACTTGTTCACCATCTATCTCTCAAATAAATAAATAAAATCTTTTTTAGAAAAAGAAATTGTATCCCAATCCATTAACTCTCTTCCCAGTAAGTCGGTCATTGCACCCACCTATGAGCTGTCCCAGAACTCTATTGCGCTGCACGGATTAGACTCCTCGAGATGACAGCTCTCCCAGGTTCTGTCTGACGTTTAGTCTGCGCTATTAACTGTCCCTTCTTCACTTTCTTAGGTCTGGTCATTCAGCGAAGCACAGTGTGAACGCTCCCTCAGGGCCCAGCCGCGGGTCGGGGGTCACGCCCGGAAGCCCCCCGCTCTGGGATATTGCCAACCTGTGGCCACAGCGGGAGCCGAACGACCTGGAGCCCCGAGGTAGCAGGAGGTGAGCGTAGAGCGCGGTAAAGGGGCTGATGCGTTGTGAGTTCTCATTACCTTCGTTTTCAAGACTAGCTGTCGAAGAACTGGTTTTATTTGAATGGTAGCCGGATCCAACAGCCAGCCCATAAAATTTTTGAAGATGTAGCGATTGGTTTTCGAGAGCTGGTGCCAGCCTGCTCCGACACACCCCTGATGGTGGGGCGTCGTAGGGTTTAAGTCCCAAACAGCTGCCCTGAGCCACAGGCCCCCTTGGGTGAGTGGGTGTCACCTGCTGAGAGGAGGAGGAGGCCAAGAGGGAGGATGAAGGAAGGGGGTTTATCTGGTTGTCGGTGTCATTCACGTGGGCTCCTTATGCCCCTCGGGCCACCAGCCTAACCGAGATCCTAGAACGCAACTTTGGGTTATTGCCCCACCTGCCAGCTGGTCTTCCCGCCTTCACATTCTCCCCTCACCGTCTCCTCCACCACACTCAGCTTCCAGAATCATCTTCCTGAATGTGTCTTTGCCTGCATTCTTCCCCCCATCCAGCCACCCCACTGGAGTCTAAATTCGAACCTAACAAAACTGGTGGTTCAGGGCAGCCCAGGTGGCTCAGCGGGTGTGATCGACACCTTCGACTCAGGGTGTGATCCTGGAGACCCGGAATTGAGTCCCATGTCGGGCTCCCTGCATGGAGCCTGCTTCTCCCTCTGCCTGGGTCTCTGCCTCTCTCTCTCTCTCTCTTTCTCTCTCTGTGCCTCTCATGAATAAATAAATAAAGTCTTTAAAAAAAAACTGGTGGTTCAAAATTCTTCAGAAGCGTGCGCTTGCCTTTCCACTGTGGCCCTGGATGCCTGCGCCTAGGCCTGTGCCTCGGCCTCTGAGGCTCTGTGGGCGCCGCCGCCCTGTGGAGCGTGTCTTACTCCGCACAACTGTATTTTCACCCTGTTCTCTCTTCCTGAAGAGCATCAAATCCTCTAAAGGACTCTGGAGGCTATTGTCGACGTGAACCTTCCCCTGCGCACACCAAGGGCCTTGCCAGCCCCCTGCCCCCATTCAGGTGAATACGCGTCGTCGTGGCTTCCTGACCGCACAGACCAGGGACTTCCCGGGCGCAGAATTGGTAGACACTTGGCAAATACTTCCTGTTGATGTCAAGAGGCCGATGGATTTCAGGATGGAGGAGTCCCTGACAAAATTGTTTGGTTTGACCCAACGAGTTCCTGATAATCTTCATAGGACTCTTGACCGCTTGATCTTCTGCTTGCTGGAAATAGTGTTGGAAATGGGAGGCTTACTTGCACCTGGCCTTTCTTATTAGTCCACTTGGGCTGCCGGAAGACGGTGCCACAACCTGGGTGACTTAAACAAGAGACATTTATTTTGTCCCTGTTCTGGAGGCTGGAGGGCCACCGTCAGAGCGCCAGCAGAGTTGGCAGGCTTCTTCCTAGCTCGTAGATGGCTGCAGAGGGAGAGAACTCTCTGGTGTCTCCTCCTCTTCTTCCAAGGACACCAGTCTCATCAGATCGGGTCCCCTCCCTTATGACTTGAGTTAACCCTAATGATTTCTTTAAAGTCCCGTCTCCAAATACAGTCACATTGGGGGGTTAATGGGGGAATTTTAGGGGGAACACAGTTCAGTCCATAACACCTTTTTAAAAAAAAACAACACATTATTTATTCGAGACAGAAAGCGTGAGAGTGAAGGAGCAGGAGGAGGGGTAGAGGGAGAAGGAGAGAATCCTCAGGCCGAGGCCTCATGGAGCACAGAGCCCTGCTTGGCCACGTCTCAGGACCCCGAGATCATGACCTGAGCCAAAACCAAGAGTCCGTGCTCAGCTGGCTCAGCCAGCCAGGCACCCCCAGTCCATAACACCTTTTAAATTGAATTTGTATTTTTTAAAATAACATTTTGTTTCTCATTGATTATAAATGATACTGCATCCAAAAAAAAATGATACTGCATCTACCCCCTCATGATTATGTGCTTACTATTTTAAAAAAATATCTATTTATCTATCTATCTAGATATCTTTAAAGTAGGCTCCATGCTGGGCCGACATGGGGCTTGAACTCATGACCTGAGCTCAAGAGTCAGGTGCTCAACCGACTGAGGCACCCAGGCACCCCCAAATGACCTTATCATTCATATCAAGAGCTGAAAAGTCCTCAATATAGAGGCAAATGCACCATGACGGTGGCAGCACAGTGGTTTAGAGCACAGACTCGAGCCAGATGGTTAGGGTTTCCACCTGACTCTGCCATTTAGTAGCTGTAGGTCTCGGGTCATGTTACTTAACGTCTCTTTGCCTCAGTTTCCTTATGTGCAATGTGGGGATGCTGGGAGTTGTTCTACCTTATAGGAAGGCGATGGTTGTGACAGTGGAGGTTAAATGAGTTCATGTGTGGCAAGCACCCGCGTACTGATGCGATGCTTACCCTGGAAATGGCATTTTACGTGCGGGTAGCAGCGTCCTGTGTCTCCATAGCACCCCCGTGAGGCAGGTAAGGGCCGGGAACAGCGGCTGATGCTTCGGTCAATTGGGAGGGACCGCGTTGCTCTCCAAGAAGGAGTTGGCTGCAAATCCCAGAAGCACCTGACGGGCAAGGAAGGGTCACAGGCCCCACCTGTGTCACTTGTCATGTTCAGTCCCCCTGAAGTCAGCGCATGCTTCTTGAGAACCCGGTATGCGGACTATGGTCAGCCTTAAGACAAAAGCATGCAGAGCTTTCGCTGCGAGCTCGAGGGAGGGCTCGACGGCCCAGCCTGGAGAGGACGGCGGCAACTCGTTGGGGGGGGGGGCGGGGGCTTCCTGGAAGTGGTGATGTCTGAGCTGAATTCTGAAGGAGTAGAGGCGGGAGAGAAAGTGCTTGTTACCACTGATATCCTGATAGTGTCTTAAAAAGCTTCAATAGTGCAATAGTGTTTCTTCGGCAGTGGAAACTCTGGTATTGGAGTTAGCAGTTGTTGAGAACAAAGGATTCCAACGAACATGGTGGGCATCATGACTTCGTAGGCTGTCTTAGAGAGTAGGTCAGACACGTGGTCCTTGCCTTCGTGGGTCAACGAGAACTCGAGGAAAACGGGACACCAATCAGAAAAGTGGGAGGACTGTTAGGGGAAGCGTAGGGCGCTCTGGTTGCACACAGCAGGGGTAGGTCGTGGAAGCCTTCCTGGAGGAAGCAATGGTGAGTGATGAGTTTCTCAGGAAGAGGAAACAACACAAGCAAAGGCCTAGAGATAAGATGGGACATTTTATTAAAAACAAAAATGTTGATAGTGGCCTAAGGTGGCTGAGAGATGAGGCTGGTGAGAGAGGTAGGCTGGGGCAGTGGAGAGGGTTGTAGGAAACCATCTGAAAAGAGATTGGATTTTAACCCCAGGGCACAATTGGAAGCCTTTGAAAAGTTTTTAGTCGGGGGGGGGGGGGGGGGGGAATGGGGGGGCATGATCAGATTTACATATTCACATAATCACTGTGGTTGCAGGCAGGAGAATTGGTTGGGTAGTTGGCTGTGCAGGCATGGGAAATATCTAAAAACCCCAAACCTACCAACCTATTTTCCTTGACTTGAGACAATCTAAAACCATAGTAAAAAAAATTTCAAAACAGGATGCTCAAAGAAAAACAATACCTGCAATTTTATCGCTTTAACTAACGTTCTTCTCTCTTCCTTCTTTTTTTGCATTCTTTTCCTCCTTGCATATTCATTTCCCACAGAGTCCCAGTGGTGGTGTGAGGCTTCCTTGGCATTCATTAATCATGGCTTAAATAAATCCCAGCTGTTACTCACCCTGGAGCATGCTAAGGAGTTGCCAAAATGGGAAGCATCTCAACTGTAAATCAATTTTCAGTGGTGGCTCTCATTTGTGACTTTGAATTGGGGGCTTTATGTTTGATACCATTGTTTGCCTTCTGTGTTCGCAGTAGCTTGGTGAGTCTCCTCAAGCTGGGTGGCCCTGGCCCCTCACTTTACCTTAGACCCAATCGCTCTAAAGCACGACCAGCTGTAATAGTTTAAGTGATGGTTCAGCTAGCATTTGCTCCCGCCTCTCCGACTCTGGGCAGAGTGCACCTCCCTATCTCACTGATCCTGGACTTGGCCACGTGACTGGCTTTGGCTGAATGATCATAGTAGATGTGGCACCAGCTGGGGCCTTACGTGTGCCTACATGCCCGACCTGGATCCCGGGCTGCAGAGAGCCACTCTGAGAAGTACACACCCTGGATGACCGCACAGCTGGGGAGGATGAGACACATGTGGAACAGCTCTGTGCCCAACAACAGCCCAGTGCAGGTGACCTGTGGCTATAGAAGACTCACTTAACGGAGCCTAGCCTAGACTCCTCAAACTCAGCTGTCCGAGGGCACTGAGTCTGTTTTATAGCATTATGGTGACAAGAGCTGACTAAATTAACTGTGCCTGATGGTCCTCAACCAAGGCTCCTCTGAGAAAATGTTGTATATGTCAGAGTCTGCATAACTTTTTTTGTTCATTTTTTTTAGAGAAGGAGCAGGGACAGGCAGAGGAAGCAGAGGAAGAGAGAGAGAGAATCTTAAGCAGGTTCCACGTCCAGTGTGGAGCCTGATGTAGGGCTCGATCTCACCACGACTCTGAGATCATGACCTGAGCCAAAATCAGGAGTCAGACACTTAACCAACTGAACCACCCAGTTGCCCCAATAAGGCTATATTTTAAATTAGTTTAGCCACTTTTTACGATATAGCACTATGAATTTATACAACACATATCATATCAAACCTTCATTAGGGCCAAGCACCATGGATGTAAGAGTGATAAAAAGCATAGCTCCTGAGCTCTTAAACTTTAAACCCTAATGTGGAGAATGGACTTAAATGACCATATAGGGGATCCCTGGGCAGCTCAGCAGTTTGGCGCCTGCCTTCAGCCCAGGACGTGATCCTGGAGTCCCAGGATCGAGTCCCACGCTGGGCTCCCTGCATGGAGCCTGCTTCTCCCTCTGCCTGTGTCCCAGCCTCTCTCTCTCTCTCTCTCTCTCATGAATAAATGAATAAAATCTTTTTAAAAAGTGACCATATAAATAAATTGCATAATTACAAATTTGAGGTAAAATCCTTTGAACTCAGTTCTGCAGGTTCATAAACAAGAAAACCTGAGCTACACTGCAGGTCTGAAGGTCTACTTGAGAATCATGGACATGAGATCTAAAGGATGAGTGATAACAATAATACTCCTGGTAATACCAATAATAAATATTTCTCTTTTTTAATATTTCTCTTTTTAAATAATATTTTTATTTATTTATTTGAAAGAGAGAGAGAGAGAGAGCATGCACAAACAGGGGGAACAGCAGAGGGAAAAGAAGAGGCAGGCTCCCCACTGAGCAGGGAGCCTGATGATGGGCTCCATCCAGGGACTTTAGGATCATGACCTGAGCCGAGGGCAGGTTCTTAACCATTGAGCCACCCAGGTGCCCCAATAATAAATATTTCAAAAGAGCCCATTTGTGACTGGAGCCTGCTGTGAAGGCTTTAGACATATGGACTTACTGAGTCCTCATGGTTCCTCTTGTTGGTTATTAGCCCAGCAAAAAATAGGAGTGGTAGCTGTGGCCAGGTCCTCAGACTGAAGAAACATCATGAGGAAGGGCCTTGGAACAGGTGCGAGCGTGGCACATCTGGGTGTCTGAAAGGCACACGTGGGCAGAGAGCCCCTGGGATGAGATAAGATGGTGGGGTAAAGAGTCAGCTGTGGAATCCTCTATGGGCCTTGCTAAGGACTTTGATCTTACTGCTGAGAAGAGCGAGAAAGTCACTGAAGGGTTTTAGGTAGGACGTGGAATGGGTGATATAATCAGATTAGACTCGAGTACAGAGAATTCCAGCTGTTGAATGAAGAATGGACTGAAAGGGCCTAAGGGTGGGAGGTGGGAGGGCAGTGAAGGGAAATCAGTAAGAGGGGGATCTTGCAATAAACCGGGTGTGAAATGATGCTAACAGGCTAGAGTGATGAGCATGGACATGAAGAGAAGGGGGTATATTTGAGTGATAATAGGGGATAAAATCTGCAGGGTAATGATTTTTTTTTAAGATTTTATTTATTAATGAGAGACATAGAGAGAGAGAGAGAGAGAGAGAGAGAGAGGCACAGACACAGGCAGAGGGAGAGGCAGGCTCCATGCAGGGAGCCCGATGAGGGACTCGATCCTGGGTCTCCAGGATCACACCCTGGGCCGAAGGCGGCGCTAAACCACTGAGCCACCCGGGCTGCCCAGGGTAATGATTTAATAGAGACCCTTTGTATTATTTATTAGCTTCTCTGTTGAATATCAACATTTCACATCTATCTGTGCAATCCCCGTGTTGGCTTCCCCGTGAAGCCCCAGAGCTCAGAGGAAGGCATGGCCTTCTGGTTCAGCAACTCCTCTTCTGAGGACTGAGAAAAGACTGTTCACCTATGAGTGAAGCCTGGCACCAGAGGCCTTGAAGGAAGTCAGTGACCGGGTGGACTGCATTTTGGGTTTGCACCAGTGGTCACCACTTGGAAATAGGAACTTGACAAGTGTTAAGTGTATGACACTTCACAGTTCAGGTATTGAAAGCTTTAACCATCTTTGAAATATTATCATTTAAAATTTCCATGAAGGGATCGAGGACTTAGCATGGAGAATACTGAATAGGCTTGAAGGATGTCTTCGGTGCTGGGCCCTCCCACGGTGATTGAGGATGGATTTCCTGTTGCTTTTCCAAGGTTTAGGAGGGTATTAGGCCCTTCTCTGGGAACTAAACTTCTGTTCACTTAATGTTCCCTAGTCTTAGAAGCTGTTCTAACCTAGGTGCGTATTCGACACCCAGAATGAATACAAATTTAAGGGAGTTTAAATGTATTCTGTTCACCTCCTCCACGTAAAGAACATCTGTTTCTGGTTTTAAATGCCTGTGGGGAAATATTAGAATATTTCAGGTGATAAGCAGGTAGGAATACTTTGCTTCTGGTAGGCTTTTCCTGAGCATTTTAAAAACTGAAATTTCAAATAGAGTGATTTAATTGTAATTCAGAGACACCAATACCACAATACCACTTAACATAAAACCTTTGAAAAAAGCCTTTTAAGATAAAAAATGGTAACATTTCTAACATATAAGGCATTTTGTGTCAAAAATGTAGTTTTACTCTTAAGGTAGGTTATTATTAAAAAATGAGGCACAACCTTCCAGTTATAAAGTAGATAAGCCATGGGATGTACAGTGTGTACAATACAGGGACTATGGTTAATAACACCGTATTGCCAGGAAAGACATTTATTACATAAACATATGGGCCTCGTATATTCATGTACGTATTAGTTTCCTGTGACTACTGTAACTAAATACCACAAACTTGGTGTTTTAAAAACAATACGTATTTATTCTGTTACAGTTCTGGAGGTCACTGTCTAAAATCAGTTTCACTGGAGCAAGATCAAGGTGCCAGCAGAGTTCAGCTTTCTCCAAGGCTCTAAGGCACCATCCACTTCCTTGCCTTTTCCAGCTTTCTTGAGCTACATTCCTTGGCTCGTGTCCCCCTCCTGGCATCTTCAAAACCAGCAGGACAGCATCCACGGTCTCTGACTTTGCTTCCTTCTTCAGTCACATGGCTTTCTTCTTGTCTGTGTCAAATTTCCCTTTATCTCCCTCTTAGGAGAACTCTTGTTATTCCATTTTGAGACCACATGGACAATCCAGGGCTATCTCCCCATCTGACATCCTTAGTTGAGGTGCCTCTGCAACGTCCGTTTTACAGATTTACACTCATATTCCCAAGTTCCAGGGACCGGGCCCCAGATGTGTATTCTGGGTGACGATCCGGGGTCCCGTGGTGTAAGAGCAGTGCTAAGTCCATCAAGTGTACTGAGGCAGACCCATTCACTACCCACATTTTTTTTTGGTGGTAAACTATGCATTACATAAGATTTACCGTTTTAACTCCTTTTAGGTGTTGTAAGTTCAGTGGCCTTAAGTACGTTCACATTGTTATGCAACTTCACCACCATCCATCTTGAGAACTGTCTCATGGTCCCCAACTGAAGCTCTGTCCCCATGAAACATTAACTTCTGTTCTCTCTTCCCTCCAGGCCCTGACAACCACCATTCTAATTTGTCTCTTTAGTTTGACCATTCTAGAGACTTGACACTCATACAATTGTATGATTTTTGTATGACAAAAATTTTTGTATGACAAAAATCATACAATTTTTCAAATGCTTTCACAGATACACTTTTATTTTTTTTTAAAGATTTTTTATTTATTCATGAGAGACAGAGAGACACAAAGAGAGGCAGAGACACAGGCCAAGGGAGAAGCGGGCTCCATGCAGGGAGCCCGACGTGGGACTCGATCCCAGGTCTCCAGGATCATGCCCTGGGCTGAAGGCGGTGCTAAACCACTGAGCCACCCTGTAGCCCTACAGATACATTTTTAAAAGATTTTTTATTTTTTTTTATTTTTTTATTTTTTTGTTGATATCTTTTTTTTTTTTTTTTATGATAGTCACACAGAGAGAGAGAGAGGCAGAGACACAGGCAGAGGGAGAAGCAGGCTCCATGCACCGGGAGCCCGACGTGGGATTCGATCCTGGGTCTCCAGGATCGCGCCCTGGGCCAAAGGCAGGCGCCAAACCGCGGCGCCACCCAGGGATCCCTGATTTTTTAAAAAAAACATGTTGATCTTAGTGCAAATATTCTCAGATTGTTTATTTTGTGGTATATCCCATGGGTCAGGGTAATGTCTGATGTGAAAGTTAGATGCAATTAAAAACAGGTACTAATCTTCTTGTGATACTTTCTAGAAACTTCTGAAGACCTTGATTCTGTGTTCCCAATAAAGAAAAGGAATATTACAATTTCCTTTAAAAAACGAATTGATGTGAATGGCAAACATGATTTGTGAAAGCATTTCCGGGTTCCTCAGACTCCATTTTTTTATTTCTCTGTTAAAAGAATTGGATGGGAATGGGATTGGCCCCAACAGTGCAGGCTGGGTACAAGTAGACCCCCCAGTGGGCCCAGTATTCCTCATACTCAGTAGAAGAATGGGATAATGGTATAAGCATACATGTTCACAGAAACTCTGACATCTCTTTGTCTGGTGAGAGGAGGTAGGGAAAACTATTTGCCTAAACAATTAAAAAAAGTAAAATAGGCTGGGGGCACCTGGCTGGCTCAGTTGGCAGAGCAAGTGACTCTTGATCTCAAGGTAATGAGTTTGAGCCCCATGTGGGTGTAGAGATTACTTAAAAATAAAATGTTATTAAAAAAAGTAAAATAGACTGAACATGCTCCTCCCTCTCCTTGCAAGACCCATCCCTTGCCCTCCAAACTCCTTTTTTAAAAAATTATTAGTGGTAAATTATTTCAGATAGGACATCAAATTATAGGTTATTTTAAAAGTAAACATTGGATATTTATGTATTAATTGACCAGTTGCTTAGTCACTCATTAATTCGTTCATCCCATGGGTATTGAGAACCAACTTTGTGCTAGTTCTGGGCAGTCAGCAGTCAACCAGACAGGCAGAGATAAATAAGTAATAGGCAATAATTGAATGTGTTATTCAGGTTGTGGTAAGAGCTCTGAAGGAAACAGCATGATATAACAGAGAGTAAATGTGCAGGTGAGGGTGGGACGGGCTCCATTTTAGGCACAGCCATCCTGAAACACCCATGGAACCAGTCATATTTCCAGGAGAACTGCAACCCCAGTGGTCATGGGGTCAGAGGGAGTTGCGTTCAGATCCAGCCGTTCATCTGTCCATCTCTCTGTACTTTTCCACCGTCCATTTATTTATATACTTTCCCTGTCAAAAATCATTTCGGATGACTTGTACATATACATCACAGTATAAAAGGAATACATGAAAGAAGAGAGGGCAACTAGAAAAATAAAATCAAGCTGGGAGGTTAGCATGCAAAATGCATGTATCGTAGTCCATCCACACCCTTGCGAGAAGTAGTCTGCAAATGCGGCTCAGAGCCTCCTGGCAGAGAACAACGATCACTTCAGTGATCCATGGTGCGCACGACAAAAAGCAAAGTATTTCCTTTACTCCGTGACCTATCAGGTAAAGGGCTGGTATCCAAGATCTATAAAGAACTTATTAAACTCAACAGCAAAGAAACAAACAATCCAATCATGAAATGGGCAAAAGACATGAACAGAAATTTCACCAAAGAAGACATAGACATGGCCAACAAGCACATGAGAAAACGCATCACTCGGCATCAGGGAAATACACATCAAAACCACCATGAGATCCCACCTCACACCAGTGAGAATGGGGAAAATTAATAAGACAGGAAATAACAAATGTTGGAGAGGATGTGGAGAAAGGGGAACCCTCTGCACTGTTGGTGGGAATGTGACCTGGTGCAGACGCTCTGGAGAACTGTGTGGAGGGTCCTCAGAGTGAAAAGTAGAGCTGCCCTACGACCCAGCAATTGCACCGCTGGGAGTTTACCCCAAAGATACAGATGCACTGAAACACAGGGGCACCTGCACCCCAGTGTTTCTAGCAGCAATGTCCACAATAGCCACACTGTGGAAGGAGCCTCAGTGTCCATCAAAAGATGAGTGGATAAAGAAGCTGTGGTCTGTGTAGACAATGGGATATTCCTCAGCCATTAGAAATGACAAATACCCACCATTTGCTTCGAGGTGGATGGACCTGGAGGGTATTATGCTGAGTGAAGTCAGTCAATCGGAGAAGGACAAACATCACATGGTCTCACTCATACGGGGAATATAAGAAATAGTGAAAGGGATTATAGGGAAAATGAGGGGGAAATATCAGAGAGGGAGACAGGACATGAGAGACACCTAACTCTAGGAAACAAAGGGTAGTAGAAGGGGAGGTGGGCAGGGGGATGGGGTGACTGGGTGACGGGCACTGAGGGGGGCACTTGACGGATGACCACTGGGTGTTATGCTATATGTTGGCAAAGGAACTCCAATTAAAAAAAATATGAAGAAGAAGAAGAAGAAGAAGAAGAAGAAGAAGAAGAAGAAGAAGAAGAAGAAGAAGGAGAAGAAGAAGGAGAAACACTCCATCTTGAGAGCTGAGAAGAACTTCATGGAGTCTGTCCTGTTTTGTGCTCGTGTCATCTTGGCGAGGCCGGCGCCCTCTTCCCTGTGTGGCTCTAGGTGGAACTGGCTGAAAGTGGTGCGAGATTTTCAGGGTAAAAATGAACCAACCGCCCTTACCCTCTGTAGGTCAGCAGAGCCGGGTGCGGGGAGGGGCGGGCCTTGCTGCCAGCGGGCTCCGGCCCAGGCCGCCCTCCTCCCTTCCGCGGCAGCGCTCGTGTCTCCGACCAGCTGAGAGGACAAGAACGGGTCCAGGCCGCCGCAGGGGCAGCGACAGAGGCCTCGCGGGCTTCTCCACCAGCTGCCCTTCCCGCCTGGCTCCGGGTGCGCGAGGTGTCTGGCTTCCAGAAGCGCCTGGTGCGGCCTGTCCGGCCGGCCTTGGCGCTCGTGGCGTCTCTCACCGGGTTGTTTCCTGACCCGAGGCTCACGGGGACGGAGCCTGCTACGGGGGCATCGTGTGGCACGGTCTGAAGTCATCCCACAAACATCCCCCCAGTTGGCGCGATGGCTGGGAATCCCTCCCACAGAGTGAAGGACGCGAGCGAGCGTGGCGGGGCCGCCATGGAGGCCCGAGGTGAAGGGCCCACGGCGAGACGCCCCGGCCTGCCCTCGGGGCTCAGGACCTGCTGGCCTCATGAGCTCATAGGGCTCTCAAAAAGTGGCTGTTGTGACTAGAAAACTGAATTTTAAGTTTTAGTTGATTTTAACGGACTAAGATGAAAGTTAGAATTAAAAAAACTGGGAACTCGAGTCTGTTACTGGCAAACCTTCCAGTATGGTTCAGAACAACCTGAGTACATGGATCTACACCTCAGCTTCAAGTTTTATGAGACCTAAATACATATGCATAATTTCTGATGAAAGTTGATAGTTCAAGACAGATTTTGAGCCTAAAATACACAACAGTGGGCAGCCCGGGTGGCTCAGCGGTTTGGAGCCTGCCTTCGGCCCAGGGCGTGATCCTGGGGTCCCAAGATCGAGTCCCACCTCGGGCCCCCTGCATGGAGCCTCCTTCTCCCTCTGCCTGTGTCTCTGCCTCTCTCTCTGTGTCTCTCATGAATAAATAAATAAAATCTTTAAAAACATAAAATAAAATAAAAATAACAAAATACACAATAGACTTTCAAGACTTGGTATAAAAAATCATAAAATACTCCGTGAATTATTTTTAATATAAATCCCTGTTGAAATAATATTTTGGATTAAATAAAATACAATGTAACATCTTGTCTGTTTCTTTTTACCTTTTTTTTTTAATGTGGCTATAAGAAAGTTTAATATTATGTATGTCACTGGTATATTTCTCTTGGACAGTGTGGCTCTGGAACTTAAGGCACCACCACAGCTGAAGGGACTTATTTGTACACCTGGCTGCTAGTGAAAGGGACGGAATTACTTATTGGAAATGTGGCTGGAACGGGCCTGACGCTTTGGAGGCCCACGAACTCTAATTCTCCTGGGCCATCAGTTTATTTTACTTTTTTAAAGATTTTTTTTATTCATGAGAGATGCAGATAGAGGCAGAGACATTGGTAGAGGGAGAAGCAGGCTCCCTGCAGGGAGCCCGACGTGGGACTCGATCCCAGGACTCCGGGGTCATGCCCTGGGCCAAAAGCAGACGCTCATCTGCTGAGCCCCCCGGGCATCCGTGGACCATCCACTTTATTTAGTTATTTATTTATAAAGATTTTATTTATTTATTCATGAGAGATACACACAGAGAGAGGCAGAGACACAGGCAGTGGGAGAAGCAGGCTCCATGCAGGGAGCCTGATGTGGGACTTGATCCCGGGTCTCCAGGATCACACCCTGGGTGGAAGGCAGCGTTCAACCGCTGAGCCACCCTGGCTGCCCAGGACCATCCAGTTTAAACCAGACATTGTCTTTACACTGTGAGGAATTTTTTTTTTGCTAAATCTATGACACGAACGAGAGACCAAAATATAAGCTAGGAAATACAGCAAACAGTGGAGGCCAAGACAGATATCGACCCAGCTCACTGTGTTTTAGGAGAAATCTTGTTGGAGAATTTAGATCTTCATATTCCTTGCCATTCCGGACAATCTGCATTCGGAGCAGTTGTTGCACTTGGACCTACGATTGATCAGGTCTCCAGGGAATCTCTCAAAATTCTGGGTGTAAAAAGCCTTTCTTTGTTGGAAAGAGAAAGAGGCTCAGGACGTTTTGATGAAGGCTGATATGAAGCAAGCACAAATTATATGCAAGTAGAGTTCCTCCGGGCCTGTGGTATTGACTAGAGTTAGAGCAGCTTTGGTAATATCGCTACTTTAATTGGTACTTGCGAGGGTCAAACTAAGGGACTTATGAATAAGAACATAGCTGGTGCGAACTTCCAAAACTTCCTGCGTTCATCAACAAAGATGCTTTTTTTGGCCCATCCGGCGCGGAGCCCTACACGAGGTGGAAGCCGGAGGGAAGGGGTGAGGGGTGGCGGGTGGGTAGGGTCTGCTGTCTGTTTGAGTTCTTCGTTTGGTCGCTGGGTTATCAATCATTGATGGGAAAAGCTCAGTCCTTATGGTCCCAGCGGAAGCGCAATAAATAGGAGCCAAAGGAAAAACGTAGAGGAGAGGAGATTATAACACCTACGAGGAGTAATCTAGGTGTTCCCTGACATCACTAATCTTTCATTTGGCCTCCTTACGGTGCTTCTCATTAAAAGAAAACCACGAATAAGAGCGAACTAGGACTTGACCGTCAGACTCGGGGAAGAACCGCTTATGATGAATGGTAGCTCTTTGTGGAAAGTGCTTTATGTTACAATTTTAAACTTACTTCACTGAGGATTTCAAGCCTACAACGTATACTTGATCCATGGGCTTCAGCCTTTTTTGCTCCTCAAATCACCTGGCCCCCTGGGGGCAACAGAGGTCACTCTGAGAAATAGATTATTGACTTGTACTGAAATACTCCTACCAGAAATGGTCAGCCTGGGTCAGTTCCAGTGAAAGGAAACTGGTGTGAATCCCAGTCACTTGGAAGAGTTTTCAGAAACACAAAATTTAAGCAATGTTAGCGTGTTCCGCAATCACTGCTAAACAAATGCCTTCAGCAGAAAAATGGTTTTCTCCAATTCGCCATGATTCTGGGCAAGTTGTGACCTCCTTTCTTTCTTCCTGATAATAAATAAGTCTACCTACAAAGGCGCTGTGTATCCTTAAGGAGGCAGAGGACTGGCTTGAGCGTTGGCTGGTAGCCGTAGATGATGCCAAGTCTTGCATTTTCTGTCGGCAGAGGAAGAAGAGCTGTGGGACTGGTTCCGGAGCCCCGCCTTAGCTCGTTCTGCTTGGGTAGTTTCCAACTGTGCATATACCCTTGTAGCCTTCCTGGGAACAGGGGGTCTGCTGCCATCGGCTGGTCTCCCAAGTGAAGAGTGTGCCGCTGCGGGCCTGCAAAAGGAAAATGTGAGCTTCCTTTTCTATTTTTGTCTCTTCCCCATTTTATCTATTTTGCTTGCTTGTGTTTTAGGCCGTACCTAGCCTCGTGGTAGAGGTTTGCCATCCCTTATCCACATCCCTGATGTCCAGAAAGCTCCGAAATCCAGAAGTTATTTTGTAATTCAGTTGAGGACTCAGCCCGCACTGACCTGAATCGATAGGAGGCCATGTATAGCTCTTATTTAGCACGACTTCAAATCATCAGAAGATGAGCCATTCTGTGCAGACGTCTTGATGTGTTCCCCTATGGGGTGCTGTCCTAGGCCCTCCACTGGGGACATTGCATAAGGTAGGTGTGTTTACTCTAGCACCTTGCCAAAATCAGACAAATCCAGAAGCGCATTTGGTTCTGAGGATTTTGGATGAGGATTTGGGACCCATGGTCGTATATGATTTATAGATGAATAAATATACATAAGTTGAGGGTTTAGGCTCCAAAGTGTTTTCCTGATAAAAGCTTGTGATCAGAGGATTAGGGAATCCACCACATCAGGCCATAGTGACTCTGACATTGACCGGGTCAGGATGTGGGCCTCCTGACTCACTGGACAGGTCAGGGCAGGTTCCACGTGGGGAGACTTTTCTGAGCTCCCTTGATGACCACCCTAGGTTAAAGAGAGGTGGGGAGAAGGACAGATGTGACATACAAACCAGACAGAATGAAAGGTTCTATTTCCTTTTGGAAGAAAAGTCTCATGGCCTACAGCCCCAGTAGACATTTCTTCGGATGGGGAACTAATGGCAGAAATCTAGAAATTTGTATTTATTTTTTAGCCCTGTAAAATATATTTTTTCGATAATAAAAATTTTTAAATCACGTTTTAGGGGCATCTGGCTGGCTCATTCCGTAGAGTTCACGACTCTTGATCTCGGGTTCCTGAGTTCAATCCTTGGGTGGGGGGGCGAGAGAGTTCACTTAAACACATTTTTTTTTTAATAAAGAAAAATCATGTTTTCAATAATGATTGTTTGACAATCAATGGAAGCAGTCATTCATATATTGGTTATGAGAAAGGAGACGGTGAGAGAGAAGCGTGGGTCTGAACACTAGGAATTAAATCGAGATTTCCCGTCTATTCACTGACACCACGTAAAGATGAAATCACAACTGTGGGGAGAACCCAAGGATTGAAAGACTCGCGAACACGTGGGACAGCACCCCAGACATTTTGAATTGGCCCCCCTCCGCTTTCTCGTGAGTCCCCGCAATATTCAGTCGTGCACCCCGCGCCCCGCAGGAAGCCTGGTGCCCTCGGGGAGGTGTCGCCCTGAACTGCTGCATCTGCCGTGATGCGAAGGTGCGAGGGTGCAGCGCCCTTTCCGCTGAGAGGCCGGGGCCTGTGGCCCGGTATTTGCTGCACGACAACAGAAGGGCCCGGGAGCCCGCGCTCCTCGAGCGTTTCGGTCGACTCTGGGGACACCGAGTGTCACTGTGACTCCAGTAAGTAATGCCGGTGGCACAGGTAGATGGATCGGACAGGCCGAGGACTACGAGCGGCCCGGCCGCTTTCCCCAATGAAGGCCATCCATCAGCGCCCGGGGCCTGCCGCGCCGGAGAGGCTGACAAGGGAATAACATCCCTTTCTCTTCCATCGACAGGGGTAATAACTCCTCGCTCCCTAGGGACAGATTGTAAAAGCCAATAGCCAGGAGCTGTGAAGCAGGGAGGGTGGAAGGATGGAAAATTAAAGAGGGAGGGGAAATTTTGCGTAAGGCTCCGGCGAGATGGAATAAACCATCAAACGTCAGGCTTTTAATTGCCTCGCCGTTGGCTCGGGGGTTTGCGGATGTTCGTCTGGAGCCGGAGGATTTTAAGGTGATTGTGGAAATCGCACAGCCCCGTAGATGCGGGCTGGTGCTGTGCGTGCCTGTCTTGGCAGCAAGGGCAGCGGGGCGCCGACCCCTGGCGACCGGGGAGTTCGGAAGTCACCGTGGAAAAGTCTACGGACAATATACGTTTAAAGGTCCAGTGACAACGGATTTAAAAGTCTGTCTCTGAAGGGGGACGCGTGGCCGGGCGGGCGGGCGGGCGTAGGCTGATGTCTCCATCTCCCGCCGGCGGCCGGCCACGGTGGTCCCCGCTGTCACCCGCAGGCCCGGCCAGGGACCCGGAGCTCCTGCTTCCCAGGAGGCCCCCGGCTGCCCGAGCGGTCCCCGATCACGGCCCCACGCCAACAGAGGGCCCTCCGGGGCCCTGGTCTGGCCGAGAACCCAGGAGTCCCGGGGCCCCAAGAAAGGTGGGACTCCTCAGGCAACTCAGGCCCTTGGGGACGCCGCCCGTGACGCCTCCCGCTCCCTCGGGGACTCCCACCCGCACTTGGTCTCTGGGCTCAGGCTGGTGTTTAGTTAAATCTCCCGCAGACTCAGTTCGCTGAAGGTGACAGAAGTACTCACTCGGGCTCAATGAGAACTGGAGGCGACAGTAAATTTTTCAGGCAGCGACAGGAGATCTTGTTATAGGAGTCAGAACGGGGGTCAGGGCAGAGCCTGTTGATGATTGAGGAAAAGAGAAGTAAATTCATTCTGCTCCGGGCACTTTGTCAAGTGCCAGTAGCTTACCATTGAGAACTAGTCACCCGTTCTAGTCTTATGGCCCTAGAGGTCACTCGTTCGGTATAAATCACAGCACCGCATAGGCGCAGCAACCTATTGCCACTCGGGATGAAATAAAAAAGAGGGATGCTGCTCTCGGAATGGAAATGACTGTGAATATCCCACCACATGTTGCTGTTTAATGCAATATGTGGTTAGATATTGATCCGCCGAATCAAGTCATTAAAATGTGCAGTTTTTGTTTATTGGAATGAAGCAATTAAATGGTCCAGTTATGCCAGACCTTACCTTTTCTGATGAAAACTATTGATTTCTTGCCACAGCTTTATAAGCGACAATGTTTTTGATTACTCTTGACAAACCTCCTTGGAGTGTTAATTAAAATTGTACCAGATGAGCAGGTGTGGGAGATCATTAGATCGCCCGGATCACACGTCTACACTTCATATTCTGCAGCCTTGCATAATGAATAGGGCACAAGAGGGGAAAAACAATATCTTCATCAGCAGAATTAGCATCTTCACTTTTTAAAAAACTAGGTGACATTACATGTTATAGTACAGATGCTTCGGAATTATTGGCTCCCTCCCACCACTACATTCGATCAAAACGTGCTTCTTATGTTTTGCTTTGATTTTTTTCAATATCTAATGAGTTGCTGTTTTTGTTTCCAAGGCAGCAAATACTTAAACACATATTTATACGGAAAATTGAGGAATCAAATAAGGCTCTTCCAGTGCTTATGCAGATGAGGCCATGAATATTAATACGATTCCATTTAACACTTTAGAAATCCCCTCAGAAAGATACCTTCAACACGATCTGAAGAAACATTTTACTACTTGTTTTTGGGACCCGTATGAAATACGACTGCTTAGGAGGAATATGCTCTCTCGAAGCCTACAGTCTGTTAATTTATAATCGCGATTATAAGATTGCTATATTTTAAAAATTAAAAATACCCCGTGGTAATTTATAAAACCGAGGTCAATAATATTCATGTTTTTTAGAAACAGATGATCTTTACATTAATGCTGTTTCTTACGAAGCTTGATTTAATTACTATTATTTCATCAATATAGGCATTGAGGCGGAGCTTTTTCATTTTTGTTGTAATGCACGGAATTTAAGTCATTGAAATTAGCTTTCAAATACTCTGGGATCTGGCATCTATATATAGCAAGGCAGCTTGTATTTCTCAGATTCATAGGCCCTGAAAAGAACTTTAAAAGGTCATCTAATCCAATCCCCTGCTGCCAAAGTAGCTGTTTAAAAATGCACTATTTTTCATTAGTCTGGAATTTTAAAAAGGATTAATGAATTTATAAATGTATTATTTAAAATGTTCTGATCATGTATATCTAACTGGAGCTAACCGTTAGGCTTTGAAATGATGTGGGTTGTTGTTTTTTTTCCTTTTAAATCTCAACTTCTCGCCGTAGAATGCTTCAGGGTTTACAAAGCGCTTTTCTGTTTATATTTTTTTCATTTGATCAACAATCAAGTTTTATATCTCAGGAAAATGTTTTATAATTTTTTAAATGAATCTCTGGCTCAGTTTACTCAACTGACTTAATAATATTTATATGTTTTAATTCTTTGAAGCTATGTTGTTGTTTCCTAGCCCGTTATGGATAGCTTCTGGAAAGCATAAGTAAACCCTAAGCTATTCCTTGTATTTTGTAGATTTGGGGAGGGGGGCGGATATAAAGTGCATATAAGAGCTTCGATATAGTCCATTAGTACTAAAAACCCCAATCCACTATTTCTAACAAGTCTCACAAATAGTAACTATACTCTACCAACCATTTAAGCAAAATATTATGAATAATAAACATGAAACAGCTTTGCAGGATCTTAGAATTCTAACGTTAGAAAAATACCTGCTTATTTCTACATAATAAGCTACCCCCAACCTAATGGTCTAAAACAAAGAAATTACTTATTTTGTTCATGAGTCTTCAGTTTGAGAGGCGTGGGTTCATCAGCCGGGGCAGGTGGCCTTAGGAGCTCGAGATTTTCTTTCTTTCTTTCTTTCTTTCTTTCTTTCTTTCTTTCTTTCTTTCTTTCTTTCTTTCTTTCTTTTTCTTTCTTTCTCTCTTTCTTTCCTTCCTTCCTTCTTTCCTTCCTTCCTTCCTTCCTTCCTTCCTTTCTCTTTCTTTTTCTTTCTTTCTTTCTTTCTTTCTTTCTTTCTTTCTTTCTTTCCTTCCTTCCTTTCTCTTTCTCTTTCTTTCTTTCTTTCTTTCTTTCTTTCTTTCTTTCTTTCTTTCTTTCTTTCTTTCTTTTCTTTCTTCTTTCAGATTTTATTTATTTATTCCTGAGAGACACAGAGAGAGAGGCAGAGACCCAGGCAGAAGGAGAAGCAGGCTCCATGCGGGGAGCCCGATGTGGGACTCGATCCCGGGACCCCGGGGTCATGACCTGGGCCCAAGGCAGATGCTCAACCGGTGAGCCACCCAGGCATCCCAAGGATCTGCTCTCCAGATGGCTCACGCAGACGGCTTGTGAGGTGGCACGAGTTGTCATCTGAGGAGCTTACCGGGGGCCTCGGGCCAGAGGCTTCTCCTTGTGGACCACCTCGGAGCCTGCTTGGGTCACCTTCCAGCATGGTTGCTGGGTTCCATGGGCAGGTGTCATGAGACAATAAGGCAGAAGAACACGGCATTTAAAAATTCTATCCTAAAAATAAATAAATAATAAAAATTAAAATTCTATCCTTAGAAGTCACATAGTGTTGCTCCCACCATATTCTTGGCTGAGGTAGTCAGAGGGGTCTGCTTAGGTTCAAGGAGAGGTTTGCTGAGGTTCCCTTGAAGCGAAGAGCGTCAGAAGAGCTTGTGGACTGAGAGATGTGGCCGTCTCTGGAGGACGCAGTTTGCCACAGAAACCACTTGTTCAATCCCTTATTTGTGACAGATATGATTTTGACTATGGTCTGACCAATAAAAAGTAAATGGAAAATCCAAAAAGAGTCTAAGAATTTATCTGTAGTTATGCCTTAAACAATATGCTTTGTGTTTTATTTCAGAGAAAAGGGCATAAGGAAGGAAATTAAAGACTTTATTTATTTATTTAGAGACAGAGAGTTGGGGTTGGGGGGGTTGGACAGAGGAAGAGGGAGAGAGCAAAGCTCAAGCAGACTCTATGCTGGGCGTGGAGCCCAACACGGGGCTGGATCTTATGACCCAGAGATCATGAACTGATTCGAAATCACGAGTAGACGCTCAACTGAAGAAGCCACCCAGGCATCCCAAGAAGTATACTTTTTAATGATATGATAGAATGAAAGCACTTTGAGGGACGCTTGGTGGCCCAGCAGTTGAGCGTCTGCCTTCGGCTCAGGGCGTGACCCCGGGGTCCTGGGATCGAGTTCCGCATCAGGCTCCCCATGGGGAGCCTGCTTCTCCCTCTGCCTGTGTCTCTGCCTCTCTCTCTCTGCATCTCTCACAAATAAATAAATAAAACCTTTAATAAAAAAAAAAAAGAAAGCACTTTGAAATCTATAATCTCTAATGACGGACACAATGGGAAAGAAAAAGCATAGATTAAAAAGATAACAGTAACAATAATAATTTTTTCATTAATATCTGCCTCACCATCCTTTGAAAATCAGTTAAGTTCTGATGAAAAGGAGCCGCACTGTTTCAGAAAATTCTAGCTATTTGGTCCATTCTCATTGTTGCTGTTGTTTCCTTAGAAACTCACAGTGTCATTTGCCGTGGCAATCGTACTCGATGTTTGCTGAAAGTTGAGATTGCTGTGTGTTGTGGAATTACGTGTTCGGGATCTTCAAGCGTTCTCTCCTTCATTCAGTGAATACTTACTGTGCTTCCAGAGCAACGTGCCAGGCACTGTTCTAGGCACTTCAAGATGGTTTTTTCAGACTGTTACCTGTGAAGTACACGGTTATGTAAGCATAAATTTTATTTAACTATCGTAATACACTTCTCTGTGGTCTTTTCCTTTGAACTGTTGAAAAGGGTCCCTTGGTTTATTTATTTATTTATTTTTAGAAGATTTTATTTTATTTTTATTATTTTTATTTATTTATTTATTCATGAGAGACACACACAGAGGGAGAGAGGCAGAGACACAGGCAGAGGGAAAAGCAGGCTCCATGCAGGGAGCCCGACATAGGACTCGATCCTGGGCCTCCAAGACCACACCCTGGGCTGAAGGTGGGCGTTAAACCGCTGAGCCACCCGGGCTGCCTGGGTCCCTTTGTTTAATTTGTAATCAGGAAAAGAATTAGGAGGTTAAGGCAACTTTTGGAAGCTACTGGAAGTTTTATCTTGCTCTTGTGCATAATGAATCCATAAAGCATAATAATAATGAAACTTAGAATGTTTGGTATGAATTGCTCACTAAAACATAGTGATCTCTGTCCAAAAAAATAATGTGTTTAGCCCTTTATTAATGCATGTTTAAAACTCCTGTTGTGGGTCCTTATTTGCCAAGATAGCAACCCCATACTATCAATTTTTCAGAAGAGGTTTTCGAAGGATGGTTTTCCTGGCACCATCTGTTGAAATACGTTACCTTGTGGTGGGCATCGTTGCAAGCATGATGTCCTTTAGTCCTTAGACAAACTGTGCCGATGTGTTACTTCCCCATTCCACAGGTCAGCCCGTCTCTGCTCATCAGTATTTCTTTTGCTACAGGTTTCTCCCTACCTGTATCGCACCACGTAGGATAAAGCAGGAAAGTGCAGCCTCTGTGGAACTTGCTAGGACCCCATATTATCTAGATCATGTGTCCCGGGTTATAGAAATTATGAATTAAAAAAAAAAAGAAATTATAGATTTCACTTAAACGCATAGAATTTCTGCCCCTCGTTTCTCCTGTTCACTGCACTCTGGCAGTATCCCACACGTGAGAGGGTATCTTTTTTTTTTTAAGATTGTATTTTTTTTTTTTTTTTTTAAGATTGTAATTGGACGGAGAGGAAGAGAGCGTACACAAGCAAGGGGAGTGCAGCCAGGGGCAGGAGGAGAAGCAGACTCTCCGCCGAGCAAGGAGCCCGATGCGGGACTCGACCCCATGACCCCGGGATCACGACCTGAGCCGGAGGCGGACGCCTAACCAACTGAGCCCCCGGGGGGCCCCGAGAGGGTATCCGTAGGTGTCCAACGGGAGCACAGGAGATCAAGTCACGACGCTTACATTACGTGGTTTCTGTGTCATCTGCAGGGACGTGAAATTCCACTCACCAAACCGTTTTAAAGTGACATGGTCTAAATGAACAGCAACGCTGAAGCAGAGTTTTGACCTGTGGCCCGTGCAAGGCCGCGGCCACAGCTGCAGGGGTGCAGGGCTGCAGGGGCTCGGGGCTCTGGGCTCGGGGCCCGGGGTGAGGGGGTCTTGGGAAGGGCTCGCCCAGGGCGTGTGCGGTGGCACGTGGCCCCGCGTGCTCGGGCTGTGTGTGTGCAGCGGGGGGTTCTCGCGTGGGGCTTTCCCGGCTTGTGGGCGGCCACGCGGCCTGTGAGAGGAGCCGAGCCCGCGGCCGCCTCTCTTCTCGCCTCCCAACCGCCAACCGGGCTGCCTGCAGGGACTCTGGCATAGTTCCCCTAACCTTTCAAACAGGGCAAAACTCTCCTTTGATTTAAAAAGAAAAAAGCCGGAGGCCTTTGGCGCGGAGCCACGAAGGATGCAGGCGCCCGGGCTGCGATCTCACAGAATCTTCCACTGAGCACCCCGCGGCCGGGAGGCCCGAGCGGCCCGCTTGCCCGTGTCCCCATCGATCAGCTGTCACCGGCGGCAGGCAGCGGCGGACCAAACACAATGGGACATCCAGATGGCCTAAACAAAGCGAACAAATGTTCGCTGCTATTAAAAGCTGTTTACATCAACTTCCAGGATTTCATGGAGTGAAGTTTATATTGTGTCACCGGCGGAGGTGCTGGGCCCCGGCCTCCCAGAGCCGCCTGCTGCCCGGCGCTGTGGCCCGGCCCCACGTCTCGAGGCCGAGGCCTGCAGCCCCCGGGCCGTTTCGGGCCTTGCAGGGCCTCGCCCCCAGTCCCGTGCTCCCGATCGCCTCTCGCAGCCTCGGGCCCACACCCCATAGACCCCAAGCAGCCCCTCCTGTCGGCTGGGCGGCCCTGCAGGGACAGTCGTGCGCTCCTGCCCGGGCCGGGCCTCCGCCTCGCTGGCTCCTCACTGCAGCTCTTCTGCTTTCTTCCTCTGGGATGCTGTGGTACCGGGTCCTGTCTTAGGGGGATTAATACTCCCGAGGCAGAGACCAACAGTTCTCCGTCTTCTTCCTTTGACCTCTTGACGGCATCCCCTTTACAGATTCCAGACGTGCCGCCCGCCTTGTTGACGATTTGTTGTGTTGCCATTAATAATGGTACTAATATGAAGCATGTCCAGCTTCTTTCTTGTTAAAGAAGAATCTGGGAAGACTGTCCCGATATTTAGGTTCGTTCATCACTACCAATTTCTCTTGTCATGACATAGCTAAAACATAAGCAAATCCTAAAACCATGCCGCTTATTAATTTGCCTTAGAATTCAAAGCATAGAAAGGCCTGAAAAGACCCTCACATGGGCAAGCTCCGCGATGGATTCAAATAATCGTTTTTACATAAGTAGGTGATCCTAACACAATTTGATACTGTGTTTGACTTCAGTTTTATACGTTTAGAAAACAGTTAAACATCGTTTGTTGTGTCATCTCCAAGTTACCACGCCTCAAAGTTTCTGATGTATTTTTAAAGACTAGCGAGCTCATAAATGATTAAACTCAAGTGTTTAAGAAAATATGACTTGTTGGCCTATTTCCTTCAGAAATTAAGATCAAGATGAGTTTCAAACGCTGTCATGTGGCATGACACAGGACTGAATTTTACTGATGGCATGTAACGTCCTCAAAGAAAGATTGATACGGGGCCATTACGAACACAGGAAAGATGGGTTCACCTCTGCTGCGTGGAAACGCTTTTCTCTCCACGATTGTCCTGGTAAATCAGATCATTTCAATAAATTTGATAAGGAACAGGTTTTGATCTTCTGTATTTTTATGGGGTTATAGACCTCCTTTACACGATCACATGAAATTCAAAGTTTTGGCTCCCATGTCTAAGTGGAAAGAAAAATATATTGCCCATAAAAAGTTAATGTGGAACAGTATATTTCACGTACACAGTGACACAAACACGCAAGACACATGAAGGCCCTCCTCTGGCGAGCTCTCAAGAGTTGGAGACTCGTCACTGACAATAGTGTCGCTAAAAGCTGTGTCGAGGGACACCTGGGTGGCTCAGCGGTTGAGCATCTGCCTTCAGCCCAGGCTATGATCCTGGAGACCCGGGATCGAGTCCCGTGTTGGGCTCCCTGCATGGAGCCTGCTTCTCCCTCTGCCTGTGTCTCTGCCTCTCTCTCTGTGGCTCTCATGAATAAATAAATAAAATATTTTTTTTAAAAAAGCTGTGTCGAGAAGGCAGCTTGAAAACAACGAAAAAATCATCCGCGCCTCTATAACTTGGGATTCGAAGACAGTTTTAGTGGCTGTCGGGGCGCATGTGTTTCTCGCGGATGTCTGGGGGTGACTGGATAGGAGTCTGAAAAATACGGATGGGACAGATGTGAAGATAAAAAGTGTAACAAAACAAGAGCTTCGGCTTTGCCAAGGGTCAAGCGCCTTGCCCACTTTGAACGAGCCACTCGGGCCTGCCTGTCAGTCCAAAGGCGAGCTGCTCCGTTTCCTGTTTATGCGTGTGCAGAGTTCCACATCCGGGAGCTTGCCTTCAGCGGCAGGTTTTTCCGCACCCCCCAGGAGATCTTTTCCTTAAAATGGCTCATTATTTATCATTTAAGTAAGCCATTGGAATTTTGTTAATTCCTGTTTTACTCAGCACATGCAAAATGCTATCATTATCTAGGAGAAGGTAATGTTAACTCGTAGCTGTTGCCCACACTACTAATTAAGTGACCTTTGCAAAACAAACCTGGTCAGGAGTCTAGGAAATAGAAAAGATGGGTGCCAAGCTTGTCAGCTTCCAGGCCTGAGGTGAACAGCGAGGAGAACCTGCCTGGTTATTTGAAGAAACTCCACTCCCTGGTCAAGATCGAGGGGTCTCTGTAGCTTCAGCCAAATCCTGAACCAGCTGCAGCTTCGCTCACGTCATCCTCATGGGTTTTGCTACCTTCTACCTCCCACGTGTCCAGAATCTTCGCTATCCACCCCCATCAGCCCTTCTAGTGTGACCGTAAACTAGTTCACGCTCCGGTATAAACGACAGTTGACATAATAGTCGACCTTTCCTAGGGCTGTTTGTATTTTCACGTAAGCTAAGATTCTAAGCTAAGGAAATACAAATCTGGAATTTTAGGCTTCAGCTAACCTTGTGGGAGAGAGATTTCCGGGGGCATCCAGAACCTCCCCAGTGCCCTGTCACCGTGTAAACCAAAACATTGTTTCTCCACAGTCAGATCTATTTTGTATTCTCTTGTGTTTAGCAGGTCGTGCGGTATACCTTTTAAAAAAAATATTCCAATTTAGAAGCAAAGTTTAGACTTCTGTACTAAGAAGTCTATTTTTTCCTCTGTAAATCTGGAGACCTTATTTCTTAATTCTATAACAACAGAAAGGACATCTTACTTTCTTTTTCTTCTTATTCTTCCTAAAACACACATATCTTTTCCAACATGTTAAAAATCGTAAAACCACTTCTGTGAATTTTATATTGTTTTAAATGTTACTGACTTTTAAAGAAGTCCCTGTGTTTAAGCAAAAAAACTTAAGTGCCACCGAGTTTCCAAATTTCCCCGGTTCATTTATTATGCCCGTCAGCGGGCCGTCGGTGTCAAGGACATCAAACGTCACTCAACTATTGGAGGAATAAAAGTATAAAATGTAGAAAATAAATGGTGATAGGTCTTGTTGAAAAGCTGACACACATGAACATGGTAGCTGAAGACAGTTGCTTATTAATGCTTTTGATTCTATAACATTTGCAACAGTTATTTGTAGCTTCCGCCTTCCTTATACACTAAAGAGGAATAATTTTGCGTTATAGTAATTGATGGAGAAATCTTTCAACACGTTGCACTCTGATTTATAAAAGAGCACAAGATTAAAGTTGGAAGATTGGATTAATCTGACACTAGGTTTCCCTATAACACACCTGATATATGGTGTGATACCAGTAAACATGTAATAAAAAGTCAAGGGAGTATACCCCAGTGTAATTAAAAAAAAAAAAAAAAAAAGACTTTGTGGCTTTGTAAAGAATTAAAAATACAGCACTTACTTACCTGATTAAGGCTGACACAGATCCAAATCTAAATGTAAGACTTTACAGGATTGAGAAGCTTGTAGCTGGAATATTATTGCACTTCGTCATGGATTTTACGGGGCCTTGGGAACACAGTAATCAAAATCTGGAGATCTGTAAGGGGTCTTCTGGTTCTAACATCATGTGACTTGGTTACTTTCTCAAATTTCTTCTGCTTCATCTTCAGATATACACAGTCTCTTTCCATGTGTCCGTGTTGGACCAACTTTTCCTCATTATCAACAGCTTGAAGCTATTGACATTTACAATACTGGACAATCCTGCCTACCTACGCTGCCCGCCCCCTCCCCCTTTTCTTTTCTGAACGAAAAATTTCCTGAATTGTTCCAGTTCTGTGTGATAGGGCTAATTGATGAAGAGGCAGTAAAAATTCAAGAGCTAAGCACGTGCTTCACAATCAGCCATATTTATAAACATAGCTTCATAAAAATAGGGCATGATATTCCGTTGGCCATAGAATGACTAAACACTTAAATCCTTGGAGAATTGTGCTCGCGTTGTGCGACGCATCAGCACACATGTTTTATCTATCACTGAAAGAACATCCCATTTAAGGCTTTTCCCCATGGTAATCAAGGTGAAAGTCAGAGAAAAATTATATTCCCTTCAGTGGGTCCATCCAGATGAGCTCAATAGTTTTAGAAGAGTAACCTACTGGATCAATTCCTTTCTATGATAATATCACTTTAACTAAATTTGACTTTCCTGATTCACTGCCAACATGCTTGTTGATTCTTTTCTTGAGAAAATCTTGACTTCTAATAACTTTTGCATGGAGGCAGCAGTCTACTATTTCTTTTATTATTATACATTATCTTTTTTCAGTTGCTCGTTATAAAGATTATTATAAGATTTAATTGTTCAGGACTCACAATTTCCACACATTTTTTTTTTTTACTGATTTGCTAATGTGCTAGAAGCTGTAAAATAATTTTAACATTCAGAGGTCAATTCTTATGAATGCTCGGTTCTCCCACCCTTGCTTGTAACATGGGGCACTCTTTGCCCTTTGGACAGCCACGCATTTTGATGAATTCATGTGGTCCACAAGTACTTATTTAGGCCTATTTTGTGCCATTCATTGGAGACATGGAGTATGTCACAGTTTAGGGAGCCTAGTATTTCATAGGGAGGCAACAAACATTCATATTATAGTCATGAAAAGCAAGATGAGCTAGAAAGGGCTGGCTTTTAATATCTGGAAAAGTCAGGGAGAAAGTGAAACTTGGCTGAGTCTTAGGATATGAAGGTGAGAGGGCAGTTTAAGGAACGAACCACAGTGCACGTGGGAGAGGAGGGAGAAAGGGGTCGGCCAATATGGGGGGCCCTGGACCGTGAAGGCTACTTAGGCAAAATACATAGCTTCTAAAGGGTTTTAGGTGATCACATGACATGATTAGAAAGGTGCAGTAAGAACTATACTCCGTGGGTTTGAGTCCTTTCCTCGTCACCTTGAATGCCTCTGTTTTCCTGTCTAGGAATAACTCTGACTCAAAAGGTTGTCGTGAGGATTAAAGGAGTTAACACGTGGAACATGCTTTAGTAGTTCCTAGTACACGTGCTCAATACATGCTCAGGATTTGTTATTGTTTTAACTCTGGATTGGATGGGGACAACCTGGGGCAGGAAGCTAACCACTCTTTTATGTTAATCCAGGGGATAAATGATGGAGGTATGAATTAAGGCAGTGGAATGGGGAAGGAAGAAGGGTACATTATGGGGATTTGGAAGGAACAGCAGCAGGATATGGTGACCAACTGAACAAGGTAAGAATGAGGCAAGGATCTCTTGGAAGAGAGGGAGGGGACGAGGATGGCTCAGAATTCTGGCAAAGCTGTTTGGACTGGTAGTGGTATTCAGCAACTGAGATGGAGAATATGGGGGTGGGGGGGCAGGGGTTTGAAGGAAGTTAGGGAATCCCATTTACCTTTGAAGCATTGGTGGTGCCTCATTAAGCATCCAGACATGTGGGTCTAAGCATAGGAAGGAGTTTCTTGCTAAAGAGGGCAGTTTGAGCTTCTAGGTGGCAACTGAAAGCACATGGAGAAGTTCAAATACTTTGGGCTGCAAGTAACTGCAGAAATCCAACTCAAAATGACTCAAAAATCAGAAGAGATTTATTAGCTTGGAAAAGTCAAAAAGTCTGAAAGGAGAGTGAGGTTTGTTTCTTGTGGGGCTCCAAACTGGCTTCTCTGACATGCTGTGGCCTCTGCCTGCTTCCACATGGTCTTCTCCCCTGACTAATGGCCAAAGGCTCCGTCAGCTCCGGGCCTCATTCACGGGCACATTCAACAATGTCCCAAAGGGGCACCTTGGGGGGCTCAGTGGTTGAGCGTCCCAGGGTCCCGGGATCGAGTACCGCGTCAGGCTCCCTGCGTGGAGCCTGCTTCTCCCTCTGCCTGTGTCTCTGCCTCTCTCTGTGTCTCTCATGAATAAATAAATAAAATCTTTTAAACAATAAAATAAAAGCTCTGGTCAAACACATGGACTCACAGACTTCTCATAAAAATGTCTCCCTCAAGAAGTCCAGCGTCTGGCCACGTTAGTGTGGTTTCTGTTGTGATTGAACACATGGTAACAAATCACAAGAGACTCTGAAACCCACACACCATCCTTCTTTGGCCAATGGTTCCTCTCTCCCCGTTGACCGTAGGGCTGCCAATGACCTTTCTGAGGAAGAGACAGCTGTGCGGAAAAGAATAATGCCTAGCAGGTCCGCCAACAGGTCGTCATCAGCCCACATACTCTAAAGTTGGCTGAAGGCAAAGTCCCTGGAGAAATCAGAGTTAGTAAGATGCAGGCGATCCTAAGGGCCTGGACCTGCCTCAGGAGTGCTGAGGAGCACGTGTTGGCGGCCGAGAGACTTAGGTTCAGGCCCCTGTGTGCCACTTACTGAGCGTGAAGCCCCGCTACCTATGTAATCTCAGGGAGCCTTAGCCTCCTCACCTGTGAATGGTGACACTCGTCAGAGGGCGTGACCCACAGCGGCTCCTGGGCAGCCTCCACGAGAACCTCACACGCACGGAACCCAGTATGGAGGGAGAGCTCAGTAAATGCTGATTAGCTTTAATACGTGACCTAACAAGATTTATGTAGCTGTAGAGCACGAGGACGGTACGACTGAGTTTGGACACACTGATTTGGAAGAACCCAGCGGGCAGCCAGGTGGAGGTGACCTGTGGGCGGCTGGATACACAGGCCCCAGGCTCAGGGCAGAGGGCAGGAGAGAAAGCACTGGGTCTGGTGCGTCCTACACGGCGAATCAGGGCACGATGGGGCCGTCTCTGACACTAGCTCCTGCTCAGGTCTTGAATTGGGCTTGAGGTCTTCACTTAAAAATTTCTGGAACCTGGGCAGCCCCGGTGGCTCAGCGGTTTAGCGCTGCCTTCAGCCCAGGGTGTGATCCTGGAGTCCTGGGATCGAGCCCCACGTCGGGCTCCCTGCATGGAGCCTGTTTCTCTCTCTGTCTCTCATGAATAAATAAATAAAATCTTAAAAAAAAAACAATTCTGGAACCTAATGTGGTGCCGTTTGGGGAGCAAAGCCGAAGAAGAGAATGGGTTGCGTTGCTGGTTGGCGACGTGAGGAGGCACCTTCTGGCATTGCTTTAAAAATGTGAATCATGACAAAAGCCCTGACGAGGAGGTGGTGGGTGAGAGGTTAGGAACACGTGTGTCTGACTTGCTGAGGGGGGCATGTCGCTCAGGCACCGCGACAGCTCCTTTCTCTTCTTGACACAGCTGTGCAGGCCTGTCTTTCTCTTGAGCTGCTCGGCGGCTTAGGCCTGGAGGCGTCCTGGGTCCTCTGTGGTCCAGGACTGATGCATCACTCTGGGCAAAGCCAACGAGAACGACAGCAACGAGACAAATGATCAAAGGCTCACTCTTTTGTGTTCCTTCTAGGCTTCTGTTCAAAAGGTTGCAATTCTCGAAATACCATATTTTAGAAAAAAAAAAACAAAAACCAGGGAATTTCCTATTTATTGCACCTTAGCTTATAAAATGAGAACTTCTTGCAGTTCAAATGTCTCTCATCAGATTTGGGCATAAATAGACTTCTCCACTCCCCACTGACAACTGTGTGAGGAACAGCCCCATGATGTGATGGAACTCCATTGATTTTTCATAAAAGTTTAATAAGACGATACAGGTCAAAAGCTTTGCAAAGTTTGCTATAAATTTTAGTGAGGAACTGAGCAAGATGTAATTGGATAAGAAAATGGGAATGAGACTTGTATCGTGCAGCGGAGATAATGGGAGAATAATGAGAACCAGTACCCCCTTCACCATTCGGGTGGCATTTTCCTAAGTAGACAGCTGACCCCCTAGTCAACCCCTTGTCACTGAGGACTGAATACATTCTGTGAGCCACTAGTTATTTGAATACCATTTAAGTTGATCAGATACATTTTAGGAATGCGGATAAGATAGGACAATCAGTGCGCTTTGTATCTGCCTCCATTTCCAGGTCGTGTTTTGGGTTATGTTGTTTCATACCAAAATGAAGGATACTGTAAGTTATCTTTCTTTTCTTTTCTTTTCTTTTTTTTTTTGAAAATCAGCTGCTCAGTTTCCAGTAATTTATGTAGTATTGATTTACTTTAAATTTTCTAAATCAATGCAAATTTATTTCATTTTTGTGTGAGATGCTATCTCTCTCAAATGATGGCTCTGCTTTTTCACTTTCAGAATATACCTTCATTTAAGATTTTCAAAGTCTGTGTTCCTGCAGTAGCTTTAGAAATGATACCAACTCTAGCATCATCATCATCATCGTCACCATCATCATCATTATTAAAAAGCCATGATCTCCTTAAAGACCTCTGGATAGTATCTGCCATTGATTTAAATTTTCTTGCTCAACAGTGCACACTCCATCTAATCAATCTGTTTGTAATCAATTGAACATCATGGAATATCACAAACTAATGATATTCCTTACGACCATGTTTCTGAAGAGGCCCAGAAAAGACAGACTTTAACATTAGAATTAATTTAAGGTTCATTTGGCCCTATTACTTTCTCAATTGCCACGAGAATTTTTCCTTTCCCTTGTGGACGAAATTTAGGATTGAGTTAGATGGATGATTTTAGAAGCTTGTCTCTGATATGCACAGAGCAGCTAGTTCCCATTCTGGTTTAAGAGACCCGGACCTAAATGAGACCAAGAGGGAAAAATGATGCAGGCAAAAACATTTTCAGAAAGCAGCCTTATAATTTAGGATACCAGTAAATTACTAGGAAGTTGTGCAACCACTATTTAATGGACACGAACTAATTATAGCCCAAGAGTGGTGAGTCTCATCCTGCGGATATACAATATAATTCCTTTTAGAGAAGCAATAACATGTTGTTAATACCATGCCATATTAGCTTATATACCCAAAGTTTCAAAGAGGTTTCTTAAAAGGGGGCATGGCAAAGAACCAGCATGTAGCGATCTGAGCCTTGGACTTTGAACTATCCTGTGCTAACCCTTTTGTAAATGGATCCACGTAACTAAAAATTCTGAGCCACAATTCCCTGCCTTGTGACATTTGTATCTCTGTAACAACCACTTTTATTTACTAATGACAATAATAGTGACAAGAGCCAATCATTACTGAACCTTCTCTTATTGCGCAGTGCTTTATATATCGTAGCTCATTTAGCCCTGCCCGAAATTTTGAGGTACTATTAGTCCATTTTTTAAAAAATATTTTATTTATTTATTCATGAGACACACACACACACACACACAGAGGCAGAGACACAGGCAGAGGGAGAAGGAGGCTCCGTGCAGGGAGCCCGACGTGGGACTCGATCCTGGGTCTTTGGGATCACGCCCTGGGCCGAAGGCGGCGCTAAACCGCTGAGCCACCTGGGCTGCCCTAGTCCATTATTTTTTAACACATGGAAAAAACAGTAGCTCAGAGAGGTTAAGGAAGTTGCCCGAGGCCACACAGTTAACAGGTGGGGGAGGCTGGATTCCAACCTAGGTTGGCCAGTGCAGTCTCCCTCGTCTTCGTCTGCGATGCCTAAGACATCCGTTGTTAGTTTGGGGGCTCAGTGTGACTGTGATTTCTCCTGGACCCTGGAGCTCTCAAGGGTATTCCGTGATCCCAGAAGGACGGAGGCACGATGCCTCTAAGCTCTAAAAGAGTGTGTTTTGCACTTTTGATCGAAGAGTGTCCTGAGAGCAGGGGTTTCGCAGCAGTGCGTGTGCCGAGCGCCGCTCTCGGGGGCTTAGGCCCCGCAGGTGATCCTGGGGTTTCCTCATGTCTGCCTCGCGGGAAGCCTATTTATTCGGATGTCGGGTTTCTGCCTCATTAGCTCCAGGAAATGGCTGAGGTGCCGAGATCCGAACTTGCCGGTGATTCCAGACGCCGTGGAGAAATTCAAGTCCCCCTGGGTCTCCCAAGAACTCGGCCTCTCGTCCGGAGCTCTTTTTGCCGAGACCTTCTTGCCCGTCGTGGGCGCTGATCGCCTACAGAAGCGGGAGCTGCCTCACGCCACTGGGGCCGCCCCCCGCCCCCCCGGGTCGTTCTGCGCGCAGGTGCAGGTGCAGGTGCAGGTGCAGGATCCCTTCTCCAAGGAGCGCTCCGCCTCCGCCCGGCCAGCTCCTGGACCATCACCTGTACGTGCTGAGTGTCACGTCGAGTCTGTTTCCTCCTCCCGGGGTGTCATGCCCTGGGGTAGTCCAGGGTGGTTGGGTGAACAAAAAACACAGATGAATGATGTGTCGATCAGTAGTAAGTAAACCTAGCGATTTTTCTAGCTGATTTTATTTTTATTTTTTATTTTTATTTTAAGAGTTTATTTAGTTATTCATGAGAGATACACAGAGAGAGAGAGAGGAGGAGGGAGAAGCAGGCTCCCTGCGGGGAGCCAGATGCGGGGCTCAATCCCAGGGCCCCGGGGTCACGCCGTGGGCCAAAGGCAGCCGCTCACCCACTGACCACCCGGCATCCCCCCACCTTCAGCCTCCTGTGTAGGAATTCATCGCCCCTCATCTGTGTACACAGTAAAATACGTAGACATTTAGACGTCGTATTCACTTGCTCATTCCACAAAGGTGTGGTGAGGCATCTACTGTGGGCCGAGCGCTACTGGGTGCCGGCTGCGCTGGTGAAAAGATGGAGCGCCCGTCTCGGTCTTGGGAAGGGGCCTGGGGAGGACACAGACGTTGGAGCACCGTGTGGCCAGTGGTGTGACGACGGGAAGCGCAGCAGGAGGTGGGAACACAGGGAGCAGCGTGTGTCCTAATAACGGGGTGGGCCCTCCCAGGGGGCTCCGTGGGGTAAATGAAGCCTAATTTGAAACTCGAGGTACGATGGGACGCCTGGGGGGCTCAGCGGTGGAGCGTCTGCCTTCGGCCCAGGGCGTGACCCCGGGGTCGCGGGATCGAGTCCTGACTCGGGCTCCCCACGGGGAGCCTGCTTCTCCCTCTGCCTGAGTCTCTGCCTCTCTGTGTTTCTCATGAATAAATAAATAAAATTCTTAAAAAGAAAGAAAGAAATTCGAGGTACGAGCAGCGTCTGGCCAGGCAAAGGTTGGTAGGAGGCTGTTCCAGGTGCCGGGCCTCGGTGACGGAAGGTCGGGAGTCGCGGGACAGCGAGGCTTGGCCGGGGCTGCACGTCACTGTGCGGTGGCTACAGCCCGGCGGGGGGCTGGGGGGGGCGGGGAGCGGGATGTGCCCCACGACCCGGTAAAGCGACGCCGACTTTGTCCTGAAGCCCGGCGCTCCCCGGCCCCGTGTGACACGGGAGCTTCAGGCAGGCGGTGGCATTCGTGCACCTTACAAATGCTGGACACCAAGGGTCTAGTTCATACCCGTCACCTGCACGGAGACGTTTTCAACTTTGAGAAACAGCATAGCGGATGTCAGGAAGGATTAGGGAACCGGAGGGGAAAGGAGCGTGCAATCTCGGTAGTTTTATCCCGGGGCGGGCGGAGGGGGGGGGTGGGTTACTGTATCCGAGTGGCCAATGTTTAGGGTCGGAGGGAGGGGACTGTGGCTCCCGGGGGACCCTGGTGCTTCCCGGGCCTGTGGCCCTTGTTTTCAGTAACTGATCGCGGCGCTTCTGTAAACAAGTTATCTTGGTAACAAAGGACACCAGGGCCGCAGGAAGGAAGGTCAAGGAGAGACTAGCGTGGCCGGGGAAACGTAGAGGGCCTGACCACATCTCTTTTTTCCTGGGGACAAGTATTGTGCCTCAGGAAAGCGTCACGTGGCTGTGCCCGACCCCAAGCGCCGGCGGGCTGCTATTGTTTGCTGGGCCCCACGCGGTGGGCGGTGGGCGGTGGGCCGGCGTTGGAAAGTGAGAAAGGAAAGGGATCCGTTCCTCGTACATGGAGCGAAAGGCGACATCCTGACCCTGACGGGAAGCCCGTGTGTGTGTGTGAGCGTGTGTGTGTGTGAGTGTGTGTGAGTGTGTGTGTGTGAGTGTGCTGTCCTCGTGGAGCCTGAGTGCAGGCGACCAGGCCCGGGGAAGGCGACCCAACGGGCCCAGTGGAGCCCGCTTCCTTGTGCGTCTGGCTAGATGGGTATCTAACCTTCTAGAAACAGGTGATGGGTTCCAGCGGAATCGTGGGGGACCGTCCCTGAGATGTCCCCTCCTGAGGACGCGGTTTGGCCGCGTGAAGGGTGGATGCTGAGCAGCCAACGTGCGTCCTCTCGCGCCGTGGAAGTTCAGCTGCCCCCGGCCCCGGAGGCCTTGGAGAGCTCGAGGCCCAGCGACATGGGGAGGCAGCAGGGGCTCGGGCTGCGTGCGGGGCGCCAGACGCTCGGGAGCCTGCGCGACAAGGGGGCTCCGTACAGATTCCGATGCGTCCCTGATTCCTAGACATCTTTCTCATAAGAATCCAGATAAAAATGACCAAGTGTCTCGCAGCTGTTATTTGTGCGTGTGTTTCACGCCTTGTGCAGCCTTGACGTGCCCAGGGGCTCCGTTGGTGAAGCGGCGGCCCTCACGCTGGGTCATGACCCGGGTCCTGGGGCCGAGCCCTCCTCGGGCTCCCTGCTCAGCACAGGAGCCTGCTCCCCCTGCTGCTCCTCTCCCTCCTTCCCTCTCAAACAGACAAATAAAATATTTTTTATTATTTTTTTATTTTATTATTTTTTAAATAAAATCTTAAAAAAAAAATCCAAACGGTGTGCAGGTTCTCTGCCATTAGGAGAATCTGCACATACCATTCTAAGCGTGGCCACCACTTCATATTATCTAACCCTATAAAAATAATACTGTTACTCTATTGATTCAACTCAAAACATTAGAAGAAATGATTACCGTGGGCTCATGGAAAGAGCCTGATTATTTCGTCACCTGATGACGGGCCTGGGTAGAAGAGCTGCCTCCGTCTCTGCGACCCACCGGCCTGGGCCGTGCATGACGTCAGGACACCGGCCGATGCACGTGCGGCCCGAGACCATCTTCGATCTTCACAACCCATTAGGCTTTCCACCCTCGAATGGCCATGGGCGCTCCGTCGATCGGCCGCGTTGTGGAAGGTTGTGCAAGAGAAGCTCAGGCTCCCCGTGGGGGCGGCTCCTGGGCCCCAGGCTCCGCTGTCGCACCCCCCCCCCCCCCAGCTCCCGGCGCTGCCTGGAGCACATTCAGATGTGCCCAGGGGGCGTCCGAAGTTCCTGAAGCTGAAGTTCTAGGGCAAACCTTAGAAAGGGCGAGTGACAATGCGAAGTGGCGAGTGACAATGCGAAGTAGCAAGCGACAAAAGCCAAGGGAGAGTCAGCCTCAGGTGAGGGAAAATCACCACAGGCTGTGGGAGGTCAGGAAGGCTTCCTGGAGGAAGGGGAACTTGCGCTTTTATTTTATTTTATTTTATTTTATTTTGGGGGGCTTGGCTTTTTTAAAATTTTATTTATTTATTCATGAGAGAGAGAGAGAGAGAGGCAGAGACACAGGCAGAGGGAGAAGCAGGCTCCATGTGGGGAGCCTGAAGTGGGACTCGATCCCGAGACCCCGGGGTCACGCCCTGAGCCAAAGGTGGAAGCTCAACCACTGAGCCCCCCAGGTCTTGGCTTTTAAAGAAGCAGCAGGACTTGGCCCCGTGGCCAAGACGAAGGGGAAGCCAGTCTGGGCAGAGGGGCGCCCCCCATGCGATAACGAGCCCCTCCCAAGGTGCTCAGGAGCTGCAGGCACTGCTCGGCACTTCAGGAGCCTCATTCCTAAAACCAGGGGTCGGTCTCTAGCCTCTGAGGCCCCCGGTAGCTTGATGGTTAATTGTGGTTGATGAGTATCCAGGCTCTCTTTCACTAGAACAAACTACAAAAACACATTTGGTCCAGGCTGTGGTCAGCGCAATCTTATCACAGATCTCACATTTCTGAGCGGCGGATCTCCGTCGTTCTTCCCCTGTCCGGTGCGAATCTTCTCGTCTCTTCTCCAGGCCTTTTCTTTCTCTATCTGCTGATTGAGATGAAATGATCATTTAGCGCAGGGCAGGAAGCGGCGGCTGCTGACTCATCGTTTCGGGCCTAATCTGTTCTCCCGCAGCTGGCTCCCTCGCAGGCCTTCAGCCGGGATGAAGAGAGAAAGCGCATTCAAACCCGGAGTCAGGCACTTGAAAGGAGAGAAGGCCTTCCTGCCCGAGAGGTGCTCCGAGGGCCTGGCAGGACAGATCGCAGCCAGTGCTGTGTAAGGGGCAAGAGCTCCCCTCCGCAGAAGCGGACCGGATGCTTCTAGATTTCACGACATGCCAAACACTGAGAGTAGAGAAATTTCAGAAATATGTCCCCACCTCAGCCCAGACCTGAGTTTCCCCTCTCTAAATGACATCAGTTCTGGAGTTTCTTAAGGACTGAATTTGAAACGTTGAATTCAAGGGCCTGTGGGTATTAGGGTATCAGGGTCCACTTAAGAAGGTCTGCTTTGGGGTCAGCTCTTCGGTTCCAATGTCTATTCCCCCGCTGTGTGTGTGTGTGTGTGTGTGTGTGTGTTCACATAAGGGCATGTTTGCTCTTCAGACCAATCCCAAGTGAGCAGAACTCTTGGTAGAGAGTTGGGATTTGCCATGAGGCTCTGGATTAAAAGATTTTCTGGTTATTGATTCAGTGATTGTTGCAATGGGCACACTGCCATTGCCAAACTCATTGTGCTAAACTCACTTCTTTGCCAAACTCATTGTGCTAAAAATAGTGAAGGCCGGCAAGGCGGCCAGGTGGAAGTTTTGAGATTTAGATTTCAATCCCTCTGACGTGTTGGAACTGTCTCATGGAGAACCTACATCTTATATGCAACACACACACACCCTGAGGAGGAGGAGAAGGCAGAGATGCAGGCAGTTCATACATCACGTTTAATAAAGTGAACTTGCCCATAAGTTTACTGAAGGACAACAAAGTGCCCCGGGGCGGGTCTAGGATTCTTAGGAAAGTTGGGTAGAAAATGCTTGAATGACCATTAGGAAAACAAAAACAAAAACAAAAAATAACCAACACCAACAAACCAACCTACACGTGTGCAATTATATAATGTTAGACTGGAGATCCTTGCAAAACTTACAGAATCGTGCATTCGGCAATGATATAATTTTTTGTGAGATTTGGATAAGGCACTTTAAAATTAACTTAGGAGCAAGGCGTATAGTAAATAGTGGAGGAAGGACAACCAAGGAAACATCTTGGGGCTTATCAGGAGAACTTGCATCCTCGTATTTCCTTTAAACACATATTTTACTGTGGAAGCCTAAAAAAATCGTATTTACAGAGAATAAGTTTAAAAAATACAAAACTTATCTTGATCTTTCTAGCTGTTGCTATGGTTTGGAGTAATATATCATTAAAGCCATGGCACTCCAATGATGTATTAAAGTAATATATCATAACAATGCCACGGCTTTGATGATATATTAATGTAATACATCGTTAAGGCGCCATTGGCCCCATGATGTATTACTCAAAACACTACCAATTGGTTAGATCAACACACAGGGACTTGTGTGTTAGGGACAGGAGAATGGCAAATGATTTTGGACCAAAACGCAATTGAACTTCTCAGAGATGTCTCACCCACAAAAGCAGTTCTGTAAGATTGGATAGGCTTCAAAGGTTCACTCAAGAGTGGTGGCGTTGAATTGCAAGTGAAGGGCAGTAAAGACATCTGCTCTGCCTACGTTAGGAACCTGTGCCCGGGGCCAAGTTTTCACAAGGGGGAAGAAGAACAGGCCTATGTTTTGCCTAGCAACTAGCCATGTGCTTTCATTGCATAATCTCATTTAATCCCCACTGAAATGCTATAGGATATTATTAACTTGATTTTAGAGATCAGGAAACTGAGGTTAGAGAAGCAAAGTGAGGTCACATAGCTAAGAGGTGGCCGAGCCAGGATGCGAGTCCATGTCGGCCTAACTCTAGAGCTGGGTTGGGTGGGTTCATTCTGATTTTGCAAGCTTGGCTCAGGGGACTTATTTTTTTCTATTTCTAAAGGGAAATTAGAGCATGAGCTCTCTTCCCATCTTCCCCTTTCACCCTCCTTACCCTCCATCCCCCTGTCTCTCCAAGTTCGAGACAAGGCATTTGGAAAGGCTTAGGCAAGGCTCGATAGGCCCTTGGCAGCTGTCTTTTTTTCTCAGGGTCCTGCCAAATGGCTGATCCATGGTGGAGGGAGGAATGGCCCGGGAGGGTGGTTCTGCTAGTGACCAAAAGCTTGGCTTTGCCTCTTCGTTCTACTCGATAGCCTCCTCCCCGGCTTCCAGGCTTCTACTCTTGCTCCCACTATCCTTTACGCAGTAGCCAGAGTGATTACTTTAAAATGCAAACCCTATCACGTCACCATTTTACTTAGTTCTCTGCAAGGGCTTCCCTCTACTCTTAGAATAAAAATTGAACTCATAACCCTGGGTCCTGAAGCCCGGACACTGGTAGGGCTGCACCGATCTTCTTTCTCTCCTCAATGGACTTGGTGCTGCCTTAGGGTTTTAGCTGATCTTAACCAACTTGGAATGGCTGGTTATTTCTCGTGAGCTGCCCCTTTAGAGGGAGGCTCTCTTGGATCAGCCCGTCACCCTTTACCACATTTCCCTACCGTTCCCATCTTCTCACACCCCAATATTTGATTGTTTACTTATCCGTTTATTGTCTCTCTCCTGGAACTCCCCCGTGGAGAAAGTCTAGGCTTTGCTTCTTGTGTTCCTGGCTGTAACCCCAGCCAGGAACCCAGAGCCTAGGACAGAGCTTGGCATACAAGAAGTGTTCAATAACAATGACCCAAACCAAAGACTGTATGGTTATTGATGGATTAACCAACAGGGAAGACACTATTGGTGAGGAGTTTCAAAGATGAGGTGGTACAGGGCTAAGGGAAAAAGAAGTAGATCATAACAATACAACAAGGGGCTGAGGGAGACTCTTGAAACAACCCAAACAACTCTTGAAACAACAACTCTTGAACTAAGAAATGGGCCCTCTCTACGGCAGTTAGGAAAAAACGCTGGACTAGTATTTGCTGAAAGTCAAGGCAGACCATCCACCAAAGTGCAGGCCTTCGTCCACGCATGACCCACTCCGTGCCTCTGGGAGGCATGTGTCATGGTGTCATACGGGATTATATCACGTTGGGTTCAGACGGTCGTATATTTGTGCAGAATTTGGAAAAGTGAGAAATTTTAACTGCCACCACTCACACTTCTCAGGTTGGATGATGTTGGAGGAGCTGTAGATACTTCCTATTTATAAGAATCAGGGGTGTTCTGTATTTGTACGTTTACATGCTTGTCTTAAATAAGAGCCCCTAAGCTGTGTTAGCTTCGGGCTCCCAAAACGTAGATCCACCTCTGGCTGAAAGGGTATTATAGAAAACTTAGAATGGGAAAGAAGAGTATGGTTGTATACGGATATCTTGACCAGTCCAGATGGTAGAAAATAATTAACGTTAAGTAACCCTTTCCTTTTACAATGGAAAGGAACGGTTATGGGGTTTTTCTGGTAACTTATTATAACTATTTCTTGTTAGAGAAAGAGGTCAGAGCCTGTGAAAAAAATAAGAAGTTTCTGGAACTTTCTTCTCCTTTGCAAGTCATCTGTCCCTTGTCCTATTTTCTTGGGGTCCTGTAAAGCAATCCACTTCTTAATCTTGGATGAATGAACTCACATAAGATGTTACTGATATAGTATATCACCCTTCCCAGAGGTATTTGTGGTTAGGGCAGTCCTCAAGGGGTGATCATTAGAAGGGGAACGCAAGAAGCAGCCAGACAGCCCTCTCAAATTAAGGCAGGTCTTGATTGAACTGGCTCTTAATTAATAAATTAACTAATCAAGCCAATATTTGTTGAGTGTCTTCCATGTGCTAACTTTTGGAGATTTAATGGTGATGCACATCCGAAGCCGTCTCTGTTCTCATGGTACCTGCAGTGAAATCCCTCCCCCCGCCCCACCTCTCCCTCTGCAGATGAAGGATCAAGATAGTGCAGACCTAGACACAGCTTGGCAGACAGAGTGCAGACAAGATTTTCTTTGTCAGGGGCCCTGGGCCAGGTTCCTTTGTGCACAACACAAACACAGTAGCAGTGGCTCCGTTCACAGCTACACAAAGCACATGAATCAAACAACTATACACTGAGCCAAGGCTTGGAGGCAAAAGTAGAGGTTCATGTGACCAAGAACCTTGCCTGCACCGGGGCATCAGTAAGGGCTCCCTGAAAGGTCGACCCTGACACTGAGATTTGAAGAATGAGAAAGGGGAGAGCCTGAGGGGCAAGAGGGCAGATCTGGGGTAGGTGTGAGACTTGAGAAGGGCACCAGACAGAGGGCACAGAGCATGTGCAAAGGCCCAGAGGTGGGAGGAGGCATGGTAAGCTTGGGGATTTCAAGAGAGCCCGTGTAGCTAGAGGGCATGGAGACGACCCGGCAACCATTGTAGAGTGGGGCTGTGGGAGAAGGCAGGGCCAACGTGCTCAAGGCTTGGGGGGTTCATCTTGGGAACAAGGGGATATTTTATGAAGAGTTTTAAAGCAATGATGATATCATACGATCTGAATGCCAAAAAGTTTGTTCCAAGTTCAGTCAGAACATACGGGGGACAGAGAGGTCATAGGGAGACTAGATGGAGGCTCCTATTGTAGTTTAGGTGAGAGATGACACTGGCTTGCACAAGGAAGGTGACTCAGACAACCCCTTTCTCTTCATTTTGTTACACGTCACCGTGTTTCTGTGTGTCCCAGACTCTTTCCTAAACCTGACAGTCAGTAAGCCTAAAATAGTGAGGATTTAAATACTGTTTTCTTAACCAGAATACTTCTGGTTAAGTGTTATAATATTTTCTCCATATTTCAAATAAAGTTCATTTGATTTATCTCACTTTTCCCCACACAATATTTCATCTTTTAATATTACTTACAATTGCCTGGTTCATCATAGAAATTCTCTTTTTGAGGCACCTGAGTGGCTCAGTTGGTTAAGCGTCTGCCTTTGGCTCAGGTCATGATCCTGGGGTCTGGGAATCGAGTCCCATGTCGGGCTCCCTGCTCAGCAGAGTCTGCTTCACCCTCTCCCTCTGTGCTCTCTCTCTCTCAAGTAAATAAATAAAATCTTAAAAAGAAAAAAGAAAAAAAAGAAGAACACCTGGGTGGCTCCATGGTTGAGCACCTGCCTTCAGCTCAGGGTGTGATCCTGGAGTCCTGGGATCGAGTCCCACATGGGTTCCCCACAGGAAGCCTGCTTCTCCCTCTCCCTGTGTCTCTCATGAATAAATAAATAATATTTTTTTAAATTCTCTTTTTATTGTTTATATTACATAAAAAATGTCCATGTTAAGATGTATTGGTTACACATACTGACACATAACAAAATCACCCCAAAACTTGGTAGTTCAAAATAATAGTGAGCATTTGTTATCTCCGATAGCTTCTTGCAGATTAGGAACATGGGAGAGGCTGAGGTCCTGGCTCAAATTCCCTCAAGGAATTGAAGTCAAGATGTCAGTTGGGCTGCAGTAGCTGAAGGCTTGACTGGGGCTGGAGGAGGGAGGCTCAGTTCTTGGTCACATGGGCCACCCTACAGAGCGGCTGGAGTGTCCTTACAACATGACAGCTGGCTGCCCCCAAAGTGAATGGCCCAAGAGAACAAGGGGTAACTGCAGTGTCTTACAATTTAGCCTGGCAAGCCTCACGCCTTCATTTCTACAATGTATATTTCTACAATAACCTACCGGTTGCACAGTTGAGCCCTGTCAATGTAGGAGGAGACCAGAGGCTCCCTGGAGCTCAAGACCCAGAGGCAAGAATCACTGGGCACCATCCTGGAAATCGGTAGCCATACAAGGTGGAGACATGACGTGTACACCTCACACGTGCATGGAAAATGCGATTGGACAACTTAACTATTTTCCTCTAAAAGTTATGTCTTTAGGAGTCACACTTCAATTTCCTAGTTTACTACTGGTCATGGTTAAATGATCATGTTTTATGTGTCGTTTACAATTATTGCAAGATGTAGAGAAAAGGCTTGACTTTTTTGTAAAATAAGAAAGTCGCAAAATTCTAGTGTGCTTTGAAAAAACCTAGCCAGCCTTAATTAACAATGAATAGCAATTGCTTGTGCAATATATACAATTGGAGTTCACTTTGGTAAATAAACCAAATGAATAATTATTTGTGCTTATCGAGGGGACTATTTAGGAGCTCAGAGGTGGTGGGGGTTGTGTGGGGTAAGGGCATGATTCCTGAAGAGATAAAGCATAAAACTCATGGAAATAGAAGGAGAGTGCAAGAAATTTGGCAAAAGAATTGAATGTCGTGGTTGGCTGCTAAATGAATTACACAGGTAATAGATGCTGGGGGCTTCATAGGAGGAGAGGATGTCTTTTTCTTTTCTTTTCTTTTCTTTTTTTTTTTTTTTTAGGATTTTATTCATTTATTCCTGAGAGACCCAGAGAGAGAGGCAGAGACACAGACAGAGGGAGAAGCAGGCTCCCTGTGGGGAGCCCGATGTGGGACTCGATCCCGGGACCCAGGGTCATGCCCCGGGCCACACGCAGACGCTCAACCCCTGAGCCCCCCGGGCTCCCCGAGGAGAGGATTTCTGTAGGAGAAAAGGCTGGGGGGACTCGATGGAAATGATAGGCTTTGAGTTGTGTCTTATGGGACTGAAGACAAGTGATGAATTCAAGTAATCATGCACTATTTTATAGGTCACATGTTTATATTTTATCTAGCCTCGGGCTACAGTGATAGAAAATGATTTCTGCCTTCAAGATACTTTCAGTCTAACAGTGATAGAAATAAAAGTCGAGCAAGTTTGGCAGAAGATGGAATAGTACAAACCGCCGTGCTACTGAGAGAGCCAACTGAGCCAGTTTGCTTAGAATGGGCATTTTGTGAGTAATAAGGAGTCTGGGGAGAGGAGGGCTAAGCGGCTTCTAGGTTTTTTTTTTGTTTTTTTTTTTTATCCTGCAGACAATAAGGAATCATTCGAAAAATATAAATACATATATATGTTCTTTTTGTGCTCTCACCACGTCTGCCCGTCATCCTAAGCCCGCATTTTATCTTTTGAGGAAGATTAGGTGATTGATTCTAAGTCTCCCTGATTCCAAACCCCATGGACTCGGTGAGTGGCTGTTCAGGTGGGACGGAGCGGGTGGGCCGCGGGAGGGAACCCGGACAGCAGGGGGTCAGGGCTACACGGTCGGGGCCATGGGTTCAGGGAACATCAGAGAGAACCCAAGGAAACGTCGCTCTGAACCACACGGCCCTTGTGATAACCGGACCATGAGGTCCACACAGTCCCCGACGCTCCTCCTTGGGGCCGTGGGGCTGGCAGGGATGTCGCGGGCAAGAGGAGGAGCGTCGGCAGGGACGCTAGTGCTACTTTTCTTCTGGGTTTTCCGATTCCTTAATTTTGCACCTGCCGTTGAGGGTACATAGGCCGCCGGGTGCTACCCGGAGCCGCGCAGCCTGTAGGCACCGAGGTTCCCGGGAGCCCGCACGGTGTGACAGCCGGTGCCCCTGCCTCGGGTCGCGGCCAGCCGGTCGCTGTGTGCGGGTCGTGGCGGGAGGCGTGTCCAGCCCCAGTGACGCGCGGTGCCATTCCCGGTGACCTGGGCACGCTGCATGCACGGGTCTCGTTGTCATCGTCACCTTCGGACTCGAGCCCTGTTGGCGGGCCTGAGTCTGCGGCGGGTGCGGCAAGGGAGACCGGTGTGTCCTGGGGGGGACCAGGGGGCCCCAACTCCCCCAAGGTTTGTGAACTGTTGGAGGAGTGGGGCTGCAGTGCACGTGCAGAGAGCGAGCGAGAGGCCTGCCCAGGATGCCCCGGGCCACGCCGAGTGATGGGGCCCTGGGGTGCTCAGTGTGTCAGCGAGCCTCGCGTGTGATCGGTGGCCCGGGGGTCCCTGAGGTCACCTCCTCCAGCCGCACTCCAGGCACACCGGGTCCGTGGGCGGGTTAGGAGCTCCCGTGGAGTGATGAGCACCGAGCACCCCGACTCGCAGGCAGTGGGGTGATGGGTACCCGCTTAGAGGACGGCCGTGACCCAGGTGCAGAGTCCTGTGTCAGATGAGGCTGGCTCCTGGGCGGTGATGGCGAAGTGGCCCGAGCTCCACTTGGGGGGCCTCGGAGCGCACTTGCTGCGTGTCCAACAGAGGAGTGAGATGGCTCGTAGAACTGAGAACAGAAAAGGAGACCTTGAGAGGACGAGCCATTGGCACGTGTTTAAGATTCTAAAGCCCTTTAGGCCGCAGAAGTCGCTTAAAGAAGTTGTTAACATATTTTTTTAAAAATGAAGAACAAGGGAAATAAAGAAAAGAAAAGAAACGGGGCTGATCACTTGGAATTCTTTCATCCTTCCAATACCTGTCCTATTCTAGTAAATAGGAAAAAATCAAGTGTTTGAATAACAGAGTTCAGTAAGGGTCTGTGTGGTTCTGCTGTGGAGTTCTGACTGTGGTCTCTTGGGCTTTTTAAAAAAATTATTATTGTTTTTTAAAGATTTTATTTTATTTATTCATGAGAGACAGAGAGAGAGCGAAAGAGAGAGAAAAGCAGACATATGCAGAGGGAGAAGCAGGCCCCCCACAGGGAGCCCGACGCAGGACTCGATCCTGGACCCCGGATCACACTCTGAGTCAAAGGCAGATGCTCAACCACTGAGCCACTCAGGTGTCTCTAAGATTTGTTTTAAAAAAAATTTAAGATCTATCTATTTATGAGAGAAAGAGAGAGAGAGAGAGAGAGAGAGCAGGGGCGGGGACAGAGGGAGAGAGAGAGAGAGAGAATCCTGAAGCAGACTCTGGGCTGAGCACCAGCCCGAACAGAGGTCGATCCCAGGACCCTGAGATCATGACCGGAGCGGACAGCAAGAGCAGGCCGCTTAGCCCACTGCACTATCCAGGCACCCCAATCTTTTAGGTTTTGCAAAAGCCGCCATATGGAGAAGGGTTGGTTGGGGCTCAGGAATCTGTGGTTTCAGGTTTTCCATCCCGAAGTCTTAACCATTGAAGAGGCCCAAAATGCAAGAAAAAAAAAAAAAATGGGCACAAGGTGCTATGTTTTACACAGAGACACTGCTGGGATATTGAAAATTAGAGTGATTGCCTCATGCCCCAGAAATGTCACTGAGCTTCTACTCCCTGCTGGGACAGGGGTCGGAGGATATGGAAATTATAGGCAGGAGAATTGTGTAAAATAAAAGTACCGCTGCCTGGGCATGCACACTGCTGGGCACTGGCTTCGAAGGCAGCATGGGCACCGCTGCCTGTTGCAGAGAAGCCTAAGGTGCTTCCATCTGCCAGGACTTTTGGTCGAAACTGATAGAAGCTTAACTGAAATCAGCAAGAGGAAGGATGGATTTTATCAGCTCATGGAAAGTCTAAGACTACAGAAAGGCAATTGGAAAGGCTTCTCCGTGGCTGGTCCAGGTGCTCGTGTCCACAGGAACCTGTCTCTCATCACAGAAGTTCTGATTTCCTCTATTTTTGTTTCATTTTTCAGACAAATCTCCACCCAGTTGGTGGCAGCAATGGCCACAGCAGTTCGAGACGTTTGTTCCAGGAGCTCTGCACTCAGACGGGGAAGGGCTGGCCCTCTGGAGCCCTGGCAGAAGGCCTGGGGATGCTCTCGGGGCCCATGCGTGGCCCAGCAAAGCCATCATGACAGTTCCTGGCCAGGCCAGGCTCAGTGTCCACACTTGGAATTGGAGCCAAATGTCCAGTTCCCCAGCCTGCACCTGCAACGTAGGGACTGAGGGGTGGGAGGACGGTGGTCCCCCTTCCCCACAAAGTAAGTCCTGCTACCCAAAGAAGGGGAAGGGGATTCTGGGCAGGTGAAAAGAGCAGTCGTGAACCAGCGTCCTCACTCCACGGGTCTGGTAATCTCCACACCCACAGCCACGGTGCAGGCTGGCCACCGGGTGCCATCCCCCAGGCGTCAGGCTGCACACACTGTCGTTCCGTGGCATTCCTTCCCTACAGTTTCTCAAAGCTATTTCTTGTTTTAAGTAGGTTTGTAAAAAATTATAAATGTAGGGGCCCTTGGGTGGCTCAGTGGTTGAGCCTCTGCTTTTGGCTCAAGGCATGACCCCGGGGTCCTGGGATCGAGTCCCATATGGGCCTCCCCGTAGGGAGCCTGCTTCTCCTTCTGCCTGTGTCTCTGCCTCTCTCATGAATAAATAAATAAAATATTTTAAAAAATTATAAATGTAAATGACCATGATAAAATGAATTTATAAAATGGAAGGAAAGATCTGTCTCTCATCCCCTGACCACCAAATCCTTCGTCCCTAGGGTGACCCAAATTGTACAGCATTCTAGAGGGTTTCTAGAAAATTGATATACAAATATTGAATTTTTCCTTTATTTTTAAACAAAGTATAGGATATGCATAAGCGTCTCCAACGCTTAATAACATTCTTAGCATCTTTCCATTTCAGCACACAGATTTTTTTTTTAGAGCTGTATAATATCTCATTAAATGGATGATGCATGATTTATTTAACCATTTTCCCTTTAATGGACATTTATGTTACATTCACGGTTGTATTTCAAACAATTCTGTATTGAGCATTCCTGTACACACAGCTGAGCGTGCTTTTGCAAGTATATCTGTAAGCTAAATCCTTAGGAGTGAAATTGTTTGCTCGGCGAGTAAATGCACGAAACTGGGTTGATCTGGCCAGTGATGGGCCGAGTGACTTCTGAGGAGGCTGCACCTGCTTCATTCACACCAACAGCATTAAGAGAGGACCAGTTTCCCGCCACTCAGTCACCCCCGGGTGGCAAAACATTTCATCTTTCATTTTTCCTAATCTGACGGGTGAAAGTGGTATACCGTTGTTTTTATTTGCATCTTAAAATTAGAAATGAAGGGGGCCGCCGGGGTGGCTCAGCGGTTGGGCGCCCGCCTTCGGCCCAGGGCGTGATCCTGAGATCCCGGATCGAGTCCCACGTCGGGCTCCCTGCAGAGAACCTGTGTCCCTGCCTCTCTCTGGGTCTCTCATGAATCAATCAATCAATCAATCAATCAATCAATCAGAAATGAAGCTGAGCATCTTTTCCTATGTTTAGCCATTTCTGTTTAATTTCTGTGAACTTAAAATCTGTTCTTTTTGTTTTTTAGAGATTTGATTTATGTATTTATTTGAGAGTAAGCAAGCAGAGCGGGTGAGGAGCAGGGGAGCCCCCCGGGGGGCTCCTGGATCATGACCTGGGCCGGAGGCACACGGAGCCCCCCAGGCGCCCTAACATCCATCCTTCGTCCTTGCAGGAGAACACGAGTGGTTAGGGGACTTCCGATGCGTTTCCCTGTCACCGCTCACTCACTCTGGTCCTGTGACACGATCCGCAGAGCGTCGCCGGGCCCTGGTCCCGGGTTAGAGCTGCCAGGCGGCCGCGATCACCGCGTCCCTCCAGTGTCACCTGCAGGTGAACAAACAGGGCTGGGGAGGCAAAATGCATCGTCGCCGACGAGGGAGCAGGTCAACCCCAGCACTGGCGCCTGCGGTGTCCCCCAGGTTTGGATCCTGCTGCTGAACCGCATGGGGCGCTCGGTCGCGACCCAAAAGCGCTGGCGGGGATCTATCTCCTAAGGTCCCCAAGAGCTTCTTAGGGCTGTAAGCGCAGGCCATCGGCCGGGAGCACCTGACGGGTCCTGGTCCCCGCGGCCGTCCAGGCCTGGCTGTCCGTGGGCCCCAGCGCCGTTGAAGCCTCGCAGGAAAACCTGCTCCTGCCAGTGAGTGGCTCAGGGAAGGGGGGCTCCTCACGCTCAGTGACCCCAACTCCCAACAAAGCAGCTGGGAAAATCAAGTCTCACTCCTGCCTTCTCTTACAGTTTTCCTGAATCGAATAATATAATTAAATAGTCACAGGAACAAAACCTTCTAAAACTCTGTAATGTGTTCTCCTCTTTCCAGAGCTATCCCAGATTCCTCATGAAGTTGTACCCCCTTAATTTCAATCTTGGATTTCGAAGTTTATCTTAAAAAAAAAAAAAGATTTAATTTATTGATTTGACAGAGAGAGAGGGAGAGCAAGCCCAAGCAGGAAGAGTGGCGGGTGGAGGCAGGGCAAGGAGCCAAGCAGGGAGCCGAGCAGGGAGCCCGATGCGGGGCTGCATCCCAGGACCCGGGGATCCTGACCTGAGCCAAAGGCAGATGCTTCGCCAGCTGGGCCACCCAAGCGCCCCCAATATTCCTTTTGGGACTTTTAAACAATTACTAAAATCTGAGTTTGTCATTAGGAGAACTTAAAGATGAGAATTGGTCTGGCATAGACTTTAACCTAAAGTACCCTAAGTACATAGGTCCCAGGCTTCACTGTTCCCAGTAAAGTGTACACCACCTTGTTTTTTTTTTTTTCCCATATTGAAGAAATACAACTTTCTATTATTCTTATAATTTAAGTATATCTTGGTCTTCTCTTCTTAAATGAATTTTTTTTAGGGGCAACCTGGGTGGCTCAGTCAGTTAAGCATCTGTTTTCAGCCCAGGTCATGATCCCAGGATCCAGGGATCGAGCCCCACATTGGGCTCCTTGCTCAGTGGGCGTCTGCTTCTCTCTCTCTCTCTCTCTCTCTCTCTTTCTGCCACTTTCCCTGCTTGTGCAAATAAAATTTAAAAAAATATTTTTTAACTAATTTTTTATTTAAAGAATTTATAATCTATCAGCTATGAAGCTATTGATATAATTTTCCAATTGATGGAAAAGATATGATTTTGAAGAAAAGAATGGAACAAGGCAAAAACAACCGGCAACTACCAAGCGACTTAAACTATGTATTACCAAGTCATCTATATTAGGAAGCAAAAAAAAAAAAAAAAAAAAAAAAAAAGTGAAGTTCAAATATAGAAATAAGATATGTGTGTATTTTAAATACTATAATTAATAGAAAATGCTTCAGTATGTAGTCTCAACTTTTTTTTTTTCAGCCAAATGTCCAAGCTCAGACTGTAGTTCAGCTGGGACTCCGTACTGAGGGGCCTAAGTGTACTATTTCTGTTTTTTGGAAGAGTCGTTTTATTTTTTTTTCCTCCCTTTTTTATTTCCAGGTTATGTTCAGCTAATTATTGAAAAGCTGAACATTCTGTCCTACTGCTTGAAATTTCTTGACTTCTGCGTGGGCAAAGGGAAGCAGGCATAATGGAGATGAGGGAAATTCTCCTGGCACTCTTTTATTGACCTTCTCTCCAAGTACACTCATAAGAAATTGCATTTAAATAAATTGAATGCTACCTTTGGCTTCAGCTAAATGCAATTTGGAACTAGCTTTTTAAAGTACCAACAAAAAATGTTCTTGCTTTCAGAAGTTAACTTTCTATGAAAATGGAGGCAAAGATGGAGTGTTTTTAATACATATTCAAGAGAGCTGATTTCTTTCGTTTTTTTTTTAAAGATTTTATTTATTTATTCATGAGAGACACACAGAGAAAGGCAGAGACACAGGCAGAGGGAGAAGCAGGCTCCATGCAGGGAGCCCGACGTGGGACTCGATCCCCGGTCTCCAGGATCACGCCCTGGGCTGAAGGCAGGTGCTAAATCGCTGAGCCACCCAGGGATCCCAAGAGAGCTGATTTCTGATGAAAAAGCTAAGGCTGAGGCTGGATGAAGCAAGGGAATGGAATCGGGCACCGCTCTCCTGGGCTGCTTCTTAGGGACAGAGCCACAAAGACTGAAGAGCTGACCTGGGAATTGTGGTTTCTGCCACCAAAACACTTAAGACAAAGTTGTAGAAATATCCCTATTAGTTACTCTTCCCTCCCTCCAAGAAACTCCCAGTGGCCAGATTTATCAAGGTGCTGACAACTGAGAGCTGTCACTGATTGAAGACAATGGGGAAATCCAAAATACGGGCCGGGCGGGGGCGGCGGGGGGGCTTTGAGTCCCCACAAACAGAGGTAAAGCTGGAAGGGAATTATGTACTGTCGGGTAAGTCAAGGCAACCAAGGTGTTGGGTAAGGGTGCCAGGGGACCCTCGCTAAGGGAAATGTATGCTCTTCTCTCTTCTGCAGGCTTTCTTTTCTTTTTTAAAGGCAGGGGCACGGCGGGAGAGTGCTGTTATTTAACTGGAAGTGCATCCAAAAGTTTGTTCTTAAATGTTTTTTTTGATCAACAATTATCCGTTTAAAATGTACAGTATTGTAAAATTAAAAGCCAGTGTGCTGCACCGTATTGCCCGTGGCGATGGTGAGATCAACTAGGCTGAGCCTGACCGTGGGTGGTGTCACTGGGGCCCCAGTGGGCAAGGTGTGGAATAGTGGGGTCAGGAATGGATCCAAAGTGACAATCAAAAGTGAATCTGGGGCACCTGCATGGCTCAGTTGGTTAGGGGTCTGACTCTTGATCTCAGCTCAGGTCTTAATCTCAGGGTTGTGAGTTCAAGCCCTGCCTTGGGCTCCACGCTCAGCATGGAACCTACATGACACCTCCCCCCCACCAAAAAAAATTAAAAAACCCAAAAGTGATTTTTTTCTTTTTTATTTCAAAGCTTATGCTCTTTCTTGTGACTTTTCAATGACTCTGTGTATGTGTGTGTGTAGGTGTGTGCAGAGCAAGTTGAAGTAGGGGTGCTCATATATACACCTTTAATCATCAAAGAAAGTTTAGTAAAAAGGTTAGATGTGAGGAATGCCTTAAAATGTGGACAGGCTTTTTTTTTTTTCCATTTAAATTATTGTTTTAAAATTTGATATAGGGCAGCCTGGGTGGCTCAGCGGTTTAGCGCCGCCTTCAGCCCAGGGTGTGATCCTGGAGACCAGGGATCGAGTCCCACGTTGGGCTCCCTGCATGGAGCCTGCTTTTCCCTCTGCCTGTGTCTCTGCCTTTCTCTCTCTCTCTGTATCTCTCATGAATAAATAAATAAAATCTTAAAAAAAACCCGATATATTTCTTACTAAAATAATACATGTTCTCTGCAGAAAAATTCGAATTTAATAATAAAAAGGGGGGAAAATCCACCCAGAATTGTGCCACAGAGAGCAGTCTCCTTTTAACAACTTGATATATATCTTTTAAAACCTGATTTCCTTTTTCTAGATAGAGTGATGGGTAGATAAATGGAGAGAGAGAGAGAGAGAGAGAGAGAGAATAATGAGTATGATTATATCAGTGTATAATATAGAATATATTCTTTTTGTTTCTTTGTTTTGTTAACATTACATCATGGAAGGAGTTCACAGATTTTGACGGGTGGAGAGGGCAGAAAAATTTTCAGCAGAGTAATGGTTTAACAGGGTCATGGATCCAGAAAGGATTGTAGGATCTGACTCATAAATAGTTGTGCACTTTGGGTTCACATTCAGGGTGGGGATGGGGGTAGGGGTGGTTTGGAGCCAGACTTGCAGGGCCTGAAACTATCAGACTAAAGAGTACGGAATTTATTTGGTAGAGAAAGTAAAACCATTAAACCATTTTTGAACATTCTAAAGTTCTGCCTTGGAAGCTCTGCTTTAGAAAGGTTAATTTGGGTACCATAAACCGAATGGACAGGAATACGAGGAGATTTGAAGGCTGCGGCTTGTTAGAGGGCTCCTCCAGGGGAGAGGAAGCGGGAACAAAAACCTCCTGGTGACAGTAGGAAGACAAAAGAAGAGGCTGGAATAGGAGGACCTAAGGGGGTAGCTGGGGAATGGACTCGTGTGTATGGTGGGGGAGGAAAAAAAAAAAGAAAGATGGATGAGGGCTGCCAGGGATGGGCTGTCAGGAGTCACAGAGATATGATATGGTAGGAAGAGTTGACCCTAGGAGCAAAATGATTCCATGTCGACTTTGGGAGGCCTGTGAGACACCCCAGGTAGAGGTGTCCGTCAGCGATCACATATGCGAATGTGCGGTGGAACGACGCATGTATCTCTACTACCCATAAAAAGCTCCTCAAAGCCAAGGGTGGGCGATTGCTTAAAACCATTGGTTTGAGTCTTCCATGTTTGTTGCGCTTTCTAAAAAGCCATCTCTTGTGGGGTGTCCCTGCCATCCACACAATCTGCTTAATGATAATGACCACGGGTCATATTTAACTGAGCTCCGCCGTCACATAATTTGACCATAATTTCTAGATCATAATCTCATTCTGAGATTCTTTTCTTGGAATAAGTTGATTAATTTTGTTCGTTTTGAAAATAGCAGAGTGGCTGAATCTGAATCATATACCTAAATGAGAAGGAAATGACATCTTTGGAACAAAAAGGGGGGAGAGGTGAAGAATAACTCTGGTTTGAGAGCCAGATGCTCCACATTTGGGAACGATCGTGACCACTTCTCACTCTTCCTATTACAACATACCTCGGCTAACTATTTATGAAAATGACAAGAATCCTATTCCAAAAATTAATAAATCCAATAAATCATTAAAAAGATTTCATGCTATGAACCCAATGTTCAATGGACCATTGTAAGATCTGAGGATGTTTATTGGCGTCAACCAGGAAGATTACGTTAACTCTTGTAAGGCCTGGACTAGCTGAAGACAAGCTGTCAGATGCTTTCATGGTATCTCGGAAAGATGATCCTTCTCCAGGTATTGTTTTCCGGGATATCAGCTGTGTGTACTCCACGTAAAGGCTGAACCACGGAACCTAGAGACCAAGACTTAGACCTTATATTCCAAAAGTTTCTTGATTCTGTCCATCTTCACATTTTCCCATTGCTACTGCTCTCAGATTTATCCCCATGCCCGTGACACTTCCTGACTTTGACTATTGCAATAGTTGAACTGGCCTCTCTGCCTCTAGTCTCATCTCCAATCCCTCCTCCTTGCTGCCAGCATGATCTTTCTAAGACACAGCTCTAGAGGATCCCTGGGTGGCTCAGCGTTTTGGTGTCTGCCTTCAGCCCAGGGCGTGATCCTGGAGACCCGGGATCGAGTCCCACATCGGGCTCCCTGCATGGGGCCTGCTTCTCCCTCTGCCTCTGTCTCTGCTTCTCTCTCTCTTTATGTTTCTCATGAATAAATAAATAAAATCTTAAACCAAAAAAATAAAATAAAATAAAACACAGCTCTGGATATGACATTTCCCTACTCAAAAATCATAAATATTATTTATGATAGTTAATATATGGAAGCAACCTAAGTGTGCATTGATAGATGAATGGATGAAGAAGATGAAATGTATGTACACATGGAATATTACTCAGCCATAAAAATGAACGAGATTTTGTCACTCACGATAACGTGGATGGACACAGAGGGCGTTATGCTAAATGAAATAAGCCACAGAGAGAATGAAAAGTACCATATGATTTCACCTTTATATGGAATCTAGGGGCATCTGGGCGGCTCAGTTGGCTAAGTTGGTCTTACTCTTGACCTCAGCTCGGGTCTTGGTCTCAGGGTCATGAGTCCGGGCCTTGTGTTGGGCCCCATGCTGGCTGTGGAGCCTACTTAAAAACAAGTGAATATTTGACAGGAAGAGCACTGGGTGTTATTCTATATGTTGGTAAATTGAACACCAATAAAAAATAAATTTATTTAAAAAAAACAAGTGAATAAACAAATAACAAAACAAACTAACAGCAACAACAAAACAGACTTGTAAATGCAAAGAACAAACTGATGGTTGCCAAAAGGGAGAAGGCGGAGGATGGGAAAACAGGTGGAGGGGATTAAGAGGTACAAACTTAAAAAAAAAAAAAAAGAGGTACAAACTTCTACTTATAAAATAAGTGTGGGGATGCCTGGGTGGCTCAGCGGTTTAGCGCCTGCCTTCAGCCTAGGGCATGTTGCTGGAGTCCCGGGATCGAGTCCCACGTCGGGACTCCTGCTCCTCCCTCTGCCTGGGTCTCTGCCTCTCTCTCTCTCTCTCTCTCTATGTCTATCATAAAAAAATGAAATAAATCTTTAAAAAAAATAAAATAAGTGTGGTACAGGCAGGAATGAAAAAGTACAGTATAGGAAATAGAGTCAATAATATTGTAATAATCTTGTATGGTGACAGATGGCAACTATACTTACCGAGATGAGCATTTTGTGAAGGATGTAATTGTTGAACCTCTGTTCTACACTGAAGCCAGTGTAGTGTTGTACGGCAGCTGTATTCCAATTAAAAAGAAAAAGAAAAAAAACCTTGAAAACCTTTTCCACCCTTGCCATGTTTACAGAGGAGAACACACATGCCTTAGCACGCCAGGACAAGCCCTGATACCCCGTCTTTAACACCAACCTTGCGTGCGATCACTGCCTCTAACGTTGTCCGCACTGTCATACCTCCACGCCCCTGCAAGCACGAATCCTGTATTGGTAATATCTTCCGTTTGGAAAACTCCTCTTCGTTCCTCAAAGTCCAGTTCGTCGGTCAGTTGTCTGAATCGGTTTCTTCTTTCTCTCTCCATGGTGGCTGAATAAAGTCCTCTCTCGTCTCTGTTCACTTCATTATAATCCGCACCAGGTGGTGGTATGTGGTCCGTTATTACAAGTCTTTTTCTCTGGCTAGGATGTGAACTTCCCAAGGGTAGGAACTGTGTCATACTTATCTTTTCACCTTTTCAAGAAACATAAAATAAGAGTTATTTTTTCGGAGTTAGTGTCAATCTCTAGCTTGGGGTGGTTATTTACAAGGCAAACTGAATGGAAAAGAGAGGAGTTCCGTTTAACAGCGACCACATGTATTTATAACTCTCCTATTTCTGCAATCAAACTGATATTTTACAGACTATTTAGAAAATAGGTTACTAAATTTTCTTTTTCTCAATTTATTGTTACTTCCAAAGGCTCCCCTCCCTTAACATTCCTTCTAACTTTGTTCTTCAAAATGTCATAAAATATATTGGTACAATTTCGTATCTTATTAAACCTAGGAGAGTGAAAGTAATTCAGTATTTATTTATTTATTTATTTATTTATTTATTTATTGGTGATTGGGAATCTGTGATGAGTCAAGAATCTTTAAAATGTTGGTCTATCTTGCTCTGGTAATCTATAGTAATCTGAGGAATCAACCTTGATACAGGAAAATATTTTTTTGCCGAAAAATGCACAGAGTTTGCACAGAGATCTGTGGCTGTCGTAGAGGCACGGCACGTCGCGCTCCCTTCGAGAGAGAGCTCGTTGAAGGAAGAGCAGTTGGCCGACGGCCTCCGGCTGCTGCCCCTTTGGGATCCAACCTAATGTTCACGCCAAGGCCCCTGTCTCCCCAGACCGCTCGGCCTCGTGACCTGGTTGAGGCTTTCTCGGAGCAGACGCTACACTGCAGTTCGAGAATATTCTTACCCAGTTTTTCCTTCCCTCTGTTCTTCCACAGATGTCAGACCCTTGTTCTGCTCAAAAAGCTTTTCCAGGGCAGCCCTGGTGGCTCAGCGGTTTAGCACCTGCCTTCAGCCCAGGGCTTCATCCTGGAGACCCGGGATCGAGTCCCACGTCGGGCTCCCTGCATGGAGCCTGCTTCTCCCTCTGCCTGTGTCTCTGCCTCTCAATCTCTCTCTCTGTGTGTGTCATGAATAAATAAATAAAATCTTTTTTTTTTAAAAAAAGCTTTTCCACTTTATGCCTGCTTCTCTCCCCTTTCTCCCTCACAGAAGCTCCCCCGGGAATCTCCTGCCCTTCCCAATCCGTCTCGGCATCGGCCTCCCTGAGGACCTAAGCAGGCCGACCTAAGGCCCCAGTGGAGGCCACGAAGCCAGGGAGGGAGACGGAGACATTGAGGGAGGACGGATGGCAGGGCGAGTCCCCTCCCCGGGGTGGGGGTGCCAGCGTGTTCGGCGGGGTGGAAGGGAAGCGCGGTGCGGGGTGACCCAGAGGGGGAGGGAGGGCCTTTTCCCTTCAAGAAAACCCACTAAAGGATTTTAATCAGAGAAGATGCTCAGATTTGCATTTTGAAAAGAGGATTCTGGCATCTTTGTAGCGAAGGAAGCAGTTTGGAATGGTCTAGATGCGAGCCTCCGGTCGTCCAAACCGGGGCGGTGGCGGGAAGATGGAGAGGCACATTTGAGAGATATTTAAGAAAATCTCGGTGATGACCCGGAGACACGGAGATGGCGGGGAGGGCGCCTCAGTGCCCTTTCCCCTTTGGCTGCGACGACCAGCTGGGTGGGCGCCACACCGTGGACTGGGAACTCTGGGTGGGAACCCAGGGGGAGGCAGGGCCGCGTCCCCCGGATTCGTACACCCTGCGTGGGGGTGCTCAGGAGCTGACGGTGCGGGCGGAGGCAGGCAGGCCTGTGCAGCGAGGCCGGGGTCCCTGCGCTGGGCACCCCCCAGGCCGGGGTGGCCGGGCGGCCAGCGGACACCCCCCGCCCAGGCTGGGCTGCACAGACTGCATAGACCTACCTGCACGTGTCTGGGCCCCGTATCTTCCTGGTGTGTCTGCACGCGTGACAGGGCCATGGATGCGTCAGCGGTGGAGGTGGCACCGGGCCCTCCCTCCCCACACAGAGGCCCGCGGGGCGGGGGCGGCAAGAAGCACGCGTGCACCTGTACAGGGTCTTTCTCTTCTCTTCCCTTCCCTTCCCTTCCCTTCCCTTCCCTTCCCTTCTTCCCTTCCCTTCCCTTCCCTTCCCTTCCCTTCCCTTCCCTTCCCTTCCCTTCCCTTCTTCCCTTCCCTTCCCTTCCCTTCCCTTCCCCTCCCTTCCTCCTCTCCTCTCCTCTCCTCTCCTCTCCTCTCCTCTCCTCTCCTCTCCTCTCCTCTCCTCTCCTCTCCTTTCTTTCCTTTCCTTTCTCTCCCTCTTTCTTTTCTTTTTTGTAGGTTGTATTTCAAGCCTGGCATTTGTAGAGCAGGCTGGCAGCGGGGAGCTCAGGCAGGAGGTGACACGGCGGCCTTGAGGCAGGATTTTCTCCCCCCCCCCAACCTTGTACTTGCAGTTAAGGCCCCTCGCGGTCAGGTGGAAGCCCCCCGCGTGGAGGGACAGCGTCCTAACCCCCAGGCTGCTGCTGCTGCTGCTGCACGTTCACATCGACAAAGGCCCTTCACAGCCAGCTGTGCCTGAAGTGGAGGACCCCAAGGTGTCCAGGACACACGGAGGAAGGACTGTGCTAAGTGTGAGGACTCGGGGAGGGCGCTGGTTACTGGCTTTTCTAGAAGGTCTAGAAGAAGGGTTTGCAACCCGGAAAAGCCTGAGCGGAGAAGGAAAAGGGCTCTTATGGCTTTGGAGACCACATGCCCCCCCCCCCCGCTTTTTTTTTTTTTTTTAAGATTATTTACCCATGAGAGACACACAGAGGCAGAGACACAGGCAGAGGGAGAAGCAGGCTCCATGCAGGGAGCCCAGGTCTCCGGGGCCACGCCCCAGTCCCCCCCTTCTTCCTGCCACCCACAGGGGAGTCCGAGTCCAGGGTGGCCCCTGGGAGATGGGGGCTGTGTTCAGGGCCCCCTCCTCTGGGGGTAGGGAAGTAGAACAGTGGGGCCTGGCAGCGGCCCAATGCCCTGCACTGGGCCACCCCCCAGCCCTTCCGTGTTCTAGATACTTCCACCGGCCGTGCCCTCATATTTCTGTACTACTTACTTCCTTGCCGGAGGGCTGTGTTTTTACAGTGACTTTCTAAATTGTTCGCCAGCTCTCGCCAACCCTGCTGCGATTCCCAAAGGAAGTGGAGAGTGGAAGCCACCGGCTGGAAGCAGGAACCGCCACCTGGGGGGAAACACAAGTAAAATCACCCGGATCCCTGGCCGCCTCAGTGTGCTGATGCTCTGACAGTACCAGCTTGCTCCCGAGTGGGCATCTGCCCGCGGCGTGCAAGGACCAAGTGTCAGAGCCACGAACACAGGGAATCAAAAAGCAGCACCCTTGGGCGATGCATACACGCTTCTGGGCTCTGGACCTCAGTTTTCTTGTCTGTAAAGTGGGGAGACGACTGCTTCCTGAAGGATTCAGGGTATTACGGGAAGCAGAGCAAAGGAGCAAGAGCAAAGCCATTTACTAGGAGCCGTTACCGCAACCTGGCGGGGGTGGGGGGTGGGGGGGGCGCTGCCAGAGGCTTGGGATTGTTTAAATTGTCATTCTCCTCCTTTGCGGAGCCTCCAAACGCAAGGCAGCCTCGACCCGCCCGCCCTCCGCGGCTGGTGCTTATCCCGCCCGCCCGCCCGCCCTCCGCAGCCTGAGCCCCGCCCTGCTGCACTAAAGCCCGGGGTGGCCGCTTTTTTGCCACGAGGGCCACACAGCGGTTTGTGACGGAGCCTCAGGGGCCGGGGCGGGGCTGCTCCCCTCCAGGGCTGCTTCCCCTCCCGCGCTGCCCCCCCTCCCGCAGTGCTTCCCCTCCCGCGCTGCTCCCCCCTCCCTCAGTCCTTCCCCTCCTCCGCTGCTCCCCCTCCCGCACTGCCCCCCCCCCGCGCTGCTCCCCCTCCAGCGCTGCTCCCCTCCTGCAGTGCTCCCCCTCCCATGCTGCTCCACCTCCAGCGCTGCTCCCCTCCTGCAGTGCTCCCCCTCCCATGCTGCTCCACCTCCAGCGCTGCTCCCCTCCCGCAGTGCTCCCCTCCCGTGCTGCTCCCCCTCCAGCACTGCTCCCCTCCCGCGCTGCTCCCCCTCCCGCGCTGTTCCCCCTCCCACGCTGCGCCCCCTCCTGCAGTGCTCCCCCTCCCGTGCTGCTCCCTCTCCAGCGCTGCTCCCCTCCCGCGGTGCTCCCCCTCCAGCGCTGCTCCCCGTCCAGCACTGCTCCCCTCCCGTGGTGCTCCCCTCCCGCGGTGCTCCCCCTTCCCGTGGTGCTCCCCCTTCTCGTGGTGCTCCCCTCCCGCGCTGCCCCCCCCTCCAGTGGTGCTCCCCCTCCCGCACTGCTCCCTCGGCCCCGGACAAATTGCACCGCCCCGGGATACTGCCCGCCAGCCTGCAGGTTCATTTTACTGGCTCCTCTGCGAACGGAGGCCGAATTGGTCTTTCACTTCCAATTTAGAGGCGGCTTCCGCGTTGGAAATCAGAATTATTTGCCCTCCTGTGCACGCATCACGCCGGAGACTCACAGGGATTCCAACTGCGCCAGAAGCGTCAACAGGGTCTCAGCGCAGCAGGGGTGGGTCCCCGGGGCTCACCTGCTGGCACCTGCCCCCTCTTTACCCCCCGCACCTGCAGGAGGCAGCCAGGAGGACCGGCTTGCATCCCCGTGAATTGTTCTATCCGTTTGGAAGTTGTGATTTTTAGGGCAGCGGTACTTTTGCATTTGGGCATCACGGTCTTACCGGGCGCGTGACCTGCGGCAGCGCGGACACTACGGTCCTGGGAGGTCAGCGTCGTGGGGGCCCGGGCAGGTGCGGGTCTGCTCCTCCCCACGGTCCCCGATGCCCGCAGACCTCCCCGTGTGACCTCGGGCTCAGCGGTGGGGCCCCTGCCTTGCGCCCAGGCCGTGACCCCGGGGTCCTGAGATCGAGTCCCGCATCCACTCCCCGCAGGAGCCTGCTTCTCCCTCTGCCTGGGTCTCTGCCTCTCTCTCTGGGTTTCTCGGGAATAAATACATAAAATCTTAAAAAGAAAAAATGTGTACGTTCAAGTCCCAAATCGGAAAGAAGCTCCCGGGCTGCTGCGGCTCCTCAGAGCCCTGCTCCCCGCCCCAAACCCCCAACCCCCAGCCTCCCCACCATGGCGCCCTCCCCCTGCCCCTCCACCTCCCCCACCGCCTCTGGCATCCAGTCATCCCCAACAGTTTGCAATTACAGAGGGATTTACGAGCTACCAGGCCTGCGCCTGTGCCCTGCACTTCCTTCCAGAACGTCTCTGCCTCCGTGTCCTCTTCCTTGTGTGTACCCCCCAGGGAACTCACAGCTCCCCTCCCCACCCTTCCTCCGTCCAGAGGGGCCTACGTGCCACTGCACCGTGGCTGCTGTAATTGCTCATTTATCTAGTTGCTCCCTATCAGTCTGGAAGATTCATCACAAGTGGAGCTGGCTTCCCTCTCTGAACCCCAGCATGGAGTCCACGGTGGGATCCTCTACAAGCCCTCAATGAATGTTTCTTGAATAGACCATTCCTACCTAGTTTCTACACTTGACCTACAGAGGACATCTTCTAGCTCATCGCCTCCTAGCCCAGGTTCTGAGGTGCCAGGGCTCCACTCCTCGGAGTGAGACCCCAGGGCAGTAGCCCCTGCATCCGCTGGCAGCTTGGTAGAAATGCAGAGTGGCCGCCCCATCCCGAACCTGTGAATCAGAATCTGCATTTTCAGTAAGATCTCCAGGTGACTGTTTGCACCTTTGTGTTTCAAAAGCACTGCCCAAGACCACCCAAAGTAGCGCAATTTTGTTTCTTTTAAAACACTCCTGGAATTTAGATTTTTAACCCTTCACCTGGAATAACAGGATACTACTGTAAGCTATTTTGTAAAAATAGTCTTTTACTAAAGCTGTAATATGCTAAATTTAGGAGTAGTTTTTAATGAAAAATATAGATTATCATTGATAACTGATACTATTGCAGATATAGGAAATCTCTGTCTGTAAAAAAGAACATGAGACCACACGGGTGAGTAAAGTATAACAAATAAACCAGGTTTCTTCCCAGGAGCGGCCTAAGGAAGGCTGCTGATTGGAAAAGGAGGCTAGACAATTTGTCTTGAAATTTTATCTGTATGACAGCACATACTTTTGCTTAGATTATGTTACCAAGTTAGCATATTATTTTTCGAAAGATACATTTATCTACGTTTTATAAAGGATTAAGGAAATGTCAGTTGTTCATAACAAGGAATGAGTTAATTTCCTTACCTTTTTTTTTTTTTTTCCTGTAAAACCTCACATCCAATCCACCATCAAATCCTCCAGGCATTACCTCTGGAAGGTATCCAGGACCTGACTGTGTCTCACCACTTTTCCCAATACTGCTTTTTTTTTTTTAACTAACATGGGGCTTGAACTCATGACACCCAGCATCAAGAATCACTTGGTCTACTGGCTAAACTAGCCCAGTGCCCCTTCCCAGTACTGTTTTTGTGGGATTTTTAAAAAGATTTTATCTATTGATTCATGAGACACCCAGAGAGAGGCAGAGACACAAGCAGAGGGAGAAGCAGATGGCCCACAGGGGACTCGATCCCAGGACCCCAGGGTCACGGCCTGAACCGTAGGCAGAGGCTCAAACACCGAGCGACCCAGGGGCCCCTCCCAGGACAGTTCTAACCCAAGCCACCTTCCTTTCCTGCCTGAATTGGTACAAGAGCCGCCCGCTCCCCCCACCCCCATTTGCCCACTTCCCATGACCACCATCAGCGGGTTCTCCACTCAGCTGTCAGGTCACACCATCCGCTGCCCCAGATCCCCTGACGGCTTCTCGTCTCCCTCTGAGGGACCCTGCAGTCCCCGGCACGGCCTATGAAACCCTTCCATGCTCTCCAACCTAATTCCTTCTTGCTCCCTGTTCTGTTCACTTTGGGCCTCCGCAGAGGCCACGTGGCTGCCTCCCGAGCCCAGCCTGCAATGCCTCTGCCTCAGGGCCTTTGCGCGGATCCTTTCCCCCGGGCCGCCTTTCCGGATGGCTTGATCCTGCTCTCCCGGGGTTTGTCGCAAATGGCCGTGGCGACTGCGCACGGCCCACCTCTCCCACCCTGCCCAGTTTCAGCTCGGTGCTCAGCACCATTCCCTGACATAGTACACATTTATCATTTGACCTATTTTTGTCTCTTCCTACTCAAATTCAAACTCCATAAAAGTAAAGGATTTGTTCTGTTCATGGCAATAAACCTCGTCGCTGGAACAAACTAGCACATAATAATTGCTTAGTAAATATTGGGTGAATGAGGATGAATGACAGCGCAAAAAGCAGGCATCGAGGGGTGTCATGGGTAAATTATTGGGGCACAGCTCGAGTCCATGGTCATCATACCTGACGTTACCTACGCGTGCTCAACTCTTTCTTTGCAAAATTGAATGCCAGCGTTGCTAATAAACTGCAACATTGTCAGACGAATAGGTCTTTTCTTTCCTTACCAATGTCGGATTACTCAGAAGACCACATGTGAGAAGCGAGAAGAGAGCAGATAGTTCTTAAGTAATTATTTGTTCTCTCTCTCTCTCTTTTTTAAGATTTTATTTATTCATGAGAGACACACAGAGAGAGGCAGAGACACAGACAGAGGCAGAAGCAGGCTCCACGCAGGGAGCCCGATGCGGAACTCGATCCCGGGACCCCAGGATTACGCCCTGAGCCGAAGGCAGGCGCTCAACCGCTGAGCCCCCACCCCCAAGGATCCCTTTGTTTGTTCTCTTTATGATTATATCCTCTGTTTATTCACTTTCTCTCCCGTTTTCCTTTTTAGACTTTGGAGTCTGTGCCAGCTTGAACTGATGGGCTATTTGTTGGAAACGTGAAAGTTGTTTTTTTTTTTTTTTTTTTTTTAAGTGACCCAGGCCTGTGTACAAAACCGTTAGCCTAAACCAGGGATCAGCCAACGTTTTCTAAAAGACTAGATGGTAAATGTTTCAGGCCCTTCAGATAACGTGTGGTCTTTGTTGCCACTACACAGCCACTATAGCGTGAAGGCAGGTAATGCCTAAATCTGCGTGGATGTGTTGCAACAGAAGTTTACAAAAACAGGCCTGCTGGATTGAGGGCCATGGTGAGCTGCCCCCTGGCTTAACCCTAAGTCATGTGCTTTAGACTGTAAGTCCTTGAAGGCACGAGTGGTCTCTAATACATATCTTAGGTACAAAGTAATATCTGTTAAATACAGAAATAAATACATAAGCCCTAAGACAACTCCATTGGTAATTTTATATTGGATGAGGCTCGTGACAGGTGGTGTGCTTGGTGCGTGGTCCTTCCACGGTCCAAGGATTTGGGGTTCCAGCACTTGAATGACAAATCTGTTAGGCAGGCAAGTGACACTTCATATCATCACTCCTGAGACATATCTCTTCACAGCTAAACTTCTTTCAAGTCAAGATATGTCCTACAGTGATATCGGAGGCGTGTTTCCTTTCCAGTGGTACGTAAAATGACAGTGTGTCTCACAATTTATGTGTGATGATTTGATATTAAATTTGAAGAAATAGGGTATTTTTCACTTGCACGCTCAGGTCATAGAATGACCAAAGAACATACTCACTTAGGCAAGAGCTGGGTTGCTTAGGATGTAAGAAGTACAAGGGCTCACGAAGCTAATAGTATCTGTATCTTAGGTGCGAGGCTTTAACTTTCAAACGATGCGAACATTCACGGTGAATTAATAATAAAAAGTCAGGTAGGGTTTCGTGTTTTGGGTGATAATGGCCTTCAAAACGTTTCCTAAGTCATATTTTCTTTGTTCCAGATAATCAAGAATCTGTTGACGCTGAAATTATCCGCAAAAGGGCAATTTTTGATTGTTAGACTGTCTTTGAAAGCAGTTACAGGAAAAGCCAAGAGGAAGACTTTCATACAAATCAGGACACGTATTCCTTCTTCAAGGGGAAAGATAGACCATCAGTACTGCTTTTCCAATTATTTGTGTTTTCAAATATACGTCAATCCCAAGAAAAGGAATTAAGTATTTGACTCAATCCAGGAAACGTTTACCGAGCACCTACTGTGAGTAGGTACGGAGTTAAAAGAAGCTCAAGCCGTGAGCAGGCTGGGGTCCCTGGTGGAGACCGTGGCCCCCCAAAACTTCATGATGGAAGACACAGGGAGCCTTTAGTAGGCTTCTCGTTCCTTTTCAATGCACTGGAGCCCTTGCATCACCCTCCCAGGCCGCTGGGAGCTTTGTCACTGATCTTTGGTGAGCTGTTCACTCAAAGAAAGTAAGGAGGGAGGAAGGAAAGATCGCTGCCTTCGGGGGCCTGCACCCCCGCATCGCGCCCGCAGCCCCTGCCCCGGGCTGGATAAAGCACCTACTTATTTACTCTCCTCTGCTCAAGAAAGTGCACGTCTGAAATTGTTCAGAGATGCAGAGCAAGATTCAGCAACCGGGGGCCAGGTCCTAGCTGGTGTGGGGAGTGGGGTAACCTGATTTTCGGGTGGTTGGCAACACAGTGGGAAGTGGGGATGGGCAGCGGGGAGAGGTGGGAGCCTTCCTTGCTGCCCTCTCCCCCCCATCACCCTCCATCCCGGGGAGCCTGATGGTTTCTCTGGGGTGTCCCCAGATATGCAAGTGGCAGACGAGCTCCTCAGCCCATGGTGGCCCCGCACCCACATCCACATTCAGAGCCAGGGGCTGAAGGAAGCCCTGACCCCCATGCCCTGAAGTCACAGACTCCCTTGTAGGCCCTGATGGGATGACAAGAGCTACTGTGACCCCTGACCCCTCGAGAACTCCCTGACGGAGAGACAGAGGGGGGGACAAGGTGCCTTTATCCTGCTTGGAGAGCTCAGAAGCAAACATACAGGATTAATAACAAGTATTTTACCAACGGATTATAAAATAAGCAGGCTTTGAGTTTCCCCATTCCCCTGCAATTATGATGAATGACACTCAAACATAAAAATATCTGTAGTCCCAATTTTCACTGAAGTCCCTTCCTTAAGATGAAAACAGTGCTTACCCACCGTTGTGCTTTGGATCCTTCCTCGAATCTTCACATCTGTTAGGAGGCTTTGTTGCCTATCAGATTATATTTGGGAAAGTTTTCCGCAGCGCTTCAAAAACAGGAAATTGGCATCTCTGTGGATCGTAAATCAAAGTTGGATGGAAACCCCCCTCTTCTGACTTGCTGAGTGCCAGCTAAGCTCCTGCGCACCTCGTGAAAATAAACGCAGGAAGTTCTGATGATGCTTCTGCAGGGCTAAAAAAAAATTACATATATATAAAATCACTTGATATCAACTCCCAACACATTGATACCTTATTTGGCCACAGTTTTCCACAGAATGAGGTAATACAATGACAGCTGTAATGTTAGGAAACAGAATGACACTTCTTATCGTTATCTGGTTGACCCTAGATGACATGTTTTTCTTTATTCAGTGTAAAGGCCTCATCCCACCTCTTTTTTTTTTTTTTTCTCCTCCTTTTTCCAAATCCCTCCATGTTTTGAGCTCGTACTGTTGTCCCTTCGATGCCCTTGTTTTCTGGTCTCTGATGTGTCCTGTGAATCTCCCCTGGCTCACTAGTTGCCACTTTGCACCTGTCAGTAGTCCCCTACTGCTCAGCCTCTTAGACCTTCGTAAGTGGCGTCCAAATTTAAATGTTGCCCCTTCCCTAAAATTCTCATCGACTAGAACATTTCAGGTACCAGCATAGCTGGATACGGCGTCTGCCTTGTGGTGTTGAAAATAAACCAGGGGGGCGCCCGGGTGCTTCAGGCCACCTGCTCCCTGCTCAGAGGGGAACCTGCCTCTCCCTCTCCCCCCCCACTTTTCCTCTCTCTCTCTTATATTTATAAGAATAAAATATATGGAATAAAATAAATAAGAATAAAACATTCTTATTTAATAAATAAGAATAAATAAGAATAAAATATTCTTATTTTAAGGATAAACCCCACCAGATCCTCCTTTGACTTCTCTTTACATTAAAATGAAATGAAAAAATAAATAAATAAAATGAAAATGAAATGAAGCAAAAGTAAACAAACAGAAAACTAGGGATGAGAAGTAGATACCACTGAGCTACTTTCATTTTTGTGCTTGGTTATGCCAAAGGGATCATTTTCACTTATTTTATTTCATTTTAGTTTGGTAGGCTCCACAGCCAGTGCAGAGCCCAATACCTGGCTTGAACTCACAGCCCTACCATTGAGACCTGGGCGCAGATCAAGGGTCCAAAGCTTAACTGACAGAGCCATGCAGGCACTGCCCCCCCCCCCCGCAAGAAATGATCATTATTATTATTTAGATCTGTATTTATTTATTTATTTGAGACAGAATGAGGGAGCACAAATGGGGAGCAGGAGACGGAGAAGCAGGCTCCCCACTGAGCAGGGAGCCCGATGTGTGTGGAACTCGATCCCAGGACCCTGAGATCATGACTTGAGCCGAAGGCAGATGCTTAACTGGCTGAGCCCCCCAGCTGCGCCCCAATGTGATTATTTTTAAAGATGTGAAATAATCACGTGCTAACTGTGTTTCCTTGCCTTTTCTTTATAAATCTATTTCACCTAAAGTTGAGAAAAGGGAGACTGGCCTCAAAGAGTCGGGCAGTTATGCTGATGAAGTCGACACGAACTTCGGCCGTTCCTCTCTCCACATTTTCATAGATTCTGTATGAATCCAAAATAAAATACATGGCTCTGTGGTTGAATGGCCGGGCTTTGCGTTCAGGCGGCGCTGGGCTGGGTCCTGACGCAGCCACTGGTCAGCTGTGAGGCCTTAGGAGGCGTGCAGCACGCACCCTGCCACCCACTCGGGCCACGTTGCAGGGCTGGGGCATGCAGACAGGGCAGCGTTCACTGGCGAGGGCCCAGCGCTCCGCACAGGGCCTTCTTCGTTAGGCCTCCTTGGCCCGATTCTCATAATGACACTGGGGGTTGGGGGGTTGTGTGTGGGCAGCCGAGTCAGGAGAGGGGCGGGCTCCTCTTCGTCCCACGGGGGGTCACATCCCACAGGGGGTCACACACTTTCAGGCTCCCTTAAGGGAGGGGGAGGCTGAGGGCGCCCCGGCCGGCAGTGCCCAGGGAGCCTGGCTTGAATCCAGGCCACACAATGGCCAGAGGAACATTTGACACTCGAATAATACAAGGCCACGGCAGGGAGGGGGGCGGGGGGGGATAGAACCTGTTACGGCAACACTCGGAGGCAATGGCACACGTGTTTCCACACTTATTTATAGCAGCTCACTCCACCTCCAGAGCAGAGAGCTTTTGCTAATCCTGATTTGTTTCTGGGGAAAATCCTTGGACAAGTGTATTTTTGTTGTTGTTGTTGTTTTGTTTGCTTGTTTGTTTGTTTGTTTTTAGGGGCAGGAGGGGACGGGCAGATGGGGAGGGAGAATCTTCAGAAGGCTCCACATGGACCGAGAGGGTGTCATGTTCGGTGAAATAAGTCAATCAGAGAAAGACAATTATCATTGATCTCACTCAGATGAGAATTTAAGAAACAAAACAGAGGATCATAGGGGAAAGGAAGGAACAGATAAAACAAGACGAAGTCAGAGAGGGACACAAACCATAAGAGACTCTTGATAGTAGGAAACAGAGGGGTGCAGAAGCGGGTGCCCATCTGGGAGGGCACGTCGTACAATGGGCCGGGTGCTCGGTGCAAGTGCTGAATCACTGACCTCTCCCTCCAAAACTAATAATACACTATTTGTTGATTAATTGAAGTCAAATTAAATAATAATAATAATAATAATAATAATAATAATGTAAGAAAAAAAAAAAAGAAAGAAGGCTCCACCTGACACAAGGCTCAATCTCACGACTCTGAGATCACAACCTGAGCCAAAACCAAGAGTCGGATGCTTCACTGGCTGAGCCACCCAGGAGCCCCAAGATTTTTTTTTTCTTTGTCATAATTTTTAAGTTGAATTTAGTTGACGAGATTTTTTTTTCCCCTTCAACAGTGAATGCTTTTGTAACTGGGCCTTCGGCAGTGGGGTGTGAGTAGAAATGTCAAGCACGGAATGTTTTTTTCTTCATAAACATTATTGCTTTGGAGTCACACAATCCTCCAAAATGAATGCACATAGGATGTCTTTTGAGTCGTTTTGTGATAAAATAAAGAGTAAGCTACCAGTGAAACGTTGTTCTAAGAAAATTAGGGTAGCCCTTCAAGTTACAACACGGTCAGGACTAAAATTTGGGCAAGAGGTGGTGATTATGAGGAGGTTTCCTGTCAAGGTGGTTTGCAGAATGGGGGCGCCTGGGGTGAGGAAGTGAATATGACGTCTAAATGTCTACGTATTTTACTGTGTACAAACATGAGGGGTGACGAATTCCTACACAGGAGGCTGAAGGTGTTGGGACACCTGGTGGCTCAGCGGTTGAGCGTCTGCCCTCGGCTCAGGGCGTGACCCCGGGGTCCCAGGATCGAGTCCCGCATCAGGCTCCCCGCATGGAGCCTGCTTCTCCCTCTGCCTGTGTCTCTGCCTCTCTCCCTCTGTGTGTCTCATGAATAAATAAATAAATAAATAAATAAATAAATAAATAAATAAAATCTTTTTTTTTTTTTTAAAGATGGTGTACAGAAAAAAGTTTTCACCCTAAGTTCTCATTTCTGTGAGACTCAAACAATGTTTAGGTGGAGGCTGTTCCCCAGGCATTGAGCTCTCAACACCTGTTTCAGCTCTCGGCGGTTAGAACCGGGATTCTTCAGACTCTTGAGAAAAGAAAAATGTTTTGATTTTGGTGCCATAATTAAAAAAAAAAAAAAAGTGTTTGCCACCATCGTTTCTTTCTTCTTTCTTTCTTTCTTTCTTTCTTTCTTCTTTCTTTCTTTCTTTCTTTCTTTCTTTCTTTCTTTCTTTCTTTCTTTCTTTCTTTCTTTCCTTCCTTCCTTCCTTCTTTCTTTCTTCTTTCTTCTTTCTTTTTTTTTTTTTTTTTTGATTTTATTCATTCATCCCTGAGAGACAGAGAGGCAGAGACACAGGCAGAGGGAGAAGCAGGCCCCATGCAGGGAGCCCGACGTGGGACTCGATCCCGGGTCTCCAGGATCACGCCCTGGGCTGAAGGCAGCACTAGACCACTGAGCCCCCCAGGGATCCCCCCATTGTTTCTTTTGAACGCTAAAGAGAATGCTCCTGTTGTGGGATGAATGTCAATCTTGCAACATGTCTGGGTCTGTGCTTTCAGGAAGGCCCGATTGCTAAGAAAGAGGTTCACCATCGGGGTCCGGCCCCGCAGAGCTGCGTGGACCCCCACACTGGCCCTCAGCAGCATTAGGACTTGGGCCACGCTGTTCGACTGCTGTGAGTTTCAGGGTCCTTGGTCATAAGCAGGGTCGTCCTGAGGATTAAATGAAATCGTTTTTGTGTGTTAGGGTAAATGTGAAGCTTCTGAAACAAAAAAGACCCCAAAGTACGGTGGCTTAACTAAGAACAGTGTGTTTCTCTCTTACGTAAGTCTCGTCGCCGGATGCCACTCAGCAGGCCCCCGAGGGACCCAGGTCCTCCTACCCTCTTGCTCCTCGGTCCCCTGGGGGTCAGGATTGCTGCCTCACCTGGCCTCCAGCTTGGGGGTGGGGGTGGATAAGGGCCAAAGTCCAGGTCGCAGGGCCACACCTCGCTCAGAAGGGAGGGAAATGTAGCCTCTAACTGGTGGCCACGTGTCCGGGAAGGATGTTGGGGCGACAAGATGGCTCTCAAGTGTGTCATGCCAGGTAGCACGTAAGCAGAGGCTGCTGTTTTCATGAATTATTCTTTTAAAGAAAGATGTATTTATTTATTTGAGAGAGAGGGACAGAGGGAGGGAGAGCGCTCGTGCACACAGCGAACTGGGGTGGGGCAGAGGGCGAGGGAGAGAGGCAGACTCCCAGCCGAGCTTGGAGCCTGACGTGGGGTCGGTCTCACCATCCGGAGATTGTGACCGGAGCCGAAATCAAGACGCGGACACTTAATTGAGCGAGCCACCCAGGCCCCCTCGTATGTGTCCTTTGAATGCATTTCCTTAACTAGATCATTGCCTGGCACATAGTAGAGGCTCAGCTGCTATTTTTCAGGTGAGAAATACTGGATTAATAAATAAATTGTTGGGAGGGGGGCTGGGAGGGTGGGGTAAGTGGGTGCCCGGCATGCGGGAGGGCTCGTGAGGGCGCGGGCACCGGCTGTTGCACGGGCCTGCTGGGCCACGCAGCTCTGCCTCTGAAACCAATAATACATTCTCTGTGTTAATTAATTGCATTTGAATTTTAAAAAATCAAAAATTGTTTTTCTTCCAATTAAGATTTTTTTTTAATTTTTATAAAGTTATTTTTTATTGGTGTTCAATTTGCCCACATATAGAATAACACCCAGTGCTCATCCCGTCAAGTGCCCCCCTCAGTGCCCGTCACCCATTCACCCCCACCCCCCGCCCTCCTCCCCTTCCCCCACCCCTAGTTCGTTTCCCAGAGTTAGGAGTCTTCATGTTCTGTGTCCCTTTCTGATATTTCCCACACATTTTTTTTTTTTTTTTTTTTTTTTTTTATGGCTGCGCTGGGCTTTTCTGGTGAGGCCTCTTCCATCTGCTCCCTTCCGCCCGATGGCGGGGAGAGCGGGAAGCACGGGGCGGGGAGCGAGGCCCAGCCAGGCCGGAGGCTGAGCCCGGCTGGCCCGAGGGCCCCTTGCCGCCCGGAGGAGGCGGACGCGGCACAAGCAGCACCTCCACGGCCACGAGCTCCACGGCAGGGGTGGAGGAGCCTGGGGCGTGCGGATAGCATTTCTCCAAAAGTAGCCACTTCCTTTCTCAGGACGCCAGCCACCGCCTGCCGCGAGGACGAGCTGGTCTCACGTGCTTGGCAGGCTGGGATTTCTCCGTGGCCTCAGACCTAAACACTCCAGTGAGCGTCGTGCATTCCTGTGGCACATGCCGGGGGCCCCGGAGCCGCTGGATCTTGCCCGTCAGGATCTCCTCATGCGCCCAGACTCCAGACACACAAGCGCATTTTCCCGGAGGGGGGAGGAAGTGAGGAGAAAGAGCCTTCCCGAAGCCCTGGGCCGGGCTGTTTGGAGGGGCAGCTGGATCGCCCCGCTGTCAGTTGTGGAGCGTCCCTGGAGGGGCCCCCGGGCCCCCACACCGCCGTCAATCCAGCTTTAGGGGGAACGGCTTCTGGGGAACGACAGCCCCTGATGGAGTCGGCTTCGTTTTTGGAAAGCTTTGACTCTAGACCTTTTTCTTCTTCGCATCGTGCCCAGCTCTCGCTCTGCACCCCTACCCATTCAGCTACCCCGGGCCTGCTCCCTGGGGCCGCAGGCCCCGCTTCCTCTGCCTCTTGCCGCTCTTCCCTCCGATGGTGTCCACGACCCGAGCGCCTGGGCCGAGGGGGTAATGCCACCCTCGCTGCCTCCGTCCTTGGATTGACCACTCGCTCGGGACGGCAGTCGAGGCCTAGTCACACGTGCCAGCCATCCCTGCGGGACACACGGAACTCATCAGCGACACGGAGCTTGGGTGGATGAGCGTGCTGGAGGGGCGCTAGGTGATCTCGGTCTGGGCCCCACCCAAACGTCTGGGGTCAAGGAGACAGACGGGAGCGCTGTCCCCAGTCTCCCCCGGAGCCCCTGTGCGGCCTTGCTCTCTTCTCCGGCCCGGGCTGGTGGCTTCGAGCTGTTCCAGGCACTGCCCTTGCCCCAGGCTCACCGTGGACAGGGGCGACCCTGGCAGAGAAACGTCAGAGGCGTCGGGCCTAGAAATGGGGTCTCTGGGCTTGGCTGGGGAGGGGCCTCGAAGGGTTGGGGCAGCGGGAAGCTCTCTCCACGCCGCTGCGAGTTTGCCAAGGCTCCGGGGGACGCCCTAGAAACTCCCCGGCAGGAAGGAGCAGGCTGTGTCCGGGCGGCAAGTAGCTCAGGGCGGTTGGTGCGCTTGGGGAACAGAGTAGGGAAGGGGGTGCCGCGTCCCAAAAGGCCCGAGGGGGGGGTCTGAGCGGGCAGGCTGGACATTCTTCCTGAAGACAGTGGGCCTCAGAGGCCTGGAGGCCAGGGGGCCACGAGCTTGGCCCTGGGGGCGCTGGCGCTGGGGCGCAAGTCTGCAGGGCATTGAGGGGGGCGCCTGGGGGTCAACGGAGGCCGTGGAGCTCGAGGCCTGACCTCACCTGCAGGGCCGGGAGGAGAGGGCCCATCGGGGGGGTCCGGGCAGAGGGGCAGGAGAAGAGCAGGCCTGGCCCAGCTTGTGGGGAACCTGGGCAGCTTCGAGCCCCGCGCCTCAAGTGCTGGAGGCCTGGGTCCCACGGACCTGAGGCCCCCGGAGCTGAGCCGGGGCGACAGGGGCGCAGGCCGCTGCGGGATCGGGCGAGGCCGGGGTCGCCATCTGCGGCCCATCGAGCTCAAGAACCAGGTGCAAATCAAGTCTCAACACGTGGTCTCCTTCTGGCCCTTTCTGACTGGGGTGGTCCTTTTTCTTTCTTTCTTTTTTTTTTTAATTTATTCACAAGAGACACACAGAGAGAGGCAGAGACACAGGCTCTCTGCAGGGAGCCCGGTGCGGGACTCGATCCCGGGACCTTGGGGTCACTCCCTGGGCCCAGCCCCCCGGGGGTCCCTGACTGGTACGGTCCTGAGGACAGTTTCAGATCCGGGGTCCCAGGGCCTCTGGCCTGGCCTCCACCGTCCGTCCCGGGCAGCCTGAGATCTGGAGGACACGGGCCTCAGCTGGAGTCGGTGTAGAGGGTCCAGCACACCCGAGTCTACCGGTTTCTTGGTGGTTTAGTGTCAAACTCGTATCAGGGACACTCAGTGATTAGTCTAATTACACTTCTTTTTGCCTCTTTTCCAGCAACAATCAAACACGCAACATTTCATAGATTGGTTCTTAAGTTTTTCTACAAACCAACCACAATTACTGCCTGACATGTCACCAAATTATTAATTCCTAACTTAACATATAACAAATGCCTATGTGCAGCAGTTAAAGGAGTGCAAGAGTATTTATTTTGAGTGACTCAACTATACACTTCCTGTTCAGTGTTAAGGAAAATTGGTCCTTATTATTCCAGGGAAATGTCAAGATCGCTAAGTATCGTAGCATTTTGACCTGTGTTATGTCGAGCAAACTCTCCACATGTTTCTCATAAAAATATACATCAGAGATGGTTTCAAACTGGATGTCAAACTTAGTTAAAGGTATAAACCTCTTCAAAGTTATTGTGAATATCAAATATAACAATCAAACGCCCATCAGCGTGGGCCACTTTTTTCTTAGAGGCTCCAGCATACTGATGGATTTAGCAACTTCGTGAGTGTTATTCTAGGTGACGGAGTGGGGCCTCTGCTCTCATCGGGATGACCTCTACTGGCTGCTGGATTGGGCTTTGGGGAAACTCCGTCTCCACCAAATTTTTAAAAAGTATGTATAACTGGGACGCCTGGGTGGCCCAGTGGTTGAGCATCTGCCTTTGGCTCAGGGCGTGACCCCGGGGTCCTGGGATCGAGTCCCGCACCGGGTTCCCCACAGGGAGCCTGCTTCTGCCTCTGCCTGTGTCTCTGCCTCTCTCTCTCTGTGTCTCTCAGGAATAAATAAATAGAATCTTAAAAAAAAAATGTGTATAACCACTTCTAAAAACATTTAAAAAACTGACGTTCTATTCTTGCTGGACGTGGGCCTGCGATGATTACCTGGGCTATGCGTATGTAAGAATGCATCTAAATGTGCACTTTTCTGCATGTAAGTTGTAGCTCAAGTAAACATGAACACGTGTTTTCATATTCCATGGAATGTCAGCAAGCATTTTTTTTTAAATAAAGTTCTTCCTGGTAAGAGGTTGATGAGGGAGATGCGTTTTATAGGCCACTCATTAGTTGCTTCAAAGCCTTAGTTTCGTCATCTAGCAGACCCTAAGTGGGGTGTTTTGAATCCGACTCCTTGGTATCTTTTTGATGGACCCTAAGAAAAATCAGCGCCTTCGTGGCAGAGGGAGGAGGACTCCTGCTTAGTTGGGGACGGCAGACGTGGCGGGAGAGAAGATAGCTTTCCCTGCATCACAGTGTTTCATAAGCATATTGTCTTGTGGCTCTTGCCAAATTGCAGAATCAAAATATACAATTATATATTATTATTTTCTGGGCAGCCCGGGTGGCTCAGGGGTTTAGCGCCGCCTTCAGCCCAGGGCGTGATCCTGGAGACCCGTGATCGAGTCCCGCGTCGGGCTCCCTGCATGGAGCCTGCTTCTCCCTCTGCCTGTGTCTCTGCCTCTCTCTATACTTTTGTAATCGAGGTATTTATTTATTTCCAAATGGATTTTGTATGTATTCTCTTGTTTTAAACATCCCCAAAGGACTCAATGGTGCCGAAGAAGGCTAATTTCTAGGACATAGACATGTTACTTTTTAGGGTTAAACTCCAGAAAACATAAAGGCTTTTAGGCTTCCACGTTACCAGTATTTGTACACTTAGCTGTGATTCAATGCCTGATTTTATCCACCGTCTTTTCCTTTTGAAGCAAATCCTAAGTGTCACCCTGGTTTAGAGACAGTGTGGTGTAAGCATTTTAGATTGTGGATTCTGGAGCCAAAATACCTGGGTTGAAATCCCTGCTCCATCACTGGCTAGTTTCTCACTCTGAGCAAGAAACCCTAAGAAGATCATACTAATACCAGATAGAGCTGTTCTGAAGATCCCTCGGTAGTTTTTAGGGCACAGGGTAGACAAAAAGTTAAGTGTCTTTAAGATTTTCCTGCCAAAAAAACAAAAAAGATTTTCCTGCCAATCCGTTACCACAGTAAATAATGTAAAATGCCTTATTTGGTGTGTAGAGAGAGGAATGCACAGACTGTTTAATGCTTCGACTATCCAACCAAGGGCACAACTACCCTAGCTACTATCTAGAGAGGGTAACGTGGTCTGTTCCTGTGGAATTCTTTGGACTCCACGCCTAGTCAAGTATTTTAACTGCTCGGGAGCTTCAGTCTCTCGTAGAATGAGGACAGCATATAAACTTTTAAAAATTATCAGGCTGGGCATATCAATATTTATTGAAATACTGAAAAAAAATCCATTTTGTCGAGAAATTCCTGGCAAGAACTGACATGACAATATGTATTTCACTGATACAGTAAGAAAACGCCAACAAGTAACCGACTTCACACTCTAAACATTGCGTGGATTCAGGTCCAAGGTAGCTGCAGATCTGTAATACAAACGTTCAGACATTACAGATTGTCTGTTTACAAACATAGACCAACTATAATAAACCAGGCTAAGCCGAAAACGCTTCTATGAGTCTGCTTTTACTAATAAATCCCGTGATTGATAAGGCAGTTGCTAAGGAAAATGTCTCATTCCAGACTGGTTTAACAATGGACACTAGAGAAATTTCATTTGCCAACTTTGGATGGGCCACAGCCCGGTGGCCGAGGTGCGTTCCTGTTTTTATCGACTTCCGATCTTGATGTCACCAGGAGTGTGGATGCGACTCTCCGAGTTGCCCGTCTTTCTAGGCCTACTCAGGATGGAATTTGCTGGGTCATCAACATACCAGTATGTTTGACATTTCTTAGGTTTAATATTCAGCGGAGAGTACTACAGTTATTATTTAAAATAAGAAAACACGGACTTTCAGAATCAACCTATTTAGGGGTGGGTTTTTTTGTTTTTGTTTTATGGGTTTTTTTGCAAAGCTAAAGACCCGCCAGATAACTATTCCACGAATCTCATAATTGCCGCCACCCATGTTCCACATAGAGGACGCCACTTTCGGTAACTGTCGACAACAGCCATTCCCCTCCACGGGTCTTCTGGCCAGCGCGGGGTTTTAACTGGGGAGACTAAGGAGGCCGCCAGTCTACTGAATGCTTTGGACACGGACTCTGATCAGCTGTGTTTCATTGTCCTTTGAGCCACGGTTACAGGTGACTGAGATTTTGCACGAGGAGCTGTGGACACTTCAGCTTAGCGAATGTGTACCCTTCACGCGGACGAATATTAGAGGCGATTAAAAAATAATAATAAAATAATCCTTTTTGTACACACAGACGTAGTAACTAATATCTTTGGTATACAACTTACAACGCTTGTAAAGGAAACCAGGTAAGACTCCACCCTTGGTAAATTTACTTGAAAACAGAGGAAACTCCGAGTCACATAATTTACAATAGATATTAAATAAACTACAGCAAGAATTATGAAGATTTACAGACATTTAATCAAGTGAATGATTCTTTTAATTCATTAAGACCCTTCTCTGTCCCTGAACTATGTTCCACTAACTTGAAGACATGCTACAGTAAACACATATATTTGGTTTCTTCGGTCTTGGCTATATCTTATACAAAGGTGAAACCAAGGAACAATAAATTAGCATCGTAATTGTCTACAGTTGAAACTATGATATACAATATAAATAAACTATTCAAAAGCCCGAAACATTTATGAAAAGAATTAAGGGACTAGGAGATACTTTTAGTTTTTACAGTTTTTACAACAAGTGATTGTGCCGCTGATAATCTCAAAGAAATCAAAGTCTAAATGAGATTCCCACTGTTGATTTTAGTGTCTCACGACATACAATAATTAAGTACTGTTAAAAATAATTACCGATCAGAAAAATAACATTAAGGAAATTACTGCTTTCGCTATTTTTTGTCATATCACGGTTCCCCGCCCTCCCCCCCGCAACCGCCCCACAGGACCTAAAGAATGTAAACACTATCTTTTATTTGACTTTAAAGTATTAATACTTTATTTCAAACCAATGTTGATCCACATCTGCACAGCTACCTCTCGGAATTGTGAAATAAGGCAAGACTTCCATACCTGTGGCATTGCGTGTCAATAATACTGCTAACGTTGTTTTGGAGGATTGGTTTTGCAATTCTTTGTCCTTCAGTGTTTGTTCTAGAGCAGACTTTGGTCTAGGACTCAGGTCAGTATCACGCTCTTCCTTTCCCTTTCGGGGAAGGTGGGAACTGCTTTAGCATCCTTCCAAGTCCATATGTGAGCATCACTGCTGCCGTTCTACGCCTAGGGTACGTTCAATCGCCAACAAGCAAGGAGACTTGGGGCAGTTTATTAGCTCACCCTTTCCTTTCCTTTTGCATAGCTTAACATGCTTCAGCTTTAAACTACTTAGCACGGTGACTACTTGACATCCCAGTAAAATACATTTTGGGTTTTCTTTCTAAATGAACTACAAACGTCGATGGCTAAAAAGACGGAGGTACCCTAACAAGCCTTCCGGCAAGAGATTTCTATGAAGTCGGACGACGCCAAAGCCACGTCTCAGTAACAGTAGCAGAAATTAAGGTCTAGCGTGCCTTAGCTATGGAGCATTTGCTTTAGGTTTGTAGTCCTTTCCCTTAATATTGATTAATGCTTCTATAAGATCAGAAGAGGGATACTGCCTGCTTCTAATTTATTTATTTTTGACATTATGAACACATGACAAAACAAACCAGAACATACTTAAAATGGCAAGCTAACCTATTCTAGACTGTTCTTATCAGCTGTTTGCAGGTCTAAGACACAGACATTCAAAATTAGGCTTTTCATGATTTGGTGGAGCTACTAGTGGGTGTGGCTGAGCACAAGCCCATGATCACAGGACAGAAGGTGCTGGGTCCTTGAAAGGAAGAGGGAAGGAAGGGCTAGTACAGGTGCAGCTGATGGGTTTTTGAGTTTGGTTCAGCTTAACCATGGAGGCATTTCTGTAAGCTCGAATCCCCTGCTGTATAAGCCTAATTAATAACACAGATCAGTTCCTAAATTTCTTCACAGCGGAGATCGGTTTAAATATACAAGAATAGTTCCGTCCGTTGTTATTCTGCTATTGTGTCGGTATCCACCCGTGAGTTCAATCCACTCCAGTCACAATGTCTTTTATGTGGAATCCTTTGGGGATGTGAAGCCTTTGATTCACAGTTTGCAGATACAAATACCCTGATACGTCATTTACTTGCTATTAAGTATTTGATTATTATGCCTTTTTAAACTCAATATCCTTACACCAAGTCTTTAATTAGTGTTGCTTGGAGCAGTTCAGAGTATTGTTTCCTTCTTTTTTTTTTTTTTTTTTTCCTTTCTGTCTTTCTTCCTGTTCCTCTTCCCTCCCTTCCAATATCTTTTTCGTTTTGAAAGCAGAGCTTTGAGGGCTGGCAACCTAAGCTCTTTTTGCATGCAACATTTCAATGAGGAGGTTGTTATAGGGCACATCCCCGTTCAGGTGCTTATAGTAGAGGTATTCTTCAGCCTGCATGCTGATGGCCCGGATTTCAGGTAATCGAAGAAGTAGCTGCCCAAATTTCTCTGTTTGCTGTGGGTAGTTGCACATTGTATAGTCCAGCAGGGCGGCATTGACTTGTTCCTGGACACCTTCTACCAGCTGGAAGTTCTCAAGGTTTTTGACATCTGGATTTAAAAAAAAAAAAAGGCACGCTATTTTAATGGCATTTTAATTCCTGTTTACCACAGCAGTGTGTTCAATTAATGGATATATTTTCCTCCTGACATAAAGCATACTTTATATGCTGCTGAATATTCAGTAAGCCCCACTCACCAAGCTTCCTGGGAAAAGGATCACAAAAGGGCTTTAGGAGAATGTCTTGTTGAAATTCTGCATATACCTCAAATCAATTAGACACCAATGGATTTCGAGCAAGGTCAACTCTTTTCATATCTTACAAAAGGGAAGGTTTGAGGATTCCTAAAGTAGAGGGATCATAATATATTGCCAGCAAATGAGTCCCTAGAGAAAGACCTATCTTAACCCAGTATATTACACAATTCATATAATTCTGTATTAATTTTTCTGACCCAAGGTGAAATCTGTGTCCAGGGTATGATGTAGTTAATTCTAATAAAAAGTGACAGGGTTCTTGTTTCTGTTTGACATTTTCTAAATGATTCTGAAAGCCTTTGACTTGTCTAGCCTATGCTAATGAACCATCTGGTACACTCCAGTGACTGCCGAAGAATATTCGCTACTGGGAACCCTCTAAAATATATATCTCAGTGACTAATGATCTTTATCAAATGAAAGCCTTGTCCTTTTGCCAGAATCCGCGCCAGGATGGCCGGTGCCCTTTAACCTGAACGGAGGGTCTGACACTTTCCTTTCCTCGTTTTTCTTCTGGTCTGGGGTCCCTCATCCAGAGAAGAGGGACGTGGGCGATTCATTCAGCCTAACTCCGGTGATCATCCAGCTGTTTTAGGTCATCTGCCCTAGAGGTCCTCATAAATATTGAATGAGGGGGAAACACAGAGTCAAAAGCGGACAGACTGACACATACACAAATCCATACACAGACAATGAACACGGGAAACCAGTTATGTTGGACCTTTCTCTTCTGGAGTTTATTTAATGTTAACTACGACTTTTACATAGTGTGTATATAGAAGACTCCGGAAAAAAACAGATAGATACACGTGTTTACATCCATCCATGCTAGGAAAGTAAACAGATGCAGCACCCCTCCGGCCCTGTTTTACTTTCTAATTGGACAAAAATAAATAAGAGTGATTCTGAAGAAAACCACATAATACCATGATTAAAAGGTTAAGCGCACTAAACTCTGTTACTAGTTACCATAGTAACTCACACCCGATACTTCTGGCTCTCAACGTGGCGGTTCGATGTAGCCTGCACAAACGTGCGTGTCCACTTTGGGATCTCCGAATACTTTTTTTATTTTTTAAGATTTTATTTATTTATCTACGAGAGTCACAGAGAGGGAGGCCGAGACACAGGGCGAGGGAGAAGCAGGCTCCCTGTGGGGAGCCCGATGCGGGACTTGATCTCGGGACCCCGGGGTCATGGCCTGGGCCACAGGCAGACGCTCCACCGCTGAGCCCCCCGGTGCCCCTCTGCAAATACTTTTAGTTGCACGCCTATACTCAAATAAAAAAGTAAAAAAAAAAAAAAAAAAAAAGGAAACCCACACGAAATGGTTACCTCGGATTTAGTATTTAAACATGTCTGGGATGATTTTAGTGTTTATATTCGGAGCCATAACTTTGCATTAAACACATGTCCCCTTCCCCATCCCCCCAAGTCTCTGTCCCAAATTAAAAACAGTGAGGAATTCGTACTGAAATAGGTACATAGTGTGAGCACTGGATACCACAATCTATTTCAAAGTGCAATGGGTGAATTAAAAAAAAAAAAAAAAAGTGATGGTTAACGAGCTGTACCAACAGGCAATGCTGCCTTATTTGGAACCGAGCCTTCTTGCGGCCTTTAAACAGGCAGGCAGGCTGTCCACCCAACTTTCTTTCTTTTTTTTTTTTTACATACGTCCCACTTTACAGTTAACACTTTCCATCGGGTTTAAAAGATTTTAAGAATGATCTTAAATTATTTAGAAGTCCTGATAAATTATTAGAAGTACTGATAATTACATTCGGTTCAGAATCACAAAATGTCAGCAATTGGAAAAACAGCACCGCCAGTCTCTAGGACAGAATTTAGCTTCTCGCCAGCTCTGTCCCCCATGGTGCATGTTGTCTCACGGGCTCACATTCTGGTTGTGGGTACAGGTCCTTTGTAAAGGCTCACGGCAGAGAGCTAATAGAATTTTTAAATAGCTCATCTGGGGGCACCCGCGTGGCTCAGTGAGTTAAGCGGCTGTCTTCGGCTCAGGTCATGACCCCAGGGTCCTGGGATCGAGCCCAGCATCACATCGGGCTCCTTGCTCCGCGGGGACCCTGCTTCTCCCTCTGCCTGCCACTCTCCCTGCTTGTGCTCGCGCTCTCACTCTCTCTCTTCCCCTCTGTCAAATAATAAAATAAATAAAATCTTTAAAAAGATAAAAATTGTTCATCTAAATTCTGGCAAAATTTCTTGATGCTTTTTCTTTTGACCCTTCACCCAAGCTTGAAAAGAGAACTCACCTTTCTCTCTGACATACGACTAGAAGTTGAAAAGGAAAACAAGCACCTTTCTGTATTAGAGTGAATTAAACCCAAGTCCAGCAAAACCACTGGAGTGGAGCATTACTTTATGCTACAGTGAAAGACACTCTCACAAGCAAGGAAAGCCAACAACAGTCATAGAGATTAATAGGGAGGATGTAGGAATTTGCACAGTATAGAAATGGAAGATAAATGAGTAACAGTCTTTTTAGAAAGTTGTTTTTGAAACTTTCTTTTTGCAATAAATGTATTTTTTGAGAACTAGGTTCTACCTTCTGTGGTAAATCATGCCACTCTGTTAAGAAAAAGAAACCTGTTAAAAAACATAAAATAGGGATCCCTGGGTGGCGCAGCGGTTTGGTGCCTGCCTTTGGCCCAGGGCGCGATCCTGGAGACCCAGGATCGAATCCCACGTCGGGCTCCCGGTGCATGGAGCCTGCTTCTCCCTCTGCCTATGTCTCTGCCTCTCTCTCTCTCTCTCTCTCTCTGTGTGACTATCATAAATAAATAAAAAATTAAAAAAAAAAACATAAAATAAAGGTTAGATCATTAGTCCTTGTTTATGTGTTTACAGTTATCACAGAATGATCATTTAAAGTCTTCAGATTAGCATGTGCCGGGTAATTTCTATAAACGCTGGCCCAAACTGGTACCTTTCCCCTAAAAGTTTTAAAATATATGCCATTTTCTTTCTGGAATAAGTATACAGGAGTCCCATATTCTGGCCCTATATATAATTTTCCTCTAAAGTTCATCAGAGTTTAATTCACACGACTGATTTAATTTTCCCATAAGCTATTTTTAAAAAAGATTTTATTTATTTATTCATGAGAGACACAGAGAGAGAGAGGCAGAGACACAGGCAGAGGGAGAAGCAGGCTCCATGCAGGGAACCCAACGTGGGACTCAATCCTGGGTCTCCTGGATCACGCCCTGGGCTGAAGGCGGCCTTAAACCGCTGAGCCACCCGGGCTGCCCCCATTAAGCTACTTCTAAGAATTTCTCGCTGAATCTAACAAAAGTTATGCTGCTAATTGCCCCAAAGGTACTTAGTGAATGTCTATTTTGTTTCTCGGTCTATAGAGACAATTTGTAGTAATTTGGTTATCAACGATCCTGATGTCTAAGCTATATAAGGTTTAAAAAAAAAAGAAAAGAAAAAGATTCTTATTGAATTACTCCCATTTACTGACGGATCATTGCTCCGCCAGTTGACTCTACTTTCAGCGCTCAATTCCTCTCGCTGCATTTTGCACTGCTTTAGTCCATTTCCCTAGTAGACTGTGGGCATCTTGGCGTGAGGACTCTGTATTAGCCAAAGCATCCCCGGAGAGTTCTCCGATTAATGTTTGCTTTATATTATTGATGTATTTGTCCAAGATTGATATCACTGTGACATTACCTATTACATTTAAATTGTTAAGTATCCTATGAGCCAATTCCCTGCCTTTTTCTAATTCAAAACTGGCTTTCAAAAATTGATTTATACAATAGATTTCTCCCTGAAATAAAATATTTAAAATGGGATAGTGTTTTCTATTTAAAGAATCCTGCGTGAATCCTTCTGCGGTCTGAATAATCAAGCCTTAATTTACATGTTTTGCTAATGAGGATTTTTACTGGTCAGTTTAGCTTTGAGGGAAATGCGCCCACGTCCTCATGTGGATTTGGAATCCTGAGCTCCTGCACTTCATCTTTGGCCTGGGAGGCGGACCTTAGTTTCTCTACTAAGGTCGAGATGGTTCCTAAGGCCTTAAAAGCAATAGAGAAGGTAAGTGCCAAATTCCTCTTTTCTGTAGTTCACTTGTATTTACTTTTTAGCAAGAGTCCAGAAAGTAAAGTGTGCTCTCACAATACTCATGGAATTCGTTTTTTAACAAGATTTGATTCACTGATTGATTGAGAGAGAATGGGGGAGGGGGAAGTCTCAAGCAGACTCCGTACTGAGCACGGATCCCAACTCAGAGCTTGATCTCACAACCCTGAGATCATGACCTGAACTGAAATCAGGTGTCAGATGCTTCACCAACCGAGTCACCCAGGCACCTCATGAAACTAGTTTTTACGCTTAGTCATGTCCTTTTGTGAAAATTCACGCATGAAATACATTTAAAATCTTAAGCACTTTCTCTGGGATGTTCCTCCTATAAATCAAGCCCTATTCCACAGTAAGTAATGAATGGCGGCCAGCATACTTAGGAGTCTAAATTCATCTATAACACCAAAAATTCAAGAATGAACAGATATTAAATTATATGAGAAATCAGAATTTGGAAAAATTGCTACATATTCTGGAGCCCTCCATTATCTGGAGATATGTTTTTGAGATATGCTGTTCAGTTCCCATATTGAACACCGTTTGTACCATATTCGGATTTTAGAAAGACTCAGCTGGAAGAGGGAAGATTGCCGGGAAACCAAATTTCGCACCAGTTCTTCTGAGGTGTCTTAGGCTGGATCTCAAAAAAGTCCATGTGGCAGGTACCAGAGAGGCAGATTTGACCCTCCAGATTCTCCGCTGAAATTTATATAAGCTGCATTTTAATGCAATTTAAAATATACAAGTTAATGAACTCTATCATGGCAAATTCAGAGTCAGAAATTGTAGGTAAACAGACAGAGGCCTCCCCAACCCTTTCTCTATGGCCTTTAAATTTTGATGACCAGCAAAAGCATTTTGTGCTCCTCCTCTAAGTATCAATCTCTTATCATCTATTCTACTTTATTCACTCAGGGACTAATTACCAACTTTTTATATGAAGCAGCATTACGATAAGCTCACAGTGGCATGCTCAGATTTTTTCCACCCTTATTGGAAAGTAAACCCTTAGGTCTTCTTGAATATATTACAGTGCTGGCTTCTCAGTCATACACAACACTCTGAAGCGGAGGATACTGATTTCTGCCTCTCTGGAACCTGCCACATGGCACAGCCTGTAAATCTTCCTGTTCAGCACTTTTTTTTTTTTTTTCCCAGGGATGGGTCCTTTGCAGAGCAAGGGGGCCGGGGAGTTGGGGGCGCTGGGGGCTCAAATGGAGTGTGCTGTCTTTTGCGGAGAAGATAATTACCTTTGTTAATTTTCCACATATGGGAAAACAATTTTATCTTGCCCTTTAAAAGATACGAATGTGGGGGGAAAAGAGGTACCACTTTGCACCTGGAGAACGCTTCTTTTCCTTGAGGCTTGTGGAAGGAGGACGATCCGTAAATTGGTATACACTTTGTCCTCAGAAGACCCTCCTCCTTTGATAAGCCAGGAACAGAGAAAGGAAAGGATTTTTCTGTGAGGGATTAATTTTTAAAATTATGCTTTAAAGGGCTCTCTTTAAATAATTTATACGCCTAATTTCGTTAAGAACTTTGAGAGCAATCTGCCAATTCTTTTCCCATGAACAAAGTTCACTTGACAAAAGAGTGAGGGCCCTGTAGGGGTTGGAGAAGCAAGGACAAGGTGTTTTTAGTGCTGATGTCCAAGATTAAATTCTATCCTGTTTGCAGCAAAACTTCCAACTCAGGATTTTAAATTCATCACTGCTAAGTCCCCTCCAACAACGTGCTTGTGCACGTATGCTGATTAACCCGAGAGCTATTTTTAGCAACCAGAATATATATGATTCAGTGCCTTCATATGCAAACTGCTAACAAGAAAATGCAACTCTTTGGCAGGAGCCGCGTGCAGGACTGCGGACAAGTAGCATATGCATTATTTATGTACACAGAAAGAACAAGCCCTTACAACTCCGGGTGCTTCGGAGCTTCCAAGGCACGCTAACATGCATTATTGATCATCTTACACCTTTATGTATGTGCAGTATATGGATTCATTCATTCACTCATCCATTCATTCGCTCATCCATTCACCGTGACAGCCCTGTGCCGGGTATTAAAGACACGGGCACCCGTGTGGTAATAAAACCCACGATCTCTGTGTCAAGTAGTTTATTTCATGTACTAGAGGAAGCAGTGGGTGCCCTGGGCACACTCAGGATGAGCACCTGACCCAGGGCCTGAGGGATAAGAAGGGTTCCCGGGGGGAAGTCACAACTGAGGGGTCTTGAGAAATGAATCAGAGTGCGTTGGGCAGCACATGGAGGAAAAGGCCAGGAATGTGGGGCAGGAAGTTTCCTACAGGCAAAGCTTCAGGGACGGGGAGCACAAAGAGGTTCTTGGAACACGGTAAAGGGACTTAACTGCGGGGCAGGAGGAGAGTAGAGGGGCGGGATAAGGGTGGGCCATAGAGCTCCAGATGGAAGGACATCACATGTCACAAAGAGGCTGCATTTTGTTCTGAAAGCAACACAGAAGCCCTGAATGACTTTAAGAAGGGAACGGTCAGCCCTCTGATTTAGAAAGAGTGCTCTCCCAGGTGTGGAGAAGGGGTTGGTATAGGCAGGAGGGGCAGGGGCGGCAGTTCATGGCAGGGCCAGTCAGGAGGCTGTCCCAGGAATCGAGGGGAGAAGCCCACTGGGCCATGGGGCTGGGATGGACTCGAAAGGCAGCAGCGATGGCTGGCACATCGGGGCTTGCTAGCCTCGTATTAATCGAGAGTGGGAAGACAGTGAAGGTCCTGGGTGACTTCTGAGTGTCTGTCAAGGGAGGAGGGTGGTGGCTTTCCTTTTGGCAAGAGGCACAAGAGCCTATGAGAGGGCGGTATTTAAAGTCTAGGTAAAGGGACGCCTGGGTCAGCAGCTTAGCATCTGCCTTCGGCCCAGGGCGTGATCCTGGAGACCCGGGACCGAGTCTCGCATTGGGCTCCCTGCATGGGGCCTGCTTCTCCCTCTGCCTGTGCTCTGCCCCCACCCCCGTGTGTCTTTCATAAATGAATAAAGACTTATATAAAATTAAAAACATTAAAAAAAAAAAAGTCTAGGTAAAGCCATGTTGAACTTTAGGCAACTAGTAGATACGGAGGAAACGGCAGGAAGTGAGGGTCCAGATCTCAGCAGAGAGGCCTGGCTGGTGGCCTGGATTCGGGACTCCTCAACGGACCAGGGTAGGATGAAATCCTAGGGGTTGGTGAGAAAATGTTTAGAGAGAGAAAGGGGCCTAGTGGTGGGATTCTGGAGAAGGCTAACTTTTAAAAGATTCTTTCTTGAGAAGGTATTACAGGTGTTTTGATATGAAGACTCAGAGATTAAATAGCTTTTCTAAGATCTCAAAGTAAGCCAGACGCGGGGAGGGAGAAGCTACCATTTCCAAGCCCTGGTCAATGTGCACAGGCTTTTCTACGTGTTTCCTCATTTAACACCGTAAAGGATCTTGTTGGGAAGGTAGTGTTCTCCTCACTGTCCAGATAAAGAAACAGATTTACACAGGTCATGTAACTCCGTCCTCAGCTACTAAGACGCAGATCCGGAATCGTAACCGGCTCCCTGGCTCTAGAGCTCTCGAACCCTGGGGCCAGTCCTGCCGGGATCTGCCACCTGCTGAGGATGGAGAATGGGATGTCCTGGTTAATCAAACAGTTCATTTTCTAAAGGGTCTCATAATACATGAGCGGTTTCCAGAGAATTAGAACGAAATAATATGCTATTGACATTTATATCGATATGGCTCATCCCTTAATTTATCCTTGATGATGCTGAAGGAATTCTAACATCTTCAGTGCCACAGATCATTGTTATAAATCGCAGTTGCCACGGAGGCAGGGTACGACTGAGTGTCATGGGGTCTTTTCTGGGCAATCCCTGCGCCGCCCTTTCCACTGGGACTCTGAGGTGGAGGCGCTAAGAAATAACAGTGTCTTTCTGCTTCATAGCTGGCATTTTGGAAAAAGGGTTCAGTAGGGTTCCATTTACATAGTTAAAGAAGCACTTGGTTTTGTGATTATAATAATATCATTCAAAAGGAATTTGGACTGATTTAATCTCATTGACCAGCCCTGTCAAGCAAGTCATTCAATCCCTCCATGCCTGTGTTTCTATCTGCAAAATATGGGAAATAATTCTCTTAGTCTCTTAGGATCCCGGAAAAGTAAAATATGAATTAAACACAAATAAACTTTAAACATGTACGAGTATTACATACTCACACAAGGCATTATTTCTTAGCATTTTAATGATAAAATCTGAAAATTTTACCAATAAAACATACTGATAAAATCTTAAAGTTTGCGGATTAATCCATTTGCTTCCAGTATGCATCCCAAACAGCCATCTGCTCATCTTCCCTGCCATGAAGTTTCATGGAAAGAACCATCTCTGACGCTGCAATTTTCCAAAATTAATGGAAGGCACAGCGACTACTTGGAAGTTTATTCCACCCTCAATCACAAAGAATATTCCAGAAAATGGAACCGATTCTGAAATTTCAGATAAAGAATTTTCATTCGGTTGTACTGATTTCGAAGTCCAGTTTCCCCAGCCTCACACATGGTTGCCAGAGAAGCGCAGGCTCGGGAAATATCGTCCCATCAAGGATGTCACCTGGAGCAGTGCCTGCCCTTTTGTCAATTTTTTTTGTTCATGCTATGTCATCCCCAAGAGGCAGAGAACATTTAAATTTCTCCCTAATTAAATGTCTTTATTTTGGGTCTCAATTCTGTCTCTGTGAGATCATGAGCGTGTCACTATTTGGGGCCTCACGTCTTCCTCACCTGGGAACTTCAAGTGGGCCATGGTCTCTACTGTCACCTGTGGCCCTAACAGCCCTAACAGCCCGCGAGTGGGTGACCATGAAAGGAAGATACTGGATCGTCAACCAACAGGCACAGGCAGTACCCTGCAATCACCCCATTAGGCCATCACCAGCTTTTCTGCTCAACGTCTGCAAAGTATGTCAATTCTCCAAGGTGGCTTTGGGCCCAAGTGACCAATCATTTTTCTTTCTTTTCTTTCTTTCTTTCTTTCTTTCTTTCTTTCTTTCTTTCTTTCTTTCTTTCTTTCTTCTTTCTTTCTCTTTCTTTCTTTCTTTCTTTCTTTCTTTCTTTTCTTTCTTCTTTCTCTTTCTTTCTTTCTTTCTTTCTTTTTTTTTTTAAGATTTATTTATTTATGATAGACATAGAGAGAGAGAGGCAGAGACACAGGAGGAGGGAGAAGCAGGCTCCACGCAGGGAGCCCCACGCAGGACTCGATCACAGGACTCCAGGATTGCGTCCTGGGCCAAAGGCAGGCGCTAAACCGCTGAGCCACCCAGGCATCCCCCGACTAATCATTTCAAACGTTGTTCAGTACACAGCTAGGCTTTGACACAACGCGCCCAAAGAAACACAGCACCGAACTCATGGACGTTAAAGCAGCTCCCTCCTTCACGAGGAATGACGGAGCTGCTGCACGCACGGGAGCAAAGCTGGCTCAAGTGTGCAACCAACTCCTGCAGCCCGACACGCGCCAGGCGTCCATCCCTGGGTGCACAGAACATGGAACTGAAGACCCAGGCCGTACTTACCTACTTTGAACAAAACGCTGGTCCGTGAGTTTACACACAGTTCCTCCTCAGAAGGAAACCAAGATCCTTTATCCTCGCCTACCTCGGGAACCCTCCTTACCTGCCTGCCTCACTCCTCTCCCGCCACACTGGTCGTCTTGCTGTTCTTCAATACCGCGACTTCCTTCTGCCGTAGGACCTTTGCACCTGCTGTTTCCTTATTCTGCATGCTTCTTCACCCGGTGCAGGACTTATGGCCTCGCTACACTTTGGCCTCAAAGAAGTCTTTGCTGGCCACTCCCTCTGCAAAAGCTCTGCCTCACTCTATCACACTCTGTGTCCTCACTCTGCCTTATTTTTCTCTAAAATATATATGATACGGATGCCTGTGTGGCTCAGGGCGTGACCCCAGGGTTCTGGGATCGAGTCCCACACCAGGCTCCCCACAGGGAGCCTGCTTCTCCCTCTGCCTGTGTCTCTGTCTCTCTGTGTGTCTCTCATGAATAAATAAATAAAATCTTTAAAATAAATAAAATAAAATGTATATAATATATCAAAGAGATATTTGTATTCCGATATTGGTTCATAGCAGCATTGTTGACAATGGCCAAAAGGCAGAAAGAAGCTTTGGCCGAAGGATGGCTAAACAAGACGTGGTCTACACATCCAACAAAATACTAAGAAGCCTTAAGAAGGAGGGAAATTCTAACAGATGCTGCAAGGACATCGTGCTTTGTGAAATAAGCCAGTCGCAAAAAGAAAAATACCATGTGATTCCACTTGTCTGAGGCACCTGAGAGTTAAATTCATAGAAAGTAGGATGGCGATTGCCAGGACCTGGGGGTGGGGGGTGGGCGGGGGAAATGGGGGTTGTTGCTTATGAAGTACAGAGTCTTGGTTCTGCAAAGGTGAAAAGCGTTGGGGAGGTTGGCTGCACAAGAACGTAAATGTACTGAACACTCCTGAACTGTACGCTGGCAGGTGGTTAAGATAATACACTTTCTGTTATGTGTATTTCAATGCAATTTAAAAATAAAAAAAAAATTAAGATTTTACCTATTTATTCACGAGAGACACACAGAGCGAGGCAGAGCCCCAGGCCGAGGGAGAAGCAGGCCCCCTGCGGGAGCCCAACGTAGGACTCGATCCTGGGACCCGGGGTCACGGCTTGGGCCACAGGCAGACGCTCAGCCCCAGAACCCCGGGTGCCCCTCACCACAATTAAAAAATGTTAACCGGAGTACAGGCTGTGAGGGTTTCGACTCGGTACAATGAAGGCTCGGGCAGCAGCACTGAGGCAACAGGCAGGCCACCCGGGGCAACAGGCCGCAGGCTGCCAGCGCATCCACCCGGGACGCCCGCAGCCCGCGGCCCAGCCAGGGCACGACCCAGGCTCCGCTCCCCTCCCTCCCTAAGCCCGGCGGCCTCCCCGCTGCTCGTTTAGGGACTGGACTGTGGATTCTTCGAATTTCTCAAACTGCCGGCTACCTCCGAGCGTCGGGCCCTGGGCCTTCCCCGGCCTCCGAGGCTCCGCTCCGCAGTGGGCCACGGCCTGGAAGCAGGTGGCTCCTTGCCCGCCGCAGCTCCTGCAACAGCAGTGTCCCCGTGCTGGCCACCTCGCGTCCCGTCACCTGGGGGCTGCATCATCCTACAGCTCCTGCGACAGCAGTGTCCCCGTGCCGGCCACCTCGCATGTCCCCCCGACACCTGCATCACCCCGCATCGTCGCGGGAAGAAGGGCGACCGGGAGCCGCATGGTATTTTGAGACGGAGGAAGACCCCAGTCACACGACTTTGACGGCCGTGTATTGTTGGAATTATTCCACTTTATCATTAGCTATTGTTGTTTATCCCTTACTGCGCCTAATTTGGAAATGAAACATTATCACGGGTATGCATTTTTAGAAAAAAATGTAGTATATGTAAGGGTTTGGTACTATCCATAGTTTGCAGCATTCACGTCTAGGGGTCTCAGAACACTTCCCCCCCATGGATCAGGGGTGGGCGGGACCCCGGTAAACATGTGAGGAATGAACAGTTTTCTTGATTAAAAGCCACTTTGCCCTAAACCAAAACTTTTTTTCTTTTTGTTTTCTCTCTCTCTCTCTTTTTTTTTTTTTTTTTGCCTTTGACATACTACTCTTCTTCCGTAGCAAATTCACGGCAGACTTTATTTTTATTTCTCGTGGAATTATTTCACAACAGTGAGCAAAAAGCACCAAGTCCATTATGTATTGTGTTTTCTTGGGAAAGATTCAAAAGGGAATTTTGGCTGCGTGCTCTGACTGTAGTGCCAAGCCTGCCTGTTTTTCTTGAATCATGTGGACTTTTCTATGTGTAGGACCTTTAACTATGTTTCACACATTCGCCAGCTCCCTCAGCGACCCATACTGAGGGCTGCAGAATCGCTCCGGTGCTGTCGACACAGCTGCGAACTGGGCCACTCTTCCCCGGGGCGAGTGGGCATCTCAAACTCCCCATGTCTAAAACTGAGCTCAGTCTTTCCAGTTTTCATTTTCTTTATTTTTTAAAAGATTTTATTCACTTATTTGTGGGAGACACAGGGAGGGAGGCAGAGACACAGGCCGAGGGAGAAGCAGGCTCCCTGCAGGGAGCCTAGTACGGGACTCAATCCCAGGACCCCAGGGTCACGGCCTGGGCTGGAGGCAGACACTCAAGTCCTGAGCCACGGTGCCCCTCTTCGTTCTCCTGGCCTAGTTCTTTTCCTAGGACTTTGTGCTCCTTTTCAAATGTCACCAAGCAAGATAATTATAATGAAGAAGTGGCTGACTTAAAGGTGAAGTGGTCTAAACTTCATGAACAAATTCTAGATTTGGACGTGACGTGGAAGAAGATAGTAAAATTTTTGAATGAAAAACTGGAGAAGAGTGAGATACAAAGTGTAAATGAAGACTTAAACGATATATTGCAGGCTGCAAAACAAATAGAGTCTACCAAAGCAATGAAGAATTATGGGGTTGAGACCTGGAAGCATAAGTAAACCCAGAAAATGTGATTCTGGTGTTTGGGCCACTTTTTCCTAGAGGTGACTGTCCATTCCAGAAGAGGAAAGCTGGATGGAGAAGAGGAGAATGAGAAGAAGAGAAGAGCTTTTGACAGATTCAGAGCACTAAGATGACAAAAATGACTAAAATTGCCAAAAGAGGAACTAGACAATCTGAATATTTGACTGAAAGAAATTGAATCTGTAATTAAAAACCTTCACAAAAAGAAATTTGTATACCTTGATGGCTTTACTGGAGTATGTCATATAATGTCATTTAAAGAGACATGAGGTTATTACTGTAGATTAAAGGTTACAAGCAAGCATATAACAAGTAAATGTAATGTACTCTCTTTGATTGAATCCTGAATTGGAAAAAAATAAAGATATTTTTGGGACCATTGTAAAAGAAAAAAAAATTCACGTTTTTATGACAAAAAAAAAAAACCCTACGCCGATCACTGGGCCCGCATCTCTCAGGAGCCAGTACATCGCTGCCTCCAGGAAGCCCCCCTGGGAGCCCGTCGGTTGGTCGTGTAGCACACTCCGTTTGCCTATCCCAGAGGTCGTCCGGCGGTCAGTTCTGAGAGCAGGGACAGGTCTACCTTGTTAACGGTGACCTCCACCTCCTGCCCAGGCTTCGCCCAGTGCCTAGACGCTGTTTCACGCTGGTCGAATGAAAGAACGTGCTGTCACACTATCCACACATCAATCTTCCCCTCTGGCTCTGCAAGCTCCTCCGGGCACTGGTGTGCACCCCGCGTGCCCCACTGGGCTGTGGTCCCTCGAAATGCAGTGATCCCGTCCCACGTTTATCTCCCAAGCACGTGAGTCCAGCACCACGTGCACGAGTCGCCCAGTACATGTACTGTTAGGCTTGCTAATGTGAATGAAGCTCCCATGAATATAAAGCATATGCAAATTAACCCCCCCCAAGATACTGAGCCCTTATATGTGCCAACAGTCCCAGCTATTCAACGCTTAAGTAGTTTTAGAGTTCCTCACCTTGTCACATTCGTAACCAACGTCCAACAGAACAGGAGAACACATTTCCCATAATTTATCTCTAGAAAAAAGGGATCCTCGGGTGGCTCAGCGGTTTGGCGCCTGCCTTTGGCCTAGGGCGCGATCCTGGAGTCCCGGGATCGAGTCCCACGTCGGGCTCCCTGCATGGAGCCTGCTTCTCCCTCTGCCTCTGTCTCTCTCATGAATAAATAAATAAAATCTTAAAAAAAAACAAAAAGTCTAATTTGATTCAAAATGGAGTTGAAGGACTTAGAAGGGGAACCACGGGGTTTGTCTGGTGTTACGGAGCGGTACTCTGCACCTGTCAGGCTGTCCCGTGTGGAGGGGCCGCCTCAGCGGACAGCAGACATCTTCACATGTTCCTCCTAAGTATGAATTTGCAGTTTGTTTTCCAAAAGTCTTGGGGATAAAGATGAGGAAGGAAGGCTCTACTAAAAAGAGTTATTTTAAAAACATGAATTAAAATAGATCCTAGGTTTCATCAACCTCTCCATAGCAGATGATCGCAAAAACCACATTAAACCGCTTGGAGAATGAAAGGCAAAATATAAGGTCTCTGGCTGGGAACTGCTTGAATATTTGGAGTCAGGGAAACAACATTTGAAGGGGCCTGGGATGAGGCAATGGTCTGGCTCCCCCGCAATTTCAAATGAAGCCGGTGTCAAAACCGACTTACTACTAAGGGCAAATATATACAACGTTTGGCAATAGGTAGCTTTTGCAGCGCGTGACACCCACAGGTGCAGCTGCCCCGGCCGGCCTTGCAGGCCAGGGTCCTTCTCTGGTTTTAGGACCATCTGTCCCCTTAGAATATAAAATGTCCACATTCATAAAAAGCAGTCCTTCTGCGAGGAAAGCTCTTCCCTCCGTTCTTGTAGTCACGTCCTGACACAGTTTTTTGATTCCTAAGTTTGCATTTGATTTCCATCCAGGGACTTTTGTGGTTTTTGCAAAGTTTTCTTATTCTCTGAGAATAAGATATGAGGTTCAGTTTGTTCAGGTGGCAAGTGAAGACTATGAATAAACCAACGTTATCATATGAAAGAGAATTAAACAGGCAGATCCAAGTGGGGATATATTAAGCCAAATTTAAGCTCCAGTTGTTGAATTTAGCCCGTACTAGATGTCTGGTTTGCCTCGGGATAAATTCAGCTTTCCAGCTAATCGAATGAGGAAAACTGCCTCAGGTATGATAAAATTTACAAGAGAACGCTGTCGAACAGTTCTTGTTAAAAATATTAGCTTAAAGGCATTCTTATCGTCTTTGGGATGAAGACTGTATTTGCATTTAATTATTTGACTTCAAACTTTTATGAACTTGGATCAAATATTAGCTTAGCCAATTAAAATATTATTTTGTGTGAGCGTGGCTAAGCGCCCAATGCAGTTCGACTTACTTAGCGTCAGTCATGATCTACAACTTTCTTATTGACTTTCCCGAGATTATTATTTCTAAGGGGTGAAAAAAAGGTAACATTTAAGAGTTTGCATGCACGCGGCGTACACAAGGTACTGTATTCAAAATAAATAGGTGAAGCCTTTCTCCACGCTGTAGCATTTGTCCAGAAGAAAAAAAAAGATATAATCGTCTAGATATTTCCACTCCTACAATCAATACTCCTTCATAATTCAGCATCTGAGATAAATCCTTTTCTTTAAGGCTACGGCTGGTGGTCCACAGGCCGCAGTGCAGTTGCGTTGCCCGGAGCGGCTCGGCGGTCGGCTTTGCTGCCCAGGGAGGCGGGCAGGGCCTGTCCTCCAGGTCCCGGAGGGCACGGGGGGATACTGCCCACGCAGAAGAGGGACAGGGCTGAGAAGGGGAAAGGTTTATGGGAAGCTAAAGAGGAGCAGAACACTCTTGAAAACTCTTTTCAAGGGACACCTGGGCTCCTGGGGGCTCAGCGGTTGAGCATCTGCATTCGGCTCACTGGGCCCGGGATTGAGTCCCACATCAGGCTCCCCGCAGGGACCCTGCTCCTCCCTCTGGGTGTGTCTCTGCCTCTCTCTATGTGTCTCTCATGAAGAAATAAATTAAATCTTTTAAAAAATATATTTTCAAAACAGAATTATTGAGAAGAGGCATTCAACAGTCTCTACCAAATGGTCAGTTTATTGTATACAACTTCTAGGACTTATCCCTCGATGCACATTGTGGATCGGACAGGAAACTTCATAGTATCTTTCGGTGAACTCAGTCCTCTGGCACCAAGGCCATGAAATGGTAGGACTCCCTAGTGCCAAAATGATGCCGATGTGGCCATCACTGTCCTGCTGTGCTCCCTATCCCAAATCCCCTGGGTAATGTCACTCTTTGGGGGGTAGGGGGGCAGGGCATCTTTGCAATGAGTTGCTTGTAATACCACCTATGGACACGTACCTGGTATGATCAGATACGAATGAAGTCAACAACCGGAGAACCAGGGCCTCCCCGGGTCTAATTTCACTCATTTCAACAGAACTTTGAAACCGAGATAGGAATATAATATGCGTGTCATTTTAAAGAGTAAGTATTGATTATTTGAAAAGAATGAAACACATTATAGTCAAGTCAATACAAGGATGTATACAGAGTATGAAAGTTTGCCTCCCAAGCAGCAAGAAATATCGAATATGGAAAACATTACCACAATGTTCTACGGTGTTTATTGTTGGTTCACTAATTAAAACTCAACACTTGACTTCTAGGCTAACTCAGACACTGTATCGAGGTTTTAGTTTTATTTATTTATTTTTTTTAAAGATTTTATTTATTTATTCATGATAGTCACAGAGAGAGAGAGAGAGAGGCAGAGACACAGGCAGAGGGAGAAGCAGGCTCCATGCACCGGGAGCCCGACGTGGGATTCGATCCCGGGTCTCCAGGATTGCGCCCTGGGCCAAAGGCAGGCGCCAAACCGCTGCGCCACCCAGGGATCCCAGAGGTTTTAGTTTTGATTGGAAGTTTACAGATGTTTGTCTGTTTCACACTCTGAGAACTCATGAGAAATTCTGCCTAAAACCAGCAGCAGAAGCAGAAATTCAGGAAATTAACAGTATTATTAATGTGTCGTTTATTTTAAAGTCCAAGTTTCAAACGTTTTAAGGCCTTTTAAGGCCTATATAATAATGTAGGCTTATTGAATATTACAATTTTAAATACATGTTAAATTCAGCTTTTTTTGTTGCCAAGTTGAATTGTTCTGAATTAGAGAGATTTATTGTAGGCTCTGTGTTGTTCTGTTTCCACTTGTACTAAAACGTAACATCACAATTATTAAAATTCTTGCAGCTCTATGCTCATGAGAATCATTGGTTATATATGCCTGTTCTAATATCCAAGACTACTCTGCAAGATCTAGATACACTAGTTACTTATTATTACATCATTTCCCTTGGCTTATTAATATCCTGCTCAGTAAGATCAGAAATTGAAATGAAGGGGGGAAAAATCATTCAGATGACCAATACTTATTTTGAATTATTTGGACTATAAAAAGAAAAGGGAGGTCTTTGGGGTGAAGAACTAAGACGTAAGGGAAACTGATGACCCAACAAGATCATTAAAACCAAATACTTATCAATTTGGAGGACATAAATTAATAATTCATCCAATTGCTCAGGGATATGTATTTGTATGTGAAAGACAGAAAATCCATATTACCAATTTGTTTTGTATTTGCTTAACCATGTGGCAGAGAAAATAACAGGCAAGATTAGTCTAAGAACTTTCAAGAGCTTCAAATATTTTGCAAAGGAAGTCATCTTTCTTTGAAGTGCAACTGTGGATTTTGCTAAGTCAGATAGTAATGATACTAAAATATCTCAGATCTGATCCTATTTGTTTTATGAAATGCTATACTCAATTCTAAGCCCTGTGTAGGAAAGGAAATAGGAATACCCTTTCACACCCAGATATCATTAACTTAGCAGTCAGAAAATGTTTACGCTCTCACAGTCGCATTATAGCAAACTCTTGATTATTTAGGGGAATTACTGATTCTTGAATTTCCACAGTTGGAAGAAATGAAAAGAGGTGATTTTAGATCTGTGAATACTGTGCTAGTCAACTGACCTTGGAATGAGGAAACTGCTCTTAGTGTCAGTTTCCTCATCTTTTAAAATGTATTTTGGGGGGGGAGGTGCATTTCCAAAGGCAAGAGAAACAAAAACAAAAACGAACTATTGCAACTTCATCAGGATAAAAAGCTTTTACACTGTAAAGGAAACAGTCAACATACTTAAAAGGCAACCTACAGAATGGGAGAAGATATTTGCAAATGACATATCGGATAAAGGGCTAGTATCCAAAATCTATAAAGAACTTATCAAACTCAACACCCCAAAAAACAAGATATCAGGTCAAGAAATGGGCAGAAGACATGAACAGACATTTCTCCAAAGGAGACAGACACATGGCCAACAAGCACATGAGAAAATGCTCCGCATCACTGGCCATCAGAGAAATACACATCAAAACCACAATGAGATCCCACCTCACACCAGTGAGAATGGGGAAAATTAACAAGTCAGGAAACAACAAATGTCGGGGAGCATGCGGAGAAAGGGGAAGCCCTCTTAGACTGCTGGTGGAGATGCAAACTGGTGCAAACTGGTTTTCCACTCTGGAAAACAACATGGAGTTTCCTTGAAAGGTTAAAAATAGAGCTACGCTGTGATCCAACAACTTCATTACTAGGTATTTATCCAAAAGATACAAACGTAGTGATTCAAAGGGGCACATGCACCTCATGTGCATGTATTTCTAGCAGCAATGTCTACAATAGCCAAAATATAGAAAGAGCCCAGATGTCCATTAACAGATGAGTAGATAAAGATGTGGAGTGTGTGTGTGTACACATATATGATGGAATATTACTCAGCCATCAAGAAAGAATGAAATTTTGCTATCTGCAACAATGTGGATGAAGCTAGAAGGTATTATGGCAAATCAAAGAAAGACAAATACCATATGATTTCACTCATTTGTGGAATTTAAGAAGTAAAACAGATGAACATAAGGGAAGGAAAAATAAAATAAGATGAAAACAGAGAGGAAGGCAAGCCAATAATATATAGATCCTTAAGTCTGGGAAACTGGGCTGCTGGAGGGGAGGCGGGTGGGAGGATGTTCACTGGGTGAGGAGCATTAAGGAGGACGCTTGACATAATGAGCACTGGGTGTTATATGCAATGGATGAATCACTAAATTCTACCCTGAACCTAATAATATACTGTATGTTAATTAAATTGAATTTAAATTTAAAAAATTTGGGACGCCTGGGTGGCTCAGTGGTTGAGCATCTGCCTTTGGCTCAGGAACTGATCCTGGGTTCCTGGGATCGAGTTCCGTGTTGGGCCCCCTGCATGGAGCCTGCTTCTCCCTCTGCCTGTGTCTCTGCTTCTGTGTGTCTCTCATGAATAAATAAATAAAATCTTTTAAAAATTAATTAATTGATAAATTAAAAAATTTAAAAATGAAGTCTTAAGCTAAATATGTATACACAAGCACACACAGTAATTATTGTGAAGTAGGACAGTGCGTCTGCTTCATGAGTTATCTCATCTTCCTCTGGTGAGGACTTTGTTGAACATGAAATCTCTCCACCCACCTAGTGCTACTGTAACAGAAAGCTCAGCTATGGTTCTTCCCGGGCACGAAGCCTCTGCGGGGTTACGCACACCCCCGAGGAACGGTGTTAATACCCAAGGCGCCCTGAGAGCACTACGGTCCTCGGACGTTCCCGCAGCGCAGGGTACCGCTGCATGCCCGCTAGGAGGCCCTCGCTGGAATCTGCCTGCAGGACCCTGACTGTCTCCTGGGGATTTTCAAACTTCAGTATCCAGGACGAGAGACAAAACACCAAATGCCCTTCACGGGAGCCTCATGGTGGCTCAGCGAGGAGACCCACATCAAGCTTAAGAATAGCCCTGGACCTCTCCTACTTTCCCAAAATGCAGTCGGTATTCAAACAGCTGTCATTTTGTGAAGTTGAGGATTTTTAAAAACATGTTCAAAACTGGATTTTTGGATCATCTGTAGATTCAGTATTGTCCTTAAGCTCTCACTAACAGAGAAAGTCAGAGATAACTGTTTTAAGCTCCAACACAGTGATATTTGCCAATTTGCAGCGATCGGTCAGCGATGGCTTCAGAGTCCCCCCACTTTTATGGGAGGTTCTTCTGTGGACAAACCAGAGTGAGGCTCCCGTTGTGGTTGTGAGGAAACCAAGGGGCTTCCATTTCTCAAATTTTAAAATAAACATTTCTTCAAAGCATTAAACACATCTTAAAAAAAAAAGATTCTTGATATACTTGGCTGTCTTTTTCCCAGACTATTGCATAATTAATAATAAGTGAAAATAGTATCTTTTGAGGTTCACTTTAAACTCTATGAATGTCATTGGGATATAAAAATATTTCTATTTTTTAAAAATAAGATTTTATTTATTTATTTGAGAGAGAGAGAGAGCTCAAGCAGGGGGGAGAGGGTGGAAGGAGAGGGAGAAGCAGACTGCCCGCTGAGCAGGGAGCCTGATGCGGGGCTCGATCTCAGGATCCCGGGATCATGACCTCAGCCGAAGACAGACGCTTAACCCACGGAGTTCCCCAGGGGCCCCTAGGAATATTTCTTTTAAAGATGCCTAAATCTTAGATTGCATGAGGTGAACAGAGCAACTGTTTACCTTTCCTGACACCATTTCAAAGCAAACAAGTCCCTCATCATCCAATTGGTACGTAACCAAGAACACTTATTTCTCTGATTAAAACAAAAGTCAGGGCAGCCCGGGTGGCTCAGTGGTTTAGCGCTGCCTTCAGCCCAGGGCCTGACCCTGGGGTCCCGGGATCGAGTCCCACGTCGGGCCCCCTGCATGGAGCCTGCTTCTCCCTCTGCCTGTGTCTCTGCCTCTGCCTCTCTCTCTCACTCTCTCTCTGTGTATTCTCATGAATAAATAAATAAAACCTTTAAAAAAAAAAACAGTGGAGAAAAGAAGTCAGCTGGATGTACAAAAATATATGTGATCTTGCAACAGCTGCCTAAGCATTTTGAGTTTGTGAACTAGGGGGCACTTATATTATTACTGATGGCCTACTAACCAATAATGTCAGCTAAGACCTTCATTTTTTTAAGTAAATTCTATGCCCAATGTCCAATATGGGGCCTTCAACTCATGATCAAGAGTCACAGGTCTACTGGCTGAGCCAGACAGGTGCCTCCGCAATGAACATTTTTTCAGTGTCTTCCTGCTATTTCATTTAGTACATAAGACAATCTGGTGGGGTTGATACTGCTTTTTTTACTATTCCCAGTTTTGTGCTGGTTGATGGCAGAACTGGAGACTGGTTAGAATCCAGGTCCACTGGATTCTAAAGTTGTGCTCTCCATGCCCGTAACACCCGTTTTGTGTTCTGGAGACTGCACTTTGGGCGGGAGTGGAGGTTGGGGAGAAAGCTCCCGGGCTGCACTTCCTTCCACCCTCCTGAAGCTCTGCTGAGTCTCGCTTCCAGAGATATGAAGGTACGTATCTCTCTAAAGCCCAGTCTACCAAGCAAGTCCCTCTGAGATGCGCAGATGTGCAGAAACACTGATGGGTCAGTAAAATAAGACATCTGTTTAAACTTCTGAAAAAGCTTCCCATCACCCAGGCAGAGACCCTGACGGTGAGGGTGTGGGTGCGCTCAGAGACAACCCACATGGGCATTGGCGCATGGACCAAGCAGCTCCCAACCACGTGTCCATGACCATTTCTAAGACCCTCCCTAAGTGTTTGGTTGCAACCGAGTCTTTAATGATCAACTTCCCTATTTCCAAGTGTGGGTAGATCCCTTGGGCTCTCGGGTGTCACCCACTGCTCCGTGGTGACTCACGTGGGCCAATGTTTACTACTATTTCGTAAAACAGTGCAAGGCCAGAAGGTTCCCTCCCACGCTGCAAGGCTTTCAGCTGTTGTGGGCTGGAGGCTGTTACTCTGCCTGAGTACAGGCCTGTGTCCTCCCTGAATCTGCCGTGGGAGCCCACCAGCCACCGGTGAGTGGGAAGTCAGGGACAGGAAATGCCACCACCCGTGAGGCGGGTCACAGAACACTCCCGCAGCACCAAGGACTCTTCATCGTGCTTCCACACAAACAGCCTTGGGACTGTGCGACAAAAATGAAGGGACTACACACCGGGGAGCTGAAGGAGGCAAGAGCAGACAGGAGCCCCTGCGGATGCAAAGGTATTTCTGGAATAATGCAGCAGAAGGTATAAATACACTTGTGAAATAATAAAACTATCCACAATTATGCTTTCTTTAATAGAAAATATTATGCATCAATAATTTGCATCAACAATGTACCCATTTTGGGATGCAACGGGATCATAGAATATTTATTGCCAGTGTAATTCTGGAACAGATTTTTTGACTCATGGACTTCTTTCATTTTTTCTTAATTAGGAAGAAAATTCAAATCTTCTATGATTAGAGAAGAAAATAACTATGATCACAGTTGTCTTTGCTTAGTGTTTGATGTTCTGCTACTAACCTTTCTTTTTCTTTCCTTCCTTCTTTCTTCCTTCCTTTGTTTATCTTTTCTTTATACTCTCCCCCTTTCTTTTATTTCCCCACACATCGCTACTTCATTCTTCCTACACTCTCAATTCCTGATTAAAATGTATTCGTTCATCATACATATTTAAAGAATGTACTGAACACCTAGGACACGTATAGAAATGTCTGACCAGCAACCTCTTGATGGGGGAGCCGTATGAGTTGACGGGCAAATTTGCTGTCATTCTGGATTTCCCCATTAATTTGACCCTACAGGGCTTAGGATGGCAAGGTTGGAAAGCCCCCTACTGTGCGTAATATCCTGCTCTGGGCTTTCCTGCTGGAGTTCCCGCTCGGTCTGTGGGGTGCCAGGGCAGCACTGGGCCACTGCAATGACCACAGAGCCAACATCCTCCTCGGCAGCTCAGGGAAAGCACCAGGTTGTTCGGCATTAAGGTTCAAAGTGTCACGAAAGGATTTCTTTCTAACTATGGAAGACAAAATATGCGGAAAGAATGCGCTTCTGCTGCCAGATGACAGAACCATTAAAAAGAACACGAGTGAGCCACACAGGGAAGTGTTAGCTTAGTTCACAGAGACTCTGTAATCATGCCTGGTTGAAAACCATCCAAATGATATCCTATTATTTTTAGACCTCCAATTATAGTTAGGACAACCACATCTGAAGTAGGTTAAAAAAAAGGAGGAAAGAAAAGAAACACCTCATGTAAATGATATGCAAAACATCAACCAGGAAAGTGGAAAAAGAAATAAATGAGAGCAAGGATGTAATTAGAGATTGGCATTATATGTATTATCTCGACAGTTTTAATCGTTAGGGATATTGGCAAATAAAAAGGCCAACCTGGTGGATGGAGCTGCTGTCTGAGTAGCTGGGGAGAGGCGGATCTTCCTCTGGGGCAGTGGAGCAGAAGGGGAGCGAGCCTGTTGCTCGTTTCTCAGTGTCCTCTGGCTAACTAATCTTTTCACAGTCCTCGTGGAGCAAACCTTTCTGAACATCAAACACTGAATGTAGCGCCTGTAGCTGAATGACAGTTCACTCTTTTGTCAGAACGGCAAAGGGAAATTAAAAATGCTTACATCATTCCTGGTTGCAGGAAAACACGGAAGGCAAAAACATTTTTTTTTAATTGGGAAAAATAGGAAAGAAAACAATATTTGAGAAGCTCGTCATTGACATAGTCCTCCCCCAAAACAAAGAAACCCCAAAGAAGTCAAACCACTTGCTCAGATTCATCAGTCTTTTTAACTGGTTTTGTCTGGGGGGGGGGGTGGGGTGGGGGGGTATGTCTTGCTGTTTAAGGTTATTTTCTTTGTTTAATATTGTTGTGATATTTCCAAAAATATTTTGTAGTTCATGAAGACTCTCACACGAATGCAAAAATTATCAAGGCCCAAGTTTCTCCTTTCTTGCTAAATATATCACGTCTCAAGACAACTTTTATAACTGGGGTTTGGAACTGGATCGTAATAGTGAGCAGTGAAAAACCTTTGCAGGGGATTCCCGGGTGGCTCATCGGTTTGGCGCCGTCTCCAGCCCAGGGCGTGACCCTGAGGTCCCAGGATCGAGTCCCGCATCGGGCTCCCTGCATGGAGCCTGCTTCTCCCTCTGCCTGTGTCTCTGCCTCTCTCTCTGTCTCTCATGAATAAATAAAATCTTAAAAAAAAAAAAAAAAAACCTTTGCGGAACTCTTTACCCTCAGTAAGCGGCCAACACTTTACCTACATACCCGGATACATTTCACCGTGTGTAGGTTTTGGGAATTCAGTGGGATTTACGATCTCACATGGTTCGGATTCAGACCTGTTAGGATGCGCATTGGCAATCTCTTCTTGGCGTCCTCCAAATTGATGCTGAAATGCTAGACAAGTCCTGAGGCCTTGACAGCCCCCAGACTATCGGCTCAAAGTTTTGTTTTTCAGCATTCTTGATTTACATGCACTAATTGGTAGCTAATGTGCTCCCAAAGGCAGATAAAGGTATTTGTTGCTTTAAAATCCTGTGTGTGTGTGTGTGTGTGTGTCTTTTTTTTTCCAACATGTGCTTTGAAAGAAAATTAAACTCCGCGGATCTGTGCATCTAGGACTCCTGGGTCTGATGCAGGCTTTGGCCGCAGCCCCCTTTCCCGGCTGGGTGGGGAGTGCAGGTGATGGGGGTGGGGTACATGTTCTGTGAACAGACCATCTAGTAGCTGGGGAGCCAGTGCGACAGTGACCATCCAAAGGGCCTCAGGAGGGCAAGGGCCAGGCGCAGCGCCCCGAAAAGCTGCTCCCCGCCCGAACCATGATTAGGCCTCGCGTCTGTGCCCCGTGATCGCTCCCCCGCCTCTGGGTTCTTCCATTTCACATTGAGTCAGATTTTTTAAACTCCCTACACTTGGTTTGTCGAATTCCACCATTTGTCATTTAGTCTGCAAAGAGCCGGTCACGTGCTGTGCACCTGCCACGGGTGAGCATCTAACAAGGTGCGCGCAGGCCGCCTGGGCTCTTTACTTGATGTACACAGTAATGAAAGCTCGCTATTGATTTTTCTGTAGCTGCTTGTAACTATTATAGTTGATACATCAATAGAAAAGGAAAGCACAATGTTTCATGGGAGGCAGAAAATCAGAGAATACATGATGCCCTGACAGTAAATCATGGCATAATCTTAGGAGTTGATAGATGGTTACTGCTAACTTGAAACCCATGGCTTTCCTGAAAAAGACTGTCCTATAATCGCCCGATATGTCCTAACAGACTGACTGCCCAGAATAGGGCTAAAGGACACAAGACAATGTTTCATCTTCTAAAGAATGCTCTCTCTCTCTCTCTCTCTCTCTCTCTTTTTTTCCCCTCCCGGAGAGAGTGAGCGGGGGACCTTTCAGCCAGGTGGTTTGCAGTCAGAAGACCATTTTCCTCCTCCCTCCTCTTTCTAGAGCTGAAATGTCATAGACTCAAGAAAGCTCAGAGCGTAGGTCCTTTCTGAGAACAGCAAACAATAGGGGTAAAACGAGCTACCATTAACCCTGAACTCCCAAGGGCCTGGAATGAAAGAGTGGACTCCAGGGGGACTTGGGCGTCGGGAGCGGGAGTGCTCTGGGTCTGGGGTCTGGGGTCTGGGGTCAGGGTGCAAACGAGGCCTTTGCCGGCAGCAATTGCTGCCTTCTAAAAAGTTACCAAGAGTCTACGGCTCGTGGCCGATGCTCTTAGGTGATTAAAGGTTCCCTGAAAAATGTTTCGGGCACCAGGAACGCCTGCAATCTGCCTTACAAAGCCTTTAAAAGAACCTTAAATCAAGAACTAAGACCTGCCAACTGGCGTGCCATCCTGAGATGTCTCTCCCTCTCCTCCCACCTCCGCCTTCCTTACTGAGGCCTTCCCCGCATTCGTACCCAGTGTTAACCCTGAAGCAGTTACACCCCTGCCGTACTTCTAGTGTTTAAGCCATTTTACAAGCATCTTATAACCTGCCCATTAATTACTGGAGCTTTGAGCATTGTTGGAAGCTCGCCCCCATCAAATGTATTAATTATTTAACAAGGAGCCATATTTTTAAGTGGTGCTGATGATCATTTAGAGTTTTACTGCTATAAACATAGAGGCATTAAATATAAATGATACTTACTAGTGTCCAGGATTGTTTTTCTCTTTACACCAGACTGATGCTCTAAAAACAAGCTAGCGATGGATAAATCGGTTTATCTATTAACTCTTTGTATGAATAGCACAATTTCATTTATTTCCTCCACTAAGTATCTACCAAAGATGACAAAATGTGGCTTGACTTCTTAGTTTTCTTTAAAAAAAAAAAAAAAAGATTTTATTTATTTATTTATGAGAGACACACAGAGAGAGAGAGAGGCTGAGACACAGGCAGAGGGAGAAGCAGGCTCCATGCAGGGAGCCTGATGTGGGACTTGATCCCGGGACTCCAGGATCATGCCCTGGGCCAAAGGCAGGTGCTAAACCACTGAGCCACCCAGGGATCCCCCACTTCTTAGTTTTCCATTTGATTTTGGTTCCCTTTTAGGTGTCATTCTAGGGACTGGGTGAATTGGGATAACAAAAAAAGTATGGAAAAGAATTCTTCAAATTGCTTAACAGGGCTTCTAATTAATGAATATTCCTTCTTTCCTTCCTTCCTTCCTTCCATCCGTCCATCCGTCCATCCATCCATCCATCTGACCATCCTGTGTTGCTTGAATATCTATGGTGAGCCAAGCTTTGGGGTTATGGATTTTAAACAAATGGTGCAAACTCTAGTATAGATAATCACATGGCAATTACTACATGGAGGTAAGTATTAAAACGGCATAGGGAAATGCAGCAAGCATCTTCAAATAAGCAACATTTATTTAAAAAAAATTTTTTTTAAGATTTTATTTGAGAGACAGAACAATCATGAGCTAGGGGTGGGCGGAGGGCAGAGGGAGAGAGAGAGCACACCTCCTGCTGAATAGCAAGCCCAATACGGGGCTTGATCCCAGGACCCTGGGATCATGACCTCAGCTGAAGGCAGATGCTTAGCTGACTGAGCCACCTGGGTGGCCTGAGAGGCAACATTTAGACAGGCCCTAAATGATCAAAGGAGTTCACAGGTAGAAACAGGTTAAGTTATATAGGCAGGGGTAAGTATGGTATGGTTAGTATTATATTAAGTAATAGAGGGAATGTAAACGCAATGCTGAATGGGCTTCGTTTCACTGAGAGGCTCGTGGTATCTGCCCTTCTAGCGTTAAGGTACATGCACACTGCCAGCAGGTGTGATTTTCTCAGTATGCACCATTATATTGCTATCAATGGCCTCGGATGCTACTCCTGACAAGTGCTAGGGGCTTCTGAGCATGGACCTCTCCCTCATAGAAAGGTCCTTCTTCCCTAAACTTATCTTCTCTCTGGTACTTTCCGATGTGTTGAAGGAGAGGGTGCTGAGCTGAGGGCTGCTGGGAAATACCCGTGACTCAGTGGGTGACAGATTGACTTGATGGGTCATAATTAGAAGTGAAGAGGCTTCACTTCCACTTTCTCCTGTACCTGATGATCAATTTTTATAGATTATTTATTGAGGTAAATAAAATGTATTAAAAAAGGGGAAAAAATACTCATGCAGAAACTGATTTTAATAAACGTTATCAGGAAAAAAAATTAAAAATAAAAAAAATAAACGTTATCAGGTTTTCATTTTTAAAAATTGTAGGGTTTTTTTTGCTTAACTTTACAGTTCATGTATTTTCTCCATTTTTGATTCAGATCTTTCCCCTTATAGATCAGTGCTTCCCTGTTTTTTTTTCAACTCTATAGTACTGCTTTCTCCCCCCATTTTTAAAATCTTTTTTCTAACATGATTAATAAATAAGTAATTAATCAACTTCTCATTTTTATATCCAATCAAAACATATATAACTGCCAATCAGATATCTATTCAGCATGAGGCAACTACTGGTAGGCGTATTGACTTGTTACAGCTACGTAAAGACTAAAGAAATTTTGTGTTATTTAGCATTTACAACCTTATTGTAGACACATATGCAATTTTACAATGAATTTTTGAAAGTATTAACAATATTTTGGGCAGTTTGATCATTAATTGAGTTTCAGCTCCAATTTGGGAACCATGATTCTCAGAGATCCACCAGCAATTTGCATACAGTAGTGACTTAACTATTCCCTAGTTTAATTATATTTGATATCTAAAAGCCCGAAGGATTTTTTTTTATGATTAAAAATTACATCTTAAATAATATCCTAAGTTGCTTTAGAAAAGCTCTCATACTTTGAGACAGAGCTAAAGAATGGCAGGTGGTTTCAAATACTACCTACTGATGGCTATTTATATAGACTGTTAAAAATTACAGCTGTATCATGTTAAAGCAAACACACAATAGAGCCTTTTGCCTGTCTCCACAGAATATTTCCTAAAGTAGTCTCAGTTAAGCGTTCAGAGCAACAGTCTCCATTGAGGAGGGATTCAGAAAGGCAAACCATTCTTTTCCCTTATTTACATTTGGAGTGTTGTAGATAGCTCATATTGACTGAAGAATTCTCTGTATACCAGTGCAAACCTCACGGATGTACTTCTAGAAGTAAATTAAGAACACAGGAAATTCATTGTTAATATTCAGCAACCTTGGTGTGCCTCGGTGGCTCAGTCAGGTCAGCATCTGACTCTTGATTTCAGCTCAGGTCATGATCTCAGGGTTGTGAGATAAGCCCACATTGGGCTCCATGCCTAGCGCTTAAGATTCTCTCTCTGCCTCTCCCCACCCTCTTTCTCTCTTAAAAAAAAAAAAAAAGAAGAAAGAGAAACAAAATCAACAACCTTATTAATACACAGTAATATAAAATCTTAGATTTGAGTAAATTTATAATTTCATTTCATTTATATTTTTATTGTGTTGCTTATTAAAGTACAAGGTTTTGTATGTGTGGGTTTACATAAAGTATATTCAATAAATTCCTGAAGAATGAAATTATATCTGATAATGATCTTTAGTAAAGCTTATAATCATTTATGCAGTATATTTATCCCATAAATGTATGTGTTTTGAAAGTTCAAACTTCTGAAAGTGGGACAGACATCCTTATCTGTTTGGTAAACTGTGTTCTTCTAGTATAGCATATACTAGAAGATATATGCTCAGGCCCTACTTGCAGTCACTTCCATTATTTGGGGCATCAAGTCACTCAGAAACCTGTAACAGGGGGACCTAGTGTGATAAAACATTCCAAATTTCTAGAGGGAACTGAAATTTGCATTTGATAGTGGTTCTCTTAATTTTAGAAGTTAGAGCATCTTCTTAAAAAAAAAAAAAAAGGTCCAAATTTTATTAATGGGCCACCAGTTTAAGACATTTAAATAGTTTAGTATTTTTCAGACAAAGTGTGGTGAAATAACTGCTCCAGACTCATCTGAAAAGTTGTTAAAATAGTGACATTATTCAGGAAATTCTGGCCATTATTATCCACACCACACCTCCTTGACAACTTTAATGAGCCATCTAAGTTTAGAAATTACTTTTAAAATCTAACATGCTGGAGCACCTGGATGGCTCAGTGGGTGAGCATCTGTCTTTGGCTCAGGTTGTGGTCCCAGGATCCTGGGATCGAGTCCCACACCGGGCTCCCTGCAGAAAGCCTGCTTCTCCGCCTCTCTCTCTGTGTCTCTCATGAATAAGTAAATAAAATCTTTTAAAAATAAGTACATAAATAAAACTCAACATGCTTGAGAATCACCTAAAGAGATGGTCAAAATGCAGATTCTTGGGCTTTATCCTTAGATATTCCTATTCAGTAGGTCTGAAAGAGGCTCCTGGAACTCGCTCTTTTCATAAGGACCCAGGTGATACTGAGGCAGGTGGTCCATGAACGGTGGCCTAAAGTAACATCGTACTACACATCATAGTAACAAAAACAGCATTTACACAAGTCCTCGGTATACGAAATATGTGTAACAATGTGGGATGGTGGCTAGAACCTGGGCTATGGAGTGAGCCAGATTGGCCACTAGCTGACCCTATGGAACTTACTCAAGTTCAATTTCCTCAGCTATGAAATGAGCCAATTTTAGCTCACATCATAATTACTGGAGGAATTACATATTGATTGCGACGTAACTAAAGTACACAGTGGGCACCTTCTGGCACAGTAGTTTCTTAAGAAAAAATACTCTAAGTCTTTGAGACTGGGTACGATGTTCTACAATGGCATTTTAGATTATGGCAGATGGACAGTAGAGGTTGAAAAACACAAAGGGGTAATAGGAGAGAAAAATGATTTCCCAAATAGGGAGTTGGGAAAGTTTCTCCCTGAGAAAAGAATGGGTTTGTCAGAGCTTGAAACATCAGTGGAAAGCTTTGAATGACATTTCTGGAAAAGGGGAAGAGTAAGACAGTAAGACGCAACACAGGTTCTAGGCATATCAAAGGGTCGAGTTTGCTTCAGAAAACAACATGCTGAGGAGGGAGGGAGTAGAGGACGGTGGGACGTGAACTGGAAAGGCGAGCTGGAATCTCACCGTATAGGGCTACGGCCTTCTGTAGCTGTGTGTGCACATGTGTGCGTGCGTGTGTGCAGTGGAGGACTGTGGGCTTGCCAGGATCTTTAGAAAGAGAGGAGATCTGGTGGGCTTCAGTCGAGATGTCTTAGGAGTTAACGTTGTGGCACACCCTTTCTGTTCCAAACACATCAATGACAGAAAACCATAAAGAGAGAAAATAATGATAGTCAGGCCCCAAAACAACATTTGTGCAAGAAACAGGAGATTGATGCAGGGCAGTGGCCAAGGTTGTCATGCTGAATGGGAGCTGGAGTCCATCTTCTAGAGGGTTGTGCATCAGGCAACCAGAAGTAGCACTGGCTTGAAGTCAAGGTAGAGAGCAAGGCTATAGCAGGCATTCTATTCCTCTGCCCCTTTTGTGAAAGAAAGCTACAAAAAAAGAGAAACTCTTCCTAATCTACTATCTGAGTTACCTATTTTTGGTAAACCATAGAACTAGGGAAGGGGCAGGGCAAACATATATCCCTGGATTGGCACTGAGGCAGGTGGCCTGCTGTCTCTGTGACCTGATCTTACCTATCTCCAAAATCACCACAGTGCAGAGCGCTAAATGCCATTATAAAGGCCTGACTCTGACCTCAGAACCTTGTTGTGTTAGATGGAAGCAAATACCAAAATGCTGAATAAAAAGGAATGAGATACAAAAGCAACAAAACAAAGACACAAGGACACTAACAGCCACCAAAAATCTCACTCAATACAAGTTTGCACATCATTATGTGAAAAATCATCAAAATGTATACTGCTAAGGAAGAAGCCAACAGAACAATTAAGACCTCAGTTTACTCCAGAAGAAATTGTTTCTATGGAAGATTTGGATGCAAACTTCAAAATTAGTCTGCTCAGAATATTCAGTAGATATATAGGGGCACCTGGCTGGCTCCATCAGTAGAGAACGTGCCTCTAGATCTCTGGGTTGTAAGTTCAAGTCCCATGTTGGGTGTAGAGATAATTTAAAAATAAAATCTTAAAAAAAAATAATGTTCAAGAGATAAAGGGACACTATTCATTAAAAAGAAAAATAAATTATGTAACTGCACAAGCAAAAATTAAACACTAATAGGTACATATGACAACCTGATAGAAATTTTTAAAACAAAACAATAATTATTCATACAAAAATTAATTGATGGGATATATATGTACATATGTAACATATGTTAGACTATATATATATATATATACATATATATATATATATTAGACTAGATATAGTTGAAGAGTGAATCTTTTTAAGGTATGCTCCATGCCCAATATGAGATTTGAACCCACAACCTTGAGATCAAGAGTCTAATGCTCTACTGACTGAGCCAGCCAAGTACCCCTAGAAAATGTTATTAACACAAAAAGCAGCACATTAAGATGAGGGTGGTGGGGTGAGAGGCATAAAAAAGGGCACCACAGAAGACAGATTGAGAGGCTCCAACATGTCAAACAAGAGTTAGCAGAGCAGTTTACGCAGAATATGAGAACAGAATAACAGAATATCCCAGTATCCTCCAAAAAAATGTGTACTTCTGGAATAAATCTATACCTAGACAGCTTGTACTGAAAGTATAAGATATCAGCAATAAAGAGAAAAGCCTAAAAGTCATTGGGAAGAAATGGCAGTAGACGTTTAGTAGACCTCTCAAGTGTTCAGAGAAGATACTGTCACCCTGAAGTTTTATATCCAACTAAACTATCATTCAAGATGAGACAAAATTGTAATCATTTTCAAATAAAGAATCAGCAAACAGATCAAACTCGCAAGATGCCTGGGTGGCTCAGTGGTTGAGTGTCTGCCTTTGGCTCAGGGCATGATCCCGGAATCCTGGGATCAAGTCCTCCATCGGGCTCCCTGCATGGAGCCTGCTTCTCCCTCTGCCTATGTCTCTGCCTCTCTCTCTGCATGTGTGTCTCTCATGAATGAATGAATGAATGAATGAATGAATGAATAAATAAATAAATAAATAAATAAATAAATGAAATCTTTTACAAAAAAAAAAAAACGAAACAGATCAAACTCACCTCTTAAAAAACAGATCATTAATATGTGCTTGTTATACCACCATACAAATGCATTCCGGGGCATTTACCCAGAGAAATGAAAACTTATAAAACCTGTTCATGATCTTTATAGAACATTTATTTGTAATAGCTCCAAACTAGAAAACCCAAATATCCTTCAACAGATGAAGAGTTAAACAAACTGGAGGACACCCATACCATGGAATACAATACAGTTATAAAAAGGAGAAAACTACAGATACACTCATGGATGGATCTCAAGGGAATATTGTTGAGTGAAAAAAGCCAATTGCAAAAGGTTACAAACTGTATGATTATATATGATGTTCTTGAAATATCAAAATTCCAGAGATGGAGAACAGATTAGTGGCTGCCAGGGGTTAAGAAAGGAGAAAAAGGCTGGTGTGGCTATAAAGAGAGTGCCAAAGAGTTTTGTGGTGATAGACCACAACTGGTGGTTGTGGTCACAGTTGGTGATAGATCAACACCAACTGTGTTGGTAGCTATACAAATCTATACATGTGATAAAACTGCAAAAACTACAGACGAACACAAGCACAAATGAGTGCATGTAAAACTGGTGATATAAGCAAACTGAATAATGAGTAAGCTCTATGGATTCTACTAGTGTCATTTTCCCAGTTTCTATATTGACTGTAGTTATATAAGACATTACTATTAGGGAAACTGGATGAAAGGAATGTGGGACCTCTTTGTACAACTTTTCTTTTTTGGCAACTTCCTGTATGTCTATAATAATGTCAAAATTAGAAATTAAAAAGAGATTATAGACTGGATTAAAAGAAAAAGCAAACAAAACCCCACACAAATTCTAGTCATATGGAAACCCACCCAAATCATAGAAAACAAGAAACTCAACTGACTCAAGTGAGTAAGCTGAAAATAAAGAGATCAGGAAAAAAACATGCCAATATTCATTTCAAAAAGCTGTTAAAACTCTCTTAATATCAGACAGCCAATTTTAAGATAAGAGAATTAAAAGGGAAAAGAGAGACACTATAGTAATATAAGAAATAATCCACCAAGATGATATTACATTATCAAGAATAATACAAGTAAATAAAACTTGGCTCCTGAGATTGTTTTTTCTTAGTACATAGACCACATTTATGAAAATTAACTGAAGATAACACCACAAAGGAAGTTCTAATATGATTATTTCAAAGAATTAATAATATGCACAGCCTTAAACTGCAATTAATGTAGAATCCAAAAATGAAGATAGTCTAACTGACCAGTTGTTTAGAAATTTAAAAACCCATTAAATTTTAAAACCATTAAATGAATGATGGTTTAAGAAAACTGATCACAACAGAGATCGCAGAATATTTAGAACTGAATATAGGTCACCAAATAGGACTGTTAGCTGTGAACTGCTCAATTTTAAGGGCTGACTCAACTCAAGAAGCTAGAATGAGAAGAGAAAAGTGAGTGATGAAGAACAGCATTTATTGAAATGGAAGGCAAAGAAAAAATAAAGGATCACCAGGGCCAATAGTTTTTTGTTTAAAAAGAAGACTAGTTAAAATAGACAAAACTTTTCATAGTAAGTTGTGAGAATTTAGAAGAATTCCCATTGGAGACTGGAATAAGGCAAGAGTGCTTGTCACTGCTTCAAGTCAATACTGTCTAGTCAACAAAATAAGACAGGGAAAGGAAATCAGGAAGACAAACGATAAATCTGAATTTGTGACTATGGTTGTCCAAGGCCCAAGGGAAGTAGTTCAAATGAGAGAACTCAGCAAGTTTGTTAAACACAAGTTAAATATGTATTCAAAAAATTACTTATATGTATATTAACCAATTGTAAGATATACTAGAAATAAGTTTGCACTCATAACAAATTCTATAAAGTAATTAGAATAAATTAATAACAAATGATATCTCGGGAAGAACATGACAAAGCATTATTGAAGCAGCTGTACTTAAGTGCACATGACTAAAGGAAAGATAAACTATGTTCTTGGAGGGGAAGAACTCAATTCTGTGAAGATAATAATGCTCCCCACACTAACCTCTAAATACGGTGAATTCTATTCAAATCGCCTATTTAGCTTCTTTCTAGAAGTACAGCAAGCCAATCCTAAAGTTCATATGGAAAAGCAAAAGCACAGAAATCATTATTTTGAAATGCAAAGTGGAACAAATGCTCAACCAGATATCAAGATTTATGAGAATACTTAAAACATGTAGAATGAGCATGGTGACAATTAAATAGACCAGTGGAATAAAATACAGTCCAAGAAGAGACCCACACACATAGAGATGTTGAGTATATACGAAATGTGGCATTAAAGATAGTGGGAAAGACAAGCGCACTGACTACCTGTGAGGAAAATAAGACAAAATAAAAACCACAATAAAATAAAAACCAGATCTCTCCCTCATAGTAGACACAAAAATAAATTCTGGGCACATGAATGATCTAAATTTGAAAAGCAAGGTTTTGATATATCTGAAAAAAAACTACAGGTGGATCTATTTTATGATCTCAAAGATAAGAAAGGATTCCTTAAAGAAGCTACAAATGTAAAATAAACAAGTCCTGGGTATACAATGTACAGCATGATAGCTCTAGATAATAATGCTGTATTGTGTATTTGAAAACTACTAAGAGAGTAGATCTTATTATAAGTAGATCTTCTTACAAGAAAAATATTGTAACTATATATGGAGATGGATGTTAACTGGATTTATTGTGGTGATCATTTTGCAATATACACATTCAAATCATTATGTTGTGTACCTGAAACCAATTAAAAGAAAAGGCTACAAAAAGCAACAAACAAAAAGGAAAATATTGATGAATGCAGCTACTTCTGTTGATGGAAAAGATACATAGGAAAATGAAATGAAAAGCCAATTATCTTTTCTTTCCATCTACCTGCCTACCTACCTAGCTATCTACCTACCTATTGAAGAGGTCCCTTCAAATCGGTAAGAGAAGACATACATCCCAATGGGCAAAGGACATGAGTGGGTAGTACTTCAGAGAAACAAAAAAATCCTTAATCTCACTGGTAATCAGAAGGCAAATTAAGACAGAATAATAATAGATTTACTTATAGTATTGATGAGGATACTGGGGACCCTCAGTTACTGTGGACAGGAATGTAATTTGGCACAGCCACTGTGGAAAACAATTCGGCTATTTCTAGAATTCAAAAAAAGATTACCCAGAAATGTATGGACAGGAAGACATGTAGAAAAATGTTCCCTCAGCATTGTTTACATGATAAATACCCATCGACTGGAGAATGAATCAATACATTGTGGGGTTCATCATATAATGAAATACTACGGATCAGTGAAAATGATGATTCAGGCTCTGGATTTCTTAAGGAATTCAGGGCTACGTGAATCAAACTAGAAATCTGGAAAACAGAACATGGAGCAAAGAAAGGTAAATTAAGATGTCTTTTAATCCTAAAAAGCCTTATTCTTAGGTAAGATAAGTTTCTGCAGCTACCTCTTTGTAGGAGGAAGTTCCTTGAAGTTATAATTAGAAATGATACTGTTACAGTATTCATGGGACCCTGATTCCTTTTGATATGGGTCATCCTGGAGAAATGCCAGCACATGTGGTTATCCAATTTGTCCTACAGTTTCTTGTGGTGAGGACTAATAATAACTTTTCAAGTAATTTTAAAAGAAATTGCTAATTAGTAAAACTCTATCCTAACCATAAGTATCAAGAACATACTAAAGATTACATGCTGAAACTTTTATTTGGGCGTTCCTAAAATACTTAAAAACATGCACAAATTCATCGTTAAATTTGTTCCGTTTCCTATTCTTTCATTATATTAAGCCTCGTCCTTTTAGTTTGAAGCTAGCAATATGAAAAAGAAAAAAAATGGAGAATCTGTTAGTAATCCAAGCTGAGCATCTCCGATAAATTATCAGATTCTGTTCATAGTAAAGATGTGTAAGAAGATAGGAATTTGGACACCAGATGCTTCTTCACATTACAATCTGCATGGAGTCAGCATGAATGGTTAAGTACCTATAATTTCAACAGTGCTTTCTGACTTTATGGTGATAAAACTTGCAATCCCATTCCCAAAACTGGTAAATAGAAAGCAGTCGTGGATGAAACCACCCTGGGCAGTCTTGAGTGGGATGCTGGTGAGAGGGCATTGCTGCTAACCATTAAGAAGGGACGTTCAAGAAAGATCTAGAATGATCAGGTTTCCTCCAGGTTCCTAAGAGGTCTACTTAGAATGGGTTGTTTCCCTTATAAATGACAAGCATCTGTATAGTGCTTGATGGTTTGCAGACTGAATCACTTCATCAAAAAAGCAGCAGTGGGCAGCTGGAGCGGCTCTGCGCCTACCTGTAGGCCACTGCGCACATCTGCTCCCAGCCTTCGCTGAAGAGTGACCGGAGCAGCCAGGTGATGCCCTCCTGTTCCTGAAACTAGTTCATTAGCTGGAGTTTTTCATATGTTAGGTAATTATGGATTTTTCCCTATAATAAATTATCTTTCTAAAAAAAAAAAAAAAGTGGAGTAGTGGAGAACAGCTGGAGTTTGGAGTCGGAAGTGTGGGAGTCCCTGTTCTACTATTTCCTGGCCGGGGGATTTCGTGTAGGTTGGACATCTCTGTTCTCCGAGAAGGGAAGTAAAATAGGAAGGGCTACCTGCTTGTCTAAGGTTTGCCCTGTAAGGATGAAGACAACCTGGAGAAGGTGCTTGGCTGAGCCCTCCCCGTGCCTGTTACCCCACTTCTAGGGGGTAGAACCTAGAACTCTGGACTCAAAGTGCCCCATCTTAGAACTGTGCAAACGTTTTAAACACGCACAAGTTCACGCTTCAGTATTCACTCCTTTTCCCACCTTTCAGTCCCTTGAGTTTAAAGCCAGTAATAGGAGGGAGGGGGGAATCTGCTAATGTTATTATTATGATATAATTACTAATTATTATTTTAATCACGCATCATATTGTTTTGCTGAAAGTGTGTTAAATAAAGTACAAAATTAATTTCTCTAAAAGTTTGCAGTTCTCACATTCCAACAATCGCCTTGGAAAGATTAAGTCACCCCAGGACGTCAGTTCCCAAAGAAGTAGACACCTCCTCTGAGTGAAACCTTCCGTTCTGGATGTTTGAAGTCATAATTTCTATTTAATCATTAGAGACTGTGTATTAGTTTAAAAATAAAAACTTGAACTTTTTAAGGTAAGGTTAACTCTAGAACATTTACGATTCCAGAGAATTAAAGGGAAAGAGTTGCAGAATTTCTGGCATAAACGTTCTCCAGGGGGCAGGTGTCCACCTGGCCACTCCACCTTGTCAGGTCTTCATCATCATCTAGGGCCTCCCCAGCCTAGAAAGAGAACTCATTACTTATTATTTGACTTTGGTTTGATCTTGGGATTCGAGGTAGATGAAATAAAGGGAAGTGGCTTGAGTTGGCTTCCTCTGACATATTTCAAGATATCAAAGGCAATAATGGCTCCTTTGGTTAGTAGATCAAAGATTTTAAACAATGACTTGGTACTGAATTAATATAACAGCTATTGCTGACACAAGGAAGGCCTTTTTCATATAATCTGTACACTGAAGATCATAACTGAGAAGACATATTTTCCGATAAGGGACCCTCCCTTTAGGACGTCAGCTGATATAAATATGGATGCTTTGAATGATAATAATTTATTGATACCATGTGCTTGATGTCGTGCTAAGTTCTTCACAGCAACTACTGCATGTAACCTCTCCCGACAATCTTTAGGTAGGCCATTATTATTTCAATGTTACTGATGGGAAAACCAAGGTGACCTAAGTTACCTAAGAATGCAAATAGGGAAAAAAAAAAAAAGCTAAATTCAAGCCTGCCATCTTTGTCACTCAGCCATATGGACAGTAGGAAACTAGTTCTGAATGCCTCCCCTTTTCCTCTCTTGCTACCATGTATTATTCTCCTAGATCCAAGCTCTAAGACTTCCTCCTTTCCTGTGTGGTACGGAGAGACGACAAGTCTGGAATCAGAAAACCCAGCCTGGAGCATGGGCCCAGACTCCTCCTACCCACTCCTTGGGCACATCAGCCAAATTCTGAATCTAGCCATGTTCCGTAAAATTACTGTAACTTTTAAGATTATATGTAAAAAATATTTTCTTTTTTCTTAAAGATTTTTATTTATTTGAGAGAGAGAGAGTGAGTGAGCATGGGCAGGGGGAGGGAAGGAGGGAGAAGCAAGTTCCCCACTGAGCAGGGAGCCCATGCAGGGCTTGATCCCAGGACCCCAGAATCATGAGCTAGGCGAAGGTAGACACATAACCAACCGAGCCATCCAGGAGCCCTAAAGAGTACTTTCTAAATAAAAATTTCTGCAAGTAAATCAGAGAACGGCAGTTGCAGGGGTATGGGAGGGGGATGGAAAGTTATTATTTAATGGGTGCAGTTTTCATGCTGGAAGATGAAAGAAATTCTGGAGATGGATGATGGTGATGGTTGTAAAACAGTGCGAATGTACTTAATGTCACTGAGCTGTACACTAAAAAAACGGGTAAAATGGTAAAATGGGTAAAATGGTTTATTTCATGTTATATTTATTTTACTACAACTTTGAAAAATAAATGAAAAAATCTTAGAAAAAGAAGTCGTACATGGATAATAATACCGGCGTAATAGTCATTTTCTCTTAGGACAAATAGCAGAGAGAAAGGATTATTTCAAGTACGTTATCAATTCTTATTTATTACCAAGACAGGAACACAGAACTAGAATGTGGCTGTGCCCCACAGGGATGAGGCCACACTGTCCAAGGTGGGGATGGCATGGTCACTCAGGTCACACTGACCTCTCTGGATGGCACAGAGCACCATGACCCCAGTGCAGCTGAGAGAATCCGAGTGTGAGCAACTGCGGGCCAGATGTCCTCCTCCAAAGTTCAAGGCACCCAGACACCGCACGGGCGGCGGAGCCCTGACATGCTAAAACGCAATGTGCATGCTTGGCTCTTCTGGGAAATTATCTTTATGCATCACAATGATAACATTTTTAGATTTAGTGGAAAAGGATGCCCAGCCCCTCCCAAACTACATCTAATCTTAAAAGTGATGCAAAACTGCCGTTTCAGTAATTACTGAGATCCACGTCTGTGCTCTGTTCCTGTGTGCGGGGTCTAAGCACTGCAGCGCGAGCCCTGGCTCCACAGGACTATGCGCAGGTCACTCGGTGTCTGTTAGTCTCAGTTTCCTTATTCAGAAGCAAGAGGTGGTTGCTAAAATTCTAGGATTTGGTGTCTGTTCAAGGCTGAGGCCAAAGTTTCTGTCAAAAACCTGGGTAGCGGGCAGTCCGGGTGGCTCAGCGGTTTAGTGCCACCACCAAAGGTCTTGGAATCGAGTCCCACATCGGGCTCCCTGCATGGAGCCTGCTTCTCCCTCTGCCTCTCTCTTTCTCTCTCTGTCTCTCATGAATAAATAAAATAAATGAAATCTTTAAAAAACCAACAAAACCGGGATCCCTGAGTGGCGCAGCGGTTTGGCACCTGCCTTTGGCCCAGGGTGCGATCCTGGAGACCCGGGATCGAATCCCACATCGGGCTCCCGGTGCATGGAGTCCGCTTCTCCCTCTGCCTGTGTCTCTGCCTCTCTCTCTCTCTCTCTGTGACTATCATAAATAAATAAAAATTAAAACAAAAAAACAAAAAAAACCTGGGTAGCCCGGGCATGAGGGTTAGGTGCCAGAGCCCCTACCGAGGACCCCACACAGTGTCCCAACTCTTTTCATGCCTCTGATCACTGTTAGATTTGTAGAACACGAGGGTTGGGAAGGTTTTTTTTTTTTTTTTTTTTTTTTCAATTTTTATTTATTTATGATAGTCACAGCGAGAGAGAGAGGCAGAGACATAGTAGGCAGAGGGAGAAGCAGGCTCCATGCACCGGGAGCCCGATGCGGGATTCGATCCCGGGTCTCCAGGATCGCGCCCTGGGCCAAAGGCAGGCGCCAAACCGCTGCGCCACCCAGGGATCCCCGGGAAGGTTTTTTTTTCCCCTAATGTTTACATAATCTCTACACATGGGGCTCGAACTTACATCCCAGAGATCACGAGTCACACACTCTACTGATGAGTCAGCCAAGTGCCCCAAGAAAGACTTTTTCATTGACAAAATAGGAGAGATGAGACTAATATGTATACGGAGCATGCATTGGTTCGGGGGAAAGAGGGAAAAGAAGAGAAAGGAAGAGAAGAGAAGCAGTGGCCTATTCATCATGCAGCGCTGCAATGGCGCGTCGTGTTTTAGACTCCCTACTTGATGCACTGTACCTCTTCTGGAAGAGGAGGACCCAGAGTGCCAAGTGGACACTCAGATGTTGGGGAATTCACTATTTCAAACTGACCCGAAAGGTCTTTAAACTTCCTATTTGTTCCTGTTTCCTGGCATGAATTGGTCTGTTTGGAACGTAACCCTCTTAACCAAACACGGCCAGAACTCAAGACTGGACTCACTGGATTTTACCAGGAAGCTAGAAAGAAGGTGTAACAAATTCCTCATATTGGAGTCACTGAGTGACTCCATTCTAGAAAATACCCAGAGGCCCTGGGGTGTCTGTCCAGTTCACTGGTGTGTAGGATCTGCGAGGACTACATTACCTAACTAGGCTCTTCTGAGCGTGCACTAGGACAGCCACTTCATTCCACAATGTTAGAGCACCTGGCACTGGTTCAGGCAGGGAGGGGCGTCAACCAGAGCAGTCAGCAGTCACGTCACCTTCCTTGTTGGCTGGCCCCAGACTGCCAGGCCAATACATCTCTGAAAAACCATCTCGCTAAATAGCAGTAGTTAGCAAAATGACAATATTAGCATTAACAGCTAAAAAATAATAAATATTTTTCGGCAGAAGCTATTCAGAAATACGCCTAAATAAATGCTATTTGGGCAATTATATTCCTGGGCCAGCAGATAACAAATGATAATCACCTCTTCCACCGCTGTAAATACGTATTGATTAAGTTCAAAGTTAGAACTCCAAAATGAATTATATCTGGTCATTGCTAAACTGCTTTGCTCACTGAAAGAAAAAAAAAAAATCCACACAACACCTATTATACTGCATTTAATTAAGACAAGCATCAACTTTATGTGCCATTATTTGCTTCTGCCAAATCTCTATGGTGTAAATATTGAACGGTGGCATCCCCTGAATGCTAATCAATCTTCTCTGAATTTCAAATGATTACATAAATTTTAGGAAATGCTTATTTGCCGGCATTACCCTCAGCTGCATATATATCAGCCAGGCATTAGTATGAAGATATGCATAGTTTTTTGACAAGTGTCTAGTGAGTGTTTTCCTAAATTAGAATATCATATATAAGGAGGTAAGAGCTGAGACCGCATGCTAATTGTCAAAAGAACCCTGGGATGCCTCTTTTGCTCATCTGACTTCATGAGCAACAATTTAACCAATGCACTTGGGTGAAGATGTGAGATGAATGCACCGCATCCCTAGGCAGGCCGGGGAGCGCGGGCGGGTGTGTGTGTGCGCGCGTGTGTGTGGGCGGCACACGCACCGGTGTATGAATCCGAGCGGCTGCAGTAGGCCATGTGGGTGTAGGATCGCACTGAGAAGAAGGGGAGAATGAAGCAAATACCGTGAGCAATCTCAGGAAGGACAATTACCCCATAATGGGAAGACCGATGTTTGTGGCGTGAAGACCACCCCTTACGCACACTGTTGTGCTGGTTCAAAACTCGAATTCATATCCGGACACACATCGCAATGCACAAGTACAATTTTCTGTTAGTGTCCCACCCTTCTGAAGTTTTCCTGGAGGGAGGCGGTAGACTAAGGCAAGGGAACGCCCCTGGCGCTTCTCCAGGTCACCTGTAGGCTTGTGTTGTAGCCACCCGTACCCGTGCCCCCATCCTGACTTATAAAGCGACCAGTCCATTTTGCTTTAGGCACCGTAAACACCGTCTGATCAGTGTGATCAGAGTTCTCTGCTGGAATTGGAAGCCTCTTTCATTAACTGGCTTGCACATTGCAAAAGAGCAAAAAGGCAAATTCATTTTTCCCCTCTGCTCCTGTTGTTTTGCTTAGAACCCTGCTGTCGCAGGCAACCCCCACCCCTCACACGAACGGAGACACGGTCTGATGGCAAGAAACCTCAGACCCAATGAGTTGCTGGGCCTCTGGAGAAGTGGGCAGAAATATTTATCCTCTTTCTTTTTGCGACATCCTACATTCCCTTCTCCCATGGTGTGTTTTAGGACATCCCTGGGGTGTGTTTTAGGACATCTCTGGGGTGTGTTCTAGGACATTCCTGGGGTGTGTTTTAGGACATCCCTGGGGTGTGTTCTAGGACATCTCTGGGCTCCTGCAGAAGCCGGAGGGGAGGGAGCAGGAGGATGTGGACACGCGCACTCCCTCTAGGGGTCTGTAGCTCAGGAAGGGTGGGCAGGGGAGTCGGGCAGGGGAGTGGGCAGGGGAGTCGAGAGACAGCCCAGGCCGGACCAGAAGGGGTTTTCTTGCACAGGACCACCTCGTAACTGGCCGAACACCAAGCAATCCTGCGAAAGCACTTCCTCGGCACAGGACGTGGATTTTGAAAAACCTTGTTGTGATTGACACTGCAAAGCCACGCTAACAACTGGCCTGGGGTTCGTGGGTGGAACTGTAGTTTAGGCAACCAGTTTTCCTTCCCACTCCTCGGCGTGATGCGAGCCTTCCCCGGAGCTGCGAACAGCCGAACAGCCGAGCCGGGCTGAGGAGGGGATGCACGGAGCAGGCTCCCTCAGCACAAGACAGGATACACTAATTAGGCCTGGCAGTAGCGTCATCATAGTCTTTCCTTCTTTTTTTTTTCTTTCTTAAAAGATTTTATTTATTTACTTGAGAGATAGATGGAGAACAAGTGGGGAGGGGCAGAGGGAGAAGCAGGCTCCCAGCTGAGCAGGGAGCCCGATGCAGGACTCACATCCCAGGACCCAGGGGTCAGGACCTGAGCCCAAAGCAGACACTTAACCTACTGAGCCACCCATCGTGCCCCATCACCGTCTCTCTTGCTGAAAGCAGAGTCTTCCCTTGAGGCACCCTGACCAAACTGCCATGCTTTCAGGGTTATTTTAACATAGAAACTTTTATATGCCATCCTTAGTGACCGCGTGTTTAATATTCCTACAGGTCCTTGTTGTCTCTTATTATTGTGAGATGTCAGATCAATAGGTGCTCTGCAATTCTTTACCTATGTATAAAACCTTCATTTTTCTTTTTCTTTCTTTCTTTTTTTTTAAGATTCTATTTATTTATTCATGAGACACACACAGAGAGAGAGGCAGAGACCCAGGCAGAGGGAAAAGCAGGCTCCCTATGGGGAACCCGACCTGGGACTCGATCCCAGGACCCTGGGGTCACGCCCTGAGCCAAAAGCAGAACCATGGCTCAACCACGGAGCCACCCAGGCATCTCAAAACCTTCATTTTTCAAACGAAGTGTATATGTATGTATGCCAGTGCTCACAGCGGAGACAGTTCCCCACAAGGGATTGTGATCCAACCTTAAGCTCTGTACAGAGGTGGGAACTTGGGCTTGGTTCACGCAAAGCCCATTTCCCTGTTGCCATTTTGCTTTACCAACTACTCTGCAGGGAACTTTAAGGAAAAAAAAAGATTTACTGATTTATTTGAGAGGGGGAAGAAGAGAGAGTTTTAAGGACACTCTGGGCTGAGTGCAGGACCCCACAATGGCTCAATCTCATCGCCCCAAGATCACAACCTGAGCCAAAACCAAGAGTCAGGCACTCAACTGGCTGTGCCACCCAGGCACCTCTGCAGGGAGCTCTGACACTGTGTCTTGGCCAGGTTCTGATACTGAAAGCCAGGAGGAGAAATATTACACTTAGAAAAAGGAAAACAAGGGACACCTAGGTGGCTCAGGGGTTGAGTGCCCGGGACCCCAGAATCATGCCCTGAGCCGAAGGCAGACACTCAACCACTGAGCCATCCAGGTGTCCCAGAAAAAAAATTCAAATAAAGAAAAAACTACCGATGATATAAAAAACAAAGCCTATTGGAAAGTCAATCGCTGAAAACAAATTTCTTCACCTAGAAGACTAAATTCATCACATTTTCCAGCCAGTAGACATGGCGATTTTATTTAGTATTAAAAATGTCAACATCATAATGCATGAGCAGAGTATGGTGAGGTCCTTCAGCAGAGTGGAAAGTTCTACCTGAAAGCAGAATTGACCAACTCTCCCCACCAAGGAGCTTTATCTCCCAGACCTCATGGACACCTTCGGCTCTTCTTTTTCTATCTTAGGGTTTTTATTGCCCAATAACCACCAAAAGGGAAGAGGATGATCATCGAGTTACGTTTGTTCATTTTTTTCCTTTTAACATTATAAGGAGCTCAAATAGATGACAAAACAGGCAAACTAGTAAATGAAGGCTTATGATCAGTTAACTTTCCTAAAGTCCGGCGAATAAGCCAAAGAAAATGCCAAAACTCAACAATAAACCATAAGGAGGAATTCTTTGGAGAGAGAGGTACTGAAGTTATGAGACAAATGCTTTCTACAAACTTCCTAAATCCCTGAAACCCAGAGTTCACGTTGTCATGAAACAAAAACAACTTATGATATATTTCAAAGCCAAGCAATGTAAAAAGTTTTATAATTAAAAAAGTTTTTTATAATTAAAAGTTTTATAATTAGTATATTCAGTGAAGATTAGAAATTCACATTAAGTGGTTCCTGTTCTTATCCAAGAGAGTTTGGGTTTTGTTTTTTGGGTTTTTTTTTGGGGGGGGGGTCTATATTCCTCCAGTAATTGTCCTAGTTCTCTACATCATTTTGCCTATATAGTATTTATGTAGTATTTTGAAAATACTTGGTTGATGAGTTCAAATGTCTCTGAAGAAGACAATGTGATGTCACAGAGAAAACACAGCCTAGCATTTGGGGATGTTAGTTCTAGATCTGGTGCTGCCTTAAAATGTTGGGCAAATTACCTAGTTTTTACAACTACAAAATGGGAGGGAGACCATCTCTAAGGTTAAGAGAGAAACTAAGGGATTTACCCACCAGCAGATGTTTTATTAACACTATCAAAGAAAAGCACTGCTTCCACTTCCTTCTACGGCTGATTGGTATCGATAAGCCGTAGAAGGTATCAGACACTCTTGAGTGTTTTAATTCGAATAGAACCTAAATGCCTATCATCAGTACCTAATCCACTCATTATTTCATTCACAAAGGAAGACTCTGTTTGGTCTCTATTTTCTTTATAAGAATCTTTCATAATGTGAGGACATATCCTTACTTTCTTTAAAAAAGATAAATTCTCTAATACCTATCCATAGGATCCATTTGCTAACCTGTTTCTTCAAATTTTGTGCCTGTATTTTTGTTGTTGCTACTAATTTTTCCAGTTCCCATTACCTTTCTCTTAACTTAAAAGTTTGAATGAGAAGCCTTCTTTCATTCATGAATGCAATAAATATTTATTTATTTATTTATTTATTTATTTATTTATTTATTTATTATTACAGGCAGTGTGACCACAGAGAGGTCATATTTCTATTTTTTTTCTTAAAGATTTTATTTATTTATTCATGAGAGACAGAGAGAAAGGCTGAGACACAGGCAGAGGCTCCATGCAGGGAGCCCAACGCAGGACTCAATCCCAAGACCCTGGGATCACGACCTGAGCTGAAGGCAGACGCTCAACCATCGAGCACCCCCGCAGGTGCCCTGTAATAAATATTTATTAAAAACTTATATGTCAGGTGGTATGCCAGGAGGAAAACAGATATAGTTCCTGTGTTCATGGACATTCTAGTTTATTAATCTGATAGATAAAAAGTCTTTGCTTCATTAAAAGTACAAGAACGACTGTAGAGCTTTTTTTTTAAGTGTAAGCCTTAGATATTTAAAGTAGCTACAACAGACACAGGGAAACATACTTTGTTCTGCCTTAGAAGTATTTCATTTTCTCCTTCCAAATCATGATTTCAAATCATGATTTTTAAGGCCTGAAAATGTTATCCTTCCATTTTCAAAACCCCTCCCAGTTTGTGGATCGAGTCACAAATAGATCGTTTTGTCCTGGGACATTACACCAATTGCTTGGATGTTAATTTACATTGGAGATAACATGTTTAACTTTTTTTAAAGTCAAGGAGTTGTGGCCTGACACTGAAGAATGCCTGAATGAAATCTGGAGATGAATCAAACAACTCTGCAGTGAGTTTTGTTCTCGACTTAATGCCCATTGCACATTCAGTGCTTCTCTATCGAAAAGGCTCAGGTGGCAGTTTGGTAGGGCAGCTCGTAGACAGTGGTTTTCCCAGTTGAGCCATTTCCCCCAAGGCAAACACCACTCATCTTCCCTGGGTTTGCCTCCATGAGGAGGACTCTTGCCTGGATGTGTGATCAAAATTCAAAATTTGGAAATTTGATGTGAAATAAAGAGCTACCACGATGAACAATGATCTGATTTTATCCGGCCATTTTAGCGTAGACAGGATTCCATCACTATCAAGAAGTTGTACAACATTCCCCAACTACTATCAGCTCCCAGGGGCTGAAAACCTATGATCTTGCATTCTGCTTGGAACAGATATGCCATTCATCACCTACTGTTAGTCGTGAATAGTCTTTCTAGTTTTTCTGCAAGTTCACTTTCCCGAAGAGCTAACAAATGAACATCTCCCCTTATACACTGGGAGAATGCAAACTGATAACAGAAATGATTTAATTTTGAGGAAGTATCAGCTAGAGTTCTCTGGAAAAAAACCAGCCTCAGAAAACTAACCTGCACTTAAGATACGACAACCTACTATTGACAACCACATCACAAGCTACTTTGGTGAAAGTTTTGTTTTGAATTTAAAATTAAGTAAATCCATTTATGTACCCTTTCTCATCAGTAATATTTTGTTAAGCTTCTACTGTGCAAGGTGGCAGAGACCTGGGATACAGAGAAAAGTGAAGGGCAATTTCTAACCCCAACGGAGACCCAGTCTAGAGCACCGTCCACACAGAAGCAGAGCAGAGCAGCATCTTCCACCCATTTCAGTGCACTGAGAGGGCCTATACTTGGGGCAAATATTAGCTGCTTTTTAGTCTGGAAAAATCCCCTCAAAGAGAGTAACAATCTCTTTAACTCAGCTGAACATAAAAGAATGGTTTGAGAAACACTGGCAAGTCAGAGAAGAGAAAAATTTACAACAAATCAAGGACATTCATTAGGAGAAATAAGATACAATATTCCTATAGTCCTTCCTCTTGCCACCTGGGGTATAACAAGTCCAGCGGCATCTGGCCACTGAGTCTGTAGGCTGAGATAATCCAAAGGCCAGAGTAACATCTTAGTTGGCACATTCTCATGACTTGCTGCTTTGAGCACTTAGGCCACACTAATTTTCCTGGTGGGCCTTAAGGTGGAATGATGCTACTCAGGATGTTGCAGCTCAAAGCCAGGTCACCATTTCCCAGTTCTGCATTTGTTTTCAGATCAAGTTTGTGGGAATGCCGTTCAGCTTTTAACGCACGCAATAATGACATTATTTGAGGATCATGATTCCACATACCTCTATGAGATTTATTTCTGCCTTGTTAGTGATAAGCCAATGTAGAATAGATCCTTCTTTACCAAGTTATCAAAGGGCTCAAATTATATATTCTCATAATTAAGAAAAAATTTTAAATTATATATATAAATAAATATATACATATTATAATTTATATAAGTTTAATAGGACTTTAAGAAAATATTACTAGCAGACTGGGCCCCCAGAGCCTACTATACTATATACAGAAACATTCTGAAAGAGGGGACATTTTTCTACTTTTTCTTCTTTTTACAACCAGCTTAAGCAATTGATATCTGTTCCTGGATACAATTCGAGGAAGAAAAAAAAAAAAAAATCAGGCCATGGAATGGAAAATGTTTAGTCAACCATACATGTAGTTTTAGTCCTATCATTAGCTTTTCATGGAATCAGAAATCAGCTATGGAGAAGAATGACTTTTAGGAGGAAAGGGAGGAAGATTGTTACCAGAATTTGATTTGGCTCAACTAATGGGCTACTGCTCCTCTAGAGTTTTCTCTCCTGGTTCAAGCACCCAGAAATCTGAGACTCATGCAGGACCTCTTCCTCCTACCTCTGTCACACCCCGTGGCTTGCATCGTCTGATTTGTTTATGTCAGCACATTCCTATCCCCGTGGAGTGTTAAAACCACCCCAAAACACAGAGTTTCCAGCCTTGTTTACCTCCAGTCCACTTTCCACATCACTACCACATCACTACCAGAAAAGCAAATCAACAAATGTTACCCACACCTCACTCCTTTTTAAAAAAGCATCTGGCTCTACCTGCCAAGTGCCTACAGAGTGAAGATCACAGCCCCTCCTCCTGTGAACCACTGCATCCCCAGAGCCTCAGCACCGGACACATGGTAAGTGCTCCGTACATGTTTGTAGAATGCCTTGAGGCCCTCCGTGCCAGGCTCCTGCCCACCCCTCCTGCCATCAGGCCACACTAGAGGCTTCCCTCCAACCATGTTGATCCCCTCCTACTCTAGACCTAGTCTAGCTCTCTCTTGCCTTCATGCTTTTGCACCAGCCATTCTTCCAGCTGAGAGTGTTGTCCCCTGAGGGCTCACGTCCTACTTGCTCTCACCAACTCCATCTGTAAAGTAAACACGGTCTCATCTCCCACCAAGAGGATACTGCTACAGTCCTCTCTCATTGCAGCCCCTGATCTCTGATCATCCCACAAGTCCTCATTTCCCTCCAGGATCAAAGAGGCTCAAGGCGGGGGCAGGGATCAGAACGCATCAGTTTTCAAACTTGGAGGGAGATCAGTGCAAAGCTCATGAGCAGTTGAGACAACAGGTTCTGATTCTGGACTTGGGCTCAGCTTTCAAGGGTGGCTGTGCTGTGATTCCAGTTCCATTACAGGCCAAACAGGTGTTTGGGGACCTGATAGTTAATTACCCACATATCTCAATAAAGTTGTCCCCCAAAAGGTTATTTGTCGCTTGGGAGGGGGGTATTTTCCATATGCAAATTGGAAACTCCCTGAACTTTAAACATAAACTCTTGATAAACAAACTCTTGGCCCAAACTCTGTTTACCTCTGATATGAAAGCTATGCTTTCTTTTTTCCTTAGAAAAAATAATAATTAATTATATAATAATTATAATATTATATATATTATATTATAATTATATTATTATATAATAATTAATAAATAATAAAATAATAAGGAACTAATAATTTCCTTAGACAATAAACAGGCATAGTTGTAAGGGATGTGGAGTTTGTTACTCAGTGGTCCCCAGGCTCCTGACACAGTCAACACACTCAAATAAGAAGAGTGTGCGGTTGAGGAGGTTCTGGTAAATACATGATTCAGGATGAAATACATGGCTCGGGATGATAATTTGTGAGGTTCACAGATTGAAAGCACTTCAGAACCCCCACCCAAGTTCCTACTTCCATAGTATTGGCAGAGAACATGATAATTTTGAAAAATGACAAAGGGAAGATAAAAGTGATGAAAGCGAAACATGGCCCATGGTTAATGTCTACATCTTCAAATGTAATGCAGTTATCCAACTAATTTAAAATACCATTGAAGTGAGATGGCTCTCTTTAAATATTTTATCACTGAGATGCTGTAAGATTTCTTACACATATATTACCACTTTTTCCATTTAATTACTGATCAAATGTGCCAGTTGAAAAAAGACTAAGGTCTTGCCATAAATCAGAATGATTTTTGAGATTATAGCAAGTAGGTCTGTGCTATCTTCCTCTTGATTTTCTAAAAAACTGTTCATGAGGAAAAGATGTAGACTTACTTGAATAGAACTTTCCTATTTATAGTGGTTAGTACAGAAACCACACAGGATCCAGTCCTGGCATTGTAAACCTTTGAACACTACATCTATGAAATTCTGTTGTCTTTTCAAATTTTCAGTAACATTTCTCTTTGCTATATTTATCACATTTTCCAAAATATGAAAACGTTCTTTTTATTTTAAATGTTGACTACATGTGAAAAATTAACTCTGGTTCTATTACTTCAAACTATCCCTTTATTAGCAACAGTTGTGCGGTGCTGTCAAGAGGAATTTTAAAACAAAAGTACCAAATTTGGAGAGTAGACACATCTGTTTTACTTTGCAGTTTGTTTTATTGTTTTATTTCTTAGGCTATGAATTCACAACTATCTTATAACTGAAGACTAAAGAAAAAACATATGTTGGTAAATCTGATTTCTGGATTTTTTTTTCATTCAGGGGAAGTTGCCTCCCTCAGCTGTCTGCCAATACGTAATAAATGGACTTGGCAAAAAGTTTATTTAAGTTGGCTTTATTAAGCCAACAAAATGCAGAAATCAAGTATGGGACAGGCAGAAAAATCTGTTCCTTTGAAGTCAATAAAAATCCATCTCCTTAATCCTTTTTTTATTCCAAGCAGTGGTGATTTTTCTCAACTGACTCACTGAGAACCTTGATTTAGCCAATCTGTCTTGCTTAGTTATCTTTCTTCTCCAAAGCTTTCCTAAAGAAGCATCCTTTCCCCTTGACAACCATCATCTTTTATACTCGCATAGTGATGCATCTGGTTACAAACATTCTCTGGTTAATCCTTATAGAGATTTAAGAAACAGGTTTTTAATTACTATCCATATTTTACAATAAAAACAGCAGTAGCTTGCAAGCTCTAACAAAAGAAAAGGCACAGAGAAACCATCAAGAGCAGAAAGGACGGCGACAATTTGATACCATGCGTCTTTCCTAAGCGAGCTCCATTCCCCCTTGGGCCACAGCTTTCTATGGCTGCTGCCTTCTCATTATGTCCATTATGGGAGAAACTTCAGGACCCCAGGCCAATAACTCCTTTTCCATGGCCCAACCCACGTACTCCCGGGCGATGAGTCATGGCGAAATATATGCGTAAAAATATATTCACATTTGAAGATTTTGCGATTTGAAAAGGAAGGCATTACCTTGGTAGAACAAAAGCACGTATGGACTTCAAGACACTCAGAGTTTGGCACCATCTAGTAACAGTTGGTTGTTTATAGTATGAGAAAAGGATTCCTTACCTAAACTAAAGAGCACCAAGAATTTCAGACACACAAACTCTCGTTGATCAAACTGTAGAGAGCGAAGCTTTGCCACTAACTCCTGTGCATGACTCATGAGATTGTTGAGGGTGGCCCCGGCTTGGGATGCTATTATAGAATAGTCCACCTGCAACACAGAATCAGTTTTAAGGACTGTCAGAATCAGAAACGAACAAAAGAATCAGAAACCAATATTTTTATTTGAAACTTTTAGGAATTGTGGGTAAAACCGGATGGCACTTTAGATTTGGAATGGAGGGGATATCCCCCATGACAATAGTTTGAGACATGCTGTCATTCTAAAACATATCACAATTATTCTGATAAATCTAATCGTTTCGATAAGCTGTGTAGGGAACAGATTTTGGCTACCTAAATTTTACAGGTATATGTACCTTCATCTTTTTTAACTGTGAAATCACATTATGGTGTAAGGTTAAGATTTTTAACTCTCACAAAATAAGTTTTTAAAAAAAAACAACTATACTATCCATAAGAAGTGAATCCAGAACGGCATTCTATGCACACATGATGACATCACCTTGTGCATGAGGGAAGTGAAGGCAGAGATGGGTTTCCATTTTTATTTTCTTAAGAGACCGTATTTTAAAGCAGTCATTGTTGAAGAATGCATGCTTGTGGATGATGAAAGACTCGCATTTAGATTATTCTTTAGCTGGCTGCTTCCTGAAAAGCAACAACTACTAACTATTTTCATATTGATTATTAACACATTTCTCTCGGAAGACAGCAATGATGTTATTAAGAAGAAGAAGAATTTCTCGATTTGGAAAACATAACAAAAAAGGGCTTATTTTCTCCTTCATTTCAAAGAAAATGTGCTGCAATGCACCAATCTTAGATTATTCATGGGGACATAAAAAGTTCAGCTTATAATAATAAGTTAAGATGTTGGGATGGCTGTCAATGATGGTACTGGCTTTGCTGCTGCAATTATAGCATAATGGGAAAGCCCAGTTGGTACCTGATGCTCCCATCCTTTTTGTACTGGAGAGCTCTCAGGCAACCAGATACTCTTTTAGGTGCATTTAATATTTGCAGCAGCAGCAAATTTGTCTGGGAGGCAAGTCCTCATCTGCCACTCACCCGGAGCAGACTGTATTAAATTTTTATATTTATTGACATTTCATTACCATAATTGACTGCACTTGCTTCTCTAGGAGAAGGCACAGGGCTGCCTCCTAAGCAGGAGAACTAGTCCCTAGAGTAGAATTTGCAATTAAAAACAAGGCAGAATGGATTTTTTTTTTATTGTGTAAATATGATGAGTTGAATTTTCGGCTTTAACTAGAGAATACTGGGTGTACAGAAACCTTTTCCAAGAGTGAGAAAAATTATGAGTCAGTGGAAAGACGACCCCCAAAGGTGTCAATCAGTTTATATAGAGTCAACTATGCATGAAAAAGCCACAGTTAGTGTGTGTTCTAGGTTTGCTCTTGTATCAAGCACACAGCACTGTCCTACCTGCTTTGTCCAGGTGCCGGCATCTGTCCACTGAATTCAAACATCAAGCGCTCTAAGAATGCCTTTGGTTTCTGTTCCAGAATATGTGAAAGAAAGGCCCAATACACAAGCAACCTGACCCCTTGCTGGGGACAAGCAGATGAACACTGTGGCACACATTAAGATGGCCCGGTAGCCCCCAAAGGGGTGTCTCAACTATCCTTTTGCCAGTTCTCTTACAGGAGCACTACCTATGCCAGGTTAGTTCTTCTTAGTTGAAAGTGGTGCCCGAGCCCTAAATTCTTTAGAAACTATACATGGTCTAACTGCCCCCAGATAAGAATAATAGAAATCCTACAGAGGCAAACAGGATAGGTAAGTGGATGACAGCAGGAAGACCCTACAGGGTCATGGAGGCCGAAGAAAATTGGGACAACACAGGAGGAGATCTGGGCCAAGGCGGCCACTTACAAGCAGAGCATCTTGGGCAAGTCATGTGGAGTCTCCATTCCTTAGTGCCCTGATCTTTAAATAAAGTAGTTAAGCTAGAGGATAATAAGGTGCCCCCACCCCCCTTCTGGGATTATCAGGAAATGGCAATACTTGGGATAATACTACCAATTTAAGCTTGGAATCACTTGTTGCAAGCACTGCAGCGGTAGCTTAGAATGCACGCAGGACACGTTAGTCAAAATCAGTGAAGTGAAGCCTTCAAACAGGAAAGTGCACTTAAATAAACCACAAATATGCTGGCATTAATAAATTTGTCTTAGGATAAAGTTAACTGAGTTTTGATATATGTATAGCTCTAACAAGTATGCAGTAAGTTCAAATCCTAGAATTTCAGGCTCAAAAAATGTGGTACATCGTTAACCAGAACCTCAGGTTTTAAAAGATGGGTTAATTTAAATTCGATATGTATGAGGTTCCAACAGGTGTGTCGTAATAAGTGCAAGTCCTAGAACTTTATACTTGAAAATAGAGTGCACGATCCCCGAAAGGAACTGAAATTGTTTCGTAAGATTCTATTTAGTGAGCTCTCTAGTGAGATGAACTTCAGGAAATCAATTGGCATACCAACAACTTTATAGCTATACATTTATTTACATGCTAATTTGAAAGCTCAAACATGCTTATTAAATGGGAGCCCCGATAACATTTCCTTCAAGGATAATTTATCAGATTGCATGGCTCTGAAGGAGGATAGGTGATTTATTCCTGATACAGCACACAGATCTGCAACTTCCTTATATTTTATTACAAACATAATTATATTTTCATTGTTGAATGCAGAGTTTGTGCTCATTTCAGGAGCAGCTGGCCTTGTCTTTTATGTACTTAGTAAAATTAATTTATTGCTCTCTTACATGTAATCTTTGTGCCATTAAATTCAAGGCAGATATTGAAGAAATACTATAAGCCGATGTCCCCTTTGGATAAATTTCACTCATCATGAAGGTAGAAACAGTTTTAGCTAAATTGCTTTTAGTTCTAATAACTGAAATTTTTGATGACTTGTACATTGTAAGATGCCTGTCATTTTAATATGATACACAATAATAGGAGATAATGAATAAGTTGCCAGTAGACCTTTCCCTTAGGATGATGTTACAGTGGCTGTTAATTAGCTACAATATGCAAATACTAAAGTGATCCCACTTCAAAACTCTGTTGTTATTTTATGTGTGTATATATAGATATATATGTATCTATATAGATATATATAAGTATCTATATATACACATACACATGTATATTTTATGTGCATGTTACTTTAAAAATACTGGAGAGAAATGAATTCTTGTTATAATTTGAATATATTAAAAATGCAGAATCAATTTGATATTCCTGATAATACTAATTATTAAGTAGGTTACTGATAACACTATTAGTAATATTACTGATAATCATTATTCCCTTTTTGCTTAACAAGATTATTTAACATAGGCTTATACAGATGTCTGATTAAAAGACATAATGAAAGCATTGTAGCTGACCTCAAGTGTAAGTAGGAAATTTGGTGTGAAGCACCAAATCCTCATTTTAATGCTAGGTAGTGATGCCCCGGGCTGTTCTTTGTAGTGGGATTATTTCAATTACTCTAGTTCTCGATGAACTATGAAGGGACCCAATTCTGCAAACATTTATTGAGCCAACATAATGTGCTGGGCACCACGCTAGCCACTGGACTTTTGAGAAAAATTGTGCTATTTTGTCTTAACTTTTTTCTTTCTCTTCAAGCTCCAAGTAGCGGTTCCCTGGAGATCCTCCTCATTAAAAAAAAAAAATGTGTCTACTCTCTTTCTTCCTTCTCTGTCATAATAAACACATCACGTTATTTACTATGAGCTGCATTCAGGAGGAAAATGTCAGAATACTGGGCCAAGCAGCACCTGGGGCATTGCATTCCTTACCCTGGCTGGCAAAGTTGCTTTCAAGCATTGTGCGAACACTATGTGCATGCTCAGGCTGACCCTGAGCCAGGACTCTAGTGCTGATAATATGGACTGAAGCATATTTAGTACTGCTACTTCTTAACCTTAAAATGCTCAGCATAAACATTCTCATTTATTCTAGAAGAAATCATCACACCGGGCAGTTGGGAAAATTCTATAAGCAACCCTGGAAATTTCTTTTTTTTTTTTTTAATTTTTTTTGTTTTGTTTTGTTTTATTTATTTATGATAGTCACAGAGAGAGAGAGAGAGAGAGAGAGAGAGAGAGGCAGAGACATAGGCAGAGGGAGAAGCAGGCTCCATGCACCGGGAGCCCGACGTGGGATTCGATCCCGGGTCTCCAGGATCACGCCCTGGGCCAAAGGCAGGCGCCAAACCACTGCGCCACCCAGGGATCCCCAACCCTGGAAATTTCTAATGAATGACTGGGGAGTACTGTGTTTTTCTTCTGGTTGAGGCTGGAAAAGGTGGTGGAGTTTAAAGTTTTATCCAGAAATTCCTTGTCCACTGCTCCTCTAACCCCAGAAGGATTTAAGCACTGGTGTCTGTCTCAACCTGCATAGAGTTTGGTCCAACACCGTCACTTTAGAAATAAGGCACTTCCAGGCGGCTGTGGGGCTCAGCGGTTGAGTGTCTGCCTTCAGCTCAGGGCGTGACCTCGGAGTCCCGGGATCGAGTCCTACGTCGGGCTCCCTGCATGGAGCCTGCTTCTCCCTCTGCCTGTGTCTCTGCCTCTCTCTCTGTCTCTCATGAACAAAGAAGTAAACAATTTTTTAAAAAAAGAAAGAAGGCACTTCCTTCTAGATATGGAATCTGGGCAGCTTGGAATGCCCATCTGACTCCCTTTGCACTTCCTCCTCTGAACCTTCCTTCCACCTTATCTGAACCTGTGTCATGCGGCCTACCTGTGAAAGTGCACAGTGCACAGCACTAGGCAAGGCTCAGTCGTTAGATGATAAATCACTCCTCTTATCACCACTGAGTGCAGGGCTGTGTAGACTGCCCCCCCCATCTTTGACGTCCCTTCAATGATTAGGCCTTTGCAAATATTGCTAGATTAAATGAATCAGGTTGTTTTTCTCCTCTAGGGGACCGTTTAGCTGCCATTGGGGTATTTTGCATGTTCCTTTGAAACAATGCTGTTTAATTTTCTCACCATGATATCCACATCATGACTCGAGGCCTCTATATCATTGTCTCAAAGTTCACACGCTGCACAAATCTGTGGTAGTAGGTCAGTGTGTTTCGGTGGCAGATGGACTATTTCATTTAGGAAAAAAGTAAGAAAACTTCACATTTAGGAAGAAAACTCAACAGAAACAGTTGATTTAGGGTGTTGGCATTATGAATGACCCTTTTTCTTCTTTCTAGCATTTTCTTAATGCAGAAATGATTTTAGAACATTAAGTGATAATCACATTAAACTATCTCTAGTGATTTATTCTTATTATGTGTTTATAATGTCACACCAAAAAATACATATATATCAATAAAACAAAAACATTTGGGCAGCCTGGATGGCTCAGCGGTTTGGCGCTGCCTTCAGCCCAGGGCCTGATCCTGGAGACCCGGGATCGAGTCCCGCATCGGGCTCCTGCATGGAGCCTGCTTCTCCCTCTGCCTGGGTCTCTGCCTCTCTCTCTGTGTCTCTCATGAATAAATAAATAAATAAAATCTTTAAAAAAAATTCATATATATATAGGCTCAATAAAGAAGAAATGAATGTTCTGCTTGGAAGTTCCACAGAAACTGCCATGCACAGAAACTATGTGAAGACCAAACTGGGAGCTTATGGTGAAAGCAAGCTCTGCAGCATCTGAGAGTCATACGGAAAAGCAGTATGGTGCGTTGGTTAAGAACACACACTTTGGGAAGCCCGCATGGCTCAGCTGGATGATCACCTGACTCTTGGTTTCTCAGGGTGGTGAGATCGAGCCCTGTGTCAGGCTCTGTGCTCAGCGTGGAGTCTGCTTGTCCCTCTCTCTCTGCTCCTCCCTTGGCTCTTTCTCTCTCTCTCTCTAAAATAAATAAATAAAGTCTTAAAAAAATGCGAACTTTGGCACCAGGTGGCCTCGATCAGAAAGTTCTACCTTTTTTATTGGTGTGCTTTGACCTTGCCTCACCTACTTCACCTCTCTTTGTTCTCGATTCCTCATCTGTAAAATGGGGATGATAATAGTAATAAACAGCACTTTCTTCATAGGGATGCTGACGTCCTAAATGTCAGCTTCATGTTAGCTTAGTTTTGACAGCTTCTTATCTTCACGTCCGCACTTTACAGAACTATTTCTTGTAATTCCCATCGCACTTCTCAGAGGCAGATTTCCCAGAGCCCTCACTGGAGAGGTGAGGACACTGCAACTTGAAAGGTGAGGGCAGCTCCTCAGAAGGCAGAGCTCGTAAGCTGTGGACTGGGGGCTCGAACACAGGTCAGTTCGATTCTAAACTAGACTAATGTGTGTTACACACACACACGTGTGGACACCATTTTCGTAGCAGAGAGCAAGCAGCCTGCACTGGTAATGAAAATATACTCCACCTATAGTTTGATTGTTGTTAGACTATAAAGTAAAAGAAGTTTGCTCCTTTTTTTTTTTTTTTTTTTGCTTTCTTTAACTACCTTTTAAAAATCATATCTCGGGATCCCTGGGTGGCGCAGCGGTTTAGCGCCTGCCTTTGGCCCGGGGCGCGATCCTGGAGACCTGGGATCGAATCCCACGTCGGGCTCCCGGTGCATGGAGCCTGCTTCTCCCTCTGCCTGTGTCTCTGCCTCTCTCTCTCTCTCTCTCTCTGTGTGTGTGTGACTATCATAAATAAATAAAAATTAAAAAAAAATAAAAAATAAAAATCATATCTCCTCACCCCCCTCGGGGTGCCTGGAAGGCTCAGTCAGTTGTGCGACCAACTCTTGGTGTCAGCTCAGGTCGTGATCTCAGGGCACTGAGATCGAGCCCCACACTGCGCTTTAAGACCAATGCAAAGTCTGCTTTTCCCTCTGCCTCTGTTCCTCTCCCTGCTCTCACACGCTCTCTCTTTCATAAGTAAATAAGATCTTAAAAAAGAGAATCTTTCCTCTCCCCCCAGAATATTGCTCTACTCTTACATTTCATACAGTCATTTCTGTCCTCGTCATTATTTTAACCATCTTCCTAAAATTAGCATGCTTCAAATAATTTATTGCTGTTATTGTTGTTTTAACAACAACAACAATCTAGGTTTGCCCACACTTGCAATCAGAGAGGTATTTACCATTCTAAGAAGATTATACCTAGCATTTTCACATATCTCCCCCTGCATCTTGGGGTGGGAAGCAGTACACGTCTACTGCAGTGAAAAGCAGCTTCTTAATGTGTCTCAGCCTCATGAAAGCAACTGGGAAGGTATAAGAAGGTACAGATGAGATGTAGGAACACGTTGGGGATGAATACTTGGGGTGTGGAGTCCAAGTTAACTTGTTTTAATTAAGCTCTTAACTTAGGATAGGATGGTTCTAATTTAGTACCAGCAACTAATATTTATCATGCGCCTAATATATTCAGCACTAAATAGGGGCATGGAGATGGAGATGTAAATTATGTCTAGGACTCCACATTCAAATATCTTTCTCATTCTGTTGCAAAGGTTGCATGCTTTTGAAAGGTCTTCCTTATAGTACTTCTTTCACTTTTATTTAAGAAATTGCAAGATGGGGGCACCTGAGTGGCTCAGTGGTCAAACATCTGCTTTTGGCTCAGGTCGTGATCCCGGGATCGAGTCCCTGCATCGGGCTCCCAGCCTGCTTCTCCCTCTACCAATGTCCCTGCCCCCCTCTCTGTGTATCTCTCATGAATAAATAAATAAATAAATAATAATAATAATAATAATAATAATAATAATAAATCTTAAAAAAAAGAAAGAAAAGAAATTGCAGAATGGGGGTGCCTGGGTGGCTCAGTCAGTTAAGTATTGGACTCTTGGTTTGGGCTCAGGTCATGATTTCAGGGTCCTGAGATCAAGCCTGCTTAATAGTCTCTCTCTCCTTCACAAAAAAGAAAAGAAGAGAAAAGAAAAGAGAAAGAAATTGTAGGAGTATCTCCCTACTTGCTAGATGGAATGCTGCCCAATTCATGAATCACTTAATAAAGCCAATGAATGAAAGAAAGAAAGAAAGAAAGAAAGAAAGAAAGAAAGAAAGAAAGAAATTAATTACAGGAAGCACAGAGATACATTCAAAATGTTTTGTCTAGCCTATTCCACAAAAGACAATACAAGGTTTGTTCCATAATTTTCATAAATAAGAATGTCTGGTTATAATGCATCATTACTAGGCTAGCCATGGGATTGGAGGGAAAAAGGTAGGGGAGGGGTTTGATCGCAATGAGACTTGCTCTACAAGGGCAGAGGAGGGAGCTAGAAGAGGCTGGGGGGCGGGAGAGGTGTGAGGGAAGCACTAGTTCTCCACTAGGGACTTCTTTATTCTGCTGTGATGGCAAAACATGAAGTAGCAATAATTGATACTAAAGATGATAAATACCATCTATTTCTGACTGTTCCTGGTTTTGAAAATCAGACAGACAAGAAATGCACTTTCTCTACTTTTTAAATGGTAATTACCTTTAGCGGGGGACAGCACTTAAGGCAAAATGAAATGTGAAATAAGGAAGATTTCTAAAGAGCAAGGATGGAAGTGCTTGGAGAAAGAACGGCACAAACACATTTGATTTCTGAGACTCAGAAGGAAATGAAATCAAATTAATTTGTGGGCTGAGGCTCCTTCTAATGCAGTTCCTCGTTGGGCAGGGGTGGGTGGCTGGGGGAGGGGGCTGGGAGGCACACCAGTGACTAAACTCTAGAAATGGGTACATTTCCTCCCCGAGACTTGGGTCACTGGGCGAAAACACTAAACAAAAATTTGAAAGTACAGGCAGTCAAGCCCATGGGACTTTATTTTCTCATCTAGAAGGCTTTTCTCATGAGATGTACAGAAAGCAGGGACCAGACAGTGATGGCGATGGTTGAATTGATCCAATTTGCAAAATCTCTGCGATCGCGCTTGCCTTTAATTTGATTGGGAAAATGTGATTTATTAATAATACAGCAAATGGTGTGGAGACAGCCTTTCATTTTTAAATATGCACTGCTGTGGTTTCACAGCACATAAACATTTACTGCTGGATGTAAAAGACCACGGTGCCCGAGTACTCAAGTACGGGAGTACTGAACGCTGCAGCGATGCCTGAATAGAAATGACCCAATGGACTTAGGGAATCACTATGTTCCATGCATTTATTTTAATAACACATCAGTTATCGAATGAAGGCTAAGAAATGGGACGGACATGCCAAAATCCTATAAAGTTGGACCTAGGCGCATTGAGTACTTTCTGTTCCCCAGCTACCCATGAGGCCAACAACTATCTCTCCTCCTTCAAGTCTTTGTTAAAAGGTCACCTCCTCAATAAGAGGAAACCAACTACTCTTATTTACACTACAAAGTCTTGGGTCACAATGCGACATACACCCGTGGATGTGAGCTGATTCCATTTTACACGGCACTTTCTCTTTTTCCCTTTTCTTCTTTTCTTCAACAGCACTTTGACCTCTAACACATTATACGTGTCTTATATATAGGTTTGCTATGGAATTATTCGTTACAGTCAGCTCCTCCCTGCTATGATGTTAAGTGTCACGAGGGAAGCGTCCTGTTCTGTGTTGCTCACTAGTGCACGCCAAAGCCCTAAAATAGTGATGGGCAACACTACTGGATATTCAATGAATATCTGTTGGCTGACCAGATATCTACTCAGAAAGGAGTAGGAACTAACAGTAATTTTTTTTCTATTTTCCCTTTAAATAATGGCTGGCTCTTAAAAATTGGAACTCTTATCCCTTTTCCCTTGCTTGCCTTGCTGCCAACTATTTAGTTTATATGTGATATTTGAATCGGTCTCTTCCACCACTACGATGCCAAAATAGTAAGGATTCCACAATTTATAAGCTTTTTAAATAGCTGATAAAACAAGTGTGGTAGATGCAGAAACGTGAGGAAAAAATGCTGGGTACTAATCATGAATTCTGATTTAGCGGTTGTTTTGACCCTTCAAAGCACAACTTTCAATCCCAGCAGAGTGAAAGCAGCAGAATGTTTGTGATTATGTTTGCTTTTACAAGTTTAACCGTAATCATCAGTGTAGGAACAGAGTGCACCAAGTCAGCTTTTCTAAATTATTTGCAGCCAATCTTTCCCTTTCAAAGCACCAGAGTGCTTCTGACCTAGTTAAATTCCTGCCATTCTGAACATGCTTAATAAAAGACATTTTTGGGGGGTGGGGGTGGTCTCTCTACTCACTTGTTGCCCAGTAACCAGGAAGATTGACCCTTCTTTTCCATGTACCACTTGTCGGTAAATGTGGTCGAGAATTAAGAGCTCACTCCAGCAATTCTGGAGCAGCTTCATTTGGTCATCAACCTATAAAAGAAATAGAAAGGAATGACACTGTTATTCGCTACATTTTTTTTTTTTTTTTGCTTCTTCATAATTTTCTACCTAAGAGTACTCACTATGAGCAAGAAGTCTCCGCCAATGGTCGTCATAGCGCAAATGCTCAGAAATTACATCACTGCTCCTGAATATCATTATTTTCATTTGGAGAAATACTTTTTTAGGCCACATATGAATACTTAAGAGTAGTATTTATAATCAATGAGCTGCTAGGAAAAGGCCCTCCATTAGATCGGTCTGACATTAACAGCGCTATTAGAGTTTGCTTGTGGGAGGTACAGGTGCCTCACACCGTCCTCAGTAGACCCCATTAGAATGACCCCAAATAGCCCATGCTTATGTATCTAGAGTTGAATACATTGACCCACAGCTGAAATAGTATATAGATATTAGCAAGCTAGCAAGTTGCCAAACTGAGAAGATTTATATAAAAGACAATTAGCATGCCAGCACCGATGGCTTCTAAAGATAGAGGCACATGCCATTATTTGTCATCAGAGTTAACTGGAAGTCCAAACTGTGCTAGACTTTGAACTGAACAATCATCAACCATGGTCTTGAGGCTAATCTACATTTACTTTATGATTTGGACAATTTTCCCACAAACTCTCTAAACGTTCAATTTCCATAACTGGAAAATGAACCAAGAACATGACCTCCCTCACAGGACTGCCATGAGGATTAGAATGAAATGTGCTGTGTCATAGTGAGCATTTTATTCTTATGTCATCTCGTTCTCCAGGGGACCACATTCTTCAGTGACAAAAACCACACTCGTTTCACATACAGTTCACATCATCGATGGTCTGAATGTGAAGAGCATATTGATCCATTGCCATGGCTACTTGTAACAACAGTTCGCTCTTCATTTTGTAATAACCACCAGCCAAAGACGCTGTTTTTCTCCACATGCGGTGGCCATATTTAGATTTACGCTACTCATTTATAGAAAGAACACCTCACGTTGATATGTTGTGTAGTAGTTTGCTAAATGTTTGTATTTTGCCTTAGATTTGATGGACAGAACATGTCTTTGAAGTTAGCAGAACTGGTACCATTTTTTCCACTTATAGATGAGAAAACAGGGCTCAGGCTAAAAAATTCTCTCTCAAGCTCTAGGCTATCTCCAAATTACAAGAGGTGTGAGAATTTTCTAAATGAAATTAATTTGACTTACTTTTAACAAATTAAGTGGCCATTCCATGGAACTCTGGATAGCTGGCTGATGCTTAGGAAGTTAGCACGCATCGATCTTTTTTTTTTTTTTTTTTTAAAGTTCAAACATTTTTTTTTTAATTTTTATTTATTTATGATAGTCATCACAGAGAGAGAGAGGGAGGCAGAGACACAGGCAGAGGGAGAAGCAGGCTCCATGCACCGGGAGCCTGACGTGGGATTCGATCCCGGGTCTCCAGGATCGCGCCCTGGGCCAAAGGCAGGCGCCAAACCGCTGCGCCACCCAGGGATCCCCGCATCGATCTTTTTTTAAAGATTTTATTTATTTATGCATGAGAGACAGAGAGAGAGAGAGAGAGAGGCAGAGACACAGGCAGAGGGAGAAGCAGGCTCCATACAGGGAGCCCGATGCTGGACTCGATCCTGGGTCTCCAGGATCAGGCCCTGGACGGAAGGCGGCGCTAAACTGCTGAGCATTGATTAGCAGTGATAGGAGCCTGTGACTAACTTTATTTCTATGAGTCCAGGACATAGTGATTGTGGTCAAGAGAGCATTGAACTCATAGTACAAAGAAGGATTCAAGACACAGTTTTCTACACTTTCCAGCTGTGAGAGCTTGGTCAAACCACTTAATTCTCTAAGACTTATTTTCTCACCTAAAAATACATGAGATAGGTTTTGTGAGGATGAAATAGAGAGAGTGGATGGGAAATCCCCTCTGTAAAGTAAAAAATAGCACACAAATGAAAAAACAATAAACAGAGGGCCCCTGCCTGGTGATACCACATTGCTTCTGCGGAGAAGAAGAAAAGCAAGAGTATTAAAACTACACAAAACTACAATCAGGGTCTGGGATCAGGAAAACACATCCTCCAACATCTCCATTAGAAATAATTTGAGGGGATCCCTGGGTAGCTCAGCGGTTTGGTGCCTGCCTTTGGCCCAGGGCGAATCCTGGGGTCTCAGGATCGAGTCCCACTTTGGGCTCCTGGCATGGAGCCTGCTTCTCCCTCTGCCTGTGTCTCTGCCTCATAAATAAATAAATAAATAAATAAATAAATAAATAAATAAATCTTGAGAAAAGAAAGAAAGAAAGAAAGAAAGAAAGAAAGAAAGAAGAAAGAAAGAAAGAATTTGAACCAGTTAGTCTCTTCTGATCAAAAGAATTTCAATCATGGGCACCTGGGTGGCTCAGTTGTGCGGCTGACTCTTGGTTTTGGCTCAGGTCATGATCTCCTGGGTCGTGGGATCGAGCCCCGTGTCAGACTCTGCACTTGGTGGATGTCAGCTTAAAGATTCTCTCCCTCTGTCCCTCCCCCTACTCTCTCCCTCTGTTTCTCTAAAATAAATGAATAAATTCGAAAAAAAAAAAAAGTATTTCACTCATTAAGTAAATAGATAATTTTTAAGAACTGATTATTTGGTGAGCATGAGTGCCAGACTGGGACGTAATGGTGAACAAGACAAATGCAGGCTCTACCTTGTGAAAATTACTCTCCCGGGGGACAATGCTCACCCCAACACTCCTTAGTGGTTTAGTGACAATAGGAGGTCGTGTTCTTCTCTATGGGAACATCTCCAGTGTTGTGCGGTGTGACAAGTCAGGCTTTGGGCAGCAGTTGATGTAAATCCACCTAAATGTGCCCCATAAATTGTTGTCACAAGGAGCTGGGGCAAATGTCCCCAAAACATACATGTTGTAGCACTCAGAGCAGATTCCAGGAACTGTCTCTGCAGATGCTTGGGGTGATTGCTAAACAAAGTATACTTTGCTCTACTGGGTTTTATCATATTTTCATTCCAGCAAACACAGGATCAGCATCTTGCTTTAAACTGATCACTCTGTTATGGCAGTTTGGTTCCACTGTACATTTTTTGGGTTTGTGTGTATGAGAGAGAGAAAGAGAGAGAGAGGAAGTTTTGGTCATTTAATTATCACTCTTTTGAGGAAAACCTAAAATCCTCCCCCCACCGAGACTGATCCCAAAAACAATTATTATACACGTTAATGTTGCAAACAATTTCAGAATGGGTGGGAGGGATACAGACTCCTCAAAGTGCATTTATTGCTCCCATCTTTTGGAAAGATGAAAGAGCCAGGGGATTATCTGCTGGCCAGCATAATTTTGGGAGCTATTTCATTAAGCGATTTCTTCCTCTTCGTTTGCATATGATGCACCTTTATTTTCATTTAGAACATGACAGAAATATCCCAGTTTTCCAGCACCAAGCCATGTTCCAATCCTAAAACAGAATTTGACTTCTCCAGCCTTCTTCTCTTTGGGGATGTTGAAGATACTTCTTCCAAACAAAGGTTATATTTTGTCTAGTGGTCAGAAAAAGAATGGGGTGTATCATTTTCAGATTTTTATGCCTAACTCAGTGTGTGTGTGTGTGTGAGAGAGAGACAGAGACAGAGAGAGAGAGAAAAACAGAGACAGAGAGAGAAAGAGAGAGAGAGACGGGTGCTGGCCAACTGCCAAGGAAGAAATGCAGGTCCTGTTTTCACGCATCCTCTCCACCTTTCTTACTAAGGGGTGGGATATTTTTTCATCCCCCCCTTGTGTTGCCCTTGTGCTGCCTACGTCCAGAGGCAGTAAGAAGATAGAAAGCCTTTTAAATCTGCCTATTCCCTGGCTCCTCTGCTGCTTCAGGAATTGCAAGAATGGGTGAACGTGTCCACTACCTATATTGAGCTGGTAGCTTGTGGTTTCTTATTTTGTACCGTTGCCCTCCTCGTGGTTTCCGTGGTGGCTGACAGAGGACCGCGCCTTCCGAGGCCTCTGATGGAGGATCGGGGCTTCAGTGGCTTCAGTGGTGTCTAACAGAGGACCGCGCCTTCCCTGGCGCCTGACGGGGGACCACACCTTCCGAGGTGCCTGACGGAGGACCGCGCCTTCCGTGGTGTCTGAGGGAGAACCCCGCCTTCTGAGGCCTCTGACGGAGGATCGGGGCTTCGGTGGTGTCTGACCGAGGACCGCTGCTGTGACCTCCCGGTTTTCTCCAAGTACCGTAATCCCTGTGCCTCGTCCGCGCTCCGTGGGGACGGGGTGGGGGGGACCCTACAGCTGGAGCTCCCACAGGCCCTCCCACAGCACCCGGCAAGAAAAAAAAATTTTTAAAGATGCTTTTTCAGAGCTGCTTGCTGCCGTCGCGTCTGCCCGTGCCCCCTGAGCACCGCGGCGCCCGGCCTCCGAGGGGTCAGGCCCGCTGCACTCTGCGGCCCGTGCAGACTCGGGGGCTCCGCAGCCCCCCTTCCCGAGGGCCCGACGGCTGGGGCGGCCCCCGACTGCCGGGCGTGCTACCCCTCCTCCCGGGCACCGGATGCCTGGCTCTGGCCGTCGCTGAGGGGCTCCCCTCCCACGGGCCACTTCATCAGTCCCCACACTCGGTCATGCCCTGCATCCCGTCGTCCCGCAACTGGCGAGCGTGCAGCAGCCCAGGCCCTGGCGCCAGAGGACAGGTGAGGCCGGCCCACCTCGGGAGAAGAGGAGCTGCAATTTCCAAGGTATTTTTTCCCCCTTTGGAAAACAGAGTTATTGTTGACATGAGAGGCTGGGCGGTGGCAGGGGCAGTAACCACCACTTCGGAGTGGGCTCCCCAGGTATTAGCGCTGCAGGTAAAGCACCTGGGGCGGCCCACGGAGGCGCGTTCCCATCGGGGCCAAACCCCTCGCAGGCAGCCCCACGGCCTCGGACAGTCCCGCGTTATCAGCTATAATAGGAGGAAGGACTTATCTCAGGAACCTAGTTACTCATCACAGAAACTATTTATCTTGACGTTCGTTACCGACGAGCGTGTAAAGGTATACAGGCCCCATATTGTTAATGCAGCACACTTCCCACCACCCAGAGTGTGTTAATCATTAGAAACGCGTGCTTTCTCATCAGAACAGCGAGTGTGAGCAAACAATTAGAAGAAGAAAAATGTGTAGAGCTTTCTCAAGCGGGCATTTGACTTATCAAAACCCTTTCTGTTGCCCCCTCCCCTTTAGCTTTTAAGAGTCTGGCCAACTGAACCCGTGATTTCAATCTCCTTCCTGCGGAGAGGGGTGGGGGGGTGTGAACAGTTGACATCACGAACCACTGTGGTCAAACTTGAAGACAGACATACTTAGGGACATGTTCTACTGACACGGATGGGTGATTTAAAAGTGGAAGGGTGGGCAGCCCCGGTGGCGCAGTGGTTGGGCGCCGCCTGCAGCCTGGGGTGTGATCCTGGAGACCCGGGATCGAGTCTCACATCGGGCTCCCTGCCTGGAGCCTGCTTCTCCCTCTGCCTGTGTCTCTGCCTCTCTCTCTCTGTGTCTATGAATGAATAAATAAAATCTTTAAAAAATAAAAATAAAAATGGAAGGGAAGGGATGCCTGGGTGGCTCAGAGGTTGAGCCACTGCCTTTGGCTCAGTGCATGATCCTGGAGACCCGGGATCGAGTCCCACAGCAGGCTCCCTGCATGGAGTCTGCTTCTCCCTCTGCTTAGGTCTCTCTCTCTCTCTCTCTCTCTCTGTCTCTCATAAATAAATAAATAAAATCTTTAAAAAAAAAGGTGGAAGGGAAACCATTTCTTACTTCTGATCATGAAGTCTGGGGTTCTTTGTGGAAAAAACTGAGGGGACACAGAGTTCAACTAGGACACAATCCCTGCCTTCAAGAAACCCACACCCCAGGACAGGAGGCGGAAGTATAAGTCAAGATAAGTCTGTCTAATTGCATGTGCAAGAAGAAGCTGGGGAACACTTTACCCTGCTTCACTTCCTAGGGGGTCAGGGAAGCTTCTCAGAAGAGGGCACTTATTTTTTCTTTTTTTAAAAACATTTTTATTTATTCATTCATTTTATTTATTTATTCACGAGAGAGAGAGAAGCAGAAGACACAGCCAGAGGGAATCTGCAGGGAGCCCAATGTGGGACTCGATCCCAGGATCCCGGGATCACAACCTGAGCCAAAGGCAGACGCCCAACCGCTGAGCCTCCCAGGTGCCCTGAGAAGAAGGACACTTAAATGCAGGACTCAACCTTGTAGAATCACTGAACTCAGGACCTCCTGATAGAACAACTCTTGGAACAAAGTATTTTTAAGTGATGTGAAGATTCTTCACAATCATTACAAATAAAGTCCAGCTATTATTTCGTGTTTTGCTTTGTTTTTTTCTTTCTGGCAAAAAGAAAAAAAAAATTCCTCTAAATGGACCTCCTTTTTTTTCAGGCTCCCTTTTATGACAATTGGTGGCATTTATAAAAGTTTATTCAGAAGCACGGAGAGAAAAATCAAAACCAAGACAAATCAAAATCAACTTTCCAAATCTTAATGAGAACCTGCTCTGGGCAAGGCTGACACACAACTACTTTAATCCTTTACTGTTTTTATAAAGAACACTGCTGATTATCTGCAGCCTGTGTAATAAACTGCTACAAAGTCCAAGAAGAAATGATTTCACATTAGCAATGATTAAACAAGCACTAAAAACAATACTGTACAAGAGAAATAACAGCCAGTAAAACTCCCCTGTCAATTGTTGCAATACCCCACAGATTTATGACCAGGAGCTGCCTCTGCTTGGAGAGAACCAAGCGCGCTCGGTGCACTTCCTAACTGGGCTGCGGAGGCTCCAGGACACAGAGATGCGCCCGCCAGCACGTAGCCAGGGCTCTCGGCCCCTTTCTGTGTTTCTCCAGTGGAGAGGCCAAGGATTCCTCTCTCCTGTGATCTAACTTTGCAGGTGACGGAAGCAGGAGGCGGAGGGGTTTCACTGTATGACGTCCGCCCCATGCTTTCCTTCCACCAACCCCCTCCCGTCTACGCTCGGGGCACCTTGCATCTTGGGCATGCCCAACGGCCCACAGAGTCTAGGATCTCAGTAAGTCTCCTTGCTCCTCCCTTTTGTTCTAATTCATCATATACACGGTCACCACAGATACTGCTTTCAGAAAGGGAGAAGCACATAGACACAAATCCCTGGACGTGAAGCTCTTCCAAATTCCTTAGATTTTTCCCTTCTGAGATGGCCACCAAACCAGACCTCCCTAACCGGTGCACGCGGGGAGCAGTCACCGACCAACGTGCCCACCGATCCTTCAGCCTAGGGAGGCCTGGGGTGTCCAGAAACCGAGGGAGTGACGAGAGGTCGATGGCTGTCGTACAGCTGACATCCCTAATCTCCTGGGGAGTGGGGCCGCCTCAGACCCGCCCCACCTCCACATAATTAGGGGTCAAGTGAAAGAGTGGAGTGCGGCTGGGAAATGAGTAAGAGAGCTGTCAGCACAGGGAGAAGACGGAAAATAAAACAGACCGGCCTCTACTTCTTGACCACTTAATCCGGAGTCACTCCGCAAGGCAGTCAGAGGCCCCAAACCAAAGAACCCCAAAGGGACCCACTCTGTGACCCAGGGTCCAACAGCAGGCCTTCTCAACCACGATGAGTCATTACAAACAGGCTCAACAAATCTGCTGTTTAAGAAGTCAGGGAATGGTGTGGTTTGTGTTAGAGGTCTTCCATCGCGAATTCTATTTCTTTCACAGTCTAACGCATCCAAAGGTAAGTTTCATTTATCCAGAACATTCAAAGGCCTGGCGTACCTTATTTCTCAGGGATGTCACATGCGGTATTATTTTATTTTATTTTATTTTATTTTATTTTATTTTATTTTATTTTATTTTATTTTATTATCTTCTTTTATTTGAGTGAGAGAGGGAGAGATTGAAAGAGAGCATGTGTGGGAGGAAGGGCGGAGGGAGAGGGACCAGCAGACTCCCCACTGAGTGGCACTGGATCCCAGGACCCTGAGAGCAGGACCTGAGACGAAGGGACATGCTTACCCGACTGAGCCACCCAGGCGCCCCACATGCGGTATTATTTTGTACGAAGATGTGCTAATGCCAGATAATCTATATGAGTTTTTTTCATTTATATAAATGTGAGCTGATTACATACATAGGAGACATCTTTGTGGTTTGGAGATAATATTGCACAGTGTATGTACATGTTAAATATCACTTGAATTACGTATCGCACTGACAACATAATGGAATCCAGCCAATTTCTTTTGCGTGGAACAGTAGCTATAGTCTCAGAATTTGTCAAACCAAAGGATAAAATTTTCCCAGCTTTTATCTCTCCTGCTTTTTTAAAAGATTTTATTTATTTATTTATTTATTTAGTATGAGCAGGGGGAGGAAAAGAGGGGGAGGGAGAAAGAGAATCCCAAGCACACTCTCCCCTGAACCCAGAGCCCCACTTGGGGCTCGAGTCCAAAACCCCAATATCATGATCTGAGCTGAAACCAGGGGTCAGATGTTCAACCGACTTGAGTTATATATATAACTCAACTTACTATATTGATTTATTATAACTCAGTTATCTTACAGATGTATGTATAAAATGTCACATGTCCTTAAAATATCTGAAGCAGTTTTTATGTACACATAATAAAAGGTGAATGGAATAAATAAGAAAATGGAGATAAGAGGAAAATAAAGGTAAGATAACAAGCTGAAGCCAAGACTAGGCTCAGTCCCTAAAATCAGCTTCATAAAGCTTGTTTCAGTTATTGGAAATGGGCCACAATTTGGTTCCTTGCAGGCAAGGCACCATTACTAATATGATTTGTAGAATGCACGCGATAAAATCAGTTCCTTGCAAAGCAGCCTATCTTCGTACTGGACTCCGAGAGAAGTTTCTCTGTGGGTATTCCGAGGAGGAATTCTAGGTGCTGCAGTCAGCGAGGCTCCGACAACATCCTCAAGCACGCACAATATTTAGCCTTACAGAGAGAGTTCCTTTTAAAGCCAATGGCAACGTTAAGAGGCCACAAGAGAGCACAAATTTCTGATGGTCTGAGACCATCAGACCATCAGAAAGAGAACCTGAGACAATCCAGAAACGGAGAGAATGTCTTTATTTTAGGCCCCTTCCTTAATAGCACAGTTCAGGACCATCAGACCCCGTGAAGGAAGTGTGTGTGCTTTGCAGCTCGGAAATGTAGGTTCTTCTCTTGGCATTCTCGCCATGAGACTTTTGGCAAAGATTTCAAGCTCCTTAAACCTTGGTTGCTCTCCCAGCCATCGTTTTCGCTAAGCGATAGAGCTGTGAATGTGCCCCGCTCAGGGACTGGCACATGGCAGGCAGACACCTTAATGACGCTGGTTGGACCCAGCTCTAAATACATAAAAGGAGGTCAACTACAGGAGATGCAAAATGAAGTGCAAAAGAACAAATTTCAGGGGATGGAAAAGTTGATGAACAAGAAAATTATTTTAAGGCACATTAATGTGAAATATTTTCCAGTGCTTTCTCTTGCTGGGTGTTGTTTCATTTATGATCACTACCTGTTTGCTGTTCTCTAGCTCAGAAATCTCCTCTGTATAATTAAGGCAATGTTCCTCACATGTCCTGTCCTCACAGGTGGATATTATTCAAGCAATGAAGACAAAAGCCTTGAAGGATGAATATATTTTCTTTTAGCTTGGTTGGAATGTTCAGAAAGCATTCGTGAACAGGATTATCATTTTTGGAATATTCGTATCCTTCATTGTCCAGACGCTGCCTTAAAGGCAACAATGCCACCAGCCACAGAACCCCAGGCATGCAGCGGGCCCATTATCTGGACATGGGTGATGAAGGCATAAGTTGAGGAACGTTGTGGCTGCCCCACACCTTGTGAAACGGGCACGTGTTGAAATCCTTGGCATGAATACGTGTGGGGAAGAAACGGAAAAGCAGAGGATATTCTAGTGACCATGTTCTGTGACTCCCTTAAGGTCTTAAACGTAACTTCTTCCTTTGTAGACTGCATTTCAAAGCCAGAAAAAGAGTTGTCAGAGGCTAAAATGTCCTTGGGTCCTTTGTGGCTCGCTGTTTCAATCAGGCAGTTGGCCAAAGAAAGGAGGAAAGAACCCAAGTGGCCTGAATATCACTCACCAAAAATACAACTGAAATTAGGGCAGAGGCAAAAAGGAGGTCCCTAAGGACCATCCAGTGATGGGAACTCACTGGGCACAAAGGCTCCTGGGAGAGTTCCTCCACCCAGCCCCCCAGCGACATGAGGACAGCATACTCTCTCCACACAATTTACACGCTCCCTTTAGGTCACAGAGCCCAGCGTAAGGTCAATCCATGCCTTCTGAGGTACTCAGAAATGGATTCACAGGATGTGCAGCAGCAGTTGAGGAAAGAGCTCCAGGAGTCAAGGGTCAGCCCCCAGTGTGGGAGGGTTATTGCTAGGTAAACCAAGTAATTTCTGCTTCGTGAAAAATCTCTCGATAGTGTATATAGGGAAATACTCATTTCAGCGCTCCAAACTCAGTGCACCAGCAACACTAACTGTTCCTACCTGATGTCCTGTCTGGGGCCCTAGGAGTGGCATCCCCTGCCACTGACTTGAGGGCACCCCCATACTGATACTGTCTGAATCCTACATGGTCCTAGGAGGACAGTAGGTGCTTAGGTAATATTTGCTTGACCAAGGCTGAAAGGACCTAGCAGCCATTTGTAGTTCAACTACTTTGTTTTACAGAAGAGGAAGCTCAGGCCAGGTGGGCTGTGATGTAGATAAGGTTACTCAGGTGCCAGAAACAGAATAGGAATCCAGGTATTCTGAATCCTAGCCCAGTGCCCTATGATTATGCTTTCTTCACATAGGAAGGACAATCGTGTTTTTTTTCTCTGGAAGTTTATTTCTTTAAATAACACTGTCTCCATTTCTTTCTTGCAAGGAAGTAAATTAATGGTGATTTGATTTATTTCAAACTTGGGGCACCTGGGTGGCTTAGCGGTTGAGCACCTGCCTTTGGCTCAGGTCATGATCCTGGGGTCCCAGGATCAAGTCCCGTGTCGGGCTCCCCACAGGGAGCCTGCTTCTCCCTCTGCCTCTGTCTCTGCCTCTCTGTCTGTGTCTCTCATGAATAAATAAATAAAATATTTTTTTTAAATCTTATTTCAAACTTAAATAAGATTGTGACTTCAAAAATAAAGGCTTTTGGAAATACAAAAACATAAATAATGAATGATATAACCTTGGAATTGTCTGGACATAAAATCTAGATAGATGATCTTTCCTATTTTGGGGGAACGACTGTGAAGGTGACTTTGATGGAAGATGAGTTAAGATCAGGCATTTACTTAATTCCACGGGGGTCTGTTTTATGCCCCGAATTAGGTAAGAATGAGGTTCTTCTGGGTAAACTAGAATCAAGATGGAGAAGGGAACCAGAGAAATAAGATTACACGCCCTTAATATTTTGGAAAATCTACAAATTATGATACAATAGACTAGATTTTTCTCTCAAGCTGTTTAAGCAAATATTAATTTGATTTGATCCCAAGGCCTTTTTCCTAGTAGCCCACATATAACTTTATCAGGATGTGTCCATTTGGTCACAACAGAATGGGTGGCAATCTGCCAGCAGCCCATGGAAACCACCTTCCCCCAGTTGTGCTTGCTGGAGCGGCATTTGGGACAACCTCCCTCAGAACCTTTGGCCCTGTAGTGGTGCACCGAGCTTCTTGGTGCCTCCGTGTGTCATCAGTGAACAGGCTTGGTGACCATTTTCTGCCCTAGCCCCAGGCCCTGAAGACCAAAGGCCATCACAAAACTCCTGGTTGCTTGTGCCCTACTACAACTGCCTGCAGCTTGGCAGGGTGGAGTATAAGACTCCTGAGTCTCACTAAAGGGCCGAAACCTAGAAACAAAGAACATTATTGCCATGGAAACACTATTCACCAACATCATACAGTACTAATTTTGATCAATTGTTTAGTTCCCCAGATCTGGCCATTTAAAAGGGGTAAACATTTGGGGCACCTGGGTGGCATGATCAGTTGAGTACCCGACTCGGTTTCAGCTCAGATCCTGGTTTCATTGGTCGTGGGATCGAGCCCTCCATTGGACTCCATGCTCAGTAGGAAGTTGGCTTGGGGATTCTTTCCCTCTGCTCCACCCACAACTCTCTGGAGAGCACGTGTGCATTCCCCCCCCCCCCCCGCCTCAAATAAATAGATAAATCTTTAAAAAAAAATAAATAAATACAAGGGATAAACATCCTACACAAGCTGCAAGAAAATGTCCCCATGAGGCCAGGACTCTCTAGGTCAGTCCCAAGCCAACCTCTTTCTGTCTTCCCTTTACATAGTGTTTCCTTTGATCACTCTTAGTAAACTCTACAACTCTGGGGTTTCTATCTGAATATAATGATGAAAGACAGCAAACTGAGATCTGAGAGACTTGATGCCTAGCACAGTTATCCTGAAATACAGATTAGAAGTTGCTGCAAAGGTGACTGAGATGTGAAATCCAAGTATTGAATTCCACGTTCTTCATTATGCTCGTTGTTAAAATGGGAGAAAACCTTTTTGGATTGAAGAACTTCTCTAATGGAGGTTAAGAGAGGGTGGGGAAGTAAGCATCCTCAAAAAAGGGAGAATGAGGGAACCCTATTCCATCTCCACTGCCTCTAGGTTTCACAGACTATAAGTCAAACTAAAACACAAGCAGAATTTACTTAAATTGAGTATTAAGTTTGGGTCACACAGCAAGTGGACATAATATTTATTTATAGTTCTAGGAAGAAAGGATTTACATTTTCCACACACAACACTGTTCTTTGAGAGAATATTCTTTGGATGAAGAACTGCATCTGCTCGTACAGACCACATTCTTGACGGTTCAAGGACATGCTGTGTCTACGGAGTCAGCTCGTTGACTATTTTGCTGTGGTAGGCTGGCTGATTCAGATCAAACAAGAAAGTAACTCAGCCAACTCATGAAGCCGATTAATTTTTTAATGAACAGGCCAACAGTTTCCAGATTGTATAGAAAGATACAGGCCTAGAGATGGGTTACTGCAACACATCAATCATACAGCAGTTCTGCTTTCACACAGCTGGTCATACAATTAGTGCCGTATTGTGTTTAGTATTAAGAAAGCTGTATTATGGTGTGGGTGGAGTCCCGATAATTGGAATAATAAAAATGCAGCAACATGAGCATAAGTTTTTTCAATTAGTCCATCACGTGTCCATCCCTTAATGATGTTGGCCATTATACACAAGTGAGAAAGCAAAGGGTTTCCAGGTCCAACATGCACTGTTTTCCTATTATTTCTTTATGACCATTTAGGACTTTTGCCTGCCAAAAAAATATTTCTAAAAACTTTCTTAAGTGCAATTTGGAAGCTGGAAGATACCAAATAATAATCATAACTTATTCATTGTGCATTCCTAAAATTTTCCACCAATGCAGGGTCTAGCCGGGTGCTCAAGGTTAGCTGGATTTGTGCAGCACTGTCCTATTGCAGTTCCCTGAGGCCCCATTCAACTTGGTCTGCAATGCCTGCTCATTTCTCACTAGCAGCCTAAACATGGCATGGCATAGCAGTCTGGATGTCTCACTGCTATTTCAATTGCTCAAAAGGAGATCGCGCAGAGCCTGCCTAGGGGGTAAAACTGTACCCTCTTCCTTATTGTGACCACCTGGCTTCAGAAAGGAAGGGGGCAGAGAGGTATATCCTAAGATGTGTCATCTTTACAAAGCTCTAAAGAGGCTATTTTTCATATGAAAAAAATTATTATATTTTAACATTCAAAGTGGTACTTCATAGACGTAAATTTTAGAAATGCCCACCCAAAGAATGAAGCATAATTCCATTTTGCAAAAGTTTGGCTAAGTCTTCTTCCCTCAGACCAAGCTTCGCTCTTTCAAGGCAAAATGTGGTTTGCAAATAAGGAAAATGAAGTCTAAGGGAAGTCTACAGAGCGCAAAGCCAACTCTCATTGCTGTGCATAAGCACTGTGCTGGGGCTGGAAGGGATTCAGGGATGAAAAGGAAACACTTCTCAAGGAGCTTACAACCAAGTGCAATGAAAATAATGAGGTCGGGAGCCGTGGGGGCTGCGGTTTTCCCAATACCCACAGTTTCTCTTGGAAACCATGTCTAGAAGTTGGAGGACTCTGACTGTGCTTCTGTCCAGCCTTGATCTGGAATCTACTCGTTTAAAAAAAAAAATGTGAATATTGCTTGTTGGCTTACTTCTACCTCACTTCTTGAATTCACACGGCCCATTACTTGAAGGAGGAAGTACACAAAGGTTACATAGACATTTTATGAGCTGGATTCACCAAGCCCCTACTTCCTCAGTGCTTCTGCAATGAAAGGAATATATATATATATATATATATATATATATATATATATATATATATATATATATATATATATATAGGAATGGAAGCCAAGTTCGACAAGAAGGAACACAGGGTGACTCCCAGGTCCTAAAGATGACACTGAGCAGGTGTCTTTTAATTCAGAAATGAACTTGGTAATGTCACTGTTACACTTTAAAGCAAGGCATCTGCCTACAACCGCGTACACAGAATCCCTACGTTGATCACACATGGTTTATTAGAACTATAGAAGGAAAACACCACTCTTCATAGTAGAAAAGCAATCCATTTCTTTTAAAACCCTTTTCACAGAGAAACTGATAAGCAAGCAGAAGATCCTAACACGAGGAACCACAGGACTCCCTGAATGAGGATGTTCAAACCTCCACCTCTTGCCATGGGTGTGGCCCTGCTGGAATCGTCTGGCCCAGAGAGCTATCCATCTCCATTCACACACGAGCTAATCAGTTCAAGGAGGGAAGCGCCAATGAGCTCTCAGATCAATATGGTGAAGTATGGAGATTGATCTTCTCCCAGAGTGAGTGCATTAACGAGCTCCTCTGTATGACCTTTGCCCAGTGGTACAAATTAGACTCCACCACAAACCACATTCTTGAATGGAGACCTTCAGTCTTGGCTTGCTTTTAATAAAGCACACTGTAGGCAGACCTCAAAGAGGACTATCAAAAATTATAGTGCACTTCTGTACAGAGTAGGAGGTCTTGCAGAATTAGTATATTATGTTTGAAATTATGGAGCAAGACAGCATAAATGCATGCTTTTAAAACAAAGCATATTCCTTTAAAAAGCATGTTTCCTTTTCTTCTTTTCTTTCTTTTTTTTTTTTATTCTTTTCGCTAACGGTGCTGTATATCTTTCCAAGCAGGATGTCCTACTAATGGCTTCATTTCATCCCCTCTTAAGAGTTCAGGGAGATACAACTGTGCTCAAGATCTATGCTTCTCGAACTTGGAGACGCCTACAATTCACCTGGGAGTCTTGTTAAAATGAAGGTTCTGATTCAGCAGGTCTGGGACCAGGATTCTACACACCTAACAAGCTGAGCAGTGAGGCCAATGCTGATTGAATACACCACCCTTTCAATAAAAAGCTCTAGTAAATTCCAACAAATATCTATCCCCCCTGCCCAGCCCATGTGTATGTGCGTGTGCAGAAACATTGTGTCACTCACACATCAATATTTTAGGCATAGGAATTTGGTATGAGAATAATCATTCTAATGGCAGAGAGTAAGAGTTTTGGAATCAGACAGACTTGATGCAAACCCAGGCCTATCAGAGGCCCAGAGATTAAATGTAACTTTGGGCAAATGATTTAAGTCCTTGAGTCTTATTCCAGCTTCAATCAAATTCTAATTAACATTGGGGCACCTGAGTGGCTCAGTCACAGTTAAGCGCCTAATTCTTGATTTTAGCTCAGGTCATGATCTCAGGATCATGGGGTGGACTCAGCAGGGACTGTGTTTGAGATTCTCCCTCTCCCTCTGCTCCTCCCCTCACCTCTCATGCTGTTTCTCTCTCTCTAATATAAATAAATAAATCTTTAACAGAAAATTCTGATTAATATTGACACTTAATGTTTTTGCACCTTGTTGTAAGAGTTAACCGAGCTAATACACACACAGAACCTAAAACAGGCTTGAGTTCAATAAATAATAGCTATGATTAGAGTACATCACTGTTCTTCCACAAAAAGTCAGATGGAGTGTGATAGAACAAAGAATTCAACACCAAAGGAAAATCAAAGCAACAACTCTACACTTTTGCTTGGACGTGGTGTCCCTGCTCATTTTCTTACTGCTGAGGAGTGACCAGACAGAAACTGTAGCTGCTGGAGGCCCAGAGAGATCCTGACCTCAAAAGATGAGCACAATGATAACCAGCTGCCCTTTTGTGGTGACTTAAAATGGCCAAAGCCCAGATGGCACCAGTGAGTGTGAATGTATGTCGGTGAGGGGCCCCCATTTTCACACATGGGGAAAATGTGTGCCTGTTTGTCAGTGACCCCCATACATACATAAACACATACACCTGTGCTGCCCCCAGCCCTGCTGATTCCCCACCCCTGCCCAGGGGAGCAACTTCACAACCACTGGGAGTCGGACAAGGGTTTCTATCTTGTGCATCTCTCTTGACACTCCACTTACTTGCTGGTTTGAAAATTCCAGTTTGGGAATTGCATTTGGTTGGCATTCAAGCTTTAATCCCTATGAAGGAGTAAGTACCCATGAAGGCATCAATATTTAAATCAGTGGTTTTACAAGTGTGGTCAGAGGATCCAAGAGGTTAAAACTATTTTCCCAGTTACACTAAGCTGCCATTTTACCCTTTTGACCCTCTACCTCTCAAAACTGTACAGAGGCTACAGGATGTAATGACATCATCACTTTGGTGGCAAATGAATTGCGTGCTTGTGAACTCTCGTGTTCTACCCATTTCTCCTTTTTAACTCCTGCTGCATTAATGTTGATAGTTAACACGCACATAAACTATAGGTCTTCAAGAGTGCAAAGAGTCCTGAGATCAAAGTTTTAGAACCAGTGCTTTAAAATCAATATCAATTATATCATATTGAATTTCTGACAAGTTAGCAATTTTATGGAATAACTACTGAGTTCAGAACTCTGTGCTAGGGTTTGGGGAAGAAAATAGTGTTAAGGGATGGTGGCAAACTGGAGAGACAGACACATAAACAAGTAACATGGAGGAAAGAGGGTATTAAGATCAGCATAGGTCCCAGATTTTGTCAGACAGTCCTAATTTCAAGTTATCCCATGACTACATTTTGACTTCCCAAATCACTGACTTTGAGTTTGGTGGTAGTGGAATGGATATCTCTCTCTATATATATAATACATAAATAAATATACATATATATATGCACTAAATTAGAATAATGAACAAAATGCTATAGTAATTTAGGAAAGAGAGTGATTAATTCTGGCTCAAGCAACTGAGGAAGTTTCTTGGAATTGGTATTTGAGCTCAGCCATGTACAATAAATGTTCTGAAGGGTACCTAAGCAAAGAGAAGGTGAGCCAAAGAAGTGAGGGCAAAGATGAGTTAGTTTGATGCATCTGTAGTCAAGGAGTGGGAGATGAAAAGGTGATGGTGACGGGTTACTGTCTGAAGAGCTTTAACTTTTTCTGCAGATGCAGTGAAAAGCTGAGAGTTCCTTGATTAAATCAGAAAGCCTAGGGTAACAGCTGGAAGAAGTGTGTTCTAGGAGAATACAGGATAGGAAAAGAAGCCTCTTGGAGGTGATGTTGGTAATGCTGGTGATGGACATCCATGTGTTCAGCAAGCAATTCAGAATGCTACTGTGGAGTCTGGGGAGAAGGTAGGGCATAATGGTGAAATCTCAAACAATGTGTAGCATGAGCAGTGAAGGGAAACAACAGCAGCTGAATTAGAGAAAAATACCATTTTAAAGTTGGGTAGATAGATAGATAGATAGATAGATAGATAAATAAATAAATAAATAAATAAATAAATAAATAAATAAATAAATAAAAGTTGGGTAGAGGGCACCCAGGTGGCTCAGTCAGTTAAGCATCCAATTCTTGATTTCAGCTCGGGTTGTAAGACTGAGCCCCACTTGGCCTCTGCACTGGGTGTGGAGTCTGCTTAGGATTCTCCCTCTCTCTCAGCTCCTCCTCTCTGTCTCTCTCTCTTTCTATCTCTCTCGGAAAAATAAATAAATAAATAAATAAATAAATAAATAAATAAATAAATAAATAAATAATAAGTAAGTAAGTAAGTAAGTAAGTACATAAATACATAAAAGTTGGCCAGAGGGAGAGGAGCCAATGAGGGAATCTTGCATGGAAAAATCAGAAACACAGTATTAGTGACCAAAAGTCTATTTCAGAAGGAATGTCAAGGATGCAGGATTGAGAAAGAACGTATGGATGAGGTTACTCATAGTGTTTGAGAATCCAAAGAGTTGTTTCCCATGGAAAGTGGGAGTACAGCCTCCCTGCTGGCCCCATTTAAGAGCCCCCATTCCCCACACCCCATCCCCCATCCCCCACACAAGATTGGCCCTGGAGACACCATGAAGAGGAGGTAGAGCAGAAGGCATAGGAACCGTGTTGGAAAAAGCAGGATGGTGAAGACAAGGAGACCTGCTTACAGGTCACTGGTTTTAACCCTTGTTGGAGGGGAGACTTGCACATCTCTGTGACGGATGGGACTGAGTGGAAAGGGAAGAATAAAATGCCAGCATGGCATGAAAACAATGATAGAATTGAGAAAGTGAGAGGAGCAGTTCAAGGGGGAAAATTGGAAGAGAAGGAAACCCTCAGACTCCATAAGAAGAAGGGCATTATTTCTTAAAAGTAGGCTCCACATCCAATATGGGGCTTAAACCCAACGACCCCAAGATCAACAGTCTGAACCAGGCAGATGCATCAGAAGGGGCACTGAACTCAGCACAAATCTGGACCTCTTTTGAGAATGGGTCTTGAAATAGAATAAGAAGAAAGAAAGAAAGAAAGAAGAAAGAAAGAAAGAAAGAAAGAAAGAAAGAAAGAAAGAAAGAAAGAAAGAAAGAAAAGAAAGAAAGAGAGAAAGAAAGAGAAGAAAGAAAGAAAGAAAGAAAGAAAGAAAGAAAGAAAGAAAGAAAGAAAGAAAAGAAAGAAAGAAAGAAAGAAAGAAAGAAAGAAAAGAAAGGAAAGAAAGGAACAAAGAAAGACAGGGAGGAAGGGAGGGAGAGAGAGAATGGGTCTTGAGAGGGTTGTGTGGCTGTGTGTTATGGCAGGAGGGAGTAGGTGTTGGTGTAGGAGGGATATGAGTGTGTGTGCGCACATGCATGTGTGTGGGTGGAAGAGGGAGTAGGTGTTGATGGCAGGGAGTCTGTGTCTGTGTTGGTGCAGGAGGGAGTGTGTTCATGTGTGCATGGGTTATCTGTATTGGAAGAGGAAGGGTATGATGTGGCAAAAACAGGGCAGATGCAAATGAGAGCTCACAGTCAGAAATCACCTGACTGAAGCTCCTTCAGCTCCTTCAGAAACTAAAGTTTGCCCAAAATTTGTTTCTTTGTTCCAAATTTTAACCCAGGTCAGGGTTACAGAGAGAAAAGGAGACTCACATTGTTGAGATTTTACTCTCCTTTGGGGACCTCTATTAAGGCACTCATCATATTGTTAATGTAATTATCTGAGGGTTTTGTCTTTTTTTTTCTAAAAAAGTTTCTAGAACTCATTCTCTCTCCACTCTCATACCTTCCCATTAATAATAGACATAATTATTTGGCATAAATAAGGCTCAGGCGACATAGCAATAGAAGGAAGACAGAGAGTCACTGAACAAACGTGCATGAATTGGACAGGACTCCATCCTGACTCCAACCAGCACTTCAGTACCCTTATCACAGAGTCAGATTAGAGACACTGATCATCTCACAATCTACTTCCTCCTTCCTCATCTTCAGCTGATGATGAGGCATTAAGGAGCCTTACGTCAGGCCCAAGAGAAATGGGAGAGTTATAGAGACTTAAGAAAACTGACAGGGGTGCCTGGATGGCTCAGCTGCTGGAATGCAACTCTATATCTCTGTGTTGTGAGCTCGAGCCCCATGTTGAGTATGGAGATGACTTAAAAATAAAACATCATTAAAAAAAAAAAGGAAAAAGAAAACTGTCTCATAAAATCCTATTTAACTATAAAGCAAATATCAAATGCACAAGAATAAACCTATTTGTTGGTTTGAACAATGAATTGTGTTGGTCTTTAGCAGGTGTTTCTTCAGAGTAGAGTATCTGAAATATAATTCTTGCTTTTTGGTAATGTTGAGATCCAAGTTAAGGAATAGCATTCTAGCATCTTCCCCCCAAAACAGAATAGTCACACGTATTTTCACACACATGTCCTCCTCTTTGAGAACAGAGACCATTTCCTTTTTTTTTTTTTTTTTTTTTAAAGAGCGAGCCAGAGACACAGAGTGTGCATGTGTGTGACGGCAGGGGGCAGAGGGAGAGAGAAAGAGAGTCTCAAGTAGACTCTGTGCCCTGTGTAGAGCCCCAAGTGGGGCTCAATCTCACAACCCCGAGAGGCCATGACCTCAGCTAAAATCAAGAGTCAGACGCTCAAGTGACTGAGCTACCCTGGCCCCTTGGGTAGAGACCATTTCTAATTTATCTCTTATTAGGTCCTGGGACCATGTACTCTGTAATTATCACTTAATTTTAAAAATACTGTGTAAATTATACATCTTCCCTATTTCATAGACAGGGACATGATAGGTAATTCACTTTCCTAAGAGCAGTGGCCAGCCAGTAGCCTAGCTAGCATCAATTAAGATAAGAAGAAATTGGTATTTCCTAAACATAGACACCCGGAAACTTGATTTGTGTTAAATCCTTTACCTCCCATAAAACCTCTGAAAGAAATAAGTGACACTCTGTTCTACAGATGAGGAGACTGAAGCTTAAAGAAGCTAATAGCATCCAACTGGGACGGGCCCCACCAGCTCTGGCCCTCCTGCCACCCCCAAGAGGGGGGTGTTACTCCCAGGACAGAACCTGGACACTTTCGCCAGCCCATCTTCCTCGTCTTTTGACCTCATGTAAGACTGCTCACTGTGTGGCCCTGGGACACAATTCTTAACATACTACATTTGAGCCGTGCGAAACCACAGCGCTATTTTGTGGGTAGAAAACTGGACCCTCTTTTGGTGAGTCTATATGTTATCTGTTACATTTTGTATTCAGGGGTAGAGTACCCTATGACACTCTGTGGTGTTCTGCCAAAAATGTTTGCTATCACTGCACGATCAAATCAGTGGATTTGAGAGGTTACTACAGAAGGATTAGTGTATTTTTTTTAATGAAACTGCACAAGATTAACTCATTAATTCCCTAAGATTAAATGGTACATCTATGAAATTTACACACATAGATGAGCTTCACTGAAAATCTACAAATGGGTTATATCACTTAGCTGTAATATGAATAAAGGATTCTTAGAGATTCTATCGAGCCTTAAAAATCAGTCTATTCATATGATTTCCACCTCTTCTCCGTGATTAGTTTACCTACATAAGTTATTACCTACATAAGTTTTTGAAAAAAATCATTCTCCTTATATTTGTTCATTTTTTTCTTTGACTGAGCTACAGAAAGGAACACTAACTGATAAAGTAATCCTTGAAGATGACCAGGTAATGGACTTGAACTCATGATATATGTGGAGTAGAACTGGTTAAGTCTCCTGAAGGCTCTAACGGAGGAGCAGAAATATTCCATCACCTGCAGTTTTCAAGGCTAGTTTGCTAAATTACAAATGTTTCCTATATGTTGGCCTAATTATTTTAAAAACATTTATAATCACTACAATATATGTAAAATAAAATATGCTCCTTGAGAGAAGAGGCTTTGTCTATACTCCTTGTGTACAATCTCAAGTCCTAAAACGTTAACGGGCACAAAACTGACACTTGATAAGTATTTACTGAATGAGAAGGAATCTTAAAAATACCTGACCAGGGGTCCCTGAGTGGTTCAGCTGGTTAAGCTTCGTACTCTCGCTTTTGTCTTAAGTCATAATCTCAAGTGGTGAGATCAAGCCCCATGTTGGGCTCTGTGCTCGACAAGGAGTCTGCTAGAGATTCTCTCAAACTCTCTCTAATAAATAAACACATTAAAAAAAATACCTGACCAATCCTCTGGTAATTAAACTGTATATATATCACATCAACTGCATAGATATAAAGAAATCTAGAGGTCACGTTGCTTCAGTAGGTACTTGTGATCACACATGTGACCCAGTGTCCCATTTTCCAGGGACATTTAAAAGACTATACAGGAATCCATAGAATGCATAAAAATTCTTATCATCTTGTCATTTGAATCCATTTAAAAACCATATATACTCACATATTTCAATTTTAAATTACTTACAGTGATAAGAAAACTTAAAAGAAATGTCAAATGAGAATCACACTGAGAATTCCTTGGATAACAAATGAGAATATTTGTTACTTAAGGAGAGACAGCTGGTGGGGTGCCCGGGTGGCTCAGTCAGTTAAGTGTCTGATTTTTGATTTGGGTTCAGGTCATGATCTCATGGTTGAGATGGAGCCCCACTTGGGCTCTGCACTGGGCACAGAGCCTGCTTAGGATTCTCCCTCTGCCCTCCTCCCTCCCTCTCTCTCTCTCTCTCTCCCTCCCTCTCTAAAAGAAAAAAAAAAAGATGAAGACAGCTGGAATTAATGGTTTAGGATGAAACGAATTGATTTGAATTTCATAAATATAGTCAAGTGAACTATTGTACACATTTCTTTTTAAATTCCTTCTGACTCTGGCCTATCATGGTTGTAGGTAAACCAGTAAAAAATAAATTGTTCAGGCAGTGATAAAATACAATGACAATAAGGTCACAATACCATCGTACGTTGTTTATTCTGATAACTGTAACCTATTGTCTCATTTAAAGTTACTATTAAAAATCTGGGTTTTGAAAAACATCTCAAGTGGTAGAAAAATTGTGAGTTTTTACCTTTAAGTGAAAACAAGTGCTATTATTTTTAAAATGAGGATTTCACACTCTAAAACTTTCTTGACTGAAAAACTCAGAGACATCTAGTCTGAGTTGAGTTTCTTAGGGCTTATGTTAGAAGGGGCATCCTAATTCCAGAAAAAAAAATAATAATTAATGCTTTTCAGGTAGGTTGAATACCTTTTTAGATTAAAAACTGATTAATAAATGTAAGAGTTTTGTAGATTCACAGCAGGTGTTTTGAGGGCTTATGTTGAAAAGCTGACAACTAATTATAAAAGCCTTACTGGACTAATCAATTACTCAGATCAACATTAGGTGCCTATTATGTTCATAAACATGGGAATTAGATCTCTCCTAAGTAAATGCTAAAATCACGAGTCTAAAACATTCTAATGTGAAATGTGAAGGTATAGCAGTCTTAATATATTATTAAAACTCCTTCCAAATAATGAATTGATTTTTCTGTGTACATTAGACACATGAAAGACATTTTTTCTGTTTCAGCTCGAATCCTATTTTTGCATTTGTTTTATATTTTTACAGTGACAAATGTCGACCACATCATTAACAAGGTGCCTGGTACAAAACATCATATATGATATTCTCATAACAAAACAGCCACTTTTTGTTCTTTAAAGAACTTTTAGAATTGTATACATAAACATGATCATAATTTTTAGAGGTGTAAACATGTTGATTTTCTTAAAAGTACATCGGCTGTACCCAACATCATTCCCCTAATCCAGAGATTTTCCTAAACTAATACCGAAAATGTCTTCTTACAAACAGGCTTTTGAGGAGCAGTTGCCTGTCAAATATATGCTATTCCTTCCCTCCAATGAGAACTCTCCTTCTCTGGCATTTAGGGAAAAGGCAAGCTCTTAAATAGATTCAAACCATAGGAAAACCCGAAATAGATGCAACCAGACACCTGCTGACGAGCAGTGACAAATCCCACTGACACTGCAGTGACCCCCAGTTAGTCAAGATTTAATTAAGGGCATAATTAAGTCAGTGGAACAGAACACTAATGAGTGTTTTTTTTAATACGGGTAATTACACGTAAAAATACAAAGTGCGATGGAGACTTAAATATATCATTAAAATGAACGGTATAGAATAGCAAACAGAGAAGTATGCCTCTTCTATTGCTGTTTTAAAAAAAAAAGTTGAATAAGTCTCAGGTTGAATAATACTCAGGCAAGTTTATGTTGGCTTCCCGCTGGGAACATTTGTTATTCTAATTTTGCAACAATAAGCGACTATGTGTATTGAGATCCTGTTTTCAATGCAGATTCCATTGGCTTTGAAGTCTTTCTGCGTTTAGCATTTTGTCCAACTGCAAATGAGCAATTAAGAGACTGTTTGCAAGTATTTGGCTTCCTATGGATCAGCTTCTGGAGGTGTCCATCTGAGCAGGGCCACTCCGACAGATGCAGGGCACTGGCGTTATTTACTAATTCAGAATGAGCTTCCATTATGTCAGACCCTTTGATTGGATCTTTGCTTTAGGCAAAGATGACATAACCCACAGGATCCTGGTCTACCGCCTGGGAAATACCGCAGAAGAAGGGCAAATACGACCGAAGTATAAAGTTGGGAACTTTTCAAACACGAAAAACGAAGTATTTGGGGGTCACAGGCACAAAGGCCTAAAACAACCACGTTACGTTCTGGGATTGAAAAGCGTTGCCCGTGTGGTTTGGGACTTGCCCTTCTGCCGGGATTATTTCATCCATGGGACCCCCAACTGGGGGCTTGAAGTCCTTGGCAGCCTTTTTTCCATTTACCCCAGCAACAAGTGGAAAAGCAGATTCTCCTGCCTGCTAACAGTCCTCACTGAGCTCCCTACAGAACGAGTGACCCGAAGCCTTCCCTTTAGGAAGAGCGGGTCCATTTCCTTCCTGCAGGTACTCCCGCCTCTCTCGTCTCCACTGCTGGCTTACCTTGTGCTTTACAATATTCCAGAGAAAAAGAAAAGGATAAGCGCCTTTTAAGGAGCCAATGGCCAGACCCCAGGCCTCCCCGCACCCTCCTGCGGGGGCTGGGCCTGGGAAGCGCACCAGGGCCTCTCTTAGCAGACCCCATGCCCAGTACCAACTGCGATAAACACCGACGTGTCCGTAATGATAATGGAAAGTTCCTCCAAGTGAGGAGTGTGCCCTCGACAAAGCTATTCTGGTTACAAGTGTCCACAGGCAGATGGCGTGGGGAGGGCTCCCCGCACGCCAAGGCCCCGGGAGGGAGCTCCCCTGCCTCAGACAGGGGGCCACGGGCTCATCTTTACTGGGGGCCTGTCAAAAAAAACACGCATTCTCTTTCGGACTGGGCTGCTGCAACAATTCCCGGGAACCATAAAGTCAGAGGTTTCACAAAAACACCCCAGAGCCACAGCTGAGCCCTGACTTTAGAACACTTGTACGAGGACACACTAGAATTCCGAAGATTGTCACGGATGTTCACTGCACGAACACGTGGAAGCAGGGGCGTGAGGGACTCCTGCGGTCTTCGACTTCGGTCTTCGTCCGTGGGACGACTTTCTAAAGGCCACACGAGGTTCACTCGAGGGGCTGGCTGGTTCCACATCAATCTAGTGACCAATTCGATTCATCTGTAACGTCGGAGCCGTGAGACAGATTTCTGGTAGCGCTGCCCGGCGGTTCATGTGGGGGCAAACCAATCATCTCTTTCTGCGAAGCTTCTTTCCCCAGCTCTTGGCACCCCCCGACCCCAAATCACCTCAAACTTTCTGAAGGCGAGAATAAAATGGACTAAGCCATCCCTGCAGAGCTTAAGGAAGAAGGCAAAACACAAAGTCAAGAGCTGTTTGGTGGTGTCTCTCTCTCATGGAAGCCACTTCTGAAGACCCTACTGAGCTCATCTCACCAGAATGACACACATCTGATTCCCAATATCCCTTTCACCCACCCACCCCCCCCCTTTTTTTTTTTGGTGGGCAAGGCCACTCTTATCAAGTTAGGTATGAATGAACAGAAGTGTCTTTCATCCCCCACTTGCCTCATGGTTCAAAAGGAACTACTAAAATAGCAGCAACAAAAATCCAACAGCCTGCCAACGGGCTTACACACGTCCCATTCTTAAAGGCATGTGAAAGGTTGGAGAGCTCAGCAAAATTTTTATGTACGGGAGCAGGCCCAAGGAAAACTCACACGCCATAACCAATTGTGGACAGAGGATCATCTATCAGCAGACAAATGCAGGAACTCCAGAATGTCTCTCCTCAAATGAAATAATATATCTTTGAAAGCCAATGCCCGTTTTAGGCCCGAGGCCCATATATCAAGCCTGAGAGGCTTGTGGAATCGCTCCAGGGCCATTAACCCTCCACCTGTTTCCTCTTGTCCTTCAGGATGAGACCCTGCCCTTGATTTTACTCCCTTCCCCTGTTCATCTTCCGACAGAGTGTAAATGTAAAGCAGCGGGCCTGTGAAATAATTCAAAGGCAATGGACCAGGGGCATGGTTACAAATCTCTGCCACTGGCACTGTGACTTATGCAGGCAGTTTGTCACACATGAGCCAGGTGACCTCTGTGACATAACAGAGAAAAATATCACCAGAGATCAAAGATGGGATTCAGAGTGCTCTAAGTAACTCTGCTCCACAGAGTGTGAGCGGGTTATCTGGTATCCAAGGATTTCCCCTTAATACCAAGAACATTTGTTCTAGTGAAATAGAAAAGGTAGGCCCGGGACTCCCTCATTGAAATCGTTTCTGTCAAGTAGAACTGGGGGCTTTCCTGTAACATCAGGATTAGGATTTCTGTTTTCTCGGTAACGCCGTAGAGTTGCTGTGAAGGCCAGAAATGGGCAACAGAAATCTAATTGGACCTTAATACAGAATGAATAGAAAGAGAAAGAGAGCCCATGAAGAATTTCCAGCTTGAGAATTTAAAAGCCCGAAAATTTAAAATTTAGGGAGGCAAAAAAGAAATTTTACGAAAGCACCTACATATTCTAGGTGAAATAAGTGGTTTAGTAAATTCTTGAGACTTAACACGATTTGTTAAAATGAATCGCACATGTTTCGTTACGTGTTATGCATTAAAGAATGATAGTAACTGAAGGAGCAAATGACTTTCCTGTGTAGGAAAGTCCTTTTAAAAATCTAAAGCTTTCTCCAAATGATAATTTAGGAAAATGTAGACTTGCCCATGAATGGTTTAAAAAACATAGAGAGAGAGATCTACGGTAAGGAAATTAGCCATTCACATATTCTTAAATCTGAATTAGAACTCATCCCTTGTTTGTATTTATTACTTAAATGATGACTTTCTCCAGTCACTTTGTGTATTCCAGTATTCCCCAGGCCCATTATTATTTCTTTGGTAGGGGTGTTTACTTTTGAATTCTTCACCAATTAAAAACAACAACAATCACAACAATAACCAGTTTGGGTTTGCTGATGCTAGAGATGCAAGCATACCTTAGTTCCTTGTTTCCTGTCCCAAAGCAAGGACTCTAGCCAGGATATAGTGGCATCCTTTGTAACCCTATACTCTAGCTGCGCGCACACAGTATTTCTTTCAAGCACTCTACAGGTCTTCCGTTGGCCAACTAACGTGTGTTTTCATTCTTCAAGCATGCTGACACCAATGTCGAATTTCTAACTTAGAAAGGTTAGAAGGTAAAAACCATCGACCTTAGAAAAATAACTGCAAAGTTCAGATGCTGAAGTTTGGAACCATTTTAAAATATGTCTTCAATCGCCACAGAAACATGAGGATACCAATCTTCTTTAGAGAGCCACAGGGTTCTTAACCTGGGACCACCCCCAGACTCCCAGGGGTCTACAAAGCCCTAGGATTGCATGCAAAATGTTCTGTTTATGAGTTTTCCTGGCAAGATTAATAATAGCATTCATCGGATTCTCCAAGGTGTTTGTGGTCCAAAGAAATCCCTAACAGTGACTGCTAGAAAGTAAAATTGAAGGTCTCAAAGGTTTTATTACTAAATAAGAATCAAAAACTGTGAGAGCCTGAAAGAATCCTAGAGACCATCCATCCAGCCTGACCCATCATCTTGTAGGTGAGACAAAGAAGGCCAAGCAAGAGAAAAAAGGCACAAACCACAATTTATTAAAGCGATAGTTAGAGGAACTAGAACTCCAGACTCTTGCTTCCTAGTCTAGGAACCTTCCACTACATGTGATAGCAATCTTTCCTTTGGCTGTTGTTTAAAAGTCAGATTTTGTTTCACGTCTCTTAAAATAAATTTCTGTGATGTAGAAACCTAATTATAAGAGATACCTGTTATTTAAAGGAACATAAAACATTTTATAATTATGGCCTTAGGCATCTGTTGTTATGAATAAACATTAAAAGACTTTCATTTGTGGATTAAAATTTGTTTTTATAAAAACGGCACTAGAATGATAGATATTATGCTTTGAATTCTTGTTAGGTTTTCTTCCTGAAGAGGATGGTTTGCGTATGTGTCATATAATACGCTGGGCCTAATTTTTAAGTAGCTTATTGTGCCTATTTCATTGGGAGCACATTTTAAGTTTCTCTATAAATTAGTATTTCATTTGTACATATAAATCCACCGTCTCTTCTATGTTATTGGACTCTCCTTTGTAATATTCATGAAAATTTCAAACCAAGGTCATGCACTGCCTATCAATAAATGTTTCTTTTTTTAATCAATAAGTGTTTCTACTTAATGTTTGATTATTTTAAATTCTCTATGCTTCCAAATTATGAACAAAAATACTTAACAAGGCATGTAATCATTTACCTGAATTCTCAACTAAGAGTAAACACTTAATATTTTCAGTAAACCACCTAAATGAGACACTCCTTTTAGAAGGAAATGCTGGACCAAAAAAAAAAAAAAAAATGGAAAAGATAGTCTAATAGTAAGTTATCCTAAAACTTTTAATCCACTAATGTTCTATGATTTAAAACAAATAAAATATGGTTAGCCCGCAGCCAAAAAAAAAAAAAAAAAATTCCTGGGCATGAATCACTGCTTACATTCTTTTCCATCCACAAACAATTTCGTTTGGGAAAGTTGCCACATAGTATCGACAGTGACAACAAATGGCATTGTCCCGTGAACATCTGTTTCCGACTCCCACACTGATACTGCAGGCTGAGTACTTAGGAGTTAGTTGGTCTTCACAAGTTGCTGAGCCACAAAGGAACTGGAAATCACTGGTACGTTGAGGTTTTATTATTGGAACACAGGAAAACTTTATCATCATGCTGGGAAGTTCTGTATCTTTTGAAATATTGGAACCGGGGTTATGTTAGCACATTAAACCATGCGGAAGACTACTTCTGAAGAAAAGGGAGAAAAAAAATTGTTTCTTGTCTATTATGTCCTTGGGTTGAGGTTCCCACTCAATCTTCATATAACTTCCTCACCCACCCTCAACTGAAAACTACTTTGTTTCTTAAAGATGTTATTGAGTTTAGTTTCTTTTTAAAATTAAAAGAACTGAATACCAAAGAAATTCTAAGCCAAACACGGTAAATAAACACTATTGTTTCTTAACCAAAAAAAAAAAAAAAAAATCAAATGAAACCAGAAGAGCTTTTATATACACTTGTACTTGTTCTAAATTCAAACTACTATGCTTATGTTTTCTGAAAACCTGGTTACAGAAGGTTCAAAAAGACTCCTGTTATATCCTCACCTTAGTCCAAAATGATTTTTAAAAAAAAGGAAGGCAAAGAGCAGCTGGAGAAAAAGCTAATATGAATGGGATAAATGGAGAGGTGGACACAGGACATAGACATGGGACTTTTGCCTTTGCAGTGGAACGTATAAGGATATGGTTTATGCTAGCTCATCAATAACCAAGTGCATAGGACAGATTTCTGCTCTATTTTACACTTTTTCTCTGATTGGCATTTACTTTTAACAAAAGCAATCATGGAAGTGGAAATTACCCACAACAGTAATTCTAAATCAATGTCTGCTCAAATTACTTGCACACTCAAAATTAATTTGCATATTGCTGAAGCAAAGAGGCTTCCCTCTTTTCTGTGGTTAAAAATGGGGCCACATATTTAGGAAGTGCCAGGTGGGATGTGCAATCAACATCTGACTTGCGTGTACTTTTTAAACGTTTCATTCTAAACAGACATTGGAACATATTCTAGAATATATTGTTTGTCTTGTTTGACATTGCACATAGCAGGCCCACAAAAACATTGCTAAATGAAATAATCACAGAGCTGTCTCACTGATCATTGGAAAATAATAAATTTCTACTGGAGAGGGGCAATTCTAATACTTATTTTCCCTACAGGATGATCTCTTTCATCAGAATACACCTATAGTTTGTGAATAAGTAATTGATGTTTTTTTTTTAAAAAAAATAATCTTATTACTAGATACCACTTCTGTGTAATTTCATATCCTGAAAATCACCAAACCATGACTATATTTAAAAAATAATTACTACCGTAACTACTTATGGGAAAACATATTCACATGTGGAGGAGTAAATCTTCATTAATTCTGCTCTCTCTACCTATTAAAAACAGAACAAAAGTACTTGAAATTTGTGTTTCTCTCACTTTCAACTAGTTTCATAATCGGTTCTCAAATGATCTTACTCATAATTTAGTTCTCAAACAGAAACAAATGAATAAGACAATCAGAAACTCGAAGTAGATCTGTCATGTTCATGCATGTGAGTCCTCTTGTTATAAAAAATAAAATAGAAATGTTTCCCCAATGCCCGTTACACAGACACAACTCCTCTGCCCTGTGTTCTCGCACGGATCAACTCTATGATACATTCTTTGTAAATTCTGATTATGCGTTCACAAGCCTGTCCCTCCTGCCACGGGTGGCTTGTGAGCAGGGACAAGGTATGTTTGCTACATTCATCAATCAGGGAACTGTGGCTCAGGGTTACATATAAAAGGCTTTGACCAAAGCCATAGATAGAGCTCACTGGTGGCCCCGGTGAAACTGAGACCAGGCTGCCCAGCGTGTAACCCCCACCTTCCAACTTGAACCGCACTGATTGATCACCCATAGATGTCATCTGATAATAACCAAATAAGTTAACAAAAAGGCAAGCCATCAGTGCTGATTTTAGTAAGGAAGTAAAGATAAAATTCTTCATCACACCTTGTGTCACCCAGAGGAAACATCGGCCTGCCAATTTTACAAACATGCCAGTAAAAGAATTTCCTTGGCAAACAGACAGCATGGAAATGTCCTTTTTAAAAATCAATTAACCCCCTAAATTCATGAGCTTGCTAGAAACATTTCCTATGCCATGGAATACAAGGCTCACTGAGATGCTCTTCCCCTTTCTATTTCTGGAATCTTCTTTTGTTCATACATGCTAATAATAGTGGCAGAGTTGGGGGGTTATTTATAGTCCAGAAAGCAGTATGACTCTGTGAACACTTTATTCATTTATATTTCCTGTGTTTATTGTTACCTTACCTTTTTGGTAATTTAAAGTGTTCCTCCAAGATTTTATTTAGTAACAAATTACCTGTAAATAGATTTTCTTTTAATATATAAAAGCCTATATTTAGGCTTGATAAAATATTTTACTCCCATTTCCGTATTAACTAAAAACAGATTTCGACGTGGGGGAGGGGCATAAAATGTTTCCCCGAAAATTGTATATGAAAACTTATTATTTGACCTTTGGGTGTTTTGATTAAAAGATTTTCATGTGTGTCATGGTTCGCACATTCTCAAATCACTCAAATTTCATCTTGCTTTTGAAGGAAAATTGCTATTATAGCTAATCTACTGTTTATTTATTAATCAATAGACTATAATTTTAAAAGGTATCTGATTACTATGCAATATGGTTAGAAAATTTAATGCTAAAAAATGCATACTTTGTTCCCCTCATCCCCAAACTGCTTTCTAGAGTAAGTGGTGATACCTAGGAATCTGCTTTGAAGCTAATGGGTTTTCTGGTATAAGAAGCATCCAAAAGTGGCAAGATTAATTTTGCCACATTTACTTCTGCTATTCCTTCACCTTGATTTTTGATAAGTTACTTACATCCTGTCCCTTTGTAAGTACTTCTTTATCAACAGTTATGCCAAACACGGAGCAAATCTTCCCCACATCTAAGGCAATAAAAAGTATATATATTGTCAACCTCAACCAACATCCCATATCCATACAGCCTTTTATTACACAGCACATGCTGTTTTATCACAAATTCAAACTGAAGATGGTTTTTTAAACTGATCGACTATTTTTTAAGCCGATCAACTTTTAAGATCTTCAGGGAAAAAATCTGTTAAACATTCTAATCGGCTCCACCTCAGTGAGAGGCTGAGTAACACAGGTGGTACAGGCACTTCTGGTCTCATTGAATATCAGCTCAGCTTTTCATCACAACCTTAAAATCTACTAGAATGGAGATAATTAGGTTTTTTTTAAATCTGAAATCGTCTATTTAGAAAAACAATCAGCATTTAATTATAGCATTCAATCTCAAAAGCTCTCTTTGAATAAAAATATTTTTTATTCCTCTGCTCTACAACTGATCCAACTAAGAGGATCAGGGAAAGTGGGGGCAATTATGTAGATGTTTATTCACTAATTCTCAATATGGGATAATTTAACAACTGGATTTGCCCTACACTCAAATGTAATACAATAGAGTCTGGGCGCTGTTGTCAGTTTAAGTACCTTTCAATGTGTTTTTACCTAATGTTTTGTTTTGGTAAAGTTAAAGCTAAATAAATACTCCTTACTTCAGAAACCTTTGTGAAATATTGCATCTGTGCAGCAAAGTGCTTTCAAGTCTAAGGTAATTATTGATATATTAAGGTTTTTTTCTACTTCCTCAGGTGAAGTAGGATAAGGGCTCAAAGCTATAAAAAAAAACAAAAATTCAAAAGCAGTTGAAATAGTATTTTGTGGATATGAGTTCCCTTCTCTGAAAGTGTTTTGTATGGTACATTTAATTTAGAAATCGAAGAACACTAATCAGAGTGGTTCTACATAGGATGCCACTGATCCCTAAACTCTCACCAGTCAGCCATCTGGGTAAGTAGTCCACCTCATAAAAGGATATCTATCTAGGAAAAGTAGGAAGTTTGGTTCTCATTTCAAAAGATAAGTATGCCACCACGTTTCCGTCATTCCCTATAAATTCTTCCAGAATTCTCCCATTTACTTGATGGCCAACACACAGACTGACACTGCTGAACCTCATTTCTGCTCATGCTCATACCTAATCAGGCGGGCTTCTCACAGAGCAAAACCCAGCAATTCACACCAGCTCTAATTCACACTTGTTTATACATTCAATTTTTAGAACAGTTTCTATTAAATGTTACGATGCAGAAAGCACCTATGAAATCTCCTGCTTAGGATCCCTGGGTGGCTCAGCTAGGTTTAGCGCCTGCCTTTGGCCCAGGGTGCGATCCTGGAGTCCCAGGATCGAGTCCCACATCAGGCTCCCGGCATGGAGCCTGCTTCTCCCTCCTCCTGTGTCTCTGCCTCTCTCTCTCTCTCTCTCACTCTATGTCTATCATAAATAAATAAATCTTAAAAAAAAAAAGAAAGAAATCTCTGCTTAATTATTTTATTGAAAGGATATTCTTGACTTGTAGACTACTTACAAATAAAAACCGCAAGACACTAGCAAAAATACGTCTTGGTTCCTAGAAGTTGTGAGACAGCCTTCTTGCTCTCATTACTTTTCTATTTTTTTTTTTTTTAGGTTTATTTATTTATGAGATAGAGACGGGCAGAGACACAGGCAGAGGGAGAAGCAGGCTCCATGCAGGGAGCGTGACGCAGGACTCGATCCCGGGACCCCAGGGTCACGGCCTGGGCCCAAGGCAGACACTCAACCGCTGAGCCACCCAGGCATCCCAGCTCTCACTACTTTTCACACCAAAAGTCTGCGCAAAGGTGCTCTGCTGTCCATTCATTTAATTAACACATACTCAGGCAGTCGCGGTGGCTCAGCGGTTTAGCACCAGGGCGTGATCGTGGGATGGAGTCCCACGTCGGGCTCCCTGCATGGAGCCTGCTTCTCCCTCTGCCTGTGTCTCTGCCTCTCTCTCTCTCTCTGTGTGTGTCTCTCATGAATAAATAAATAAAATCTTTAAAAAAAATTAACACATACTCCTTTGGTGCCAATATTTATTTATTTATTTATTTATGGAAAAGTGGCTGACATAGAATCATAAAATATTTAAAGTGCATATTGTGATGAGTCAACAAATGTATAGGTATGAAAGAAGTGCATGTATTTGTATATGTGAGCAAATCAGAAGACTTGTACCTGCACCTAATAAGCTTCAGCTTCATAAACCTTCCTGTGTTCGGGCACTTTCTAGGGTCTCCATGGATCCAAGCAATTGTACACACAAGATCTGTGTTTGCAAAATTTGCAAAAGAGAAGACATTCATACATTCTCTTTCATCAAGAAAAACTTCCTAGGTGATCCCTGGGTGTTTCAGTAGTTTAGCACCTGCCTTCGGACCAGGAGGTGATCCTGGAGACCCAGGATCGAGTCCTCCATCGGGCTCCCCGCAGGGAGCCTGCTTCTCCCTCTCCCTGTGTCTCTGCATCTCTCTCTGTGTCTCTCATGAATAAATAAATAAAATCTTTAAAACAAAACAAAAAAAAATCAAAATAAGAAAGAAAGAAAAAGGAAGGAAGGAAGGAAGGAAGGAAGGAAGGAAGGAAGGAAGGAAGGAAGGGAAAGAATGAAAGAAAGAAAGAAAGAGAGAGAGAGAGAGAAAGAAAGAAAGAAAGAAAGAAAGAAAGAAAGAAAGAAAGAAAGAGAAAGAAAGAAAGAGAGAGAGAGAGAAAGAAAGAAAGAAAGAAAGAGAAAGAAAGAAAAACTTCCTAAACTGTAAACTTCAGGATCCATAGAGCTGGAGTCTATCTCTGCGGCAAGTGACCACTGACTGGAGCTAATATATGAACTGGCAAGAAGTTTTTTCAACTGCAAAGATATCAGAGAAAATAATACCACTTTTTTTTTCTCCAATGCCTAGAAGTAAGTAAGGCGCTAAGTAATGGGAAACCAAGACCTTTTGGAATATCAGGAGATTGAAGGATTCTAATAGATAAAGCACTCATTACTATTAACAGGGTGATTAATTCTAGTGTGACATATTCATGCTCATCTATAATTTTGTATGAATCCCTGGATTTTTTTAAGATTATTTATTTATTTATGTATTTATTTATTTATTTATTCATGAGACACACAGACTGAGAGAGAGAGGCAGAGACCCAGGCAGAGGGAGAAGCAGGTTCCCTGCACAGAGCCTGATTCGGGATTCGATCCGGAATCCCAGGATCACAACCTGAGCTGAAGGCAGGCGCACAACCGTTGAGCCACCCGAGCATCCTGAATCCCTGGATTTGTCTAATAATCCAAACACTGCCCACTGCTCTGCACTGGGCAGAGAGAAGCACTGACAAGACCATCCCTTCTGTAGTTGATGTTAATATAGAGAGAAAGTTGAAAAGTTTTCAGAAGGACAAAGTCAACTTAAGGATTGGAATTTTATCCTCATTAAACGGACTATGGAGGAAAACAAACTGGGCCTATGTCCAGGCACTGACTCAAATTTTGGGTCAAATTCTTCTAAAGAATCCATACTAAGGTAAGACAAAATACTTTTATTTATTTATTTTTTTAATTTTTATTTATTTATGATAGTCACAGAGAGAGAGAGAGAGAGGCAGAGACATAGGCAGAGGGAGAAGCAGGCTCCATGCACCAGGAGCCTGATGTGGGATTCGATCCCAGGTCTCCAGGATCGCGCCCTGGGCCAAAGGCAGGTGCCAAACCGCTGCGCCACCCAGGGATCCCGACAAAATACTTTTAAAGGTCACATTCTACACCTTTAAAACAAGAGATCCAAAGTTCCCATCTTCCTTCAGCTCAGAGCCAATCTTAGAACAAAAAAGTCATGTGGGGCAAGCCCTAAATGTTCTCAGCTATTCATTTCCCTGTGTGCCACTCAGATCGAATTTTGCAACCTGGTCAGTTTGATTAGCATAGAGATCCATTTAAAAAAAAAAGATTTTATTTATTTGAGAGAGCGTGCACGCACGCGTATGAGCAGGGGGAGGGGCAGAGGGAAAGGGAGAAGCAGACTCCCAGTTGAGCAGGGAGCCCAATGCAGGGCTTGATTCCAGGACCCAGGGATCATGACCTGAGTGCAAGGCAGACGTTTAACCAACCAAGCCACCCAGGTGCCCCAGGGATCCAGTCTTAACAAGTCTGGGGATGCCTGGATGGCTCCGCTAGTTAAGTGTCGACCCTTGGTTTTGGCTCAGGTCATGATATCAGCTGAGATCAAGCCCTGTGTCAGGCTCCACACTGAGCACGGAGCCTGCTTAGGATTCTCTCTCCTTCCCAAACCCCTCCTAGGCACTCGCTTCTCTCCCTAAAAAGAACAGACAACTTGGGCAGCCCGGGTGGCTCAAGAGGTTTAGCACCACCTTCAGCCCAGGGCATGATCCTGGAGACCCGGGATCAAGTCCCGCATCAGGCTCCTTGCAGGGAGCCTGCTTCTCCCTTTGCCTGTGTCTCTGCCTCTCTCTCTGTCATGAATAAATAAATAAGATCTTTAAAAAAAAAAAAAAAAAAAGACAACTGTTAACAACAAAACCAGAACAAGACTCTTCTGTCTGAATTACTGAAACAAGTTTGGATCTCTTATTGACAATATTTTTAGGTTTTCATTTAGCAGCTACTCAACAAGTAATTAAATAAAAGGTTAGGATCAAGTGGAGGGTAACCTCATGCTTTCACCATATTGACAGACCCAGAGGGAGTGACGTGATAAGCAAGAAAAGGTTTAAGTTGTATATAAAAAAATGTCTGTTAAGCTCTGAAATAGATTGCCGAGGATGGTAGAGAATCCCTCCCTTTCAGAAGAGCTTGAATTCTATCTGCATAGGGTGGGTTAGCTGTGTTCTCTTGAATAAAAATGGGGATCTGGGGATGCCTGGGTGGCCCAGCGGTTGAGCATCTGCCTTGGGCTCAGGGTCCCTGCATCAGGGTCCCCGCAGGGAGCCTGCTTCTCCCTCTGCCTGTGTCTCTGCCTTTCTGTGTCTCTCATGGATAAATAAATAAATAAATAAAACCTTAAGAAAAAAATAAAGGGATCAGAATAAACCAGTAATTCACAAAGAGGACAACAAAGGACCAACTCTGGCATCTGAAACTATGTGTTCAGGGAGGTCTCTAGAACATCTGCAGTCCTTGATAATAGAGATTCTGGTTCCCCTTCTCAAGAAATGGCTCTCAATGGCTTAAGTCAAAAACTGGTATCTTCTTGTCTCATCTTTTCCTCTCAAAACCCTTTTTGGCATGTTCTGGAAGCTTTGTGCCAACATATATCCTGAATCTATCCACTTCTCCCCGTCTCCACTATCACGGCCCTCTCTAAGCCATCATAATAGCTCTCCTGGCCTGCTGGATCCCCTACTTCCCTTTAACCTATTTCCCACCTGCAACCAGAGCACCATTTTTATAATGAGGATTTGATGGAGTCAGTCCATTGCTTAAAATCCTCCTATAATTTCTTGTTCCAAACAGAAAAAAAAAAAAAAAATCTAAGCCCTCCATGAGCTGGACCACGTGAAATTGTCCTACTTATCGAGACGAACTTTCCCCCTCAATCGCAGATTTCTATGCCCTTTGGCTCTCCTCATGCTTCTTGAAAACACCAAGCTAGTTTCTACCTCAGGGCTTTTGCACTTGCTATTCCTGGACCTGGACTTCTGTATCTCCAGATTTAGCAACATTACTTCTCTACTGCTAGAGATTTTAGCTCAAGTATCATCAGCTCTTCATATCACTTCTCTGATACGAAGAGCTCCCTCCCTCCCCATGCTCCACTTACTCTTTTACGCTATCAGTTCTCATTATTTTTATTGGCTTGTTTATCATCTGTTTCCCTTCCACGAGAGTGTGAACACTAATAAAAGCGGTACCCTGGTTTATCTTGTTCACTACAATGTCCCCTGGTCTGGAAGAGGACTTGGCAGTGTGGGTATGTAGTGAACATATGCTGAGCGAAGGAAGGAATGATTCATCAGGTTGGAGCTAGGACCAAGAATAAGGAATTTTAAAAGCTTGTGTGTGATCACTTTAAGTACATTGGGCCAGACAGCCCCTCTTCAACTCTTCAACATATATTTAAAAAAATATATATTTACATATAAATATATATTCATATATAAATATAATTATATATTATATTAATTATATATTATGTTAATTATATTAATTATAAATATATATTTATATATATAAACTTGATGCCATTAAATCAATGACTAAGACATAAACAGCAACAGATCAGTCTGAGATTAAACTTCAAAAAAAAAAAAACAACCACAAAACATCCTGGTCAAAAAAATATGTTATATTGAAGAAATAGTAAAACATCATGTTTATTTAAATTAAACATGAAACAAAGACCAAGACCTCAAATACATACATGTCACCAATAACTGAAATTCACCTAGAGGCAAAAGGCCAACTTGAAAGAATAATAAGTATGTGAAAGATAACAACCATGTACCTTCTTTGCAACGACGACGAGAAAATTTAAGCGACACCTAGAAGAAACAATAGTGGAATGCACTACCAACTAAACTCTGGGGAACAAAGGAGAATCTAGACGAAAACCAAAATCAGGAAATAACACAGTTCACATATATCCAACAGTCGCTATGGTGTAATATTTCCAATCCGCCCAGGTCTCATGTACTTACTCTCTGCTGGTGGCTTCCCCGCCTTGAATAAAACCCAGGGAGGGGGAGGAGGAAGACCTGGGTAGCCCTGCTCACCTAGCGGTAGGGGGTCTAGTTGTGCCTCAGGCCACTTCCCCACACACTCAGCCCTCAGCTACTGGAGTTATTCACAGTTCCCCAGAAGCATGATGCCAAGGCCTCCGATTTTTGCACAAGCTGTTCTCTGCCAGCAACGTCTCCCTGACCCCCTTACTCCCACTTGCTCATCTGGCCCCACTGGGAGACTCCTCTTAGATGTTACCGCCCCTTCCAGATCATACCCCCACCTCCCACCCCAGGCCGGATTTGGTGCCTCCCAAAGAGCTTGCACTACACTCTGGGCAAATCTCTCTCTGTTTCAGTCATTATGGGACTTAAAGCCCGGTTTCTCCAGGGTCGATTTGTTGTCTTTGAGAATTAAATTGTATTTTTCAGTTTAAATAAAATCTTAACGGGATCCCTGGGTGGCTCAGGGGTTTAGCGCCTGCCTTTGGCCCAGGGCGCGATCCTGGAGTCCCAGGATCGAGTCCCGCGTCAGGCTCCTGGCGTGGAGCCTGCTTCTCCCTCCTCCTGTGTCTCTGCCTCTCTCTCTCTCTCTCTCTCTCTGTCTATCATAAATAATAAATAAATAAATATTAAAAAAAAAATCTTAAACGTTGGTTTAAACAGAGTCAGGATCATTTGCATGCCCATCTCAAGGACTTGCCCACGATTTCCAGGGTAGGATCTGCCATTGTATTTTAGAGCTGTATTAACGCCAGTGAATTCTACTTCAACTGAGAGAAGTGCCCTGGAGGGCTTAACGTGTAACCAGTGAGGACTGCTTTGGTTTTTACCTCTAGCAATTTAGCCTCGATGGACACACAGTAGGGGCTCACTAAATGTTTGATGAATGAGCTAGTGAACAAGTGAATTAATGAATATATAAAACCGGAATCTGACCTAATCCAACATCACAACAAATTATTCATGCCAGACGTGTTTTAGGGGCAGCCTGAGAGTATGATTCAACCCTAAAGAAAGATGCTAACCTCCTGGTGAAATGCAGACATAGTGTGTTTTGATGCTTTTCAAGAGCTACTACCTCAGTTGCACCCATTCAAATATATGGCTGCACTGAAGTTATGTTTTCAAGACTGCAACATTTCATTGATAAAACCATAAAAGTAATTCTCGATGGTCAAATAAGGCTCCTTTAAAAACACTCATAACCATGAATCCCAACACACGAGTGCAAAATATGAATGCCTTTAAAGCAAGTCATCCCCCACGAAAGTGAACCAGGGCTATTTTTTTTTCACTGTAAATGCCTGACTCGATTTGAACCTAATGTAAACAGCAATATGATTGTGCCCAAGCATCCCCCTCCACCTTACTTTAACGGATCCAGAACGGTTTTTTTTTTTCCTCCAAAGCTGGAGCAAGAATCAATTAAAATATATAATAACGTGTTAACTAGCTAATACAGCAGTTACCGTTAAGAGGCATTTCAGGCGTCTGAGTTTTTTAGCAGCAGACCTGTTCTTTCATTCGCTCTGTAAGATCTATAATTGAAAGAATGCCATGAGAGACGCCTTTCATCAGCTCCCTGAGTTACATTTCCCACTTTGATAACTGTACAAGGAAAATCTAAGGCACTTCAAGCTACCCAATTACATTTGATTAGCTAGTGAAAATAATGTAACAGCTTTTCATCACCCAAAGGAAAACTTTTGAAGAATTCTATTGCCAACACTTCTGCACAAACACTGATCTCTATCATTATTTTACAAGGGGAAATGGAGTATTTAGTATGTTTCTTTTTTTTTAATTAGGCAACAAGTAAAGCCTCTTGTTCATCACGACTTCAGATCAAAAAAAAAAAAAGCACAACTGTGATGATCGGATGTGTGTGGTAAAGAAACATTTGTGGTGATTTCAGTGTAGGCAGGATACAGTGGTCAAAATAAAACAACAGGCCTTCGAATGAGCCAACAGTTCAGAGAACATGTCTGAAAACAGGATATGCCCTCAAAACTCTGTGATATATACACACAAGACCTGCCAGGGAGAACCACTTGGGTGCATGGGATTCTTTTCTAGCGACTGAATGAGGGTGTGTCTTGTCTAAAATCAGGAAGATGAACCGAGAGGGCATTTAAAACACCATTCTGAGGATTGTCAGATTACCAAAAACACATATATTTAATGCTGCTTAAAAGTAAAGACACGATGCCTATGTGCTGCCTTCTCCACTGAGGAGTCTGGCTCCCTCCGAGTCTTGAGCGCATTAATTCAACGTGTATCCTGTGTCTTTCTTTATACATTTCATTCCCATAAAAATGTTTTTAATTTAAAATGAAATAATTGTACTGCTCTCCCAGGTAAAATACTCCGTCAGGAGGGTATTTAGAAACGGGATAGTCAATTCCCAGGAGGGGGTCTTGCTGTAGACTTTAAAAACCAACACCACGAACCCCTGATGAAAGGCCAGCTACATGCACGCTCCGAGGCCAGCGCTCTCCGAGGCCCCGGTGGGAGGTTACATTCCGCCTTTGCAAGGCTCTTATTGCACAATAAGGACAGACTTTGGACCTATTGGCCAATTTTTCTATCTGTCGTGTAAAGAAAAGGCATTCTTACCGAATTAGAAGTTGGATCCAGTTCGGTTGTAAAGTTAATCCCGAATGTTGTGTAACCCTAGCGACATTTCTAAATAATTCAAGATAATGTGGTTTTCTTTGAAGTTTTCTGAGAGACGTGAACAGCAGCAGGACCCAATAGTTGTGTCTACCCCAAACTGCACACACGGTTTCTGGCTGTGCCTTCAGAGCACACCATACATGAAAAATGCATAGACCTGGTCAGGGCAGCTCAGAAGCATCGCACTCGAAGTCGATTTCTAAGGAGGAGGTTAAGAGTGAGGCAAGGACCGGCAACCATCGGTGGGACCGCGGGGATGCGGCTAAAACCCAAGCAGAACCGCCTCGCCCTGTACAGAAGCCCTCCCGACTACTAGGCAGCAGCAGAAGCGTTAAGCTGTGCTTGTGGGAGAGCCCCAGGGCACACGCACGGGCACACGCACGGGCACACGCGGGCCTAGCAGTCTCTTCTGACCATTTAAGCAGACCTGCTACCCTGCCCCCCCCCCAAGAAAATGCCACCGTGTGGAAGTCACTTTGCACCGTGGGAGGACCCGAGAGAAGCTCCCAACTAGTACCACTGAAGACACCCCATTCTAGAGCTATCTACCCAACTCTCTCTGGCTTTCTCTGTCCAACCTTGGACCTTGGGCGTTCAGGTTGTCCTCCTTGCTCCATATTTCACTTGAAGGGAAAATGCAGAGATAGCCCAGGCCAGGGGCTTTGCAACCACATGGTCTCCAAACCACAATCCCGAAAAAGTACAGTAACACCCCCCCCTTAGCTATCGTTTTGCTTTCTGCGGTTTTGCTTTCTCCAGTCAACCATGCCAGGATGCCCAGGCCATTGCCCTCACTTCAGCTCATCCCGTAGGCACTTTGTGCTCTCCCTCCGGCACAGTAAGAGCAGGGAGTACGGCACAGTAAGATTGAGACCACAGTCCCATAACTTTTATTACAGTACATCGTTGCCATTGTTCTCCTACTATTACTTGTTGTTAATCTCTCACTGTGTCTAGTCTGTATATTATATGTTACCAGGTAGGAAAAGTAGTGTATGTAGGGTTGGGTACTATCTGCAGTGTCAGGCAACCACTGGGGGGTCTCGAATCACACCCCCTGCAAGGAAGGGTGGAAGGAAGGGGAATTACCGTAATGGCCCTTAGGAAGCCAGAGGCTTAAGAGAAGGAAGAAAGTAAATTGCATAAGAAAACAGAAGAGAGGAAGCCTGGGTGGCTCAGCCGGTTAGGAGTCTACCTTGGGCTCAGGTCCCGATCCCGGAGGATCCCGGAATCCAGCTCCGCAGCGGGCTCCCTGCTCAGCAGAGTCTGCTTCTCCCCGTCCCTCTGCTCCTCCCCTCCGTGCATGCTCACTCTCTCTCTCAAATAAATGAATAAAATCTTAGGAAAAAAAAAAGGCAAGAGAAAAGGAGCCTGGACAGAAAGAAAAGGAAGGATGGAATGAAGGGGAATGGAGAACAAAGAAATGGACACAGAGGGAGAGCGTCCCCGGGATGCCGGCCCGGCCCCATTGGGCTTAGCCTGGTGCCCAGAGAACCTGGAAGTGTAGACGAAATCCGGTTTTTAGTATCGGTCATTTGAGACCCGGCTGCTGGACGAGGCGACACAGTGAGCGGCGCTGCTCCCGAGTGTGGGTGGTGTTCTTGGGTTAGGATGAATGTCTTTAAAGTGAAGAATAGCTGAAATGCCCCATTTCTATGCAGCCATTCTGCAAATGGATGTTGAGCCCTCAAAGCTTTGTATGATCTACTTCCCAAGCTGTAGAAGAATAAGTCAGAGCAAAGTCATTCTTCACTTATCTTGGAAAATAAAAAGACCAATTTTACCTCACAGGTTCAGAGGGCAAAGTCCTTCAAAAGTGTGTTAAGGGGTGTCACACGTGAGTCATGTTTCCAGAGTTTTTTACCCATTACCTGACTTTGACAGTGGATACCACGTGCAGAGAGGGACCCAAGAGGCCCGCAGACCAAGGACCAAGGGAGCCCCATGTCCCCAACAATGAGGAACTGACCCGGGCAGACTTTCCACAAGATCTGGGAGCGATTTGTGCGCCCTGCTGGGCGAGGGCAAGTAAGGTGGGGAGCAGGGCCCCGCTGTTCTCTGTAAACGGGGTGCAGCTGCTTCAAGCCGACAAACTGATGCAACTGTGTCCAGTGATTATGCAGTAGGAGCTGCTGCTGGACACTGGAGGGGGGGACTGGGCAGGCCAACCTAGGACCCCCAGGTACCCCCAAGGTGGGAGACCACACTGCCACAGCCTATCTGACCACCTCATCCTTTGCCCCCTGCAGGCAGGTGCCACAAATGGCCTCAGAGGCCCAGGAGGAGGTCTCTGCCCCCATGCCAGCCCGACACCCTTGTGGTACCGACTCAGTGAACTATTCAGTACTTTCCTTCCTACAATGTCCTCCTCTAATAAAGAGGAAGGAAGGAAGGAAGGAAGGAAGGAAGGAAGGAAGGAAGGAAGGAAGGAAGGAAGGAAGGAAGGAAGGAAGGAAGGAAGAAAGGAAGGGAGGGAAGGGCCTGGATGGCTCCGTGGCTGGAGTATGTGACTCTTAATCTTGGTGTTGAGTTCAAGCCACATCGGGTGCAGAGATTACTTAAAAATAAAATCATAGGGGTGCCTGGGGGGTTCAGTGGTTGAGCATCTGCCTTCAGCTCAGGTCATGATCCCCGGGATCCTGGGATCGAATCCCACTTCGGGCTCCCCACAGGGAGCCTGCTTCTCCCTCTGCCTGTGCCTCTGCCTCTCTCTGTGTCTCTTACAAATAAATAAATAAAATCTTAAAAAATATATTTTTGGGGGATCCCTGGGTGGCTCAATGGTTTAGCGCCTGCCTTCGGCCCAGGGCATGATCCTGGAGTCCCGGGATCGAGTCCCACATCTGGCTTCCTGCCTGGAGCCTGCTTCTCCCTCTGCCTGTGTCTCTGCCTCTCTCTGTCTCTGTATCTTTCATGAATAAATAAATAAAATCTTTAAAAAAATATATATATATATTTTTTAAATAAAGAGAAAGAAAAAGAAAAGGAATTTATGTATCCTTGGGCCAATTTAAGATAAACTGTTCTGCACAGTTTAAGGGCAAGAGAGATCCTTTAAGACCTATTGTAATGGAGTATACAGATCTGGGCACCATGATAACGGCAACAATCATAAAGTACTTTACAGTTTACCAAAGACTTCCATGTGCATTTGGAAATTTTTTTCTTTTTTTTAGAGAAAGAGAGAGCATGCTAGTTGGGGGGAGCAGGGGAGGGAGGGCAGGGACACAGAGAGAGAGGGAGAGAGGATCTGAAGCAGGCTCCAGGCCCAGCTAGGTGTGGGGCTCGATCTCACAACCCTGAGATCATGCCCTAAGCCAAAATCAAGAGTCAGATGTTTAGGATGCCTGGCAGGGGGGCTCTGTGGTTGAGCGTCTGCCTTGGGCTCAGGGCATGACCCCGGGGTCCGGGATGTCCCACATGGGGCTCCCCGCAGGGAGCCTGCTTCTCCCTCTGCTTGTGTCTCTGCCTCTCTCCTTGTGTCTCTCATGAATAAATAAAATCTTAAAAAAAAAAAGGTGGGGTGGGGGAGGCCTGGGTGGCTCCATGGGTTAAGCATCTGACTCGACATCGGCTCAGGTGATGATCTCTGAGTTGTGAGATCGAGCCCCGCATTGGGCTCAGTGCTGTGCCTGGAGCCTGCTTAAGATTCTCTTTCTCCCTCTGCCTCTGCCTCTGCCCCTCCCCACCAAAATGATAAATAAAGGCAGCACATTTGTAGTAATCAAGTACGCAACTCAATGTCTCCGTGGGCCACTGTGACCCCAAGCACGACAAGGGTTGGGCAGGCACATCCTCTGCAAATAACACACTGTGTGATAGCAATAGTCCAAGTCTTTACTCAAACTCTTTGACCAAAGCGAGACCTTATTCTGTGCTCACTTCACAGGGCCGTCCTAAGGAGCAAACCAGAAGATGGCCTGAAAGCACCCAGGGCTACGGCAGGCGAATAGCGGCACAGGGAAAAGGGGCTTCTCTTGCCCTTCACCACCTGACCTGGAGCACAGCAAGCACAGTGTCGATTTTCTTCCTAGTCTCATGGTTTGTGTTCAGACACCTGATGATGGCCCAGCAGCTAAACGTGGGATCTCTCAGGTGTGGTTGGCTATTCTCATGCTCTCCTCATGAGAGGTTGGCCTCTTCTCATGATTCTAGGAGGTAACGAATAGATTCATAGGAACAGGAGGCTCATCTGTGTGTGAACAAGCAAACCCAGTACGGAGCTATGACCGTCACTCCCCACGCTCCGACCAAACACCCTGGCTTCCCGTGGAGGGAGATGCTGGCGTGGAAACTCCAAGTACAACCACCGCACTAAAACCGAGCTTCAGGAACTTAAGAGTCTCAGCGGAGTCTGCAGCTGATAGACGTACGCTCACGGAATAAAGCAAAGTTAATACTTTTAAAAAGTAACTACAAACTGGGGCGCCTGGCTGGCTCAGTCAATAGAGCACGCGACTCTTGATCCCAGGGTCGTAAGTTCGAGCCCCGTGTTTGAGTGTAGAGCTTACTTTAAAAAAAAAAGTCATCACAAACTATTAGGACAGGGATTGGCAGGAATGGGGTAGGGAGAGGCCCTTGACTACAAAGGACAACAGGGGGATCTGAGAAAGTGATAGATTGTTTTATATTTGACTGTACACTAAAGGGTCAGGGCAGGGAATAGAAATCATACCTTAATAGAAAGAACTAACACAGAGCAGTTTCAGGGTGCCTGGTGTACCTCCAGGACGTCCCTGTAAAGGACAGGGAAGGTAAGGGATACCGACCTCTGCGGTCAGGTGGGCATTTTCATCTGCCCACTAAAGAACTAGCCATGGCAGTAACAGGTATTGATGGAGAAAAGTGGATTCATCCAGGGCACAGTGAACAAGATTAAAATAATGGATTCCTGGGGCACCTGGGTGGCTCATCGGTTGGGCATCTGCCTTTGGCTCGGGTCATGGTTCCAGAGTCCCAGGATCCAGTCCCGCATCGGGTTCCCAGCAGGGAGCCTGCTTCTCCCTCTGCCTGTGTCTCTGCCCCCTCTCTCTCTGTGTCTCTCATGAATAAATAAAAATTAAAAGAATAAAAAATGGATTCCTGAAGTGACAATAGACAACGCACCATCAACCAGACCAGGTCGGCCTGGAAAAAGTCATGGAAGCAGATGTCCGACACCCCAAGAGACCTGGCTGTCAAGTCAAAAGCGCCAAGTCTAATATTCTCTGCAAATTCACAAAGTCAGAAGAAGAGTTCCGTGCCACCCCTCTGGTGGAAGGAAGAAAACCTGGCTTTCTCATTTCCTCGCCAACCCACGTAGGACAGACAGATGCTATTCTGCTATCTTTTGATGAGTAAGTCACATGGTGATGAACATTTTCATGCGCCTTCAGAGAGAAAGCAAACAGAGGACTCTTCTTGAGTGAAATCGCTTTGCAGTTCCTGCGGGAGTAAGTGCTTTGCATCCAGAGCGATGAGAACCCAGGTTCGTGGAGTGGCCGAGTCCAACTCTGGGAAGCCACCGGAGCATCTGGGGGGGGAGGGGGGTGCTGGGCCTGGACAGCAGGGGACACGGGGGGACCCTGTGTAGGCACTTTCTCCACCCTGCTCCCCCACACAGAACAGGGCCCCGCAAGCTTACTGAAGAACACCCTTGAAATTGGGGCAGATCCAATCAAATCTCAGACTACAAACCTGTATTGGCTGGGAGAGGTGAACAAAGGCCCGGAAAAGGGCTCTAAAATGTTCAAAATACATAAATAAAAACCCTGCTCAGAAAGCTTGTGTGATGGACCAGAGAAAAAGGAAGGTTTAATCCTACCCCAGCCTCCACACGTTAGACCAAGCCGCGCTCTGAAACCGGCTTCGGCAAGGCTCAATTCCTTTGGCACAAACTCCCTGAGTCTCTGAGACCTATTTTCCACAGAAACGCTAGTTATGTGTTTCAGTCAGGATTAATTTAGATTTTTTTTTTCTTCCTACATGTATCGGAATCATTCATCGAGGGGAAGTTCTTCTATATCCATTCCCAGAATCCTCTTAAGACATCTGGTCTCATTAGAAGATCAAATAGATCCTCCAGATTCATTAGTTGTTCAACAAAGTGGGAATTAGTTTCTCACTGCTCCTGGGTGTGTGAGATATTGAAGACCGAGATGAGAGAGAAATAACAAAGAAAACCTACGATCGTCTTGGACTCCCAAAGGCAGGCCTTTCAGCAGTGTGAGCAGGTCCTGGATTTGCTCTTAATTTTGGAAAAGACAAGGAAAAAAAAGTCAGGAGTATGGGCCATTAGAAGACAGATTTGGTTTAAGGATGGGAAGGTGCATGGGACTTAGGATACGGCCTCAGAAGACACTTCTAACCCTCTGCCTGGGTCTCTCTCTCTCTCTCTCTCTCTGTCATGAAAAAAATAAATAAAATCTTTAAAAAAAAAAAAAAAGGAGACACTTCTAATACCTCCCTAATGAGGGGCTCGTCCACCGCCTGACCGCCCCCGCACACCCCCCACCGTTCCCTGTCTCGCTGTCCTTTCACAAATAGACCTAAAAAGTAGCCCAGGCCGCATCCGCCGGCAGCAAGCAGAACCCAGGATCTAATCGTATTTAGCCACCTTAAGGGCGGAGCACAGCCCATGCGCTGCTGCTGAACCAGAGTCGCGAGTGTAGACTCTGTGCAGAGGCCGAGGTAGTAAGGAACGCTCCGGACACGCTTTCAAGGCTCAGAAGTGCTAGCTGGTAGGTCCACTCTCCTGAATGATGCCCCAGCAGGCCGAAAGAATTATTGTAGCTTTCTAAAGTTCACTCCCAGGGGGTCGTCTGGGCTCCGAGAAAATCTGTCTCACTGATTATTAGTGATTTAGTAATTGGATGGTAGTGATGGACTTTCTGATAACCTAGAGATTTGCTTTAGCTTCCCTGGCAAAGGCCTGTGTTTTCAGAGTCAAAGGTTATACTGCCTGTTTGTGTGTGTGTCTTGGGGGTAGAGAGGGGGAGTGGACAAAGTACTGCTTTCCTGAGCCTGAATCGGCCAGTCCCCATTCCGACACTTAGCAGTAGCTGTATCATCTTGGGTCAAGTCACAGTTCCATTCCTGCCTCAGTTTCTTCACTATGTAAAAGCAGGAGGTGGGTCAAATGATCACCACGTCTTCCGACTCTGGAAAATCTGGTTTCTGGGAATGGAATATTTTTCAATGCACACGTGTTTTGGAGGCTACTAGTTTCAAAAAAAAGAAAGAAAGAAAGCTACTAGTTTCATAGTATCAGTGTCATCTTTATCAGGCCAGAATTTTGGATTGGAATTAGAATTGCCCCTTACGGGTGTACAGAAAAACGAAACAGCTCACTGATGTGTCCTGCATCCCTCCCCTCCAATCATCTTCCAGCTCTTAAACTGCACAGTTCCTAGGAGTGGACTGTCTTTTTTTTTTCTTTTGAGCTGTTTATGTGCCATTTCATTAACTGTGAAGTTGGCAGCTGTAATTTCCTCTTTCTCATTACAATATTTTGAATAGGAACCAGAATATCTTTCTTGCACTTTTTTTTGCATGTCGACAACCCAAACAACCCATCAAACTCACTCTGGCCTTCTGTCCCCTTCAAAAGTAATCAGATGAAACCTGTATTCTCTCTTTTTATACCTGGTGGAGAGTGTAACTTGTCCACTTGGAACTTGTAGTGTGCAAGAGGTCATTTGCAAAACGGCCTTATTATCCTATTACTTCTACAGGAACAAATATGGGACTTTTCATCTTGGGGTCACAGAGGTATAAGCAATCTGTCCCATTAGTATATCACTTGATGGGCATTTCGCTGTGAAGTTAACAAGAAAAAGACCAAGGTTTAAAGGGGAGCATCGATCTTCCCAAATATTTAAAAATCGCCACTTTTGTAAGAAGATAGGGTAAGGACGGGCTGTAGGTTCCAGGGAGGTGTTGGAGGCCAGGCCAGAGGAAAGAGGCCTTTTCAGGACTTGTTCTCAGCAATGCCAGGTAGGCACGCCCAACGGAGGGCCCACAAACCCTTCTCCGGAGCAATGTTGCTTGAACTGCAGGTCATGCCTCATTAGGGGGTCATGTAACCAATTCAGGGAGTGATGACCGGAAATTTTTTAAAACATGAGGTAAATGAGACAAAAGCAGAATAGAGTAGAAGGTATCAGTGTGCATGGCATGCAGGAGGTCACATAATGTCTAGTCAAACTCCGGTTCGGGGTGTGTGTGTGTGTGTGTGTGTGTGTGTGTGAGAGAGAGAGAGATAGAGACGGAGGTCTGTTTCGATACACCAAGCTCCAATGTAAAATACGTTTTTACCCCAGGTCACAGTTTACAAACTTGAAAGCCACCGCCCTGGAGAAGTAAGTGCATGGCAATGCCCATGTCTCAGTGTTGCCTTCCAACAACTTGCTCTGTTTTGTGGCAAAGTAAGTTTATAAACGAAAGTAAAAGGAATCATGTGAACAGTCACCTTCCAGTTCTGTATTCACACTGCCCCTAAGTTCTTCCGAGCTCTACTTTTTCTTCTCCGAAGACTACGTAGGTTGAATCACGCTTTTCAAAGTAAGTGCGAGGCAAACCAGAACGTGGGTCGAGTTTCTCTTTCTTTCCTGGAGGGCACCTTCCTACCCCTTAGAAGCAGCCCCGCCAATGTTTGTACTTTCTTTCCCTTTCCTTTTTTCAGAGTGTCTTTTCATGACAGGCTGACGAGGGCACTAAGCAGCGATGTAAATGATGATAATGCTTTAATACGCTCCCTTCCCAAAGGATTTATATTTTAGCCAAATATGAAACCTCAAGCCCTATAAAAGAATCTTGTAGAATTTAGCTGCAGGGGGAGGAAAAGAGACATTTGGAGAGGAAGAGGGCTTTCCTAGCACTCTTAAAAATCCTACCTGTGGCTGTCTATATTCCCCTCAAAAGGTTTCCTTTTCGACATGTAAACGATATGCATGATTTCTTTCCCTGTGGATTGATGAAATACAACTTCAGCTGTCTTTCTTTTTTAAATAGATATTTATGAAACTGCCTTATCACAAAATCCTTGAGAGGAAATATTTTTGGGTCTTACTCAACTTTGCATTCCTCTTAGATCCAGTTCACTCTCTGGCAAATTTTACCTCTTTAATTTGTAGTAGGTATAACTGTTTATTATATAATTATATCACTCTTATTAACATATATGATAATATTGTTTCCCCATTGTCAAACTAGGAAGAAAGCACAACTGGATGCTTTTATGTGGAGTATCACAGTATTACGTAAGGCCTCTACACACTCGTCATAAAATCACAATAATAATAATTTAAAAATGACACTAGTTGAGTATTAAATAGATGCCAGGCTCCCAGTATATTTTGCCCACATAGTCTCATTTATTCCTTGCAAAACCTCTTCAATGAAAGTATTGTCATGCCCCCCCATGCCCCCTGCAACCACAAACACCACAAATACATTTTACAGATGAGGAAATTAGGCCTAAAGATCAACATCCTGCCTATGAAGACACAGTTATTGAGTTATGGCAAAGCTATAAGTCAAAGTGAGTCCATCTGCCTGCAAAGGTCAGTTGTGCTTTTCTCACTTTAACATTTCTTCAACTTTCAGTTGTATCTGAAATTTTTATACCATTTTCCATTTCATTTCAAATGCCTTACCAGCCGGCTGGAAGGACAAAGTTGGGAGTGAAAGAACACTAGGACGTTTTGTTTGTTTTGTCTTTAGTGAAAAATGCTTTGATTATCATCGGGTGGTTATATGCCCAGAAAATACCTGGCTTGACTGTGCTAACTCGATGCATGCGGCGCATCCCCTGCAGCCCAGTATCTTCTCCACCCTCAGTCATCTTTAAGTGGAGTGATAAAGGACAAGACAGTAAAGAGCTGGATACATTAACAGTCTTAACAGCATGGTGGTAGTAGTCTATCAACTTATTTGGATCTGTTCAGAGAACATTTTTGTTTCCCTGTACAAATCGCGGTGCTTAATAAAGATTGCCGTGAAAAGCACTATCCTCCATTTGCACCCACCTTTCGTGCTCCCCAGTCCACCTACGCAGTTTCCAACAGCCACCCTATACATTAAAAGTCTGCTCTGTATTATTGTCCTTCTCTCAATGAAGTTTTAAATCTCCTCCAAAAGTCCTAGGTGATCAGAAGCCACAGATCTTTGGCCACCGTGTCTGCCTCCACGACAGTAAAAGGAAGAAACTGATTTTGTAACAGATATACTGAGAAAGCAAATCCAGGATTCACCTTTGCTCTTAAAACAAGAATGAAACCGGTGACCACCAAATATGCTTTGGTAGCTACTCTTAGGTTCTGAACTTCGATATCACTTTCCCATATTAATTCAGTCTTAAGTTTCAGGAAATAAAATAATTATGTAGTTAAACAGAGATCCTTATACAAACATGTACTGTGTTTACAATGTACCAATCCATTAAAATCAACGACAGACGTAGATTATGAGAACTAAAACCCGAGCCAAGTAGCCTAGCACTCACCATGTGCCCAATCCCCATCCAATGACAGTAAACATCCTATCGGAATCTGCTCCGAAAACAAAGGCTTTACCAACCTAATGTCAAGGTAAACAGGTAGTAAATACCTATTTGACACTGCTAGCCAGTGGTATCATTTTCATTCTTTAGGGTCTAAACACAACTAAACATCGGCATTTTTTCTTTTAAATCGGCATCATTATAATACAGCTTTTTACTTGGCAATTCTTAAAAAAAGTTCACTGGGTGCTGGTTCACACTGACTTAAACTTTCTAGCCGTAAACCACCTGAGTTAAAGGAAGTAAGTGAAGACATTCCACTACTCAGAAACAAAAACAAATTTCCTGTACTTTACATGAAATGCCACGCCCCCCCCAAAAAAACTAAGAGGTACGTAGAATAAAAAACCCCATAAAGTGAAGCTGCAATAGTCCTGAAGTCAAGGTCTTAAGATTCTTCTACTCTGCAAGTCATACAGAGAAAAGTAAGGAAAACATATTTTTAACACCAAGAACATATGAAGTAGAAACAGAGTTAGCTCTCCCTTGAAAGGGGATTTTAAGTGGTAACAGCTGGTGACATACCTTAAGTTCTCGGAAGAAGATACTACTCCTGGCCCACTCGACGATGGAGAAGAGGGTTTGGTCAGCCATTTTGCACATAAGCCCAAACGTGCTCAGCTTTTCATGCTTGCTTCGGTTGGCCTGCTCTTGCTGCAAATAGGCCATAATTTTGGCCTGGACTTGAGGCTCATCTGGCTCACACTTCAGAAGTTCCAGGATCAGATGGGGGATGCTCGCCGGGGAGCTTGTCTGGTAACTATCCATGTAGGAATAGCCCATTATGGACTCTGGTGAGCTGGTGTAGGGGTCTGGGTACTCAGACTTGATGGCCCGGCTAGGAAAGTGACTGTAGGTTTGGTAACCTTGCAGGCTGCCGTGAGGTGGCATTGTCATGCTAATGGGGGATGTTACAAAGGGACTTCTGTCGTAGTCTGTAGGAGGCAAGGCAGCGTGGTTCAGAGGTAGGCCTTTGGAGGCAGAATGGATGTTCTGAATTGCAGAAGAGATGGTGAGCTCAGAGGGCATTGCTTGGATCACCTGAGACATGGCTTCTAGCTTAAGTCCATTGGCTCGGATGAGGGCTTTCTTCTGTTGCTTTAGGGCCCTGTCTCTCTTGTACATTGGCCCAAATTTATTCCTTCCCCCACGCATTCGGTCAGCCCTTACCGCTGTGGGGAAATAAAAAATAAAAATAAAAATAAAAGGAGTAAGGGTATAAATAAGATGCAAATTATTAACATTCTCCAAGTATCTAGGAATGCTGAAAATTGACCACAGGTGTTAGGTGTGTGGTTGCATTACAAAAGCCCACAAAGCTTCCCCCTTCTTCCCCAAAAAGCCAAGTCCTCTTTATTAATGAATTCTTTCCTTTAAGTGTTTGTCATCAAAAAAAAAAAATTATTTTGGATGCATAGGGACATAGTAACCCTTTAAATTTCATAATCTTTCCTACACACAGGAGATAACTTCAGATTGCTAAGAAAGAGTGTCAGTTTCTATTACCAGAATTCTCTTTACAGAAACCCAAACAGCTAAGAGGAAAAAAAGACAAAATCAACCCATTTCTGGATCCAACTGTGAATAGCCTCCCTTAGACTATCTTCCTCCCTCAAAGCTGTTTTGCCTAATTTGCTGCAAAAGGGTTGAATACATGCTCTTCCTGGAAAATCATTTTCACCTGGACTTGATGAGCACACATCAGATAACCACCAGTTATTGTTTCTAAGGTAAGGAGGACTGGACATAATTAAAGCAAATTTATTTCAGAAGCTGTCAAGACAAGCCCACCATTGCAGCGCTGCGTGGACTCTGGGACCATGTCTAATAAGTGAGTTAGCAGTTGTCTCCAAGCCCATAGTGGCCAATGGCAATTAGAAAGAAAACAGTGACTTCTGACAGCTTCTGATGTGTTGAAATTGCTGGAGGTTAAGTTTTTGTGCTTTTTATCTTAGGATTAGTATATTATTAAAAATTTATTGTGAATGCTAGGTATCTAGAATATTGTGCAAGTTTTTCATCTGGATGATAATTTATTGAATATTCAACTGTTCCATATTACTGCTAAGGAAGTATAGTTTATAGTTATGCCCCACAAGTGACTTACAATTACTAATACTTTTTAAGGTAAAGAAATGCAACCCTTTCCTCTCATTAAAAAAAAAAGAAGAAGAAGAAGAAAAGAAGAAGAAGAAGAAGAAGAAGAAGAAGAAGAAGAAGAAGAAGAAGAAGAAGGAGAAATAATCAAGTGAGACACCATTTGAAACCACAACATTTACTTGTGTGTGTGTTGTTTTTTTCAGTAGGCTCCCTGCCCAGTGTGGGGCTTGAACTCACAACTCGGTGAGATCAAGAGACCCATGCTCTACCCACTGAGGCATCCAGGCATCCCATATTTATTCTTTGACATTTTACCTTTTGAGTCTCCTACTATAGTATGCATCTCCCACAATATTTGGCTGTTTGGAAAATAATAAAGTGATTGGTAATAAAGAAATTAATGAGCATTTCTTTCTTGATCTTGTTCTCAATCTCTTCCTAAAGCAAGACAGAGTTAACAGTTCTAATCATAACCAAAGTGGCTACTTATATTGGGAAAGAATCTACAAGCACTTCGGCAGATTTGCCGGAAATCTTTTGAGCATTTCTATCAAGTCTGAGAGCCACATAACAGGAAGGCTCCAAACAAAAATAGCCTGTGCCTCAATGATCAAATAAAATGCACGCTTGTATGTGGCAAATAAGTGATGTGTATCCTTGATTATTTTTTATTTGCACTAGAGTTGATCTGTGGAAAGTCAGTAGGCTGGAGGCTAAAAAAGAGCAACACACCATAATAGTCCATGAACTACAGATTATTTACAGTGATCACATAATAACTTTACTCCCTGCCAATCTGTACATTGTAAGTACCAGTTCTACTCTCACAACATAAAATTTAACATGGCTTTTGGGGAACCACTATCTTATTCCTGTCAAACCAATGTTACTGATTTAATAGCTCATTATTTTTCATGTTTCCTACTTTTCAACTTCATTTTGCAGCTTTCGTCATTATCTTAAAAAAAAAAATAAAAGAAACGTGTTTTCCCACATTATCAAAAATGATACTCTCCACACAAGAGACTCCATTTCACAATGAAAGGCTGTAATTCTTGCCCAGGAGTCATGAAATTAATAGTAACAATTGTGACAAGGGAAGAATTTAAAGGATTAAAATCAGACTTCTACTAGATTTTTTACTAGAACATCCTTGGTTTGAAAATGTCACGTATTTTTTTTTAAGTTTTGCAAATTTTAAAAATTTGTTCTCAGTTGAATAGCTTTAGTCTTGTTTTTATCTAACCAGGCCTTTTTATTTTTTTAAAGATTTTATTCATTTATTCATGAAAGACACAGAGAGACAGAGAGAGGCGGAGAAGCAGGCTACATGCAGGGAGACCAATGTGGGACTCGATCCTGGGACTCCAGGATCACACCCTGGGCCGAAGGCAGGCGCTCAACCGCTGAGCCACCCAGGGATCCCTAACCAGGCCTTTTTAGTGTCAAATCCATCTGCTCCCCAAACTAAAAATTTTTTAAAGGTGGGGGAAGGGAAACTCCAATATTTATAAGTTTTTTTCCTAATAGACTTCACCAGTGTTTAAATGATCCTCAGACTGTTCTGCTGACAAAACATAAAAAAATATCTTACATTATTGTCCATGGTGTTAAAAGACTAGGAAAATAATGTTACCATATTGGAAGTACAATGTTATTTTAAATCCTATGTCCTTGGAGAATTTTAACAGGCAGTAGTCTTTGGAAGAAACTTACCTTCTAGTTTCATTCCAACACTTAGACATTTTTGAAATCGACAGTAAGGACAACGCTTTCTCTGTGTTTTATCAATTTGGCAGTTCTGGTTTTCTATACATGTGTACCTTTTATTATTTTGGACTGTTCGCTTAAAAAATCCCTACAAAACAGAGAAAATAGTGAGACATATTATAAATCTAACACCGTCTCTTCCATTGTTTCATTTTAAGGAAATCACCAATAAATCTTTTCATTGAACCAATGAGCCCTTCCGTGGCTCTGTGGTTTGTCTTACACTTTAACAAGACCAACCCTCCAAAACAGCACTGGGCCAAAGTGGAGATTTTTCTAGTACTGGAGTTATATTCCTAGAATTACAACAAATCTTAGGAAGATTTGGATACATACCATTTCATCTCAACAGTCAGAGAAAAACACATTCTATATTAACCAGTATCTTTTTAAATCTGTTTTCTTATTAACTTCATATTCCAGAAAGTTGCTCATGGAGATCTGTACTGTTTGTAAGCAGTGTGATAGAATTTTAGTGGCAAACCATTGTAAAATGCCAGTGGAAAATCTGAATAGCAAAACACCCCAGATTTTTTTTTTTTTTTTTTTTTTTACAAATGTCAGCACTAGATATGTTAAAAGCAAAAAGATTTAAAGAGTAAAATGGGAAAGTGTTCATAATTCCATTGGAATACATTCAAGTTGTAACTCTGTAAAAAAAAAAAAAAAAAGTTGAAACTAATGGCAAAGAAAAGCATGTGTAGCAGAGAGCTAAATTTTAGCAGTGTGCTTTTCTTGTATTGCACCCAAAAGAATTTATCAAAAACAAATTTTGTTAGCTTCATAATATAATAACAGCTTTACCAGGATGGTACATTCTTTATGTTTATCCTACTAGCCATAAAGTGAAACGATCTTACTTTGTTACAGAGAATGAAGGGATTTTTCCTGGCAATGGTTTAAGTACTTGTAATTGAGCTTTCTACTTTAAAAAATGTTGAGAAATACCAAGTATCAAGTTGACTGGGAATATATCAAAAAGATCTAAGATAAATTCTTGATCTATGGTTGAGATTATTATGAACAATATAAGTACATTTTACATGTTAAAACTTCTTGCATTTAAATAGGTCATATAATTTATTTATGAAAGCCACTCTTACTATAAACTGAGATGTGGTTTCTTATTCTTTATGATATAATTTCAAAAAATCTTAAAAACTGTTTTTGGAATAAATCAGGATAAAAATCACACGGTTGAGAATTTAGACTTTTATCTGTGGATAAAAAATGTTTAGACTCGCAGCACAGAATACCCTGAAGTTAAAATATATTTAGGAAATACTTTGTCATGTTCCCTCTCAAGAACAACGGTGCTTTAAATATATATAAGTCAAGCAAAATCAATATTTAGGACTGTTAGAAAGAGAAGTCTTTCTACAGATACATCACTTTACTACCATAAAATATTTTAAAGCCACGAGACTGGCAAAGTTTTCTAAACAGCATACATTTTTTTTTTTTTTTGCCTTTGGAATTAAATCAAACACATATTTCAAAACATCATCTCCCTAAGACTAACTCTTTCTCTCATTTTTAATTGAGTCCAAAAAAAGACAGCCTAAATTTAGGTCTAAAAAGTAATCCAATGGTTTATTTTGGTTTTGAACCTTCTATTTGTCACATAGCAACGTGTAAGCAAACCTTGCAGCTTTCACAGGTGAGGAGCCCATAATGGTATCCAGACACTTTATCTCCACACACCGGACAGAGCTCTTCAAGATCTTCATCGTAAGAGTAATTCACCATTTTAAACTGAGACACTGAAACAAAAAAAATGTATACACATAGCTAATTAATTCACTAGGTAGGTTTTAATCCTGCAGTGAGAAAGCATTTTGGTTAATTAACTGGTGGGCAAACATCCCAGGTACAATATAAAATAAAAAACACATATTTTTAAAACACCTAGGCACCCTGAAAAACTATTTTTATGCAATGAACATAAAACATCTTTTGGACTCCACCAGCGTGCACTTCACTTCCTTCTCTCTCTCTTTTTTTGTTTTTTTGTTTTTTTTTTTTTTTTAAACTTAAAAAGAATTCCAACTTCTGTTGTTAAGAATTTCAAACTGACCACTGTGGAACGCCTTCTTTCACAACCGCCCCAGGCAGCAAATCAGGGTGGAAACGCGAAAAGGCAGAAAGGGAACAACCTGGAACTCCCCTTAAAGCCTCCTGAAGTCAAGACCCCAAAGTGTCCCCCGCGCCCGGAGGAGGGAAACGGGCACACCCGCTCCGGCCCTGCGGGGGGGTCCGAGGCTGCCAGCCCTGGCTCAGCAGGCCGGCGGCTGCGACCTGCAAAGCCTCGCCGCGCGCCCTGAAGCCCCGGGCGCCTGCCTCCCTGCAGCGGCCGCCCTGGAACCACAGCCCGCCGCTCCCTACGTTCCAATCTGCTGGATTAATTGAAACCTTCAGCTCCGCATGGACAGGGCTGCTTGCTGTCTGCATACTTTCACCTCTCCACATTTGAAAATCTGTAAAAAAGGATAATGATAAAGGAGGAGAAGAAGGGAGGGCGCCCGGAAGACAGAGAAATAAAGAGAAGGATGCACAGGAGGGTCTGGTGCAAAGTAGACAGGTCCTGCGTCGCCCTCAAGTCAGGCCCTGCGATAGAGTTCCCACGGTGCGGATCAGCAGTGCAAACCGGCGACACCTCGAGACCCCTGCTACGCAGCGGTGGGGCCTCCGGACGCGCGCGCGGCCCGCGGAGGGGACCCAGCGCCCGCCTTCCGCCGGACGCAGCCCTGCCAAGGCGCCCTTGCAGCTGAAAGATGGATAAGCCGCGCGGCCAGGACAGTGGCCGGGAGACCCCAGGCCAACACCCGCCCCATTCCCTTCCTGGGACCCACGGGGGCCCCGTCTGGGAGCGCGGACGGCAGGCACCTGCGGCTTGGGGCAGGTCCGCGCGCCCCGCCACCGTCCCGCGAAGCCCGGGGTGCACTCGCCTCTCGCCCCTCGCTCCTCGCTCGGCGACACACAGGCACACACGCACGGCCCAGCTTAAGTTAATCAGTGGCATTTGCAGGGGGCGGGGCGGAGGGGGGCCGGGGGGAGGGGGAGCCGACGGCCGGACAGAAGTTTCCTCTGATTTGTTTACCAAAAAGGAAAGAGAGAAGTGGCCCCCACCGCATCCCCGAAGTTCCCGGCCACTCCATCACCGTAATGCGGCCTCTTTGCCCAGGACGCCTTCTTTTTCTGTGCCTTTTTTCTTTTTTTCTTTAAATAATAATAAAGTTCTTTTTCACTTTATGGATTCTGCAGGCCTCCGGAAGGGGCCCCGGGGGAGGCGAGGTCACCGGCACCACCGGGAGGCTGAGGTCGCGCACCGACCGGCCGAGTCCAGACGCCTCTTCCCGAGACGCGGAGCCCTGGCCTGGGGCTTCACCCCGCGTGAGTGAGCCCGAGTTTGGGGACACGGGGAGGGGTCCCCCGTGAAAGATGTTGCGGTGGAAGCAGGCGCTTGGGGCTCCGAACGAGGCAAGTGCGGGGATGCTGGGCGCGGTCCTCCCGGCCGAGCCTGCCCTACGAGGTCGCGCCCGGGGCTGGCGCAGCTCGGGGCTTGGAGGAGCTGAGGGTTCCAGAACTCGGTGAGCAGCCCCAGCTCTCCCCCAAACTTGCGTGTGTTAGGCTTGGGGGGAAAAACTGCACTCTGTGTCCTTTTCTATTCCCCCTTCGCCCAACAAAGTAAACTCCTAACTTCGCACCTACGGGGCACAGCGAGGCAAACGTGTGCAGGAGGATGTGGTGCCCACCGCGGGGATCCAACCCCCAAAAGGACCGGGCCTGGAGGCGGGGGACCCTCTGGGACAAAGACAGAGTCCGGGGGGCTGGCTGGGCACTCGCCGCTGTGCAAGACCCGGGCACCTTTCGGTTTCCCAGGTGCTGTACCCGGAATCCGTCAGGGCAAAGGAGTCCCTGAATTAAGGAACTGGGGGACACGGGGGGCCTCGTAAAGCCAAGGCCGCGGAGAGGCAAGCGGGGAAACCCGCCCCAGCAGCGCGCGCTCCGCTGTCCCGAAACCCAGTGGCGGGTCCTCCTCCTGCTCGGACCAGGGCGCGTCCCCGGCGGAGGCCAGAGCCAGGGTGACGGCCGCGTCCCCAGACACTCTCGGGGTGCAGGCCGCGGGGCCCAGAGGCAGGCGCGCCCGGCCCTCCCTCCCCACTCCGTTTTCGAACCCGGAGCTGAGCGAGCGGCCGCTGCCTCGTCCCGCGCCCGGGCACCGCGGAAGGCCACCTGGCTGCCTGGGGGCGGGAGGTCGCGTCCAGAACGCCCCTCCCGGACTTTGCAAGGACACGACTGCGGTGGCATTTCCCTGCCCCCGCCCCCGCCCCCGCGACCCTCACTGCGGCCTCCCCCACTTCTGGATGCGGCGTCTCTCTGAGCGTCTCTCCCCGAGTCTCTCGGAAACGCGCGCGCGCAGGAAAGAGGAGCAGAAACTTTCCTTTTGGACCCAAGTTCGCGCCGGCCTCGCGGGCGCCCCAGGGCGGTCTCCCCCGGCCGTCCCCCTCCGCGGCCGCGGACGGGGAGTGCGCAGCCCGAGCCCCTGGCGCCGGGTCCCCCGCGTCCCCACGTCGCGGGAACCCCAGGGGCGGGCGACAGTGCCTGTTTGGGGCAGCCGGGTTGCTCCAGCAGCCAGCCAGCCCTCGAGCGAGCCTCGGGGACCCCGCCGGCCGCCAGCCCCGAGCCGCAGCCCCGCGGGGCGACGTCCGGGCCCCGGGCCCGAGCGCTGCAGGCGCGCCGCCCACCCGCGCCGCGGGGCGCACGACCCCAACCCCGGCTGGGGCTCGGCCCCCCGCCCCCCGCCCCCGGCCCTTGCAAGTCGGCTCCGGGGGGTTGGGGGAGGATGGCAGGAAGCCCCCGTGCTCCCAGGCCCGCCGGCCCGCACATCCTGCGCGCGGGCAGGGGCGAGGATGGAGGAGCGCCGGTGACTTTTCCTAGCATTGTTCCCTCCCCGGCCCGGAGCAACTGCGAGAAACTTCCGAAGGGCTCGGCCTCCAGGGCTGCAGCCGCGGCTCCGCCAGCACGGCTGGCTCGGGGCGGCCGCTGTCAGCGGCGAGGAGCCGGGAACACAGGCAGGACCGCATCCTCCTCCCCGCTCTCGGGCCGCAGCCGAGGCCCGAGGCCACGCCGCGGCCGCGCCTCCCTCCACCACCTCGGCCACGCTCGCGCAGAGGGCGCGCCTGGGGTCGCCTCGCCACCACCCCCCCCCCCCGGGCCTGCGCGCGGTCCCCCAGTTGCCCGAATTGCGGCGCGTCCCAGCGACCGCGCGGGCTCTTGGCGGTGCCCACGCGCGTTCGGGCGCCGCGGAGCCGAGGCGCTGGGGGCCACCGCGTCCTGCCCCTGCGCTCCCCTGCACACGGGAGCCGGTCCCCCTGCGCCCAGAGACCGAGAACCTGCTCCGGGTTCCGGGAAGACGTTCCATTTCTCAGAAGGATCTTCTTATTCTGAAGTCTGCTTAGCCCGAAGCTACCCCCCCCACCTCCACCCCTACCCCCGCACCCCGGGTTGCCATAGAGCTCCGAGCCTCGCTTTTTTCTTAATTAGAAGCGGCCAATTAGGTTCGGCTTGGAAAACCTCCGCCCCGCATTGTTCAAGAGCCATAAACTTTTACGCCGGCCGCCGGGGGTGGGGGGCCCGGGAGCGCAGCGCGCAGCTCGGGGGCGCGGGGCGCGGCGCCTCCTTACCTTGCATGTTCTCCGGCATCTGCCCCTGTTCCCCATGCGCCCGCGCCAGTCCCAGGGCTTCCGTCTCCACTTTGGGCAGCATGACCAGGCGGCCGCGGGCGGGGCAGGGGTCGGCGTCCGTCCGGAGGCCCGGCACCTGGACGCGGGACGGAGGGGCGCCGGGGTGCTCGCGGGGCGGCCGCTCAGGACCCGCGAGCCGCGTCCAGCCCCGCAGCCCCAGAGCCGCCGGCGAGCTGCCGGGGGGCGCACGGCGGGAGACGCGCCGCGGCGAGGTCGGCGTCCCGGAGCCTCTGTCTGGCTCGGCGAGGGCGGCGGCGAGGAGGGCGCAGCTGCCCGGGGCGCGGGCGGTGGAGGCGGCGGCGGAGCTGCTGCTGCTGCTGCTGCTGCTCCTGCTGCCGCTGCTCCTGCTGCCGCGGCGGCTGCCGCTGCTCCCGGACGGCTCGGGCGCCTCCCCCCCCGCCCCCCGCGCCCGCCCTGTGGCTCAGGATCGCCAGGGGTCCCTCGCTCCCCCGCTCCCTCTCGCCTCCCCCCGCCCCTGCCCCGCTCTCCGCGTCCCTCCCGCTCGCTGTCGCAAGTGTGGAGTTGCGCGAAGTTCCGACCTCCCTCTCCTGCCCCCCGTCCTCCTCCCGCGCGCCCGAGAGCGGTCCTCCCAGCCCCGAGGGCAGGGGCGAGCCGGGGAGGACAGGGGAGGTAAGGAAGCCGGGGCTCGGGGAGGGCCGGGCTGGGGGGGGATGCCGGGGAGCGGGGCCGCGGGTTCCGGCCTCGGTCGGACAGCGGCCGCCAGCCAATGAGGACGAGGCGCTCGCTCCCGGCCCCGCGCCGGCCCGAGCTGGGCAGCCCGCCCTAACCCCTCCCGCCCCACCCTGACCTGGGGCGGGGGATGTGCGGGCGGCCGGCTCTTCCCGCGGGCGCGAGGCGACCTCTGTCTGAGCGCCGCGGCGGAGGCGGGGAGGCCGGGCCGGCGAGGTTCCCGTGCGCGCGGGGGACGCGGGAGGGACGCGGGCGGTGCGCGCGGGGCGGGGGCTGCAGGGCCGCTTAGACACCCGCTCGGACCCCCCGGGGAGACGGGGCCGGCCCTCCGCGGCCCCAGGGTGGCCTCTCCAAAGAGCCGGCCTGCTCCCCGGGGTCTCCCGGCTCCGGGACCCCCTCGGCCTTCGGTCCGCAAGGGCCCCGCCGTGGGCGCCGCGCGGCCCGGCTCCCCGAGGAGACCTCAGCCGCGCGGCCGCGAGCCCGGCGCCCTCTCCCGCCGCAGCAGCCCCGCCAGCCCCTCGGCTCCGCCGCAATCGCTCCGCCGCCTCCCGCCCAACAGCGCGCAGGCGGCGGGCGGACCGCCTGAATCTTGCTGAACCGTGTTTCCACGTTCAGTGCAAAGACCGGGGCGCGAGGCTTTCCTCTTTTGCATTCTGGGGTCTCTGGTGGGACAATCCACATGAGGCCCAGAGGCCCAGCACTTTAATAAAGTTTTAAAGAACCATCTGCTATGTAAGCTCTTCGGCCACCAGCCCAGCCACATCTTCAAAGTTTTCAGATCTCATCCCAACGAGATGAAAAACATTTTTTTTCCAGCCTCGTGACTGCATATGAAATGCCTCCTATGCAGTGTCTGCTGTGAGATCGGGTAATTATCAGAGTCCACCCACAAGGGGGTGAATTTGAATCTCAAAAGATCTGAATTTATTCTATTTGAATGGCCTAGAGATCACACATTCAAACTGCCCAGTCCAGTATTTGATGAATTGAAAAACACTCCAATCATCGCCATGATTAATCTACACTTTTATATGAAATGAGTTGTTCGTCACCCACTGGTGTCTGGCAATTCAGATGCTGTTGGCTCTCTAAATTCTTTTTTCTCCCTTTTTTTTTTTTTTTGTCATTTTGTTCTTCCATATATATTCAGAAGCTAAGTTATTTAAGTCTCAGTTTTGTGGCATCATCAAACTTCATAAAAATGTCTCGACTTGGGAGGAGGCAGACTGTCCATGAGTTTGTAAAGTGCAGTGGGCTGTAGTTGCCAAAATTAGTGACCCTTGAGACACTGGGATTTCTGTGATAGTATCAAGTAGCACCGTCGATCCATTTTCAATATTACTAGTTGTTTTAAGTACCATCGTGAATTAAATGTACATACGAATACGCACATAGTTCAGAAAAGGAAAGGAATTAACTCTCAGGGCTAGAATCAGTTTGTGTGCGGTGCATTGTGGATTCGGATGAACTCTGAAAATCAGTTTATTAGAAAGTCTTAGGAGTGCCCTTCACTACAGTCAAAGAGCTTATGGGGACATTTATGTTGCACCCTCACAAACACCAGGCTGGCAGCTATGAGGGACTCCAGACTCTCGGACCTCAGAAGAAGCTTCAGGCTCTCAGTGCCAGAGGGACAGTCCTCTGGTTGGTAGAGCTGAAGGAAGAAGTTAGGAGAGCTGAAAGTAGACAGAGGGCCTGACGTATATTTGCAGCATGGTGAAATGCTCCCCTGGACTTGAGGCAGAGCCTGACCCAGCCAGGGCCAACTTTGTGATCACCTTCCTAACCCAGCTTCAGCCCCAGAAGGGGCGTGTTTAGACCCTACTAGCGTCCTTTCAGTCCAAGGCCGTCTGGTCTCACCCCGCACACTCCAAACCAGGAGTGATGGTGACAAAGGGCCAGCTGACGTTCATTTATCCCCTCCCCAAACCAGAGGAGGGGGGAGGGTGCATAAGGGCCGGTTTCAAAAAGCCACCCTCTAAAAAAAGTAATGCACACTTGTATCACAGAGGACAGGTCCCAGGCGCCTTGCATTGTTCTGAGACTCTCGTCCAGGCTGTGGCGGGGAACCCAAGGGGCATGGAAAGTGCAGGAGGTCTCAAGCAGAGAGAAAACGTGGGTGCTCCCGGCCTCCTGCTCCAGGGAGAGAAGTGTTCCCCAGGGTCAACCCTATCCCAGATCCCCTGGGGACGTCCAGAGCCCTGTCTGCGCTGCACAGGGTGGAAAAGCTCCCCCTGGAACCGTTCTAGTCAGAGACTGAGGGCACAACTCACCTTTTAGCGGTTTTCTCCTCAAGGAGTTTAGGGGAGCAGTAAGCATCCCCTACCCTGGGGAGGACACAGGGGGCGGGGTGGTGGCACCCACCAAGCTCACTTGCACCCTGCAAGTGCATCCTGCCCCCACCCTCTCAGTCCCCTCGTTTTGAATGTTCTGGGGCCCTGACCCTCCAGTCCTGCTGGGCCGGGCTGCACCGGAGCCCCCCGACAGCCTGGCGGTGACCCGGGATGGGCCTGGACATCCCCACAACACCCTCCCGGAAGGAGGGGGACAGGAGGAGGTGCCCCGGGTGGGCCCCCTGAGGATGGTGCTAGGTTGCAGGGGCAGCAGCGAGGAAGAAGAGCCAAGTGGCGGAGAGAGGGGGGAGGCATTCGAGGTGGGAGCAGGGAGCGGGGCCTGTCCCTGTCCCGACCCACCGACAGCCCCGCGAGCGGCTTGGAACACCGAAGCCCCCCCGCTCAGCCAGGGGCATCTTAACCCGGCGTCTCGGTGGGCGCACATTTAGGGACCCCCCCACCCCCTGCGGGGGACTTAGCTGGCGGCGCAGACCACCGAGCAGAGGCCGGGGGCCGGGGGAGGCGGTTGCGGCCGTAGCCACGGTGCGCATTCCCGATTGCGTCCCCGCATCCCTCTGCCAACTTCTGGCAAACTTCTCGCCCCTCGCCCCTCGCCTCCCCCGCGCCTCCCCCTTCCTTCCGACGAGGCTGGTCTCCGGGGCTCGTCCTTCCCGGTCCTGACTTTGTCTTAAAGCATTGATTGACGGTTGCAATTATAAAGGATGATGGCTCGGGGAGGCTCCCGCAGCCTTGATGAGCCCGAGGAGCGCAGTCCTGGCATATTTTATCCAGGCTCAGCGTTACGGGGCCGTGCGCCCCACTCAGCCGGCCCGCACCCCCCACCCGCGGGCGTGTCACCCGCCGCCTCTGCCCGGCGCCTGCATCTCAGAGCGCGCGGGAGCAGCCTGCCCTTGACCTGACCCGGGCACTGCCGGCGGCCCCCGCGCTTAACGCGTGCAGGCTGCAAAGGGAGCGGGCAGTGGCACGGGTTTTTAGGACTGGTTCGCGTGCCCTGGGCTCGGAAAATACAGGTGCCCACGTAGAAGTGCCACTCATCCCGCGCGCCCGGGTCGGGGGTGGGGGTGGGGGCACTCGCACAGCTGCATTCTTGGAGACAATTTCCAAAGGCCTCCTCCTTTGCTACTTTTTGGTGTTTTTAAGAAACCAGCATCATTACTCTTCTCGTAGCATGTGTCTAACTCTCAGCCTCAGAAGTAAACCTAGATTTTGTTTTTTGTTTTTGCTTTCCGAAAAAGTCTCCACCAAGTGGCCCGGATAGCCAGAGGTGAAAGAGAAGCGAGCTTATCAGCCTACTGAAAACTCGGGCTCGGCCTCATTTTCTCCGCCCCTCCCACTACAAAATCCCATCAGAAGCCACTTTAGCCTTTCTCTGAAAATTAAGTTTAGCTAGAGTTCCAGAGTAGCGCTCCTGAGCCCAGGGGGCTGGCCTATCCGCCCCCACCCTCCCCTTTCCAGGCTCCCCCAGCCGGGGGCCAGAGCACTTTGATGAGAGGGGTTAAATTTCAGCACAGACCTACAAATTACCAAGGGGCACCGTACTGGCCAAAGCTTTGAAAAAATAAACTTGAATAGGTGAGAAGTCTTGCCTAGTTAAAAAAAAAGATCCTTTCCTGGTACATGTGTAAGTAACTACTTGAGACCTCATCCACCCCAGCCGGGAGAGCAGGAGGAGAAATTGCCATCAATTTAGACACACAAGCCCGGGAAAGACGTGGATTAGGGGTAGCCAAAGGGGGATTGATTCACGATCACTAGGAGAGGACCTCAATATATCGTGGTCCCAACTTCACTGAGGGGGGAGTGACAAGGTGAAGCAATTATCCAGGTGATCTGGGCTCCTCCGGCCCCTTTCCCCAACCTACCTCCCACCCTTGCCCTAAAGGAAAGGTGAAGTTTTCGGAGGGTTGGGCCTGGATTATCGTAATCTGCATCTCTGTAAAAAAGAAGAGCTTCCCAAGTAGACTTTTTGGCTTCATTTTCTTTGGAGACTATTGCCCCAACCCAGGGGTCCAGGCGCGCCCCGCTTTGGTGTAGCGGGTGCCCTTCTCGAAGTGGGCGGGCAGATCCGGTCTGGAGCAGGGCGCTGGCGAGGGGAAATACCCTTGGGTAGGTGGTCCAATCTAATCTAGCTCTTCCTCTGTCATTGAAATGGAGATGTGGGTCAGCCCAGCTCCAAACTGCGAGACGCCACTGTCGGAGCCACCCCGTAGGTCCTGGGGACCACGCAGTGCGGGAGCGGTGTTCTGCAGGTCGGAGGGGGCGCATGCAGGGTTCCCCCCTCCCCCCAAGCCCCCGCCTCGACCCGGACTGGGAACTGATCTGGGCCCCGGAGGCCTCAGGGCCACCGTTGCAGCGAGCCCGGCCGGACTGCAGGGGACCTGAGGGCAGGGGCTCAGCGCCGTCGAGGCCCTGGGCTTGGGAAAGCCCCCGCGCTGGGGCTTCAGATCTTGGGATCAATGGGCGCGGAGCTGGGTCTGTCCACCCCAGGTGGCCCGGAAAGAAAGGGGGGGCTCGCGGTGGTCTGCTCGCCCTCCCGCCAGCGGTGCGAAGGCGGCCCCAGGAGGGGGCTACGCGGTCGCAGGCTTGGGGTGCCGGCACCTCCCCCAAGCTAAGGCCAGTGTGACGAATAGGACGCGGTGGCCCGCGATCACACAGGCTTGGGACCGTCCCCCCCCCCACCACCACCAGGGTTTCTCGTCTGGAGACTGAGGATGCGTGTGGGGCACCTGGTGCGGGCTTCCCACGGGGTTTCTATTCAGTCCAGGGCAGGTGGCCGCTGGAGCAGGTGGGCTTGGGGGCCGAGGCTGTGGACGGCCAGGTCGGGGCACGGGTCAGCAGCCACTGCAGCAGCCGGCGCTGCCTCGGGGACCACCATCTACCTCCCTAGGAAAACGCCCCGGTTTGTCAAAAGTACCCAAAATCGGGGGGGTGGGGGGTGGCTGTGTGTGCTCAGAGTATCCCGTTTGGCCCTCAGGGTAAGAAAAGGGCCTTTTCTCTCTGAAGTCGGTCAATCATTTTGAGTGGTTTCTCTGCCCTCCTCCGACCCACCAACTCCATCACAAATAGATGCTCCCCGAATGTTCTCTCAATTCCCAGGTCTGTCAGCGGCTGTGGAGTTGCCAGCATACAGCCCATAACTGCAAGCGAAACTCCCCGCCCCCCCCCACCCCGACTCCAGAGGTCCTCTCCAGGAACCCAGAGCACAAGACCCAAGGTGCCCTCCTACCTGCTTAGCTCTGCCCCAAGGCTCTCTTCTCCCACCCTGCTCCACCCTGCCCCCTACGTCTCTCCCCATCCCACCCTTCTGAATTCTGCTGGGATCTGAGTTCCACGGTGCAATGAAAAGAAAGATAAAGAGCCAATTCCGAAACCGTCTTCTTAAACCCAAGATGCCTTTTGGAAGAAAGTCTGAGTAGATAAACATTGTTTTTAATCATAATTCCTTTATGTCAACAAAGGCAAATCATCACAACTTTGAGGAAAGAGCATGGATTTCAGAATCACATCCACGAACTCCGTTTATAGTTCACTCCCCTGACAGGGCAAGTGATGTTGGGCAAATCACGTGACCTTTCTGATTCACTTTTGTCATCAGTAAAATTGTCAACAAACTTTATAATCGCATGAGACAGTGCCGGTAAAGCAACATATCATTCTGTTAATAAATATCAGTTCTCCTCTATATTCATCTCTTTTCCTCTAACTTTAGCCACACTCCTCTTTCTGCAAGGAAAATAACTAGGGAGGGAATCGCTAACCATTCTAGAACGATTTAAAATAAGATCCTTCCAGGGGGAAGTACTTGCTAATTTAACTGCAGCGCTTGACATAGTCCTTAGGGACTTAATTACACCCTCAGATAAAACTGCTCACCAAAAAAAAAAACAAAAAAAACAAAAAAAAACTGCTCACCAAACTGCTGCTGTTCACCTGTATTCAGATTATTTGAAGTTTAAAAGTTAAGTGTGTCTTTTCTTACTTATTACGTAAAAACACTCATATCAGAGCTTCCCAAAAGACTAAAAAGAGGCAGCCTTTAATAATTTGGTCAGGTTGAGTCCACCTGGTTCTTCCAGGCCTAACCTCTCAAGCTCACGCTGGTTATATTTCAACTCTTCCCTTGGGGCCTTCCCAAACATCAAGGCCCCCACACTCCTAAAGCTCCTTGAAGCCAACTGGATTTCTCACAGAAGTTTTTGTTCCAATAAGGTAGAGAGTGGGGCAGTGAAACCCGAAGCAGTAGCTTTATCCTGAGGTAGGTTCTAGTCTTCAGGAGCAAGATGTCTGACTCCTGCCCTGCATAAAGCATCCCTGGAAGTGCTTGGGGAAGCTGGGCCTTCAGGGGGGAGTCTGTCCCAGAGCCCTTCTCTAGCTCATCTCAAGTTCAAGGCTGAATTTAAGATAACCCTAGACGTTGTGTCTTGGGAGAGGCGTTAAGTAAAAGAAAAAAAGCTCTACCAAGCCCCTCTCTCCTCTCTGCCTCCATAAGTCTCTCTTGGTTTATTAGAAGTGATGTTAAGGAAATCCTTTGGCTCCAGTTAGAACTTGTAGATCAAGGTCAGCAAGGAGAGTTTGGGAAGCACCCTGTTGGAGTTGGGCTGAGGCAGGGAAGGAGAAGAGGCATCAGAGTTTAGCTTCCTGGAGGGAACCGGCTGCCTAAGCCCAGCAGCAAGAATCAGAACATGGATTTGGGTGACCGAGGTTCCTAACAGCACTGCAAATAAAGCCGGCCAGAGTTTGGGGTGGCATAACAGGCATTTTCTACCGCATGATGTCTACTTTCAGAGATCAGTATGGGCACAGAGCTTACTGGAGGTTATTGCTGGAATAAAATCAGATTCTGAGAGTGCTAAGAGGACTAGATAACCAACTTTATACAGTGTCTCAAGAGTGTTTGCATTGTGTATCATGTACTCCTAACTATGCAGACGCAACTTCCTGTGGACATTATACAACAGCATCCTGAATGGGTATAATGTCCATAAATGCACTTAATCTGAAGAATTACGTGAATTTAATACAAATCAAAGCAATAATGTTGAGCACGTTGCAGAAGAGTCATTAAATACTTGTTATTTTTCAGGCCGTTCAGATTTGGCTCTTTTGTTAATATGGACAAATACTTTATTCTTTCTTTTTCTGTTTCTCTCTTGTGCTCTCTTATGTTACTACTGTATATCATCAGTGAAATTGCCCCATTTGGGAAAAAGAAAAAAAAAAAACCCACCTAAGCCAGAAACCAAGAACTTGGACAATGTCCCAGAACTAGTTAACTTTAAGGGAACAATCTGGTTATAACCCGAAGTCTGCTGCTTTTACACCACACTGTGACTATCTTGCAGGTAGGCAGAGGGAGCAATGGTGTCTTATTCCCACTTTTCTGTAGGAGTACAGACATCTGTACACAGTTTTCATGGAACCACCAGTGCGCAGAGAAGGAGAATGTCATGGCCACCCAGGACCCACAGAGACAGCACAGAGGCACATTTGTTAGTACAACACAACTGAATTAATGTGGAGTGGGGAACCCTGAGTGATCTCTACCTGCCTTGGCCTCGGTCTTGTGAACCCCTCCCCACGCCATCCTGATGGGCCACCTCAGTGCCACTGCAGAGACCGGCGAGACGGGCACCCTCTACAGCTGCACCTGCGGATTCCTGTCGCCGGGCCTGCCCTGGCCAGTCAGAATCCAAGAGGCAATTCCTCTTAGGGCCGGGGTCAGTCCCAACTGTTCAGACTGAGGGCTCACAACGTCCCCTTTCTATGGCAGCCCGTTGGGTGCCTGGTCTGGCCAAGAAGCCCCCAGGAATGACCTTGGGGGCCACCCCGGGCGCAGATGGAATCCCAGGTACTGGGAGAGGGAGAGCGCGGGGTCTGGACCGGCCCGGCCGAGCACCAGCTCCGGAAGGAGGTTTCTTTGACCGGAAAATTGGCTGGGATCTGCTCGTCCCGGGACCTGGCCGGGAAGTGCCGGGAGCTTTAGGGTTTGGGGGTCGCCTCGCCGAGCGCCGCACCCCCGGAACTTAGCAGGCCCTGGGGGGGCCCACGTCGCGCAGGTTCTGGCCCTCTGGGACCCGGACGCCCCACGCCCGTGGGTTGCAGCCCTCCGCGCGCCCGGGGCGCACCGCCCTCCGTCCTCAGCGGGCCCCGCGGCCTGGGGCCCCGCGCGGTGCCTGGGACGCTGCGCGGAGACGGGGGCGGGGTCGCCCTCCGCGGGTCGCCGCAGCTCCGGGGGGGGAGGGGGGGGGAGTCGGCGGAACTCCACCAGATGCGCCACCTCGGGATCCCCAGCCCCGCCCCGCAGCCCCCCAGGCCCCGCGCCCCCCTCCCCGCCCCTCAGACCCCCCCCACCCGCAGCCCCCAGGCCCCTCCCCCCGTGCAGCCCTCCAGGCCCCGCCCCGCAGCTCCCCAGGCTCCGCCCCACAAGCCCTCTCGCAGGCCCCACCCCCCCGCGCAGCCCCAGGCTCCAACCCCGCAGCCCCCAGGCCCCGCCCCACTACCCCCCCCGCAGCCCCAGGCCCCGCCTCCGCAGGCCCCAGGCCCCACCCCACTAGCCCCCCCGCAGGTCCCGCCCCCGCAACCCCCAGGCCCCGCCCCACAAGCCCCCCGCAGCCCCAGGCCCCGCCCCCGCAGACCCCCCCGCAGGTCCCAGGCCCCGCCCCACTACCCCCCGCAGCCCCAGGCCCCGCCTCCGCAGGCCCCGCCCCACTAGCCCCCCCTCAGGCCCCACCCCCTCAGGCTCTATGCCCCGCCCCACAAGCCCCCCGCAGACCGCCCCCAGGCCCCGCCCCGGCAGGCCTCAGGCCCCGCCCCACAAGCCCCCCCGCAGACCCCCCGCAGGTCCCAGGCCCCGCCCCACTACCCCCCGCAGCCCCAGGCCCCGCCTCCGCAGGCCCCGCCCCACTAGCCCCCCCTCAGGCCCCACCCCCTCAGGCTCTATGCCCCGCCCCACAAGCCCCCCGCAGACCGCCCCCAGGCCCCGCCCCGGCAGGCCTCAGGCCCCGCCCCACAAGCCCCCCCGCAGACCCCTCCGCAGGCCCCAGGCCCCGCCCCACAAGCCCCCCGCAGACCCCCCCCAGGCCCCGCCCCCGCCGAGCCCCCGCAGGCCCCAGGCCCCGCCCCACAAGCCCCCCGCAGACCCCCCGCAGCCCCAGGCCCCCCCCGCCCGGCTCCAGCGCGCTCTCGCCCCGGGAACGCGCCGCCAGTCCCGCCGGGAGGGGGTGGCCGTGAGCGCGCGCGGCGGGTTTGCGGGCGAGAAAGATCTGAGATGCTTCGGGTTTCTCTTTCACCTGCTCGTGCTCGTATTTCCTTTTTATCTGCAGAGCAGCCGATTCTCTGTTGCGCTCTGATTGCTTTCCTCGTGTTTTCTTTTTCGTAAGTACAGATTTTTTGGGGGGTGGGTGGGGGGAGTTACCATTTCCTCAATGGATATACTATAGGGTGTAGTGGCCCATAAAAAAGCAATCTCTGCACTCAGTGGAGTCAGCTGGTTATCAAGGGAGAAGGAGGAAAAGCCCAAGCCTTGATTTGGCTTCTTGTTTCAGCAGCGGAGCTGGAACTCGGGAGCTCCTGACAGGCCCCTGCGAATTCGCAGGGAAATTCCAGTTCCAAAGCCCAAGAAAGTGCTACAGGAAGGGGCACAGGCCCTTCCAACGCTAAGGGAAAGGAAGGAGGGCTTGACTGCCAGCTGACTATTAATTACAGGCCACTGGAAATCACTTCCTTTTAGTCCTTTACTTTTAGGATTAATTGAATGTATCCTTGCTGTAACACTAATATTTTTTATTCTTCTTAGAAATGAAAATTAGCTTTATTTACCTCCATTTATAAAAGCAACCCACGCCCATTATTTCGAGAAACAGATAATAACCCTTAAATTCTAATCCTTAACGATGGTGTGTGTGTGTGCACATGCATATACATACATATATATTTCCATATATATTTATTTATTAAATACATATATTGAAAATACGTGGATTTTGCGTGGCTTTTATTTATCAGAAAAACAAAAGATACTCTATAGTGTCTGCAATCAATGAGACACCATAGCGTGGTATGGCTTGAGGCTTTACAAATATCTGAAGCTATTTGTTAACGTTTGATCAATGATGCCTCCATATGGTTAGCTCGTTTCAAGTTGTTCAAATTGTAGCTTATTATCTCTGATTAGAAATTATCAGAAAATATTAGTGATGAAATATATATATTATGCATTTTTGTTTCTGTTAGAGACTAATGAATGGACGTCCAAAAACAGTGGATATAATGAATAATATTGAAATACCCATTTGCTTTTTTTTAACTTTAAGCAAGATAAATGGGGGATCCCTGGGTGGCTCAGTGGTTTGGTGCCTGCCTTTGGCCCGGGGCGTGATCCTGGAGTCCCGGGATCCGGTCCCATCTTGGGCTCCTTGCATGGAGCCTGCTTCTGCCTCTGCCTGTATCTCTGCCTCTGTGTGTGTGTGTGTGTGTGTGTGTGTGTCTCATGAATAAATAAATAAAATCTTTTAAAAAAAGATAAATGTGTGATACATACATGGGCTTATGTGCTTTTAATAGACAAGAGAAGCAATGGCTTATAGTACTAAATACATCAATGAGTTTAAATTACTTGAATTAATGTAGTAGCAGAATAATAAATGGATGATAAATAGAGCAATTCCTACTTACCAATAGGTGTAAGTCCGTGCTTCAGAGAATCTTGCAAATTTCCAGTATCCGAATTAGAAGACATTCTTAGTAAAATTATAGGTGATCCTTTGGTTTAACGCAGAAATCATTGAGTATAAGAAAAAGTGCAGCTTGTCAAATTTTGTAGCCCTTGGGAGGTCACACAAGACTACAGTAACCTTTAGTGAAAGTTAAAAAAGTAGCAAAAAAAAAAAAAAAGAAATCTAAGAATTCAAAAAGTTACAAGTAAGTCTTTCCCTGGACTCTGTACTTTTTCCAGCATTAGTGGCCTGCTGTAAACCATGTATCCAGTTACATGATGGTTTCTAATCAGAAGAATGGAAACTTTTGATAGGCTTAGATGTATCACATGACTCTATGCTAGTTGATAAGAGGACCCTGTTATAAAGTGACAGCAAAAGAGATAAGAACTCCTGGCAGATAATGGCAAAGAAATGATTAACTCAGAAGTGGAGAGGTGCTATGCAGCACAGAGAGTGGAAAGTTGTAAAACTGAGGGGTCAGAAGATCATACCTGGTGGATAAAACTCCAAACCAACTTAAATCTACTAACTAAACTTAAGCTTGTGTCATACCCTCTTGATGTCATCACCTCTTTGCAAAGAGGAGGACAGGCGTAGCTCTTCTGACCTCTGTAAACATATTTTAGATGATAACATTAGGACACATTAATTCTTTAAATGATGACTAGAGATATGATTGACACTTTAAAATACTACAGGTAGCATTTCCAATCTTATGGTCATTTATTTAATCATGTGTTGTCAACCAACTTTTTAATCACACCTCTTCATTAGCTGCAGAGTTAATCTTGGCTTGTTTGTACACTGGTCAGTTGATGAAAAGGACAGCCTATCTCTTTACTCCAATAAAGTAAAAAATTTATACTTTGAGGTTAGTGCTGGCAAAGTGATGAATGTATAATACATTTTCCATGATTTCAAGTTATTATTCTTTGCTTGAATCCACAGGGAAAAATCTGGATTACTTCGCCATGAAAGAACTATTACTAAAATGACCAACAGTAGTTTTAGGTTCTTGTTAAAGATCCTTATTGTTCTTCAAGGTAATAAACTATGGATTCTTATAATAATGCATATCTTTTCCCATGTTGTGGAACAGTTTGGTGTTTTCTTGTTTGTTTTGATTTCTCGAATGAAGCAAACATTTTTCCTATTGTATTTAGATTCTAGTTTAAAAACTCAAAATGTTTATGTACAGCATTTTTCTGTTTAGAGATTCTACTTAGAAAACTCAAAATGTTTATGTACAGCATTTTTCCCATCAAAATTATATTTTCTTGGATTAGATTTCACTGCATATAATAGAAAAGTCAGAATAAGAGTGGTTTAAATAAAATCTTAATTTTTCTCTTAGAAGTCAGATGTAGACAATCCAGGGATGGTACAATAGCTCTACAAAGTTGTTCAGAACCTGATTCCTTCCATTTTACTATCCTTTATCTCTTGTCTTCATGTTTCAGAATGGCTGCTAGAATTCCAGCCATCATTCCATACCAGGAAGCAGTATGTAGAAAGGGCAGAGAACGCATACTTCTTTTTAAGAACATTTCAGGAAAGTACCACATAAACACTTTGCTTATATCTCACTATGCAGAAATCAGATACATACTTACCTTTAGCTGCAGGGGAGGCTGGAAAGTGAAGTATTTTAGATGTACAAGCATTTCAAACTAAAAAGGTTTTGGCGATTATAATTATCCATGTTAGTTCTTTGCTTTTTTCTTTTTTTTAGAGGTTTTATTTATTTATTTGATTATTTTAGAGAGACAGAGAAAGAGTGAACAGGGGGAGGGATGGAAGGAAAGGGAGAGAATCTCAAGCCCACCCCACTGTAAGTGCAGAGCCCCACTCTGGGCTCTATCCCAGGACCATGATCTCATGGTCCTCAGAAACCAAGAGTCAGCTGCTTAACATACTGAGCCACTCAGGCACCACTGCTGTTATTTTTAAATAATCAAACAACAGGGACACCTGGCTGGCTTAATGGGTAGAGGATGTGACTCTTAACGTTGTTGAGTATAGAGCTTACTTTAAAAAAAATAATTAAAATAAAAAATTATTTATAAAAAGTAATGAATAATCAAACAATAATATGACCTCAATACTAGAAATGTACCTATAATATAGGTATGAAAAGGGGATCCCTGGGTGGCGCAGCGGTTTAGCGCCTGCCTTTGGCCCAGGGCGCGATCCTGGAGACCCGGGATCGAGTCCCACGTCGGGCTCCCGGTGCATGGAGCCTGCTTCTCCCTCTGCCTATGTCTCTGCTTCTCTCTCTCTCTCTCTCTGTGTGACTATCATAAATTAAAAAATATATATATAGATATATATGAAAGGATATATGACTCTGCGAAGCAGCTCTTCTCTTAACAGGAGGACCCCAAAATATTTTCACTTCTGTGAATTATGAGTATTTATTGTATTCAAAATTAAAATTGAGAAAGTGAAAAGTTATTGATTTATAAATATACTAATTTATTTTTATTGAAACATGTTAATATGCATAACACATGTTAAATAAAAGGCAGGCGCCAAACCTCTGCGCCACCCAGGGATCCCTGAATTAGAAATAACCATTTTTCAAAATAAAATAATTCATAAAAAGCATTTTCGGAAGTTTTTTTAATGTCTCTCTCTATTTTTTTTTTAAATCTTTTTTTTTTTTTAATTTTTATTTATTTATGATAGTCACAGAGAGAGAAAGAGAGAGAGGCAGAGACATAGGCAGAGGGAGAAGCAGGCTCCATGCACCGGAAGCCCGATGTGGGATTCGATCCCGGGTCTCCAGGATCGCGCCCTGGGCCAAAGGCAGGCGCCAAACCACTGCGCCACCCAGGGATCCCTCTCTCTATATTTTTTAAGGTTTTATTTATTCATTTGACAGAGAAAGAGGGAGAGAGAGCACAAGCAGAGGTAGGGGCAGAGCTAGAGGGAGAAGCAGGCTCTCTGCTGAGCAGGGAGCCAGAAGCAGGGCTTCATCCTGGACTACGGGATCATGACCTGAGCCAAAGGCAGACACTTAGCTGATTGAGCCACGCATGCGCTCCTCATGTCTACCTTATAGAAAGTTGGTTCTCATATCTGCTTCTGTGTTCAGTCCTTAGCAATATATTATCTTGGTTGAAGTGTATATTTAGAAAATATGGTCTTCAAGATATGAAGTTAGAAAAAGGAGGACTAAAAAAAAATAAATAAAAAAATAATAAAAAAAAAGAAAAAGGAGGACTACTACAATAACTGTAATAATTTTTTCAGATAATTATGGATTTTTTTCTTCAAAACTACACCAAAACTCCACAAGTAATATCTTCTTAAAGATTAGTCGAAATGTGGAATCTGAAACCATATTGTGAACTTTCTGTGCTCTATGACTCTAAAATTCATTGACTTATTTTATACTTCAAATACACCCTTTACCTATGCATGATTTTGTTGCATCTTACATTGGTAATTTGGAAAATGTAGGTTCATCAAATCTGACAAACTTTCCAAATGTCAACAAACACATTTCGTTATAGAGTATCAAAAATTCTATTTGTGATTATTACTAGTGATCTCATCAAAAGTCTTTAAAATCCTGCAAAGCTGTCAAACTCACAGCGGAATATACAAATTTTCTTAAATCCAAATTTTCATTTGTAAGCCTGAATTTATCAATAGGGAAAAGTACCATCAGTCTGTTTTTTTTTTTTCATGAAGTAACAGGTTCCTTCATATTTGAGAATTTTCTCCAACATACTCATGTCTAAATAACCACAGATTGTCTGTCTGTCATTCTTAAAATGTAAAAATAACATTCTGTTTTAAAAAGCAGCTAGGTCAGCTCCCCATTTGAACAATCACATCGGTACTTTTCCTAGAATCAACAATCATGTTTTGACTTGAGCCTTTAATGTTACTTGAAGAACTTGAAGAACTACAAGCAGTACATTAAGGGAGAAATTCACGTCTTATGGCTCAGCTTGATTAGAGATGCGTTTTGCTTTATGAAGTAGCTGTCTTCTTGAAGGGTTACGTGGTAATTGCCTTTTACAACCCACCTCGTATATTCACGCCCTAGTTGTTCTATGGTTAGAATACAACATTTGGAATTTTTCATAAAACAAAATGGTCTGTTAATTTCATCTGTTTTATTTTTTTAATTTAATTTAATTTAATTTTAAAATTTTATTTATTCATGAGAGACAGAGAGAGAGGGAGGCAGAGACATAGGCAGAGGGAGAAGCAGGCTCCATGTAGGAAGCCCGATGTGGGACTCGATCCTGGGACCCCACGGTCATGGCCTGAGCTGAAGGCAGATGCCCAACCGCTGAGCCCCCCGGGTGCCCCAATTTCATCTGTTTTAAAAACACACTTTCGTATTTATATTTCTGTGAAATTGTGGGTATGGAAGAAATCGGAATTAAATTAAAATGGATGATTTCTCCTCTTGTCAAATACTATGAGCCCAGGATGTTGAAAAAGAGGCACATTGAGATTCCTCTGTGAATAGAAACTTTTCCTCTCATAGGCCCTCCCTTCCCCATCTCCATACCCAACTGGGGGTGCCTGTCCCCAGTGTATTGTGAGGGATTCGCAGGACCTGGGGGAACTGGATCCTTCTCGCAGAAACCTATGCTTTTAGCTGTTCTTATGGCTTTTAATCTCTTTGAAACAAATGTCAAGATTATTTAAAAATATATCTCTACGGACCTTGGGGATACATTGTCAGTGGTTAGAAGACTGGTTTCTGGATGAACAGTTTTATTCATTGTCTTCGTGGCCATAAAGTTGGAAAACTCCACAATGTTTCTCTGAGCCCTTGATACTCTTTAGATAGGCTCCCTGCATGGAGCCTGCTTTTCCCTCTGCCTGTGTCTCTGCCTCTCTCTCTCTCTGTGTCTCTCATGAATAAATAAATAAATAAAATCTAAAAAAAAAAAAACTCTTTAGATGGAAAGACTTAAAAAAGAAAAAAAAAGAAAGACTTGGTGTTGGTGAGGGGTGTGCCCACGTAGTTGTATCTCTGGCCCAGGACCCTAGAAGAAAAGGTAAGTGAATAGAAAGGTGCCTACATATATCTAAAGAGACTATGTATGTTCCCTTAATGACCACATTATAATCTAATTAGATCAGTTGCTTAAATCAGAGTGTCAATGACGCAAAAGTCCGAATTTTTCATTCCTATGGAAGAAAAAGTTTCATAAAGGAAAAAGCCGTTTGCAGGATCCCCCGGACACCTGTTCTCTCCAGCTAGCAGTGAGAGAGCAGGGCCTCGATTAGGAAGGGACGGCCACCTGCAGTCACTGTACGGTCAGTAAAGAGGTAAGGGACCTTCTCTGAAATCTCGATTGGATTAGGCTACTGGGTCACTTAGAGTATAAACGTATGCCTCTAGCGAGTTTCACTGTTAAATTTTAGATTTTATTTTATTCTTTTAGGTTTCGGGTAGAGAATTTGCCTCTATCAGTGATCAAAGGCCACACAGATACATTTTCAAGCCTTCGGGTGGTTTTAAACAATATTAACATCGACGCTTCTTTTGAACTAAGCAAATGGGGTGTGTATGTGTGTATGCAGGTAGTTTATAACTTCATATATGGACTTTTGTTGTAACACAATTTCATACATTATGGAATAGATTTAGTGGTCACTGTCTGAAGGTTCACGTTACAGTTTATGATCCCTTTTTTCTTTGTTGTTTATTCTGAGTACTGTTATGTTTTCATTTCTCCCTCTTGCCTTTCTTTATTTCAGTTGAAATATTGGAATATAACTTCCGAGTGATAAACATGCTTTGTGGAGAGAGACCAGATAGAAGGGAAATAAGAATAAAGAAGGCTTTCTCTCTCTCCCCGTCCCCTGCCTTTTAGCTGTGCTGTTGGCTCAAACCCGGCCTGATGCAGACTCCCCTCCGTATGGGATTGGGTGACTTGAGGTCTGGGTGAATTCTGGAAGGCAGGGTGAGCGGTGGCCAAGGCCGTGACTGTGCTCCTCAGGGGTGCTGGAAGTGTCCCCAGTTAAATATTCACACAGCCTCATCAAGGTGAGATTTTGTTGAAGAGACCTCCTCATGGAATGTGGGTAGTTTAAAACTGGTGCTGGTTCACACGAAGTGAGGAAATTGGTGACTCTGGCTGCCAGTGGGGCAGGCATTTGGTAAACACGCTGTTTTTTCCTCTGACCTTTAAGTTCTTTTTTTTTTTTTTAATTTTATTTATTTATTTATTTATTTATGATAGTCACACACACAGAGAGAGAGAGAGAGAGAGGCAGAGACATAGGCAGAGGGAGAAGCAGGCTCCATGCACCGGGAGCCCGACGTGGGATTCAATCCCGGGTCTCCAGGATTGCACCCTGGGCCAAAGGCAGGCGCTAAACTGCTGCGCCACCCAGGGATCCCTGAGCTTTAAGTTCTTTTGTGCACATAACCAACCCAGTCTACTTTGCACTGACACCATGGTAGGCATTATTTAATTTTTTCTGCTAAATATATAGTGAATTTCAAAATATGATTTTTATTGACGTCCATGACTATTAATTTTATTTTGTCTATTTTTTTCTTTAAAATTTTACATATTTTTAAGTAATCTCTACACCCAACGTGGGGAACAAACTAGAACCTTGAGATCAAGACTCACATGCTCCACCAACTGAGGCAGCCCGGCGCCCCAACCAATGACTACTAATTTTAGATGAAAATCCAGAAAGGTGGGGGCACCTGGGCGACTCAGTGGTTGAGCATCTCTGCCTTTGGCTCAGGGAGTGATCCTGGGGTCCTGAGTTTGAGTCCTGCATCAGGCTCCCTGCATGGAGTCTGCTTCTCCCTCTTCCTATGTCTTTTCCTCTCTCTCTCTCTCATGAATAAATAAATAAAATATTTAATAAAAAAAGAAAATTCAAAAGGGGCATATATTTTCATAAGCATATTTTATACCTGTAACTACTTGGAAATATATGGGTCTTCTTTTCTACATGCCAAAATGTTTAACATATTATTCAATTCATAAAATAGCATTGTCCATCAGCTTCTCAACACTCTGAGGATGCAATTGTGTTTCCCTGGGAGACCATGCAGTTGTACTTGGTGGATGCAACCTATCTGAGCATGAGAACACATTCTGAGATCATGATACAAATGAAGGTGGTAGTTAAGAACCTGAGACTTGGGATCAGGAAGTTCACAACTCCTGTCCCTGCTTTGTCCTTTACTCAGGGGCAAAGTAATACTTGACTTCCTTAAGCCTTATAAATTCTTCAGAAGTGAAAATGACAACAGAATCCAATAGTGTTGCTGTGAGAAGTAAAATGAGATCATATGAGAATGCTCAGTGTCCTGACTAGGAAAGAGAAAGAGCTCGATACATATTTAAATGCCCTTAAAAACCAGTATGGACCGTGTGACTTAGAGTCCTAGGGGAGAGACATATCTTTCATTATGGAACTTTATTTTATTTATATTTTTAAAGATTTTATTTATTTATTCCTGAGAGAGAGAGAGAGAGAGAGAGAGGCAGAGACACAGGCAGAGGGAGAAGCAGGCTCCCTGCGGGGAGCCTGAGGCGGGACTCGATCCTGGCACCCGGGATCAACCACCTGAGCCAAAGGCAGATGTTCAACCACTGAGCCACTCAGGTGCCTCCTCATTATGGAATTTTTGCAAGTTTCTTTATTCACGTTTTGTCTTTGACACCTGTTCCGTCTGGTCACAGATACTACTTGACTCCCTATAGATCTCATATGATTCTTCTAATTTAATAACATAGAGTGATTTGCTTTCTCTTCCTTTTTGTATGTGGCTCATAAAACATGTAACCACAAAAAGGTTGAATTTTATGATTTGTTGGCACACCTCTGATTGGACAGAATTATTTTACAAAATGTACTCAAAAGTTGAAGGAGGATGGCACCGCTAGGTTCCCAATAACTCCTACAGGAACCTTTAAAAAATATTATTTACTATTTGTCACTCTCTTACTTTTCTGTAGAACTTACTGGCATGCAGAGGAAATATTACATTAATGAGTTACTTTGGCCTTTTGAAGCTTATCTATCTGGTCAATTAAATAGAAATAAATACTCAGTACTTTGTGAGAAATGAACATATTTTTGTGAAAGAGGGAATGGAGTAACACTCACGTGTGTTACCAATAACAGGTGCTCAGTACTCAGCCCCAGTGACAGTTAAGAAGCAATTTACATTCCGACTCTGCTGGGGAAAAAACACAAAAACAAATGAAAACCTCAGTTTGGGGTCATTATTTTTCTCAATCAAGTCCCAGTCTAACCATTTCCTTTTGGCAAATGTGAGCATTTTCCACGATGGCTTTCTGTCTTAACCTCAGTATCCCACCCAACTCGGTAGATACCACCCCGCATGGCGTACCTATAATGACTCACATTTTCAAAGATACATGTTTATAATGATAAAGCATTATTTGCTAACTGATTTCAGAAAGGATTTGTAAATGATTGACAGATAACTAATGAGTCCCCAGGCATCTTTGCCAAAATCCAAAAGGCATTCAACAATGTCATCTGAACCCATATTGCATGATGATGTTAAAGTTCAGTTAATGAGTTACAGTCTCTGTAAACTTCCTGAATATACTCTTCCAAGACATTATGACACGTCTGTTAGGAACTGGTATTCTTGTAAAATGGGATTTCTGGTGAGCATTGCACATGAACATATACCAGAAAAGCCCTTCAAGTTTGTTTATGATTCGGGTTTATTAAGAACCAGCACCCGAAATTACTCATTCAAATCATTCAAGTGGACTGAGGCACCAGGTGTTGAGGTGTTTACAGAAGACATAGATACTGAATGGGGTCGTTCTTGGGAACCAGTGCTTACTGGTACATCGTTGCTTGTATTTGTCACTAACAAAGATATTTGTCACTGATTACATGTAGGATCTGGGCTTGAGTTGGTGCTTTTTTTTTTTTTTCAATCAGCTTCCTTAGCAACCCCCTAACTCCCAAATTATATAAGACGGTGAGATGGCAGATTTGGAAAAGAAGTGACAAAAGATTTCTTCTCATTATTTTTAATAACTGTGAGAAATGTGGCACCTGGCAGGAAAGATAAGTGACTTTTATGCAGTACTATTATGGCCAGGTAAATATTACTCACTTTTTATAGCACTAATAATTAAACAGAGGCTTAGTCAATCTTTTGGCAATTGAAATGTTTAAGACTTTACTCTTCTGTAGGCTTATGTTGAGTTCCCCACGTTTATCACAATCTGAGATCTATGTCTGATGACTTATGGCTCATATCTTTACTCAGAGTAAATGAAGTAAACTCAGTACCATTTTGTTTCCATTTAAAACCTTTTAAAACGTTTAGGCACATAACTCAATTATCTAAACTTTCTAGAAGAGGGATCTGTAGAGCATTTCAAGTGATTTCCCTAGGAATCATGTAATAATTATTTTTTTAAAAAGGAGCCACAAAATAGATCTTAATTCATGAACTGAATGTTATATATCACCTAACATTGTCTGGTAGATCACGTGAATGAAATCGTTTTTTTCAAACAATAGATGTTCCTTAGAATGGAATTTAAAAAAATATTTTATTTTTTTCAGTAATCTCTACACCCAACGTAGGGCTGGAACTTACAACCCCAATATCAAGAGTTGTGTGCTCTACTTACTGACCCAGCCAGGTGCCCCTAGAATGAAATATTTTATATGGCTAAATCTTTTATGTGGCCATATAAGCCTATCTTGATTGTGTTTCGGTTATTTTAATAGACATTGTTTTTTTGTCCTCTCAATCCTTTTGTGGAAAAAAAATGTTTAATCAAAAATGATAAGGTAGGGGTGCGCAACTCTTTATCTTAGGGTTGTGAAGTTAAGCCCCGCATTGGGCATAGAGATGACTTAAAAAAAACTTTTTTTTAAATGATAGAATGGAAAGGGTGCATAAATGCACATATATTATGTATACTTTTAAAGACTTTATTTATTTATTCATGAGAGACACAGAGAGGGAGGTAGAGACCTAGCCAGAGAGAGAAGCAGACTCCCCTCAGGGAGCCCGATGTGGGACTCAATCCTTGGACTCTGGGACTTGATCCTGGGACTCCGGAATCACGCCCTGGGCCGAAGGCAGGTGCTCAACCACTGAGCTACTTGGGCATCCCACATATGTTATATTTTTCATTATGTTTTGAGAAAGAAAGGGTAAAACCTAAAAAAGAAAAAACAAAAGGATTACTCAAAAAAAGTTGAAGGCTCTTAGAAAGGTCACCTTATTCTCTATGAAACTGCAAAGCAAAAATGAGTTTCAAAGGTAATCTCACTTTTACCTGTTATTTTCATTACCATGAATCTAACAAGTTATGCTCTCGAGCATTATTTATTTACATACTAATACATTTTTAGATTTTTTTTTTAGTTCTTTTCAATTTCATCATGTCCCAAATGGAACTCCTTATCTTTCATTTCAAATGCCCCACCTTTTTTAATTTTGATGAATGACACCACTACATCAGAAATGTGGGTGTTACTCTAAAATCTCCCTCTGATTTACTTGCTGTGTCTATACAGGTGACAAGCTTAGTCCATTCATGTTCCTTAACATCTTCATTGGCATCCCCTCCCCTCTAGGAGCGTCAGTGTCTTTGCTTTGCAACGTCCACAGCGAGAGCTTACTGGCTTTGAGCCAGAGGAACCTGAGGTCCAGACAGGGCACATCATTGATTAACAGGGTGACCCTTGGTGAGCTCTCCCCTTTAACATCATTTCCTTAGCACGGGACCAGCATGAACCATGACTCTTGGGATGATAAGAAAATTCAGTGAAAACACATGTGACATGTCTAGGCCAACGACAGGTACCATGGCCTTCATCGTCTCTCACTTTGTTGTTTTCTAATGATACCTGGTCTTTATTCTGGCTTAATCTAGGCTTTTTTCCACAATCAGCCTGAAGAATTTTTTTAAAAAAATTAATGATATTTTGATGCTTCAAATTCTTCAATGGTCATGCTCTTTAGGATAAAGCTCATACTATTTATTTATTTATTTATTTATTTATTTATTTATTTATTTATATTCATGAGAGACACACAGAGAGAAGCAGAGACACAGGCAGAGGGAGATGCAGGCTCCCTATGGGGAGCCTGATGTGGGACTGGATCCTAGGACCTGGGATCACACCCTGAGCAGAAGGCAGACGCTCAATCACTGAGCCATCCAGGCACCCCAAGCTCATACTCTTTAAATTTGATAGACAGAACTCTTTTTTTTGTTAAGATTTTATTTATTTATTCATGAGAGACAGAGAGAGAGAGAGGCAGAGACACGTGCAGAGGGACAAGCAGGCTCCACGCAGGGAGCCCGACTCAGGACTCGATCCCAGGACTCCAGGATCATGCCCTGGGCCAAAGGCAGGCCCTAAACCGCTGGGCCACCCAGGGATCCCCAATACACAGAACTCCTTAGGATCTGACGTTAAAAAAAAAAAGCAAAAATTCTCTGATCTATCTCCATACTTTCACATTCACTGTATGCTCTAGCTACGAAAAGCTACTTGTAGTTCCTCAAAACATCATAACGTTTCATGCCCCTTTTTATTTATCTCTTCATTCGTTCATTCATCCACCCATCCATTTGTTCCATCGACTAAAATATGCTGGAGCCTGTGGTTAGTCCTGGGGATACAGAGTCAAGCTCATGGCGTTCCATTGGAAGAAAGAGACAAATGATGACAGTTGTTTATCAGAGCTGAACTTAGGACACCGGGGAGCCCCCAGGGGTCACTAATCCATCCTGTGAAAGGTGAGAGGAAGCGCCCCAGAGGAAATGGTGCTTGAACATCTTTGAGGGCAAATTAGAGTTTGCCAAGTATCAAGGGTATTCCTGGGAGGAGGCCCAGGTAGCATGAGGGGCCAAGGCATGTGCCATGACCTAATCACATTCATCCTGCTGGAGCTGAGCCAGGCTTGTGTTTTAAAATACACCCTGAAGTGCATCTCCAATAGTGGCACACGAATGGAAACAAATGAAAATACAAGGAATGGCCAGCAATTGGGGAATGGCTAACCATATCATAGTATCTCCACTTCATAGGCTATCATGCAGCCATTAAAACTGGCTACGTAGAGCCTTATTGGTCGGCTTGGAAGAATTTGTGTGAAGCATTTACTGTTGCACGAGCAGAGAGCAAGGTAGGTATGTGAGTGGGAGAATCAAGCCACAAAGGAGAAAACAAAGTTTGGGAATATCATCACATTATGCAGTTATGTAAAAATCCGTGTACGTGAGGATATGTATACAAATTAAATAAGGAGGTTAAAACAACTCAGAAAATGCAGAGAGTATACAGGAAAGATGTACAAATCACCTCTAATCCTGACATCTTGAGATCCTAATTATTATTTTAAATTTTATTTTGAAGTATTTTTTTCATCTTTTCATCTGTCTTGCAGAACTTAAATATAGATAGAGACAAAATTGGTGTGTCGTATTGATAGTTTCATTTTCTGTCCTTTTAGACATTAAACATTATATAATTAATATTTTTCCATCTTGTTATATGTTTTTATAAAATATGCTTTTTAATTTTGGGCCACTGTCCTTCAGATGGCTCCTTCATGACTTCTTCTCCTGTGGTGGGACATTCAGTATATATGTATTTTGTTGACTTAAATAATCTTGTCACTTACTGACTTTGTTCATCTTTTGTGCCTCAGTAAAATGGACATAGTATTAGTATAGGGGAGTTGTGATGAATAAAGAAACTAAAATATATTTGCCTGGGCACCTGGGGGGCTCAGTGGTTGAGCATCTGCCTTCAGCCCAGGGCGTGACCCGGGATTGAGTCCCTCGTTGGGCTCCCTGCATGGAGCCTGCTTCTCCCTTGGCCTGTGTCTTTGCCTCTCTGTGTCTCTCATGAATAAATAAAATCTTGAGAAAAAGAAAATGAAATATATTTGCTTATAGCTAAGCCTGGCACATGGTGAGCACTCAGGAAATGCTCACTCTTGGGAAACTCTTTTAAACAGGATGAGCATTTCTTCTCTTCTAAAATGGAGAAATGAAGATGACAGTGCGTACCCCCCTGTCGCTGTTGTTGAGTATTAACAAATGTGCTCCAAGGGGCTAACGTGCTATGTGACGCATAGCAGACCCTCAGTCCATTTTCCTGTCTCAATAAAGTGCTCCTCCTCTGGTTCACCCAGCATCCAGCATCTAACTCTATCATAGGACTTCCCTCTCTGTATTGTGATGACGGATTGTCTCCTTTACTTGTTTGCTAGGATGAGAGTCCTGTATGTGTGTGTCCCCAGGACCCAGTGCAGTGACTGTCCCCAGTACCCGATGACTCACACACTGTTGGCACTCAGCTAACGTCTGGTGAAGGAATAGCAGCAAGAAGGAGAACCTACGAGGCAAGTGCTTCGAGGCAACAGAGAAGAAAAGACCAAAGAAAAATGATGGTGGGGAATGGGATTAAACTGTCAGGGAAACAGAGAAGGTGAAGAAAGTGAAGATAATGTGAAGAAACAGGAGCAGTGAAATTGGTGAGGGTCTCTGTGGTGTGAACTGGGGTGACTATTTAGTGGGGAAAAAAACATCAGAGGGAGGAGGCGCTCCCTGGGTGGTACGGTGCAAGGTGGGACAGTCTGCATGGCGACTGGCGGCTAACTTCTGAGTCCCTGCTACTGGACTAAGGTCTCATATGATTTTCATGTAATCATTTCAAGCACCCTGTGTAAGTGCTTTATTCCTCCCTGGGGGAAATATCCCCCCGAACTATTTTAAGGATGAGAAAACTGGGGATCTGTGAGGTTGCGCTGTTTGCCCAGGGCCCATCAGCTGGTAAGGCATGGGGCCCTGACTCCTGGGCCTGTCTGGTTCCAGGGCCTGCGCACTCATCACTCTGCTTTCCCCAATCCTTTACGGAGCTTGGACCAGACCTGCTTTCAGCATTTGTCAAATAGGGTCAAGTGCGTCCTGTCAATCACCAAGGTGAACTGCAGAGCCAGCCGGGCCCTCGGTATTGTCCTGCAGTGGCCTGGCGTATGGTTATTGACGCTCCTATGGGGCCATCCAGTGATCTGTGGGGAGACAAAGCCCTGCAGTAGGAAACCAAGTTGAGAAGGTCAGACTGCCCCCTGCGAGATGGTGGGAAGAGCCCAGCTTCAGTGGACCGAGCTGACGGGATGCAGCGGCCATGCCCTTTCTCATCCAGAGCCGTGAGGCTTGCACCATCTGCAGTCACATCTGTCATCGCGTGGCTTAGGAGTCATCAGCGAAAAGAAAGGAAAATTGAGGGCCACGAGTAGAGGTGGGATGAGAGATGGCATTTTCCTATGTTCAGTGGTGGAGGGTAGCGCAGTGTTGACGAAATAGGCAGGGACACTCTGACAAGGGAAATAGCAAAACCAAAACCTATTTTATTTTTAAACGGACTTATGAATCTGGAAATCTTCAAACGTTGAGAAGCTAAAGGTTAAAACACTTGAGAATCTATTTTTGAAATCCCAAATATGTGAGCTTCGAGAAAGCCACAGTCTAGAGTACCAGGAATGAAAGGACTGCTTTAAAATGAAGATTTGAGCTTTTATTTTATTTTTAGAGATTTATTTATTTATTTTTGGGAGAGAGAGTGAGAGAGAGAGAGCATGCGCATGCGTGCATGTGAGCAGAAGGGGCAGAGGGAGAGGGAGAATCTCATGCAGACTCTGCTTTTAGTGTGGAATCTGATGCCGGGCTCCATCTCATGACCCGGATCATGACCTGAGCCCCAAACCGAGAGTTGGCTGCTTAACCACCGGGACCACCCAGGTGCCCCAAGATGTCAGCTTTTAGCTTGAGGGCACCGAGCTTTCTAACTGCAGGGCTACAGTAATGCCCAGGGGCCGCGCATTTTGATCAGCTCACTGCAGCGCATCTACAAACACCACATGTTCGTGCTTTCTTGCTGGCCCTGATTCTGCATTATTTAGCTCTGAATTCCGAGTTGGGCATAGAATTTTTAGGGGTTTATCATAGCTTTGCAGCCCTCCCATTTCTGATAAAATTGGGCTTTATTTTTCTTAAGATTTTATTTACTTGTCAGAGAGAGAAAGAGAGAACAGAAGGAGGGGAAGCAGCAGAGGGAGAGGGAGAAGCAGGCTCCTTGCTGAGCAGAGAACCCGATGCAGGACTTGATCCCAGGGTCCTGGGGTCATGACCTGAGCTGAATGCAGACACTTAACCATCTGAGCCACCCAGGCATCCCATGACTGAACTTTAGACCCTTTCAAAGAGGTCACCCAACTAGAGAAAGGTTGGAGGAATGTTTTCTCCTTCATTCATCAAAAGCACACACACTTTCACGTTCTCTCCCAAATTCAGGCTCATAGGGAGTTCTTGTGGCCGGTTTGGGTAGTTTGCAGCTAATCATTGTCAGAGATTTGAAGTGTCAGTGACGGGCAGCCCGGGTGGCTCAGTGGTTTAGCACCGCCTTCAGCCCAGGGCCTGATCCTGGAGACCTGGGATCAAGTCCCGCATCAGGCTCCCTGCATGGAGCCTGCTTCTCCCTCGGCCTGTGTGTCTGCCCCTCTCTCTCTGTCTCTCATGAATAAATAAATAAAATCTTAAAAAAAAAAAAAAAAAAAGGAGTGTCAGTTAATGGGAACCAGTGGTTTAAACAATTGACATTGATTTTCTTTTCATGGTGAGGCCTAAGGTAAGCTCCATACTTTGTAAGGTGGGATCGATGCCAGATTTGACTTCCAGTTTGACTATCCAGTCAACTTGAGGCATTTGACAAAGAAATTGAAGTGATTCTGGTCTCTGCCATGGAAAAAGTCCACAATTCTATAGTCTGGAGAGCACTAAATATTTTTTCCCACAAAATAAATAAAATAAATAAATAAATGAATACATTTTCATACAAAGCTTGTCAATACAAAGTTTGTCAGCTTTTATGTAGGTACAAGAGTAGGCTCTTCTTACAACTAAAAAATAGATGAAAATATATCATTAATCATCATTGAGCAACTCCTATCCTCTCCCCCTCCCTCCTTCCTGCACCCCCTTTTCTCCAGGCATATCTTTAGGTTAGTCTCCTTTTGAATATTGATTCCCTCGTGATTTAGTTCAACTGCAAGCAAAAGAAAGCCCAGCCTGGGGACACCTGGGGGGCTCAGCAGATGAGCATCTGCCTCTGGCTCAGGGCATGATCCTGGGGTCCTGGGATCGAGTCCTGCATTGGGGTCCCCGCAGGGAGCCTGCTTCTCCCTCTGCCTGGGTCTCTGTCTCTGTGTGTGTGTCTCATGAATAAATAAATAAAATCTTTAAAAAATAAAATAAAAAAAGTATCCAGGGGGAAGCTGGCTGGGAGGAGACCCAAAACGTATGTGGGGCTTTGGTCTGTACGATGTCACTTGAACATTCCTGCCCAATGTTCTATCTCAGCAATAAGAGTAAACATTTAGGTACAAGCCGCCGTGTCTAGATGCTGTGATAGGACGTAATATGAATTAACTCATTTGTTCGACAAGCTTGTGAGGTGAGTTCTTATCACTTCCATGTCAGAGATGAGGAGCTGACACCTGGTGAGGCTGCGTGAGGCTGAGGACATTGTAAATGGAAAAAACTGTTTCATTGGCTTTGCCCTTAGCCACTACCCCCTCCTGCTTCTGTCAGGAGGCTTGAACCTGCCTCCTCTGATAAAAGTTTTGCCTCATCAAGTGGTTTCACTCAACCTTAGTACTGGGGAACGTTAAAAAAAATTCTGTGATTATTCGTTTTCTCACTAGTGGTTTTCTGTTTGGTTTTGTTTTGATGATTATTTTGCATCTCACAACATCCCCTTCGTTTAAATTGGAAATCCAAGAGAGAGTCTGGTCAACACCTCTGACAAATACAGAGCCAGAAATCACACATGTACGTTGTGTGTGTGTGTGTATGTGTGTACTTTCTGATAATGAATAACAGAGGCAATGATGATTATATTTGAGCTCTTAAGTCACTGTTTTCCTAGAATACCCTTAAACACACAAATGTGTTTTTATTCTTGTATTCTAAAGATGTTTAATTAGAAAAGGTCAATCTTAATATCTAAATGACTTAGCAATAAAACCGGGCCACAGCCTGGAAGCTGGGATGGCTAATTCCCAAAACTCAGGAAATAATGCAGATCAAAATTTTCAAGTGTGATTAAGCATTGGCACAGCTTGCTTTATTTGATAGATTTGTTTTAAAAAATATAGGGGCGCCCGGGAGGCTCTGTTGAGCATCCAACTCTTGATTTTGGCTCGCGTCATGACCTCATGGGTCGTGAGATTGAGCCTCACATCCAACTCCATGCTTCGTGGGAAGTCGGCCTGAACAGCCTCTACCTCTATCACCATGCCGCGCATGCCTCTGTGCGCGTGCTCTCTCTCAAATAAAGAAAGAAATCTTTAAAAAAAATTAGATGTAAATCAAATTTAGCAAAATAAAAACGCTGTATTTGCTGTTCAGTGCAAACTTATATTCCTTTTGTAAAATGGAAAATGTTTTTTGCAGTGTGGATACCCTATTCCCCAATTGATCCACTTTGAAGTTTGCCATTTTGGATATCAAGGCTGTGGTGTAGACTGTTTCTCCTCTTTCTCTTCTTCCATTTGCCATCCCTTTCCAACTTACTTTTTCTATGCTCAGTCACACACGTATTCACGCAAAGTGCTTATTTGAGTAACTCTTCCAAGACTGATAGCCATACATCTGACACAGGACAATGTTCTAGAAATTTTTAGCTGCAATGGGGTATCTGGCTGGGTCAGTTGGAAGAACATATGATTCTTGATCCTGGGGTCATGAGTTTGAGCCTCACATTGGGTGTAGAGATGACTTACATAAATAAATAAATAAATAAATAAATAAATAAATAAATAAATAAGAAAAAAATTTTCTAAAACATCGTAAGAAATAAATAATGAAAAATTGTAACTACAACAAAAGCAACCCCGTAGTCACATCCTATTTCCTTGGTCCCAGCTTATCTTGTCCACACTGTGACTGTTATCTGGATTATCTGGCTGGACTCCTAGCAGCCACAGAAAGTTTCAGCAGTTGGGCTGACTTTATTTTAAAGCCGGGACCACTGGGTGGCTCAGTGGTTGAGCGTCTGCCTTCGGCTCAGGTCATAACCCCAGGGTCCTGGGATCAAGTCCCGCATCGGGCTCCCTGCACAGAGCCTGCTTCTCCCTCTGCCTATGTCTCTGCCTCTCTCTCTCTGTGTCTCTCATGAATAAATAAATAAAGTTTAAAAAAAAAAGAAATATATGTGTATGTGTATATGTGAGTGTGAGTGTGAATACAGGCAGTCGAGTGCTGGGGTTCTCTGGGCAGGCTCCACAGGCCAACTGCATTGATTTAAGCTCAGCTGACTTTGGGCAAGTTACTTAACCTCTCTATGCCTCAATTTCCTCATCTATGGGATAAGGATATTAATTGCACCTCTGTTCTAGGGTCATTGTGAGGATTAACTGAGTTAATTATGCTGAAAGCCTGGTACATAGTGACAATGTGTTTTAGTTATTACTTTTTCCCCATTGTTTGCTCACCACTCACATCTTCCAAGGGCAAAGTTTTTGACTAGCTCTAGAAAATTATTAAATATTGATTTGAATTGATTATTTTTTTTTAAGATTTTATTTATTCATTCATGAGAGACACAGAGAGAAGGTAGAAACATAGGCAGGCTCCTTGCAGAGGTCCTGATGTGGGACTCGACCCCAGAACTCTGGAATCACACCCTGGGTCAAAGGCAGACGCTCAACCGCTGAGCCACCCAGGCAGCCTGATTTGAATTGATTCTAACAATCATTTATTCATCCTGAACCTACATATATCATGGGGCGCCTGGGTGACCAGTCATTTGGGCTTCTGACCCTTTTTTTTTTTTAAGATTTTATTTATTTATTCATAGAGAGACACACAGAGAGAGAAAGGCAGAGACACAGACAGAGGGACAAGCAGGCTCCATGCAGAGAGCCTGACATGGGACTCGATCCAGGGTCTCCCGGATCATGCCCTGGGATGCAGGCAGTGCTAAACCGCTGCGCCACCGGGACTGCCCTGGGCTTCTGACCCTTGATTTCAACTCAGGTCATCATCCCAGGGTTGAGGGATTGAGCCCCCATGTGAGGCTCTGTGCTCAGTAGGGAATCTGCTTGGGATTCTCTTTCTCCTCCTTCTGCCTGTCTCCCCACTCACATGAGCTCTCTCTCTCAACTAAATAAATATATTTTTTTAAAAACCTACATACAGATTTATATTTTAAAAAATACCAAAATCCTAATATCTCCTTGGGTAGCATGCTGGAAATTGCATTTGGTAAAAGCTGCTTTGCAGTCCTTCTTTTGACACCAAAGTTGATATGGCATAAAATGAAGTAGGGAAAGCAATGAAGTGGGGCGATTCTAGAAATTTCTCTTTCTTTCTTTCTCTTTCTTTCTTTCTTTCTTTCTTTCTTTCTTTCTTTCTTTCTTTCTTTTCTTTTTTTGGTGGGTGGTGGGGTCATTGATTTTGCTGATTGGCCTTAGCTTGAGAGAACTAGGTGAGATTGGCAAAGCATAGAAGACATCCTCAGGGATCGTGGGCTTCCATCTATTTTACATCTATAAATACCGTTGTTATGTGTCCTATAGAACGTCCCCATCCTTAATTATGTGATCAATGAAGCATGTGAGATTTACCTAAGTTTAAAAGTGGAAGGCGACAGGCAGAAAACGCTTTGAGAAATACTTGCACATGTGAGAAGATTAACAATATTTTCTTGAAGAATGAGTTTCAAAGCAACTTGATAACAAATTAAGACATTCTTGTTTTTATCTTATTTGATAACAGTGAAAGCATCATCAAAAGATGCCCTTCCCCCAAAAAACTGTTGGCCCAATTTAGGGATTCACAATACTTTTACCTCATCTTAAGCCTCAGCTGCATGACTCATTGTTCTAGAAGGTGGTTGGACAATTTTGAATTACTAAAAGGATCTGCCTTAGTCCTAAAGTCACTAAGAGGTACAAAAGATCTATTGTGTTGACAACTTTTGAAGTTTTATGGGAATTGCTATTATGTTGACACTTTCTAAATGTTTTATTAGATAATTTCAAATGTAATTTTCACATGCAGCTTCTTAAAGAAATAGAGGTTTCTAAAACCTTTTTGAACCCCGAGCTAAACATCTAAAAACCTCTGGTTCAATTTGCAATAAACTTGTCAATTTGAAAGCAAATTCTTTTGTTGTGCCTAAATACCGGGGAATAGGATTTCAAGAGCTTGCATTTGAACTTTTTTGTGAAGATGTGGCTTTTTTTTTTTTTTAATTCAACTTTAGTTCTCTCATCTCTAAAAACTGGTTGCAATTATAAACCTACCTTATCAGATCGTTGGAAGGGATAGTAGAGAAAAATGATTTCAGAGCCCATCAGGGAATATTTCATTACCTTTGTGCATTCAACATAAAAGTTATACTTTATAACTTCAAGGAATGTTTCTTTATAGCTCTTGTAATTTACATTAAATATTTTAATGTAAATCTCTTTTTGGTTTAGCTTAATTACATAGCTACAGACTCACACGGGTGTGTGTGTGTGTGTGTATTGAAAACATTTAAAATACTATCTTGAAATTTTACATTTTTATCACTTTGAAAACAAGCTTGTGTTGAATTTTTATCCTTGCTTTTTTCCCCCTATTTTAAATTTTGGAATAACACCTCACCTAATGTTACTCAGGATGGCTTGTTGATTTGGTTTCTATGTGTTGTATATACTTTCTTCTGAAGTGTGTTCCAGGGAGTCTGAGGAACAGCCTTCTTTAGATTGCCAAGATTTCAACACTTCCCTTCCATTCATTGACACTCCCATCCTACCATGAGGTAACGACAACTATTATTACTATTATTACTTAATGAGGTGGAAAAACTCAGGCATGAGTGGTTGTGTTGTGAAAGTCAGAGTAACAAATCAATAGCGGGCCTGAGATTGTGAAAGTGATGACCCCGAAGGAGGAATGGCCACATTCAGCCACCTCTGAATCTGATCCGGGGAAGACTACCCCCAGGTGACGGCCTCCCAGAAGCCGGCCTCACCACACGGAAGGCCCAGAGCCTGAAATCGATTTGATCCATGTTTACACTGGCTTAATGTTAAGAACCTGGTTATTGTCTTTTCTTGTTTCACATCGGAAAGCCAGTGAATGCAGGTCCTCTCCTGACATTTTTCAAAGAACAGACAACTCCCATCAAATCTGCTGTTCCAGAACCACCCTGTAAAAACAGAATCCCTCTGCACTAATACATTGAAGCGATTCAACTTTTCTCTTAGTAAAAATATCACTTTTATGCCTGTGCTATGGATCTTTTTGGGGTTTTTTTGGCTTTGGATCATTGTTTGAGATATCAAGTATTAGGCTTTTGGGAAAGACCCCTCCAATTTGTTAATGGTAACCCCATAGTCCCCAAATCCTCAAATCATTTTAGCAGACATTAGCATGGTGTTCTATTTGGTTTAAGATTTCTCCTTTTTGGGCAGCCCTGGTGGCTCAGCAGTTTAGCGCCGCCTTCAGCCCAGGGTGTGATCCTGGAGACCCAGGATAGAGTTCTACGTCGGGCTCCCTGCATGGAGCCTGCTTCTCCCTCTGCCTGTGTCCCTGCCTCTCTCTCTGTCTCTCATGAATAAATAAATAAAATCTTAAAAAAAAAAAAAAAGATTTTTCATTTTCTGGGATGCTTGGGTGGCTCAGCAGTTGAGCATCTGCCCTCTGCCCAGGGCGGGATCCCAGATTCTCACAATCAAGTTCCACATAGGGCTCCTTGCGTGGAGCCTACATCTCCCTCTACCTGTGTCTCTGCCTCTCTCTTCCTCTGTGTCTCTCATGAATAAATAAATAAAATCTTTTTAAAAAATTATTTCTCCTTTTCATTTTTCTATCATGAAAAGAAACAGAAACAAGAGAAGACCATGTGCCTATTCTTGTTCTTCGAGACCCAAGTGAGTCTTTTGGCACCAGAGACTGGCTAATAGCTGGGCCCATTTTCTCTCTGAGATAAGGCCAAGCTAGAGGGAGATGCCAGTGCCCATGTTTGTTGTCTGTATAGAGAACAAAGCTCAGCACACTGTAGCATATCCAGAACCCTCAATCTTTTCTTTTTTATTTTTATTTATTATTATTTTTTAAATTTTTATTTATTTATGATAGTCACAGAGAGAGAGAGAGAGAGGCAGAGACACAGGCAGAGGGAGAAGCAGGCTCCATGCACTGGGAGCCCGATGTGGGATTCGATCCCGGGTCTTCAGGATCACGCCCTGGGCCAAAGGCAGGTGCCAAACTGCTGCGCCACCCAGGGATCCCAATCTTTTCTTTTTTAAAGACTTATTTATTCATTTTAGAGAGAGAGCAGAGAAAGGGGCAGAGGGAGAGTGAAAGAAAGAGTCTCAAGCAGACTCCCCACTGAGCTTAGAGCCCTGTGCGGGGCTCCTTCTCATAACCCTGAGACCATGACCCTGACATCATGACCTGAGCCAAAATGAGGAGTAGGATGTGTAGCTGACTGAGCCACCCAGGAGCATCCCCCTCCACCCCGTGTCTCAATCTTCACAATATCTTGATTTTGACCTGATTAGTCAAAAGGTAGGCGTAGATAAAATATCCAGAATGTGTAAGCTATTGAAGAATAAGCTATCCGGGGTTATAAAAGAGGACAGCCTAGTACTGCAGATAAGTAGGCACAGTTGTAACTATATTTAGAATATTTTAAGATCAAAGCCTTCTTACTACTTTAGAAACAGACAAGTGTATTTGGCATAATTAAATGTATTCATAAAATGATCATTTCTGATTTATTTGAAAATGAAAGTCTTCAAAAACAAAGTAAAACAAAATGAAAGTCTTTAAAAATAATTCAGGACAAAAAGCTCTCCATTTCCTTATCTTTCTACCACTCTCTTTCATATTTTGACAAAATATAGGAAGCTCCCTGCATTCTCCTCAAAATGTTCCCAGGTTCTTCTCTCCTAGGCTTTCATACCACTCATCAGATTTTATCTCAGTTTTCTCAAGTTACAGAGAATTTTTTTTTTTTAAGATTTTATTTATTTGGGGCACCTGGGTGGTTCAGTGGTTAAGCATCTGCCTTCAGCTCAGGGCATGATCCCGGGGTCCCAGGATGGAGTCCTGCATTAGGCTCCCCGCAGGGAGCCGGCTTCTCCCTCTGCCTATCTCTCTCTCTCTCTCAGGAATAAAATCTTTTTAAAAAAGATTTTATTTATTTATTTGAGAGAGAGAGAGATAATGAGCAGGGGGGGAGGGCAGAGGGAGAAGCAGACTCCCTCCTGAGCAGGGAGCCCAGTTCAGGCCTCGACCCCAGGACCCTGGGATCATGACCTAAGCCAAAGGCTGACACTTAACCAGCTGAGCCACCCAGGGGCCCAAAGATTTTTTTTAATGAATAATTTATTAATGTTGGGATATTTTAGTGCCAAAAATAAGCAAAAAGAGAGGTTGATATCCTGAAAAGAAAAGTTTTTAATTTATAAGAATTAATGATCAAGTTGCTGATATTTAGGATTTACTCTTTGGTATTAATTCATATTTATTGGGTAGCTACTTTGTGCCAGGCGTTGCGTAAGGTGTCGTGAGCAAAGTGGAAACCAGAATGCAGCAGGGCCCTGTCAGCACATGTGACAGCATTACCTTGGCCACCAATTCTCATCATTCATCACCTCCCAGAGCATCACAGTAAAAGTCTCTATATTTTAAAGGAGATTAAATCCTCTCCAATCGACTCTTTTTATTCATATTTAAGGAAACCCCAAGCACTTATAGGATGGTATGTGGTTACAGAAGTGCCTGCGATTTACGCTTTTAAATATAGAAGACTGATCACTTAAGTTATATTATCGAACTATTATTAAGTATTCAGTAGCATTTTGGGAGGTTCTATCAGAAACACAGTAGAGGCCTAAGATATTGTCCTTGCCCTCAAGGAAATTATAGCAATTAAAGACAGTCCTTTTGGGGGGTGAGGAGGAAGGCAGGGAGAGTTTATTTGGTATTTAGGTAAACTAGCTAATTTCTTTTGTATTTGGTCAGGACTCAGCATGAAAAATAAAATTTAAGTATACCCAAATATACCATTTACTTATTCTCATATATCTGGTTTATAATTTTTGGCTCTGAACGTATAGTACCATAATTCTTCATACAAATAAGTATGAATATAGACCTCTCTTATACCATCTAGATATATATGGTATATTAATATAATAAGATGCTATATTATACATATATAAAAATATATAATTATAAAAACAGATTTACAAAAACATAATCAATTCCCACATCCAATTTTTTCTGAGTATAGTTGACATATGATGTTACATTAGGTTCAGGTATATAATATGGTGATTCAACAAGTTCATACGTTGTGCTCCACTCACAAGTGTGGCTGCCACATGTCACCATAGAACACTATTACAATCTCTCATTGACTGTAGTCCCTGTTCTGTACCTTTTATCCCTGTGACTTATTCATTTCTTGATGGGAAGCCTGCACTTCCCACTCATCTTCACCCATTTGGCCCATCCTTCCACCTCTTTCTCTCTGGCAATCATTAGTTTATTCTTTGTATTTATGGGTCTGATTCTGCTTTTTGTTTGTCTCTTTATTCTTGTTTGTTTGTTTGTTTTTTAGATTCTACATGTAAGTGAAATCATTTGGTTTTTTTTTTTTCTCTGACTTATTTCGCTTAGCATAATACCTTCTGGGTCCATGCATGTTCTCACAAGTGGTAAGAATTCACTCTTTTTTATGGCTAATATTCTATTCTACAAACACACACACAGTATCCCCCATCTTCATCCATTCGTCTATGGGTAGACTCCTCTTAGTTTGCTTCCATACCTTGGTTATTGTAAATAATGCTGCAATAGACTTAGGGGGTGCATGTATCTTTTCAAATTGATTTTTTTTTCATTTTTTAAAAAAGATTTTATTTATTTATCCATGAGAGATACAGAGAGAGAGAGGCAGATACACAGACAGAGGGAGAAGCAGGCTCCATGCAGGGAGCCCAACATGGGACTTGTTCCTGGGACTCCAGGATCATGCCCTGAGCTGAAGGCAGACACTCAACCACTGAGCCACCCAGGCGTCCCAATTGTTTTTTCATTACTTTGGCTAAGTATCTGGTAGTGGAAACATTGGATCATATGTTTCTTCTATTTTTCATTTTTTGTGGAGCTTCCATGCTGTTTCCTACAGTGACTCCACCAATTTGCATTCCTACCAACAGTGCACCAGGGTACCTTTTTTCCCACATCTTCAGCAACACCTGTTATTTCTTGTCTTTTTGATTTGTGGCCATTCTGACAGGTAAAAGGTGATATCTCAGTGTGGTTTTGATTTGCATTTCCCGGATTCCGCACCAAATTTCTGTCTGTGTCTCAGTTACATAGGCTTTATAAATCTTAAATGCAATTGCTAGAATTGTCCTATATAGTCTTTTAATTAAGCTTTCACCTTTTCCAATTGTGTTCCCTTCGTTTTTTCGAATCTCAAACATTCTTTTACAATCTGATACAAGCTTTGTATCTTTAATCTGAAATTTTTGACTAGCTGTGTTTAAACCAGTGTAGCCTGCAGATTTTCACTGAGCAACCTCCTGAATGACACACACTAGATGAGGTGCTGGTAATAAGAAGAACAAAGGAACACCTTATGGTCACATGGGGGACAATAACTTAATGTGATAAAAGCCACATCATATTACCTACGGGCTTCAAAGATTCCAAATAACTGGTAATGAGAGACATTAGATGTGATATTAGTTTAAGAAATAAAAATTCCGGGATCCCTGAGTGGCGCAGCGGTTTAGCACCTGCCTTTGGCCCAGGGCGTGATCCTGGAGACCCGGGATCGAATCCCATGTCGCGCTCCGGGTGCATGGAGCCTGCTTCTCCCTCTGCCTATGTCTCTGCCTCTCTCTCTCTCTGTGACTATCATAAAAAAAAAAAAAAAATTAAAAAAAAAAGAAATAAAAATTCCTATTCAGACATTATATTCCTATCCCTAAAGTATCCTCAAAAGATCATGGATATTGTTCGTTTGCAGTGTTAGTATTTGTCTTTTCCCACATGAGACAGGAGACTAACCAGAACAGAATTGAGAAAAGTGAAAGGCAGTTTTTACGTTGTGTGTTGTAGGAGGCAGGGTGGGTAGGTCTTGTTGTGTTCACCATAGATCTTTCCATCTTTGGGACCATTGTTTGCACACAGACCTTTCTGGGTCACCAGCAGCTGAACCTATGAGAGGAAAGACGAGAATCTTGAATGTAACTGGAACTTTTGCCGTAAAGGGAGCTGGTCCTGGGGAGTAGAGTCAGGAAAGCTTTTGCTTCAACTTCCAGTTTTAATTTGAGGCAAAGTTTGGGGCTCATGGCACAATGAGAGCTGTCTGCCAGACCTTTTTTTTTTTTTTTTTTTTTTAATCAATCAGACACATTGTTTGTTCCTCTGGGTTTGATAGACATGTTGTAATAAGGTCCTGAACTGCTCACTGCCTCTTTATGTACTTTCTGTCTAAAGGCTTGTTACTATTGTGACCTATATTCATGGAACCACAAACAATGGGTTTAACCATTAACTTTCAAACCACCTGTAAATGAATTCTTTTATAAGATGACAATTATATAGGCTCCCAATGGTTGCTTAGAGTGTCAAAGAAAAGGATTCAGGTTGAACTAGGTTATTAAGGAACTGGGACTTGATGTTTAGGATGCCCCTAGTCTGAGCAGATAATTTGCCTTCGCCCGACCATGTCAGATAACACTGTTTAGCTGACATTCCAGTGTCCTTGAAAAACATAAAGCTTTCTAAAGTTGGTTTGGTTGAGAATAAAATTAAATTGTGGCAATATCTTATATTCATTGAGTAGAAACCCACAATCTATGCCACTATTTAGTGTCCATTAAGACATGATTTGATGTTAGGTATCTCTCTTCTGGGCCTTTCCTTGTGGGCCTTGGGGAGTTAAAAACCACAAACGATACATAGTTTTCTCTTGTCATCTAAAAGACCAAAGAAGGTGACCAAAATCTTGCCCCCTCAGATTCATAATTATCTTTATGTATTTTTTCTTCTATTTTTAATTTAGCAGTAATCCAAAACAATGGTTGCTTCCAGAAAACTATACAATCTGGTAATGTGGCATGCTTAATTAATTTTAATGATATTTTGTCCAAAATAGGGGGACTGTCATATTGAAGCTGTGAAACGAACCCTATTTGGATTGCACCTACACTGTCGGTAACATAGGACTTCATCTGAGGTTTTCCATACTTTCTACTTTTCGCTTTTTTTATTGGGGTTTAATTTCCACATGCTATTTCTATAGCAACTCATTCTATAGAATAACTTTTTTTTCTATAACATTAGAAAAGCCTTTTCCTATCCTTCTGGTAGATTAATTATTCTTCAGAATCTATCTGTAGGCTGGTTTAACCTACTGGCCTCAATTTTCAGATCAAGAAATAGAAACACAGTGAGACTAACTGATAGGTTCAGCACGATCCAGGAGTCAGCAAAACGGTCTCTTGGTTCCAATCCTGACTTCACTTCCTGAGCCATTAGGCAGTTCCTGAGTAATGACTTTTAAAGTGAATTCTGTGATTCACAAATATACATGCTGATTTTGATCAAATTATTTAATCTCCTCCATCAGTATTTTTACAAATTTATTGTATACATGCCTCTTATCTAGCAATTTAACTATATAATGTGCCTGTGTTTCTTTTTTTGCTGGTATCTTGAATTGTTACTCTTTTTTTTCTTTCCTTTTTTCTTTCTTACTTTTATTTATTCTTGAATATTTAAATTTATTTATTTATTTAAGTAATCTCTACATTCATTGTGGGGCTTACTCATGACCTTGAGATCAAGAGTTGCACGTTCTTCTGATGGAGCCAACCAGGCACCCCTAAAATTGAATTCCTTAAGAACGCCTGTGCCATCTGTGAACCTTTCAAGGAAAAGGACTCTGATCTATATTTCTTTGTAGTGTCTGTAATGCTTAGGGCCTTACATAGGGTTCAATCCCATGACCCCGAGATCATGACTTAAGCCAAAATCAAGAGTAGGATGCTTACCTGACTGAAAACCCAGGCGCCCCTTGCTACTACCACTATTGATAATTATAAGAGTAGACATTTCTCGATCATTACTATATACCAGACATAGTTGACAAGGTCAATTCAATCTTTACATCACAACATCCCTATGAGGTAAGTACCGTTATTATTCTGTTTTACAGGACAGGGAACTTCAGCTCAGAGATCTAAGCAACTTACCTAAGGTCACAGAACAAGTAAGTAATGAAACTAGTCATCAGGTGGTCTGATTCCAGGACCTGAGGTTTACTTGCCGGGAAGAAGACTATTTGGGAGAGAGTAGGGGATGGAAGATGCGGACTGTGGAGATAAGACTTGTCCTACCCTGGATGTCCTTAGAATTTTGTCAAGGGCAACACCTTTATTTATCTCCCTCAGTGTCAGCCTTAAGACACATGAAGGCATGTGGTGAGAAGAAATCAGGTCTTTCCAGACTGTACTTTTTATTAGCAATAAAGTTCTTGTTGCTTGGAAGTAGCAGTAAATGATCCCAGGAAGAGTTTCTGGTTGCATTTCTAATCCCACACCCAGCAGAGATGGCAGGGAAGACAAAAAGAGCTTCCATGATTAAGTAGCAAGACCCTTTCAGCTGGGCCTGAGAGTTTCAGCTATGGGAATCTTACTGTGTGGCCGAGTGGAAGCAATCAACTCAGAGCACGCTCTTTCTCACTACTGTTACTGTTCAACCTTATCAAATAATAACCAGAACTTGCCACTTGAGTCAGGTGTCTGGGCTTTTTTCTCCTTCTCTTTATTTCATTTTTGCTTTTTTACTCCTATAAATAAACGTCCATCCTGAAGAGTTTAGGACAATTAGGTGAATTCACTGAACTGCTCAAGTTTTTCACTTAAAATTCAATTTTGGTTAAAATGTTCAAACCTGGGACGCCTGGGTGGCTCAGAGGTTAAGCGTCTGCCTTCTGGTGCAGGGAGTGATCCTGGAGTCCTGGGATCGACTCCCGCATCAGGTTCCCCACAAGGAGCCTGCTTCTCCCTCTGCCTGTGTCTCTGCCTCTCTCTGTGTGTCTCTCATAATAAATAAAATCTTAAATAAATAAATAAATAAATAAATAAATAAATAAATAAATAAAATGTTCAAACCTATTTGATCTGAACAAAACATTGGGCATAGGCTTTATCTCTTCCTCTTTTTCTGCATAGGGAAACAAAGCACAAATAATAACATGATCCGCAAGCAATGTACACCCAGATAGTATGTGAACTGGGAATAAAACCAAACCACCTATCTCTCATTTCAGTGCCTTTTCCACCCCAAAGGTAGTAAAGAGTGTGCATTGTAGTATGTTTGCTCTTCCTCTGTTTTGGTAGAAAGTCCCACTTTAATTCTTTCAGTATGAAGTAACTTCCTGTCTAGTGTGCTACGGCAGCTGCTTAGCAGCGTTTTCATGCCTACGGGAAGATTGTATCGTCCAGTCTTTTTTATTTTTTTTATTTTTTTAAATTTCCTCAATCTTTTAAAAAATTTTTTTTATTTATCCATTCATGAGAGACAGAGAGAGAGAGAGGCAGAGACACAGGCAGAGGGAGAAGCAGGCTCCATGCAGGGAGCCCGACGTGGGACTCGATCCTGGGTTTCCAGGATCATGCCCTGGGCTGCCGGTGGCGCTAAGCTGCTGAGCCACCCGGGCTGCCCTGTATTGCCCTGTCTTCTACAAATTGGGCATGGCCATGCGAAATTCTTTGACCAACAAAATACAAACACAAATGACAATTACGTGTTACTTCTGAGACAAAACATTGGTTTAGTTGTCATTAACCAGAGAAGCTGTGCTTTCCAGATGATACAAGATGGTGGTGCTTATTTCCACCTGGACAGTTAAGTTGTTGCACTGAAAACAGTTGTCCCTGGAAAGTCACCCAGACACTGAGATACTAACCAGGTATTTCAGGCAGTGAGAAATAAATCACCATCGTGTTAACACACCAAGATCATAATCTTGTTTGACGCTGCAGCGTGATCTAGCCTATCCTAGTCATTACTACTGGGCTTTAGGAATCTACATTAACTGTATTAGTGAGCACCTGGGAGGGGTTAGGCATCATGGTATGTATTTGGGATTATGTTCTCATTTAATAATTTAACTTTTACAATGGCCTAAGTAAGGCATGTATCTATATCATTTGCAAATGAAGACATTGAGTCTCAGAGAATGTAAGTGAATTCCCAAGTTTACTCAAGTAGTAAGAACCAGAGTCACTCGAGGCATGTCTAGCTCTAAAGCCTCTGTTTGTTTTCCCACCACACAGCACTGCCTGACTTCGAGCCATGCTACTCTGAGTGCTTAAAAGTAGTAGTCGAGGGATGCCTGGGTGGCTCAGCAGTTTAGCGCCTGCCTTCGGCCCAGGGCCTGATCCTGGAGTCCCGGGATCGAGTCCCGCATCAGGCTCCCTGCATGGAGCCTGCTTCTCTCTCTGCCTGTGTCTCTGCCTCACTCTCTCTCCTCTCTGTGTGTATCCCTCATGAATAAATAAATAAAATCTTAAAAAAAAGTAGTAGTCGAGGGGCGCCTGGTTGGTTCAGTTAGTAGAGCATGCAGCTCTTGATCTTGGAGTTGCAAGTTCTAGCCCCTTGTTGGTTGTAGAGCCTACTTTAAAAAAATTAATAAATTAAAAAAGTAAAAGTAGTAATTGATCCCGTAAGCATTTTGCAGAGCGTCCACTGTGTGTTTATCACTCTGCCAACTGCTCTGAGTGAGCGATGCACCTTGTCTTTAAGGAATTCGGAATCTAGTTAAAGGGAGGTGAGCCCATGAAACAATACTGAACACTATGACGTGTGAGTCTGGCATTAACAGCCTCTCAGCCTTGAATTGGGACTTGAAGGTTAGTTAGGATGTAGGTGGATGGGAAACATCGGGGAGACCTGTCTACACTGTCCACCATTGTGAGGAAAGAGTATGGACTTAAATAGCGGCCTTACTTACCACTGACACTTCTCAGTTCCAGTTCTTTCATTCGTGAGATGGGTCAGTGATAGTCTCACATCATAGGGTTGTGGTGAGAATTACATCGGACAGTGAGTATCACTTCCCAAAGTGATGGCACAGTGGGTGCTCAGTAAATATCAGCTGTCTTTTCGGGTCACCTGGCTGACTCAGTCGGTTGGAGCTCTTGACTCTTAAGCTCAGTTTGGTGAGTTTGAGCCCCATGTTGGGTGTAGAGATTACTTTAAAACATATACAGGGCAGCCTGGGTGGCTCAGCGGTTTGGCACCACCTCCAGCCCAGGGCCAAATCCTGGAGACCTGGAATCGAGTCCCACGTTGGGCTCCCTGCATGGAGCCTGCTTCTCCCTCTCCCTCTGCCTGTGTCTCTGCCTCTCTCTCTGTGTATGTCTCTCATGAATAAATAAAATTAAAAAAAATAAAACATATACAAATTAGTTGTGTTCCAATGTCTGGAAACAATAGGCATTGGTGTGACATCCAACATGGGAGACCATGATATATGTGGTGATATCCATGGGCTTCGAGGGTTCCATTTAGGTCTGATTTTTTTCTTTGAGATACTTAGAAGATGAAACAGCCTCTTATGAGTGTGGTGAGCTCCTCTCTATGCTAAGTGCTTTGGGGGAACAAGGATGAACTAGACCCAGCCTCTCTGGAAGAACTTGAGTGTGTCCAGGGAGAATGGCTCAAGGGACTCCCCACATGAATGACACCTCCTGAATGACAGCGGAGAAAGGACAAGGCCTGAGGGGGTGTGCAGAGGAAGGGATGACTGTGGTGCCGCTGGGCCCAAGGTGAGGAAACAGAACACAGGTTGAACGTAGCAGATGCCAATGGTGACGGCGGCGGCTGATTTTATTCTTGCCATCTTTACGGACCTACTCCAGCAGCTGCGTGGAGGCCAGCCGTTACTCACTGTGTCCAACTTTTCCTTTATGAAGTAAAGCTGAGCAAAGAGCATGGGTTTTTCAGTCACAATGATATGGATTCAAATCCTTTTTTTTTTTTTTTTAAGATTTATTTATTTATTTATTTATTTATTTATTTATTTATTTATTTTAGACAGAGAGAGAGAGAGAGAGAGAGAGGCAGAGACACAGGCAGAGGGAGAAGCAGGCTCCATGCAGGGAGCCCGACGTGGGACTCGATCTCGGGACTCCAGGATCGCGCCCTGGGCCAAAGGCAGGCGCTAAACCGCTGAACCACCCAGGGATCCTCAAATCCTTTTTTTTTTTTTTTTTAAAGATTTTATTTATTTATTCACGAGAGACCCCGAAACACAGGCAGAGGAAGAAGCAGGCTCCCTGCGGGGAGCCCCAGAAGCTCAACCACTGAGCCACCCAGGCGCCCCCACGGACTCCCGTTTCATTAAAATTCGGTTGATTTGTTCATTCTGCTAAAAGCCTATTAATCGAGAGGGTAGCCTCCAATGTAACGCCTGGAAAGCCTTAGGATGATTAATGGAACACAGAGAACTAGCTTCAGTGTGAAGTTGGGACTGCCAGCCTACCCGCCGGAAGCCACCATCTGTGCTTCACTAGAGGCCACACACCACACTTGAACCAAGACAGCGGTTTGCCTAAGACTGGCATAGACTTGAAAGTTCTCCGGAGAAAGCCAATAAAACCGGCATGAATAAAATTGGGCAGGCTGCTTCTGACTTTCTAAAGCTCCTCTGGAAGGCCATTAAACAGGAATCTAAGAGATGGAATGCAAAGCAAAGCTGTTTTCTGGTTTATGGGACGGCAATACTCTAGAAATTCCAAATCTGGTTGAATGCAATATTAGGACTTTGCTCTGGGAGCAGCCTTTGATTTGTAAATATTCTTAAGGAGCTCGGGCCAATGCCGGCAAACCCCAAGGAGGGGGCAACAGGTGGCCCAATGGCTGAAGCCTGCCTCCCAGCCTCCCAGCTCGGTGCTTCCCCCACGGAGCTTCCTCCTACCTGCTTCTGCTCCTCCCTCTCCGTCAGAGGAGCCAGTGGGTCCAGGTCCGGGCCTGGAGGAGAAGAGACGTCACTGAGCACGTTTGGAGTTTGAATCTGCGTTTGTTTCCTGGCTCCTCCCCTGGGCTCTAAGCTCCCTACAAAAGGGACTACAGGTGGGTCCTTTACGGGAGAATCCCCTTGTTTAAACCGTGTCTGCTCAGGAGCACTTTTGGGAATTTTGTTCCCAGATTCTAACTCCTTGATGAATGATGGTGGTGCGAGTGCGTGCTTAGGCCTTTCTTCTCTTCTGAGGTCATGAGCTGCTGCTTACAGTGAAGCTGGGATTCCCTGGGGGAATATTTTTCTGGATGAAGCAAATGCTATGAGCAAGAGAGAACATTTTCATCCCAGAAGCACTTACTGAGTGGCTGTTCCTTGCTTGGAACGGGATTCAGGGTAAGGGCGGACACAGGGATTAAGAAGACCGAAAGTCCCTGCCCTCAAACAGCCAGGGCTGGAGCAGGAGGGGAGGACACGCGCTGGAGAGCGTGTGCAGGCAGCAGCGGCCGAGTGCTGTGGAAGAGGACAGAGGGTTTACCTGCATTTTTTAAAAGATTTTATTTATTTATTTCTGAGAGACAGAGAGAGAGAGGCCGAGCCCCAGACCGAGGGAGAAGCAGGCTCCCTGCAGGGAGCCCGACGCGGGACTCGATCCTGGGACCCCGGGGTCATGGCCTGGGCCCGAGGCAGATGCTCCACCGCCCAGCCCTGGGCACCCACCGAGGATCTCCTTCTAGCTAGGGTTGCCCCGCGTCTTCGAGGGCATTCCATTTCCAGTGACCTCTCATTTCTGATAAACCGCCTGTTAACTTGCCCCGAATCTTCTACTGAACTAGAAAAATTCCTGGAAAATCAGGGTTTGTGCTTTCGCGCCCATAGTATCTCCCAAACCAGCGCACCGACTTAGCAGAAGCGCTCAGTAAATATTTGTTCAATAAATAGATGAATGATCTGCAAGGCAACAAAAACTTTTTATAATGAGTCTGTACCCTCCCTTTATCGTGAGTATCTGCAGTCACTCCCCAGAATGAAGACCAAACAGGTTCATTAAAACCAGTTCAAATTTGAAAATTCCATAGTGGATGCAAATTCCAGTCTGACGAGAACAGAGCAATATCATAAGGACTGTTAATGAAAAAAAATATTTTTGGAAAAATTGCTCCATAGTAAGAAAATATACCTCCATGGGGACCCCTGGGTGGCTCAGTGGCTAAGCGTCTGCCTTGGGCCCAGGGCATGATCCTGGGGTCCCGGGATCAAGTCCCGCCTCAAGCGCCCCACTGGGAGCCTGCTTCTCCCTCTGCCTGTGTCTCTGCCTCTCTGTGTCTCATAAATAAATAAATAAAACCTTAAAAAAAAGTTATATATCTAAAACTGGAATCAAATTTGGTGAGAATTTGTTCTTCCAGTATAAGGAGATCCAGCATATGATGATTTTGATTGGATTTTGAGCACTGCGTTCTAGAAATTCATAAGGTAATTTTGGAGGCTCTTTGGTATATATATTACGCAAAAAAAAAAAAAAAAAAGGGAAAATACTGTGTTTATACTGTTGCTGCCATTTTTCCCTTCTTGGATTCTAGAGGTCAATTGTCTATCAAGTGATAAAAAAATGCTCTGTTGAGTGATGTTAGACACGCAGTAGGTCATCTCTTACAGCAATTCAAAGCCAAGATTTCCCTGTAAAGGGCAGTAAATGATATGCTGGTTCTTTGCAAATATCTTGTGCTTGGAAGACTGGGCTGGAATGTTCTCCAGCAACTCGCACTTCAAACTCACATTATTTTAGCAGTTAATAGAGGTTTTACTTAAATTTAAGACATTTTGTGAGTCCTTCAAACGCTATTCCAGTTAATTTTTAAATGCATTGGCACAAATGGAACAACAAGAATGATTAGGTTCTAAGATCATACATATTTATGTTTCTATGCAAACCTTTAAAGTATTTCTTAGGATAGAATTTTTTTTTTATTTGGGAAAATTTGGATAAAGATTGTGAGTTTCAAAACTATTCAGTGTACTCTGTTTTGGTGTTTGATTTCATGCATTAATATAAATCATTGCCTGGCCTCCTTTTTCCTGTCTGTAGAGTTATCTAGCTATCTCAATACCACTTAAAAATAATCTTCCTTTTTCCATTGTCTTAGATAACCTATTTCCCCCACAATACCTTCGGTTATGTGACTGTTCTAATCAGTCATGAGCTGTGATTTGACCATTTCTGTGGGGTTAGTGGGCCAACTGATACCCAGGAATTCTCACTGTCTTGGGAGAGTCCAACATTTACAAAGAAACTGGTCACCCTGTGTCACAAGGTAATTGTGGGTAGTGCACAAAAGTTTAGTCTCACTTGAGAGCTATAAATCTTATCTTAGTAAATAAAATAAAACTGGCTAATGATCACCAACCATATTTTCTTCTTTCCTAAGGGATGGGCTTGAAAAAGAAGAGGGTGTGTTGGGGTTTCTAACAACAGCACTAAAACAGCTTTTAACCTTATGTCAACCAAGACAGGTTGTTCTCATTACACAAACACACCTTTCTCAGTTTAGTCCTCTCGTGTTATGATTGTTCCCACATCTACAGAACTCCGTGAGAAATGATGCTGAAATACCTATTTGTTTGTACAGAAGTATTTGAAGGTACTTTATTTTCCATAAGAACCAGGAGCTGGCTTTCCCCGAGGCACATCAGGGCAGGGTGGTTTCAGAGGAAATATACGCTAGAGCCAATAATTTGTTTGTCACATAAATTCCAATTATCTGTGAAGAAACATGGTGAACCAGTGGAGTGTGGAGTTTGGGGGGAGGCTAGTCTGGTTCGCCATAAGCCATTGAATCATCTAGTGAACGTGAAGTCAGTGTACTTGTTTCTTGATTGGAAAGCTTTGCTTGGAGATAAATCTGGATAAGCCTTAGTGAATAGAACTGAACCAGGGGATCCCTGGGTGGCGCAGCGGTTTGGCGCCTGCCTTTGGCCCAGGGCGCGATCCTGGAGACCCGGGATCGAGTCCCACATCGGGCTCCCGGTGCATGGAGCCTGCTTCTCCCTCTGCCTGTGTCTCTGCCTCTCTCTCTCTCACTGTGTGCCTATCATAAAAAAAAAAAAAAAAAAAAAAAAAAAAAATTAGAACTGAACCAGTTTTACGGTTTTGTTCTGGTTCAGTTGACGTAGAAAGAGTCGTGGTCCTCTGACCCTACGTACTTTCTTACGATGGCTACCATGGACTTGGTTTGATGCCATTTAGTCAGAAATGCAAAGAGTTCAATGAACTGCATCTCCATTCATGGAACTCTGCTTTCTTCGAAGGGGAAACAGAACTTTTGTGTTTGAGCTGTTTACACTTCCGTTTTGGAGACAAGACCTATGCATCTGAAACTCTAACCAGCAGTAAAAACCAGTTTTATGAATCAGAGTCAAGGGGCGCCTGGGTGGCTGAGGTGGTTAAGCATCTGCGTTCAGCTCAGGTCATGATCCCAGAGTCCTGGGATCAAGCCCCACATCAGCTCCCTGCTCAGAAGGGAGTCTGCTTCTCCCTCTCCCTCTCCCTCTGCCCACCCCCCCCCACCTTGTTCATGCTTGCTCTGTCCCTCTCTCAAATAAATAAATAAAATCTTTTTAAAAAATAAAATAAATAAATAAATCAGAGTCAAATAATGGAAAAGTGACTGAGTGAGCGTTCAGAGGGGAGACACTCATTGCTGATAGGAGCAATCTGCAGCAGCTTCCTAGACAAGGTAGGACACAGCTGGGTTCCAAAGGGATGGATGGGTAATGAGGTGGAAAATGGAGAGCATTGAGGTGAGATGTGCCTGAAGAAAGACAAGGGGGTTCAGGGAGCGAGATGCTGAGACCGACTGGAATAGAAGAGATTAGACAGGGTGTTGGCGGGGTCACAGGGAGAGAGAGAAGCAGACTCCCTACTGAGCAGGGAGCCCTACATGGGGCTCGATCCCAGGACCTCGAGATCACGACCGGAGCCGAAGGCAGATGCTCAACCAGCTGAGTCACCCGGGCGTCCCTCGACAGCTCTTTAAATTTGAATGCGGATATCATTGTAGATACATTTGGGGTTTTGCCACTACATGTTTCTCAACTAGAGTTATAGTGAAGGGTTCATCTGGATTTTGAACATCGCGAGAGAGTTAAAAAAAAAAAATAAAGGAGCACAGAGGATCCGGGGGTAATGAAACAGTTCTGTATGATACTATACTGTGGATACAGGGACGTGTTTGTTCAAACCCATAGAATGTATGTACAGCACCGAGAGGGAACTGTAATGTAAACTACAAATTCTGGGTGATAATGATGTGTCGGTGAGGGTTCATCAATTTTTAACTGCTGGGGGCGTGTTGATTATAGGGGAAGCTGGCATGTGTGAAGGGGGAGGCTGTCCGCCCAACCTCTGTACTTTCCGCTCAATTTTGCTGTGAACTTAAAACCTAGATTTTTTTTTAAAGCTATTAAAAAAAGATTTAGGGGCACCTGGGTGGCTCAGTGGGTGAGCTTCTTGCCTTCAGCCCAGGGCCTGATCCTGGGGTCCTGGGATCGAGTCCCGCATCAGGCTCCCTGCATGGAGCCTGCTTCTCCCTCTGCCTGTGTCTCTGCCTCTCTCTGTGTCTCTCATGAGTAAATAAATAAAATATTTTTAAAAAAATTTTAAAAAGGAACACAAGTAAGCAATACACCTACATAGGCTTCTTTCTTTTAAAAATTCAAATGAAGATAAACAAGATCAAACTTTGGAAAGGCACACTTCTTAGGAGAAAAGTTTAAATAATTTGATTTTTCATCTGTGATTTAAAATCTCCTCTCTGCTTCTTTTCTCCTCTTATTTAATACTACACACTTTTTTTTTAATACTACACACTTAGAGAAAATTTGAATAGCTATATCCTAAAAGTCACGTTCCTTATTTATTTATTTATTTTTTTGATAGTCACACAGAGAGAGAGAGAGAGAGAGAGGCAGAGACACAGGCAGAGGGAGAAGCAGGCTCCATGCACCGGGAGCCCGACGTGGGATTCGATCCCGAGTCTCCAGGATTGCGCCCTGGGCCAAAGGCAGGCGCTAAACCGCTGCGCCACCCAGGGATCCCCAAAAGTCACGTTCCTATTATTAGCGGGGCTGTCACCCTTCAAATGGGCCATAAAATATATCACCTCAACCTCCAAGTCTATTTGTCCCCCCCTCGTACGAGTTGATGGCCTTGTGCAGGCTACGGATTCCAGAGTTCCCGCTACCTGGGCAGGCACGGTACTACCTTGGCAAGAAGATGGTGCAGAAGGAAGGACCTGGGCCCCGAGCAGGTGGACGTGTAGGGCCAGGAGAAGATAGCAGGCCCTACATCATTCGGGACAAGGCTTTTCTGACACCTTTTGTGTATGCTTTTGGATAGACCCCAGCTCCCCCGCTGGTCGAGGAAATTCAGGCTCCCGGTTCAGGGAGTTAAAAGATTTGTAATGAGACCTCAGAGGTGGCAAAGGACTAACTTCGTTTATTTTGTCTATCTGGTCTGTATCCCAGAACTCTCTCATCTCATATTTCTCGTAAACATTTTGACACTCTGTTGAATTTTCTCAAATTTCTTCCATCTGGAGAAGCGGAGCATTTATCAGACAACTGTAGCCAGCTTGTCTATCTTCACACCCGAACCTTCGGTGGCCCACCACAGGAAAAAGTACTCAGCACACACGCTGTTGAGTTGGGCCATGCAGATTTTCCATTTTGAAAGAACATTAAAAAAAAAAAAAAAAAAGAAAAGAAAAGAAAAGAAAAGAACGGGAGGAGTGATTCTTTCTCCCATCGGCTGGCAAGTTTATTGTTGTGGCCCCCCCCCCCCCCCGGGGGGCTCAGCGGCGGAGCGGCTGCCTTGGGCCCAGGGCGTGACCGGGGATCCCAGGATCGAGGCCTACATCAGGCTCCCTGCATGGGGCCTGCTTCTCCCTCGGCCTGGGCCTCTGCCTCTCTCTCCCTGTCTCTCATGAATAAATAAATAAAATCTTAAAAAAAAAAAAAAACACTATTGTTGTTTATAAGGCACTCACCCTGGGGCGAGGGTGGGACAGCATTGCCTGGGCTCAGGGCGCAGCTGGTGACCCAGGCCTACCCGAGAGGTTGGGGTCTCCGGCGCTTCAGGCTTGCTTACCTGCCGCTCCTTCCAGAATGCGAGCACCTGATGCGGAGAGAGCCCCCCCACCGAGGGAGGGCGTGGGCCTGTGGCTGCGAGGTGGTGTCCCTCTCCCCGGGATCATGCTTAGGGTACAGATCTTTTCGCAGCAGTAGCGCTTTCAGGGATACCCAACTAAATAGGCTCAAGTAGGGATCCCTGGGTGGCGCAGCGGTTTAGCGCCTGCCTTTGGCCCAGGGCGCGATCCTGGAGACCCGGGATCGAATCCCACGTCGGGCTCCCGGTGCATGGAGCCTGCTTCTCCCTCTGCCTGTGTCTCTGCGCCTCTCTCTCTCTCTCTCTCTCTGTGACTATCATAAATAAATAAAAATTAAAAAAAAAACAAAACAAAAAAAAATAGGCTCAAGTAGAATTAGAGAATTGTTTCACTTGTGATTCTCTTTCTTTTTATAAAGATTTTATTCACTTATTCATGAGAGAGGCAGAGACCCAGGCAGAGGGAGAGGCAGGCTCCTGCAGGGAGCCCGACGTGGGCCTCCATCCCAGGACCCGGGGTCACGCCCTGGGCCGCAGGCAGGTGCTCAACTGCTTAGCCCTCCCCGGGCTGCCCTGTGATCCTCTTTCTTGCTCCTGCTTCCCCACCTCCCATCTTCAATGTTTACATTACATTCTACCCTCACTCTAACATGACTATCTGAAGAGCTAAAAAGATACAGAAAATATTCTTTAAAGTATAAAAAAATATAATTCTACCATCAAAGAAAATCTGTATATAATTTGAGAATGTTTTTCTTCCAGCCCTGTTGGGGACATAAATGTCTTTTTGAGAAACACAAAATCCTTTGGTTTCTGTTTGTTTTTACTTGATATGTTACCAGGAATATCTTCTCCTGCCATGGAACATTCTTTGTAAAAATGGTTTTTGATAGTCACTTAATATTTCATCTTAGCAAGTTGGCACTACTGTTTTTTAAGATTTTATTTATTTATTCATGAGAGACCCACAGAGAGGCAGAGACACAGGCAGAGGGAGAAGCAGGCTCCATGCAGGGAGCCCGATGTGGGGGCTTGATCTCAGGACCTGGGGATCACACCCTGGGCCAAAGGCGGCCGCTCAACCACTGAGCCCCCCCACATATCCCGGCACTACTGTTTTAAAAACACATTTCTATTGTTAGGTTTTGGGGGCTATTATAAACAAGAACAAGAGGAGTAATCTTATACAGAAGCTTTTTGAGTTGCATTATAAAGTACTAAATGCTTTTTCTTTAAGTATTACACATTTTTAAATTAAAAACTTTTTCTTGAAAATATTTTTGTATGAAAAAATTTGAACACAAAAGTTAGGTCCAATACAATGATGCCCCACATTCCTGTCACTGAGTTTCAAAAATCATCAAGATTTTCACAATTATCAATATTTTCCCACATTCATGAATGATTATTTTTCCAGGTAGTCACTAAAAAAAAAAAAAAAAAAAAATCAAGAAAGGTGTACCAATTTGTATTACCATGAGTTGCCTCAGTAAAAATACCAGTGTGAAAAACATAAATTTTATAGGCAAAACATTGTTTTGTTGTTTTGATTTGCATTTATTTCATAGCCAAGAGTTTGAAGAGTCTTTCAAATGTTGTTTTCATTCAGTGTTCTTTTTGGATTGTATATTGATATCTTTTGTTCATTTTTCTTGTCTTGTATTGGCTTTTTTCTTGTTTATTTATTATTATTATTTAAAGACTTTATTTATTCATGAGAGAGAGAGAGAGAGAGAGAGAGAGAGAAGAGACAGAAGCAGGCTCCCCGCGGGGAACCCCATGAGGAACTGGGTCCCAGGAGCCCAAGGCAGAGGCTCAACCACTGAGCCTCCCAGTCGCCCTAGCTTTTTTCTTATTTAAAGGGCTCTCTGTAAAAGGGACATAAGCCTGTCTGTCATAAAGGTTGCAAGTATTTTCCCAAGATATTATTTGCCTTTTAAATGAATATGTACGCTCTTTTCTGACATAGAGCCATTTATTTATTTATTTATTTATTTATTTATTTATTTATTTTTTATTGAAGTTCGATTTGGCAACATATAGTATAACCCCCGGTGCTCATCCCATCACTTGCCCTCCTCGGTGGTCACTCAGTCACCCCATCTCCCTGCCCACCTCCCCTTCTGCAACCCTTAGTTCCTTTCCCAGAGTTAGGGGTCTCTCATGGTTGTCTCCCTCTCTAATTTTTCCCACTCAGTTCTCCATTTTCATTTTTTAAGTAGAATCTACATATCAAAACATTTGTTAACTTCCTTTTTTTTTTTTTTTAATACTTACATTATCTTTCCCCATTCTGGATTTGGAAAAGTCCTGTACTCAGTGGCAGTATACCTTGGTGATTAAGTGTGTGAGTCCTGGAGCTGTGCATACAGTTCAAATCTTCACTTGGCATTTCCGAGCTGTGTGAGTCGCAGCGAGACCATTACCCCCCACCCCCTTTTTTTTGATACATTATCTTATTTTATTCAAATATCAGTCTGATCACACATGGCCCGAGAACACTCAAATAATAAGCCACATAGAAAGAGATGTTAAAGATTGGTCTTCAAACATTATAGCCAATGATGCCACGCTTGCCTATGATCTCGCCGACCTCAAACCACATCCACACCTCGGTGGCCACCAAACCTTTCAGAGCTTCCTTAACTGTGAGCTGTTGGAAGCTACCAGTTTGAGCACTCTTGACTACTTTTTTCAAACTCTAAATAACTGTAAGGATCTCAGCAGGGGTTGGAGGAACCAGCTCAACCCTGGCATAGTGCCAAAATGTGGCCAATCGAGGCTTCCAGTAGGTCACAGCAGCTTCACCAGCGCCTGAGCCTTCCTGGTGAGGTTACGGATGAACGAGGCCAAGGTTCCAGGATGGAAGTTCCATCGCCCTGGACCCCATTAACCTCTCTGTGCCTCAGTTTCTTCATCTGTACAATGATTATATGATTACCTACTTCATAAAGCTGATGTAGGGATTAAGATACTTTGAAACACATAGTACCATCTATGCAAATAAATATTAGCTATTGTTATTGTATATTTAACTCTTTAACCCAATTGAAGCACTGTGGTTTGTAAATAATATGTACAAAATCCTTTCAGGTTATTACTTACACAAATCTTCAATATTTTGTGGTGAACAAAATTCAACAGATGAGTAAGTGTATTTAAGAAATGATTTAAAAAGAACTATCTTACCCCTGGCTCCCCATGAGATAGAATCTTTCTCATAAATCATCTTTGCATTGTAGAAAAATATGTAATTCTTAGAATCATATATTTTAAAGAAGAAACTTTACCTAATACTAGCTAAAGCTTGTCATTCAAAATATTGGAGACTGAGGTGCAGAAAAGTCAGGATCTCATAACTGAGAATCAGCTGAATCGAATCTAGAACCAAGGCTTCTCTGGTCTAATTCTTTTCTAGGAGTAAAAAAACAAAACCAAACACCCCTCCCCCCAAAAAAAAACCCCCACAAAACCCCAAATGGTCTACCCATATATCCATAATTCATTAGAAGTTTTGCTAATTTAAAACTTCCCAATTATTGAGGGAGGAGAAAATATATTCCAGTGGAAAAGAAGCTGTTTATAGCCTGATTTACACAAAGTCAAGTCAAGAACCAAAGGAACTGGAAAGATGACTTTCTCTTGAAATGGGTATTTGAGGTCAAAGAAGGTTTTTGCACCTGAATTCTCTGGATATTTGCCACAATTCTTACTTTTGATTTGCTCAAGGGATTTAATCCATTGACATGGAGCAATTGAAAAATGATCTTCAGGCTTCAGGCACCCTGGACCACCACCCAGATAATCCAGGTCCAGCGTTTGCTCCTCGGATAATAAGTGTCTGTTGGGCACCGTCCTGGGCCCTGGCCCTGTCGTGGGGAGTCAGGCCGACCGACACAAGCTTGCCCTCTTGGAGCCTATATTCAAGTGAGATTGAAAAAAGAAAACTGAATAATCAGGATCATTTCAGAATGACACCTGCAGTGACACCGGGAGGGCAGCTATGTCACTGTGGACTGTTGAGAGGCTGCAGGATGTCACATCCTACTTTAGAAGATGGGATCCAGGAAGGCCTTTCTGAGCTGAAGAGCTTCAGAAGCTTTGGTGAGAAGCAGCCAGCTAAGTAAATATCCCGGGGAATATCAGGCAGAGAGAACACCAAGTACTCGGGCCCCGAGATCCAGAAAGGTTGTCTGTGTAATCTACTGGGTTTCCTCTCTTACTCAATCTTCTGTTTGTTAATCTAGGCAGACGTGGTAGAGCAGCACCTGGGGGAGGTGGTTCTAGAGACCATTTCAGCCCTGGTCCTTGTGGGGAAAAAGGGCTTTGCCTTCTCTCCTTTACCCTGCGGATGTGTCAAGCTCATCCAAGAGATGGTGGGAGGGGGTGCTGGGAGGCTTTCGAGGGGACCTGACCACGTAAACAGCACATTCTGAGTCCCCTTGAGCATGCTAATGTTAGCACAAATACTGGCTGTGCTGCCAGGAGATTTCCACACATGTGGCCACAGGGATGATAGAGGTAGTCATTTATTGATTTGAGTAGTTGCAACATTTTTTTTCCTTTTAGCTAGAAAACTCACGTTCTGGCTGTTTCTTCCAGGGAGTTCCCTAGAAAAGGCAATTTGGTGACAATTATGTTCCATCTCGATTTCTCACATGCTGATGCTCCACAAAGCCCTCACACTGACTACCTGGCTCACATTCTCCAAGGAATGGTTGACAAGCAAGCAGAAAACCAGAAAAACCTTGTTTTTCATTCCCAAAGGACTAGCCTTTGGGAAGGCTCAGATTTTTAGCTCTCCCTCTGGACACGTCGTTCTGCAGAATCATGGAGCTGGACAAGATGAAATATGTCTGGTGAGGGCCGACTTTAGTTTTGTTTTCTTTTTTGCATTGGGATCAGCACCTTCAGGACTGCGTGACACATACAATAAATTAAATACCAGCTGAGTAAATTAAGGGTAGAAGAAGAATCTTTTTTTAAAGATTTTATTTATTTAAGAGAGAGAGAGAGAGACCAAGTGCATGAGGTGGGGGAGGAGTCTAGGGAGAAGCAGACTCCCCTCCTGAGTGGGGAGCCTCTTGTGGGGCTGGATCCCAAGACCCTGGGATCATGACCTGAGCTGAACCGACTGAGCCATCAGGTCCTCAACGTAGAAAAATCTAAAAGACACGTTTTTCAAACCTTTCCATATGATTTTTTCCTTCAGAGAAGACAGTCCTGGGAGAGTTGGCCCTGACGCACCCAGAGGAGGGCCAAAAGGCCTATATTCCAAAGTGCCTACTCAGCTTCTCTACTGGAAAGTCCTGCTTAGTGTATCCAACATGGAATTCTGGAGGTTCCTTATATCCCCGGCTCCACCCACTCTCAGCCTCCTCCTCCTCGCTTGATAATAACTTCATCCTTTCAGTTGTTCAGACCAAAGGCTTTGGAGACATCATTGACTCCATTGACTCTCTTTCTCTTCTTCTTTTTTTTTTTTTTTAAGATTTTATTATTTATTTGACAGAGAGAGAGCGAGTACAAGCAGGGGAGTGGCAGGTGGAGGGAGAGGGAGAAGCAGGCTCCCCGTGGAGCAGGGAGCCCGATGTGTGTGGGACTTGATCCCAGGACCCTGGGATCATGACCTGAGCTGAAGGCAGATGCTTAACTGACTGAGCCTCCCAGGTGCCCTCCTTTCTTCCTCTTCTTCTCCTTCTTCCTCTTCTCCTTCTTCCTCTTCTCCTTCTTCCTATTCTTCCTCTTCTTCTTCTTCTTCTTCTTCTTCTTCTTCTTCTTCTTCTTCTTCTTCTTCTTCTTCTTCTTCTTCTTCTTCTTCTTCTTCTTCTTCTTCTTCTTCTTCTTCTTCTTCTTCTTCTTCTTCTTCTTCTTCTTCTTCTTCTTCTTCTTCTTCTTCTTCTTCTTCTTCTTTTTAATGCCTATTTTATTATTTTAACTTTTTTTTAGAGAGGGAGAAGGGCAAAGAGAGAGGGAGAGAGACTCCTAACCAGGATCCACTTTAGCACAGAGCCCACCCCGGGGCTTGCTCTCAGGACCCTGAGATCATGACCTGACCCAAAATCAAGCATCCATTGCTCAATCGACTGAGCCACCAGGCGCTCCTGTTTCTCTACTAATACATCAAACTGTCGGGAGATCCTGATCTGCAAAATGCATCTAGAATCTCTTTTTTTTTTTTTTTTGAGATTATTTATTTATTCATTCCTGAGAGACACAGGGAGAAAGGCAGAGACATAGGCCGAGGGAGTAGCAGCCTCCCTGCAGGGACCCCGGAGGGACCCCGATGCGGGACTTGATCCCAGGCCCCCAGGGTCACGCCCTGAGCCAGGAGATGCTCAACGGCTGAGCCATCCAGGGGCCCCTGTATCTAGAATCTCAACCCTTACTACCATCTCTGCTCCAAGCACCATCAAGATCTCATCTGGTTTATTCTAACAGCAGCCTAATTGGTCTCTTCCCCTCATCCAACATATTCAGAAGAAAATAACCAGATTGGTTCTTAGGTAAATGTGTGTATGTCTACACCATGCCATTCTGTTGGACGCTGGCTACCATCTCACTCCCTAAACGCCCAAGGTCTACAGTGTCTCATAGGGTCTGTGACCCCTCTCATCCTACCGCGCACTCTCCAGCCTCATCTGCTGTGCTTCTCCTCCCTTGCTCACTCTGCCCCAGTCCCGCCGCCGGTCCCCTTGCTGCTCCCTGGCCAGGCCCCTTTCTGCACCAGGTCCTTTGCAGCAGCTCTGCCCTACCTTGATAATTGCACAGCTTGTTTTTTCAACTTCTTTCAATCTTTGCTCAAAGGGTAACTTTTCAAGGAGGATTACCCTCACTATCCTGTTTAAACATGCAGCCCCGTCCTCTGCACTCCCAATATCCCGTCTGTTCTATTTTGCCCTTTAGCACTTGTGACCTTTAAACAGAGGATAGCATCTCTACACGCATTACGTTTTTGGTATGTCTTTCTTCCATTGTATTATAAGCCTCACAAGAACAGGTATTTTTATTTTTATTTTATTTTATTAAAGGTTTTATTTATTTATTCATGAGAGACAGAGAGGCAGAGACACAGGCAGAGGGAGAAGCAGGCTTCCTGCGGGGAGCCCAATGTGGGACTCGATCTGGGGACCCCGGGTCACGCGCTGATCAGAGACCACCGCTCAACCGCTGAGCCACCCAGGCATCCCTCAAATCTCATTTTAAAATGTATCGTTTGCAATTAGAATATACACACGAAATGGTAAAAGCAAAAAATTCAGGCATTTTCTTTGCATTATATCTAATGGAATTTGTTCATTTTACTCATTTTACTGAAATGCTGTGAAGTCATTGACATTTTGCAGAGTCTTGGTTGCATGAGTTCAAATTAGATTATATTAAAAAAATTAGATTATATTAGCATATTAGGACAATAATTTACCTCTTACTATTCCTATATAATTTGTTAAAAGACAAATATTGAGTCAAAAGTAGTCCATTTAGGGGGGATCCCTGGGTGGCTCAGCGGTTTAGTGCCTGCCTTCGGCCCAGGGCGTGGTCCTGGAGTCCCAGGATCAAGTCCCACATCAGGCTCCCTGCATGGAGCCTGCTTCTCCCTCTGCCTGTGTCTCTGCCTCTCTCTCTGTGTGTCTCTCATGAATACATAAATAAAATAAAATCTTTCTTTAAAAAAAAAAAAAAAGTAGTCCATTTAGGGAACCCCGGGTGGCTCAGGGGTTTAGCGCTGCCCTTGGCCCAGGGTGTGATCCTGGAGACCCGGGATCGAGTCCCCACATCGGGCTCACTGCATGGAGCCTGCTTCTCCCTCTGCCTGTGTCTCTGCCTCTCTGTGTCTCTCATGAATAAGTAAATAAAATCTTAAAAAAAAAAAGTAGTCCATTTAGAAATCCTAGAAATTGTGAACCTGGGTGCCTTGCTCAGTGGTTGAGCGTCTGCCTTCCACTCAGGTCATGATCCTGGGATCCTGGGATTGAGTCCCACGTCAAGCTCCCCACAGGGAGCCTGCTTCTTCCTTTGCCTGTGTCTCTCATGAATAAATAAATTTGAAAAAAAAAAAAAAAAAAGAAATCCTGAAAACTGATGTTAATAAAATGAAAAAAGAAATCAATATCCTGTATATGTAGGAGTAATGATTCCAAAGTCATATGGTTATAAGTTTTTGAAAACCAGGGATACCTGGGTGGCTAAACAGTTGAGCGTCTGCCTTTGGCCTAGGGTGTGATCCTGGATTCCCAGGATCGAGTCCCACATCAGTCTCTTTGCAGGGAGCCTTCTTCTCCTCTCTCTGCCTGTATCTCTACCTCTCTTTCTGTGTCTCTCAGGAATAAATAAATAAAATTTAAAAATATAAGTTTTTGAAAACCAAATATGCCAGAACTGATGTATTCAAATAATGAATACCCTCTCCTTTTTTTTTTTTTTTTTGAATACCCTCTCCTTAACAATAGTCACCTTGGGAGAAATACACTTAATACATGATGTTATCGATAAATATTGGCATTATATATTGTTGATAGTATATTAATACATCTTGTCTTAATATATACTATTACTGATGTTATTAAAGCTTATACTATTTTTGGAGCCCATTAAAAAAAAAAGATTTTTAGTTATTTATTTAAGAGAGAATGAGAGGGAGCATGAGCTGAGGGGAAGCAGAAGGGGAGGGAGAAGGAGGCTCCTCGTTGAGCATGGAGCTGTATGGGGGGCTGGATCCCGGGGTCATGACCTGAGCCAAAGACAGGTGCTCAACCACTGAGCCACCCAACTGCCCCTGGCCTCAGCTTTCAAGCTGAGGTCATACTCTTCTTGGAGGGATCTCCACCAATGTCTAAGCAAGGCATAGGAGGTCCAACAATTTTGCCCAACATGAAGCCCGTTTACTGGGAAATCTTTGCTCTATACTCCCTGCTGGGCTGACAGAGACATTGCCAAGTGTATGTCTCAGTCTGACATTTAGCTCTGCCCATCTGGCTTCCTCTGATTTTCTTTCTGTATGGGTGTTAGTCACCAATACATCTCTTGCACTCCTTTTTTTTTTTTTTTTTAAGATTTTTTATTTATTTATTCATGAGAGACACACACAGAGACAGAAACAGAGACATAGGTAGAGGGAGAAGCAGGCTCCACGCTGGGAACCCGATGTGGGACTTGATCCCCAGGACTCCAGCATCACGCCCTGAGCCGGAAGGCAGCCGCTTAACCGCTGAGCCACCCAGGCGTCCCCATCTCTTGCACTCCTAATCTCTTACTATTGACCTTCCAGAGGAAACCTGTGACCATTGATAACAAATTCATGTATCAGGTTTTTTATTTTTATTTATTTATTTATTTATTTTAAAAGATTTTATTTATTTATTCATGAGACACACAGAGAGAGAGAGAGAGAGAGGCAGAGACACAGGCAGAGGGAGAAGCAGGCTCCATGGAGGGAGCCCGACGTGGGACTCCATCCTGGGTTTCCAGGATCATGCCCAGGCTGAAGGCAGGTGCTAAACCACTGAGCCACCAGGGCTGCCCCAGAGGCCACTCATTTAAAAGTGGCAGCTGTTACAGCGAAAGACACTAAATAATATTTATAATATTTATTTATGCATTCAGCAAATTAATGTTGAGTGCTTACTATCCATCCATCCAGTGCTAGGTACTCTTCCAAATGTAACAAATACAGTAATGAATAAAATAGACAAAACTCTGCTTTCCTAGAAGGAGAGAATGAGTTAAGTAAATAAAATATGTCTTATGTTAGATGATGATAAGTACTAAAGAAGAAAATAAAGTCGGGGCAAAGATAAAGTCTCTGGGGGTATGTTTCTGGCTGGGTAAGGGTGGGCCCGCCTGTAAATGCCAGCGGAGAATAAATGGGAAGGAGTGGCACCGCCTGTCTTTATGCAGTAGGCATCTTTATCTGGGATCTCATCAACACATTTTATTTTTTAAGTGTTTGAACGACTCAATAATAGAGTAACAGGAATTTGAAGATCAAAAATTTTTAAGTAATCTATACCCAATGTGGGGCTCAACCCTACAGCCCCAAGATCAAGAGTTGCAGGCCCTACTGACTGATCCAGCCAGGGGCCCCAATGCAGGAACAGGATTGGCCAAGAAGCTTTAAATTTAACTTAAAAAAATTTTATGCTTTTGATTTGAGTTTATCATGGAGGGAGTCACTTTGGTCCTATCAAACTGAGAGGTGGTGCTTGCTTTATCTCAGTTCACGGAGAGCCGTTCTTAATTTTAACAACAATTTTGACCTGAAATCTAAGTTCTGTCACTTATAAGAATTCCTTCCTTTGTATAACTTGATGGGTAGTGTGGAAAACCAGCTTGTCTAGGATGGAGAGCAATCTAGTCAGAAAATGTCAAAATTATGGGGGATCTCTGAGAATGTTTGGTTTACTCCCTACCCTTGTACAGCAAAAGAAACCAAAGGCTTGACGGAGGTGAGCACTAATGGTAATTCAATGGCAGATCAGATCTCCATCTTTCTGCTTGAAAGTCTCGCCATTGGACTCCTTGGTCTCCGGAAGTAATAATGAGGAAAGAATATTTTCATTACAGACCTCCAGTGCCCACCACTAAGGCCCAGCTGTGGTTTTATTTCCCTCTGAGGCGACCATGCCCAGAAGAGGAGGGGTTGGGAATGGTGTAGAGGGAATTATGACAGAGGCTTGTGAATTCACTCCCTATTCTCTGAAATTTGCTTGAGATTGGCTTCTTCAAACAAGCCAAGGAGTAGCAAAGTCCATTCCAATTAGCTTCCTGTTCATGATATTTTCTGAGCTATCTCTTTGGGAGCTTCTGATGGCCACAAAAAGAAAACAAACCCAGTGACTGACAGAAGAAAAGGAATTCTGTTATTCACATTATGAATGTGTACAGAGCGGTTTGGACGGGACCTTGGAAAATTCTCCTGATTCCTGTGGAAGTATTTATTTTTTGATGGCATGTCATTATAGATCATCTTACAAAATGTAAATTGAAAAAATACGGGTGGGTTGAAGTCAGGGGTGTCATTAAGTGCCCAAGCTATTTCCCACAAATGGCTTGCATGTTCACAACTCCTGCCAAATACAAGCCCCTAGTTTTTGCTATCTTTATTTTTTATGACCTGGTTTCAGTGACATAATGACATACCTTTCAATCTCCATACATTTCCTTATGTAGGATGATCCTTTGTAAAGCTTAAAGGGCTACATGGACATGATCTGTTGGGTCTTAACAGATCTTTCCAGGGGGTGGGGGTGGGAATGCTGAGGTTAGAATGGGCTGTGACCACAAACCAATTCATGAGCAGGTGATACCACCACCAAGCAGGACTGAAACACAAAGTCTGCGTTGAAAAGAGCATATGCACAGGGCAGTGGAGATTAGAACTGTGTGGGTGGGGGTGGAGTTGTGTGGGCTGTGTTCTGGGGCAATGGTGACTCTGCTTAAAGCCTATGGGACAGTCCCTGTGGTTTGTGTGTGGAGGACAGGAGGGGGAGGGACTTTCTGGGTTTTCAAGCCACCATGTGCTCACATCTGCTCATGAAGCCTTTCCAGATTCCTCTAGAGATAGACTCACTCCTGTTTTTGAGCTACCAAAGCAATTGTGTTTCTTCTGTGATACCTAATAGCTCTATACTATCTTGTAGCATAATCGCTTGTGTTGACATCTTTATAGATTTCCAAATGCTTAGGACAGTGCTTTGCACATACTAGGTACCCAAGAAGTGTATGTATGTGTGTATGTATGTATGTATGTATTTATTTATTTATTTAAAAGGTTTTATTCATTTATTCATGAGAGACACATACACAGAGAGGCAGAGACACAGGCAGAGAGAGAAGCAGACTCCCTGCATGGAGCCCAATGTGGGACTCAATCCCAAGTCTCCAGGATCACGCCCTGGGCCAAAGGCAGGCGCTCAACCCCTGAGCCACCCACGCGTCCCTCAAGAAGCATTTATTGATTTGAATAGCTAAGCCCTAATTCAGATAGAGCTTTGTGCAAGGCCTGGCACATAGACACTTATTTACCATGAACTATTATTATTATTACACACATTTGTTGAATTAAAACAATAAATCAATTTAAATACCTGTTCTGCCAACTGGTCTTTTGGCTTGTAACAGTTATTATAAGAATTTAGGAATAAATTTTGATTATTAAAATACATATTTTTAATGATTCTATTTATTTATTTATATATTTGAAAGAGAGAAAGAGTGCACATGCATGTGTGTGAGAGAAAAAGCATAGGGAGGCAGAGGGACAAGTAGACTCTGCACTGAGTGTTGAGCTGACCTGGGGCTCAATCTCAAGACCTCAAGATCATGACCTGAGCTGAAATCAAGAAACAGACACTAATTAAGTCATCCACATGCCCGTAAAATATATTTTTAATACCCAGAGAAAACTGTGTTTTAAAATATTTCTTGTTCTCTGATGACTGATATTGAACAATCCAAAGTTGGATTGATTTGAAACAAACAACTTAGACTTTAAATATTTTGAGTCTACAGAGGCCATATTGGGATCAGAAGACGATTAAGAATAAAAATAATTAAAACCAACTTGCGTTTACCCCTCAAGACTTATATAGAAATATTCTTGAAAAACTCAAAAATGTTCACAGAAATGAGATTTTTTTTTTTGAAGGCTAAGAGTTGCCCAATATGCTTATGTTTGAGACCATACATAAATGGCAGATGGCGAGGATAAGAGAAAGAGAACAGGGATTTACTACAGCCCGATCATTCTCCTAGACACTGAGCCTACAACAATATTCCTATCTATCCATGGGCTAATTCCAATAAGAAAAACCTGTTGTTTCATGGTTTGGACACTATAAATTGTGACTTTTCAAGGATTACCATCCTTGAGGGAAATGAATTTTCACCATTTTGTTGTCTTTGTTGGTGTGACTTATGAAATGGGTTTCCTGAATACAGGAATGAACTAAAATGATATATATGGTAGTGTGTACTATCTGAAATTTATATTACCTTATAATATAAAAAAATTGTTTTTACTTCTCTGGAAAAAGATTTATTTACTTATTTGAGAGAGAGAGAGAGAGAGAGAGAACAAGTGGGGGTGAGCAAGGGAAGGGGCAGAGGGAAAGGGAGAGAGAGAATCTCAGGTAGATTCCCAGTTGAACAGGGAGCCAAGGCAGGACTCATCCCCTGACCACAAGATCATGACCTGAGTGGAAATCAAGACTCCCACCCACTTAACTGACTGAGCTCTCAGGCACACTTTAAACATTTTTAATGTGTTTATTCTTTCATCACAGCTGGATGTTAAACCAGATAAAGTCAGGAATTGTGCTTATTATTCTGTGTATCCCTGGGTATGTTATTATTGATGATTATCAATATTAAATTTACCTTTTTGTTGTTTTTTAGATTTATTTATTTATTTCAGAGAGAGAGAGAGAGAGAGTGAAGGAGAGACAAAAGGAGAGGGACAGAGAGAAAATCTCAAGCAGACTCCCTGCTGAGCCAGAGCCCCAGGTGGGGCTCCATCTTACCACAGTGAAATCATGACCTGAGAAGTCAAGAGTGGTAGCCTAATGGAGGCTCAAGTGACTGAGCTACTTAGTCACCCCATGAGTTTGCTTTGATTTAATAATTTGATGTAACATTTAGGCCAGTCTGATTCAGTAAAAATCAAGAGAAGGACTTGGCAATTGTCTTATGAAGGTGGGCAGTCTATTTGGAATACTTTATGCCAATTATTAGGGCATTGACTTTCAAGTATTTGTTGGATCTATTTTGAAAATTCTTATTTTCCTGAGATCAAAACGTATACCATACATATCATAAAGAGAGTGAACACCAGGCCTAGAAGCAGCTTCTTAGCTCCATCTCCAATCTCTGGTTTGCCCACTGCAGCCTCCAGAAAGTCCATCAGGGTGACACAGAGGTCCTACAAAGCATCCACCCCCGGCCCCTGGGCCTTCAGCAGAAGCTTGTACATGAGCTGGCCTGGTGTCTGCATCAGCTTTCAGGTCTTCTCCTGGGTGGGCAGCAGCAGCTTCTGGGGCTCCTGGCACCGTGGGCGTGATTGGGGACTAAACGGCGGGGGTGGGGGGGTGGGGATTGCAGCTCTCTTCGTGCCCCAAAGCCTGCTGAGCCCCCTTAAGCTGGAGGCAGACCCCAAGATCCAGGCTGTGCACACATAGGAGAAGGAGTTCAAGAATCTTAACAGCAAATTTACCTCCTTTACCAAGCAGGTGAATGGGATTCTGGAGACTGAATGGAGCCTGGAGCAATAGTTGAAAGCGGCTTGGAGCCCGCGGCTAAGGCGGCAGAGAGCTGCATGGCCTTGGGTGGCGGCTGCTGGCCTGGCCCAGGAGAAGCCGCGGCCCAGGAGGAGAGCTGCGGGCCCAGGAGGAGAGCTGCGGGGCCCAGGAGGAGAGCTGCGGGGCCCAGGAGGAGAGCTGCGGGCCCAGGAGGTGAGCTGCGGGGCCCAGGAGGAGAGCTCGGGTTCAGGAGGTGAGCTGCGGGCCCAGGAGGTGAGCTGCGGGCCCAGGAGGAGAGCTGCGGAGCCCAGGAGGAGAGCTCGGGCCCAGGAGGTGAGCTGTGGGCCCAGGAGGTGAGCTGCGGGCCCAGGAGGAGAGCTCGGGCCCAGGAGGTGAGCTGCGGGCCCAGGAGGAGAGCTCGAGCCCAGGAGGAGAGCTCGGGCCCAGGAGGTGAGCTGCGGGGCCCAGGAGGTGAGCTGCGGGCCCAGGAGGTGAGCTGCGGGCCCAGGAGGAGAGCTCGGGCCCAGGAGGTGAGCTGCGGGGCCCAGGAGGAGAGCTCGGGCCCAGGAGGTGAGCTGCGGGGCCCAGGAGGAGAGCTGCGGGCCCAGGAGGTGAGCTGCGGGCCCAGGAGGTGAGCTGCGGGCCCAGGAGGAGAGCTCGGGCCCAGGAGGAGAGCTGCGGGGCCCAGGAGGAGAGCTGCGGGGCCCAGGAGGTGAGCTGCGGGCCCAGGAGGTGAGCTGCGGGCCCAGGAGGAGAGCTCGGGCCCAGGAGGTGAGCTGCGGGCCCAGGAGGAGAGCTCGGGCCCAGGAGGTGAGCTGCGGGAGAGCCCGTCCAGAGGCGGGGCTGGCCGAGGGCTCCGGAGTACATGGGAGGAAGCGCCCCAAGAGCGCAGAGATGCAGACGCCAACTGTCCTGGTCAGGAAGGCCGCGGGCGACTTGGCCGGAGGGAGGCGGCGGGGACCGTCCGGAGGGTGTCGTGGGGCTGCGGGGGTGGGGGTGGGGGGACGAAGGGCCGCAGCCGCTGGCCCCCCCCGTGGCCAGCCCTGCTCCCCGGACCAGATGGCATCGTCGCCCGGGTCAAGGGCTGGTGCAAGGCGATCGCCGGCCGCAGCCAGGCCGCGGCTCACACCGGGTGCACCCTGAGGGCTGCTGGCGCTGGTTGGGAAGCACACGGATGACCGCGGTCGCAGGAAGACAGAGTCGTGAGATGAACCGGGACACTGGGCGGCTCCAGCCCCTTGGAGCCAGGGGCTTCCCTGGAGGCCTTCCTGGCTGGTACTGGGCAGCGCAGGGAGCTGGCATTAGGGACGCCGACGCCCACCTGCCTGGGCTGGAGCGAGCGGGTCGGGGCACCACTTCTGGGAGCGTCCCAGGCGCTGGTGAACCCCAAGCTGGCCCTGGACGGGGAGCCCCCGCGGCCCGTGAGCCCCTGCGGAGTCTAGGGGTGGAGCCCGAGTGTCCAGACCCAGACCCAGGGGCTGAGCTCCGCCCCCTGCAGCCCCGGGAGCCCAGGCCTCCACTGCAGCCTCCACGCCGGGCCTCCACTTCCTCCCGCTGGGTCAACTCCTCCAAGGCTGTGATTGTGAAGCAGATTGAGGCCCACGATGGGAGGCTGGCGTTGCAATCATCTGTGGTTGCTCCCAGCCTCCCCATAGAGCCTCGCGGTGGGGGAGGAGCTGTGCAGGGCAGCATCGGAAAGAGGAGACCCACCTGAGGCTCAGCCCCCAGTCCTCAGTCTACCCTTGGAGGAGGGAGGGTAAGGGGAGCCTACGGCCCTGGGTACCTCTTCTTGCCCTTGCCCTCAAGTAAAAGCCATTTAGGTGTGTATTCCCCCCCAAAAGCTTCAGCTGGTTCTGCCAATCACTCCCTGCCCCTCAAAAAAAGAGTAGCCACATTTACAACACATACAAGTAACAAATGTTTAGCCCAGAATACAGAGAGAATTTCAATGAATGAATAAGAAGAGCATTGACAACCAGAGTAGAAAAATGGCAAAAGATGTGAGCCGTCCTTTTGGGAAATGAAAACCACAAGGGCCACTTGCCACTTGATTTCCACCAGACTGAATATATAAAAATGATCTGATCCTTGCATAGGAAGGCCTTGTTTTACACGCTTTAGAGGCAGTAGCTTATAAAGTATGTCTTATAATCATCTCTATTTAACAGGTGAGGAAATGGAGGCACAGGTTGGTTAAGGAACCTCTGTGAGGCCACACAGCTTTTAGAAGTATTCAGTGCGGGAGCCGGGCCCCAGGCAGGGTTGGACATTTGCAGCATATCCAGACGCAGGTTGGGGAAGGAAGCATGAAAGACTGAGCACGGGTTTTTTATCAACAGGACTGGCGGTGTTGTTCATCTCTTGCAACCACATTACAGCTTCATTCTCAGGTTTTAGGGAAATTTTATGGGGGATTTGAGCTTGTACGATGTCTGAGGAAAATGTGCCATCAGAGAAGACGCTTCCTTTGGAGGTCAGAAGTAGCATTTGCTCTGCTTTTTGGTGCTTTCTCAAAAGAAGAAGAGCTCCCCCAAGACTATGCCAAGAAGTACTTGCTTATCAGTTGCTTAAAACTGGCAGCTTAACTTAATCCTGACTCCCATTCTGCAGCCCAGATTTGGAGAAATGAGGAAATGTTCTCTCTCACTGGACCGTATTCAAACAGGAATACAAATGCCGGGTCTTATTCCCATTGGGAAATATCCAAAGTTATTGTGACAGTACTGTATTTTGAGCAATGTTGGCTATTTGTTTTTTGGAGCACAAAGCAAGCAATAAATCTGTCACCCTGAAAAATCAGGTTGTGACCTAGAGGAAGGAGCAAATTGTGACTTTAGGTAAAAAAGAGTGACCTACCAGGGAGGACAATTTATCATGATAACAAAATTGCTGGTGCTCTCCTGACCGACCAGGAAGAAGGGCTGCAGTAAGCAAATTCAGGAGATGCAAGCGTCCGAATATTTTTAACTGATCAATATTTCCAGAGTTCACAAGCAGCCAAAAAACTGTCATTGTTCAGAGTAAGTACATTGCTCACCTGATTTGTAAAAGGAAAAGCTGAGAGCTTTAATTATTCTCTTAAAAAAAAAAGTCACCACTCAACAACTGGCATTCTTTGTAAAATGAAACTAAATATTCTCCTGGGGATTTAGGTGAGAATTCTTGATTTTTATGAGGAGACAGGAGATAATGTTACCTGGAAATGCTAATGGAAATTGACTCTTGGGGATTAATGTCCTTCACCCAGGCTTGCATTAGAACTGTTCATGCTGGAGAGGAAACCAAGCGAATAATATCATCTAGGGAATTATAAAATAAAGACTTAGGCAAAACTGGAGGTTACTTCAGACACGAATGCTGATTTTCCACTAGGTTGGGTACCTTCCGTGTGCCCCTTCAGATCACTCCACCCTGCACTGTGCCCGAGAGACCGTTTCAAAGGGCTCTCTGCTCAGGGGGTTTCAGTTGGGTCCAGTCAATGGGCGGCACCTGCTGGAGAGTAAAGGGAAGAGGAAGCTGGGGTATTTCTCCTCTGTCCCCCTCCCTGCGGGGTGACTTCAGACTGGCTGAGTCTCTCTTCTGAAAGTCACAGCTCCTGCAAGGTGACATTTTCTGCACAGCCCTTTCTGGCTCTAGATTCCAGTGACCTCTTCTTTCCCTTGACACTTCTGTTCCAGGCGTGATAAATGAGCCCCACCCGTAGGCCCTCAGGGCACGTACGGCCCTATCTTCGTGGTTTCCATGCACCCTGCTCACACCTTTGTATATTAAGCTTTACTAAACTAGAGTGTGCTGTTTCCTGCTTGGTCTTTGATGGATAGACACTTGGGTAGCACTTTCCAAAGACTTCAACAGCCTCATGGCTTTCCAGGAGCTCTGGATGACTAAGACACTTGAACAGGCCTTAGGCAGGGATGGCAAATGCTATCAGTCATGGGATGAAGAATGTTAAGTTTACATTATGTGGCTCAATCTTGGTCATGATGTGCTCAAGCTTTGTATACTATAAAACTGTGATTTTTTTTTCTCTTTCTAGATTTTGCTGACAAGTACAGATATGATAAATCCAGCTTTATGTCATCATCACTCCTCCATGAATTTGAAGGCTAGATAAAGCATTCAGTGCCTGAGCATTAACACCCATTATCTTCAGCCCCTGTTGCCACATGGCACAACTTATTTTCACTTCACCAGCTTACAAATTCAGCTGTCCTCCCAACAAACTTGGCAGGCTCATCCCATTTCTCAGAAGAGATTTAATAGCAGTGAGTTCATGTACTACAAAGACTTCATTACTTTTATTAGCTTTCCGTGCTCCCTGCTTACTGGTGCACTGAGAGGTCTTACTGAATAATCCATAGTTGTCAGAAATATAAATGTGCCCTAGCATCATACAGCTTTAATTCTACTTATTTTATTTTCTTATTTAGGACATTTTGGAAGAGATTAGATAGAGTTCCTTCTGTTGAGGAATTTGCTGCCGAGTGGTGGAGGCTTATGTCCAATTTATGAGTAGAGTGGAATATCCAATTTTCACGTGCCTATGACACCTGAGAAAATGCATTCATAATGCCAAGTGCTGATTCCTCTTGCTTTTCAAGCTCAGGCAAATTTTTTGGTAGAAAATAATTTATTTACTACTTCATTTAACCAAATATTCTCTATCTTAGACAAGTCAAATACGTTTGAGTACCTTTCTTTAATTATGCATAAATTGTGCCTAGATATCTTTTAATTTTTTTATTTTAATTTTTTTCTTTTTCTTTTTTTGGAAAGATTTTATATATTTATTTGAGAGAGAGAGAGTGCATGCACGAGTGTGCGCACACAGTGAGGTGGGTGGAGGGCAGAGGGAGCGGAAGAAGCAGGAAGCCGTCTCAAGGCATACTCAGGATGCTGGGATCACTACCAGAACCTGCTTAAACAACCGAGACATCCAGGCACTCCTTAGTTTTTATCAAATTCTATTTTGTTTTTTATTTTTTTAAGAATGTATTTATTAATTTATCAATTAATAAATTAAATTACTTAATTTTATTAATAATAAATTATTAATTTTAGAGAGAGACCATGCATGTGCCTGTGTGGGGGAGGAGGAGTGTGGGGGGGTGGGCAGTGGGGCAAGTGGACTCCATGCTGAGCACGACCTGCCATGGGGCTTGATCTCACAACCCTGAGATCACGACCAGCACCAAAACCAAGTCTGGTACTCAACAGATGGAGCCACCCAGGTGCCCCTAAATATCTTTTTTTAAAAAACACCACAAGCAAAACTATTGGAGAGTATTTTGTAAAATATTGGGTTGCTTATTAAATCTGTATTATTTATTTATGTGCTCGCTTCGGCAGCACATATACTAAATCTATACTAATTTAACTATGATTAGTTGTAGTATAAGCATATACATACGAACAGAATAAGACAGGGGAGAAAGAACAAGTAGAAGTAGAGTTTGTCCAGTTAAGATCCATACCAATAAATCAGAATACCCAACAACAGTTGCACAAAATCTTTCAATTGTCTTAGGCTTTAGTATTATTTATATAAAGGAAAAAGGGGGTGCCTGGGTGGCTCAGTTGATTAGGTGGCTGACTCTTATTTCATTTTTTTACGGTTTTATGTATTTACTCATGAGAGACACAGGCAGAGGAAGAAACAGGCTCCATGCAGGGAGTGAATGCAGGACTGGATCCCAGGACCCTGAGGTTCCGCCAGTCCCGCCCTGGGCCGAAGGCAGCCGCTCAAGCCCTGAGCCCCCCAGGGGCCCAGGCAGCTGACTCTTGATTTTGGCTCAGGTCATGATCTCAGGGTCATAGGATTGAGTCCTGCATCAGGCTCCGAACCGCTGTGGCATTTGCTTAAGATTCTCTCTCCCTCCCATAAAATAAAGGCCAGAAACTGGACTGACCTCAGGACTAAGCAAGTATAGAGTATCTGACAACTCATGGATTATCTTTCTTATGTAATCTATATCTCTCTGGGATTTCCCTTATAAAACAAAGAAGGATTATGCGAAAGCACACATTTTTTGAATGAGAAATAAAGACGGAATCTCTCTAAGGGGCGCCTGGATGGCTCAGGGGCTGAGCCTCTGCCTTGGGCACAGGGCCTGACCCCGGGGTCATGGGATGGAGCCCCCCCCCCAGTTGGGCTCCCTGCATGGAGCCTGCTCCTCCCTCTGCCTGGGTCTCTGCCTCTGCGTGTCTCTCATGAATAAATAAATAAAATCTTAAAAAATAATAAAATAAAATCTTGTTAAGAAGAAAACATCTGGCGAACCCCAAAGGGAAGGAAGCAGGGAAAGATTGTTCATCTCCCTTGATAATGCTTCTGTATCACAGCTGAATTTCTTACAAGAATCTCCTATATTTAAAAAAAAAAAAAAAAAAAGAATCGCCTACCTAGTGGTTCCCTCTTTTATATTTATTTATTTATTTATTTATTTATTTATTTATTTATTTATCTATTTATCTATTTATTTATTTAGTGGTATCTATCATCTATCTATCTATCTAATCTATCTATCTATCATCTATCTGTTTATCTATTTATTTATTTAGTGGTATCTATCATCTATCTATCTATCATCTATCTATCTATCTAATCATATTTATTTATTTATTTACTTACTTTACTTACTTACTTTTACTTACTTACTTTTACTTACTTACTTTTACTTACTTTTCTTTACTTTTACTTACTTTTACTACTTTTACTTACTTTTACTTATTTACTTACTTACTTTTACTTACTTACTTTTACTTACTTACTTTTTTACTTACTTTTACTTACTTACTTTTACTTACTTTTACTTACTTACTTTTACTTACTTTTTTACTTACTTACTTTTACTTACTTACTTTTACTACTTTTACTTACTTACTTTTACTTACTTTTTTACTTACTTTTACTGACTTACTTTTACTTTTTTACTTACTTTTACTACTTTTACTTATTTTTACTTACTTACTTTTACTTACTTACTTTTTTACTTACTTACTTTTACTTACTTTTACTACTTTTACTTACTTTTACTTACTTTTACTTACTTTTTTACTTACTTTTACTTACTTTTACTTACTTTTACTACTTTTACTTACTTTTACTTATTTACTTACTTACTTTTACTTACTTACTTTTACTTACTTTTTTACTTACTTTTACTTACTTTTTTACTTACTTTTACTTAGTTTTACTACTTTTACTTATTTTTACTTACTTTTACTTACTTTTTTACTTACTTTTACTTACTTACTTTTACTACTTTTACTTACTTTTACTTACTTACTTTTACTACTTTTACTTACTTTTACTTACTTACTTTTACTTACTTTTACTACTTTTACTTACTTTTACTTATTTACTTACTTACTTTTACTTACTTACTTTTTTACTTACTTTTACTGACTTACTTTTACTTTTTTACTTACTTTTACTTACTTACTTTTACTACTTTTACTTATTTTTACTTACTTTTACTACTTTTACTTACTTTTACTTACTTACTTTTACTACTTTTACTTACTTACTTTTACTTACTTTTTTACTTACTTTTACTGACTTACTTTTACTTTTTTACTTACTTTTACTACTTTTACTTACTTTTACTTACTTTTACTACTTTTACTTACTTACTTACTTTTACTTACTTTTTTACTTACTTACTTTTACTTACTTACTTTTACTTACTTTTACTTACTTACTTTTACTTACTTTTACTACTTTTACTTACTTTTACTTATTTACTTACTTACTTTTACTTACTTACTTTTACTTACTTTTTTACTTTTACTTACTTTTTTACTTACTTTTACTTACTTACTTTTACTTAGTTTTACTACTTTTACTTATTTTTACTTACTTTTACTTACTTTTACTTACTTTTTTACTTACTTTTACTTACTTACTTTTACTACTTTTACTTACTTTTACTTACTTACTTTTACTACTTTTACTTACTTTTACTTATTTACTTACTTACTTTTACTTACTTTTTTACTTACTTTTACTGACTTACTTTTACTTTTTTACTTACTTTTACTTACTTACTTTTACTACTTTTACTTATTTTTACTTACTTTTACTTACTTTTACTACTTTTACTTACTTTTACTTACTTTTACTTACTTACTTTTACTTACTTTTTTACTTACTTTTACTTACTTACTTACTTTCTTTCTTACTTACTTTACTTACTTTCTTACTTACTTACTTAGTGGTTCCCTCGTATCCGCAGTTTCGCCGCGGGCGGCTCCTCTCTCCCGGCAGCGCCCCGCGGCCTGGAAGCCCCGCCGCCCCTTCTGACGAATCATCCGCCGGCCAATAGCAGCCTAGCTCCGGCGCGCGGCGGGCGTCCTTCCGGTCACGTCATCCTTCACGGAGGCACTCCGTCGTCTGGCGTCGTCACGAGGGGGCTGACTTTGACGTCATAGTTGGAGAGAAAGGCCGAGGTCAGGCCCGCAGAGCCCTTCCCGCCGCGCCTTGGTAAGGGGGCCCTAGTTGCTGATTGGTCATCGCCGTTAACCTCTCCGTGCGCCCCGTTATGCGTTAGACCTTGTAGGGAGGCCGGCGCAGAATATACAGGGCTTCCGGGCGTCCGTGGGGCGTGTGGGCACGTGTCCCTCGTGGGTTTGGGGCAGCAGCGCCCTCGAGGTTTTCTCTGTTTTTTTATTTTTTAAAAATTTTATTTATTTATTCATGAGAGACACACAGAGAGTGGCCGAGACCCAGGCAGAGGGAGGGGCAGGCTCCACCGGAGAGCGCAGTGGGGGGGGGGGGGGCTCCATCCCATGACCTCGAGGTCACGTCCTGGGCCGAAGGCAGGCGCTCAACCACCGAGACACCCGGAGGCCCCGCCCCCATTCCTTTTTATTTAAGTTCCATTTGCCAACATACAGTGTAACATACAGTGCTCATCCCATGAAGTAGTAATTTTCTTTATTTTTAGGATAAACATCAAATGTCTTTCTCAGGCTTACAAGGCCTTGCAGCTTTTGACCCCTGTGTTCCTTTTTAGCTCATTTTGAGCCAGTCTCTCACGTGTTTGCTGTGTTCCTGTTGCTTGGGCCTCATTTCAGTCTCTGGAATACAGCAAATTCCATCCCCCACAGGATCTTTGCACATGAAGTTTCCTCTTACTGGAATGCTCTCTTGTAGTTATTTACTTGCCTACATACTGGCTCCTTCAGGAAACTTCTAAGTGCTGTGAGACTAGGGGTTGTGCTCCCTCCCACTTTCTTTTTTCTGCTTTTTATTGAATCTGCAGATACATAGTTCTGGCATACAGAAGAAGCTCAATAAATATTTGCTACAAAAGCATATACACAGCTAATAGCTATTACCAAATTAAATTTTATGTTTACATTTTATTATTTTATTTTATTTATTTTAAAGATTTTATTTATTTATTCATGAGAGACACAGAGAGAGAGAGAGAGGTAGAGGGAGAAGCAGGCTCCATGCAGGAAGCCAGTCATGGGACTCGATCCCTGGACTCCAGGATCACGCCTGGGCCAAAGGCAGGCGCCAGACCGCTGAGGCATCCAGGGATCCCCTATGTTTACCTTTTAACTGTGTATCAAAATATAAAAATTTTGTGCCAGAGCTTTTGAAACATGCACTGATGTTTTTGAATTTTATGTAGATCTACCCATCGTTGTATTATGGCTTCTGTTATTGGTAATCATGCTCAAAAAGGCTTTTCTCAATGGAAGATGATATGAATTATTATCTCTTCTTTAATAATATAACTGTTTTTATTTTTTATTTTTTTATAGCTCTTTCTTTAAAAGAATATTAAGTTTTTAACCGTATGGAGTGTATCTGAGGGCAAGATGTCAGGTAGTGAGGTTTTTGTTTTCCATATAGTGGCCACTTGTCCCAACAGACTACAATGAGTGCTCTATTTCTTTCTTAAAATGCTTTTATTTTGTATTTTATATGTAGTTCAGACTTCAAAAAAAAGATTTATTTCTTTGAGACAGGGTGAGAGAGCACAAGCAGGGGGAGGGGCAGAGAGAGAGGGAGAAGCACACTCCCCACTGAGCAAGGAGCCCCACATTGGGCTAGAAACCAAGACCCCAGGATCATAACCTGAGCCGAAGGCAGATGCTCAACTGACTGAGCCAGGCTGGTGCCCTATTTCAGACTTTTTTGATACTTAATTTTGGTCTATTCGTCTGTCATTTTGGTGACACATTATTTTAAGAATGATGACTTTTAGAGCATTTTAATATATGGTTGTGTTATCTATTGTTAACAATTATGCTATCCAACAACCAGCCACAGTGCAATGGCTTGTAACATCCAGTTGCAGAAGATAGTTAAGCCTTAATGCCCTAAGGCATCTATTAATGAATTAACTATATACTGTTTGGGAGAATGGGGAAAATATTCACTCAAGTATTTTTTCCTCCAGGGCTTAATTTTCTCACTGACACTCCATTGAGAAAAATACAGCTTAAAAACAATAAACATTTATTTAGCTCATGCATCTGGAGCTTGGAATTTTGGCTGGGCTAAGCTGGGCAGTTGTTCTGGCTTTCGTTGGGCTTATTCTTAAGTCTGGTGGCTGCTGGCTGTGGACTAAGATGTATGCTATCAGGCCACATATCTCTGGATCACCAGCAGGATCGCCCAGACATATTCCATGGTGAGGGGCAGAGAGCAGACACGAAGCAAATGCAAAAGCACATTTTCACATCTCTGCCTGAGTCAAGTTTGCTAACATCTCATTGGCCAAAACGAGTCACACAACTGGTCTCACGCCCAAGGTGCAGGGAAATACACTCCACTTTTCCTAGAAGGAACTGCAGAGTCACATTGCAAAAAAGGTGGATACAGAGGATAAAGAAATGGAGTCCATTAATTTAGTTCGTGTACCACCATGAAAGTCTTCCATCATTCTTTAATACTTTTGACTAGCTTTTCCTGCAGACTTCTTGTATCTTAGAACCATTTTGTGAAGATAAGAAACACCCTTTGGGATTTTCAGGGAGAGAAGGTATATAAGTTGGAAACTGACCTAGATATTTTTATGTATTCATGTCATTTAATCTTTCCAGCAAGTTAATCTACCACAGTGCATATTTTACAGGTAATGACACCGAGGTTCAGATAGATTCAGTAACCATCAGACAGCTAGTTAAGTCGAGAACCTGGACTCAGACTCAAGTTTCCTGCCTCAGAGTATACCTCTTCCACTGTGGCATGGCTTCCTTTGGTAATTTCTGTGAGGAGCATGCGTGAGAATATTCATCAATAGATTTGGAAAACTGTAAAATGAGCTGAGACCTAATGATTCTGAATTTCCCCAAATAACCTGTGTTTCTGTAAATACAACTCTAGAAGTTTTTGGTTTGTAGGAGAATCTATTGTATCTCCTTCCTGTTACATCCATTCGTTTAGGTAACATCATTGACATAGTTGACTGAAGGAGATGAAATAATCACAAGAAGTGTACCTGGCATTTATTATGGAGATACTAACTTTTTAGCTCGATTGTGATATGATCCATTCAATTTTCTGGCAATTTAGAAAAATATTTTTTCTTTTTAAGTCTTTATTTATTTATTTATTTATTTATTTATTTATTTATTTATTTATTTATTATTTTTTAACTTAGGTAATCTCTACACCGAACATGAGGCTCAAACTCATGACCCTAAGATTGAGTCCCATGCTCTTTTCATGGAGCCAGTCAGGCACCTCCTCAAAAATCACTATTTTCAAGAGTATTAGCTATGTCTTTATGTTCCCAAAACTTTCCTTTGGGAGGCTTTGATTTGGGTTTAGAAATGATGTACAGAGCTTAGGGCCAGTGGCACGAACTGGTGGTAATGTTGCCAGGGATATTGTCATTTTATCCTTTTGGCAAACTATGCTCAACAGGTGAATTCTCGATAGGATGCCAAACAGTCATTTGAAAACTGAAACATTAAAAAAATAAATAAATTTAAATAAAGAAAGCAAACATTCATTTGGATTTTGGTTAAAGTCAAAGTGTTTGTTACTAGAAATTCTGGAAGTGAGCAGCAGTAAAAACATCAGCAACAAAACTTCTTGGAGTTAAACTTGTTTCATTGTGGATATTTTTAATAAAAGCCAAACCATTTCCTGTATGAAAATCTTGTCACGAAGCCAAGTGTCTTAATATTCTGGGTGGGCCCATCAATCTAAACCATATGTTGCCCAGTGTGGAAATGGTTGGAGGTGGGAAGAAGAGGTTGAAATCTGGGAGCCCTGGTCTTGAGAGTGCCTGGTGATCAAGCACCACGGGTTTGCGTTGGGTAACTTATACTCATGTGTGAATCATGAATATATTTATTTCCTAAGACTTCATTAATCTCCTTGACCATTACGGGCTTTGGCATGCTGCAGCCCCGAGGACCGTGTAGTGTTTGCCTTGAAGGACCTAGGAAACATCCCCGAGAACCCTATGTTGATGAAAAATGCCATTCAATCACTTTATCTTCAGGATGGCAGGACTTTCTGAATTACCACATGGAAACCTAATAATGTCCATCAAAAGCACGTGCAAAGATAAACTACATGAGAATAGTGTCGAACTCCTAGAGAGAAGGGATCACAGAAGTTGTTAACTCACAGCATGAATTTAAGAGTCTTTGCAAGGATTAGAGGGAAGGTGTGTTAAAGGGTCCACAGCAGGCACTTTACACATATTAGTCATGATTGTTAATGACTGCGGAGTTGTCTCAGTTATATTATTCTAAATGGAAGAAGGAGGATGGACTAGATCAGTGGTGTCCAAAGCTGACTAAGCATTGGAATTTCCTGAGGTGCTTCCTAAGATCCTAGATTTCTAGTTTCCAGCGCTGGACGTTCTTATTCAATAGATCTTTTCTTCTCTTTTTCTTTTTTTAATTTAAATTTTATTCAAATTGAATTCTTAATACATAATGTATTGGTTTCAGAGGTAGAGATCAGTGATTCATCAGTCTTAATATAATATCCAGTGCCCATTACATCGCATGCTTTCCTTAATGTTCATCACCCAGTAACCCCATCCCTTCACCCCTGTCCCTCCAGTAACCCTCAGTTTGTTTCCTATGATTAAGAGTCTCTTATGGTTTGTCTCCCTCAATAGATCTTTTATATAAGGCTCTGCAACTGATTCTGATGGCCAGTTAAATTTAGAGACCACAGAGTAGGAGGTTTTATTTTATTTTTTTTAAGATTTTATTTATTTATTTATGTGAGACACAGAAAGAGAGGCAGAGACACAGGCAGAGGAAGAAGCAGGCTCCCTGCGGGAAGCCCGATGCAGGACTCAGTCCCAGATCCTGGATCACGCCCTGAGCTCAAGGCAGATGCTCAGCCTCTGAGCCATCCAGGCGTCCCAAATAGGAGGTCTCTAAATTCCTTTTCTGCTGCACATTCCAGAACTTAAATTTGGAGTATTGAGAAGTTTCTGGTTTTGATACTTATTGCTCAAGCTCATGCAAATTTGCACTAACCAAGGTCAACCAATCTTATCAAGGTGCCTGTGATATTGCTAGAGCTGGTTATTCTCAGTGCAAATTGGCTTTAATGGGCCTCACTTACTCTCTTTTAGCCATTTCAGTGCTTCAGGGAATCCAAGACCTGTAGTTCCTGTGGATGTATCTCAACCCTTAGCCTACTGCCCAAATTCTCATGTCTTCATAAACAAGTTTATCCTATGGTATGAACAGAAATAAACGAATGCCAAACAAAGTACCTGCTGTCACATTTTTTCTGTTGCCACATACAATTTATGCCCAAATGTGGGAGACACTCCCAGATGTGTAACCCCTGTAGCTCCATGCATTTTTCTCCTAGACAAGAAAGCATATCATGGGACGCCTGGGTGGCTCAGTGGTTGAGCGTCTGCCTTCGGCTCAGGCCGTGATCCTGGGGTCCTGGGATCAAGACCCACATTGGGCTCCCTGCGAGGAGCCTGCTTCTCCCTCTGCCTGTGTCTCTGCTGCCTCTTTCTATCTCTCATGAATAAATAAATAAAAATCTAAAAAAAAAAAGAAAGCATGTAACAGAATAATTCATCAATGCATACATTATACATACAATCGTTATATATGAATGTATACGTCTGCATCTTAATATATCCATTTGAAAAAAATCAGACAATTATTTGTAAATGATGACACACATCTATCTAAAAGACCTATGCGTTTATGTCCAGATATATGGTTAAGAGTTGCCAAGATAAAGATTTCTAATATCTAAGAAAGGCACACATTTCAGTTCAGTTACCATCCTCAGCTGTAAGTAGAATTGTAGAGGTCCTCTCTGCTCTCAGACTGGGTGTTGCCTGCCTTCTGCTCTACTTTGGGTTGGTATTCTGGGCAGCCTCTTTCTAGCACATTTGTTATCTTACCAGAGTAAGAGAGTTTGTGGTTTGTGGAGGACTTGTGGTTTTTGAGGAAGTTGGGATATTTAGTACGTGATAAATTAGGAATCATACACTTGCCAGGAACTTGAACTGAATTGAACCAGGAACCCAAACCTGGGGCTAGCTAACCAACTTCAGTTTCTGAAGCAATAAATTAATCGGTTAACCACAAACCAATGGAGAAATGTTTTAGTTTTAACCTAGTCAACCTATTCAAACCAGAACCAGTCATGAGTATTTTTTCTAAAGCCACAGAACCATAACACTAGAATGTTTTCAAATAAAATCTAAATTAAATTTGATTTTAGCTCCTAACTTCAACTCTCATGGTTGTAGTGCTTTTTGTAACATTTTACATGTTTAGCATTGATGGTAATTTGATGTATGATAGTATCTTATGTTTGAAAATCATAGAAACGATGCCAGTTTAGGAATGTTACTTTATATGATTATTATAGTATAAAGTGGAAAATCCTGTGATAGACTAGATTCACCGAAGGTTTGTTGAAGGTGAGGGATGCCTGGGTGGCTCAGAGGTTGAGCATCTGCCTTCGACTCAGGGCGTGATCCCAGGATCCGGGATCAAGTCCCACATTGGCTCCCCGCAGGGAGCCTGCTTCTCCCTCTGCCTGTGTCTCTGCCTCTCTCTCTCTCTCTGTCTCTCATGAATAAATAAATAAATCTTAAAAAAAAAGGGTTTATTGAAGGCGAAGTGATGAGACAGAGGAAGAGGTGGATAGTGTCTAGAGAACCAATTCAGATGTTTGTTGCATTGGTCCATTAAGTTTCTTCTATGGTAGTCATTAAAGAAGGAAATAATAGATCCAACTTCTTGTTCATATACCACTTGCTATCTTGTACTACTGAGGAGTAAATGTTAAGGTAACTTAAATTTATTGATGAATGTAATTTTTTGGAGCTTAGTTGAAAGCTTCATTCTTCTCTTACAGGCAGAGACCTTAAGGCTCTAAGAGGGCATATCATACAGCTCTAAACGGAAGAACTAAGTTTTAAGCCCAGCTCCTTTTGATTCATAGTCCAAGTATCGACTGCCATGCTATATGCCCTCTGTCTTGAGCCTTTGTCCTGTTGTTGCCTGTTTATTCCCATATTTTCTTCCATTTTGATGGAATTAGCTAAAGACCCAGCTGGTTGCTTTGATGCTTTGGCAGTACCATACTGAATTAAGTTTCCATTTGCTCTTCAGGGAGCAAGAGCCCTTCGTTTATAACTGAGAGAGAGAGAGAACCAGGGAACGGCCTGGTTCTCTATCCTTTCCTTCTCAGGGGGTTGCAGCACATTAAGGGAGTTTGAGTATCACAAAGCCTTGTACAACTTTTTGCTCTGAGTGCTGTCTCCGGCTGCTCTTCTAACCTCAAGTAAACTGATGCAGCAGAAAGCCAACCAGTGAACAAAAACCTCAAAACTGACCCGGCTCCATTTTGACATCTGCTCTGAAATGAACCTCTTAAGTCCCTTGTTTCCATTAGAAGATTGTTTTAAAACATATTCCCAAGGAGATGAATTTGATTCTTTATTTCTTCAGGTTTCTTTGGCCTTCTATTACTTTAACTGCAGCCTTACATTTTCTGAAGTAGGTCTGCAGTGAAGCCAGGCAGAGCACATTAACAGACCTAGCATGCCACGGCTAAGTAATCCAGTAAAAGTATTCTTGTTGTGCAGTGCATGCATTCATAGGACCATTTTAGTTATTGCTATAATTAGTTCTGATTCAAGTATTCCACAGAGAATGAGGTTTCTAGATTGAAAGTGGTCAGATGCAGGTTAGCAGTGGGGATGCAGGATGCAGATGGCAGACAGAGCCTGAAGGAGAGATGAAAAATGTTTCTATATGCCTCAATTTGTAGCATTTCTGATTTTTATATGGACATTAAACTTGGTCAAGCTGAAGTGCCATTTGCTTTAAGAGAGGATAATGTACACTTATCCCTATGAATTCTAAAAAATAGACCGAAGCTGGAAGTGGCAGCCTATGGGACAACTTAGAGTGACATGTACATTACAGAATGCCTATAATATAAGGCTTACAAAGAGAAAAAGAATAGACACATTTTACCTGTATAGTTGTAGGTAAAATTATTTTCACCCTTGACTGATGGTATAAGAACATAGATCTTATATCTGGAAGAGACCCAAGAGATCATGTAGTCTTTTCTAAATTGCAAGTATGACAATTTTTATTGATGAGTCAGCAGAATATTTACTATGGGCCAGGGACTATGCTAGGAATTAGGAGCGGTAACATAAATAATACACAATGCCCCCTTCCCTCAAGGAATTGATGGTATAGTGGAGGAGATAGAAGTCTAAATAGTTTTTCAAAACAATGTGTTGAGTGGCATCTGGCATCATGTACCCTGGGAGTTCAGAGGGACTCCTGACGGCTGGGGCAGGGTTCTGAAAGGTTAGGGAACATGTCAGAGAGAACATGCTTTTTGAACTGACATGGATGACAAGGATGCCAGAAAATCTCTAGGCCAAAGAAGCTTCATTCTCATGTGTGAAGATTTGGTTGTGTCAAAGAGCATGTTGCACTTAGGGAAGTAAAATGTTCAATAAACCTAGAGCTTCTGAGAGAGCTAACAGGAGTTGTCACTGGAAAAAAAAAAAAAAGCGAGGCCATGAAAGGATGTGACATTAAATTAGGGAATGTGGGCTTCCTTATATATGCAGTGGGATAATTGTTTTGGATTTTACTTTATTTATTTACTTTTTTTTGTTATATTTTGGGTTTTAAAGAGAAGAGTGACATTTGGGTTTGTTGTTTGTGGTAGAAATCCAAAAGATAGACTGTTAACTGTAGAGAATAGTTTTGGGGAGACTCTCAAGGGAGGTACACATGAAGGCCGTGAGAATGGAGAGGAGGGAACTCATCTGGGGGAATATTAAGGAATATAACTGTAGTATTGATGGGATAAGGAAGGAGAAAAGTAGAGGAAAACTGTCAGATCTATGACATGGGAAAGTGATGGGATGGTGATGTCACAGTTGGGGAAAAAAGATACAGTTTTGAGGAAGTTTAAATATGAAAATATGATAGAGTTTAAGATTTTATGGGATATTAAAGTGGGAATATCTACCTATGAAATAGATTATATTCCTGGAACTGAAATGAGATGTCAATCCTAGAGAAATGGGTTTGGGAGTTAATCAACCTGTAAATAACAGTTGAAGCCATGGGAATACATGCTATTCACTGACAGTTTATAGAATAATAGGAAAGAAGGACAGTTCTGGTCCTGGAAAATATGGCAGACCAGAAAACTTGAGAACACACCCCTACAAACACATACAGATCAAAGATACAATGCAGCATTTTCCTAGAGCAGAGCTGCACTCACTCAGAAAGTCATGGGTATTTCCAGGAGTCAGAAACAGAGAAGGAGCAGAAAGCTTCCTTCACTCCTTCTAGATTATGACTCTCTCAAAATTATAATGGTAAATGAGTAAGCTGAGGTGGTGCCTGCCTGCTGGAATGAAGTGGAGGTTTTGCAGCTTTCAGTAACCTAGATGATTGGGTTGTAACACACATGTGGTCAAGAGATGAAGCTTTTGTTCCCAGTGAAGTAGAGTATTAAAATTCAAACCCATTTGGGATCCCTGAATGGATATAAGTACTTCAACTGGTGGATTAGGGAAAAAAAATGCCCACTGGCACAGAAAGAAGACGAGTAAACTCTTCTACTTTGGTTTTGAGATTTAAAAAAAAAAAAATCTCGTGGGAATTTTCCCATAAAACTTTGTATCAAAAAAATTTTGGGGGGGGTTCAAAAACATTTTTAATCACATTGAGGTATATTCACAGACTGTAAATTTGACAAATGTATGTAGTTATGTAATCACCAAAATAATCAAGATATTGAACATTTAATGTACCTTAAAACATCATAGGAATTCCCAAAAAAGAACCATCAAAAGTCTTTGGGCACAAAAAACTCAGGATTATACTCTATAGAACTTTGAATAATGAAATAATCTGGTAGAAATCATAAGAATTTTTGGAAAGAATGAATTCATAAAATTATTGAAAATATAGAAAAAATAAGACACTGAGAAAAGACTAAATAGATTAGAAAAATAAGTAATTTCTAGGAATGAAAAGTACAGTCAGTGGAATAGAAAACTCAGTAGATAGGTTAAGTAACATATTAGCCACAGCTAAAGAGAAAATTAGTGAAGTGGAAGATATTTTTGAGAAAATAACCTAGAAAACAGTTTAGAGAAATTATATATGTCATATATATGTAACAAAGTATATACATGTATAATATATAATAGTGCTACACAATTATATAAGTATATAATTATAAAACATAAAAATTTAATGTACATTTATTATATATGTAATTTCCCTAACTAAAGAAATTATATATAATTTATATACGTACACACATATATGTATATATACACATGCAACTATGACTGATAATAGGAAATATAAAAATAAGTTAATACTAAAATTCTGAATAAACACAACTGCTAAAATAGGGATATTAAAATTAAAGTGTTTTTAGGTTCTTATATTGTTCAGGAGGAGAACAGAATGGTTGATTAATTTTACATTTTATCAAGCCAGATATGAATATTAAATAATACTATGAATATTAGAAAGTAAATGTAACCTAATTTCTGCTTGTGGTAATGATAGACATTCTTGTAGGAAAAAATCTTATGCTGAGCTCATCAGAAAAACATGACTAAATATTTATTTATTTATTATTATTTTAAAATTTTATTTATTTATTTTTAATATTTTATTTATTTATTCATGAGAGACAGAGAGAGGCAGAAACATAGGCAGAGGGCAGAGAAACAGGCTGCATGCGGGACTCGATCCTTGGACTCAGGAATCGCACCCTGAGCCACTGATATTTTTACTGTCTTCACAGTGTTACCTTACTCAGAATGTCATATACTTGGAATCAAACAGTATGTAGTCTTTTCAGATTGGCTTCTGTCGCTTAGTAATATTTATTTAAAGTTCCTCTATGTCTTTTCAGGACTTTATAGTTTTCTTTTTTCTTTTCTTTTTCTTTTTTTTTAGCACTGATACCGTAAAATTTTAAAACCTGCAAAATTATTATATGTGTATATAAATTGTTTTTTTTTGTGTGTATATAAATTGTTAAAAATCTTCACACATTATAGAAATACGCACAAGAATGATGAATACCAAAATCAGGATTCTGGTTTTACCTCTAAAAGTGAGGTATGAGAATGGTATTGATGAGGAATGCCGGGGTGGGGGGAGCGTTATTGTATTTGTAATTTCTTTCTCTAAAAAAAGATCTGACAAATCTGAGCAATCCTTTTTTTTTATTTGTCATCTTACACTTTGTACTTTCTGTGCTCTTAAAATAGGTCATAATAAACATTATTTTAAAATTATAAAAGAGCTGGTGAGAAAACTGGCTTGAAAACCAACATCGAAAGGTTGGGCAGAAAAGGCAAATAGAGATTCTTAGAAAGAGGTCAGGAAATAGAGAAACCAGGAAATCCCAACCACAAGCACTGTAGGGTAAGGAGATAGCATCCCAGTTAGATGCTGCTGAATGTCTCAGTAACGTGAGGGCTAGATATAGGAGGGGGAAGGCACGTGATTAAAGTGGATCATGAGAAATTTGGGGACTGGTAAGGCTGGAGAACAGGAGGTTAGCTTGTTGGAGGTGCAGGTTAGAGGGCTATTAATGGTCTAGAAAGTGTGAGGAAGGGAGATTACTGTGGGGTAAACAGGAGGACTGAAATTTCCATGGGGTCGAAGAACATGTGGGAATGGGGTAAGCAATCAGGTGAGGTGGAGGGAGAAGGTGTAATGCGATTTGGAAGATTTCATACGGGAGCAGTTTCCAGGGTCCACAGACTCCTGGTTTGGTACTGGCGTTTGTTGTTCTGAAGGGAGAGGCCAACGCATTTGGGAAATCAAGGAGCTGCGGTTTTTCCATGAGTCTAGGGACGGTGGAGGGTAGTGGTGTTCAGGCTGCCAGAGTTGTCCTCTCAGCTCTGCTACTTACTACCTGTGGGATCTTGGCCAAGAGCCAGTAGGAATATCTAAGCTTCCATTTTCTCATATCTAAAATGGGCTTGGGGTGCTTGGGTGGCTCAGTCAGTTAAGCATCTACCTTTGGCTGGGGTCATGATCCTGGGGTCTGGGATGGACCCCATGTTGGCTTCTCTGCTCAGCGAGGAGCCTGCTTCTCCCCCTCCCTGCTACTCTCTCTGCTTGTGCTCTCTTTCTCTCCATCTCTGTCAAGTAAATAAATAAAATCTTTAAAATGAGCTTAATTGTAGCATGTGCCTCATGGGATAAGTGGGAAGATTAAACAAGATAATTCATGAAGGTAGTTACACAGCACATGGAAGGTGCTTAAACATACAGATAGTGTTTTAGGTGGTGGAAATAAGCACTCCCACATAATTGTTGAAGTTGCCCATGATAGTGTAAGACGTGAAAGGAAACATGTGAATTGGGTGCTACAGTCATCAATGACTTTCGGGTAACAGTCTGGAAATAGATGATTGAAGTTGACAAGGAGGTGGAGAAGCTGGTAATAAATAAACATACCATGAACATCAGGGGAAGAGGGTTTTGCAGATAAAAAAGAACAGTCTGAAAATAGCAATAAGCAGCGGAGAGAATACAGACTTCTCATTGTCTCCTAATGTAGAAATATACATTCTGGTGAGAGAGAGAAAGAGAGGGAGAGAGTAAAGTGAGAGAGATTGGGACGTGGGTGCAAATACGAGAACAAAGTTGTAAACACAGGACTGTGTGAGGGTGAGTCCAAAACAGGATGGGTGAGCCCAAGGGCTTGCATTGGAGTGTTGTCTGAAGAAATATGGATAACCAGGATAGCATTAAGGAACTGCTCGAGATGTCATTACAGTTATTTTAGTGCCTATCTCTATTCTAGTGACTTTTAAAATCTTGAATTTATTGACATTACAGTTTCAGGAATGGTGCTCAGGATGCAAAAAGGTCTAGAGGCAGATACAGGTCTATATATAAAATGGCATGTGAGGAGGTGGGGAGGGGTTGATTTATTAATTGAAGTTTGGGAAGGCTTCATGGAGGAGGTGGCATTTTATTATTTATTTATTTATTTATTTATTTATTTATTTATTTATTTATTTATTTAAAAAGATTTTATTTATTCATGAGAGACACAGAGAGGGGCAGAGAAACAGGCTGAGGGAGAAGCAGGCTCCCCGTGGGGAGCCCGATGCAGGACTCAGTTCCAGGACCCCGGCGTCACACCCCGGGCCAAAAGCAGCCGCTCAAACGCTGAGCCACCCAGGCTTCTGGAGGAGGTAGCCTTTTAAACTGGGTTTTGACTGGTGATGAGAAGATATGCATGAGAAAATGTATCATGAACGGGAAGGTTGGCTAAAGAATCTAAACAAAAGAGAATAGTAAGATTCAGAACATGTAAAAATAGCACATAATCAGTGACAAATTTTTTAAAACTAGTGTTAAGATGATTGCTCTGATAAAAAACTGATACGTAGCAAGATAAACACAAGCTGGGAATGCTCAGTAGATCCTTTTTTTTTTTTTTTTGCCTTTACTGAATGTCAACTAAACAAAGCTGCTTTCAAAATCATATACCAGGAACTTCCTTCTCAAGTATCATGCAGGTATCTTGTCTGTCTCCCAGGTTACCTTGGCTACTCAAGATACTACTACTTAACAATTACTTTTATTTCAGATTGTGAATATGTTTAAGATGAGTAATTAAAAATTCTAGACCACTAATGCATTGGCTCTGGAAAAAAAATTTTTCCCCCTATTTTTAGAACCAAACCTGCTTTCAGTGTACAATCTGGATTGGCACTTAGATGAGTTTGGGATAAGCAGATAATCAATCACAGCCAGATAATAGACATCAGTGATATTGCTTTGCAAGGTATATGCTCTGATTTATGTGAGTGGATTGTTGTTTATGATACCTTTAAAATATTTGTGATGGAATAAGGCTTTTATAACCAAGCAGCAAAGACAAAGCCATTATTTTATTTATTTATTTATTTATTTATTTATTTATTTATTTATTTATTTAAACAATCCATTTATTCCTTATACTGATTAAATTTGAATGTTTGGTGTGGTCGTCAGTAACCATAGTGTATGTAATTCATATAAATGAGTGGCTCTCAGGGTGAGCATATTAACCAGTTGGCAACACAGACTTAGGTTGTTGGTTTCAAAACTCATTTTTGAAATGGGTGTGTCATTGAAACCTTTGTGTATCCAGTCTAACGTGGGAGGATTAAAGGCATTATTTTTACTGACAATTTCCTTAACCTATTTTCAAGAGTGAGTCATTTTTAAGTATCTGCAAATATGTCTCCTCCGTTAGCTGCTTTCATGGATATGCCGTGTCAATGTGCAAATAAATACTTGTATTTAGAAAGTTAACCTATCGTGGTTCCTGCAGCAGCTTATTGCTGCCCTCCAATTTTATTTCCCCCTTTTATCTCTTGTCCACCGTGGTCCCTAACTTCATGTCACGTGTGTTCCTGCTATAGTAGTATACAGCAAATATTCCTTGTCTGAGCATGCCCTCTTTTCTTGGTACCAAACATGTATGCATTGTCTTCTCGTGGGCACTGCTTTGTCATCCCCATCCTGCCCAAGGGCTTGCCAATCTGTACTCTGAAGCACGTCACCTCCCACCTTCCAGGAATCCCACGCTGTTTATTTCTCTTCTCTTTTTGTTTATGTATTTATTGTTTAAACTGTTCTGCTGTTTGGTTTAATTGATGGGATTTGAGAAAATCTGAGAGCCTACTACATGGGTCAGTAGTACTTCTGCAGTCTGCGGTGGATAACAGGATCTAAAGTATGATTTCCTTTTTCTCAAGCATCGTCACCCTTCTCTTAGATTATTTCCATCAATTTTTAATCATGCTTAAGTACCTCCAATTAAAAACAAGCCTTCACTTGATCCATCATTTCCTTCTGTTTCCCTGCCTCATCAGTCATCTTTCTTTTACAGCTAAGTTCCCTTAAAAACTTGGAAAAATTGTCTATTCTGGCAGTCGAGTTCCTCACCTTCTTCTTGCCAGCCCACTCCTACTTCTTTTCCCATCTTTTCTCTGCCTCCTGTATGGGTTGCCCTCTTCCATGTGGTTATGAAACACTGAGATACATCAAGGCTCTGTCCTAGACCTCTTTTCTTCATACTCTCTGCTGTCTTTAGCCCTACTGGAACAGCAACTGGCTTCTCTCAAGAAAAAATCTGATGCTGTTGCCAGAATAAGGAAAATGGACACTGGAAGCAGCTATTAGGTAAGCAAAAAATAAACAACAGAACAAAACAAAAGCAGACTAGAAGTCTATCACAATGAGCACTCTGTTATTTATGATTTATCCTCAAATTTATCATTCCTTTTTTTAAAGATTTTATTTTTTTTATTTATGAGAGACACAGAGAGGCAGAGACACAGGCAGAGGGAGAAGCAGGCTCCATGTAGGGAGCCCAATTCGGGACTCGATCCCAGGACCGGGATCATGAGATCACGAGATCATGACCTGAGCCAAAGGCAGAGGCTCAACCACGAGCCACCCAGGCATACCTGTCATTCCTGTTCTTTCTCAGCCATCCTATACCCAACCATTTTGTGGCCCCTTTCCCACCATCTATTACTTACATGCTTTTGAACTACTTAACACACATTTGGAATTTTTGTTTCTCCCCCAAACCTGCTAAATGAAATCCTACCCACTGCCTAAGACCCAGAAGCTATCTTCCTGGAAACCCTAAATTAAACTTCTCCTTCTATGTGTTTTCTTAACTATTTACTTCTCTGTTTGGGCACTGATTCTAATTTATAGTATAGTTACTTCTGTTTTGCAGTCCAGTTCTCTGCTAGAGTGTAAGCTCATTAAATTCTGTGGGGACAAGGACCGTACCCTGTTTATCTTTTTTTTTTACCCCTCATAGGCTTTAATATGTCGCCAAGTTCATTAAGTGCTAAGTAATTTTTTTGTTGGTTTGAGATTGTTGTCTTTCCTAGGGAGTCATAAGCAGGCATATTGGAACTTTACAGAATTAAAGAGAGACAAAAGGAAAAGATGAAGTTTTATTTTTAACACTCTGTTATTTAAATAACAAAGTCAGTCAGAATAGGCATAGATTTTATATTCCGAGAGCTACTGCGTTACAAGAGCTCCTTATGTCTCATATTGTTACATAGAGAAGATAGCCTAATACTAAATATTGTGAGTTTTTCCTGTAGTCTGGTTTTATCTCTAATAAATGACCTGCCCTTTGGTTGTTTGTGTTGGTCAGACATGAGCCTCATGTCCTAAACAGATGCAAACAATTTTGGAATAACCTCTTTCAACAACCAAGTTCTAGGAAAATAGAATCGCCACTGTGATAATTTGGAAAGAATACTGATGACCTTCAGCTTCAAAACAATGCAATTGCAGCATCTTTCATGTATTATTTATGAGAACACTCATTCTATAAGTCATACAGGGAGGGGCATGGCCCATGTTTATACCCTAGAGGCGCTTGCACTTTCCCAAGGATGGGTTAGGAGAACATCACTGCTCATATCTTTTTCTAAACACTGTGTAAGTCTGAGGTGAATGTGACCTCAGTTTTTTCTTCTCCAAGACAGTTGTGCTTATAGGATTCTAGAACAATAATTTCAGCAGAAGTAACTTTCCAATCTGAATATAAGACCCTGACAAACACGGGTGCTTCACATTGGGCTGACTCAGCATTACGTCACACAGAAAACTGTTTCTCTGACAATAGCAATGGGGCACGAATTGATGGAGATAGAGGTCAGGGACACCATGAAGGGTAAGTAAAGTGGCCTCTGTTAGTGGTCCTTAACTCTGTGCGTGGCGAATTTCAATTTCCATGCAGCTCTGGATTTCTTCTTAAGACCTACCTCGTACAGGTCATATGTCCAGAAATACAGCATTGTCATTTCTGAATCACCTGGCTCCTACAGTCTTTGAGGTTATTTCCTATAAATATCATACCTTCTGCCAAAAACAGAGTAAGACCTTAATATATCATATTTAAGAAACAGAATACACAGAGTCGATTATATTCTGGTTGGTTAAAATGATGTCTGGGAAAGGCAGTATTTTATCATTTATTTTAATGTCTTTGTCTTTTAAGATAACTGACATTCATCACTTTCTTTGCTGCCTATGTCTTTTTTTTTTAATCAACGTGTTTCTGTGTTGTTTGAGCCAGAAACAGACTTACGTGGGGATGATTCTGTTTTAAAATTATGCTTTTTAATGTGTAGAGTACTTTCAGAAGCGTATTGCGCAAAAAGGGCAATAATTAGGGCATAATTGTTTTACAAAGAGGATCTCTGCTTTACTAAGTTACTGTGGCTTCATTTAAAAAAGAGGCCTACTTACTAGTGGTTGTCTATTCAAATAATTACTTGCTAAACAGCCTGGCTAGAAGAGGATTTTTTTTTAAATTTTTTTATTTATTTATGATAGTCACAGAGAGAGAGAGAGAGGCAGAGACACGGGCAGAGTGAGAAGCAGGCTCCATGCACCGGGAGCCTGACGTGGGATTCGATCCCGGGTCTCCAGGATTGCGCCCTGGGCCAAAGGCAGGCGCCAAACCGCTGCGCCACCCAGGGGTCCCTAGAAGAGGATTTTTAGGTTATTCTTTACCAATAGGGTTACCAGGTAAAACACAGAGTGCCCAGTTAAATTCAAATTTCAGATAAACAAGTAATTTTTTAGTATAATATGTTCCAAATATTGCATGGATATACATATACTAAAAAAGGATTACTTGTTTGTCTGAAATTCAAATTTAAGTGAGTGTCTTGTCATTTGCTAAGTCTGGCAAACTTAATTGGGTAGCAGAAACCCTTGAAGCATTGATGAAATGTTTCATCACAAAATTTCAACTTGTAAACAACCATTCTTTGGGTAACATTTCTCTTTTTTTTTTTTTTTAATTTTTATTTATTTATGATAGTCACAGAGAGAGGGAGAGAGAGGCAGAGGCACAGGCAGAGGGAGAAGCAGGCTCCACGCACCGGGAGCCTGACGTGGGATTCGATCCTGGATATCCAGGACCGCGCCCTGGGCCAAAGGCAGGCGCCAAACCGCTGCGCCACCTAGGGATCCCCAACATTTCTCTTTTTTGCATTAAAGGTGATTTATGTTAGACAATACACACAAAAGTTCTTTGTGAATTGAATATATGGGTATGGAAGTATTGTTGATGTGCATTACAAACAGCATCATTCAAGAATCCACAGGGCATGACAACAAAGGCTTGTGTGGAGAGAGGAAGGTAAGAGGATTTTTTTTTCTTCCGTATCATTTCAGTCTTCCTAAACTGCCATGACACAAACTCTCTTAGAGGGACAAATACAGGAAGTAAGTGGTATTGGAGCTAAGTTGAAAGCAATTAAAAGGAAAAGAGAAGAAGCAGAGAGGGCCAAGGCACTGCAAAAAAAGGCGACCTGAGTTCAAATTCTACAGGCACAACTCAGAAGCTAATGTTACCTAACTTCTGGTTGTTACTGTTTCTTTCTTCTTCTTCGTCTTCGTCTTTATTGATGAAAGACACAGATACAGGCAGAGGGAGAAGCATACTCCACATGCAGGGAGCTCAATGCAGGTCTCGGTTCTAGGACCCCAGGATCACGCCCTGAGCCAAAGCCGGGCGCTAAACCGCTGAGCCACCCAGGGACTCCTGGTTGTAGCTGTTTCTGTTGGCCCTCTAGATACATGGCTTTTTGCCGGAAGCAGCTGAATCCTATCAAGAATAATTATTGGTAAGGAGGTAAGAGAACAACAATGATGAAAAAACAAGGAAGGGGAAGGACAGGAAGGAGGAAAGAGAAAAGAGGATAAAATTTAGAAGTCTTAAAAAATTTCTTAAAAAGTAAGAGGAAATGCAAACAACCATCCTTACTTCCCAACAATAACAAAATCCCAGGGTATTGCTTCACCTTCAAATTCTTTCCCCCAAGTCCTGCTGTGATTAATGCAACACAGTTGCAACTGGTTAAACAATTATTAAAATTTGTCTAATGAATGGAAATATTCAAAACAATTAAAAGGAGGCTATCCAGCTCCCCCATTTCCAGATGAGGAGAACTAATATTTTGAAATCTCTAGCTAAGTAACATTGTTTTGGCCAATTGTTCAAATCATTGGTAGATTTTTTTTTCACTTTTTAATCTTCCAACACTAATACGGTCTAGTTTTTATACCACTTGCTTTGTGAAACATACAATTGATATTTTAAAAAAGCAGTTGTACATTGTAATAATGTCCTATGGCGACAGATGGTAATTACACTCACCAATCCCTTTGTTGTACACCTGGAACAATATAATATTGTATGTGGACTATATTTCAGTTAAAAAAAAACGGGAAAAAACAGAAGGCATTAGCACAAGGCAATCTCCTTTCCAGTGGAGTGATTAATAAACATATACCTCCAAACCCTAAGATGTAAGAAAATTAAAAGGATCCTGCTTAAAGAATATTAAGGGATATCATTATTTTTGTATAGAGAACAAAGCAGGTTTTTTCCTAATAGTGGGAAAACTGGACTCGAATCGAGGTGCCCTTGACACCTATATTTTGGTAGAGCCTTATAAATGAATAAGTTGAGGTCTGATCACGATCAAATGGTGTTTCACCCAAACGTTATCAGTGTGTGGCAACACATTGATTAACCAACTCTGGCACGTAAAAGTTTCTGAGAGTTAGGAATAGGACCCAGGCTAGCTGGTCTGCGGTGAGGAATCCGCCCCAATTAGGAGCCACTCCCCAGCTGTCCTGAGGCTCTTCAGGACCGTGATCCTGGCCAAGACCGGCCTCCTGCAGCCCCTCAGGTCCTGGCGTCTAGCCCGAGGCACGGGCTCCAGTGGAGCGCCTCATTATCATAGCTTGCATGGCTAAGATGCAAATGACGGCAATTAATCCACTCGTATTTTCAAAGAGATGGTTAAGGCGGAGCCCTCAGCCTTTCCCTGTGGCTCCGGACCCAGCGACCCCCTTGCAGGTAGGAGCCCTGACGGACTCACCGAGGCCTGGTTTGCACCGTGGCAGCGGAGAAGCCCACGGCTACTGCATTTAGCAGCCTCATTAGGTAACGCTGTCTACCCTTAATAGTTCACAGAAACGCTGTCGGCATTTGAAAACAGCGTTAATGGAGGGAGCTTTGGGGGTTTCGGGCAGCTGCTTGGGCGCCCTCGCCTGTGCTTCTCTGGGCCAGCCGCCTTCCCGCCAACCGCGCAGCTCTGGGCCTGCCCGTCACTCCTGTCAGGTCCTATCTGCGTTTCGGGCGCTCCACGGGGCTGCTGAAGGAGGCAATCATTTTAAATGGCTCCAAACGGAGTCAGTTATTGCCTATTATTTATTTACTTGATCTCGGAGTCACAAGAAATTATATAAGCAGAGATCTGAGGCCTCTCTGTTGGCTTCGGCCTGGGCTTGCCCGCTCTGAGTTTAGGTGGGGAGCTTTCATTTGCTGTGAGCTGCATTTTAAGTTGCTCTCTTGAGGCAGGTCTGCTCATTCTGGGGCCTCCTTTGTGCAAAGCTGCTTCCAGTACAGCCAGACCTTCCTTGGGAAACTTTTCCATCTTGGACCGCTCGGAACTGGCTCTGGGCTACCTGGCCCCTCGTGGCTGGCACAGCGGGTACGTGTCTGCAGTACAGTTTCTTTCTCATTCTTCCCGGCTTGCGTATGGGGTGCCGCGTATTAGATAAGCAGACTGCGCCTAAGACACCGAAATGACTTAGATGGTGATGCATTGTTTAGGAATTGAAGGAAGAACCCATTCCAGAAATCTCAGGACTTCTCTTTCATTTCCGAATAGAGAAAGGTGTGTCTTTCCCTGGGAGGTTCTGATGAAGACACTCCTGTTCCATCACATGTGTCTTGTGCATTTGCCGCTGATCTCGCTTTCATCCCGTCGGCAGCAGCGTACACCAGTACCTCCCAATGTTTTCCATTGTCGTGGTTCGCATAGAGCAAAGTGATGTTTGTACTGCACACAGGGATGAGCCGAAGGGGATTTGAGGTGTCTGTATGAAGCCTGGGGGGAAATTCATTATTTCTTGTATTTAATGATTATGAGAAGAGAAGAACTTACCAAGCATTAGTGGAGGTATCAAATATTAAAAAAAAAACCCAATAAATAAAACATTTAAAAAATTTTTTACGATAGGAATGCTTAGGTGGCTCAGTGGATGGGCAGCCGCCTTTGGCTCAGGGCATGGTCCTGGAGTCCCACATCGGGCTCCCCGCAAGCAGCCTGCTTCTCCCTCTGCCTGTATCTCTGCCCCTCTTTGTGTCTCTCATGAATAAATAAATAAAACATTTTTAAAATTTTTTATTTTTAATTTAAAAAAAATTTTATTTATTTTTTCCAAGTAGGAAATTATGGCTTTCTTTATTAGTTGCTGTTTTTTTTTATTGGAGTTCAGTTTGCCGACATATAGCATATCACCCAGTGCTCATTCCGTCAAGTGCCCCCCTCAGTGCCCGTCACCCAGTCACCCCAACCCCCACCCACCTCCCTTTTCACTTAAACAAATTTTTATGATAAACTTGCTTTCATGCCCACAAAAATTTAACATCAGGTGTTACAGTTGAAATGCCATTTCTGATTAAGACTTTTTAATAATAGCTTTTTCAATATATTCATGGTCAAGTTTGACAGTAGACTCTTCCTGCAATTATATGATAAAAAATTTAAACTAATAAAAAATTTATAGCACTTGAATTATGATTGAAATAACAGTTTTCCTTCTACTTACAAATGTGATTAATGTTGATGTCTTAGGATAACATTTCTGTAAAACTTTTTTCTTTTTTTGTTTTTTGTTTTTGTAAAACTTTTCCTATCAGATATTTCGACATAATAATAAAGTTACATATTGCAGGTTGCACTTGCATTGTTAGAGCATGCTGTGGCAAAGGGGCAGAAGTATCTGACTTGTATAATGACAGAGATTTAAGCTGATAAACCCAGTGTCCTCCAAGAGCCCCCATCCGACCTCCTGAAACCAAGGGGCTCGTGGAGCTACTTAGAAGAGTTTATGTAGAAGGTTCTGAAGGTGCATTCCTGTCCCTGGTGTTAGGGTCGAAGGTGGTGCTGAGGCGGATAGGGCTTCCAGCAGGCACACGGAGGGAAGCAGCTTGCGTCTTTGTCACCATGCACATTGGACACATCTATCCATTGGTACTGATGTGTTCTGAGTGACTGCTTTAAAAAGCCAAACATCTTCCGCAAAATAGCTATATTTATTTTGAAATAATCTAGATAGCTGGCTCCTATAAATTAATATCCAGGCAGGAGTCCGCCCTTTGACCACGCTTAGTGAGTGATAGAGCAGCAAATGCCACATACGGTCATTTTGCTTGTCCCCTGCACGCGCTTCTGAGATGTGTCAGCCTCTGAGGATCCCCGCAGGAGGCTGCCTACGGATGGAGGGGATGGCCTGGGGACAAGCCAGTCCAGTCGCCCTGAGTTTCGAGGGGGTTTGTATCACTCAGCACAGCCGTGATCCGTTCGCTGTGTACCAGTGTGTTTTGGCACCTCGGTTCGTAAGCCGTTGTGTGGATAATGTTTTAAAAGGACATCTCTGCGTCCCATTCCCCGTGCCATGTATGTGCCTGACTGAGATGCTTTAGGAAGAGCCCGACTGACCAGGAGACCCTGAAATTCTGCACTTCCAGCAAAGGTCTGCGGAAGCGACTTCCCCAGCTGTCTCCCGCAAGGCCATCGGGGGTCAGGGCTGGGAAATACCCAACCGTGACCTGTCGAGTGGTGAAAAATGGCATTTGTGCAGGCAGACCGACTTCTGGGGTGTGTTGGTCCACAGATGCTGCTCCTGTGAGTGGAAGGAGAAGGTGGAGATGAAAGACTCTGCTTTGAGACAGGAGTGTACACTCCCTGACATTTGAGGTACAAAATCACTGTGCTGACTTTGACCCTCACTTCCTTCCTTCTTGCTCAGAATTGGGACGTGGCTGTGCTCGCTTCAGCAGCACCTGTACCAGAAAAAGGAAGTCGAAACATTTCTTCTCTCAAGGTCAGGAATAAACTTCCCATCTTTGCTTCTTTACCCCTTTCCTCTTCACTTCTTATAGGGCCTCATTTATTTCTTTTCCACCTTAAGCTTTGAGTGGTTCCCCCTTCTCTGATTTCTTCTTTTCAACCTTGCAGTGTTTTGTTTTGTCTTTATTTTGCTTTTTCTTCCTAAAACAACTCTCTTGTCCTTCCCCTGGCTGCAGTTCAATTTTTTCCTTTCTCTTCTATTAATGCCTCTGAAGTATAAGAAATTTCACTGCGTTTCTCAAACACTTGAATTTGTCTTCTGCTTTAACTGCTGCACTGAACTGATCTCATTATGGTTCCCACTGACCTTCGTGTTGTTAAATGCAATATGCATTTCCCAGCTCTTAGTGATCGCTTTGCTGCATATGCTACTGTTAATCATTCCTTCTTGGAGAGATTAAAGAGGTTCAAAAATTCTTTGACACTCTTTTCAAGAGATGTTTAATTGCTGTTAAAACTAGTGATACTTATTAAAACTAGTGGGCCACCAAGGCAAAGTAGATGGCAGTTGATGTTTATTCCCCACAGAATTATCTGTATAACTATAACTTTTCATCTCTAACTCAGAAAAAAAATAATAGATGCCTGGGAATTATAATGATAATATATTGATAGGGAAATATCAAGCCTACGGTGATTTTATGTCTGAGAGTTTTTGGGAAGATTTTATTTATTTATTTGAGAGAGAGAAAGGGAGCACGAGTAGGGAGAGGGGCAGAGAGAGAGAGAAGCAGGCTCCCCACGGACCAGGGAGTCCCATGTGGGGCTCCAACCCAGGACCCTGTGATCATGACCTGAGCCAAAGGCAGATGCTCAACCAACTGAGCCACCCGGGTGCCCCCATATCTAAAATATTATTCACAAATGTTACTAGTTCATTATCTGTAATAAGTTATTTCTAGTCCACCTCTCAAGTGGTTCTAGTCATGACACCATGGCTAAGAAAAGTTGCTCTAACCTAACCCCGTGATGAACTGTAACCTGTAGAGCCACTGTGAAGAAATTTTGACCCTCTGACAGTGAAGTCAATGATTATGGACCTTGAAATAGTACTTGAATGTCCAATACATTTTGCTACCTCGTTTCCAATATCAATCACTTTTATTTCTCTTGGGAATCCTCTGGCTGAAGTTCAAGGCCTTTTTCCAATGCCAAAATCTAAAATCTTCATTTCATCAGCTTTGAATGTATTTTTAAAATGTCAGAATGCATTATGACAACTTTATTTATGGGATAAAGCCAGAAAATCCTTTTATTATCTTCAAATACTCAGAAGATATACCGTGTAAAGAATATCAGAGATGTTTCTCTGGAAATCTTTGTATCGGGCTTGGACCTGCCAAAAATTTGCATTATAGTCCCACAGTCTAGATTGGGAGTTGGGGAGAGAGGGATATTAATAGGTGGTGATATAATATAAAAAATCCTGTAATTGGGATCTCTGGGTGGCTCAGTGGTTTGGCGCCTGCCTTTGGTCCAGGGCGTGATCCTAGGGTCCCGGGATTGAGTTTTGCGTCAGGCTCCTCCCATGGAGCCTGCTTCCCCCTCTGCCTGTGTCTCTGCCTCTCTTTCTCTGTGTGTCTCATGAATAAATAAATACAATCTTAAAAAAAAATCCTGTAATTGAAGCACCATGTAACACTGTTTGAGGAAGTCTTCCCAGAAAGGAGAACTTTGAAGTGGGCCTTATAGGACGAGCTGGAGTTTGTGAAGGGAAGAAGTCGTCTAAGGGTCTTTCAGTCAGAAGGAAAATTGTGTGAAAGCACTTTGGGGATAAGTGGTTTGGGAGAAATGCAAATTGTTCCATACACCTAAGTTAAAAGGAGTATGTGACTGTTTTGGCTAGAGTCCCGCTTACATTTTATTTCTGAGGTATCTCAGAAATACCTCACTGTGGTATCTCTTTCCATCTACTGCTTTCTGAAGAGTTAAATAAACGCTGATCCAAGACAGGCTCTGCACCTAGTAGCTTTCCATACTCTTACAGAGTGGGTTAAGATAAATCTCTAGGATATTTATAGATGATACCTTTAAAGCACTCACAGTATATTGACTAAGACAAACTAGAAGCATTCTGTATCTATTTACTTGTGGTGGACGTGGGGAGGGAACTAAAGCATAGACAACAGTGAAAGATTTGTTCAGGAGGGTTTAGAGTATTACTCAGGATCCCTGACTTCCAGGAAAGGCCTTGGTTCATACCTACACACCATCCAAGATCTCCAGACATTGTTTTCCATAGTATCCAGGTTTATCATCATCTTAAGGGAAAGTACATCAAGAGGGCAACTATCTCTGCCTAACAGACCCTTTTTAATATGAAAAGAGTCACCACTTGTACCACCCACCAAGAAAGGAAATACTTCATAGCTCAGTCTTGGGTATCTACTGAGCCTCATGCTATACTTAGCACAACCTAAGGGGAATTAGAGATTACATGTTCTGCATCCACTTCTAATGAGTAGGTTTTTTTCCCTGCACACCAAGCAATTCTCCAATACCAGCAAGGTGTCCTACAATTCAACTCAATTTTCACCACCTGAAGATAGTCTCAGATTCCATAGATTAAAGGTTCATTTCTATGAACTGCATCCCTTCCTCATCCCATACTCCAGACACCATCTGGGCTTCTGACCTACCAGCTATAGCTTGGAGGTTTCAAGGACCCCTTCCTTGGGTTTGATTAATTTGGTAGGGTGGCTAACAGAACTCAGAAACATTTAAATTACTCACAAGTTTTTATTTACTCTACTTAGCAGGTTGTGATAAAAGGATATAATTCAGGAACAGCCAAATGGAAGAGATGCATAGGGAAAGGCATGAGGAAAGAAGGCAGATTTTTCATGCTTTCTCCTGCCACCTCCATATGTTCACCAACCTGGAAGCTCTCTGAATCCAGGTTTTATTACATAGGCATGATTGATCGAATCATTGGCCGTTGGTGATTGAACTCAATCTCCAGCTCATCTGCCTTCCCTGGAGGTCCAATCACATGATTGGCTCCTAGAGCTACCAGCCTCCATCCTTAGTTTATCTAGGGATTTTCCAAAAGTTACCTCATTAACATAATAAAAGACCTTTGCGCTCTTATCACTTCGGGAAATCTAAGTGTTTTAGAAGCTCTATGCCAGAAACCAGGACAAAGACCAATTATATATTTCTTATTGTGAATCACAATGTCACAGATATCTATAAAACTCATATCTATAAAACTCACCTTCACAGTCAAGGTGACAGTATGGAGCTTAATTACATAGAGTTGGCTCTAAGTCTTAGAATTCTTGTTTTCCCGAATAATCTCATCCATTCCCATTAGCATTAGCTCAAATTTGTGATGAACTCCGAAAACTCCCAGAACTAACTCACTTCTTTCTTCTTTCTTTCTTTCTTTCTTTCTTTCTTTCTTTCTTTCTTTCTTTCTTTCTTTCTTTCTTTCTTTCTTTCTTTCTTTTTTCTTTTTCCTTCCTTCCTTCCTTCCTTCCTTCCTTCCTTCCTTCCTTCCTTCCTTTCTCTCTCTCTCTCTTTTTCTTTCTTTCTTTCTTTCTTTCTTTCTTTCTTTCTTTCTTTCTTTCTTTCTTTCTTTCTTCTTTCTTTCTTTCTTTCTTCTTTCTTTTTTCTTCTTTCAAGATTTATTTATTTATTCATGAGAGAGAGAGAGGCAGAGACACAGGCAGAGAGAGAAGCAGGCTCCTCACAGGGAGCCTGATGTGGGACTCTATCCTTGGACCCTGGATTACACCAGAGCCAAAGGCAGACGCTCAACCCTATTTGACAGATTCAAAATCAAATTAGTTTTTTTTTCCTAAAAGCCCATTTTAGATGTTGTTCTATTTAAATATTAGTTAATGGTATTATATGCCATTGATCAACCAAGGCAGATACCTGGCAGTCATATTTGATTTCTCCCTATCCTTCACACCTTAATATCTGACCTGTCACTAAGTCCTATTCATTTACTTTTCAAGATAATATTCCATTTTCTTTTGTAGTTCAGTGAGAATGTAGCATTCTACAATTCATATTTATACTTGGTAGCAATGGGTGGTGGTTTTGGAATATCTATTTGACAATATATATTGGCTCAGTTTCATCCAGGTTCTGTATTAGGTTAACTTAGCTTTTTAAGAGTTCTTTCCTCCATTGATTTCTTCTCAGAGAGCATCTGGATGGAGGAAAGCTGACTTACCTCACACAATGTGAGACGTATGTATATGTGTGTGTGCGCACGTGCACTTGTTTGGGGCAGTGGGGTATGTGTGTGTAGGAGATGAGATCCACATGCCATAATTTGATTTCTTTTTTTTGTTTTTTAAGATTTTATTTATTTATTCATGAGAGATACACACCGGCAGAGACACAGGCAGAGGGAAGAGCAGGCTACCTGCAGGGAGCCCGATGTGGGACTCGATCCCAGGACCCCTGATCCTGAGCCAAAGGCAGATATTCAACCACTGAGCTACCCAGGCGTCCCCATTATTTGATTCCTTGCAGGTCTCCAGTTGAGATGTCCTTCTGCCTCTCCCTGGGTATTAACCTCTGTCTTTACTGAACCAGTGGCTAACAAGTCTTAGCTGGTTTTTGATGGTGTTAACATCCACTGTGGCCAACCATAGGCCCCGCCATTATCCTCAGTCCTGAAGTACCTGCTCTTTGTGGCTTCTGCATTTTGACTCCAGGTCCGTGCCATTTTAGGGGTCCTCTCAGCATGCCTTTGCCTCCATAGCTGGTGGAAACTTCTGGATCTTTTGTGTACTAAGCTCTATGTTGACTAAATGTATCTTTCTGATCACCTCTTTCTGCCAATGCCATTTCTTTATCTCTACCATGAACTATAGTGCTCTCCGATCTAGTCACATTTATCTGAATTTTGTATGCATCCCTTTGAGTTCTGAGCTCTCTCTTTTTTTTTTTTTTTAAAGATTTTTTTTTACTTATTCGTGAGAGACATACAGAAAGAGAGAGGCAGAGACACAGGCAGAGGGAGAAGCAGGCTCCATGCTGGGATCCCGATGCGGGACTCGATCCCCGGACCCCAGGATCTTGCCCTGAGTGGAAGGCAGACGCTCAACCTCTGAGCCACTCAGGCGTCCCGAGTTCTGAGCTCTCTGTTCTACCTCTGGAAAGTGAAGGACTTTCTTTTTTTAGCCTCTTTTTGAGCAGGTTATATTTTCTCCATATGGAGGCAGCATTTGACATCCTTTCCTTGGGGCCATAGGGGGTGATAGGACTATGGGGGAATATAATTTACAGAGCTAATAAAGACTACATTTACTATTTTCAGAATAATATTCTTATGCAAATACTCATTTATACATACATTATTAAAACAAAATTATACTGTACATATTTTTCTGAAATTTTATTTTATTTTTAGGTCTTATTTATTTAAACAGTTTCTACATCCAACATGGGGCTTGAACTCATGACCCTGAGATCAAGAGTACCATGCTGTTCCAACCGTGCCAGCCAGGCACCCCTGAAACTTCTCTTTTAATCTAATAATATATTTTGGAATATTTTCCATGTTTAGATTCAGATATACCTAATTCATTTTAATGGATACATAGCACTCTATTTTATTTTATGACTATCATAAGTTGTCTGGTTGATGGACATTTAGTTTGTATGCTATTTTTTTATTATGGATGTTTCTGCAATAGCTATCCTTGTACATTGTGGACAAAAATTTTAATTTTTCTATTTCCTTTATAAATTTGGTGTTTTCTTCCCTGCTTAAAATGTTTTTTCTATTTCAAAACCAAAAATGTATTTCTTTTTTACTTTCTTTTATGGCTTTAAATGTTTAATGCATTTGGATTTTATTTTTTACATGTTCTGTGATATAGGCAGCATTGCTATTTTCCATGTATTTTAGAATTGTGTATTTTTAAAAGAAAACTGTTTTTTTTTTTTCCCCCCCCACAGAAAAATTTTCTGGTTGAATTGGTTCCATTGGGAAAAATTTAGGTTGAGGGATGTTCTAATTGACCTCAATTTCACACTCAACATTTCAGTTCAGATTCTTTTGTCTCAGGCTATAATTGCCAATTGTCCTAAGCCTGTCTTTAGAATAAGATGGATATAAATTTCCAGCTCCTCTGTTTGCAATTGTTAAGTTGTTAATTATCCAAATACTCAATCTGTGTTCACAGATCCTCACTGCAAACATGAAGGTGTACAAACAAAGTTAGGTCTCTTTAAAATATATGTAGAATCCCAAAGTGAACACCAACAGGTAGAATTTGTGCAGCTCTGTCATCAGGTTAGACATATTTTCAATGATATGTTTGTAATAAAATATAAAAACAGAATTATCAGAGTCTGCATTTTATTTTAAAAAATATTTTATTTATTTATTTGACAGAGAAAGAGTGAGAACACAAGTAGGCAGAGCAGCAGGCAGAGACAGGGAGAAGCAGCAGGGAGCAGGGAGACTGATGTGGGGCTGGATCCTAGGACCCCGGGATATGACTTGAGCTGAAGGCAGACGCTTAACCTCTGGACCACCCAGGAGCCCCCAAAGCCTGCATTTTAGTGATACTTGTGTATACTGCTATTTTTTGCAAAAAGAGCATGTGTTTCTTTTTTTCCTAAGTACCAATATTTATTTTTTAAGAAATTGGGAAACACAAGACATGTACAGAGAAGAAAATGATTCACTGGCACCTAGAGAAAGTCATGCTTAATGTGTTGGCCTGTTTTTTTCCTCATGTTCCTCATTCCTATATAATCCACTCATGTTTCTTTATATAGAGAGCGAGGGAACACCAAATTCATTTTGGCCAAATGCTGAGAGATTGACTATTAAGATCAATATTCAGCGGAACTGAGACCAAAGGCGAATATAACCATCAAAAATGAATTTACTGAGGTAGATTCAAGATGAGGTCAATAAACTTAACTATTACTACAGTTCCATATTCAAATCTTCATAATATAATTTTGGCAGTTTGACATTTTGGTGCAGAAGCGTTACCGTCTACCTAGACATCTTAGTTGCTGGCCTGCTCACCGGCCTCAGACTCCTCTTTTGGCTTCTAAAGAGATGCTCATTTTCAGCTCAGTTCTGTGGGGGACATGATGTTTGTTCCTAATGGCCATGCTGCCACTAAGGGATTGAATGTTTGCTTCTTTGGAATTGTAACCAACTAAGGTAAAAATTTATCTACTGTTCATATTCTGCCTTTGAAGATTCGATCATTGCTAATTATGCAATTTTATTGAAGCAATTTCACAAATTTAAGTGCTTTGTTCAATTGGAGAAAAAATAATGAGTAAAGTACGCTTTTAATTAAAATTTTTTTGTATACACAATATTTTTTTAAAAGATTTATTTATTTATTTATTTGAGAGAGAGAGAGAGAGCATGAAGTGGGTGAGTGGTGGAGGGAAAGAATCTTCTAGGAGACTCCCTGCTAGGCGCTGATATGGGGCTTGATCTCAGTACCCATGAGACTATGACCTGAGCCGAAATCAAGAGTTGGACGCCCACCCAATCAACACACCCAGGTGCCCCTACACATGATATTTTATATAATCACTTGTGCAACTTTCTTAAGTCTTAGATCTAGAAATGTGGCAGTGAAGCAATGTCATTGGCTTTCAGTTTAGCAAAATTTTCTTTGACTTTCCATCTGCATCTCAGCTTTCACTGCATCTTTAGTGGAACAGCATGACCCGAAGCTCTTCACAGCAGGTATCATCACGTAATACCTATCCTTCCATGGCAAGCTTCGCCTGAAAAACCACTTTTCCCTGCAAGGAACTACTAGTTGTTGCTAGTGCATCCTGTATATCTGCATACGTTCATCTCTATAAAGTACAATGTTAACCCTTCCTTTTGGAAAGCAGTTTATTTTTTTTTTATTTTTATTTTTTTTGGAAAGCAGTTTAAATGCTTTGTTTTTTTTGAAGACATTGAGTAGCTATTAACTCTCATTGTTTGATCATGTTATATGAGTACATGATTAGGCAGTTCTCAAATTTTTTATATGCCATATTGTTGTCTGTGGCTACAGAAGAATTTTGGATGTGGTTACAGTCTTGCTGCCGATAGGCAGTGTTTTTGTTGTTACACTCTACTAGAATGACTTCCTGAGCACACACAACTGAAGGATGTGAACAGAACATGTGACTGGCTGGGTTCCTAAACCACTCAGAGGTTTGCCTGTTGTATTGTCAGTGACAACAGCATGATTTGCCATTCTATAGAGATTCCTTTAGTAACACTGACCTGAACGGTTGGTGTTCAAGATAGAGAAATTACTTGACGAGAGTAAAACTGAACCCATGTAATTTACCATTAATATATGGTGCAGACATGTATACAGAATACTCCTGGCTGTTTATTTATTTATTTATTTTTTGTTAAAGATTTTATTTATTTACTCATGAGAGACAGAGAGAGAGAGAGAGAGAGAGAGAGAGAGAGAGGGGGCAGAGACACAGGCAGAGGGAGAAGCAGGCTCCATGCAGGGAGCCCGACATGGGACTCAATCCCTGGACTCCGGGGTCACGCCCTGGGCCGAAGGCAGGCCCTCAACTGCTGAGCCACCCGGGCATCCCATCCTGGCTATTTCTAAAATTTGTATGTCTAATTTAAAACGTGGAAGATGTTTAAGAGTATCATTAACCATTTGTACCAAGTAGAATATAATTCAGGAAAATATTTTTCAGTAACATAAGTTTTAGAATTCATACCCTGGTCAAATTTCAAAAATCCCCCCCCCCCTTTTTTTTTATGTCTGAAAAATCATTGACTGTCTCTGGCAAACAATTCAATGGGCCTTTGTTTAATTTTTTTTTTTCAGATTTTATTTATTTATTCCTGAGAAAGACACAGAAAGAGAGGCAGAGACACAGGCAGAGGGAGAAGCAGGTCCATGCAGGGAGCCCGATGCTGGACTTGATCCCAAGACCCCAGGATCACGCCCTTAGCCAAAGGCAGATGCTCAACCACTGAGCCATCCAGGTGCCCCCATCTTAATTTATTTCTAACTTCGCTCCTCATTTCCCTTTTCCCTCACTTTACCTGCCCTAGGATTGTGTCTCCCCGCGTAATGAATTCATGCTTAAGTCACGTTGCAGGCTCTGTTTTCTAGAGAATCTTGGTTAACACATTGGCTGTTTACTCCCCCCCCCCCTTTTTTTTTTTGAGATTTGCCTATGTGTGGCCTTTGTCCATTTTCCTTCCTGGATATTTATATTTTGTTGAATGATTTGCAAAAGCTCTTTGTTAGATGAAGAGCTAATACCTTTATCACTTATTTTAAATTTTGTTTTATTATTTTTAAATTAAAAAGTACTTTAAATTTTTATTTTTCTGCAGTTTGGCATACATTTTTATCTTTATAGTCTTTATGTTTTAGTTGTGAGCTGTGTCACACATGTAGAAGGATGTCTAAAACAGATCTCTTTTAGATAATATAACAAATAATAAAACAAACCGTAGTTACTTCTATTAAGAAACTGGTCATCCACTGCACTACAGAAGTCCCCCACTGTGACCTACTTTAATCACATACTTAAAAAAAAATATTTGAGAGACAGAGAGAGAGACAGAGAAAGAGAGACAGCTTGAGCAAGCAGAGGGAGGGGCAGAGGGAGGAATCTCAAGCAGACTCCCTGTTGAGTGGGGAGCCCACTTGGGGCTCTATTTCACAATCCTGAGATCATGACCTGAGATGAAATCAAGAGTTGGAAAGTTAACTGACTGGAGCCACCCAGCCGCCTCAAATCAGACTTTTTCTTCTTGTAATCATTCTTGTGATTTCTGTTTTTTGGTACTCTGCGTGTGTGGATGTGCATGTGTGTGTGTGTACATATGTCTCTGTGTGTATCACTATTTTCAACTCCTTACCTCTCATCTTTTCAGTGTTGGCTCCCACTCCTTTCTCATCCACAACAGAATGCCATCTCATGTAAAATGTGGAAATATAAGGTAGATGCAGAAGACCAGATGGTAGATGATGACTCCATTAACACAGAATTCAAGCTAAAAGGAGAAACGAGCAAGACTGCCTGAAGTCATGAAAGTTGAAGACAACAGTCACTAATATTCATAAAATGCTGTAGGATCAGTTGTGGCTACGGCTACTGACATAAGTAGGGAAAGAAATATCAAATCAGTCTCCTAAGCACAGCACAGTATTTTGTGGACTGAGAAATACAGAGGTAAGATAATGAAAGAAAAATTACCCAGAGACATTCAAATATACATGATATATTTTATATAATAAATAGATACATAATCCTCTGTTGCATGCCATCTTTTTAATAGAGTCTAATCCCTTCCCTAGTATAAAAGGTGAACACAGACATGAGAGACTAGAAGTTAAACATGGGGTCATAAAACGAATATTACGTGTTTGGAAGTGACTTTATTCCACTCATAGGCCTAAAAACTTTGGGGCAATATCAATTCCATTGTCAAGGGCCATCATCAATCTTGAACTTTAGGGTATCTGCTTTGTTCTTGACTTCTCTATAAGTGATTTTCTTGTCACTTAGAATATAAAACTCTCAGGGAGAGCTTGTATGTCAGTTTTAGAGTAGGAACTTAAATGAGTTTTGGTTAGCCTAGCTAAAAGTTTGTCAATTTTATTGATACTTTCAAAGAACCAATTTTGTTTTCATTGCCTCTTCTCTATTGTTTTTCTGTTTCCAATTTCATTTATCTCTACCCTAATCTCTGTTATTTCCTTCCTTCTACTTGCTTGAGTTTAGTTTGCTCTGTATTTCTATTTTCTTAAGGTGGAGTCTTAGATATTGATTTGAGGTATTTTTTTCTCTTCTAATTTTGGTGTTATAGCTAAAAATTTCCCTCTAAGCACTGCTTTACCTCTATCTAATAAATTTGGATATGTTTAAAAATGGCACTTGATAGAACATCTGAATATATAACACCATTGTCATCTAGCTTCCAGTATTGTTGCGAAGTTCAAAATAATTCATGTGGGTTCTCTCTTTTTCTTTTCTTTCTTGCAAGTCTTTTTTTTTTTTTTTTTTTTTTTTTTTTTAAGTAGGCTCCATGTGGGGAGCCCCTCTCCAGCGTGGGGTTAGAACTTAACTACTCTGAGGTGGAGATCTAAACTGAGATCAGGAGGTAGACACTTAACCAACTGAACCACCTAAGTTCCACCCTTGCAAATCTTTTAATTGTCCTCAGAGTTCTGAAGTTGCACACACATATACCACATTATGGCCTGTTTGCATCCATTGTCCTGGACAGATGATGGCTCCTTTCTTTCTTTTTTTTTTTTTTTAAGTTTTTATTTTAACTCCAATTAGTTAACATACAGTGTAATATTAGTTTCAGGTGATTAAACACTTCCATACAATATCCAGTGCTCATCTTGACAAGTGACCTCCTTAATCCCCATCACCTATTTAGCCCATCCTCTCACCTACCTCCCCTCTGGTAACCATCAGTTAGCTCTTTAGAGTTAAGAGTCTGTTTCTTGCTTTGTCTCCCTCTTATTTTTTCCCTCTTTGTTCATTTGTTCTTAAATTCTATTTAGGAATTTAAGATACCATGTGATTTCACATGGTATCTGTCTTTTTCTGACTGACATTTTGCTTAGCATTGTAACTCTCTAGCTCCATCCATGTCATTGCAAATGGTAAGATTTCATTATTTTTTTAAAAAATATGTTATTTATTTATTCATGAGAGATACACAGAGAGAGAGAGATTTAGAGAGAGAGAGAGAGAGAGGCAGAGACACAGGCAGAGGGAGAAGCAGGCTCCCTGTGGGGAGCCCGATACGGAACTTGATCCCTAGACCCGGGATCATGCCCTGAGCTGAAGGCAGATGCTCAACTGCTAAGCCACCCATGTGTCCCTAAGATTTCATTCTTTTTTATGGCTGAATAATACTACATTGTGTGCATGTGTGTGTATGAATGCTTTATCCATTTATTATTAGTCATTGGATGCTTGGGCTGCTTCCATAGTTTGGCTATTATAAATAATGGTGCAGTAAACACAGAGGTGCATGTATCCCTTTGAATCAATGTTCTTGTATTTGTGAATACCCAGTAGTGCACTTGCTGGATCATAAAGTAGTTGTGGAGCCCATCTTGGGGCCTGATCCTACAACCCTGAGATCATGACTTGAGCCAAAATCAAGACTTGGATGACTGACTGACAGACTGAGTCACCCCTTTATTTTTAAGTTTTTGAGGATCCTCCATACTGCTTTTCACAGTGGCTGCAAGTTTGCATTCCCACCAACAGTGCATAAGGCTCCTTTTCCACATTCTTACCAACACCTGTTGGTTTTAGCATTGTTCATTTTAGTCATTCAGACAGGTATGATATGATATCTCATTGTAGTTTTGACTTGCATTTCTCTGATAATGAGTGATGATGAGCATTTTTCCCTGTGTCTGTTGGCCATCTGGATGTCTTTTTTGGAGAAATGTCTGTTCATGTTTTCTGCCCATTTTTAAAATTGGATTGTTTTTTGGGTGTTGAGTTTGATAAGTTCTTTTTTTTTTTTAAAGTTTATTTATTTATTTTTTTAAGATTTTATTTATTTATTCATGATAGAGAGAGGCAGAGACACAGGCAGAGGGAGAAGCAGGCTCCATGCACCGGGAGTCCGACGTGGGATTCGATCCCGGGACTCCAGGATCGCGCCCTGGGCCAAAGGCAGGCGCCAAACCTCTGCGCCACCCAGGGATCCCTGATAAATTCTTTATAGATTTTGGATACTAACCCTTTATTGGATATGTCATTTGCAAAAATCTCCCATTCTGTAGGCTGCCTTTAGTTTTGTTGATTGTTTCCTTCATTGTACAGAAGCTTTTTATTTTGATGAAGTCCCAATAACTTATTTCTGCTTTTGTTTTCCTTGCCTCAGGAGATGTGTTTAGAAAGAAGTTGCTATGGCTGATGTCAAAGAAGTTACTGCCTGTGTTCTCTTCTAGTACTTTTTGTTATTTATTTATTTATGATTTTATTTATTCTCAAGAGACACAGAGAGAGAGAGAGGCAGAGACGCAGACAGAGGGAGAAGCAGACTCCCTGTGGGGAGCTTGATGTAGGACTCGATCCTGGGACTCTAGGATCATGCCCTGAGTTGAAGGCAGATGCTTAACCAGTTAGCCACCCAGGCATCGCACTTCTAGGACTTTTTTTTTTTTTAATTTTATATATTTATTAGAGAGAGAGAGAGAGAGAACATGCTCATGTGCTTGGGCAGAGGGGCAGAGGGAGAAGGAGAGAGAGAATCTTAAGCAGACTCCTTGCTGAGCATACAGCTAGATGCAGGGCTCGATCTCAGGACCCTGAGATCATAACCTGAGCTGAAATCAAGAGTTGGACGCTTAAATGAGCCACCCAGGCACCCGTCTTCTAGGATTTTTATGGTTTTCTATCTCACATTTAGGTCTTTAATCCATTTTGAATTAATTTTAATGTATAGTGTAAGAAAGTGGTCCAGTTTCATTCTTTTGCATGTTGCTGTCCAGTTTTCCCAACACAATTTGTTGAAGAGACTGTCTTTTTCCCATTAGATATTCTCACTTGATTTGTTGAAGATTTTTTAAAAGATTTATTTATTTATTTTAGAGACAGAGAGAGAGGGAGAGAGGGAGAGAGAGGGCAGTGGGAGACACAGAGAGAAGGTGAGAGAGAGAGAATCCCAAGCAGATTCCATGCCCAGCATGGAGCCTGATATGGTGCTTGATCTCACAACCCTGAGATCATGACCTGAGCCAAAAACGACTGTGGCGCCAACCTAGGCACCTGTTGAAGATCAGTTGACCATATAATAATGGGTTTATTTCTGGGCTTTCTATTCTGTCACACTGATATATGTGTCTATTTTTGTGAGTTGATGGCTTCTTTCAGTCTAGATACCCAAATCCTTCAGTTTTGAAGAATTTTCTTGTACTATATCCACGATGATTTCTTTACCTCCATTTTGTTTTTCTCCATTTCTATAATTCTTGTTAATCAGACACTCAATATTTTGGATAAACTTTCTTTTAGTTTCCTTAGCTTTTCTTTACATTTTCCACTTTTTTTTTTGTTCTGCTCTACCTACAGCAATATTTCCTTAATTATATTTTTCAGTTCTTCTGTTGTGTTGTTTAGTTTTGCACCCACACTTTTTTTTAATTATCAAGAGTTCTTTATCTTTGACTAATACTGTTCAGTAATAATTTCTTATTTCTTCTAGCAATATACTCTCTTATGTCTCTGAAGAAATTTTAATAATTTCTTTGAAATTTTTATTTTGGCACAGTCTGTTTAAGTTGCTTTTATTTTTTATTTCTTGTGCACATGAATGCTCTCTCTTCTCAAGTTGGACAATTTCTCCTTGGTTGTCTAGTGATTTTTGGCTGCTGTTCATATTAAAGAATGAGGTACAAAAGCACTGACTGGAAGCTGTATGTGCATTGCTGATTCTTGTTACCTGTGCACTTTGTTCTAGGGTGATCTGACTGGGGTTTTTAATTGGGTAAGCACTACTATCATTGCCTTTTTTGTTCCTTGGAATGGTCAGAGAATAATTAAATCCTTCTTGTCATGAAAGAGCAATCCTTAACCATTTAATGAATTAGAAAGCAAACTTTTTTCAAGAGAGACTAAATAGCGATATATTGTACAGGTTAAATAAAGTATTATCAGTGTTAATAGAATACACTGACATTACACAAGAAGTAGGCTGTATTTGCATGTCATAAATTTCATTGTTCTTACTAAAGCTTAAACACATGTCACTCTGTAGAGTGTATTGCCAAATACTTGATATCAGCACCAGAATTTTGCCATTACACTGCAGCAAATTTTAAGAGGTCCATAACTCAGCTGATACTATTTTTGGGGGAGTAATGGATGTTGGGTGAAGCATTAGGAATATCAAGTTGTGGGCAGCCCTAGTGGTGCAGTGGTTTAGTGCCGCCTGCAGCCCAGGGTGTGATCCTAGAGACCCGGGATGAGTCCCGCGTTGGGCTCCCTGTATGGAGCCCGCTTCTCCCTCTGCCTGTGTCTCTGCCTGTCTCTCTCTCTCTCTGTGTGTGTCTCTATGAATAAATAAAATCTTAAAAAAAAAAAAAGGAATATCAAGTTCTCCCAATGATTTGGAAGGAGAGCCACCAGCAGGAGAGAGAGGTCCAATGGTTATGGTATTAGCCATTACCTTAAAAGTCTTTAACTCTGCTGTTTTATGCTTAGGAAGAATAATACTTTGGAAGGAGAAATCAATTTGAGATTTGAGATTGGACTTGGGAAATGGATTAAGCAATGTTCTGGATGTTTGCAAAGGTTATTCCTATTTTCATGTTTTTAGAGACTTCCAAAGCAAATGGTTCTATAACTTTTCTCAGAATCATATTGTTGCATAGGGGTTGGGTAGGGGAGTTCTTCCTACTACCTCACTTTCGTCTCTCTCTTTTCTTCTTCTCTTCTCTTCTCTTCTCTTCTCTTCTCTTCTCTTCTCTTCTCTTCTCTTCTTCTCTTTCCTTCCTTTCTTCCTTTCTTCTTCTTTCTTTCTTTTTTTCAAGATTATATTTATTTATTCATGAGAGACACAGAGATAAAGAGAGGCAGAGACACAGGCAGAGGGAGAAGCAGGCTCTATGCAGGGAGCCCGACGTGGGACTCCATCCCAGGTCTCCAGGATCAGGCCCTGCGCTGAAGGTGGCACTAAACCTCTGAGTCACCCGGACTGCCCCATCTCTCTCTTTTCTTATGTTTTCCACGGGATAAGAATTAGAAGTGTCTCTTGCCAGTGATTCCTCAGTTTTCCTTTTCTTCTGATGTCTAAATTCTGACAAGAAATCTGAGTTGGGTTAATTCCCTTTTAATATTATTAAAATGTAGAACTCGGTGGCTAAATACTATTTTAGGCTGGATTTTTTTTTTTTTTAGGCTGGATTTTTTTGTTGTTTTTACATCAGTGAGGTTATACTAATCTACTTAAAAATACACTTACTTAAAAAAAATACACTTGTGTCTACCAGAAAAATTAATTAAAAGTTAGCATATGTGCTTACGTGCCATATTTGTTACATTTTTCTTGCTGATATGCATTTTGTCTTGTCAACAAGCACTGATCTTTATATTTCCAATTCCTATATCCCCCCCCCCAAAATATTAGCTGAGTTACGAGTCGTTTATTGATATCTTAGTATTCATTCATTTGTTAAATGCCTTGTTTGTTTGTAAAGGCAGAGGTAGGGGATATTAAGATATGCTGCAATGAGGATCCTTGATTCACAGATAATAAAGTTTGAGATTTCGGAGAAGAGGGCCTTGAGGGTGGGCTTCTACTGGTTGAGAACATTTTTATGGAAGAGGTATGACTTAAACTAGGTCTTGAAGCAGAGGCAGGATTTAAATGGTTGGAGAGGCGGATGCCAGATCAGGTTTGGAGAGTGGAATGAATTAGAATGAGCTGTATGAGTATGAGTGATGTAGAGTTCATTCTGAAGAGGAGCGAGTTTGTGCTGGAAATACTAAAGTTGGTAAGGGAGGCTGTGGTTAGATTTTGAAGGCCTTGAAGATTGCTAAGGATTTGATCTGTGGGGAATGTGTTTTGGGAAAGAGGGTGACCCAATATTTTGAGAAAATGAATCTGATGATCCTGTACAGTATAGCACAGTGGTAAAGAGCATGTACAGAATCAGAACCATAGCCTTGACTATTTATTTGCTGTATAAACTTTGGCAAGCAGTTTATCCATTCTGGGCCTTAGTTCCCTCATTAAAGAAATTAACTTATTAATTTTTATTTTTAATTGTGGTGAAAAACACTCTTTCTCCATTTGAAAAATGGAGGCATTAAATAATAATGCCACCTACCTCTAGGGTTATTGAGAGGAGTAAATGAGATGAGGTATGTAAAATATTTGGTACTTTCATAAATGCCTGGTACATAATATTAGCTAAAAATATTATCTAAAAGGGAAGAGACTTATGCCCTCCTCCCCCCCCCATGGTGCCACCCCAAGGGACCTTGCAGCTGACCAGAGAGCAGCACAATGAATGGCAAGACCATTTTCACATACTTTACTGGCTCTAAGGACTCTGGAGGGAAGAGCTAGCACCCGACCGCATGCAGGCTGAACCAGTTGTGGGAGAGGGGCTGAAGTATTAGTGAAGGATGTGTGTTCATCTACTGATGAAAAACCTGATTGGAAAAGATCCAAATAATGACTTCAGAAAAACCTTGAAAGTAACCACAGTGCCTTCCCTACTTAAATATGGATCGCCTCAAAACTGGTCAAATCTGAGTGTCTTCCGGCCAATCTGGTGGAGATGTTATTCTCTAAAGATTAACATTTGCTGATAGCAGTTGTGTCATGATTTCCTGATTTGCTCTGGGATAAAAGAAACCGCTTGCTTGCTTTGAGTTCATGTTAGCAATAAATAAGTACATAATAATGTAAAAAAAATGGTAGGTCCAAATAGAAAGTGCTATTGAGTGCTCATGAACCTTCAGCAAAAATAAAAGGGAAGAGAGGCTAGGGATGGTGAGAGAGGAGAAACTTAAAGTAATTGAATTGTGAGTTGCTCAGGCGTTTTTTCCCCTGTAAATATCACCACGGTTATTTTTTGTCAAACTGTATTACAGCTGGCCCTTCAATAAGGTGTGTGTGTGTATGGGGGGCATTTCGGGGCCCTCCTCCCTCAGATTAGAAATCTGGGTATAGGGCAGCCAGGGTGGCTCAGCAGTTTAGCCTGCCTTCAGCCCAGGGCATGATCCTGGAGACCTGGGATTGAGTCCCATGTCGGGCTCCCTGCATGGAGCCTGCTTCTCCCTCTGCCTCTCTCTCTCTCTCTGTGTGTGTGTGTCTCATGAATAAATAAATAAAATCTTAAAAAAAAAATCTGGGTATAAATTTTGACTCCCCCAAAACTTAACTCCTAATAGCCTACTGTTGACTCAAAGCCTTGTTGATAACATAAGCAGTCAATTAACACATATTTTATGTTATATGTATTGTATGCTTTAATCTTACAACAGAGTAAGTTAGAGAAAATAATGTTATTAAGAAAATTATAAGGGGGAGGTGCCTGCATGGCTCAGCTGGTTAAAGATCAAACTCTTGGTTTCCACCAAGGTCATGATCTCAGGGTGGTGAGATCCAGTCACTGCAGGCTCCCCACTCAGTGGGGAGCCTGCTTGAAATTCTTTTCCTCTCCTTCTGCCCATCACACTTGTGCTCTTTCTCTCTCTCTCGAATAAATAAATAAGTAAAAATTTTTTAAAAATAAATATTTATTTATTCATGACGGGGGGGGGGCAGAGACGCAGGCAGAGGGAGAAGCAGGCTAGGCTCCATGCAAAGAGCCTCATGTGAGACTTGATCCCAGGACTCCAGGATCACGCCCTGAGCCAAAGGCTTGATGCTCAACCACTGAGCCACCCAGGGGTCCCTAAATAAGTAAAATCTTTAAAAAAAAAAAAAAGTGCCAGAAAAAAATAAAATTATAAGGAAGAGGAAATATACTGTCAGTGGTGTACTATTAAAAAAAAAAAATTCATGTACAGGCAGATCCACAGGATCTGTCTCCTGCCTCAATAGTGTATGGAGGGAATGGATCCAGGGACTCAGCTTCTTCCAGCTTCCCACCACCCTCCCAACTTCTTTTCCAGTTGAAACCTTCACCACCGTCTATTTACCATCTTCTGTGTGTGAGGCCAGCCAGCACGTTTCATGTATTTATTAGTACCTTATTGCTGATCAACCGTGAGCTCTCAGATTCATCAGAATTACTCCATGGGGGTGGAGGCTCCTGGACCTACCACCTGGTCAGAGTGCTTGAGAGGGGCCTGGGCACCTACCTCTCTCTGGATTCCATGCCTTCCACCCCCAAGGATGTGGCTCTGGAGGGCATGGTTCACGTTTTCTGCCAGAGGGCAGCAGGCCCTTGCGGATGCCCAACCGGCACCGCGCTGTGCGCTCTTCCAGGACAGACAGAAACCCTGGTGGTCACTTCTAACTCACTTGCTGCTCTTTCCTTCCCACACTTCTCTGTGTTGTCTTTAGTGCATATTTTCTCTGTCTCTCATCTTTCTTCCCTGGTATACAACAAAATCAAGGATTCTCTAGGTGGTGCACCGCCTCCTGAAGAGCTGAGATTTTTTTAAAAGATTTTATTTATTTATTCATGACAGACACAGAAAGAGAGAGAGAAGCAGAGACACAGGCAGAGGGGGAAGCAGGCTCCATGCAGGGAGCCCGACATGGGACTCGATCCCGGATCTCCAGGATCACACCCCAGGCCGAAGGCGGCACTAAACCGCTGGGCCACCTGGGCTGCCCAAGAGCTGAGATTTTGAGCGGTAACTGTGAAGGTGGTTAATTGCAATTTAGTAGAGCTGTGTGTAAGGGGAGGCAGTATCTACTGTTTCTCTTGGATCTCGAACCAAAGAATAATTTCCTTTGGAACATGTTGATAGTTTGCACTTTGGCTTCTGATTATGTAGAATATTTTGGTTATGGTGAGATGAGAGAGAGGTAAGAATCTAATTGTAACGTGATCAAGTTGGTTTTAGATGAAGCCTAGAAGAGTTAATGAGTTGTACTTCACAGAGGAATTTCTAGGTAGGAGGGCCTTTGTCTTTCAGGTATGCATTAACATGGGCCAGGGTAAGCCTGGTGTATGGTGTAAAGGGCATTAGTGGGATAGGTAGAATTAGAAAGAACAGTCCGGCCCCTGAATTCTGAGACCTGAATTTATTTATTTATTTAAAGATTTTATTTATTTATTCATGAGAGACACAGAGAGAGAGGCAGAGACACAGGCAGAGGGAGAAGCAGGTCCCATGTAGGGAGCCGGATGTGGGACTCGATCCCAGGACCCCGGGGTCATGCCCTGGGCCGAAGGCAGGTGCTAAATCACTGAGCTGCTGAGCCACCCAGGCATCCCTGAGACCTGAATTTAAAATCTGTTTTTCTTCCCATTCCACTGCTTTACCATGATCTATCCTGAGGAAGACCAAATGAAATTGGAACCTGAGTGATTTTCAGCTGGTGATGATTGAGTCAGAGTACGGAGGTTTATTTTGCTCAGTGAACAATTTATAGATAACACACATTAAATATGTAAACAAGACCTGAGGGTAGGACGAAATTTTTAAGTTGTTCAACAGAATACATGGTTTGAAGCACTTAAAAAAAAATTCCACTAAGCACTGCTTAAAACACGATTTATATGTGGATAATTGATGTGCTAATTGCAATTTGAAATCTCATTAAACTAATTTTCTAAACATCTCTACTGGGTGATTTTTTTTTCTCTAGTTTATGTTTGTACTTGAAAGGAATGAAGCTGTATTTCAAGAATGTTTATAATTCAAATGCTTCACAAATTCCAATTGTTTTCATCATCACTAATTAGTGATGTTTGATGGTTTATTTTTACCTTGTTTCAAGAAACTCCTAAAAGAAGGATTTCTTTTTTTTTTTAATTTTTATTTATTTATGATAGTCACACAGAGAGAGAGAGAGAGAGAGAGAGAGGCAGAGACATAGGCAGAGGGAGAAGCAGGCTCCATGCACCGGGAGCCTGACATGGGATTCGATCCCGGGTCTCCAAGATCGTGCCCCAGGCCAAAGGCAGGCGGTAAACTGCTGCGCCACCCAGGGATCCCTAAAAGAAGGATTTCTATAGAAGATCTGTTGATATCTACCTAAACACACACACACACACACACACATTAAATTTACTTTCAGGCAAATATATATATATATATATATACACACACATAAATATAAATTTAAATATATGTGTATGTGTATATGTGTGTGTGTGTGTGTGTATATATATATGTATGTATGTATTTACGGTTGAGCATTTCCAAGTTTCTGTCTGCTAAGAATTCCTCTCTGCTTTTTTTTTTTTTTTTTAAAGATTTTATTTATTTATTCAATGTACAATGATAGTCACACAGAGAGAGAGAGGCAGAGACACAGGCAGAGGGAGAAGCAGGCTCCATGCACCGGGAGCCCGACGTGGGATTCGATCCCGGGTCTCCAGGATCGCACCCCGGGCCAAAGGCAGGCGCCAAACCGCTGCGCCACCCAGGGATCCCTCCTCTCTGCTTTTTAAACTTTGAAATCAGGCTTAAAATTTATAAAAAGACAGAACATTATTTTTAGTAGGCTGGATTATTATTTTTTTTATTCATTCACTCCTTATAGTTATGGATTATACATCTAAGCCTTTACTGTGTGGCCTTGCAGTCTCTCCTTTTAGAAGAGGAAGAGCATACATATTTTTTTTTATCTCATCGATTTACTTTGGAAAACGGAATCTTATTTTTTATTGAAACATAATTCATTTACTATAAACTTTACCATTTTAGAGTGTAGAGTTCTGTTTTCAGCATATTCACAAAATTGTGCAGCCATTGCCATTATCTAATTCTGGGACATTTTCATCACCCCCAGAGGAACCATATGCCACTTAGCAGTCGCTCCCTGAACTCCATATAGCCACTAATCTACTTTCTGTGTTTATGGATTTGCCTATTCTGGACATGTCATATAGAATTTAGAGTCATGCATTATGTGATCTTTGATATCTGGATTCTTTCACTTAGTACAATTTCTTTTAAAGATTTTATTTATTAGAGAGAGCATGTGCACATGAGTGGAGGGGCAGGCACAAAGGGAGAGAGAGAGAAAGAGAGAGAGAGAGAATCCCAAGCAGAGTCCTTGCTGAGTGCAGAGCTTGATGTGGGGCGCCATCTCACAACCCTGACATCATGTCCTGAGCTGAAAATCAAGAGTCAAACCTTTAATTGACTGAGCCACCCAGGGCCCCTCACTCAATAGAATGTTTTTAAGACTTACCTAGGCTACAGCATGTACCAGGACTTCATTTCTTTTTATGGTCAAATAATATTCCTTTGTATGGATATACCACATTTTTTTTATTCATGCATCAGTTAATGGACATTTCAGTTGTTTCCACTACTTGTCTTTATGAGTAATGCTGTTATGAAGTTCATGTACAAGTTTTCATTTTATTTATTTATTTATTTATTTATTTATTTATTTATTTATTTATTTATTTATTTATTTACTGTTACTTTTTAAAGTATTTATTTATGCATGAGAGACACACAGAGAGAGGTAGAGACATAGGCAGAAGGAGAAGCAGGCTCCATGCAGGGGACTTGATCCCAGGATGCCAGGATCATGCCCTGAGCCAAAGGCAGATGCACATCCACTGAGCCACCCAGGCATCTCATGTACAAGTTTATTTTTTTTTAGGTACAAATTTTTATATGCGCAAATGGTTTTAATTCTCTTGAGTATATGCATAGGAATAGCATTGAGGAATAAGATATCTCTATTTTAGAGAACTGCCAATCTTTTTTTATAGCAGATGCACCATTTTATGTTCCATCAGTAATGCATGGATTCCAGTTCCTCCAAATCTTTGCCAACATTGTTATTGTTTGTCATTTTGATTATAGCCATTCTAGTGAGTGTGAAGTTGTATCTTCTTGTGGTTTTGATTTTCATTTCCCTAATGGCTAATGATGTTGAACATCTTTTCATGTCGTGGTCAGTGAAATTTCAATGGCTGTGATGTGAGCAAAGGTTTTAAATCTTCCTGTGTGATTTGACTTGGCTTCTTGTGCTTCTACCAGCTAACACAAGAACATGCCCCAGGTAGCTGCTGATCCAAAGAGCATTAGGAGACATGAGTAGTAGACCAAACCCAGTTCACAGTCTGCAGCCAAGAGGAGCTAAGCCCTACACTCTTCAGCAAGACTACTGGTAATCTCTATTTTTTAAGGCATGTCCATTTTTTTAAAGCAAATTATGTATACTACCTATACTAGCAGAAAAAGAATTACCTTTACTTAAACACTGTAATGAAATATAATAAGTTAGGTAGCATGTCATAAACTTTTATGTTGAATCTATTTAAAAGTTAAAAATCAGGGGACTTTGGTCCACTCTACCATCCTAGAATGATAGAGCAACAAGGAGATTTTGAAACTGTATAATCCGGGCAGCCCAGGTGGCTCAGCGGTTTAGCGCCGCCTTTGGCCCAGGGCCTGATCCTACATCCGGTACCCTGCGTGGGTCCTGTTTCTCCCTCTGCCTGTGTCTCTCCCTCTCTCTCTATCTCTCTCTCTCTGTGTCTCTCATGAATAAGTAAAATCTTAAAAGAGAGAGAGAGATTCCTTAAAAATTAAAGCGAGGTTAAATATTTGCCCCCATGAGGGTAGGACTGCCTCTGCTTTTTCATGGCTGTATCCCTGGTGTGCACCACTGGTACATAATAGGGGCTCAGGAGGTATTTCTTAAATGAGCAAATACATTTAATTTGCACATAATTTAAATTTATATTTTATTAGCTTTCCCCTCCGGCAGCTAGAAAAATCAGAATGCAAAATAACTGACAGGGTGGGAGAAAACATGGGGAAGGCATCCTTAGGTAGAGCTTCAGGAAGTGGATGCAGAGATGGGGGGCGGGTAAGTACATCCCTCTGCTCTTCCCCCCACCAGGAGAAGGCCCAGAGGGAGCGAGGAGAAGGCGCAGAGGGAGCGGCGGGGCTGTTTACCAGCTTTCCACTGTGCTGGCCCGTGCAGCCTGTCAGGCCCATGCAGTGGCCGCCACTCCGGTCATGCTCCCTGCCTGCTCTAGGCCCCGTGGCCATGCACAGTGGCCTCTGCCCTTTCTCTCTGCTTTTTATTTTATTTTTATTTTTAAAGACTTATTTATTTATTTATGATAGACATAGAGAGAGAGAGAGAGGCAGAGACACAGGAAGAGAGAGAAGCAGGCTCCATGCCAGGAGCCCGACGTGGGACTCGATCCCGGGACTCCTGGATCGCGCCCTGGGCCAAAGGCAGGTGCTATACCGCTGAGCCACCCAGGGATCCCCTCTCTCTGCTTTTTAGATACTCATCCCCATCCCCGGGATGCGGGGTGGGGGCAGGAGTCAGCGGCTGCACAGCGCTGCCCCACAGGTTGGGTACAAGTCACTGGTCCTCAGTGTCTCCACTAATGTGGAAATGGAACTCCTGTGTTACCTGAAGAAATCATAAGCACTAAACTAACATCTGCAAGGTTTAATGAGTGACTCCAGAAAATAGGAAGTTTAGAAATGCAAGACTTTATTCTGGTTATCATCCAGTGGCTTTAAGCCCAAGGTCTCTTGCTTCCATTTCAAGTTTCTCTTGTAGTCAAACCTATAATTGTCTCTAGCAAAAGTTTTTACTTCCCCACCTTTTTAAAAAGGGTTTTATTTATTTGCATGAGAGAGAGAGAGAGAGAGAGAGAGCACGCGCGCTTGCAAAGAGTAAGGGTGAGAGGGAGAAGCAGACTCCCCGCTGAGCAGAGCCTGGCGTGGGTTCCATCGATCCCAGGACCCTGAGATCAACTCACTGGACCACCCAGGTGTCCCCTTCCCCACCTTTTTAAGGACCATGAAATCTTTGATTCAAACAAATTTCCTGTGAAAACTCCATTTATGCACCCCGGGAGTAGGGGTGCCTGGTGCTCTCCACAATGTCACTGTTTGCAGCAATTCAGGCCAGCGCAGTACATGACGAATTAGCTAAGACAGATGCAACACAGTTATTTCCTCAACAATTACATTGTGGGTGCCTCAGAAAATGACTGCTTAGCCGGATGCTCATTTCAAACAGTATTAGGGAAAGGAAATAAAATGGAATCAAATATTGAGAACAAGGGAAGCTATTTGTGCTTCAATTTCTGAAATACTGGTTTTTGTTTTTCCCTGCCGTGGGGATTTTAATCTGGCCACAGGCAGAAAGGTGGTCATTAGTGAGAGATGGTATCTTCTTTTTTAAATGCTCTGCTACGCTGTATGTACATGGTCGTAATTGGCTCTCGAATGCTCACTATGCACAGAAATAAGGAGGATGAAATTGGGTCCCGGACAGCACCAGCTTCGGTAAAGGTCACACTGCAGAAGCAGCCCAGGCCGCCATAGGAGGAGCAAGAGTTCAGGGGTAGAAGACTAGTCTGTGTGCTGGTTGCAAGAGCTAAGGCTTATCTCTTGGCCTTTGGGACCTTCAGCTTTCTAGTTGTAAGATGGGGATACTAATCCTTATTCTGCCTTCTTCATGGGGGATTTCTTCCAGGAAGAAGCAGGAACCTCAGGGAACCTGTTTCCTTTGAGCATCTAATAAAAACTTGTACTCTCTTGTCAGTGACCTTCATTACCCGGTAACCTAGGGCAGGGGCTCAAGTCACATAATGAACATAAGAGTATTTCAGCACGTTGGAAACAAACATGAGCTTTTCTTATGTTAGCATTTCAAAAATACCTGTGGATGAGGGTTTTTTTTTTTTTTTCTAAAGTGCACTGTGAATATTAGACTGTCTTAGGCCCCTTGGGGAAGAATGAGACCAGTAGATTGTGCATGTGGGAGGCAAATGATCAAACGAACCCGTGAATTGAAAAGGGCATTATTAGCTGCGTTGGTTTGTTGAGCATCTTCATTGCGTCGGGCAGTCGGGCACGGAGACAAGGGATCTCCATGACCCCTTGCTAAGTAGGTGGTCTCTTGTTACAGGGGAGGAAGCTTAGGAGCTGGGAGTTTACAATAAGTTGCACCAGGTCATGCAGCTTGGGAGGGTCAGAGCCAGTACTCAAACCTCTCCCTCTTCCTCCCTTTTCTCCCCACCCTTCTCTTCATCTTCCTTTTGCTTGCCCATCCCCTTTCTTTCCTTCTTCTCACACACACACACACACACACACACACACACACACACCCATCCCATATTTAAAACTAAGCACAGATTTTATTATTAGCCAATTGGATTAGGTTTCCAGTTACTTTATAGGAGTCATACCTTAGTGTTTTAATCTCCATGTTTTTAATATTTTAAAATAGTGCTATAGATTATCAACTTCCAAATAAGACGTCTTAAAAGCACAGGTTGTTGGAGCTGACATCAAATCTATACTTTTTTTTTTTTTAAAGATTTTATTTATTTATTCATGATAGTCACAGAGAGAGAGAGAGAGAGAGGCAGAGACACAGGCAGAGAGAGAAGCGGGCTCCATGCAGGGAGCCCGACGTGGGATTCGATCCCGGGTCTCCAGGATCGCACCCTGGGCCAAAGGCAGGCGCCAAACCGCTGCGCCACCCAGGGATCCCAAATCTATACTTTTAAAAAATACTACTGGCGGAGTAAACTAAGCCTGTTTCTCTCAATGTTATATTAAATCTCTGAAAATTGGGTTTTTCATGTAGTAGAAAGTCCCCTTAGAGAAAAAAGCATTTCAGTTGTTACTAAAACTTGGTGTGATAGCCATTAGGTTTGTTATTCTTACTGAGAGCATTACTCATAGCAATAGGGGTAGAGCTTTCTTTAACCAAGCATAATGAGGGATCCCTGGGTGGCGCAGCGGTTTGGCGCCTGCCTTTGGCCCAGGGCGCGATCCTGGAGACCCGGGATCGAATCCCACGTCGGGCTCCCAGTGCATGGAGCCTGCTTCTCCCTCTGCCTGTGTCTCTGCCTCTCTCTCTCTCTCTCTCTCTGTGTGACTATCACAAATGAATAAAAATTAAAAAAAAAAAAACCAAGCATAATGAACATGTTCAATACAGATATCCTCTGTGAATTCCATCTCAGCTTTATATGTAGCCAATGTGATGTAGTAGATTTAGCGTTCCTAGGTTGCTTTATAACTTGGTGTGGGGAATAAGGTAGTGGTAAAGGTGAGAATTTTTAGCAAATGCCACGTCTGAATCTCCTCAATTTCTCTATGGGGAACACATGTATGTTGACATAAACGGGGCTGCTAATTATCTAACTAGAAGTATCGTGTTTAGTGGGCAGTCTGTCACGAGCAAGTCCCAAATATGCATGAAAAAGAGTAACTTTTCAGATACTCCTTTGGAATGTCAAAACAAAAACATATATTTTGAGTAGCACAGATTGGAACAGTGCATGAAAACTAACGTTCATCTCACTGTCACACCAAGGGACATGCACCATTTTTCAAATCAAGATTCACAGGTTCAGGTTCTTGGGGTGCCTGGGTGGCTCAGTTGGTTAAGTGTATGCCTTCGGCTCAGGTCGTGATCCCAGGGTCTTGGGATGGAGTCCCGCATTGGGCTCCCTGCTCAGTGGGGAGTCTGCTTCTCCTTCTCTCTCTGCCACTCCCCCTGCTCATGCTCGCTCTTTCTCCCTTACTCTCACAAATAAATAAATACAATCCTTTTTTTGTTTTTAAAGATTTTATTTATTTATTCATGAGAGACACAGAGAGAGAGAGAGAGAGAGAGGCAGAGACACAGGCAGAGGGAGAAGCAGGCTCCATGCAGGGAGCCTGACGTGGGACTCGATCCTGGGTCTCCAGGATCAGGCCCTGGGCTGAAGGCGGCACTAAACTGCTGAGCCACTCAGGCTGCCCAAATAAATAAATTCTTAAAAAAAAAAAAAGGATCCATGGTTTTTTCCCTTAAGGTTCAAGGAGAGAGTAATTACTTGTCAAATAGGGGCTTGGAGGGTTACTTTCATATCCTAAAACATTTAAATTTATATTAAAATTCTATATATGAAGTTGTATTCTTTTTTTATTTTTATTTTTTTAAAGACTTTATTTATTTATTCACGAGAGACAGAGAGAGGCAGAGACACAGGCAGAGGGAGAAGCAGGCTCCATGCAGAGAGCCTAACGTGGGATTTGATCCTGGGTCTCCAGGATCAGGCCCTGGACTGAAGGTGGCACTAAACCTCTGAGCCACCTGGGCTGCCCTAGAATATTTTTTATTCTAAGTTCTGTGCACCTGGAGAATACTTTTTTTAAAGTTTATTAATTTTTTTTTTTAAGTAATCTCTGCACCCTACAAAGGGCTCGAACTCACGACCTGGAGATTGAGAGTCGCATACTCTTCTGACTGAGCCAGCTAGGTGCCGCTGATGGAGGAATACTAATTTGGAATTACTATATTCAATGTTGAAGTGTGTTTTGGAACATTAAAAAAGTTCATGTGTAATTTTCATCTAACGATATGTTGAAATGTTTGCCAAGGATTGAGTTTACTGCACATCACTGATAAGAATACTTGAAGAAAATACTTCAAAATTAATTGTACAGACTGTGATTGATTTAAAAATTTTTCATTGCATCCTCAAAATAAATGCTTTTATTTTGTTTCTAACATGTAAGTGGCCAATAAAAGTTTATCTTGAGGTGTCCATCTGAGTAACAGAGACACACACTCCTCTTCTGAAAAATGTTTAGAAGAATGAACTGAGGTCAAGTTTTTCATTAGCTGGAGCTTCTGGGTTTCTTTTTTTCTCCCCAGTTTTATTGAGATATGATTGACATAGAATGTGTAAGTTTAAGGTGTACAGCGTGTTGATTCGGCACACTTACATGCTGCAGAATGATTATCTCCATAGCACTTAGTTAATACCTTAATCACATCAAATAATTACCATTTCTTTTTTGTGGTGACAACACTGAAGATCTACTTTCTTGCAACTTTCAAGTATATAATACAATTTTATTAACTATAATCACCATAGTGAACATTAGATCTCCAGAACTTATTTGTTGTATAGCTGGGAATTTGTACTCTTTGACCCAACATCTCTCCACTTCCCCCATCCCAAAGTTTCTGGCAACCACTCTTCTCGTCTCTGTTTCTACGAGTTTGGCTTTTTTTAGATTCCACATATAAGTGAGATCATACAGTATTTATCTTTCTCCATCTGACTTATTTGACTTAGTATAATGCCTTCAAGATCCTCCATGTGGTCACAAGTGACAGGATTTCTTCCTTTGTAATGGCTGAATAGCATTGAATATTTAACATAACGTGTTTATATATTTAATGTTATTAAACGTATATTATTAACATATATATATTTAATATAATATTAAGTATTTATACATATCTTGGCTGTAGTGAATAATGCCACCATAAACAAGGGAGTGCAGATATCTCTTCAAGATTCTGTTTTCATTTTTGTTGGATGTATGCTTAAAAGTGGGATTACTGGATCCTATGCTAGTTCTATTTCTTGAGGAGCCTCCATACATTTTTCCACAGATGCTGCACCAATTCACATTCCTACCAACAATGCACGAGGGTTCCCTCTTCTCCACATCCTCAATAACACTTGTTATCTCTTGTCTTTTTGATAATCAACAGTCTAACAGGTATGAGGTGATATCTCGTGGTTTTGATTTGCATTTGCCTGATGACTAGTAACATTAAGAGCCTTTTCATGTACCTGTTGGCTTTTTTGTAGGTTTCTGGAAAAATGTTCCGTTCCTCTGCCCATTTTTTTTTTTCCTCTGCCCATTTTTAAATCAGAATTTTTTTTTTTTTTGCTACTAGGTCCTATGAATTCCTTATATATTTTAGATATTAAGTCATTATCAGATATATGATTTGTAAAATGGTTGCCTTTTCAATTTTTTGATGGTCTTCTTTGTTGTGCAGAAGTTTTTTAGTTTGATGTAGTCCCATTTGTTTATTTTTGCTTTTGTTGCCTCTGCTTTTGTTGTTAAATTAAAAAATCGTTTCCAAGATTGATGTCAAGTAGCTTATTGACTACATTTTCTTCTACATTTTCTCCACTGCCTATGAGTTTTCATGGATTCAGGTCTTATGTTCAAGTGTCTAATCCATTTTGAGTTGATTTTTGTGCATGATGTAGGAGTCCAGTTTCATTCTTTTGAGTATGGCTTACCAATTTTTCCAGCATCATTATCCTTTCCCCACTGTATATTGTTGGTTCCTTTATCATAAATTAATTGACCATATATGTGTGGTTTATTTCTGAGCTCTCTTTTCTATTCTGTTAGTCTGTGTAACTGTTTTTAAGCCAATACCACACTGTGTTGGTGACTGTAGCTTTGTAATATGGTTTGAAATTAGGACATTTGCTATGTCCAACTTTGATCGATCTTTCTTTCTTTCTTTCTTTCTTTCTTTCTTTCTTTCTTTCTTCCTTCCTTCCTTCCTTCCTTCCTTCCTTCCTTCCTTCCTTTCTTCCTTTCCTTTCCTTTCCTTTCCTTTCCTTTCCTTTCCTTTCCTTTCCTTTCCTTTCCTTTCCTTTCCTTTCCTTTCCTTTTCTTTTCTTTTCTTCTTTCTTCTTTCTTTCTTCCTTCTTTCTATTAATTTGTTTTAGAGTGAGAGCGTGTATGCATATGTGAGCATGCAAGTGGGGGGAGGAACAGAAGGAGAGAATCTCAAGCAGATTACCTGCTGACTGTGGAGCCTGACCCAGAGCTTGACCTCACAACCCATGAAATCATGACCTGAGTTGAAACCAAGAGTCAGACGCTTAATCTACTGAGTCACCCAGGTGCCCCCTGGCTTTGTTCTTTCTTCAGATTGCTTTGGCTATTCAGGTTTTTTGTGGTTCTATACACATTTTAGGATTGTTTGTTCTATTTTTTTTTTTTTGTTTGTTTGTTCTATTTTTGAGGAAAAAAGGCATTGGGATTTTTATGGGAATTGCATTGAATCTGTAGATTGCTTTGGATAGTATGGGCATTTTAACACTATCAGTTCTTTTAATCCACAAACATGGAATATGTTTCCATTATTTGTGTCTCCTTCAATTTCTTTCGTCAGCATTGTATAGTTTTCAGTGTATAGATTTTTCACCTCTTTGGTTAAATTTATCCCCAAGTGTTTTATTCCTTTTTTTTTTAATTATTCTTTTTGATGCTATTGTAAATTGGGTTGTTTCTTAATTTCTCTTCTGATGGATTATTAGTGAATAGAATGCAACTGATTTTTGTATATCGATTTAATTTCCTAAAACGTCATTAAATTTGTTTATTCTGACAGTTTTCTGGTGGAGTCTTTAGGATTTTTTTTGTTTTTTTTTGTTAATTCTGTGCCCAACATGAGGCTTGAATTCACAACCCTAAGATCAAGAGTCACATGCTCTATTGACTGAGCCTTCCAGGCACCCCTAGGGTTTTTTTTTTTTTTTTGTATAATTTTTCAGATATAATTGCTCATGATTGTACTTATGATCATATATATTTTTGTGATAACTACTGGAATATCTCCTTTTCACTTATAATTTTATTTATTTGAATTTTTTGCCCTTGATTAGTCTAGCTAAAGGTTTATGTATTTTGTTTATCTTTTTAAGATTTTATTTATTTTCATGAGAGACACAGAGAGAGAGGCACAGACACGGGTAGAGAGAGAAGCAGGCTCTTTGTTGGGAGCCCGATACGGGACTTGATCCCAGGACCCCTGGATCATGCCCTGAGCCAAAGGTGAACCCTCAACCACTGAGCCACCCAGGCGCCCCTATTTTATCTTTTCAAAAAAACAGATTTCAGTTTCATTAACCTTTTCTGTTATCTTTTTAATATTTATTTAATTTATTTCCACTCTCTTCTTTGTTTTTTTTTTCTTCCTTCAGCTAATCTTGGGCTTAATTTGTTCTTATTTTTCTGGTCTCCTATAGTTGTTGGAGATTTTTCTTTTTTCTTTTTTTTAAAATATATTTTTCAAAGACTCCATATATTTATTTGAAAGAGTGAAAGAGAGCAGGCACAAGCAGGGAACAGCAGAGAGAGAGAGAGGGAGAAGCAAGCTTCCCCTGAGCAAGGAGCCCGATGTGGGGCTCAATCCCAAGACCCTGAGATCATGACTTGAGCTGAAGGATGCTTAACTGACTTAGCCATCCAGGCACCCTCTTTCTTTTTTCTTACTGTAGATGTGTATCACTTTAAACTTTCCTCTTCACATTGCTTTTACTGTATCCCATAAGTTTTAGTGTATTGTTTCCATTTTCGTTTGTCTCAAGATATTTTTAAAAATATTTTATTTATTTATTTGAGAGAGAGTGCAAGAGAGAGCAGGAGTGGGATGAGCAGCAGAGAGAGAAGCAGACTCCCTTCAGAGGAGGGATCCTGATGCTCCATCCTGGGACTCCGGGATCATGATCTGAGCTGAAGGAAGACACTTAACCACCTGAGCCACCCAGATGCCCCTCAACATATTTTTTTATTTCTTTTTTGATTTCTTCTTTGACCCATTGGTTGTTCAAAAGCATGTTGTTTAATTTTCACATGCTTGTGAATTGTTCAGTTTTATCCTTTTAATTAATTTCCGGTTTTATACTATTGTGATTGGAAAGGATGCCTGGTATGAGTGAAAATGATACTCTGTGCAAAAGGAAACCAAAGGAAAGCAGGGGTAACTGTACTTATATTGGACAAAATAGACTTTAAGCCAAAGACTGTGCAAAAGACAAAAAAGGTCGTCTTAAAATGCTAAAGAGACCAATCCAATCCAACAAAAGGATATCACATTTGTAAATGTTTATGCATCCAACATAGAAGCACCTAAAAATATAAAGCAAATATAAACAGATCTGAAGGGAGGAATGCATAGAAATACAGTACTAGTAGGGTAATTCAATACCTCACTTTCAACAATGGATAAATCATCCAGTTAGAAAATCGATAAGGAAACATTGGACTTAAATGACATGTTAGACTAGGTATGCTTAACAGTTATTTACAGACATTCCATCTAACAGCAACAGAATACAGTCTTCTCAAACACACAAGGAACATTCTCTACGATAGGTCATGTTAGACCACAAAACAAGTCTTAATAAGTTTATGAAGTTTTTTTTTTAATATTTCATTTATTTATTCATGAGGGACAGAGAGAGAGACAGGGACACAGGCAGAGGGAGAAGCAGGCTCCCTCCAGGGAACTGATGCAGGGACTCGATCCCGGGATCCCAGGGTCACGCCCTGGGCAGAAGGCAGATGCTCAACCACTGAACCACCCAGGCGTCCCAGAACTTTTCAAGTTCTTTATCTGCCAAATTTGGTTTCCTGAAATGGTCATTGCTAATATTTGGTTAGTGCTTACTCTGTATGTGTATGCTTATTATCTACATGCTACATGTGAATTGTCTTTCTGAATCCTCACCACCCCAGGAGGTATTTGGTGTAATTATTTCCATTTTACAGATGAGAAAACCCAAAGACTATCAGGCTGGTAGAGAGAGGAATCTGGAATTGAACCTAGTATTCTGACACCATAGCCCATGCTCTTAGCCATATTATTATCTATGATGTAAGGTAGAATTGAGGAATGGACTAGGAATAGACTAATATTTACTCCTGCTTCTCATCCTTTCCTAAGTCAGTATTGGCTCATGTTCTTTTTAAAGTTTTTTTTTATGATTTTATTTATTTATTCATGAGAGACATGGAGTGAGAGGCAGAGACACAGGCAGAGGGATAAGCAGGCTCCATGTAGGGAGCCTGATGTGGGACTTGATCCCGGGTCTCCAGGATCACACCCAGAGCCGAAGGCAGATGCTCAACCGCTGAGCCACCCAGGCATCCCGGCTCATGTTCTTTTTAATTCTTTGTTATTCTCCTTAAGGTTTTCTATCTCATGGGATGTCATATAAATGTCTCCTCCAATGTAGAATATTGCTGGGGTAGGGTTCTCTTTTGGGCAGTCCCAAAGTGATGGTTTCTATGAAGGGATGATGATTTCCCCTGACATAATCCTGTGGTGTCCCTGGTGGGTGGAGCACAGATCCTTGCCCCCTTAGTTGTGCCCCTATGTGAGAGAAAAGCAAGAGGATGGCTGCCACCCAGGCACTGTGTCTGGACAAGTGTCACTTGATAGTTCTGCAGGGTGGAGAAAGGGGCAAGTCTGGGGCCTATCAGGGGTAGAGGGAAGGAAGCAGGCTAGTACATTTCTATAGAAGTAGAATCAGCCGAGGGCTGATAGTCTTTGGCAGCAGGAAATTGGGTATTATTTCTGGAGAACACTTCCTGTCCCCAAAGGAAGAATTTATCCACTTTGCACATTTTCCTAGTTACACCAGGGGCTTCCTAAGAAAAAAAAATACTGTTGTGGCTTCATGTCTCTCTGTTCAGCCAGGGGTCTGTGATAACTATTTTCCAGGAAGTCCTCTGGGGGAACTCACAGGACAGGAGAGAGGAGATTTATCTTTGATGGAGACGAACATTTTCATTCTCTTCCCTATTTATCACCCCCCATTCCACTGATTTGTCTTTAAGCTAATTAGCTTACTAATTTTTTTTTTTTTAACTGTCATTTACTAAAATTCTGTAGGTTTTAGCCACATAGAATTCAGAAGGTCCCAGTGTGGGCTGGGAAGTTCTGGTCAGTCCGCCCAGCCCCAAGCTTATCCCTTCTACCTGAGGGACCTTTGAGGGGGTGATGGTGATAGGATTACCAGTGAGACCCCTGCATGGTTCAGGCTGGTGAGCTTGCACTCAGATACTCAGTGCGCTTGCTCCTTGAGAACTAGATCTTACATTTTTTCTGCCTCCTTGATATTGTACTCTGGTCCCTTTGATCAGATACCCCCTTTTCCCATATGAAATACAGCAAAGCACCAGTTCTCATCATTTCTAGGTCTAGTATTGCTGGTGTAACTATCTGGGAGATTCCATTGACCATTAATTTTTTTTGGATATCGACTTTTGGGCTGAATTGTGCGATCCAAAGTTCATAAACACTACACACTGTACCGGCCTAGCTCCCTTCAAGCCCTTGTGGAAAGTTCTGCACCAAGTGCTTGATCCAAAGCAAGGAGTGTGGTACAAAGTCAGGGTGGTAGTATAAGGCATCACATTTTATGTATTAAAATCAACTCTTTGAAATAACATTTAAATCTTAATAGGAGTATTTTTATACTACTACAAAACATGCTTTTAAAAAGGAATATGTAACCTCATTTATTCTTTGCAGACTTATTTTATTCACCTTCTTCTTTTTCTTTGTTGTAAACAACCGTTTCTCCTTAGTCGCTCATACAGACAGATGGTCTCAGTTATGTACAGTGGCTGCCATCCTCTGTGTTGCTATGCAACAAAATGCATCCTATCTGCGTCCTTTCTCTGTTGTATCCCGTTTCCGTTCAACAACTCAAAATAACTAGCCGCGTGCTTCAACATGCTACTTCCTCCTTTCTACAGAGTTGAATATCTATCAAGTATCTTCCTGGGCTTCCTATCTCTTCCTGTTACAGCCTTGAAAAAAATGTGTTTGCCCCAAATTGATTTTCCTCATCACTTCCTATTTACATCAACCCACTCAGTGCGAAGGCAGGCAAAACATACAGCAGTGAGTCATGCAGCTGTTGGCCCATAGGGGGGAAAAAAAACCGGGTCAGCCAATTGTGTGATGTTTGAAAGCAAGATTTTTTTTTTTATTGTGGTCAGGTGTGGGGTTCCTTCCTGTTTGTTCTTTTTATCATGGTGTTTCTCAGCAGACACTAGAAAGTAAAAAAAACAAAACAAAACAAAATTAAAAACCAACCGAACAAATATCAAAGCTCATATCTGGGCTTAAGAAAGAGGATGATAACCTTGGCAATTCTTACAAACGAAGAGGCGAGCAGGAGACATGAAAGTGTTCTGCATTTTGAAGATAGGAGTTCAGAATTAAAAGAGAACCCCATGCCAAAAACCAGAAACAAAAAGTCTTTTTTAAAGATGGTAGGTCATGTTGGGGTTCTCTTTCTCTTTTTTGTTTAAGCACTGGGAAATTAGACTCATTTATGGATTCTTTCAAAACTCATTTCATGCCCCCTTAATTCATGCCGTTTTTCTTACTCCTAGCAGTCACAAATCTCAAATAATTAGACTAATGTTGACCTAACTAAGAAATCAGTGGATGTGGAATGGGAGAGCTGGTAACATTGAGGTTGGGGCAGTTGGGGAGAATATATTCATCACTCCTTGCTCTTTAGTGATTCCAAATTCCACTATGGGAAGGAAAATCTAATGTCAAGTGGAAAAGCATGCATGTATTTGAAAGCTCAGAGAACACATGTGATTCACATTAGTGTTATCTTTCTTAATTTTAAAAAGGAAGGTGCTACAACCTCGCATGATTTAAGTGAAGTGTAAAACATAATAGAATTATGATGCAGTACAATTACTATAAATTCAACAAAAACATTTCAGTTACCGTAAATTTATGTGAAATTGTGCAAAATGTTCCCTTCAGAGGTGAGCACATTGATCTTTTTTTCTGGGACCTTTTGGTTTCTCAGTCAAGTATTCTCTGGGGAGTCATTGTAAATTTCCTTTTGCACTGGCTGGGGGTGGATGCACTTTTCTTCAATCCTCATTGTTTTTCATGCCTGTCTTTACTACATTTATGTTGGCCTCTTGCCTGAAGAAGATTCTAACGGCATACACTGATAATGATCAGAACAGATGATTATTGTGGCCAGGTCTCCCACCACACTGTTCATGTGGATACTCAGAACACTGAGAATTATTGTTCAGGTCTTGACCACAATCGAAGCTAAGTAACCATGAGGATCTAAGTGTCATAGCACTACTCGTTTGAGGTTATGGTGGTTTTTTTTAACAGGACCTTATCAATATCGCCACAACACCATATGTCCCCTTTGAATATTCTGGCTATGTTATGCGTGTGAACAGAATAAAGTGAAGCACCGGCCTTATGTAGTGACCGTGTCAGGTTGGACCCAATGGAGAACAGTGGAAGAGGGCTATATCTGTGCCTTGAATATAGATTGTTAATGATGTTAATATTCATGGGTGGGGGTGGGATTCTGAAGTCATTTGCTAGACAGATGGTGGTCATATAAAAAAGGAAAAGGAGAGATCCCTGGGTGGCGCAGCGGTTTGGCGCCTGCCTTTGGCCCAGGGCGCGATCCTGGAGACCCGGGATCGAATCCCACGTTGGGCTCCCGGTGCATGGAGCCTGCTTCTCCCTCTGCCTATGTCTCTGCCTCTCTCTCTCTCTCTCTGTGACTATCACAAATAAATTAAAAAATTAAAAAAAAAAAAAAAAAAGGAAAAGGAGGGCACCTGGGTGGCTCAGTTGGTTAAGCGTCTGACTTCAGTTCAGGTCATGACCTCAGGGTCCTAGGATCAAGCCCCACATCTGGCTCCCTGCTCAGTGGGGAGTCTGCTTGCCTCTCTCCTGGTAATGTGGATATGTTAAGTTCATGTATACATATATATATATATGTATTTGTGTGTGTATATATATATGCATTTAAGATATGTATATGTGTATACATATGAGTATGTGTGTATATATATGTATGTATTTATGTGACAAATAGGTAATAAAAATGATTACAACCGGGATCCCTGGGTGGCACAGTGGTTTAGCGCCTGCCTTTGGCCCAGGGTGCGATCCTGGAGACCAGGGATCGAATCCCACGTTGGGCTCCCGGTACATGGAGCCTGCTTCTCCTTCTGCCTGTGTCTCTGCCTCTCTCTCTCTGTGTGTGACTATCATAAATAAATAAAAATTTAAAAAAAACTTAAAAAAATGATTACAACCACTCAAAATAATTTTAGCTCATTCTTTCAACATGTGCATCAAGTACTACCTTTCATTCCAAATTTATTTTATCTGTGTTTTAGTTTATTTATTTTTAAGTAATTTCTACATCTACTGTGGGGCTCAAACTCAGTACCCCAAGATCAAGAATTGCATGTCCTTCAGACTGAGCCAGCCAAGGTGCCCCTGTTTTATCTATGGTCTTAAAAAAAGTTAGGTAAAATAACTCTTCTCTACTAGATATTTATAATATTCAAAAATATGTTTAAACAGTTATAATACTATAATTTCAACAGATGTCCAGATTATTATTACTATTTTTAAAAAATTCTGTGCTTGAGAGAATCTCCTGTTCTGTGGTTCATATCATACTCAGGAAGAGTAAATAATAGAATCAAGTAAAAAGAAGCTCCCTTGTACTTCATTTTGTTTTGAGGGCTCAGGAACATTCAGTTCACCTTTCATCATTCCTTTTAGAATATTTCATTGTATCATTTAAAACTATGAGTCTTAAAAATCGTTTCCATCTTGACCATGGTGCACATTCCAGGAAAGATAGGCCATGGAGTGCAAGTCCTCATCTCCCCCAGGCAGAACTGACATTGGGCACATGAGGGGAGCAGTGAGGAGCAGTAGCTCATTGACTTGGGGGAAAGCAGCCTAAGTTAGGTTAACCTTCTAGCATAGCCGTGGTGACTGAGTGTCCCCAGAATTCATGGAAGCAGGCATATGGATTAATATCGCAGAGAATATTTTTTTCCTCATTTAAATAATAAGTTTTGTTGTTTCTTTTAATACTGGAGTAAAACATGTTTATTGTAGAGATTTTTGAAAAGCCACAGGGTGAGAAACACTTTTTGTAGATTATCACCAGTAACCTTGGAATGTATTTTCTTTTCCCTCTGATTTTCCTTCCTTTGGCATATGATTGTTCTGCATGTGTTTTTTAGTTTTTTCCCCCCTACTTATGAATGGTTTTTCCATGTCATTAAATATTTTGAATTCTGATTGATAATAGCTGCATATTCCATATAGAAATAACTTTGGTTACTTAATAACTTTAATAGCTTTATTACTACCAAGAGTAAATTCATTTTTCTTTTAAAAATAGCTCAAAATTTTATTATGAAATAATACAGAATAGTGAGAAGGGTGCATTTGTATCTGGTACCTACCCACCTCTCTGATACCTCATTTTATCGTGGCACACAGCACATAGAACACCCTCACAATGGTAGTCTGTTCAGGCTCACCTCTTGTAGAATGATCTGACACTTAAAACTTAAACCTTTCTATTTTTTTTAAAGATTTATTTATTTATTCATGAGAGACACAGAGAGAAAGAGGTAGAGACATAGGCAGAGGGAGAAGCAAGATGTGGGATTTGATCCCAGAACCTGGGGTCACACCCTGAACCAAAGGCAGACGCTTAACCGCTGAGCCACCCAGGCGTCCCAAAACTTAAACCTTTCTTCTGAACTCAGTTGAGGCTTTTATTTTAGGAGTATCTTTAGAAATTCTATTCTTTCCTAGATATTTGCACTTCAAAGAGGATCCAGAAAATGTAGATAAGCAAATCTCTTATAGAATTCTGTTTAGTGCATCCTGAGCCTGTATGTGGCATCTTTTGGAGAAGATATACTCCTCTGTCAGTACATTTGTGGCTGGTTCTGCCTTGGGATCATAATTCTTTCCCAGTTATTTTATAATTTTGGCACCTGTCTTCCCAGTATCAGTTGTCAGTTTTTATAGTTTTTTTTGGGGGGGGATGGGGATGGAAAGTGGGAGAAGGAGAGAGAGAATCTTAAGCAGGCTTCACGCTCAGCATGAAGCCTGACATGATGCTGGACCTCACAACTCTGAGATCGTGACCTGAGCTGAAATCAAGAGTTGGACACTTAACCGATTGAACCACCCAGGTGCCCTGTCAGTTTTTAAAATAAAAGTCCAGGGAAGGAAAATTCTCTTGTTTCTGCTCAAAAGTTAGCCCAATTCTTGGCATGTTGCTAATAATAATAATAATAATAATAATAATAATAATAATAATTTTAAAAGCAGTTTACTGAATCAGAGTGGTCAGATGGGACACTGATATCTTAAGATCATGGGATGCAGTTAGTCTAAGCAATGAAGGGATGTTTCTTTCTTTTTTCAGCTGAGAAGATTTCTTTTTGTTTTTAATTCTTTTTAATATTTAAATTCAATTTGCCAACATACACTATAACACCCAGTGCTCATTCCATCAGGTGCTCTTCTTATGCCCATCACCCAGTCACCTCATCCCCCCCTCACTTTCTGCAACCCTTTTTTTTTTTTGTTTCCCAGAGTTAGGAGTCTCTCATGGTTTGTCTTCCTCTCTACTTTTTTGAAGGGATGTTTTTTATACAACTATTCCCAGTACAGAAGTCATACGGAAGATGGCTAAAAGAAAAATATTCAACAAATTTGCATGATGAGAAAGAAATTGGGTGATATTCAGCAGAATAATTAAGCTTATGTCTAGGGTTAGAACATTTTGAGTACATTAAGTAAATTTTGAGATAACGTACCTCAGAGTCATAACGGTGTCAGAATTTTTAACTAGTATTGGCATTCTTTTCTGTTGAACCATATCCAGCTAACCAGATAGTAGTGGTCATCAGAGACGCGTTTCCCTGAGTGGGAAGATGAATAATGCTCTCTTTTAAGTAATGGAGATAGGAATAAGCTCTGAGGCTACATGCCTTTGCCATTACTCTTCCTCTCTTTAATGTATTTTTTGTCTTCTTCTAATGAACTCTTACTTATCCTTCATGATTCAATTCAAATATTGTTTCAGACACTTACTGATGCCCCTAGCCTAACTCTACACATCCTAAAACTTGTACTTCAGTGCTTTTACAACTGTTCTATGTTTGCAAATATTTAGTTATCACAGATAAGCATTATGCCATCATTGAATGTCCGCTCATCTCCATTATCCTTGAATTTGTCAAGTATGGGACCATATTCTATTTTCCTTTGCATTCTGGGGACTTATCACCCATCCAATGGGACCCATTGCTCATATGGTATGTGATAAATTTTATCAGGTAAATGAAGGATTACCCACAAATCATGTTGTAAGTTATTGACAAAGCTCATAAAACCACGTACAGCGATGTGTTTTATTATGCTATCTTTTTTTTGGCTATCTTGATCAAATGCACAGACAAATTGGGGAATTAAGCCTCAGCCCATGACATCTACAAGGCCCTGTTTCCCTTGTGGTCTTTTCTTTGCTAAGATTATCCACCTCAAGCCATAAGGGCCAATTTCTTTTTTCTGACTGTACTTGAGTACATTCCTATCACAGAAGACTTTTCTCTTTGGTTCCCTCTGTCTGGAATAATTTTCCTCCAGCTATTTGCATGGCTCAGCTCATCACTTCATTATGTCTTATATCCTCCAAGGCCACCCTGTTTAAAAGACCAAACTTCTCAACTCCATCACTTTATCCTAATTTATATTTCACACTGAACACTATTTGACATTATAATACACATTTTAAAACTTACATATTTCTTGTTGTTATCATCTCCTAGAATATAAACTCCTCAAGGGCATGGACTTTATTTTATTCATTGCCTCTATGCCCAGCACCCAGTACAACGTGTGTTTATCCAGCTTGTAAGTAAATATTTGTTGAAGGTTTGAACTTCTCTGTTCTGAGAACTGGGCTGATAGTTTAGATGTGCTGAGAGTTTGCATTGGTATGCAAGAGAAACAGTTTTTCTTAATAAGAAAAATCAGAATTGTGGATCAACCATTGAACCTCGTTTGATATACGCGAACCCACCAATATATTAAGCTGTCTGCTGTTGACAGTTTGCTTTGTAGCCAAGTGGTCTGTTTTTGGCTTAACTTACTGTTTGTAGATGTAACTATTCTTTTTTTTTTTTAATGTTTCGAAAATATTTATTTTTTTTAGAGAGAGAGAACACACGTGTGCACAAATAGGTGGAGTGGTAGGAGGAGGAAGAGGGAAAAGCAGGTTTCCCTGCTAAGCAGAGAGCCCCACTCAGGGCTTGATCCCAGCTGGGACCCTGGGATCATGACCTTAGCTGAAGGCAGATGCTTAACTGACCGAGCCACCCAGGATCCCATGTGATTATTCTTTTGAACCTATCAATGTGTTCTAGGATCTGATAGCACTCTCCAGGATAGAAAAAGCTCTAGGCTTCTAACAGGACATTTACAATACAAGTGAAGGAATTTCTTAGTGTAGAATAAAAATAATAGAAATAAAATTTCAATATTTCTCATTACAAATCCTATTGAAAAAAACTTTTATCCCACAAATATTTTCAGGGATTTTTGACTGCAGCACAGAAGCAATTAATTCAATGGCAGAAGAATAAACTTTTTTTTTAATTTAAAGATTTTATTTATTTATTCATGAGAGACACAGAGAGAGAGAGAGAAACAGACACAGGCAGAGAGAGAAGCAGGCTCCATGCAGGGAGCCTGATGTGGGACTCGATCCAGGGTCTCCAGGACCACACCCCAGGCCAAAAGCAGTGCTAAACTGCTGAGCCACCTGGGCTGCCCAAGAATAAACCTTTTAACAAGTGGTACTGGGACAATTGGAACTCCATAAGCAAATAAATGAACCTCAGACTGAACCTCATTCACTCAAATGTGTCATGCAAAACAAAAAATGTGAATCTATCAGACTTTCAGAAAAAAACATAGGAGAAAAATCTTTGAGACCAAGGGCTAGGCAAAGAGTTTATAGACTTGACACCAAAAGAATGATCAATAAACAAAAATATTGAAAAATTATACTTCATCAGAATGAAAAAAACTTTGGCTCTGCAAAAGATTGACTCTATGACAAGCATGAAAGGTCAACTACAGGTTGGGAGAAAACATTTGCAAATCATATATCTGGTAAGTGCCTTTTATCTAGACTAGTCCTAGTAAAGGACTCTCAAAATTCAACAGTAAAAAAAACTTTACGATTCCAATTAGAAAATAGACAAAGATATGAACAGGCATTTCACTGAAGAGGATATATGGATGTCACATGACAAAGTGTGTAATATCATTGGTTATCAGGGAAATGAAAATTGAAATCACTGTAAGATATCATTACACAATGATCAAAATGGCTAAAATAAAATGTAGTGACCATACCAAATACTGAGGAGGATGTAGAGGAACTGGATCATTCATACATTGCTAATAGGAATGTCAAATGCTACATCTACTCTGGAAAATAGTTTGGCAGCTTTTTTTGTTTTTATTATTTAAGTAAACTCTACCCCCCAATGTGGGGTGGGAACTCGAGACTCCAAGACCAAGAGTCATATGCTCTATAGACGGAGCCAGCTAGGTGCCCTATAGTTTGACAACCTTTAAAAGAACTACTTTGCACTTATCAGACAACCTAGCAGTTTCACTCTTGAGCATTTAATCCAGAGGAACAACAACAACAACAACAAACCTTACATTTATGCACAAATCTGTCTGTAAATATTCATAGCGGGTTAACTTATAATAGCCCCAAACTGAAAATAACCGAATGTCCTTCAGCAGGTCAATAGTTAAACCAACTGTGGTAGTACAACCACACCATGCGGTACGACTCAGCAATAAAAAGGAGTTAAGCCAGTGATACGTACAATAACTTGGATGGATCTCAAGGGGATTTTTCTGAATAAAAAAAGATTGCATACTGTATGATTCTGTGTATTTAACAGTATTGAAATGACAAAATGGTAGAGATGGAGAACAGATTAGTGGTTGTCAGAAATTAAGGAAGGGTAGGTGAGGTGGGGGTCATTGCAGCTATGAAGGAAATGGAGCCTTAATCCGATGGAGCAGCTCTGTATCTTGATTGTGGAAGTGATTACATGAATTTACACATATGATAAAACTGCTTGTAACTAGATACACACAAGAGTGTACATAAAATTGGTGAAATCAGAATAAACTGGTGAGTTCAGTGGAGGATAAGAATGTCAAAGAGCATAAATATTATTTTTAAAGAGCATTTTTAAAAATTTAGATATAATGGACTGAAGACAGAGGAATTAGCTTATCAATTAATATATTAAGGTGTTACAGAGACAGAGAAATACATGCGCATCTTTGTAAAATGGTACCTGCTTATAAAAAAGGGACATTTCTTAGCTTGTTGTAGTAATTTCCTAGGGCTGCTGCAGCAAATCACCACAAACTGAGTGGTTTAAAACAACAAAATTTTATTCTTTCACAGTTCTCAAGGCTCATAGTTCGAAACCAAGGCGCTGGCAGGGCAATGCCCCCTCTAAAGGGTCTGAGGGAGGTGCCTGTAGTAGCTTCTGGTCCTTGCTGGCATTCTTTGGTCTCTCTGCCTTTCCTTTTATAAAAACACCAATCATTGGATTGGGGCTCACCCTAATCTCTTACGATCTCTTCCTAATTTGATTATATCTGCAAGACCCTGTTTCCAAATAAGGTCACAGTTAGAGGTACTAGGGTTTGGGACTTGAATATGTTTTTTTTGAGGGTACAATTCAACCCACAATGGCTGTTATTGTTTTCTTTAGGAGGATAATGAAGGATACAATCTTGTACCAATCTTGAAACAATACAGATGTATTAGCCGTGGCCAGTTTATTATCTGAGAAAATATGTATGTCTCTCCACATGGAAAGTATTGGTGACCACTTGCTGGGTTTTGGGGGAGTAGTAGGACAAACTACTGTTCACATCCCATCCTTTTATTGTTAGGACTCTCCCTCCTTGTCTGCTGTAATACCTTTGACCCACTTCGTACAGCCTGTGAGTGAGAGTCAAAAGACCAGCATTTCTGTGATTCAAATTCAGCAACTTAGTTTGCCTCAAAGAATTTCTCCCTTTGTAGGCATGTGTGGATGTGACACTAGCTATTATCACTGGTGACTGCTTTTTGAGTCAATATAGACATTCATTTTAGGTGAACTTCATTTATAAGGTGAAAAATGGGGATGCAACATGTTCTATACCGCAGTGCTTTTAACTGGGGCAGGAAATCAAATCAAGAGTCCGAAGCACATTCCTTCTGGAAAATCTGTTAAAGGAAGGAAGTTCCCTGAGGGATTTTTAATCCTCTTGCACAGGACTTTGTTTTTTTGAGGGTCATTCAAAAACAAATCTGTACAAAGTGCCCTATAGGGCACTCAGGACATATTTGGGGAAAATTTATAATGCTGCAGCATTATGATGCAAAATGCCCTTGTCATGCTAAAAGATATAGGATTTGCTGTCCTAGTTGAGTAAGAGAAGAGTAGCATTAAGAAAGAGCAGGTGTGCTCAGAGTTTCCGGCTTATTAGAGTTCACAGGGGCAGGGAACAGCTTACTTCAAAAGTTTTGCAAACAGGAGTAACCCTGAGGAAACAAATGAGGATGGAGTAAGGCGATAGGGTTTTTTGTTTTTTTTTTTTTCTTTTTGTCAAGGAACATTTTTTAGTTGTTATATTTCAGGAACCCAGGAACCCAAGAGGTTGAGTCTCTGCTGGCTTTCCTGTTGATACTTAGCGGCCTGTGTGGTGAATGCATTCCTCACATCACAGGAAAGACATTGGAGTCATGGTGGAAATATTAGCAGAGCTAACAGTTTTGTGAGATTCTGAGATAGGAAACTTCAAGCTGCTACCGCAGTTCACCTCCTTAACCCAAAGAAATAGGTTCTACTAGTTGGCTCAGGTGGTTAGTATGTGGTACCAATGAGATGAAGTTGTTGGGTTCGTTCTCACCAAAGGTCTCATTCTCCCCCTGGGGCTTGGCCACTGGCTTCTCTCCATAGTCCGTCCAATCATTCTGTGTTTTCAAAAGAACACAGGGTGTTTCCTTGCAGAGCATAGATGGATGGTGCAGCTACATGACGGAATTGTAGTGGGGTTTGTTTATTGTATGGACTTTAATGGGCCGTGAATATAACCTGTTTTAATGGAATTACGGACAGTGCCTGACAATTTCCAGTATTAAAAGTCTGTCCAAAAAGTATGGAGTATTTTCTTTATGAGATCTCTTTATAATTAATGAAAACTTTCTGCTCTTGGCTCAAGATTTAAGCATCTCATTTTTGTTTTCATTATTTATTATTATTATTTTTAAGCATTCCATTTTAAAAATCTTCACTCAGTGAGTTCCAGATACAGGTCTATTGTTCACATGTATGAAAATGAAAAAAAAGTTATGAATGAATACGCTTGCTCTTGAATATAAGCAGTGCTTCTCTATTAGGTGGGAGAGAGGAGGAAAAGGTGGAGAACGAGAGTCCTTATCAAGAGCAGGGTAGGCTGGTCATACCCGGCTCCCCAAGGAGAGTCAGGCCCAGCTCCTCCTCCTCCTAGGTGCTTTACTCCGATAATCACATGTTGTCCTGTAGAGTCACCATTATTCACAGAAATCTGTTAAACCCCTTTACTTTATGGGGAAGGAAAAAAGGTTGAGATCATATACCCATTTTAGTCCACATTCCTTCTAAGAGAACAGAATCCTGACCTTTTCCCCCATCTGGAATTGGTTTCACATCCTGGTAGGGCAAAGCATTGCATTTTACCCATTAAGGATATATTTTCATTACAATTGCATAACAACAATACTAATTAATTAGTGTTAACAAAACATTTTTACCAGCTAGGGTTCTTCTAAACCGTCTCCTTTCTATGGAGTGAGCATTCACTTTAACAACGGTTGGTCAAAATCTGAATTACAAATGGAGGCACAGACTCCTGCCCACTCTCTGTCCTTCAGTTGGACTCTGGGAAACAGTACTTTCTTCTCTCTCCCAGAGATTTGTGATAGCTTACTTATAGCTTAAAGTCAACAGTCCAATATATTGCCTCTTTTATTGTTTTTTTTTTTCATTCAAATTATAAAATTCAAATATATAAATTGTTGGATAGACTTATAGGCTTTTTTTTTTTTTTTTTTTTGAGCCAGAATGCCTTCTTGAGGCAATATTCTCCCTGACAGCAGCAACATCCTTCCTATCTCTCACAGTCCCTAGGTTAATACTTTGAAATATCTGGCACTTATGGATTATTTTGGGTAAATAAGTCCTTGGGAGGCTGGTGGAACTGAGGATGAGGGTTTCCCAAATTTGTGAGGATCTTCAAGTGAGTGAACTGTAATAATGTTAGCATCCATTTCATTTTTTTAAAAGATTTTATTTATTTATTCACAAGACACACACACACACACACACACACACACACACACACACACAGAGACAGAGAGAGAGAGAGAGAAGGCAGAGATACAGGCAGAGGGAGAAGCAGGCTCCATGCAGGGAGCGCTAAACCGCTGAGGCACCCAGGGATCTCCAGCATCCATTTCATTTGTTCAAATTATTTATAGAGCATGTCCTAGACATTTTGCTAGGAAACCACAGTCACATACTTACATATGCCACCAATGTCACTAGGGACTATATAACACTCCTTGGGCAAGAGGCAGGAAAAGGGCTGGGCAAAGAACACCCCAGAGAAAGGTGAGTAAGCTTCAAAGTGGATAGTGATGGAGATAATGATACTTGAATTTTTTTTTTAAGATTTTATTTATTTATTCATGAGAGACAGAGAGAGAGAGAGGGGCACAGACATAGGCAGAGGGAGAAGCAGGCTCCCTGCAGGGAGCCTGATGTGGAACTCGATCCCAGGACCCTGGGTCACGACTTGAGCTGAACACAGAGGCTCAACCTCTGAGCCACCCAGGTGTCCTTGATAATTGAATTTGAGGGGAAAATCACTCCATCAGTCATAGTGTCAGGATGAGCTGGAGTAAATTGTTCTATAGGCAGATTGAGGCTTGAGAACTAAGTTGGGTTCAGTTATTGAAGATAAAGAAACTCTCCCTTCTGCACACCTAAGTTATAGTAAGTATACTTTGGCCTCTTTACTACAGACATGATGCTTTCAAAAGTTAACTTGGACTCCTCCTGTGAACAGAACAGGACAGCAAGAGTGAAAATAGGAAGACAATTACGAGGACCCAACATGGTGGTTTGAACCAAAAAGAGTAACCGTAGAGAGAGATAAGTGGATGGATTCAGGATCTATTTTGGAGATAAAGCAGGCAGGATTCACTGTTGGATTGAGTGGATGTAGGGAGCAAGAGAAGGAGTAGACTTAAAGGGGCCTTTGGGGTCAGTCTTTGGCTGGAGCAAAGGGGTAATATTGCCTTATACTATTATTACAAGGGGAGGGGCAAGTCATGGTGGGAAGGAACGTGGCATCTCTGAGGAACTACAGGCAGAAATCTGACTGGATGACGGAAGTGGGGGGGAGAGCTGGCTTGGAAGTGTGGTTACAGTTGGACCATCAGGGCTTGTCTTTATTCCCATGGGAAGCGAAATCTTTCTTCCTTTCATTCTCTGTGCTCCCTCTCTCTTTGGATGATTAGATATAATTATAGTCTTGCTTCTATGGTGTTTCTCCTGAAGCTAAAAGTTTTCTGTTCAAGGATATTAAATAATTGTATTGCCCCTCTAATTAAAAAAAAAGTTAAATTATGTTATCCTATTCAATCCTTTTGACAAAACTAAAGTAAAAACCCAGAAAGGGATTATTATTTTTTAAAAAAGATTTTATTTATTTATTCATGAGAGACACGGAGAGAGGGGCAGAGACCCAGGCAGAGGGAGAAGCAGGCTCCCTGTGGGGAGCCCAGTGTGGGACTTGATCCCAGGACTCCAGGATCACGACCCGAGCCAAAGGTAGATGCTCAACCACTGAGCCACCCAGGTGTCCCTTATTATTATTAATTAATTAATAATTGAAACAACAGTGTCCAACATAGCTACATGATATACCCACATTCATACCGAAAGTGGCAGTGTCCTGTTAGATGCCATGTCTCCCTGTTGCTTGCTATAGTATAGTGGGTAGCTATTACCAAGGAATGAATGAAGAAGGGGCCTACTTTGCCTCAGATGAAGAGATTAAAAGGACACCTGGTAGAAACCTTCAACAATTTGGAGGTCTCTTACCCATAAACTACCGTTGTCATCTGTTGCTCTTAAGAGCACAACCAGACTCAGACCACGCAGGTCAACACAATGAGATCTGTGATTTGGGAGAGAGACTGGTCAGTTTATATAAGAGATCATGGGGTCTCATATGGGGACAGCAGTTAGGAATGAAGAGAGGGCACAGAGGGAAGGAACATTGAAGAGGGAGCCCCAAGGTTTTGTACATGATGACCTGAGGCATGCAACTGTGAGGGGATGAGAATGTGAGTTTCTGGCTTGTTCTCTGGATAATTAAATGCTGATGGCATCTGTCAGTGTAGGAAGTATCAAGTGTATACTTATCTCACCCCAATTGCGAAAATAAGTATACTATCACACTAGCCATTTTCTCAAGATTTACAAATTTCATTCTCATTAATTTGTTTATTTTTCAAAGATACGATTCAGAAATAATGGTGCATGTCTTGAAAACAAAGATTCCTTTCTATTACTGATATATTAGGGTGACAGCAAGCATATATAGTTCTAATTCTTTTTTCCCTGGACCATTCAATTTACCCCTTTTAAAACAATAGCATTCATAATTCGTTACCAGGACTGTTATGTATGATTGTGTTTCACATTTAATATTTGACAGCACGTGGCACCTTAGACAGGTACAGATTAGTACTGATGTTATATGCCTTATGAACAGAATTTGAGTTCTCTTCATTTGCCTACACATTTACATACCACTAAGATCGATGGCTAATTACAGTGGTTGGCCGGCTCCATTACAATGTCAATAACAAAGTTAGTGCCCCTTATGGAACACTTCAATATAATTGACATCTGTTTTAAAATCTGGTAGAGTAAACTTCCCTTACTCTTCTATTTATGTTTGTGTTGGAAAATAATCAGGGAGATCTTGAAAACAGACCATATGTTCAATGACAATAAATGCTTCAAATAGCCTCTTTGGACACATACTTCATTTGGAGCACAGCAAATGATTAATGCAGATTCTTTTACAATTTCCATGTGGATAAAAGGATTTGAGACACACTTTCTTCTCACCTCAAGTGCGTTGTTGACTGACATGCACTTCTGTTGTTTATTACTACATAAAATAAAAGAGCAGGACATATGTTTGCTGAGATAGCAGTCACAGAGGGGCGAGGCAGCAGGTCAAGAGCTGATTAAGATTTATTTCCTCTGCATACTTGCTGCACAATTATTCTTGTACTTATTTGGTTGTTTAGAGGAAGAGAACTTAAGACTCTTCCTGGAATGGTCTCTTTGCCCCAAACATTCAGAGTTCAAGAAAATATGCAGTAAAAAATGTCTGAGAAAGGAAAAATGTTTAACAACAGCAATTGTAGTCAGTAAATGATTCCTACTACTAATGATGAGAGTAATGGCAAGACTTTAAAGACAGAAGATTAACAAAGCTGGTTTCATAGGATGTCTGCTTGTTTAGTCCTTTATTCTCCATTTGCATGTTAAAGATATCAAGGCAATAACATATTTTCTGACATCCTTTCATCTCTTGGGTTTGTTAAAATAGTTGCCTTTTAATATTTAAAAATATTTTTATAATATTCTGAAATATCAGCCTAGTAGATTTTTTCCATACCTTATTTTTTTCTTTTTTTTCCCATACCTTATTTTATATCATATTTACTATCTTGAATTTCTTCTCAGAGGGAGTTGACTCATTTTCTGTGGGTGTCAATTTGCTAATCTGTATGACAGAAATCTTAATATCTCCCTTACAGGGACGGTATGAGCACAAAATACAAGAATGGTGTGACAGTGCTTGGCATAGAACGGTTTTTAAGTAAAAAGTTTTTTTCCTTCCCTTCTCATTTTGCTTATTTATTTTTTTATTTCCTTTCTTCATTCTTCCCTAGTTGTAAATCTTAAATCCATTATTTTCTAATGATACTATCTTTCTCAGGTTTAAATGGTGACCATGGATTTATCTCAGTCAAAATGAAGAGTAGTGGTTCTTTTTGTGAAATGATTGGTAGAAGGAAAAGACGGAGGGAGGGACAGAGGGAGAGAAGAAGACCTAAAAGGGAAGAGCTTCTCTTTATTAACAATAGTGATAGTTCAGTTTTGTGTTTTGTTTCATATTTTTCTATTACTTAATAAAAAATAGACTTGGTGAAATATAGTTTAACATTCTAGAAGGTAAAATTCTATAAATAAAATGGTGTTCCATATTGAATTAATGTCCAGTTCTTTTTAAAAAATCTACTCTGCAATTATTGTGATCCAGGCATAGACTTATCATGTGTATCTAAAATGTAATTAAAAAAAATTAAACTCATGATTTTTGAGATAATTGTAGATTCATATGCCATTGTAAGAGATGATGTAAAGAGAGCCTGTGTACCCCTTTACCCAATTTCCCCAAATTGGAACATCTTGCACAACTCCAGTACAAAATCCCAACCAGGATATTCATATTGACGGAATCAAGATAGACAACATTTTCATCAACACAGGGATCTCTCTTGTGGTCCTTTAATAGCCATACTCATGTCTGTTTCATTCCTCCTTCCTTAACCCCTGGCAACCACTAATCTATTCTCCATTTATATGATTTTATAATTCCAAGAATATTATACAAATGGAATCATACAGTATGTAACCTTTTGGGATCGGCTTTTTTCACTTAGCATAATTCTCTGAAGATACATCCAGGTTATTGAGTGTGTCAACAGTTCATTCCCTTTTATTGCTAAGTCGTGTTCCATTGACTGTACCACAGTTGTTAAACCATTCACCCATTGTAAGACATCTGTTTGTTTTTTTCCCCCTACTGTTCTGCTATCATGAATCAAGTTGCCATAAACAGTATAGGTCCTCCTGGACTCATGATAGGGTTATGTTCTGATCAACCCATAGTAAGTTGAAAATACTGTAAGTTAAACATGCATTTAAAAAATACGTTTAATAAAAAAAATACGTTTAATATACCTAATCTACCAAACATTATAGCTTAACCTAGCCTAATTTACTTTTATTTTTATTTTTTAAAAGATTTTATTTATTCATGAAAGACCGAGAGAGAGAGAGAGAGAGAGAGAGAGGGGCAGAGACACAGGCAGAGGGAGAAGCAGGCTCCATGCAGGGAGCCTGATATGGGACTCGATCCCTGGTCTCCAGGATCAGGCCCTGGGCTGAAGGCGATGCTAAACCGCTGAGCCACCAGGCTGCCCATCCTAACCTACTTTAATGTGCTCAAGAACACACACACACACACACACACACATATATATATATATATATATATATATATATATATATATATATAGCCTACAGTTGGGCAAAGTAATTTAACACAAAGGCTATTTTATAATAAAGTGTTGAGTATCTCTTGTAATTTATTGAAAACTGTATCTAAAGTGAAAAGCAGAATGGTTGTAAGCATATGGGTTGTTTACCTACGTGGTTGCATGGATGACTGGGAGCTGTGGCTCCCTGCCCTGGCTCAGCATCACCAGAGAATTAGACTGCATATCAGGAGATGGGAAAAGATTAAAATTCAAAATTTGAAGTATGGTTTCTACCGAATGCATATAACTTTGATACCCTCATAAAACTGAAAAACTGTAGTTGAACCGTCATAAGTTGGTCACTGTTAGTAGTATTTTGTGTGAATATAAGTTTTCATTTCTCTGTGATAAATGCCCAAGAGTGCAAATCCAGGGATTATATTGTAGTTTCATGTTTGTTTTTAAAGGATCTACCATTTTCTAGAATTGCTGTACCATTTTCTATTCCCACCAGCATCTAGCATGTGATGATGTTACTTTTTTATTTTGGCTGTTCTGATAGAAGTATAGTGATACCTCATTATGGTTTTAATTACCTTTCCCCTACATCTAATTATGTGATGTGCTTATATGCCATTTGTAAATCCTCTTCTGTTCTATATTTAGCCTTAAAACCTATTAACATATTATGTTTCTTTAGATCTTTAAAAATTTCTTTTATCAGTGTTGGGTAGCTTTTAGAATACAAGATCTTTTTTTTTTTAAGATTTTATTTATTTATTCATGAGAGACAGAGGGTGGGGAGAGATAGAGATAGAGAGAGAGAGAGAGAGAGAGAGGCAGAGGCAGAGGCACAGAGACATAGCAGAAGGAGAAGCAGGCTCCATGCAGCCCGATGTGGGACTTGATCCTGGAGTCCCGGGATCACACTCTGAGCCAAAGGCAGATGCTCAACTGCTGAGCCACCCAGATATTCCAGAATACAAGATCTTGGTCTTGGTAATCATTCTAAAATGTGTATGTATAACTAGTCATCGTCATGTTGTACACTTTTATTTTTAAAGATTTATTTATTTATTGAGAGAGAGAATGTGTGCACATATGCTGGGAGGGTTGGATGGGGCAGAGGGAGAGAGAGAATCTCAAGCAGACTCTCTGCTGGGCATGGAGCTTGCAATGAGGCTGGATCTCATGACCCTGAGATTATGACCTGAACATCCAAAATCATTTGGATGTTCATCTGACATAGCCACCTAGATGCCCCATATTGTATACCTTTAAATATAGAGAATTATACTTATCAATTAGTCTGCAATAAACTTAAAATTATGTATATAACTCCTGTATCTGTTTGTGATTTTTACATACAAGTATTTAATTATTTAATTTCTTTTTACATCTAAGTACTTAATTTCTCTTTCTTTCTTTCTTTCTTTCTTTCTTTCTTTCTTTCTTTCTTTCTTCCTTTTTCTTTCTTTCTTTCTTTTCTTTTCTTTTCTTTCTTTCTTTCTTTCTTTCTTTCTTTCTTTCTTTCTTTCTTTCTTTCTTTCCTTCCTTCCTTCCTTCCTTCCTTCCTTCCTTCCTTCCTTCCTTCCTTCCTTCTTTCTTTCTTTCTTTCTTTCTTTCTTTCTTTCTTTCTTTCTTTCTTTCTTTCTTTCTTTCTTTCTTTCTTTCTTTCTTTTGTAACAGAAATGGTATTGTATTTTTAAGCTAGATACATGTGTTCATTGCTAGGATTGGAATACCATTTTTTTTAAAGATTTCATTTATTTATTCATGAGAGACACAGAGAGAGAGAGAGAGAGGCAGAGACACAGGCAGAGGGAGAAGCAGGCTCCATGCAGGAAGCCCGATGTGGGACTCGATCCTGGGGTCTCCAGGACCGAAGGTGGCACTAAACTGCTGAGCCACCCAGGCTGCCCCTTGAAATACCATTAATTGTATGTTTGTCTTGTATCCTGAAACCTTGCCAAATTCACTTAGTTTTAGGAGTTTTGTTGTAGATTCCTAGAGATTTTCTACATAGATGATCATATTATCTTCAAATAGGGATGATTTCATTTCTTTCTTTTTGATCTGTTTGTCTTTTATTTTCCCTCATTAACATCTTGCCAGTGGCCAGGACTCTTAGCTCTGTATTAAGTAAAAGTAGCAAGTGTGGACATTCTTGTGTTGTTCCCAGTTGTAGGGGGAAAGTGTTTAGTCTTTACCATTAAGTAAAATGTTGACCGTACCTTTTTTTGTAGATACTCTTTATTAAGTTAAGGAAGTTCTGCTAACTTACTTTTTCTGAGAATTTTTATCATGACTGGATGGGGAATTTTATGAGATTTTTTTTCTTCATTGATTGATATGATCATGTGATTTTTTTTCTTACCTTGTTAATATGTGGATTATATTAGTTGATTTCTGGATATTGAACCAGCCTTGCATCCCTGGGAATAGATCCCACTTGGTCATGATAAATAATTCTTTTTACATATTACTAAATTTTTTAAAAAAATTTTCTTAAGGAATTTAACATCTCTACTGTATTGTCTTACCTAGTTTCAGGATCAAGACAATACTAGCTTTATGAAATTATTTGAGAAGTATTCTCTCTTCTGCTACTTTGTGAATACTGGGTAAGATTGGTGTTAATTCTTTACACATTTGGTAGAATTCTCCAGTGAAACCCTCTGTGTTTAGAGATTTCTCTTTTTGGGAGTTTTAAAATTATAAATTAAATTTCCCGAATAGTTACAGAACTATTCAAATGGTTTATTTCATGTTGGATATTCAATATAGTTTATGTTTTTTGAGGAATGGGTCTATTCTGTCTCGGTTGCTAAACGTAATGTGTGTAGGGTTGTTTGTGGTCGTCTATTATCTTTAGGTGTCCTCTCACCTGTTCTATTCCTAATATTGTTCTCTCTCTCTTTTTTTGCTCTCTTTGTTTATGTCAGTTTTGCTAGAAGTTTGTCAGTTGTATTGATCTTTTCAAAGAACCAGCTCTTTGTTTCATTGGTTTTCTTTATTGTTTTTCTGTTTTCAATTTCATTGATTTATGCTCTTTATTATTTTTCCCCATCTGTTTGCTTTCGGTTATTTTACTCTTCTTTTTCTAGGTTCTTGAGATGGAAGCTTGGATTATTGATTCGAGACTTTTTTTTTTAATGTATGCTTTTTTTTTCTTCATTCAGTTTTAGATTTCCTGGTTCTTGGTTCTTTTTTATTAAAACCTGGACATTTTGGATAGTAAGCTCCAAAATTCAAGATCTTATTTAAACTTTTTGTTATAATTGGATTTCTCTGATAATACTTATCAGAGGAAAGAGAGACATTGCCTCCATACTGCTAGGTTAAAGAGGAAATCTAGTTTTCCACTTGGCCTCTATTGACAATAGATGTCAAGGGAGTCTGCACTTTGCTGATTGTAAGTGGAAATTTTTTTTTAAGATTTTTTTTTTTAAATTTTTATTTATTTATGATAGTCACAGAGAGAGAGAGAGAGAGAGAGAGGCAGAGACACAGGCAGAGGGAGAAGCAGGCTCCATGCACCGGGAGCCCGACGTGGGATTCGATCCCGGGTCTCCAGGATTGCGCCCTGGGCCAAAGGCAGGCGCTAAACTGCTGTGCCACCCAGGGATCCCTAAGATTTTTTTTTAATTAAGTAATCTCTACACCAAATGTGGGGTTTGAAGTTGCATTCTCTACCCACTGATCCAGCCAGCAACTCTGGGAGTAGAACTCTGATAGGCCTTCACTGATACCTCCCTGACTAGGAGGAGTAGGAGTTCCTTATTATTGTTCTATTCTCCACTCTGCCTCCACTGACAGCATGGGAGGGGTTTGACCTCCTTACTTCTTGGCAATGACAAAAGTCCTGACTCTTCACTAGACTTCCTCTAACAAGCATTGAGGAGAAGGATGCTTCATTGCTACCAAGCAGAGATGGAAGTCTATGTAACCATGTAGTCTCCATGGACTCCTTGGGTGGGGGGTTCATTTTTGGAAGGTGGGACAAAATGTCTCAGCTTCCTATTTGGTCTTTTCTGACATTCCTGAAGGCATGTTGTTGCATCTTGGTACAGGCTTTGAGATTGCACTCTGGGTTCCCCACTTGGCCTTTGCTGTTATGGGTGGGACCAAAGTTTTTCCAGTGGTGTTTGACTAGAATAGAGTGATTATTGTCTAAAAGTTTGTTTGTTTGTTTTGTCTTGCTAGACTGACCCTCTTCTGGACGTTTGGCTAGAGGGAGCAGGATTTTCTTTCCTTTTGGGGGGCAAGGATCCTGCATTGGCATGTGCAGATTGCTGGCTTCTTTAGCAAGTCTGCGATTATATAAGACAAAAAGACAATTCAGGAAAGTCACCACTGTGTTCTTTGGGTTCTGTGTTCCTTCACTGGTTTGCCTGACTCTTCTCTCCATCTTTCAGCTTTATGTATATTTTATAAAATGTCCAGGATTTGTAGTTTAACTTAGTGAGAAGAATAGGGAAAAATAGATCTACCCCATCTTCCCAGAAGTTGAAGTTTCCTAAAATAGAAGTCATAGTACACATATTCACTTGATTTTGTTTAGAGCCTCCCTTAGATGGCTAGGCAGAAATTCCAAATATTGCAATCCATGTATATTTTTTAAAGATTTTATTTATTTATTCATGAGAGCCACAGAGAAAGAGGCAGAGACATAGAGGGAGAAGCAGGGTCCCTGCAGTTGGGACCCCGGGATCACAACCTGACCCAAAAGTAGATGCTCAACTCCTGAGCCACCCAGGTGTGCCCCACAATTCATCTTTTGACCTTCTCCTTTCCCCCTGACATGTTTTTTTTTTAAAGAACACATTCATTTGAAGTTAACTAAAGACAAAGTTATATATAATATAGCTTATAGATGTTCTTTTTTTAAAATTTTTTTTTATTTATTTATGATAGAGAGAGAGAGAGAGAGAGAGAGGCAGAGACATAGGCAGAGGGAGAAGCAGGCTCCATGCACCGGGAGCCCGACGTGGGATTCGATCCCGGGTCTCCAGGATCGCGCCCTAGGCCAAAGGCAGGTGCCAAACCGCTGCGCCACCCAGGGATCCCTAGGTGTTCTTATTATATTTTAGATTGGCTCTGAATTCTTCAGTATAATACTTGTTAATTATTAGTTAATTCTGTTAGGGAGGATGGTATTATAAGTAGTAACATGGATTTTTACCTGTTGGTAATATTTAAGATTATTTTGCATCTAAACATTATTGAAGTTGCTCACAAGGGACAATTAATTTAATATTGACACAATCTTAAATAAATTGAAGAGGCATAAATCAGAGTAATAATATTCAAAAAACTGTTAATATTAATGGGGAAACCTTTTGGGAAGCATAGTATGAAATCAAAGAAACTAGGAATCCTAGATGTAAATGATGAAACTAGTTAATGATTAAAAATTTGGTTATTTTTGTTTTAATTTCTTTTCAAGTCAGGCTATTCTGTGTCTTTAAAAAAATGCGAGTCTTTATAACTATAATCAGAAAATGGGATGCAGAATTCTCAGAAATAAAAAATAAAGATTGACATCTGTAGAGAATACAGGATCTGTCTTTTGGTTTTGTATATAAGGAATCAAGACAGCGCTAAACTTTATTTATGAAATAAATATGTGAGCTGTTTCCTAAATAACAAGGTCATAAATATTAATAAGTAGTGGATGTATGTAAGAACACACAAATGCACATATATACTGCTATGTTTAAGGGGTTTGGCAATTTATTAATCTCTGATTTTATTTTATTATTATTTCTATTATTTTTAAGAAAGATTTTATTTATTTGACGGGGAGATAGATCCAGAGAGCACAAGTTGAGGGGAATGGCAGAGGGAGAGGGAGAAGCAGGCTCCTCCCTGAGCAAGGAGCCTGACATTGGGCTCAGTCTCCACGTAGGATCATGACTTGAGTCAAAGGCAGATGCCAAACCAACTGAGCCATCCAGGCACCTAAGAGGGGGTTATTTTTAAACATAGAGAGAACAAGACTAATTGGATCTATGGCTCCTGGTCTAATTATTTTTGATAAGCATATGTGATCACTGAAACCAATTTATGAGCTTAAAAATAAACATTTAACTCTTTGTTTTAAAATCTTGATTTCTGTAGCCTTCTAAACATATTGTGACATCTTAGAAGCTACTTAATGAGGCGCTTCTTGACCTTTCTGTGTGGCAGATGTCCCTTTGCTCCTATGTCTCACACTCCTAGCATTAATCATTCCCTTTAGATTTTTCTGACTCTTCAGTAATTCCACAACCTTTCTCCAAGCAATGTATACATCACTCTTCCCCATCTTTTTATATCAGCCTATGTATCTTTCTAAGGCATAATTTAAATTCATCATTTATTTAAATTTATTTTTGTTCCCTACTATCGGGTAGGGAATGTGAGGGATCTATAAATAGTAGACTGAATGGACTCCTGCCTGGAAGTAACTGTCACTCATGCAGAATAAGTCATGTACACAGATTGTTGTCATACCAACTTGAAACAGTGTGGAAGTTTTTACTTACTGTAGAGGCAATGAAATCAGAGACATTGAAAGAGGGAGCTATCTCCTCCAGGTAAGGGCTAGAAAGGCCACTTGGTAGGCAAGGGGGGGGGCATTTGAGTTGGGTTTTGAAGCTGGAGTCAAATACAGATTTGATTGAGAACTGTTTCAGGTGATGAAAGAAAAGCGACAAAGTGATGAAATGAGCTGTTGAACAAAACAGACAAAACTCCAGGTGAGAATTGTTTATGTTTCACATATATTTTGAGAGTAGTGCTGTCATGGCTTACCAAAGTTTTGAATGTGAGAGGAGAAAGAAAGAGAGCAAAGATGATGCCAAGGGTTTTGGCCTGAGTTGTTGGAAAGCAGGAAATGGGGAAGGCTGCAGGAGTGGTAGGTTTTAGGGGTTTTAGATTGGGAGTTCATTTTTGCATACATTGAGTTTGGGAGTGACTGTGAGTTATCTCAGTGGAGATGTGAATAGTGTAGAGAGTTGGATATCTGAATGTGAAATTGAGGAAGAAGAGCTAGACTGGAGATAGATATTTTTGAATCTCTGGAATTAAGATGATATTTTATAGTCATTGGATTGCACAAGTGTAAAGCAAAAGAGTGTGAGTAGATAAAGTGAAGAGGACCAAAGTTAACAGCAAGGCTTGCATTCGCTAGATGTAGAGAGTGTTGGTGCCTCAACAAAAATAGAAAACCCAGGAAGGTAGGTGGTGAATATAATTTGGGATATTTGAATTTGGACTTGATCGTTGGAGATCTCTGTACAATGGTGAGCATATAAGCCTGGAACTTGAGAGAGTAGGAAGATCTGCTGAGAGATGAAGGCAAGTCAGTGATAAGCTTATCAAGGGAAAGAATGGAGAAGGAGGCCAAGGGTCCTAGCAGAGGTTCCATAGAAATAGCTGAATGAGTCCAGGCTAGTTTGGGAGTAACAGAGAGGCCATCAAGGGGCTGATGTAGTATGTAAATAAGTAAGAAGTTGGAAACTTTGTGGAGGAAACTAAGTCCTGTTGGCAAGTAAATTGTTCAGGGACTCACTGTAAGCAATGGTGTTACAATTCAATCTCAGTTTTATGTGCTTCCAAAATCTGTTCTCTTTCCTCTACAACACAAAGGCTTTGCTAATTCATTCCTCTTATTCTATAAAAGAGTTAACTAACAAGGTCATACAGTTAGGTAGCATTTGAGATGGTTATAGAACCAGGTTCTCTGATTCTCTTGTGTTGTCTTCACCATAACAGAATTTTAATAAAATCTCAGCTGAGATATAATCCAATAATATGTGTGCTTCCATAGTCCCCCAAATATACTGTTTATAATAAAATTCAGTAGGCTATTTCAAATTTTACTAAATTCAACTTTAGCTGTTGGAATTCTAGATTAAGGCCAAATGTTCTGCAGATGCTTAGAATTCCCTAAGAAGACAATTGGCTTGGAACTGGACATGTCAAGTAAATTTATGAAAATCACTGAGTCATTTTCTTAACCTAAGTACATTGATAAGTTTATTTATGATTGCATTATTAGCAGCCACTAGTGTGTTGAACAATGACGATAGACTTTCACAGTACTGCTCTTTTCAGCAATAAAATTGGTAGTGTTGTTGAGGTTTCACTTTTCACCTTTGACAGCTTCACAGGGTATATTCTTAAAAGTCACAGGCATCAGCTTTCCCATTGGCTGTGCTATTACTGGAGGAACTGACTTAGGCTACTTCTGTATAAACCCACAGAAAAGCTGCTTTAACAGATTTACAATGTATTGCCTAGGTCTCCAGTCAGTGAGTGAGTCAGGAAGTGAGACTCTTATTGTTAACAATCTAATAGGGCCCTCAAAAACCATTAAAGTGGAGAGTTGATATAGCATCCATATATTTCAAGAAATACATACTTTGGTTTGAAATACTTAGTTGAGAGTTTCCATTTAAAACTTACTGAAAGTGGTCTCAGTTTTGCTTTGCCAAATAATCTATTTTATGGCAGTCTTTTTCCATATTTTTTTTTGCAAGAGCTTCAAATTTATCATATACTCTATTTTTCTAATCTCCACAACACTCTTTGGAGCCTTGGAGTCCTGCACTATTACTGGGCTTATGTATTGCTTCATGGGAAAAACTCAGAGGAGTCATTCCTTAGCTTGGATAGAAACCATTCCCATTGCTACTTGCTCATTGTTTATCTGAATGTGTTTGCTATCTGGCTTTGTGGATTTATCCATACCCTAGAAAATACTTGGTTTTTTAGATATCTTCATATCTGTAAAATATATGGGAATATAGGGATGTACATATAGAACATATATTTAATTACCCTGTACCTCTATAACTTATGCACAAGTCTCCTGCTACCCCCTGCCATGTTGAATATATTGACAATTATATGTCTGTCTACAAACTTCCCTCCCACTTAAAACATCTCAGTGAAGAGGGGCATTGTATACTTTCTAGAGAAACTCAACAGTTTTGCTTGAGTTCAAGCATAAAAGAGTTTAAAAGTTTCTCTTATTTTTTTGTCCATAGAGCTTAAAGAGATTAAACCAGTGATTTTCCTTGGACAGTATGTTTCACTTTAAGAAAGCTAGGACAGTAGGGAATTGTCTTTGTCTCTCTTATTTAATAATGATCAGCTTTAAAATTTGAACCATAAATGAACCTTTTTTGCTTTGTATCATTTATTTTTTAATATAAAAAATTCAGAATAACCCATATATAAATATAATATGCAACTGTGGGATCCCTGGGTGGCGCAGCGGTTTGGCGCCTGCCTTTGGCCCAGGGCGCGATCTTGGAGACCGGGGATCGAATCCCACATCGGGCTCCCAGTGCATGGAGCCTGCTTCTCCCTCTGCCTGTGTCTCTGCCTCTCTCTCTCTCTGTATGACTATCATAAAAAAAAATTTAATATGCAACTGTGTGCAATACAATTTACTTGAAAAAATCTTTAAAAAAAATTAAATTCAATTAATTAACATATAGAGTATTACTAGTCTCAGAGGTAGAGTTCAGTAATTCATCAGTCTTATATAATACCCAGTGCTCATTACATCTTGTATCCTCCTTAAAGTCCATCACCCGTCCCCACCCCCTTTGGAAAAACATTTTATTTTTATTTTTTATTTTATTTATTTTTTTTGGAAAAACATTTTAAAAAGAAAGCACACTTTTTATTTATTTAGTCTAAAACATACTTCATTGATAAGTTCACTGTTGTCTCAAATCAAGCATTAATTCAAGCAATAAAATTACTTCTTTTTCGTCAACAAATATATCACTGATAGCAAGAATAACAACTACCAAGTATTATAAACAGGAGCTTATTTATAGAACAATTCAGTTAAATAAAATTATTCTTTTAGATTGATTGGGAATTGAGCCTTGATAATTTTAAGACAGAATATCTCTTTTATAAACATATTTTTAAAATATTTATTTATTTATTTATTTATTTATTTATTTAAGATTTTATTTATTTATTCATGAGAGACACAGAGAGAGAGAGGCAGAGACACATGCAGAGGGAGAAGCAGGCTTCCTGCAGGAAGCCCAACGTGGGACTCGATCCTGGGACCCCGGGGTCACGCCCTGAGCTGAAGGCAGACAATCAACCGCTGGGCTACCTGGGTACCCCAAGAAATCATTTTTTTTTTTATTTTTTTTTAAAGATTTTATTTATTTATTCATGATAGTCACACAGAGAGAGAGAGAGAGGCAGAGACATAGGCAGAGGGAGAAGCAGGCTCCATGCAGGGAGCCCGATGTGGGATTCGATCCCGGGTCTCCAGGATCGCGCCCTGGGCCAAAGGCAGGCGCCAAACTGCTGCGCCACCCAGGGATCCCTAGAAATCATTTTTTTAAAGAAATAATTTTTATTATTTTTTTCCTTATTTTTATTATTTTATTATTTTATTTTTTTATTGGAGTTCAGTTTGCCAACATATAGCATAACACCCAGTGGTCATCCCGCCAAGTGCTCCCCTCATTGCCTGTCACCCAGTCACCCAACCCCCCACCTACCTCCCCTTCCACTACCCCTGTTCATTTCCCAGAGTTAGGAGTCTCTCATGTTCTTTCTCCCTTGCTGATATTTCCCACTCATTTTCTCTCTTTTCCCTTTATTCCCTTTCACTAGTTTTTATATTCCCCAAATGAATGAGACCATATAATGTTTGTCCTTTTTTGATTGACCTACTTCACTCAGCATAATACCTTCCACTTCTATCCACGTCAAAGCAAATGGTGGGTATTTGTCATGTCTAATGGCTGAGGAATATTCCATTGTATACACAGACCCCATCTTCTTTATTCATTCATCTTTCGATGGACACCGAGGCTCCTTCCACAGTGTGGCAATTGTGGACATTGCTGCTATAAACATTGGGGTGCAGGTCTCCTGTCGTTTCAGTGCATCTGTATCTTTGGGGTAAATCCCCAGGAGTGCAATTGCTGGGTCATAGGGCAGCTCTATTTTTAACTCTTTGAGGAACCTCCACACAGTTTTCCAGAGTGGCTGCACCAGTTCATATTCCCAACAACAGTGCAGGAGGGTTCCCTCTTTTCCGCATCCTCTCCAACATTTGTTGTTTCCCGTCTTGTTAATTTTCCCCATTCTCACTGGTGTGAGGTGGTATCTCATTGTGGTTTTGATTTGTATTTCCCTGATGGCAAGTGATGCGGAGCATTTTCTCATGTTGGCCATGCCTATGTCTTCTTTGGTGAAATTTCTGTTCGTGTCTTTTGCCCATTTCATGATTGGATTGCTTGTTTCTTTGCTGTTGAGTTTAATAAGTTCTTTATAGATCTTGGATACTAGCCCTTTACCTGATAGGTCATTTGCAATTATCTTCCCCCATTCTGTAGGTTGTCTTTTAGTTTTGTTGACTGTTTCTTTTGCTGTGCAGAAGTTTCTCATCTTGATGAAGTCCCAATAATTCATTTTTGCTTATGTTTCTCTTGCCTTCATGGATGTATCTTGTAAGAAGTTGCTGTGGCCAAGTTCAAAAAGGGTGTTGCCTGTGTTCTCTTCTAGGATTTTGATGGAATCTTGTCTCACATTTAGATGTTGAGTTTATCTTTGTGTATGGTGTGAGAGAATGGTCAAGTTTCATTCTCCTGCACGTGGCTGTCCAATTTTCCCAGCACCATTTATTGAAGAGACTGTCTTTTTTCCAGTAGATAGTCTTTCCTGCTCTGTCAAATATTAGTTGACCATAAAGTGGAGGGTCCACTTCTGGATTTTCTATTCTGTTCCATCTATGTATCTGTTTTTGTACCAGTACCACACTGTCTTGATGACCACAGCTTTGTAGTACAACCTGAAATCTGGCGTTGTGATGCCCCCAGCTATGGTTTTCTTTTTTAAAATTCCCCTGCCTATTCAGGGTCTTTTCTGATTCCACACAAATCTTAAGATAATTTGTTCCAACTCTCTGAAGAAAGTCCATAGTATTTTGATAGGGATTGCATTAAATGTGTAAATTGCTCTGGGTAACATTGACATTTTCACAATATTAATTCTTCCAATCCATGAGCATGGAATATTTTTCCATCTCTTTGTGTCTTCCTCTATTTCTTTCAGAAGTGTTCTGTAGTTTTTAGGGTATAGATCCTTTACCTCTTTGGTTAGGTTTATTCCTAGGTATCTTATGCTTTTGGGTGCAATTGTAAATGGGATTGACTCCTTAATTTCTCTTTCTTCAGTCTCATTGTTAGTGTATAGAAATGCCACTGGTATCTGGGCATTGATTTTGTATCCTGCCACACTGCCAAATTGCTGTATTAGTTCTAGAAATCTTGGGGTGGAGGCTTTTGGGTTTTCTACATACACTATCATGTCATCTGCAATGAGGGAGAGTTTGATTTCTTCTTGGCAATTTGAATGCCTTTTATTTCTTTTTGTTGCCTGCTTGCTGAGGCTAGGACTTCTAGTACTATGTTGAATAGCAGTGGTGAGAGTGGACATCCCTTTCATGTTCCTGATTTTAGGGGAAAGGCTCCCAGTGTTTCCCCATTGAGAATGATATTTGCTGTGGGCTTTTTGTAGATGGCTTTTAAGATGTCGAGGAAAGTTCCCTCTATCCCTACACTCTGAAGAGTTTTGATCAGGAATCGATGCTGTATTTTGTCAAATGCTTTCTCTGCATCTAATGAGAGGATCATATGGTTCTTGTTTTTTCTCTTGCTGATATGATCAATCACATTGATTGCTTTACGAGTGTTGAACCAGCCTTGCATCCCGGGGATAAATCCCACTTGGTGAATAACCTTCTTAATGTTTTGTTGGATCGTATTGGCTAGTATCTTGTTGAGAATTTTTGCATCTGTGTTCATCAGGGATACAGGTCTATAATTCTCCTTTTTGGTGGGGTCTTTAGTTTTGGAATTAAGGTGATGCTGGCCTCATAGAACGAGTTTGGAAGTACTCCATCTCTTTCTATCTTTCTGAACAGCTTTAGTAGAATAGGTATGGTTTCTTCTTTAAACGTTTGATAGAATTCCCCTGGGAAGCCATCTCGGCCTTGGACTTTTGTGTCTTGGAAGGTTTTTGATGACTGCTTCAATTTCCTCCCTGGTTATTGGCCTGTTCAGGTTTTCTATTTCTTCCTGTTCCAATTTTGGTAGTTTGTGGTTTTCCAGAAATGCACCCATTTCTTCTAGATTGTGTAATTTATTGGCGTATAGCTGCTCATAATAAATTTTTAAATCATTTGTATTTCCTTGGTATTGGTGGTGATCTCTCCTTTCTCATTCATGATTTTATTAATTTGAGTCTTTTCTCTCTTCTTTTTAATAAGGCTGGCTAATGGTTTATCTCTCTTATTAATTCTTTTAAAGAACCAACTCCTGGTTTTGTTGATCTGTTCCACAGTTCTTCTGGTCTCGATTTCATTGAGTTCTGCTTGAATCTATTAATTCTCTTCTTCTGCTGGGTGTAGGATCTATTTGCTGTTTTTTTCTCCAGCTCCTTTAGGTGCAAGATTAGCTTTTGTATTTGAGTTCTTTCCAGTTTTTGGATGGATGGTTGTATTGCGATGTATTTCCCCTTCAGGACTGCTTTTGCTGTATCCCAAAGATTTTGAATGGTTGTATCTTCATTCTCATTAGTTTCCAGGAATCTTTTTAATTGTTCTCTAATTTCCTTGTTGACCCTTTCATCTTTTAGCATGATGGTCCTTAACCCCCACGTGTTTGAAATCCTTCCAAACTTCTTCTTGTGATTGAGTTCTAGTTTCAAAGCATTATGGTCTGAAAATATGCAGGGTACGATCCCAATCTTTTGGTATTGGTTAAGACCTGCTTTGTGACCCAGTATGTGGTCTTTTCTGGAGAAAGTTCCATGTACACTTGAGAACAATGTGTATTTAGTTGCGTTTGGATGTAAAGTTCTGTAAATATCTGTGAAATCCATCTGGTCCAGTGTATCACTTGAAGCTCGTTTCTTTGGAGATGTTGTGCTTAGAAGATCTATCTATTATAGAAAGCGCTGTGTTCAAGTCACCAAGTATAAGTGTATTATTATCTAAGTATGTCTTAACTTTTGTTATTTTTTTTAACTTTGGTTATTAATTGATTGATATACTTGGCAGCTCCCACATTTGGTGCATAAATATTCATGATTGTTAGGTCCTCTTGTTGGATATATCCTTTAAGTATGATATAGTGTCCCTCTTCATCTCTTACTACAGTCTCTGGGATAAACTTTAATTTATCTGATATAAGGATGGCTACCCCTGCTTTATTTTGAGGACCATTTGAATGGTAAATGGTTCCCCAACCTTTTATTTTCAGGCTGTAGGTGTCCTTACATCTAAAATGAGTCTCTTGTAGACAGCAAGTAGATGGGTCTTGCTTTTTTATCCAGTCTGAAACCCTTTGCCTTTTGATGGGGTCATTAAGCCCATTCATGTTCAGAGTTATTATTGAAAGATAGGAATTTAGTGTCATCATGATACGTATTCGGTCCCTGTTTTTGTGGATTGTTTCCTTGGACTTCCTCTTTCTTTTACAGAGTCCCCCGTAATATTTCTTGCAGAGCTGGTATGGTGGTCACATATTCTAAAGAAATAATTTTTAATGCCAGCAAGTTACATCAGTCAAACCCTTTAAATAGAGAGGAGGGACACAGTATGGTCCTCAGTGATACCCAACAGTCCTGCTTCATTGAATTTCCTCTTGGTCTTTGTGTGTTGACTAGCTTATTCTGCTCACCTTCCCTCCTCTTATATTCCTATTCAATCCATCATTCAAATCTCCTTCATTAGGTTTACTTGGACCTTCTCAACTGGTTGTAATTTGTACTATCTTTATTTTTAGTCCCTAAAATATTTCCCTTGTAGTCCTGAATGGAAGAAGATAAGGAAAAATTAGAAAGCTATTGTCACAATCCAGGTAAATGATATGGTAGTTTGGATTAGGGAATTGACAGTAGAGATAAAAAGAATAGATAGTTTTGCGAAGGATTTTCGAGATAGAATTTACATAGATTGCATGTGAAGAATAAAGAAAATAATAACTCCCCAAAATGATAACTAAGAAACCCCCAGATTTCTGACCTCTGAGATTACATGAAAGGCAGTACCATTTTCTAAATTAAGGAAGGTTGATGAAGACAAGTTTGGGTAGAAATTGTGTTAGGCTTGAGATTCCTAAGAGAAAACTATGTTAGTTTGGAAGGCTAACTGCCTTTTTCACTGGAAATTAGCTTTAAAAAATGTGTATTAGCCTAAAGAGTAATTTTTTTTTTACACATTCAACACATGGGTAAATAGAAAGACAGTGTTCTTCTATGCACTGGTTCAGAGATCCAGGCTGACAAAACTTTGCCATTCTCAACATGTGACTGACTTGGGAGGTTTTTATGGACCAGGATGGAAATTATACACCAATTACTTCTGCTTATATTTCATTAAAACACAGCCAGATGGCTACATCTGCCTAGGAAACATGGTCTAGTTTTATGTCCACATATGATTTGATGAGCAGGAGATGTCACCACATCCAATTAGAGACTTCAAGTAGGCAGGTGGAATTTAAGTCTAGAGCTCAGGGAAGTCTGTACTGGAGATGTAAGTTTTGGAAATACATAACATAAAATAATATCTAAATGTATGAGACAGGGAGAGAGTCATCTGTAGACAAGGCCTAGAATCAAGTGATCCCTGACATTTGTGGCCAAGTATTATTAAAGAGTAAATCCACAAGAGACAAAGTAGAATTAGATGCGGGCTTACACACCACCGTCTGGTGGAGGAGAACATTAGTCTTCCCACTCTGAGCCCTAACAACCCATGGGGGTGGTCAGTACCCTTGGCAGGAAGAAGGAAGGCGTTTTGATAAAGCTTTCACCCTGAGGACCAGAGAGACCAGTCTGGAGCTGTGGAAGACGAGAAGGAAATGGGACTGGACTGTTGAATTGTGTATTTCTACTCTTTAAGATCTAAAAAGAGAGGGAAAGAGGACAGGTGGGCCTATTTCTGAGTCATTCATTTTAGCTTTAGGCACTTGTGCAAGTTACTTAGACTCCCTATTTGCTCATTTGTAAAATGGAGATAATTATCATACCTTTTACCTAGGGTTTGGGAATTCAGTGAGATGAGGCACCTGAAACATAAGCACAGTGACTATCACATAGGCAGGGCTCAATGCAGTTTAGTTCTTTTTATTTCAATATCTTTGAGAAGCATCTATATATTTGTAAATGGCTATGTATTATCACTGGTATTCAACAAATGGTAAGTATAGATGTAGTAAAGTCAGAGCAAATCTTAATGCCATTGGGAGATTATAAAGATAAACCTTCAAATAAATGTTATGTGAAGAACATTGTAGTCTTAGGGATAAACAAATATCCCTAAAAACAAATATTTTTAGGGATAAAAAAATATATCAGTATACCAAGACACTCAGGTAAAATTTTAAGCCACTTGGCAAAATCATTTCATAATTTCTTTAATTTAGTATTTTGTAAGTGGATTTACAACAAAATACTTTTTTTTGTTAAAATCTTATAGCAGTAGAAATTGTAGACATTTCATATTTTCTTACATTAAAAAATTCTATAGTTAATTCTTATTCAGGTATGACTGACAGGTATACATCAATACTATTTTCAGTTCTCAAATCAATAGCCTGGATGTGTTTTGGAAAAAAAAAATCTAATTAGTTTCACTGAGGGGTTTCCTTCTAACACAGGGGAAAAGCTCACTGCTCCTGAGGTATTGACTGGGATAGAAACCCTTTTTAACGGCCCCCTAAGAGGTCAATTTAAGGGCTCTGGGCAATATGTGGGAACTAAAGTAGCTGTAAAGACAACTTCTGTTCTTTTGCCCAGCTCAGTTAGTACCATTTTGTTTACCTTTGGTAGAAAATATGCTTTTCACTTTGGGTGCTAATTTTTTACAAGTGGGATGTTGTTGCCCAAGTAGACATGAATCATCCATGAGCAGAACAAAAAATGTCTCAATATAAGTCCTGGGCCATTATTAGTTCTTTGGATATATTCTATTGCATATATTCCTCTTAGAATATCTTTCCCTGTCATTTTCACTTATCGACCATATACTTCTCTTTAAAGATCCAACTCAAATGTCACTTTCTCTTTGACTCTTTTTTTTCTCCTGTCAGACTAGCCTTCTCTATTTTGCTACTAGACTATTTTGTGCTTGTTGAGACTAGCACTTTCCCCAGTGCATTGCAAATATTTCTTTGTGTGTGTGTCTGTGCCTCACTGGGTTATGGACTCCTTGAGGACCTGGTGCATATCATATTTAACTTTGAATCTTCAGAACTTAGCACAGTACCTGGCACATATTTATCCAGTAAACATCTTTATGTGAAACATCTTTATCTCAACACGTAGATTTTTGTTGAAGGCCATCAGGTCTCATTGCTATCATACACTGAGAACAGTAGTTCTCAGCTGGAAGTGATTTTGTACTCCCTATGTCTCCCCCATCCCAGGGATATTCGGCTCTGGCTATAGACATTTTCAGTGGTCACAACAGAGGAGGAGAGATGGTGCTACTGGAATCTAGTGGTAGAGGCCAGGGATGTTGTTAAACATCCTACCATACCCAGGGCAGCTCCCTACCCCATTCCCTAAATATCAATTGTGCTCAAGATGAGAAATCCTGTTCTAGAAGAAAAGAAGCCTATATAATCACATTTTCTATTAAAACCGTAGTGATCAAAAAACAAAATACAAAAACCAAAAACCAAAAAACCCATAGTGATCTACATAGTATCAATGACTATTTATAAATAGTCAAGATACTGCCATGCAGTATCTCCAGCCCAAATGTGTATATTCTATGCTCCTGACCCATACCTATCTTTCCACTTTTTTCCTTCTCTTCCTTCCTCCTTTCTTCTCTGCTTTGTTTTCTTTTTTCTTTCTCTCTCTTTCTTACATATTTGCTCATCATCTCTACCTGCATGTCTCAAGTCACTTCAAACACATATCAAAAATAAAAGTTTTCATTTTCCTAAGACATTCCTTGTTAGCTGTATAAATTCTCCTAATTAGTGCTCTTTCTCTCTACTTAGCTACGTAAGCTAGAAAAGTTACATTCAACTTCTACATAAAATTAGATCTTTTAATAAATCCTAAGTCTTCTCTTCTGTCCAGGTCCTTATCACCCTCTTGTCTTGGCAGCTACGGAGTCTCCTAATTGACCTCCCTGACCCTCTACATCCCCTTTCACATTACTACAAGAATACACTGTTTTAAGGAATTGCTTCTTAATGATTATAAGATTAATGGGCAATCATTGTAACAATTTGGAGATACCAAAGACAATATAGAGGAAAATGTAATTCATTTTTTGGGGTACTACAACCTAGTACATTTCTTTTAGTTTCCTTTCCTATGTAAATATTCTGTATTTCTTATACTAAATTGGAAATACATAAAATATATAATATATAACTCTAATGTCTTTTTTCACTTTTGTTAAAAATTCTCGTATCATTAAATATTATTGAATATATTTGGAGGCATGTGTCTATTTGAACTTTGTTCTAATTATCCAGGAAATCACTTGGATTGGGCTTTTCTGGCTGAGAAAGACTGTGTATAGTAAATGAGGTCTATGTCCATGCCTGGTAGTATTGTAGTAGATGTAGCACCCTAGAATAATGTCGTACATTAAATAACATTGATTGGATGGGCTCCTCTGACCCAGAGGCAGTGGCCTGTAGCATTTTCTAGATTTATGTATATGCAGATCTACGTTTGCCTTATGTAAGAAGTTTCATGATAGTGTAGGTAAAAAATGGTCAAATGTCAGCAATTTCATATACTATAACCTCTCTATGAGGCTGAGCTTGGAAGTGGTACAGCCCAAGCCTCCAGGATGTCTGATGGAGCCCTTACTTCTTTTAGCCTTATCATTTGTACCTGTGACCTTCTGATAAGGTCTTTTGGGGGACTTAGCATTTACCACTCTATCTAAAATGTTCAGTGATTTCCTTCTAAATCTTCTTGATTAGAAAACCTTCTTTAATTTGCCAATGTGGTGTCTATGTCTAGTTTTTCATCCTGAGATGACTATTGACATTTGTCATCTTTCATATTTTCCTTATTTTTGCTCACCTCCCTCTGTCAAGGGATGTCTCAGTTGCTTCCACATATCTCTCCAGTACTGGTGCATACTATGTTTTGTTATGGCAATGTGAGGTGAATGTGTCCTGCCCATGGGTAATGTGAGGATGATCGAGATCATGTCATACCACTGATTCTTTTTTTTTTTTCTTACAGTTTAAAAAAATTTTCACATCATTTCTTGTTACAAGTGGTGATGAGGAGCTCCATGTCAGTCTGGTGCTTCAAGCATTGAGCATAACTCAGGCTCCCCACCTTGCATGGATTCCTTTCATCTTTTCTTTATATGAAGTCAAACATAGTTGAGTTTTGCCTTTTCTGAAAACCAAATCTGAAAATTATACTGTTTTAATGAGACAGTTGTACCTTTGGGGGTTACTAGTGTGTTTTATCTTTTACCATTTTATATTATGTGTTTTTAGTGGCTTCCTTGGTTTTTCTTTTACTTTTATTTTTTTAAGATTTTATTTATTCATGAGAGACATGGAGAGGCAGAGACACAGGCAGAGGGAGAAGCAGGCTCCCTGCATGGAGCCCGATGTGGGGCTCGATCTCAGGACCCCAGGATCACGACTTGAACCAAAGGCAAATAGATGTTCAACCACTGAGCCACCCAGGCACCCTGGGTTTTCTTTTACTGTGTAAATTTGTTTTGTCTGTTTGGTTTTTCCCCACTCTGAACCTTTGAGTGCAAGAAATTTTTGAGCCTGTAACATGCATTGCTCACCAGAGGTCTTTTTTTTTTTTTTTTTTGCCTTGCTTATATGGCATTCTTATTTATGGTAAGTTCACTTCCCAGGATCTGACATTGCCACTCCCTCCACCTACCATCCCTGTCCTGTAGTTTTCTGGAGTTTTCATTCTAAGATAAAAAGAAAGGTATTAAAGGCTGGATGACAGTTTTCAGACTGGTTTAGACTGTAGATATTTGAGATAGGGAACAGAATTTGCAACAGGAATTAAATACCTATTTAAAACATTTCAAGAAGGTGTGCTTGATTTTATCCTGAAAACCAAGGAATCTGTTAGGGGATTCTAAGCAGGGAAAATGCATTGTTCAAATTGGCGCATTAGCGGGTGCCTCTATTGCCTGGCCTGAGTGACAGATATTCATTGTTCTCCTCCAAAGCGTGTGTGGAGTGTGCAGTAGTGATAGAGGGAATCTAAGTAATTCTAAGGATTTTTGTGCTTTTTAAGGTTTTATTGATATAGATATCTAAAGACAATTTTCTATTCCCTGACCTCCCCACTTTTTAAAGTTTACAGAATGCTTTTTAGATATTTTCCATCTGTTCTATCAGAAATTTCTGAATTTCATGTCAAGTTCTATTAAATGTATCTGAAGAAGTCATTTAACATTATAAAAGAAGAAGAAAAAAGTTAGCCTCCCATGTTCTTCAGCTTGGGTATGTGTCTTAGACATACTAATGAAATGGATAGAAATTTATGAGTAGTCTATTAAGTTAGCCTATTAAACAATATGTTGTACATCCATAGTTTATTGACATTTGATGTTTATAAGGAGGCTCCCAAGCCTCCATAAAACTCTGTTATTTCTGAATCATCAGAGAAAAATTATTTTCAATTTATTTTTGTGTATGTTTTAGTGTGTTTTAAATTTTAAAAATATTTGTGATCTTTGCCTGTAAATATAATTCTATATTTAGTAGATTTTTTTTGATGAACTAGAATATCTTAATGGGAATTAGTCTCCCTTCCCAAGTTCTAAAGTTTTATCCTCATTATAAACTCTTTATACTCTGTTTTGGGTCAGAGCTATCTCAACATGTGCCTCTTCTCCTTGATTTATTATTATTATTTACTTTATTATTTACGTAATTAATTAATTTGCTCTTTATCTTACTACTTTTTGCTTTACTATTTATTTTAGTTTATTTATTGTAGCAAGAAAGTGGGTGACCTGTTCTATTAATGGAATTGCAAAATCCTCTCCTTCCCCATCCACCTCCATCCCCTGTGTTCCTGGTTCCTAGTGTCTGCCTGTATGGAATACTCAGAAAAACTGTGGGAAGGTTCTAAAGTTCCATTCAAGTATTCTCACAACTGTATTGCTGGTTTCTGAAATATTACAAGCAGAACTTTGTTGCTTTAGCATTGATTCAAATGTAAGTGCATATGTATCTGAGAAGGATTATGCTTTAAGGTACTAGGGTCTTTTGCAGTCCAGTATGAATAAAGTATCAAAGCATATCTTTTATAGCATGGAGAAGAAAAAGCCCAATTAGAGGCAGAGATCTAGATGCCAGTGGTACCCAGGAAAAGCTTCTCCACCATGGCATTGTGGCCCAAGTCTTGGTGTGCTCTCTGGTAATGAACTATCACCAGGGAATGAAAAACCTATGCAAAGATTCACTAATTCTAAACTTCTCCCATCTGGCTGAAATCACTCTAGTTTGTAATTTAAATTCATTGTACTTGTTAGTGGAAGCAAAAGACAATTTGATCAAGGGTTCAGTGATGTCATGGCTTTCCTCCTCACATCTCTTTTTTAGGGGAATTTTATATTAATTCCATTAACCTTTAATCTGTCACCCAGACTTTTAATTATTGCTCTGTTCTCTCAAGGCTTTTCTCAAAGATTTCTACAATCTCCAGGGCTCAAATGGAATGATGCCCCGGTGAATGAACATCAGGTAAACTCTGTTTTCAATGGGGTGTGATTTCAGACTCTTTCTTGTACTCTTGTCTATATAGTTCATATTTGAAGCCTTGTAATCCCTTATATAACATTGTCTTTGTGACTGTACTTTTTCCGAATTTCATGTTTCAGATACAGAACTCAACTTTGTCACATGGTGTTTTACACAGCAAACTTTAAAGGCCATCTTGCCTAAGGCCTGCAATGATGTTATTGAGACCCTTATAGAAGCAGGGGAATAGGGATAATTAATTTTTTTTTGGGAGATTCATAAAAAGTCCAGTATCTACTAGAAAATTACAATGAGCCCAACACAGCAGAGAATTGCAGTAAATTCCTATCTTCTTCATATTCATAGTGATCTGGTAAAACCAACCTGCTTATATATCAACATGCTTCTCTGTAAAATTAGGTTAATGATATTTGACTTCTCTTGGCCCCACTTTGGGATTTATGAAAAGTAAAGAAATAGCAAACATGACTGTAAAATATTTTGAGCTGAAAAATATCATGTGTAATTGTTGGTTTATCTGAAGTTAATGTTGGTATCACTAAATTCGTCAAAAAAACTTCTGTCATCCTTTCTTCATTCCCATCTTCATACTTGTCTCATAAACGTGCATGTAGTACAACATGTACCAGGTACGGGTCTGCATATTACATTGATAAATAAGATGGTGAGATCCTTGCTGTCATGGAGTTTACATTCTAGTGTGCCTGAGTGTGTGTATTTGTTTGAGGAGAAACAAAAATAGGTACGTAAATGAATATAGAAGTGAGTGACACATTGTAAACATTCCTGAGTAGGAAATAGAGTGATGTAATAGAAAATAGCCGGGGGTGCAGAAAAGGCTGATGTAGCTGAAGAGTGGTAGGTCAAGTGGTGGGTGGAAGACGGTGAGGAAGAGGCTCTATCCTATAGAGTAAGGTTGCTTTTATTTTAGGAGCAATGGGAAGCACTCAAATGTGAAGACTATCTTGAGCTGATTTAAATTTTAGAAAAATCACTGTAGTTGCTCTTTGGAGGATCCAGATGCTTTTTGGAGGTGAAGGTGGAAGCAGGGAGCCCAGCCAGGAGACTATTGCAATTGTTCAGCTGGGAGGCAATGATGGCTTGAACTGGGGTGATGGTCCAGAGGAATATAGAGTGAGTAGACACATTCCAGGTATATATGAAAATAGAACCAGCAAATCTTAGTGAGGGATTTGGCTTGGGGGATGAGGAAAAGGACATCAGGGATAAGTCCTATATTTTTAGCTTGAGGATGGTGGTGTCTTTTATTGAGCTAGGAACATGTTTGAAGGGGGGATCAGCAGTCTTTCAGGTTTTTGTTTTTGTTTCTGTTTGTTTTTTGTTTTATATTTGAGAAGCCTAATAGTAGTAGGCTTCCAAAGGGAGAGGTCGAGTAGGTTGTTATACATTTAGGTTTGTTTCACAAGGGCAAGGTCAGCTCTGGAGATATCTAGGAGATGTTAATATACGGGTGTGTTTATTTATTTATTAAAGATTTTATTTATTTATTCGAGAGAGAGAGAGAGAGATTGAGATTGAGGCAGAGACACAGGCAGAGGGAGAAGCAGGTTCCATGCAGGGAGCCTGACGTGGGATTCGATTCTGTGTCTCCAGGATCACACCCCAGGCCAAAGGCAGTGCTAAACCACTGGGCCACCAGGGCTGCCCTATATAGGTGTGTTTAAAGCAGAAGATTGGATAAGATTCTCCAAGGATAATGTACAGAGCAAAGATGGTAAAGGTTAAAGCTGAGCTGGAAAGGAGGGGAGCACTTCTGTATTTGTCAGTCAACTAGAATAGAGGTCAGCAAACCACAGCCTGTGGACCAAATCCAGCCTGGGGCCTGTTTGTGCATAGCTACCAGCTAAGAAAGGTTTTTATATTTTGAATAGGTTGTAAGGAAAATAAGAGAAGAATACACGAGATTGCATGTGGCTCACAAAGCCTGAAATATTTATGATCTAGCCTTTTAGAGAAAAAGTTTGAAAAAGTTAGAGAATCTGAAGCCAGTAAGGGAAACTGAGAAGAAATGTGTAGAAATGTAGGGGGGAAATCAGAAGAGTGTGATGTCATGGACATCACAAGATGACAAGAGAGTGTTTGAAAAAATTTTCTGAGAGGCTACTAAACTGAGGACAAAGAATGACCTGAGTATCGGAGATGATCTCATTAGTTAAGGAAAGCAACATTAGTGTCAATAACAAACCACACCAATATTTCAATGGCTTGCCATAATACAAGTTTATTTTTCATTAGAGCAATTTTCGGTTGACCAGAGGTGCAGAGGTAATATGCTCTGTTCCATATATCTAAATGGGGACACAAATCCTTTTCTTCTGTGGCTCTGTAATACTTTTAGGCTCTGAAATATGAAGCTAGATCCATCAGGTCTGCAGATGGAGAGAGAGGATGGATAACATGTAAGAACTTTTTGATGGGCCACATCACTTTTGCTCACGTTTGGTTGGTTAGAGCTTAATTGTATGACTCTGCTCAGTGGCAAAGGAGGCTGGAAACTATAGCGTAGATATCACTTGGATCATGAAGTGGGATGGTAGATGGAGAGGAATGTAGGGTCAAGAGAAGTTTCCCATGAAGGAAGCCTTGTGTTGTAGTAGTAATAACAGTAATGGTAATGATGATGAGGATACTAACAGCCATCAGTTTTTGAGTACTTACTATGTACCAGACATGGTTCCAAATACTTTTCCTGTGTTAACCCATTTAATCCCTGCAATATTCTTAGTAGGTGTTCTTGTTATTCCTATTTTAACAGATGAGGAAGCCAAAGAAGAGCCCAGTTAAATAATTAGCCCAACATCACATAGTTGTCAACAGAGCCAGCATTAAAATTAACACGATTCCTGAGTTAATGTTAGCTATAATGCTTGGTAGGAAGAGCACCACTTTTAGAATCAAATGGACTTGGATTTGAATTCTTAACCTGTTTCTTTTTTAAAAAATTTAAATTTTCTATTTTTATTTATTTTATTTATTTATTATTTTTTATGGTGAAAAATTTTATATTTAGATTTATCACTCAGTTTAGATGAGTCCAATCTTTTTTTTTTTAAAGATTTTATTTATTTATTCATGATAGTCACAGAGAGAGAGAGAGGCAGAGACACAGGCAGAGGGAGAAGCAGGCTCCATGCAGGGAGCCCGACGTGGGATCCGATCCCAGGTCTCCAGGATCACGCCCCGGGCCAAAGGCAGGCGCCAAACTGCTGCGCTACCCAGGGATCCCTAGATGAGTCCAATCTGATCAAGGTGTTGACCTTGGCAATCAATGTCATAGAGCTTCTTCACAGCCTGTTTGATCTGGTGCTTATTGGCCCTGACATCCACAATGAACACAAGTGTGTTGTCTTATTTTCTTCATGGCTGACTCAGTAGTCAGGGGGAACTTGATGATGGCATAGTGATCAAGCTTATTTCTCCTGGGGGTGCTCTTTCGAGGATATTTGGGCTGTCTTCGGAGACGTAGGGTCTTGTGTCATCGGAATGTAGGTGACATATGGATCTTTTTTTGTGCTGTGCACACCTCTCAGCACCTCTTTCTTATCTTTCAAAGCCTTTGCTTTGGCTTTGGATTTGGAAGGGGCAGGGGCTTCCTTCTTCGCCTTCGGCGTCATCTTCGTGAAAGGTAAATTTTTTATTTTTAAATATTTTATTTATTTATTTGAGAGAGAGAGAAAGCATGAGTGGGGGTAGGAGCAGAGGGAGAGGGACAAATGGACTCCACGTTGAGCGTGGACCTCAAAGTGGGGCTTGATTTCATGATCCTTAGATAATGGCCTGAGCCAAAATGAAGAGTCGGATGCTTAACTGACAGAGCCACCCAGACACCCCTTGACCCCTTTCTCAACAGCTATATGACCTTGGGAAGTCATATAACTTCTCAGTTTTCTTATCAATATAAAGAAGATAATGACTAGTATAGAATTATTTTTAATGTTAAATAATATATGTAAAGCCCATAGTATTATGCCCAATATTTACTAGACATATAATAGATGGTGACTTAATATACTAATTATGAAAGATATGTCTGAATAGATTTTTTTCATTGTACATATTTCTTCTTCACTTTCTAAAAAATTTAGAAAACTTGCTCCTGTTTATAGTCCAGTAGATATGAGTGAAAATATCATTATGTATAAGTCTTTTATAAGTATTTATAAGTATTCTCAAGCATTGAAAATCAAGTTGTATATGATTTTAAATGTATATACTACTTTATAAGCTCTGTAACACCTTAGGGGAAACCTTCACAATACAACTTGCTGTCTGATAGCAAATTGATGTTCTGTGCTTTTATTGTCATTTATCCCCTTATCTTGAATAAATGTGCCTTGTTTAAAAAATTCTAGAGTGGAGGGATAATCTGTTAAAAGACCTTTCACATTCAAAAGGTCACTTGCATTTTATAAATACAAATAAACGGATATATCATCTAGTCAGAAAGATATTTCACCTATCAAACCAGGGCCTCTGTCCAGAGAAATGTGAAACCTCCTAAATTCTCTGAACTTTTTAGAGCAAGAGAAAGAAAGCAGAAAATGCTATAACTGGTTGAGAGTGTTGTCAGCTAGTAACACTTGCCAGGTAGCAAAGCTATCTTTGCTACTTTAAAATTTCTAAAAGAAAAAAAATGTCTACCACATTTGGAAGTGGTTTTAAGTAGTTTTTCATTGGTGGGATTTGTGTGAACAGAGTATGTCTTAAATCTAAGACAGATTCATTCCTGAAAGTGAAAGACCTCACTATAAGGCAGTTATAAGATATGGGTCCCACGGACAGGGTTCCAGGTACTATACAATTTTACATTAGAGACTCTAAGCCATTAATGGTATTCCTCTAGAAGAAGCTGTCTTCTGGGTTCTAACTCCTTAAAGAATTAACATGTCTTAAGAAGAGATACATGGAGGGCAGCCCCGGTGGCGCAGCGGTTTGGTGCCGCCTGCAGCCCGGGGTGTGATCCTGGGGACCCAGGATCGAGTCCCACGTCGGGCTCCCGGCATGGAGCCTGCTTCTCCCTCTGCCTGTGTCTCTGCCTCTCTCTTCGTTCTCTCTGAATGAATAAATAAATGAATAAATGAATAAATAAATAAATCTTAAAAAAAAAAAAAGAATACATACATGGAAACATTCACCTGGCTATGTTCCCCTGATCCTTTTGGGAATTCCAGACCAACTTCAGTCTTTTCACAGCTATATCAGTGATGTGCAGGCTGATAAGGGCTGATTAGAGTCCTCAGGGGGCACTTAGAGCTTGTGCCGCTTGGGATTACATGGCCCCAGAGCCAAAGACTTTGCAGCATAGCTATTGGTAAAGAGCTGTGGATTCAGATAATTTTCTAGTGATCTTATCATTTACCAGTGGCAAACTTATTGAATCTCTTTCAGCTTCGCTGTCCTTTTTGCAAAGTGTGGCTCTTTATGCCTCTGACATAGAGTGGCTATGAGGGTAAAAGAAACAATGAACAATGAACAATGCATTGCACCATTTCTGGCAAGGAAGTCCACCAAAGATGGAAACCATTATGACTACTACTTAGGCGTTAGTAAGCAGTCTACTCTGATAGATCTGGGACTTGGGTACTGCTAAGGTGATTCTCAATCTCAGAGATCAAATGAGAGAAAAGAGTAAGACAAAAACTGGATACTTCCTGCTCCGAATTCTCTAGCTCAAGCACAGCCTTTTAGGGGGTTGGGTCTGAGAGGGAAATCCAGAGAGGGGAGTCAGCCTAGGGGCTCTAATATGATCCTGGGTAGGAAAAAAATGCTCACAATGTAAAAACTGAATTCCAACAGATGTGGAATTGGAGAGAATCAAAGGCCCTGTCAAGACATGGGATGGGGACTGGTGGATCATTTCAGTCTGTGGCCAGTTGGGTGGAGAGTTTTTCTTCAGGCATAGAGAGTGGGACAGCAATGACAGGTGGGAAGCAGAACAAGAGAGGCAGGAGTTGTGAGTTCAGAGTAGAGGAAGAGGGTCTGAAAGGGAGGGAGGATTTAGGACCTGGGGAAAATCAAGCCGTATGGATCCTTGGTTAATGCTCTTTAGTCACAGAGATGGGAAACTATGGGCAAGGTCTGATCCATAGATCAGAGAGATAGCGTCCCTAAAGCTGACATTTAGGCTAATACGGTCAAGCCTCTAAAGGCAGAAATGCTGTGGGATGGGGACAAGGATGGTGTCACTAGCTAAGGGAGAGGGGAGATTGGGAGAGAGTAGGACCTATAGTGATCTGACTCTGGGAGGGTTACCATATGTTTGCTCTTGTTCATTGTTAAGATGTGTCCTGAGAATGGGGCTGGGCTGAGCCTGTGCTTGGGCTAGGAATTTGTGATTTATGAATCACATAATTGTGTGATTCATAGTTGTGAACGATGAGGGCAAGGCCGTCACAACTACTAGGTGATCTTTCTAAGAATGCAAATTTGATCCTATTTCTCCTCCTCATAAAGCCATTTAGTGGCTCCCGTTGTCTGTGGGATAGAGTCCAACTTGCTTAGACTGGCATTAAAGGCCTGCTGCGATGGAGCTCCAGCCTCCTTTCCAGGTTCGACATTTCCCCCTCATTTATACTCTGCTCCCCAACCTTGCAAAGCTACTCATCCTTTCCCAAACTTGGCTCTGCCAGACTCTCATGCTGTGTGACCTCCCATTGTCTGTAAATCCTACTTGAATTAAAGTGTAATCTTATGAAGAAGGCAAATTATAAGAAAAATAAAGCAGTAGAAATCCAACTAGTGTTTTGAAATTGTTTCTTGAATAGTAAATCTGTAAACGCAAGTACTTAAAATGTATCTGGACTTCTTGGTGAGGTCTTTTTTTTTTTTTTTTTCAAATTTTTATTTATTTATGATAGTCACAGAGAGAGAGAGAGAGAAAGAGTCAGAGACACAGGCAGAGGGAGAAGCAGGCTCCATGCCCCGGGAGCCCGATGTGGGACTCAATCCCGGGTCTCCAGGATCGCGCCCTGGGCCAAAGGCAGGCGCCAAACCGCTGTGCCACCCAGGGATCCCCTTGGAGAGGTCTTAAAAGAGATCCTGTCCCCCGACCTTCGAGCCAGATACCCTCCTTGGTGTTTCTGCAGAATCCTCTGCACATGTGTTATGGCATTTGTCAAACTATGGCATGCTTTTGTTTTCTTCTTCATCTTTGTAATCCTGATGCTAAGCACAGCATTTAACATGTAGGTCCTCATTTCTGAAGTATGGAGTGACTATTCGAGCAGCTGTGAGCATCCTTCCCTCCACACTTCTGTTGTGCATTGCACATGCCCTTATGTAACCCTCCTCTGATTTGCACAGATCACTGGTTTCCACGAGAATGTCATCTTTTAACTATAAGCTCAGCGAGGCCAGGAGCTGTAATTTTTCTTTCTGTATTCCTTGCACCTGGCACACAGAAGATGCTCAAACAGTATTTGCTGATTGAAAGAATTCGAGTAACTTTCAAAAGACAAGTGACCTCTGTGCAGAACCTGTAAAGATTATGTTCCAAAATTGTTACTGTCCATTAAAAGCAAGTAGTCCCAGAAGATTTCTAGCTGCATAAAAGTTTTCCCATTATTCTTTAATTGGTGCCCCGTAGCTGAAACTCCTGTTGTTTTGTCTATGTCCCTGTGCAATAGATATGGATTCTCTTCTGGGTCTCCCTGAAGTGAATAGCAGTGTGTAAACATCCTATAGCTTCAATATATTGATTGAAAAACTGGATACTTTATATAACTTCTATCTTTCTTAGTACTCCTATTATCTTAAGGGTTATATTTATATGCAGGTTATGTGTGTAAAAGTTTTGAATGGCACTATGCTTGAGTGGGGATGGGAAAGAAATTTCTTAGCTCTCCAGGAATTAATTCTAAAGAAACTGTATTTTAGTGCTATAGATAATTAAATAGTATTATGTTTTAGTCAGCATCTTGACTCTGGGGAAAAAAAAAAAACTTTACACTGTAAGTTAAAAATATTCTAAACATAAAAATACTGAGAAAAATTCTCAAGTTCACCTTCAGAAAATTTACATAGAAGATTTTAGTGGCGTTTTCTTCTTTCATTGGTATGTAACAATTTTTTAATGAATAAAAACAAGACAGTTATTAAACATCCAGAAGAAGCTTGTTTCTATTAACTCTATCAGCTTTGACTTACAAAGTATGTCTTTATGTTGACATACTTTTAGTCATCTTAAAAGTTGAAATTCCTTGAAATATTTTGAAAAGTACATTCTCACAAAGAATTATAAAATAATTAAAGTGGTGGAAATGCAGCAATTGTTTTAAATTTGTTCCTCGCATATGAAATATGAAAATATAAGTGCTTTAGCACATTTGAATTTTTAGCACATTTATACAGCAAAAACAGAGTGATTGCCTTCAAGTAATGGAAAAAATTTAGAGATAAGTAAAAGCAAACAGCTTTTATATCCTGTATAAAAAAAAAAAAAAACCTCTCTCTGTATTACAGTATCACAGTGCTATTAGTATATTCTTTTAAAATTTGGACCAAAGACAATGAGATTGTGGGATTAATATATTTTATGCCACTAATATTTTTGTGCATAAGAAACTTGTCTATTGGAGTGCATGCAGCAGTGGAGGAAAGATATCTTGAGCAGGGTGGGTAACAGATGTTGATGGTGATCAGTGATAGATGAGTTTCAGGTCACTGAGGCACAGGCCGGAAACTTCAGGGTGGCCTCTTTGATGAAATCCCAAGTGGGGGGGAGAGGGAGAAGGGAAGAGTGGGTCCCCCACTCAACCTCTGCAGTGTTGATTGGCCAATCAGGAAACCATGTAATCCAATATATCTTTAAGACAATCTCTGAGTAACTTTAGATGTGATTAAAAGATATCTTTATATTAAGGGAGATAAATGAAGCAAAACCCTGTTTACTTGGATGATCATTTCTTATTACACATCTGTTTAGCTCCCCTGTACATTGCTTGCAACATCCTACAACTCTATTATGTTGCCTACAGGGAACAGAGGATGAGAAATGAAAGTTTTTGCTTTGTGTCTAAAAAAATGCCATACAATTAGTTTAGAAGTGACAAAATCAGCTGCTCGGTGGATTGTTTTGTCTGTGTCAAGGACCTCAAAGTGCTGTCTATCCACAGGTGGTCCACAGGATGATAAAGCCCAAGGGAAAGAAGCCAGGAGTATGACCAGACAGTCCTAGTGGTTGTAAAGGTAAGGCAATGAATTCATGAATATTCACATATTCAGAATGAATTTCCTGGCCAGAGAGGAGAAAATTCTAGAGTTGTACATTCTGCATTTACTAGGGTGGGTCTGTGTCTCTTGACCCCTCACTTTTTTCCTTTGTTCCTTTAAAATTTCTCCCATTGATAAATCAAGGTGAAGGGGGAGAGCATAAGAAATCATGAAAATATTATTTATAGGCCATTTTATTTCACACACACAATTTTTAGGTTCAAAAGAGACATAGAGAATGAAGAGGAAGAAACATTGGTTTATGTGACTCCAGAAAAGTTGGTAACTTCAGAGCCACATAGGAAAATAAGATCCCTAGTTCTCATTTTGGATTTTAAAAAATTTTCAACAGTAATTGTTACGAGCTTCTAGTAAGTCCCATTTTATGTCTAAAGGTAAATCCTGCTTGTGGAGTCTGGTTTCCAGGATTCTTAATCAGTTTTTATCACTAATGAGATACATGTTTTTCGGAAAGTCTTTTTTTATTCCGACATTTACTTTCTTCATTTTCAAAATTAGATGGTGTACTAAATAATTTCTAAGGTCTCTTCGACCTCTTGACAGTCTCTTGATATAATAACTTTTGACTAAATTGAATTTCCTTCCTTTTCCCTGTTGGTCTCATCAATGTGCAAAGAAAAAAAAGATTTTAGTATCTAGTGGATAGCGAAACAAGACCCTTTGAAGACAAAACAAGTCACAAGACTGGAAACTCCTCCATAACAGATTGTCTACACAGAGTTGCTTCAGTTGTTTTGAATAACTTGATCTGTCAATGAATTAGTAGCTTTCTAATTCATGATGGAGAGGTTGGGAAATAAAGACCCTGATATTTAATTAAGTTGACCAGTCATGGTGCTGGTGGAATGTCTGACGAGACCCTATGGAATCTGATTTCAGTTAATGCCACATTCTGGTTTTATTTATCAAGCTCTGTCTGGAAGTGGCTCTCTAGGCCAGAAGCTATCAAACACATTCTCTGTTGGGAGCAAGGAGGAGTTTCCCTACATTTTCCCTCTTGACGGTACCTCTCTATGGCTTAACCTCAGCCAGTCAAAACACCGATCGATGTCACCGTGACAGATATTTTTTCTACCGTTATAGTGTCTGTAAATCAAACACCATCCGGGTATAACGGAAGATATCATGACACTACATCATCCTTTGCAATTCCACCAGTGTCAAAGAACAATAAGCATTACTTTAAAGGAAAATATTTTTTGAAAATAAATTGAGGCAATATTTCAAAAAGTTGAATTTCGTACTGCAAAATATGGTTGGAAATATAGTTCTTGGTTCGCTGCTGGAATGCACATCCTTTTCTTTTCTTTTCTTTTCTTTTCTTTTCTTTTCTTTTCTTTTCTTTTCTTTTCTTTTTTTTCTTTTCTTTTTTCTTTTCTTTTCTTTTCTTTTTTTCTTTTCTTTTCTTTTCTGGTTGTAAATGAGCGTGGGAAAGAAGGGATAGTACCCAAGTAACAAAACGAAGGTGCCATAGGGAAGACAAAGAAGAAAAAAAAGATGTTTCTCCCCTGCTTACCAACTAGTAGGAGAAATAAGATGTGATCTGAATAATTCTAATACAAGACAAAAAGTGATGTGATAGGAGACTCCAAGCTGTCTGAGCTAGCCTCCAGGAGAGAGAGAAAACGGAAGAAGCTGGGATTGGCAGAGAAGAAGGGGACGGACTTCTTCCTCCCAGGGATGAAGAGGACTTTGGGTGGTAATTGTGGCTTGAAAACAGAATTTTTATACAAAAGACTCTTGAAAAGAGCATGAATGACCAGAAAGGCCTGGAGAGGAGGTGGAGTGAAGACAGGGAGGCCGTTCATCTTCCCCGGGTGGGAGGGAACGTGAGCTTGAGCTGTTCAGAGCCCACTCTGGTGACTTGTATTTAGGGCAGGAGGGATCTGCAGAGAGAGACACAGTCATTGGCTAGCTGGCGTGTTGTGCTGCCATCCTAACACAAGTCAAGGAGCGGGGGGGTTGTGGTCATCAGGTGGCTGTGGGTTATCCTGAGGTGCTAGTGAGATGGGGAGCTTCCTTTTCCTCCTGGCTTCACCTCAGGGCCAGCGTGGCACAACATATTGCTGGAAAGCCTGTTTTACTGGGTTCAAGTCCCAGCTCTGCCATTTACTAGTTATGCAACCATTGAGCAAGTTTTACGATGACTCTCTGCTCAGTTTTACCATCTCTAAAATGGGCATAATGACTTTTACCTGCCTGGGAAGGTGGCTGTGAAGACTAAGCAAGTCCCTGCTGGTGGAGCGTTCCGAGTGGTGCCCTGCACTGTGGAGCTGACTGAGACCTTACCATGCGGCCTGCCGTTGCATTTTGGGTGCGACTTCCCTGTCCCTCCTCGCTTCAGTTGCTGGCAGCCCACGAGAGATGTGGGTGACAAAACTTGAGCTCCACATTCATAAGGTATTTGAGTAACTGCTCAAAATACTTTGATGTTCACAGAAAAACACTTTGCCTGGGGTCATTGCTAACGTTAGGACAATGAACTCTCTAGGGCACGGCCAGGAAAACCCCTTCCGTGAACCACAGAAAGAACTAGGATCATTTAAATATCCCCGATTTGTGAGGAAGTACAGAGCCTTATATTAAAAAAGAAGAAGAAGAATCTATTAGAATCTGAGAGAAAGCTGATTACAGATGAAGGCAGAGAAGAGAACGTTAAGAAGATTAAGAGGGCCATGCCCAAGCCCCCTTTCCCTCAGGGATATTCTAATGCCGACACCATCCCAATCAGTAGTACCCAAAGGCGATCCTCACACCTCTCTGTGCCTCTCCTGCTAAAGAGTGAACTCAGGCTTTGGCCAAAGGTAACAATAAATATTAAAACCTTTATTATCAATGTTTGATAGCAGCATGAAACATTTATATTTATGTATTATTTCATTTGCTGTAAAGATGTAGGTGGTTTTAAAGATGCTACCGCTAGGTCATTTTTAAAAAGAAGATCTAATTATCTTCCTACCCATTTCCCTTTGTTTGAGGCGAGCAGAGCGCATTAAACAAAGAAAAACCATGCTGCAAGTAGGGCTGGGATAATGCTGGCTTACAGCTACATCATTTGTTCTGAATCAAGGTCGACAGTCTAGAGGCTGTTGTGTTTTGCCTGTTTCTTAATTTTCTATTTAACTTCCTTCACAATCTTTCTATGATTTAGAAGCAAATGCGTGCAGACATTTTGGCAATTACAAAAGCCATTTTCAAACGATGGAAAGCGTTAACACGAGCTAAGACATTAAGAATTCCTTTGGCGTGGATGTGGTGAGACCTTGTTCCCCATGTAGCCGTCTTTGTGCAACACAAAAACGAAGGGAAACCGAGCCCTCCACCTGCCACCCTTGTCTGTATCAACATAATTACGCCAGTCATTTAACATAGTTTGTTATGAAAAATGTTGGACATACATGAATGTTTTAAAAATGTGTGCTGTGATGGGGTTAGAAAAAGAAAATCCCACTTATATTTGTAATCCTAAATCCCTAACTGGCCCAAAGAGGTGGTCGGACCTTAGGAAGAACATCGGTTTTAGCACACCAGGGTTTGAATTCCCACCCTACCACTCACTGCCTGGGTGATCCTGGGCATGATGTTTTCTCAGACTTAATTCCTCTGTCCATAGGACAGAGATGATGACATCTACCTTCCTGGACATTTGTGAAAATGAAATAAAATGATATTTATAGAGATTCTTAGCAGAATGTTTGGCACAGAGGAGTCTTGTTTAATAGTAGGAGTTTTGCCAGTATTAATAATACTTCATTTCCTTTCTAGGTTTAGAGGTGAAAATAATTGTGTTTTTTTTCTCTACGTGTATTTTGTCAGGTTACTTTAAAGTTGCATTTTTTTGTATGTTAAAGAGTTTCTATCTTCTGAGAAGTGTTTGTTTTTTTATTTTTTATTTTTTATTTATTTTTTAGATTTTTATTTATTTATTCATGAGAGACACAGAGAGAGAGAGAGAAACACAGACACAGGCAGAGGGAGAAGCAGGCTCCACGTGGGGAGCCCAATGTGGGACTCGACCCCCAGGACTCCAGCATCACCCCCTGAGCCGGAAGGCAGACACTTAACCGCTGAGCCACCCAGGCGTCCCTTAAAAGTGTTTAACTATTTCTAAGTGCAAAATTTACTATAGCCTTCTCTGAATTCCACTCTTTTTTGAAGATGTAGCTTTGCAGATCTACACAGAGACAACAGCTTGTATGTATAGGTGGCATGTGATTTCTGACCAGTTCTTCTTGTATATGTGTTAAATATTTTTATTCTTACCTGGCTATGCTTTAGTTAAAGTGGCTATGGACAGATTTTAGATATCAGCTCTAATCTGCTTAATAATCTCTCCTACTGGGTGTCTGGAGGTCTGACACAATGTAAACCATACACTTAATAAATAATTAAGTACGTATCTTTAAAGGAGCTGAAAATAACACCCCTGATAATGACTTCTCAAAGTACAAAGGACCATTCAACCATCTAGTTGAAACACATGTTAATTAAAAATTGAAAGTCATAAGTAATTGAATATTGATTTAATGTTTCTACCCTGCAGGGCAAGTTGAGGAATTCTGGCAAATTTATATAGGAAGGAAGCTTTCTGCAGGCATCCCAGGGGAGGAACATGTCTCTAGAAAGCCCCTGTTGAACTGAATTTTGTGGGTGGTTCTCAAGCCCTCATCCAATGGCTTTTCTTAGATTTTCCCTCTTTATGCAGCCTTGGTATTGTCATTGTATGGAGTGCTCGGTGAGATAGATCACATGCTTATTTAGGGCCCTGGAGGGCAGCCTGAGGATGCTGGAAGGTTGTGGATGGGATATCAACAGAGTGAGATGGTCAAGAGTTAAGTGAGCAGCATTTCTATTACATGGGACAGTTTATTATTATGCTCACTGAAACAGAAAGAATATAATTTAAACAATTTCAGTTATAAAGAATATGCACTCGTATTTCAAGCTTGGAAAAATAAAAAAACATACAAGAAAATCACTTATCATCTCATTATCCAGTATCAGTGTCTGCTAATGTCTTGGTAAACTTCTTTCTAGTCTTTTTTTTTTCTTTTCCTTTATTAATGCTTAGAGAAGAAGACGTGAAAAGGAGAAATGAGAAGAAAACTAGTGAATAGAGCCAGATGAGTGATTCTTTTTTTAAAATTTTTTAAATTTAAATTCAATTTGCCGACATATCATATATCACCCAGTGCAGATGAATGATTCTTGTATTTGACAAAATAATCCCAAGGATATGGAAATTAGTGTTCTATTCTCTATTTACACAATACTTTTCATCTTAAACCAAAAAAATGTATCTGTGAGTTGTTTTTTCACATGTGTGAGCAAGGGACATGTATTATCATCTGCTCTTTTCTTCCTTTTTTTGCAACAGGTGTCCCATGAATAGAAACTTCATCTCATGATTCACACCTCAGAATTCTATATTGCTTTCTAAATCTTATTTGTTTTTTCTGGAAATAGTACCATAAAGAGTGATGCCATTTTTTAAAACAGCTGAACATTAGGGATGAATTACAGAACAAGTATTATATAGCATCATGAAAATTCAACTGCTTTTGATGACTGGAAAATTGAGTGTCAATAGAATTTTGCATAATTTAATACTCAGGGATCTCAAATGAATATGTTTATTAATTCGCTTATAAAACAACTCTATAGAAGAGGGGGAAGATATTGAAATAGTACTGTATATTTTATATTTTCTCTTATTTATTCCAGATTTTGAGTTGTGTGGAAAAAAAAAGGAAAAAAGAAGGTGTTTGTTTTGATACATCATAGGGCTGACCCATTAGATAGAAAAAGTCATCTCTTTTAAATAAAACTGGTGTGATAAGAATTAAAACTCATTAAAATGGGAAATTAAGTCTTCTCAGTCTTAAGTGAATTTCTCACATATTTTAGGCTACTGGGGATTTTCTAGTTGCTCATAACTTTACCTATTACAATTTCAACACCCCACATCAATATATTTTACAGGCTATGTAGAATTTAGAGCATATCCTTTGGTGTCTTCTTTTGAAGGCGATGTGCTTTCTAGCTTAGGTAAACCATGCCTAAGCTTCTGATTAAGCAAATCCTCAGAACTCATAAATTCAATCTGAACCACAAAAGAGAGATCATCTTCAGAACTGGAATTTTACCAGACCTTTGACATACTAGAAGCCAAATGTGGCTTGTTGTTTTACAGTAAAAACAAAATTCAAAGTGATAAATTGTTTTACTTGTAGGATTATTTAGAATCTTGTGTAGGTTAGGCTTAACAAAAGCCCCAAATTATTTAGATTAAAGCACATCAAAAATTTCAATTATTTCATCCCGATCTTCTGGCACTGTTGTAGATGAGAAATTATGAGTTCAAAGATTTTCTTTTTCTCTTTATTATTTATGCATTTATGTCATCGGATGTTTACCAATTCCATACTTTCAGGAAAATTTTGTGATTCATCACTTATATATAACACCCAATGCTTTTATCTATCTATCTATCTATCTATCTATCTATCTATCTATCTATCTATCTATCATCTATCTAAGGATTTTATGTATTTATTCATGAAAGAGAGAGAGAGAGAGAGAGGCAGAGATACAGGCAGAGGGAGCCTGATGCAGGGAGCCTGATGTGGGACTCGATCCCCGGTCTCCAGGATCACGCCCTGGGCTGAAGTTGCTGCTAAACCGCTGAGCGGGTGGGCTGCCGCACCCAATGCTTTTCAAATTAACAACGAAATAACAGATATTGTTAAATACTTGGTTATGTGCAAGGTATTGTGATAAGTACTACAGCGAGTAAAAAGTAAATAGAGGTTAGCTTTTTGGGGAACTTAACTATTGCTGAGGAGCATGAGACATTCGAATAGGAGATTATTAGAGACAAAGCAGTTTATGGTAGAATTATCAAATAAACTTTTGAGAAGAATGGTAATTGCAAATAACTAATAAAATATAAAAATTATTTATCTCACTAGTGAAGTTTTATTATTTATTTTAAGAATAAATAATGAAAACCAGTATAGTTAATAACTGTAGGTAGCAAATCTTTGTGTGTATGTGTGTGCATATTTACATATGTAGAGTTTTCCCTGCTATAGGAAAATACAGTGTTCCTATGAAACTTATGTGAGCTCAAATGGCATAAATCTAAGAAGCAATTACCACTAATTTACATGGAAAAATTTTTGAGCGTTCCCAGACCCCAAAAATAACCTGTCTTAGGCTTTTCCGATACCTTAGGACACATCTTGTTAACGGATGCACAAAATAAATCAGGATGAAGTGCAGATGCTCACAGTGTTCAAAGCTATGGTGGCTTGATGCTAACATACTGAGTGTAGTTCCGGGAGTAGAAGCTCGGTGGGATCACTCTTGATACTAGGGGTGCACGCTGCCTCTAGATGGGTGCATCGCTTTAAAACAGATGGTCAGTGCTATTTTCACTTTTCACTTTCTTTTCATCAAAAGAGAAAATTCTCCTCAGATTTCTTTTTGCAAAAACAAGTTCTAATGCAGGTCTTTTCTAGAAGCAAACTGCCATAGGGTGAATTTTCCAAAAGTGGGGATTCCTGCACCTAGTATTAGGAAGGGATAGGTAAATATATGCATATATATGAGAATGTATCTAAATATAAGGTACCAATAAGTAAAAGGAAGAGTGAATCAGAAGAAAAAAATTTATATTGTTTGGCATTGTTCATGAAAATTTAGTTAGACATGAACTCTGAAAATATAGCAGAAAGCTTAAGGAAAGAAGAGGCTCACATGAAAGATCAGTTGTGTAAAGTATACAGAAGTTAGGTAAGAAAAAGATTTTGCATGAATCTGAAAACTCTATAGTAAGACTTATATGCAATGTGTACGTCTTAATCTGTTCAGGCTGCTAAAACAGAATACTAGAGACCAGATGACTTATAAACAACAGAAATTTATTTTGCAGAGTTCTGTAGGCTGGCAAGTTCAAGATCAAGTCACAGGCAAATTTGGTGTCTCTGATAACGGCCAGCTTCCTGGTTCACAGGCAGTCTTCTGAGTCCTCACATGGTGGAAGGGGAAGGGAGCTCTTCGGTTTCTCTTATAAGGGCATCCATAAGGACCCCACTCTGATGACTTAATCACCTCCGAAACACCCCACCTCAAAGGACCATCACACTGTGGGTTAGGTTTCAACATGTGAATTTTGGGGAGACATAAATATTTAAATGACGGTGGTGCCTATGATAAAAATTAAGTGTGTGCCTGCCAGCTCCACTGCCGGCATGGAGAGCAAATGCCCATAATACTCAGTAAGAGACAAAGAGTGGAAAGTGATGAGAGAGGAAGCAGAGGTCAAGGATGAGGTCTAGAGATTAATGCCAAGAAGTTTTACTGGAGAAAATAGTGGAAAGTGACTAAATATGTCTGAAACTTAAGAAAAGCCAGTATGTTAACCTATTTTGGTCAATAACTTATTATTTAAGTGATAAGAAAATAACTTACTCTTTAATTAGAACGTTAAATTAGAAAGTGCTTTAAATGCATACGAGGGTAATAAGAAGTGATCTGTAAAAAATCAAGGTGCTCTCAGCTTTATCTCCTGTGATATGAAAGATCAGAAGATAGTATAATAGCGTCTGCAGTTTTGAGGGAAAAAGACTCTGACTTTAAAATGTTGTATCCAGACACATAATTCATGTTCACGTGTTCCAAATTCTATTCTTTTTAATATTTTGAAAAAAAAATTGCTTACATCTGTCACCAGGTAGATGAAGCAGAATTAAGAGTTCAAGGATGGAGACTTTGTACTGTAAAAGAAATGGCAGTGAATATCAAAAACATTCACATGGAGAATTTAGAATAAATTTATAACTTTTGGGGATAAGTTCAATGCCAATACAAATGCAACTTTTAAAGAAAAGATGCAAAATGTAACAATTATTTTGTGGCAATAACCTGGGGACTGGCTGAGGTGGAGGTGAGTGGGAGGAAACCAGTCTGGTTCTGAGAGCTCATCAAAGTCTTATGTGAGGGAGACACAGCTAATAGCCAACAAAGCACAATTCATATGGCAAAAGGTAGGAAAAGAAGTCAGAGAAAAATAAATACAGAGTAAAAGCAAGTGTTTTAGTAATCAACAATACATGAGTTAAAATTCAAATTCATAGAGAAAATTTCTCAGATAAGGCTCAAAAAAATCCCAGAGTATATTATTTGTAATTTCTATAGAAGGGTTCAATTAAATGATGAAAGAAATTCATTATAAAAAGAGATGGCCATGATAGCTTTGGATTTATTAAAATGTGAGACAAACAAAATAGAACTGGATGAAGATGATTAGTATTTATTAGTAAAGTATAAGATTCACAAGCATGATACATTTTTACGTTCAAGTATAAGAAAAATTTAAAATACAAAACCAGATTATTGTTGGAGACATCACTTTTCTTAGCTTTGGATAAATCAGGTAGCCAAAACATCAGTTGGAATAAAGAAAATATGAAAAATATAGTCATTACAGTTGAGTATTCCATGGGACATTTTACATATATTTTCCTAAATGCTTATTTGGCAAAAGAGGAAGTTAAAGCCACAATGACCAGTTTTAAAAACATAAAACATATTTGTCATCACTAATGGATTTTTTGCCACAAAGTGATAGAGAAAAATTGATTTACAAATGATTTAAAAATAAAAAGAAATAATGAAAATACATCAACTACACATTCAACACAAAATATTAGAAAACAAATAATAAAGGAAACTTTAGGAAAAAAGGAGAAGCCATAACAGAAGCATAGATAGAATAACATATCAGAAACAGGAATGCAGAGACTTGAAAAATCAGTCTAAGACTTGGTTATTTGCAAAAATGTTGAGAAAATTCTGGCTTCTATTTAACAACAAGGGAAAACAATATTAAATGAAAGTATACATGAGAAAAAGTGTTGAACAGCACACAGAGAGGCAAAAGAGTATTTGCAATTGAACACTGTAGAGAAGTTCATGGTAATCCACTTGAAAATAATCGAAGAAATTCTTATATACTTACTACAAATTCTTGTAATCAAGGGGTAAAAGTCTTGAAGAGACTAATAACATGAGAGAAACTTAAACTGTTATTACTATTTTGAATAAACAAGGTTGAGGGCCTAATGTTTTTTTCTAGTGACTTGTTTATTTTTTTTGAAGAACTCTGGAAAATTATGAAAATCTTAATTTTTAAAATGTAAGCATGATATAAAACTTTTCAAAGGACACAAAAAAGGAAAATTACAACCAATTTTGCAGATTTTATTTTTGAACGTAGATACAAAAAAATTTCAAAGTTACACTAACATAAAAACAATAACTAATCTATAGCAAAGAGAATTTATATTTATTATCAGGGAGTCTATTACAGGTATCATCAAATATGTGAAAAAAAATCATCGCAAAAGATGCTAAGGTTGTATTAACAGCATTCTATATTGATTCTTTATGATGATAAACTATTACCAGAAGTATTCTTCTTTGGTCTGATTAAAATAAAATATCTGGAACCAACAGTCAACATACTACTTAACAGAAACATTAGAACTATTTCAACTAAAATTAGGAACAAGGATGGATGGTAATGATTATTGTTATTTAATATTATCCTAGAAATTCTAGCCATTTCAATAAGCATGAAGAAATTATTAAGAGTTAAAAGCTATTAAAAAAGAAGAAAAAATACACTTACTTTCAGATTATTTTTATGGTCCCTCCAAAAATATTCAAGACAATCAACTGAAATAGCCATTAGGAAAAACTATTGGTAATGTGGCTAATTAGCTGATCATCAAAACCAATAATTTTTCTAAAAACCTATATAACAAATTAGAAATATGATGAATAAAATGTCTTCCTGGTAGACAGAATACTGAGTAAAAATGGCTATCATTTATTTAAAATATATCTATATTTTATTTAAAAATAAAAAAACATCACTCTTGAAAATATAAACCCAAAAGACAAATAAAAATTAGGAAATCATTTATCACTGGTGTTGGAGAGACCAAGGGCTAATGTATTAAACATAAAAAGACCTCATCAAAATGGATTAGCAAAAAAACGAGATCCCCGAAATGAAAAAAAGAAAATGGGCAAAAGATATGGTTAGGCAAGGCACAGTAGGAAATAATCACCTGGAAGTAAACTAAGAAATATATTCAGCACAAAGAGGTATAAACTTAATCATATGCCTTTTCTATTTATTAGTTTGGCAAATATGAGAAAAAAAGTGATATTTGATGTTAGCAGGCATTCTGAGAAATGTACTCTTCTAGGGCTGGTGCGCATGTAAATTGGTATAATCTTCTTGGTGGTAACATTGGCATGAAAATAGTTCTGACCCTTTGATTCACTAATTCCTCTCGTAAGATATTATTCTAGAGAAATAATCGTAGCTGTAGACAAAGATTTATATGGTCTAATATATAATAATAAAATTGAAGATGAGAGAAAAGCATAAGTTTTAGAGTATATATAATGGAATATTATGTGGTCATTAATACTGTTATTAAACTATATTTAAGCAGATGGAAAAATGCTTACAAAGTTAAAGAAAAGGAAGGAAACTTAAACAGGCATAAAATGATACTAATTGTAAGTCTCTGTGTATATCTATGTAAATATGTGTTTACATAAAGAAAAAATAGGAAATAAAATGTCAATAGTATATGTCTCATGGTAGCATTTCTTATATCTTTATACTTTGCTTTACTTAAAAAATTTCTACATTCCAGATGGTTCTGTATACTACAATTTCATCTAGGTAAATTGTGAGTGCTTAGTGTGAATAATGTATAAAAATAAAGAGTTGTGTTAAGGCCGTAGGCTCATGGGATTCATTATTACTTTAAATAATTTTAATATGCTATTTTTAAATTTAAGAAAATGTGAATTTATGGAGAGTTGAAGACAAAGATACTTTAATATTTCTGAATCCTCTAATGGATTTTTTTTTTGTTGGAAAACTATCATAAGATAAAATCCAGGTAAACACATAATAAATGTGGCTCCTACAGTTGTATTTTTGCTTGCCTGGGTTTAGGAATAAGTTTCAAAAATTTTGAATCATATTTCCCCTAAAAGATCTTTGAAAAACTGCTCTACATCTTTAAGTTGACATGTACAATTTTGTTTTACATTAGTGGCTGACATAGAATAGTAGCAATTTCTGATGAATTATAGATGTTTAAAACTTTATGTTGGTTAGATTACTTTCTAAATGTATTCAATGGAGTCAAAACAGCTTAGCCCTAGTCTTGCTATGTGGCCCATGGACCATGGAGTTATGAAGATTGTTTCAGGTTATCTGCCAGATTAATGATATTTTCATAAAGATAATAAACACTTATTTGCTTTTCCCACCAGGTTAGCCTTTATACTGAGGATGCAAAAGCAATGGTGGATAAAACTGCTGGCATTTTAGCAAGAACCAAGATAGGCGCTCAACTATAGTTATTGGTGAGTGTATACCTCCTTTCCACAAAATCATGATTTAAAAAAAAATGTCAGTTGCATTTAAGAATGTTTTTTAATTTTATTAATTTTTGACCCTTGAGTCTACATATTTTTGATATTCTGTGTGCCAACATGGGAACACACAGTTATTTTAAGGGAAAGCATTTTGCAATTATTTCAGTGGGTAACTAAATCAATTACTTTTTTTTTTTTTTTTTTATCATTAACCACATTTTACCTGAAAGAGCTATTGATAGAAAAACTATGGTTCTTCAGACTCGGATGTTTGTTAGACATTTTTTGAAAAATGAGCCAAGCGAGTCTATCATGTCAAGAAAGACAACTGATAGTACTTGTCAGAGATACAAGTAAAGTTTTCAAACAAAATGTAGATTTTGGAAAATTTGTGTTGGCTACTGGGAACATGGCAGCTTCCCAAAATGTCAAGACCTTTCTGGAGACCAGTGGGGATAGCTAATGTGAATTTTTGATATTACATAATGAAATGTCTCAACCCCTGGAAAATCTGCTTACCTAGGTGAATACTTATTTTCTAAATTACCAGTGTAAAAAGTTTCAAAATCATGCACAGGAGAAACACCATTCAAAGCCCAAGATAGGTCAATGGTATGTAACAGAATATGAAGACTTCACTGATGCTTTCAGATTCACATTGCAACTAACCTTTAAGGAACTACCACTTGTTGAGTTTTGGTGTAGTGTCAAAAAAGAATATCTGCAATGATATTAAAAAGTTAATTAAAATACTCTCCTTTTCCAGTTACATATCTTTGAGAGACTAAATTTTCTTCATATATTTTAACCAAATGGATTATCAAATAGGTTAAATGCAGAAGCAGATATGAGAATGCAGTTGTCTTCTAAGCCAGATGTTAAAGATACTTGCAAAAATGTAATAGAATCACCCTTCTTACTAACTTGTTTTGTTTTTGAGAAATGTGGTTATTTTTCATAAGACATGAAAAATGTTAACATGAATGAGTTTATTATTTTTAAATGAATGAATTTTAAAACTTATAATAAACAGCTTGCATTTTGAAAATGTTAATAAAATTATTAAAAATAATAAACTCATTCATGTTAACATATTTTTAAATACCTTCTGGGTTGAAACATTAATATTATTAGTGCATGACTGAGTAAAACAATAAATAATAAATACATCTCACATTTTGGTAAATACTAAACATCAAAAGTAAAATTTTATTGAAATAGTATCTCTTCAGATGATGGATCTGGTTTTCTCCTTCAATTAGTTCATGTGTCTTATAAATAAATACCACATTTGCTAGTTGAGACAAGATTCAATAAAAACTAACCTTAAAGGAAGAGAAGTTATTGGACTATTAATAAGTGCAGTGCCTACAAAAGTTGCCTTGGTGATTAAATTTTAAGAGCAATCATAACATTTGGATCCACAACATCTTCCTATTGAGTTCATTTAAATTAAATAAATGAATTGGAAGAGTAAATAGGTTTCAGAGAAATGGTTGATGGCAAGCTGGAGACATTCCCAAGGAGGAGAAATGAATATAGCGCACTATGATACCCAATATTCTTTTGGAAAAGTAATGAACATGTTTCTTTTATGAGTTTGAATACATGGCCAAGGAAATATAACCATCAGTTACCTTTGACATATGTTATTTCTACCCAGGATGTAGTGTTGAACTGTCAAAGGTCAATGTGAAACTTTTTACCGCCTCGAAATCATACAAAATACACAACTGGAAAGCAGGCTCATGTCTTGATTAACAGAGGCTTAGTAGACATACATATTTCATATTGTCCCTTTGCCACCTCAAAGAATTCATACAGTGTAGCATAATAAGATTCAGAAAGGGCAAGAAGTGTCTTTCTTTTGTAAAGAGGGTAAAGGGCAATTGTGCAAGGAAGATGGGAAAGGAGGATAGGTGAGATGCCCTGACCATGACTCACTCTTAAGCAGATCAGTTTAGGAAAGTATATATGGAATATGTGGGTCTGGAAATTGATTACCATAAAACTAAAATAAATAGCTACATCATTCTTTTAAATGTATCCTATGGAATCTAAATATCACAGCAATTTGTTACTCATTATCATTCGTTTTACAAAATACATGGAAAAGCTCTTCTTTTATAGTTGAAATTTATCATTTCATTTCTCAATTGAATTCATATTTTATCCTTTACGCTTGAAAGCTTTTTACTAATCACTCTGCAATGAAAGTGCCGTCCACTGGAGAGTACCTGGACTCTGTGTTTGAAGATCTCTGTCTAAGAAATTCACCATAGGAATGTGAGCTACATCTAGTGAGACATCTAGTTCTCTTGATGCCTTCTTTAAGGCTGCCAAACATTGCAATGGGATTCGTTAATTTCGCTTTTAGTTTTGGTGGGTTTCCTACTTTAGAATGAAGGTCGACTAAGGACTACTTACACTTTCTGCAAATTCCCTTGACTCTGATTTCTATTTCAAATATTAAAGGCAAAGGTTTTTTTTCCGCTTCCTCCGTTTTCCATAACTTTAAGGAAAGGAGGGAGGTATTGACTCAAGTTATCTGTAGACTGATCTTAGCATGAATATAAGAGGTTCATGCTTTTGAACTTCTTTTGATCTTAATCCCAAATGCCTCCCTATTCAGAGCCTTGGTGCCTAAAGTTCTCCCCCAAAGGATGCTTTGCCTTAGACTGGCAGTCTTGTTGCTTTTCCTTCACCAGTGAAGTGATAGGGTCAAAAAACCCAGGATGGCTGGTTGTAAAAGAAGTATTGAAGGAAGATAGCAACTTAGAGAAGAAGAGGTAGCTGGAGTTCTTAAGAATGGAGAGGAGGCTCTTTTGAAGTTCTAAGACCAATTCCAACATCTGTGTCACCAGGTAGTTCTCAGACATCTAGCAAGGTATCCTAGAATTCAACTTAGTTCAGACACTGCCTACTAGAGATAGCATTAGATCCTGCAGGTTGAGGGTTCAGTCTTTGAAGACTGGCCCCCCACCCACAGACACCTCAGAGAGCAGTCAAAAGCCCAGGTTGCTAGCTGTACTTTTGATCAACTGGCTATAAATCAGAGGTTCCTATAATCTCCCTCTTTGTGTTCAATTACTAGAGTGGCTCATAGAACTCAGAAAAACATTTTACATACTGGAGCACTGGTTTATAATAAAAGGATATAACTTAGGAATGGCCAGATGGAAGGGACACACAGAGCCAGGTATGGGGAAAAGGGCAGGGCTGCCATGCCCTCTCTGAGTGTGCCAATGTCCCTAAATCTCCATGTGTTCAATAATCCAGAAGCTCTCTGATCCCCAGTCCTTTTGGATTTTTATTAAGAGGCATCATTACTTAGGCATGATTGATTAAACTAATGGCCATTGATGATTGATTCAAGCTTCAGCCCGTCTCCTATCCCTGGAGGTCAGGGGAATGGGACTGGGACATGGTTGATTCCCCTGGCAATAAGCCTTCATTCCTTAGGTGAAGTCCAAAAGTCACCTCATTAGCATAATGATAGATATCATTATGGCTTTCATAAGGAAATTCCAAGGATATTAAGAGCTATGAGCCAGGAACTGTGGAGAAGACCAAATATATATGAAATATCTGAATGACGAAATATATATATTTTTATAAATCACAATGCCTCATAGACCAAACATAAAGTGACCTGACTTCATGATTTTGCCTCAGACTAACTATGAAAATATTATAAATTAGAAAGACTAGTGTTAGAGTCAAAGTTCCATCAAGGAGGATAGTGCAGAGAGGAAATTTTGGATGGGATTCCTAATATCTGAGTTAAACTCATTTGTCAACACACTTGAGCAGCCTTATATTTATATTAAGGGAGTTTTGAATGTCTTATGTCTTATAACAAGAGCTTTTTGAGAGGACTCTGTGGATTGTGTTTAGAGACAAAACCAATTTGACCATTTTAACTTAATTGTACCCGCCCCAATTTCCTGCGGGCGGGTACAAAGGACCCTTTAAGTGTCCCTGGAGTTGGGAGGGAGGAATGGGGGACATAAAGCCTGTCCTGTCTGAATTCCAGGCTGGAGAGGGTGGGTTCAAAGGACTCCTGGGCTCACCTCCTGTCAGCACCGGCCCAGCCTGGGCCTGGGGACCTGGGGGTTGGTGATTTGGGGGACGGTGTTACACCTGTCTCCACTGTTTGTTTTACTTCCCCAAAAATGGATCTTTTTTTTTCTAAGAGTCCCAGAGAATGGGGAATTGTTCCTGTAAATATATATTTTTAAAGGTGAAAAAAAAAAGTTGAAGAGTTTCCCATCTCAATTGACTTGCTACCTATTAAAAGATAGAAATGTTAGTACAGGATGTCAATGTTTAGTAATGATTTTCCTCTGAGGGCTGCATTTTCATGTGTTCCAGTCATTTTTATTGCATACATGAAAAAGCTATGCCACATGGCTTATATATATATACAGGTGTTGGCTTTGAAGGCAAGCGCACATCCTCACCTGATAAGCCTATGTTGGAATTTATTTAATTCATAGTACAGAGACTGGTGACCAGAAAAGACTGTCAGATTCACACGCCTCTATGGAGATTCGTTTAAGTGAACTGGGTCACACATGAATTAATTTTTAGGGAACGTTTTGAAATATTAAGATCATAGGAGGGAAGTTAGAGATCATTTAGCTTTGTATGTATACCTTGTAGTTATAAAATTATATATTAGCCAACCTAAAAATTGAATGCGTTATAATTAATATAATTGAAGACATATAATTAAATATTAAAAGTTGGTCTGGTGCATCATGGAGTCCTGGGTTTGAATTTTGACTATGCCACTTGCTTTGGACTTTGAACAGATTAACTTAGTTTCCTTTTGACTCAGTTTCTGTATCTGTAGAGTGGGGGATATTAGAGATCCCTCAAAGAGATGTTATAAATGTTAAATGACATAATACAAATGAAGTGTCTGAGATACTAAGTGTTCAGTATACATTGCCTAAATTGTTTTTATTTATAAATTAAGAATTTGAAACAAATTGCTTATTTTTTTTTGCAGTAATTTGGAGTATATCCCCCAAGTAATGGTAGAGATAGATATATTCAAACATCTTATCTTTTCAGTTGATGCCAAGGGTAAAGAAATGCATATATATTATGTCTAAGTAAATGGGTCAGCATAAACTAGAGGCTCCGTTAAGCTCAATGAGCTGATATGTATTAACCTGATTATGACGATGTAGTTGCCGTGTGGGAACAAGGCCAGGATTCATGGAGACAAAATTAAGTCTTAAGGTACCAGGCTTTCAACTCACATAGAGTGAAAACCTCCCCGTTACGTTAATGCCTAACGTTTTTTTTTTTTTTTTTTTTTTTTCCAATTTAATACAGATCCATCTCTTTTTATTTTTTTTATATGAGCGGGGGAGAATATTATAATCATTCTTCATAGAACACTACATTGTAAAGACTTTTTATAAATGTCCACAGGCGTCCTTAGCTGAGAATGAATCTATTTGAATAAAACCAGTAATCTGAAGGTAATTAAAGTAGTTTTGTAAGGTGCAATAAACATCCATTGTTGGGTCTACAGAGCATTAGTTTATGCTATTGTGAAGAAGATGTCTTTTTAGGTCCTGAGCTGTTTTGAAAAATTTCAGAGGCCACAAGTCTGAAAAAAAAAACAAGGACAAGATAATGACTGGAGACACAATTAATCCTGGTGCCTCTGTATGGTACAAACTGTTACAACAAGCAAAGAAAAAACTGGGCAAGGGTTATAGAAAGAGAAGTTAATGCATAGTCTTTTTTTTTTTTTAAATAAAAGCTTATATGTAGAGGACTAAACGGGTGGAATGAACAATAGCTGAGAAATTAAAATAGCATAAGATAATAAATACATTGTGTTATAAAGAAAGGGAAAATGAATTTATGTTTGCAGAAAATATGAAATATAATTTGTGTCCATATGTATGTGACAACAAGATCAAATTTAGGTAAATACTCTTGTTTCTTTAGGCATGACCTCAGTTGGTGTCAAGATTTCAAAAGCCCATGTAATACGTCACACATTCCTGACTCAAAATCCTTGCCTACCATGTAAAGGGGTTTGCACGTTACAAAGAGCCTGGAAGAAACGGCCGGGGCACACTCTGAAGGTCAGCTTTTATCTAGCAGCAACTTTTTACTTTTAACTCTTTTTAGACTTCCTTCACAATGGCCTATGTTTATGAGGGTGAACAAGAAAAAAGCAAGACGTTTTCTGGGTCTGACTCCTACCCTAGTGGCCTCTAGATTGGATTTCCCGATTTTGGAAATTAAATATACCCTTTAAATATGAAATAGTTGGGCAGCCTGGGTGGCTCAGCGGTTTAGTGCTGCCTTCAGCCCAGGGCATGATCCCGGAGACCCGGGATCGAGATTGAGTCCCACGTTGGGCTCCCTGCATGGAGCCTGCTTCTCCCTCTGCCTGTGTCTCTGCCTCTGTCTCTCTCTCCGTCTCTCTCTCTTTCTATCTCTCATGGATAAATAAATAAAATATTAAAAAGAAAAATGAAATAGTTAACTTCACCACCCTGAAGCTGAATGCTCACGCAGGGAACTTTCAGCTTCTCTGATGCCCACCCCCTTCCTCCCAAAACAGATTCAGTCAGCGTTTTAGGAAAACCTCATTTTTTATCTGTGACTGTTTCATGTGGGATTTAAAATAAAACAACAGAGTATTCAGTTAGCCCCAGTGACCTCTTCTAGATTCCAGGGTGGGCATTCAGTGTGTGCAATTATTTGAACTCCTCCTAACTTCAGACAAGTAAGAAGTGTCTTCCTGCTTCTGCATCAAGTTGGGAGAAAGGCAGTTGGCTGGAGCTGAGCTCAGTTAAAACAACCCTTCTCTGAGTTGTGTAAAGTACATGTACTAACCCAAATCAAGTATTTTCCCTTCATTCTCACCAGTCATGTGCTAAGTTTTACACATGGAGACAATTGCGTCAATCCACAGATTTTGGGGCATATCTTTTCATATCTATCTGCAGCCACTCTTCCTTTTAGGCTGGACACAGAATGGCCCCTGAAGAATCAAGCATTGATCTTCAGGAAAACCAGGATGCCTCACCTGCATACCTATGGCTTGAACATACCATTCACATCATATACTGAAATCCGTTGTGCATGTAATAACCATATTTTTTCCAAATGAGTCTCTGGCTTCTCAGTCATATTTTTCATCAAAATAGCAGTGGTTCTGGGCTAAAATTCTAATGTTTGCATTCCCTTGGAAGAGGGCTGCCAAATTTAGCAAAAGGCAAACAACAAACAGGAAATGAAGTAGGATGCCCAGTTAAAGTTGAATATCAAGTAAATCTTGTTTTTTTTTAATATAAGGGTATATGATACAATCATAAGGACATGCTTATACTAAAAAAAATATTCACTGTTTATCTGAAATTCATACTTAACCAAGCATCCTGTATTTTATTTGGCAACTCGATCTTGGAACCATGATAAATTACAGTTAGGAAAGATGGTCTCTGTTTCACAACTGAAGAAATTGAGGCATATGGGGCAAAAACCCCCTTTACTTCAATATCCCAGAGAGTTGCTGCATTTGGTCACTTCATGCTGTATGGCACCCTTCAGGCACAGTTGAGAGGAGGCAAGGGTGCCATGGGCATTTTCTCATGCTCTTATTCTTTTTGATTTTTCTGTTCTTGACTGCCATACCTGCCACAAAAAATACATATTAGGATAACTGCCAGCCGAGAAAGCTCTATTATATTATTTTGCCATTGTGGGTAAATTATTGACTTACTGTCTTATTTACTTTTTTTCTCATGAAATGAAAGCATATTGGTGGAATTTCAGGCATCAGTTTGTGGTAAATGAGAGAAAAAAGCTGAGGTTGTGATGTGGGTTCTTAAAATTTTATTACATTGGGCCAAATTTCAGTATCCTACGTATCAATGCTGTAAACCTGCAGCTGATGTCTGTTTAAAAAGTCACTTGGCAAACCTAATAATCTAACAATGTGTAGATGAATGGCAGGTTTATACCTCTGCCCCGAGTAACTCTGGGATAGGGGATTCAGAATATATACTTTACCTCCAATATTGTTTTATAAAATTTCTTGAATACAACAAATTTGAAAGAATTATACACTTGAGTAGCAATATACCTTCCACCTAGAGTCTACGAGGAACAATAACTATATTTACTGTATTGTGTCTGTCTTTCCATCCCTTTCTCCGTCTATCGACTCATCTTTGATGCATTTCAAAGTAAGTTAACATTCGTGTACTTCATGCCTAAACATGTCAGCAGGTATATCATCAACTAGAATGCATGTATTTATTATTTTTAGGGTAAAAATTACATATAGTGAAAGGCACAAATCTTAAGTGTACCATTTGTTACATTTTGATAAATATATACACCTATGCAACCTCTAGGTGACACAGATTATGCCTGTGTAAGACACTATCATCACGGTAGAACATCTCTTTAGGGCTCATTCCAGGATAAGTGATTACTGTTCTGACTTTTTTCATAATAGATTAGTTTTGCCTGTTTAGAAGTTCATGGAAAGAAAACCACCCAATATATATTCTTGTGTGATACTTCTTTTGCTCAGCATGGTTTTGAGATTTATCTGTGTTGTTGGCTGTATCAGCTGTTTGTTTCTTTTTATTGATGAGTGGCATTTCATTCTATGAATATACCACAGATTGGTTAGCCATCCCTCTGTTGAGGAATACCTGCGATGTTTCCAATTTCTGGTTATTATAAATCCTCTAGTATATGTCTTATGGACATGTTTCCTCCCGCTCCCCCTTCCAATTCTTCCCACCCCCCACCTCTGGAATAAACAGGGATGGCGGCAATCCAGTTTGGGAAGCATTTTGCTAGCCTGTGCCATTTTGAAAAATATTGGTCATCATATTGATTACTGACTGGCTTTCATAGGTAAACGTTTCTAGTTTGCAAATCTAGATTGTCTTTAATTTTTCTCTTAGCTTCTTACTTTGCTCTTAGATCTCAAAGGATTTAGATCTTCTCTAAATTGTTGAGACCAGTCAAGGGCATTAATGAACCCTGAAACTTGCTTAGAATGTCTTCATTCTGTTCTGGATGTGGAACACTTCTGGTAGGGTCTTTCTCAGAATCACGTTATAGCATGAGGATGAACATATCATTGACTTACTTTCATATTCACTGAGCATGTGTTGAGTGGAAGCCATATGCTGTTCCCTGGGAATATAAAGATCATAAAGCTTGGTCCCTGATTCAAAGAGCTCAAGATCTATAGAGAGATAGACTAGAAAAATGGCCAATTCAGTACAAAGTGGTAAATATTTTGATAGGGATATTCACAGGGTGCTGTGGGAAGACCTTGAAAATGAACTTGACCCAGGGTAGGGCGCATCAAGAAAGAGTTTCCAGAGGATATGAAGACCAAGTTATGTTATGGTGGACCCAGGAGCAGTTAAATAGCAGATAGTAAAGGGAATGTGTTTCAGGCACTGGGACTATGATGAAGTAAGTGTTAGGGGCAGGAGACAGTGAGTTGCTTTGAAAGTTCAATGCCAATAGGTGAGGGTAAAGAAAAGAAGGAGGCAAAACTTTTAGATGGGCTTTTAGATTAAGTTAAGGGTGACTGGGACACCTGGGTGCCTCAGTGGTTGAGTGTCTGCCTTTGGCCCAGGTCATGATCCTATGGTCCTGGGATCGAGTCTCACATCGGGCCCCCTGCAGGGAGCCTGCTTCTCCCTCTGCCTGTGTCTCTGCCTTTCTCTCTAGGTCTCTCATGAATAAATAAAATCTTAAAAAAGGATTAAAAAATGTTAAGGATGACTTTATATTCTGAAAAGTTTGTGCACCCATCTGTCTCTATGTAAGGGGTAGGTCATAGACCACCAGTTATTTCTGTACCCATTTTGATGAACTGAAAAAGAGCCTCAATTCAGTGGCTCCAGTATGTGTTCACTCTTCAAAATAATGTTCATGAGTGTAAGATGTCTTGCTGGTAAGGCTGCATGAGATTTTCTTTCTTTCTTTTCTTTCTTTTCTTCTTTCAACTCAGTATCAGGCTGTACTTGAAGGGAAATTTCAGAATCTTTGCTACAACTGGGTAACTGCTGACCCCAGCATCCTTAAATTAACCTCTCAGGAAATGCAAGATTTATAAGTTGTGGGCTTTTTTTTTTCTTTTGAAAAAAGGTCTTAATAATTCAAAGAACTTTTTAATGATTTTAAAAGTGCATGTTAAATACTTGATGGATTGGATCAATTCAGTCTTTGTAGTGCTGTGTGTTGACATCCTCCTCTCTACATATGGAAATTCGACAGATGTACAGAAATGCTACACAGGATGGGATGTTTCTTTATGACATTTCCTTGTGCATTTCGTTGGAGAAAAGAAATGTGTATATGCGCTTTATAGTTAGTCATTAACTATAAAAACAAGCTTATTCACAAACCTGCTTTGATCTGAATTTCCTGTGATTTATCTTTGGTGTCTTAGCATGTACTGAACTCCTGATTGTTATTAACTCCCCAAATATTTACATCACTCCAGATAATCAATGCTTATCACAGTCAATACAGATGTTACAAGATCCTGGAAGAAAGATAGTGTCAGCATAACATTTTAATTATGATAGCATGTGTTTTTCAACTGTATCTTTTGTTTACCGCGTCAGCTAACACAGCTACTGCGTCTACCTAATACACAGAAAGTATTAAAATGGTAGAACTTGTAAATTATAGCTTTTGCACCAAGTGCTTACCCTTGAAGCAATGGTGTGCAAATGCTTGAAGGTATTAACGCTTGTTTAATTAATTTAAATCATGCTGCTAAGACCATATTTTCGCTTTCTGTTCCCCTGAGCTTGCACTCTCTGCATGGTTGCTCAACTGTTAGGTAAAACAAATTTGCTTGTGGATTTAAATGATACAAAATATCTGACTTGAACTAGCGTTTCACTTCTGTTAGTGAAATCACAAGATGGACTACTGTGAGGAAAAAATAATTTCACTTTATTTTATCTGTTTGGCAAAATTCTGCTTGAATTGTACATTTCGTTTTCAGGCATCGTGCTTCAGTTTTTACTCTTGAGAGCGACGTGCTGCCAAGTTCTGTGAGACCCGTGATATATATTTCTCTGACCCCCCACCCCCCACCCCAGTGCTTCACAGCCACCACTCCTGCAGAGGGCAAACCTGCATTTTGGAGAATGGATGAGCAGAATCAGGTGGCTGGTGCAACACTGTCCAGGGGTTCCACTGTCACCACCGTCCTTGTAAATGGTGCAGGTCTGCCAAGCTAGGGCCACCTTCGCTCTTCCTGGAAGAGCTGCGGTTTTATATCAAGCATCTGTGCCAAAGCTAATGGCATGAAAGCTGTGCTGTGTGGACGGTTCCCAGTGGACGAGTGGGCCTCATGCAGCTCCATCAGAACATCTTCACCTGAAAGCTAGATGCAGGGGGCAGTGAGAACTTGCTGATGGTTGAAAGTTAAAGGTCTGGCTTCTTTTACTTGTATTTTACGATGAATACTTGCTCTGATAAAATGAAATGCCTGTGCCCTTTCCCAGGTATGAGGCTGGGCAAACTGCATCTTCTATAAATAAGAGATATCACAGGGACTCAGTTTTTAAAATGAAACACCAGGGGAAATATATGGTAATATCAAAGCTCAAGTTTTAATGGGAAGCCTGTGATGATAGCTAAGAATCTCCCCCGTCCTCAGCCCCTTTTTTGTATCCACTGAAATAAGGGCTTAAAGAAAGATGCTGTCTCTGGAAAGGAAGGGCCTCTGTACCGGGGAAGACTGTGAGATATATTCTGCTTTCTAGGCCTCCTGTCCTCTCCAAGGACCTAACTTGGTCACACTCTCTCAACTAAATGTGTTTGTGGATAATTTTCTTTTTTCAGGTCAAGATGCTGAATATGTGGATCTTTTTTTTTTTTTTTAAAGATTTTATTTATTTATTCATGAGAGACACAGAAGAGAGAGAGAGAGAGGCAGAGACACAGGCAGAGGGAGAAGCAGGCTCCATGCAGGGAGCCTGACGTGGGACTCAATCCCGGGACCCTGCTCTGAGCCAAAAGCAGACGCTCAACCACTGAGCCACCCAGGCATTCCATGTTGGATCTTTTTGCAAGGGGATAAAGATAGTGATATTGGGGGCCCTTGAGGACTAGTGCAAGAAGATCAGGAGTTAGTGAAGGGTATCACAATAGGCCTCTACTGTAAAGGCAATGCAGAGAACATAAAATCCACACTAGCTTCTTCCTTATGGAAAAGTCCTATCACAGTAGTGCAAGAAATCCTGTGCTGAGAGGCCATGAAGACAGGTGTTGGCACCTTACATTCTTGAAGGAGCTTGAGAATTTTATCAAACTCGTGCCTTTGACAAAGTACAACTAAATAGAAGCCATTCTGGAAAAAATGAGTATAACATTTACTTAAATTTAAAATAAAAATAAGCAAACAAAGTAGAAGCCTCTAGGGAGACAGTAACATGCTCCACAGACTCTCCATTCTATCTCATAACATACCATCATCACTAGGTTCCTTTGATTATTATTATGATTGGGGTTTTTTTTGTTGTTGTTCCTTTGATTATTTTACCCAAGCCAGAATATTGCACTTTGTTTCTGAGAGTTTTGCCTTTGGTTCAGCCATTCATTAGTCACTATTTTTTGAGCTTCCACAGCTCAAATTTATGAACAAATAAAGAGATAATGATAAAGTGAGGGAAATGGAATAACAGAGGTGTACATTAGACATTACTGAGATAGAGGTTGGGCCTCAAGTCCCACTGGGAGCAGGAGAAGTTGGTCAAGAAAAGCTTCCTAGAGGTTGGTTGGCTTTGTTGGAGTATGAAGAGATAGATTGATGAGGGAGAGAGATAAGACTGCTTTGTGGACGGGACATCTTGCAGTGTAAAGGCTTTCCCAATGACATAAATTTATTGTAATTTTTCTAGATTTCTATTTATTTATTTATTTATTTATTTATTTATTTATTTATTTATTTTAAAAGATTTTATTTATTCATGACAGACACAGAAAGAGAGAGAGAGAGAGAGGCAGAGACACAGGCAGAGGGAGAAATAGGCTTATGCAGGGAACCTGACATGGGACTCGATCCTGGGTCTCCAGGATCACACCCTGAGCAGAAAGCAGTGTTAAACTGCTGAGCCACCGGGGCTACCCAATTTTTCTAGATTTAAAACTAAAATGTACTTACATTTTAAAGAATTCTACACATAATAGAATGGAAGACAAGAGTTGCAATCACTTGATGGGATTGAATTTCAAATATGTTAAGTAGCAAAGATTTTTTTTTGGATCACTCTTCACTAAGTAGAACTACATTACCATATGCCTTAAAGTCTCATGCATTGGCTCTATATAGAAGAGTGATTCATCAATCACCAATCGTCAATGTGTGAATCAATTTTTTAAGTGAATCAAGTAATTTACATATGCCCTGTTTTTCTTTCATGATTATTTTGGAATAATCCTAATAGTTATCAGGATTTACTAAATTTTTATTATTTTGGACTATATGAACTTGTAATTAATATTATTACTTGGGGTAATTATAACATAATTTAATAATAATACTATCACGGGGTAATTCTTAAAATGAATAACACTGATAATAACAAATTAACTGAAAATAGTTTACATATTAATTTAAAACCATTACTATTGTATTTATTAAAATTAGATCTTTCAGGGCATGGATTCCAAAGATACAAACCATGTTCTTCCAAATGATGAATTTGCATTTCTTTGGAATATTTCATACTGTAAACTTTTCTCCAAGTCAAACTTATTTTTCAATTTACAATATTTATTTCTCTTTTGAAGTATTTAAGTTTTCTGTATTACATATGGAATAGATGTTGTCTATATGCTGTAAACCTCCAGGTTTAGAGAAATCAAATACGGGGTTGTGGGGACAGTCGCTTTGGCCTTAAGTGGTGCAACTCCAGGGGGCACCATATACTAAATATAACTTGAAAGGCAACCAATTTTTGGAATTGTGCAAAGTGGCTGCCCTGGGTGCTGGGATGTGGGGCATGGGAAAGGATGTTTTCTAAAAACTAAACAGCCTCGCAGAACCAACTGGGTATTTAATCGGTAAGTTTTCCCAGATTCTTTCTGAAGAAACCCTAGATGAAAGGGATGTTTAAAAGTGTATTTATTTATTTATTTATTTATTTATTTATTTATTTATTAAAGTGTTTTTAAACCCAAAGTTTCTCTAGTTTAAGTTTGAGAAATCCTGGGGTAAACAAGTTTTTCACTGTAGGATCTCCCATAGTTTTAAAAATGCTAGTGTGCTCTGTGAACCTATAAGTGAAGATTATAATAGGTATTATTTCCTAAGCTTATTTGATCATGGAAATGTTTATTGGCTGATTTTGTAGTACTAATGTTTAAGGTCTTATCTATCTGGTGTTTGGTCATCATAGACCATCAGAATGACACACTCCATTTCCATGGCTCCGAAAGAATAGGCAAGGAATATATAATGGGAGACAATTCTGAGTAAGAACAAGGGAAGAATGCTCAAGTTCTCTAAATTGTAAAAGGAAAATGGGCATTTGACTATTTTGTTCTCAACTCTTTTAAATCCTGCCTTCCTTAATGATGCTATATTGTCTATAAAGATACATATACATGTGATATGATATATATTATATTGATATATTCACACCTATTAAAGGATAATAATAAATCTGAATAAATGTAAAATCCAGTGTACCGTTAATTAAAATAAAAATTTTACATTAAGATACACACACAAAGGAATATATGTGAATTGTAGATAATTTGGGTTAATATACTTTTGTTTGTAGTATTCAGATCAAAGACCTCTTTTGTCCCCTTCCCTCCTGTTTGGTCACAGTAAGTATCCTCAATTGTTTAAGAAACAAAATGACTTGAAAATGATTTAGGAAACATGGGTCTTCAGTTCCCAAGCTTTGGTTTGTTAAATGAAATGTCCAAGCAGCCAGTTGTTTTTGTCACATGGCCAGTCTCGAATCAGAGTGCAGTGGCTCTACATGTGGAGAACAGTCCCAGGCTGCTCAGTCAGTCAACCATGGTGGCTTCGACTTCAGACTTTCTATTTCACATCAGATTATAACTTTTTTTTTTTGAGTGGCTAAGAGTGAAGTTTTGTTTTGAACAATCAATAGATACCTCAGTTCTCCAATTCCGTGATCTGCTCACTCGTGTAAAGAAATCATTATTTTATGATTGCATACTTTCATTTTTGTTCACTCAGTGATTATGGTTAGTTAAGGATAAAACCGTTTATCACTTGAAATGCCACATGTATTTAACAATTTTCTGAATTGTTTTCCTTTGACATTGTGAAAGGGAACCCACATTTTTAGAAATCACACTCCAAACTATTATAAAAATGAAGTGTTAGAAATCAATTCAAATGTTAAATACAAAGGACATCCTTGGCTCATTAAGTAAAAATATCTCATTTAATGAGCAGGAAAGCACTGGAGCACACTGAACCCTGACACAAAGCAAATTATTTAAGTGATAAATTATACTTTATGGGGAGTGTAAAAGTTAATAATACTCAGGGGCACGGTAATAAATGCAGAGGTGTAACTGACTTCATCGACTGCTTTACTTACAAACATGCCATATGTACTTAGTTACTTGGGATGATCATAAAAAGAAAGGATAGGCACTACACAAAGATTCCTAAAGTGATCTTAGTATGATTGTTTTTTAGTTGCATCCCCGACGTTGTATTATTTCAAGAGGTCCTTTCTCCTTTTGTTCCTGTCATTTGCAACATTCTGCTTCCTTTACATTTTTGTTTTCACTTTTGGTCAAGTATTTGACCTTGTAGCAGTTAAAGCTGCAGCCTGCTCCTTATCTCTTGGCAGGCCTCATAAAATCAGCCATGCATTCATCCTCCTGGTGGCCCACAAATGACCTCAGACCACACTTCAAGAGGACCAACATGTCGTATGAAGAAATGGGTGGGTTAGGTTTTGTATTGGCACCACCCTGGCTCTTTCCTAAGCAAACATTTCTCGGTAGTGTTGACTAGATCTATAAACAAATGTGGACAATAACCTCCGTCCATGCTTTGCTCAGATGCGCAGAGTTGTGTTTGCCAGAGCTATCTCCACACCAGAGGATAGGAGGGAAGAGTGGCTGCACTTGTCCGGATGATTAGGGCAGATTGAGGGTGAAGTGCAAGGAAAGGAGCTGCTTTTTTTTTTTTTTTTTTTAAATTTAAATGATACCTGTGTTTTTTTCTCTTTTGAAATGAAATTTGTTCCACAATTCTTTTTCTTGACTCCTGCCTGGTTTTGGGTATGAGCAAATTCAAATGCCATATAATTTTGCTTTTGTAGAGGTAGATTCTAGGTGATGTAGCTTACTGATGCTGTATGAGGGCTTTTTTTTCCTCCTGGATGTGGAAAAATAATATAGTTTAGAATCCTTATTCAAAGTTGATTTTAGGGGCAGCCCGGGTGGCTCAGTGGTTTAGCGCTGCCTTGAGCCCAGGACCTGATCCTGGAGATCTGGGATTGAGTCCCATGTCAGTCTCCCTGCATGGAGCCTGCTTCTCCCTCTGCCTGTGTCTCTGCCTCTCTCTCTCTCTCTCTCTCTCTCTCTGTGTCTCATGAATAAATAAATAAAATCTTAAAAAAAACCAAAAAGCTGATTTTAGTTTGTGAGACCACTTTGAGGTCAGTTGCAGGATAGAGAATTCCCTTAATGCCAGAGCACATATGACTTACAGTGATGTTTCACACTTCTGAACCTTTGCATATTCTTTTTCTTCCCACTGAAACAATTGGATTTATTAAGACATATATGAGCTTTGGAGACCAGGCCATTGAAGACCTAGCGCCAATCTAATGTGCCTTTGCATGTTCTATATTCTCTGCCTGGTTGCTTTTTCCTCTTGTCCATTCGGCAAGGCCAACTGGGTTTCAAACCCGGCTCAGAAATGGATTCCTCCAACTACTCTCTTCCTTTCTCTCTTCAGGTTGAGTTAATTAATTTTTTTTCTAGGTTACTTTTTTAAAAAAGATTTTATTTCTTTATTTGAGAGAGAGAGAGAGAGTGCACGAGCGGGGGGGGGGGGGCGGTGGGTGGTGGAGAGCAGGGACAGAAGGAGAGGGAGAAGCAGGCTACTCCCCTGAGCAGGGAGCCCAGGACCCCGGGATCATGACCTGAGCCGAAGGCAGGTGCTTAACTGACTGAGCCGCCCAGGCGCCCGCGTTCTATGCTACTTTTAAAAAACATGTTTATGTTACTGTATTTTCTTCTTGTATAATAACTATTCATATTTTCTATTATGCTTTAAGATTCACAAATATAGAAACCCTGCCTTGGTCGCCATTGCATATCTAACACGTAGACAGATAGTGGCCCATAATGATGGAAGCAAGGATGAAAGGAGGAAGAGAAGGAAGGAAAGAAAACCTTTGTTATTACATATGGCATCCTTATTCATAGCTGTTCTTTTAGAAAAAGATTTCCCTTCCTTAGGAGTGGTAGAGCTTTGAGCCAGGGTACAAGGCTTGGCTAGTGGAGAACTGTTTGGATTTTAGTCCGTGCTCTTTGCCTCTTAAGACCGAGGAAAATAGGAATAAAGAGAGGGGCTGGTTCAGTCAGTAGAGTGTGCAACTCTTGATCTTAAAGTTGTGAGATTGAGCCCTATGTTGGGTGTAGAGATTACTTAATAAAATCTTAGAGAGAGAGAGAGAGAAAGAGAAAAGGAGAGACAGAGGAGAGAATGAGAGATAGGGAGATGTGTCTCTCTTCACTCTTATACTGTGGGCTCCCTAAGGGACAAAGACTATGTGTCTTCACATTTGAGTTTGAGAGCCTTGCACATAGTAACACTTTATACATATTTATAGGATTGAATTGGATTATTGATATTTGAGATTGTGTGTGAGGATGCTTTATATGTAGCATGGAACTGAAAGAGGAAGGATGATGAAGAAAATGGAGAAAGGTTAGCATGGCAGTTGGAGGAGAGTTTGGGCAACTATGATAACTGTTGGTCACGTCTGGAAGGCTGGGTTGAGTGGCTGAGCCCTACTTATGATAAATGCCAACAATTGCTGTCTTTTTGCAGAATAAGATCATTAATTTTTTTTCAGATTGTTTCTAGAGGTTGAAATTATTATTTATATTTTTAAGATCAAAGAAGACCATCTGTAAACAAATTGGAGAACTAATAGATAAGATATTAATTGGTTATCCTATGATGATGACTCTCATTGATGACTGTGTTCACACTTTGGGTAGTTACTACCTGAAATTGGATTTATTATTTAAGTATTTTCAAAATGTCTTTCTTGGTCTGCATTATAATCATCTTAAGTATTTTCAAAGTGTCTTTCTTGGTTGGTCTGCATTATAATCATCTTTAAAAGTAAATATACATAAAGTTCTTTTTGAATCATTTGATCCTTTGAAAGTAATGATTAGTCTATCACCTGGGTGCCCATCCCATTTCTGCTACTTAATGGGGGTGACTTTGGGCAATTTAACTCCCTCAAGAATTGCTTTATTCAACCCTAAAATATGTATGACCTCTACCTCAGAGGTTATGTGGTCTAGATAAGATAATGTTTGTAGTGTGCTTAGCATAGAGCTTGATGTTACTAATATTATTATTATCACAGCTTACATGACAAAATATTTTGTAAATACTTTTTTTTCATATGTATCCTTTTGGTTTTGCCTATACTATCTATTTTCCTTGGAAAACTACCTCTCTCTTACTCTCAGTTCATGGGGTTTCTGTGGAGGTAATGGTATGTATCCCTTGGCTACAGTGGTAGACACTTTCCAAAGCCAGTTCAGTTGGAGCTAATGAGTATCAGCGTGGAACTGGTGTATGTGTTTCTTTAGCTAAATTGCTAACTCAAGCTGCTGGTGAGCATTTTTTCACTTCACATGGAGGACCTGGCTGGAATATTTGCCATTGCAAAAGATGGCAGAGCCACGTGTTTGCAGAGAGAGAGAGAATGAGGTAGGTAGGTAGGTAGGTAGACTGGTAGGTAGGTAGGTAGATAGACAGACAGATTCTGGTTGATATTGTTTGAGCAGCTGGATCCAGACCTAACTATAGCTAGAGCTAGAAGCTAGAATTATCTCTGAACTTTTTAATATGTGAACTTTGATTATGCAAGTTTGAGTTAGTTTTTTTTTTGATTTGCAGATGAAAGAGTCCCAAGTAATTGTAATATGATTATGGTCAGTCACAGTGGAGTATTCATGGAAATGGCCTCCTTCCCCCTCTATGCTTGTGATTGTGGGATTCTTGACCTCTTCCTACTTAATCTCAATGTACCCATTTTTATTATCCCCCTTCTAGTTAGGTTAGAGTTAGAATCTGTAATGAAAATGAAATTTAGTATTATCGGTGATGATTCATCTAAAATAAAGCATTAGCAATTAGAGGGTTGTTATTTAAAAAAAAAAAATATATATGTATTTTAAATAACATACTTATGTGCTTACCAGACTTGTTCAGGGAATCTTCTCCAGGGAAAGGACTGTGTCTCACTTATTTTGGTACACCCTGCCTTGGGAGCAGTCCTACCAGTTCACAGGTGGTCACTGAACATTCGTTGACTTCAATACACTTTGACTACATCAGATGTGGAAGATAGGCCCCTCCCCTTTCTTCTCCCCTCCTCCTCTGTCCCTTCCTCTCTATTTCCTCCCTCCTTTATAAGAAAAATTTAAAAAATACTAAAAAGCACAAAGAATTGTAGAAGAAGCATCCATGTTTTAACCTCACATTAACAGCAATTAATATTTTGCCATTTATTTTTTCAGGTCTTAAATATTCCATTTGACCTTTTCCAACCTTTTCTCTTATCACCTCTTCTGGATAACCATTATTGGTTTTGTGTGTGCCTTTCCAGTTATTTTCTGTAACATTATACACCTGTGTGCTTCCATTAATGACATACAGTATATCACTGTTTTATGTGTGCTTAGTAAATTTAATTAATGATATAGTGCTGTGTACATACTGTCCAGTACATCCTTTTCAATTAACATGCTTTTGTGATATGTCCACTTTGATTCCTTTTAAGTACAGTCTAATAGTTCATTGAATTAGTTTATTACATTTAACTTATCTTTTGAGGAACATGTAATGTCTTTTTATGGTAGGGATATATTATAAAACCTGCTTTTACAAGCAAAATCTTATGTTTGAAATTCATAATAATTTCAATGTAAATTTTTGAATTGAAGCATTTCAGAAGCAATTAGAAAAACTAAAATAAACAGAAATTCCATATGATCAATTTCACCAAAGACAGATTTTCTTACTCTGTTTTCATATATTAACTGTCTGTACTGATACAGGTATATATTTATATTTTCTTTTTAAAAATATATTTATCTCTGAAAAGAATTTCATCATCATTTGCTCTGGCCCCACTGGCTTCTTTGTTGTTCTTTGAACACTCCAGGCACTCCTACCCCAGAACCTTTGCATCTGCTCTCTCCTGTGCTGGCAACACTTCCCCAGACTTCACATGGCTTTGTCCTCATCTCCTTAAGGTTTCTGTTCAAATGTCATCATCTCAGTGAGGTTTACTCTGTCCCATTTAAAATCACATACTTGGAGCACCTGGATGGTTCCATTGGTTGGGCATCCCACTTTTGATTTCAGCGCAGGTCATGATCTCAGGGTTGTGAGATCTCTCCCGCTTAAGATTCTCTCTCTCCCTCAGCCCTTCTCCCAGCTCAAAAAAACCACCCCCGCGCTCTTTACCTTCTTGTTGGCATTCTCAACTCCTGTTTTTTGCTGAATTTTTCTCTATAACATTTAATCCTTTTCTCCCATACTATATATTCTAATTTTGTTTATTGTTTATCTTCTTAAAGAGGCAGAGCTCCATGAAAGTAGGGAGTCTGGGACTCAGAAGAGAAATCTGGGCTGGAAATACACATTTAGAAGTTATTGTAGTATCTCTAGTAAATGAAAAGAGCCCTTTGAATTAGATGAACTCTGACAGTTAATGGAGGAGGAGAAAACAAAGGAGTATAGAGAATATAAACCGAAGGGTTAAGAGGAAAGCTATGAGGATGTGATGTCAAGATCCAAAAGAAATCTGTTCAGAGGAGAAGGGAACAGTTAGCCATCAGCTGCTGTTGAGAATGCAACTTTCTCCATTTGGCACAAAGCGGTTGTAAATCAGGAATCTGTTGTGCATGCCAGCATAGAGGCCATTCATTAGCCGTCTACAGATGATCCCTAACTTACGATGGTTCGGCAATTTCTCAACTTTACAATGGTGCAAAAGGGATATGCACTCAGTAGAAACCGTGCTTTGAATTTTGCTCTATTCTTGGGCTAGCAATACATGGTAAGACCCTCTTTCGCGATGCTGGACACTGGCAGCAAGTCACAGCCCCCAGGTAGCCACGCAATCACGAGAGTAAACAGTTGACACACTTACAGTCATTCTGTACCCATACAACCCTCTGTTTTTCACTTTCAGAACAGTATTCAATAAATTACACGATCTAGTCAACACTTTATTATCAAATAGGCTTTGTGTTAATGATTGTGCCAACTGTCAGCTGATGTAAGTGATGAACATATTTAATGTAGGCTAGGCTAAGCTATGATGAAGGTTCAGTGTATACATGCATTTTTGACATAGATATTTTTAGCTTATGATGGATTTATGGGGACAAAGTCCAATTATAAGTTAAGGAACATCTGTAGAGGATGCTGTTGCATACTGTCCAGGTTCCTTTTACCCGGCTATTGCATCTATACTCCTGATACTATGAGATGAGTGCTAAGGACTCACAATAGACCCCTTCTCCGAAGAATTGCCCTTATCCAAATGGAGGCATTTGCATTCCCCACCTCTACCTCTATCGTGTGTTTGTAAATCTTTAACACTCAGCTCTCTGGAAAAGAAATGTATGCCCTTATCTGTCTGTGTCTATCTCTACTTTTATTATAAGTTTTACTGGTATGAAAGATGTATGTTATGCAATAATAGTAAAATATCTAATACTCTTTACTCTAAATTTAGTATGGCTAGTTGATTCTTACGGAATGCTTTCCTTTTTTTCTTCTTTCTCTCTTTTTTTAAAAAAACATTTTATTTATTTATTCATAGAGACACAGAGAGAGAGAGAGAGAGAGAGGCAGAGACACACAGAGAGAGAGAGAGAGGCAGAGACACAGGCAGAGGGAGAAGCAGGCTCCATGTAGGGAGCCTGACGTGGGACTCGATCCTGGGTCTTTGGGATCATGCCCTGGACTGAAGGCAGTGCTAAACCGCTGAGCCACCTGGGCTGCCCGTCTTTTCCTTCTTTCTCTTATTCTTTCTTTTTTCTTTTTTCACCCCTAAACTCTTGTATGCATAGCCAACCTAGGTATTCAACTGGCTAACCAATGTAGTTATGTAAATGCTGGTTGATATTTGTGTTTATGTTAATGAGTAGTTTGGAAATGAAGCAGCAAGGATGTATGTCAGGATTTCACTCATTTATCAATGACATAACTTCTTTGCTGAGTCACATAATACTTTTCAGATACTCCAAGAGTATTTGGTTAATTTGTTTATTCACAATGTAATGGCTACTTCATTAATATTTTCTCCATCATCTTTTTTTTTTTTTAAGATTTTTATTTATTTATTCATGAGAGACAGAGAGAGAGAGAGAGAGAAAGGCAGAGACACAGGCAGAGGGAGAAACAGGCTCCACGCAGGGAGCGCAATGCGGGACTCGATCCCGGGATTCCAGGATCACGCCCAGGGTCGAAGGCAGGTGCTAAACCGCTGAGCCACACAGGGATCCCCTCCATCATCTTTTTAAAAGTACTTGATCAAGAAGTAAATTGAAGCCCCAATTCATACTGTTTGTCAATTTATTATTTTTTTAAATATTTTATTTATTTACTCGTGAGAGACACACAGAGAGAGGCAGAGACACAGGCAGAGGGAGAAGCAGGCTCCCTGCAGGGAGCGCGATGTGGAACTCGATCCCAGGACCTGGGATCACAACCTGAGCCAGAGGCAGATGTTCAACCGCTGAGCCACCCAGGCGTCCTGTGTCTGTCAATTTCTATCTAAATACTCATATTATGGCTGATTTCAAGTTACCACTGTGATGTCACGAATCTGAAATTGGAAAGAGATGCTCATTAATAAACCATTATATAGTATTTCTACCCACAGCATATAATAGATGTAATTGACTTCAAGAACATGGATAAATATAAAAAATAAGGGCACCTGAAGTGATTCATTTTGAGTATTTTATTACCTTTGTTTTTTAACATACTTTAATTGTAAATTTATATAATTTACTTTCTAATAGCAGCTGTGTTTAACAACCAGCTTACAAAATTTTGAGAAATTTAAAAATTGGTCCTCACCAGCCATACAAGCCAGCTTCAGTATACCATCCCAGATTCCACTTTATGCAGCCTACCACCACTGACTGACTGACATGAAGGTAGAGAAGCCCATCTCTTTTGCCTCTGTGGGGCAATTCACAGGACTCCCTGTGGACTTGGCTAAAGCTAGTCAGTCTCCAGTTGAGATGACATTCTTGTTTAGACTTTTTCCCCTCTGCCCAATTATACCTCTCTCATTCCCTTTTTCTGAGAGCATCCCATGAATAAATCATTGGCACAAGAATTCCCATCTCGGGATCTGCTTCTGGGGAATCCACCTAAGACATTGTCTTATTAAGAATATGTGTGGTAGGGCTAAAACCTAATTGAGAAGAGTGAGGAGTGAATTGTAAAGTGAGGAAATGGAGACAGCCCATGTACACAGATTGAGAAGAGCAATAATGAGTGAGAAAATGAGTGGAAAGTGAGCGCACTACAAAGTGCATTGACATTGCTGGACCATGAAGTGGGAACCAGGATGGGAGAAGAGGAGGCACTGGAATCAGTTCTTCCACTTTCTTCTCCCAGCATTTTATTCTCTTTCTCAGTGTCATAGCATTTATCTCATTTTCTTTTCTCTTTTCTTTTCTTTTCTTTTTTCTTTTCTTTTCTTTCTTTTCTTTTCTTTTCTTTTCTTTTCTTTTCTTTTCTTTCTTTCTTTCTTTCTTTCTCTTTCTTTTCTTTTCTTTTCTTTTCTTTTCTTTTCTTTTCTTTTCTTTTCTTTTCTTTCTTTTCTTTTCTTTTCTTGTCTTTTCTTTCTTTTCTTTTCTTTTCTTTGCTTTGCTTTGCTTTGCTTTGCTTTCTCTTCTCTTCTCTTCCTTTCTTTTCATTCATGACAGAGAGAGAGAGGTAGAGACACAGAGGGAGAAGCAGGCTCCATGCAGGGAGCCCGACACAGGACTCGATCCTGGGTCTCCAGGATCACACCCTGAACCGAAGGCAGTGCTAAACCACTGAGCCACGCGGGCTGCCCCTTTATTCCATTTTCTAATTATATTTTCACGTATGTGTTTGTAAACAGTAACTGGCTTTCCCCCATAGATTGAAAGGTCTTTGAGTACAGGGATCTTCTCTGTTTCATTCTCCATTGAGCAGCACTGGCCTGATGTAGTGGTTCTCCCAGAATATTTATTGGAAGAGTAAGTGAATGAATGAATGAATGAATGGCACACAAATGGACAGATGGGGTAGCACAAGTTTGTGTATTTTTGGTTTAACATATTCAAAGTGAGTTCTTCTAATTAAAGGAAATTAAAAATGAGAAGAATTGTCTTTTATATTTGCCACATATTTACCTTTTTGGGCACCTTTGATTCTTTTGTGTAGATCCAAGTTTATATCACGTGTTCTTTTCCTTCTAGCTAAAGAACTGTTTTTAGCATTTCTTATAGTACAGGTCGGCTGATAGCCGATTCTCTCAGCTTTTACTGATCTGAGGACATTGTTTTTTAATTGTTTAATAAAAAAATTCATACACAGCGTATGTTTTCATTTTTGTTGTTAAACCTATAAATGTGAATTATAAAAGTAAAGATTTCACTTCCAAATGTAACTGTAGGTATCTTCAGATGAGGGGATTATAACTGATTTTTTACTTCTTTTTGCTCATCTAAATTGTCTCATTTGGTCATATTTTTCTTTTTTATTGTAAAATATATGTACAATATTTACCATTTTAATAATTCAGTGGCATCAAATATAGTCACAATGTTGTGTAACATCACCCACTATCTAAACTCAAACCATTTTATCATCCCCAACAAAATCTCTGTACATGTTAAATAATAACTTCCCCTCGATTTTTCCCGCAATTCCTGGTAACCTCAATTCTACTTTCTATGTCCAAGAACTTGCCTATTATAGGTACCTCATGTAAGTGGAATCATATGGTATTTGTCCTTCTGTATTTGACTTATTTTATTAAGCATAATATTCTCAAGACTCATCCGTGTTGTAGCACATATCAAAATTTCATTCCCTTTTATGGCCAAATAATATTCCATTGTATATAGAAAAGTTTTGTTTATCCTTTCATCTGTCAATTGACAATTGGGTTGTTTTACCTTTCGCCTTTGGTGGATAATGCTTTGGGTACAAACACCTGTTTGTGTCTGATTCCAATTCATTTGGATATGTGCTGAGTCATATGGTAATTCTATGTTTAGCCTTTTGAGAAACTGCAAACTGTTGTCTGTAGCAGCTATACCATTTTGTATTCCCACTAGCAATGCACAGGATTCCAGTATCTTCATATCCTTGCCTACACGTGTTGTTTTCTGGTTTTAAAAAGTTACAGACATCCTAGGAGGTGTGAAATGGTATCTCATTATGGTTTTGACTTATATTCTCTTAATGATGAATGATGTTAATTACCTCTTAATGTATGTATTGATAATTTGCATATCTTCTTTGGAGAAATGTTTATTCAGGTCCTTTGCCTATTTTTGAATTGTGTTGTTTTGTTTCATTGAGTTTTGATTTCATTTTGTGTTGATATTAATTTCTTATCAGCCATATGATCTGCAAATGTTTTCTCCCATTCAGTGGGTTATTCTTTTACTTTCTTGGTAGTATCTCTTGGTACATAAAAGGTTTTAATTTTGATGAAATTCAATTTATCTATTTTATTGTTTGCTGACTGTGCTTTCAGTGTTATATTCATGAAATCACTGTCAAATGTAATGACATGAAGATTTTTACCATGCCCTTCATTTTTGAAGGATATGTTTTCTGGATATAGAATAGTAAGTTGATTTTTTAAAAATTCAGTACTTTAAAGATGCTGTTTCATTATCCTCTAGTTTGCATTGTTTCTGACAAGAAATGTGAGGTTATTATGATCTTTGTTCTCTTGTATGTTCCTGTTTTTAAGATTCTGTCCTCTCACTGATTTTCATCTTTTTGACTCTGATGTACCTTGGTGTTGTTTTCTTTTGGAGTTCATTGAGTTTCTTGGTTTTGTGGATTTGCAGTGTTCATCAAATTTGTAAAAAACATTCTGCCACTATTTCATCAAATATATTTTTTTGTTCTCCTCCTTTCTCTGGGACTCCAATTACTTATTTGTGAGACCACTTAATATAATTCCACATATTATTTATTAAGGCTTTGTTACTTTTTTTTCCAGTCTTCTTTCTTTCTCTGCTTCAGTCTGGATAGAATTTACTACTATTTCATTCTATGTCAATTGTTCTCTGAGGAAAGTCTTAAGTCTTGATTTTACCCGTGATTAGAAGGCAGAAATCTCAGATTTTATTGACAGTGATCTTCTTTTTGGAAGTATGTGTGTATGTATGTAGTTTAAGTAGCCCAGCATGGAGCCCAATGCAGAGCTGAACTCATGATCCTCAGATCAAGACCTGAACTGAGATTCCCTGAGATCCTTCAGATCCCTGAAGCTGGATAGATGTAGATTTAAATGATATATACATCACTTAATAGCTGTATAACTTTGGGAAAATTATACTGTAAACATCAGCTTTCTATTCTATTAATAGGACTTATTCTACCTACTTTACAGGATTACTGTGAAATGCATACTAGGTGTTTAGTAAATGCTAGCTGTCTTCTGCTCACTCTTAAATTGTTCACTCTGGTTATGCCAACAGCTATGCTTTCATTTGGTTTTATGGACCAGTAGGTACTTTAATGAGCCTGTCCTCTCAGTTCCCTTGATCACATATCGACTTATCTTTCTGCAAATTATACAGTTCCTTTGTGATTTCACTGAGTTTGTTAGAAAAGTAGACATAGCATTTTACAAAATTAATTTAGTTAAGCAAGGAGAGATAGAGAAATCACCTAAGTTTAAGGATCCCATTTAGAGACGATAGATCCCAGAAAACCTAGGAAGGTCCCTTATTTACTCTGTTTGCCTCTTTATATTTCTAAGTTTTCTCACTGCATAAATGTTACTACTTTCATAACCATGGTTCTCTAACCAGGTGCTGAGAATGGCAGCAAAAATAAGATAAAACAAGATAATTTAATTGTTTCACGATCCCTAAGAAATTCAGGCTATGAGAAGCTGGAAGAGCAGGACTTGCAGCATTACTCAGCAAAGAATGAAAGTAACTTACTGCCATAAAATGGATGAGGCTAAATACCTGGAGATGCTGAGCTGAGATTATGATTTCAAAGACCCTCTGTAGTAATGCTGACCACTAAAACTTTCTGTGAGGATTGGCATGTTCTGTATCTGCACTCTTCAATATGGTGGCCGTTAGCCAGCCACAGGTAGCTTTTGAGCACTTGAAATACGGCTATTGTGACTGAGGAACTAAAATTTTAATTTTATCATTTTAATTAATTTAAATATTCATGTGTAGCTAGTGGCTACCATATTGGACAATGTAGTTCTATAGCAATCCTATTTTCATTATATGAAGAACTTGTAATAAATCAATACACTTACAGATGGTCTTATCAACTTTCTATTGTAGATGTGAAAATGCTAGATGTGGGAAAGTTATTTGGGCAGGCAGGCTATAAAACAAGAAAGAATGTGTTGGATATTGCATGTGCTGGAGTCCTTTGATATACCTAGAGGCCCTTGAGTTAGAGTAAGGACTCATGTCATGTTGGTCTGACCCATGGAGTAATGGGTATCTGAACTCTTAAGGTATAATTTTTAGAACTTTAGAACTTTTATAACTTTATTTTTTACTCTGCCACTAGTATGGACACCACTGCCCTGTCCTACTTTTTCAACCTAAAATAAGTCCTTTCAGGCTAAATGAAGATGTTGTATTAGATTGTATTACCTTTAAAAGAAGTTCTTGTTACTACATTCTTCTTAAACATCAATTCTCAAAATAACTTCAATCACATATTTAAGTAGAATCGAATAATACGGTCAATTTCACATGTATTATCTCCTTTATTCCTGTCATTGGCCTTGTGAGTCAAACAGAGTGGGCATTATTATTTCTGCTATATAGACGTGACTACTGTGGCTTCAGAGAAGTTCAGTGACTTGCTCTTGGTCATCCAGGAGTTGAACCAAAACAATTTTACTCATCGTTTATTCTTACCCTCATTTGCTAGCTGTACTAGTTCATGAGGCCAATTGGCTTTTTAAATTGATGACTGGGTTTTCAGTATCTTCAAAACAACATGAGGCTTGTGTGGCCTCACCTCACCCTTATAATTTCTGTGCTTCAAGAGGAAGACAGCTTCGATTCATGTCAGTTGTTTAAAATTAATGGTACACTCATATTTTATTTAATAAATATTAATGGTTGGATTTGGCAGAGGGCAAAGGGCTATTTTAGACCTTTCCTGTAAAGAAGATCATTATCACACCCCCAAATTTGATTTCTAGAGTGCTTATTTATCAATATTTATTAGATGCCTTGGTTACTCCTAATTATCCTTCCCAGGTCGTGGTACAGAACTCCTTTCAGGCAGTGTTACCTCGGCTAAGTGTATTCGAGCGCACTTACTTAGCAGTTCTGTCCTTCAGCAGAGATTTGTTCTGTCTTTGAGATAAAACTGGGTTGTCGTCGTTTTTGTCAGTACACGATACAATAGAAATCCTAAATCAATAACACTTTTTATTCCTATGCAATTGATGCAGAACAGCCTTCTTCACATTGAGGTTTAATGTGTTGTAAATTAATTATCTGGAATGAATACGGGGTCAATGGACCTTGGTATGACCAGGACGTAATGTTAAAGTGTTCCATTTCCTCTTCCACTCCTCAGCATTCTTACTCTGTCTTTTGTGTACGCCTGTTATGCCATCTTCTGTGGTAAGCTCCCTTAAGAGTAGTTAATGCCCCTCTAGGGATTGATCGATAGAAAAAAATTTGCTTTACCATAAATTTGCTAAACTATTTTCTGCCTTCCAGGCAAAAACGGGACATTTTTATTTGTAATACATATAGTGGTACTTAAAAAGAGAAAAGAACATTTAATTGGAATTTGAAATTGCCAAATTCAAACTATCACATATTTTCCCTTAATTCAGAGTGATATCTGAAAGATTTGTGCAAATACATGTGGGTTTCATCGTCTACCAGTCTCTGTTGGAAATGAGAACAATTGTTTATTTTCCAGAATTCAGTTCAAGAAAAGATAACTTTATCCGTCCCATAGTCTAAATGTGGATATGATGGCAGCCCCATTTCAAATGATAGAAAATCAGGCACAGTGAAGTAGATTTTTCCATCAGAAGCACAGCAATTAAAAGGAATTCACTAAGTTTTAAAGTACTCAATTTTCTATTTTCTTTAAAATAAGAATGAGAGAGGCAAACTCCATTATAGTTTCGAGGGTAGCTCTGCTATTAGTAGCTATAGAAACAAGGTAACCAGGTAGTGAATAAGAGATAAAGAGGGAGAGAGGGAGGGAGGGAGGAATAGAATGTGAATAGGGCAAATAAAACCACCAACCTAGCTGTAACACTTGAATACTAATATCGTGATTTAGGAACAGGTGAATTGGAAAGTAGATTAGCCAATATCTTGGCTAGTTTATCAGCATGAACACTTCATTGTTAATGCCTGGTTTCTCTGACACTTGGGCATATAGTGCAGCATCCAAACAAAACAAATACAACCATCTTCAAAGAAGAAGTAGTAGTAAAGAATAGGGATATAAATATACAACGCCAAATTGCAGGAAGCACACTGGGGTCGGCTTCATGATTTTTTGCAGAAGCCCTTTCCCTCCTGTCAGGTTAAGGGATGGAGAGTGGAACCAAATCTGCTTTACTTCCCTTGACAACGAGGTCAACACTACTTGTAAATGTGACCTCCTCCCATTGCAGCTGTAAAGTGTCAAAGGTGGGGAGCTCAGTGGGGACACGGATTTCCTACAAGACAGCACATTTTCCAAACTCCGACTTGCCACATGCCTGGTGGAAATGCCTCTGATCTTAGTTTAAGTTCTCCGGGAATGTTTTCAGCTTAGACTTTATCCTCACATCTGTCCTGGATCAGCAGATGGCATTACATTGTCGCTTGATCTTTAGAAACAAACACCCTAACAACCAAGCTGGATGCTCTACGTGGGCAGCTTTTTGAGTCCACAGAGTGGGTTTCCTTGCTAGTTAAGAGCCTCAGAGGACCATGCAGGTACGGAATCTAGCCTCCGTGCTTCAGTTTCAGAGACATCTATTACAGGATATCCTGATAGATACCCCAAATGGCGGTAACTGCTAAAACCTAAGCTTCAGTGAAAGGGAGGCATATATTTTCAGTGTGTCATCATCCTGAGCTACTAAACAGGATAGCAAGGAGGTCAGTGTGTGCCAAATACGGAAGCAACCAAAGGATTTCAGGTTTTCAGAGTGAAATGATATATTCCTTCTAAGAGGCAGTGTCATAAACGGGTTAAGAGCAGGGGTTGGCACACTACAGCCACAGGCCCAATCTCGTCATCCACCTGCCTTTTTTCTGGTAAAGAAAGCTTTATTGATATAGTTAGGCCTATTTACATCTTTATGACTGCTTACCCCCCTGCCATGGTGGATGGAATAGCTGTGACAGAGGCTATACGGCCTGCAGAGTTGAAAATATTTATTGTCTGGCTCTTGATGAAAAAAGTCTGCCAACTCCTTGTAAAGAGTGTGGGCTTTTGAGGTACACTGTCTGGAAAATGAATCCTGGCTTCAGTATATACTGGCTATGGTGCCTAGAGCAGATATTCTTTATGTTTCAGTCCCCTAGCCTATAAAATGGGCATCCCAATAGCAGTCTCCTTTTGGGTTGCTGGGGAGATTATATGACTTAATGAATATTATCTTAGGGATCCACCTGGCTTGGAGTAACCAATCCTATGCTACCGCTCACCTTTTCTTAAACTACTCTGAAAGAGTTCTAGATCTCTACTAAAATTATTTTTGCTTTCTACTGGGCACAGGACAATTTTATATTTTTAGGAACATTAAGTTTGTAGGCATCAAGACTCTTATTTCTTAAAAAACATGCACATAAGCAGCCTACTCTTATTAGAAGAAGTTACAAAAACTTTGGTCACCTATGGGATTTTTCACTTATTTAAAATTTCTAGCATTGTTCAGATTTTGGCACCAAATGTGGTTCACAAAGAACTCCAATCATTTGTTCTTAGAATACCCCAGTAAGGTAGGCAGAAGCAAATCTTTTTTTCTTTTTTTTTTTTTTTAAGATTTTTATATATTCACTCATGAGAGACACACACAGAGAGAGGCAGAGACACAGAGGGAGAAGCAGGCCTCCTGTGAGGAGCCTGATGTGGGACTTGATCCCAGGGCCCCAGGATTATGCCCTGGGCCAAAGGCAGACAGTCAGCCACAGAGCCACACAGGTAGCTCCGGCAGAAACAAATCTAAACCATTCTACCTGGCAAAGGTATAGGATGAGACCGATGGAAGAAATGTGGATAGTTCATTCTGAGAGACCCAAGCCCATGCCTTTGAACCCTTAACCTTGTGTCCTCATATTAGGAGTCTGCATCCTATTGCACTGGAGACCAAGGAGTCACGGGGAATTATTCTCTGTGGTCCCTGGCTGGTTGTACCAGGAAACGTTGCCAGATCAGCAAAGTATGTGTCCCATGGCTCGATATCCCCTTCCTCTGTCTGGTGCCTCCTTTCCTTGTTATCTTTGGCTGTTCATGAGTCCCTATGTATTATGCTCTTCAGGTCAGACTGCTTCCAAAGTGACTCATGTTCCAAGTGATCTTCTACTCACTCCATAGTCCCTGAGCAAAACTCCCAGTTTGGGATCCATCTATAGCAAGCCAGAAATGGAACTGATCAAAGTGACTTCTTAAGGAATATTTATATTTCAAAAGGAGAACATTTGATATAAATGAAACTCTAACTAGTGAGGTGTTTCTGAGCAGTGGGATCTTCCTCATGCTTGTTGCTTTCTCTAGTTGAAATCCTTCTTTCCTCAATGCCTTTGGTTGGCAATTTAGCACCCCGACTTCTGAAAGATTGCCAAGTCTTGTACTAGGCCAGATTATATTATCCTATTATGCCAAAGCACCACTTGTAAAGAAGATGCTCCCTGTGTAATAATGGGTTGAATGTGATGGTGTAGTACCTCTAATGAGTGCTCCTTCAAACCCCCAAATGGCACCAGACTGTGCATAGCATGTCTTAAATACATCAGCCTGGAAATTGGGGAGTTTCATGTAAAGAGCTGCAAAGCAATCAAGTATATACTGAGTTCCCTTTTTGTTCCCCTCCCAGTGAGGAAATTGCATGTTTGGTGGAGAATTTAGAGTATAGTTCCTACTGGGCATCTGGAATTTGTGACTCTTTCATAAGTATTGCACTTTATCCTATCACTCTTTAAACTCTGTTGCTGGGTGTTAAGGAAGGTACTTGTTATGATGAGCCCTGGGTGTGTATGTTGAATCACTGAATGCTACTCCTGACTCCAAAGTTTTTTTTTTTTTTTTTTTCTGACTCCAAAGTTATACTATATGTTAACTAATAGGATTTAAATACAAATTTGAAAAATAACTCCTAACTCTGTTGAGACACTTTCAGGTCATTTCAACTCATCTGGAGTTTAAAAGACTCTCTATAACCCTTTTCATAAGGTATCCTAGATGGTGCCAGGTACAGGATTTTGTTTACTTAACCTGTATCTGATAACATCAATATATACTGGTTAATTGTATTAGAACTCTGGATTTACAGAGCTCTTTTCTTCCTTAGAGTCTAACTTATTTTCCCAAAGGTTATTGCATTTTCACTTAGAGCACCAATGTAAGTTAGAGGGCAATTTCCATGATTTCATTATTTTAGAAGAAGGCTTGGTGTCAAAGTGACTGACTTCTCCAAGGTCAGCCACTCTTCAGATAATGGACCTGGGATGATAACTCAGGCTCCTTCCAGCTCCAGCCAGTTCCCCTTTGTAGACCACACTACTTCAATGGCGTGTTGTGTTGGACTGCTACTATGGCACCATACTGAGGGTTTGTGTTGTGAAGTGTCTTTTAAAGAAATTGTTTAGCTTGGCCACTAAGCCTTTTGGGTTAGTTTGCAGAGGAACCGACCTTACATTGAATGTCTTCCTATGATGAGCGTGAAGGCCTACCACACAGGGGAGCTCTTTCATCCTTACTTACCAACTCTGAGCAAGACTCAGACAGGTTTGCTTCTGCGTGGAAGAACTTCTTTCTTCACCTGATACATAAAATAAGCACAATAACATCAGTTTTAGAGATAAGCGCAAGATGCCTACATTTAAGACGAGAGGCATATAAACTAAGCATGAGTTACTTAGGTAATAAAATACAGATATTTGATTTTAAAATTGTAAAAAAGTAAGGTTTTTTTTTTGAAACCAATACCTGGAAAAAAAAAAAAGTCAACCAATACCTGGGAAGGAGCCACAGCTATTGGGAAGAGAGCATTCTGAGACAGTAGGGGGCTCCTCTCTGCTACTTATACCATCAGCTAAGAATTTTCATTTCATAGGGAATTGGTTTTACTTTTGGGTGAAGGTCACAATCCCTTTAACACTTGTTCTTTGTCTTGTACCCCACCATGTGCCATCTTGAAGTGATGCTGGGAAACAAGGTCATTTCTTGGGTTGGTTGCATTGTAGCTGCTTGTTGGTTTGTGTGGATCTATCTAGCTTCTGCACCTGGAGTGAGAATAGTGTTTGACAGCTTCATTGATACTCTCTCGTTTGAATCCATGGAGACCAGAGTTCCTCTTGGGTCTAGGTCATGTAAGTCAGCAACTATATAAATGTTCAGTGAAAATGAAAATATCTTCAAATGCCCCATAGAGAAAAGAAGAGCTTTGATGGGTAGTTCAAATTGGTTCTTTCTGTAATTTACTTTTTTTCATTTTCATTAGTGTCATTCTTACTTTTTTTTTTGTTCGTTTTTTTAAAGGTTTTATTTACTTATTTATTCATCACACACACACACACACACACACACACACACAGGCAGAGACACAGGTAGAGGGAGAAGCAGGCTCCATGCAAGGAGCCTGATGGGGCACTTGATCCTGGGATTCTAGGATTACGCCCTGAGCCAAAGGCAAGCACTAAACTACTGAGCCATCCAGGGATCCCCCTGTCATTCTTACTTTTGACATGCTTCCTTAATGATGAAATTTATTATAACATTGTGTTATAAGCAAGATATTTCAAGTTAACAAGATATATGATACAGGAAGAATTGACATTGAAACAGGAAGCAAAGTAAATGGAAGAAATTACATATTTAAAACACTCCATAAATGGGATGGTCAGTTCCTGAATAATTGAAAGTGATGTATTGGACAAAACCTTTGGAGGTCATGGAACATTACATTTAAAGTAAAAATTTTAGGAACGCCTAGGTGGCTCAGCATTGGGTGTCTGCCTTTGGCTCACAGCGTGATCCTGGAGTCCCGGGATCAAGTCTCAGATGGGGCTGCCTGCATGGTGCCTACCTCTCCCTCTGCCTATGCCTCTGTCTCTCTCTCTTCTCTGTGTCTCTCATGAATAAATAAATAAAAAAAATAAAGTAAAAATTTTTTTAAAAAAAGAAGGATGCTATAATTTTTGAGAATTATTTTATTATTTGTATTTTACAGGTGAGGAAAGTAAAATTTTGAGGGGTTACTAAATAGCTTAACTAAGGTCACAAAGCTACCTAGTGGTAGAGCTGGGATTCAGGAAAAAGTCTCTTTGGCTCCAAAAACTCTCACTTTTTTAGTGGTGCCTTCAGGAAGGGTGGGGGAGAGAGAACACCTAACAAAGAACAGGATACATTATAGGGTGAGATAGAGGGGATAAACCAGTTCAGGAGACCATGGGAAGTAGGCTTCCTGAAGGCAGAAACTCAAAGTCTCTTGGAACTTTTGCAACTCTCCCCTTTGCCTTGCTCCCAACCCAGTAAAATTGTAAGTTATTTACAAATGCAGTAGAAATATCTTAGCTACTTAAGAAGAAAACTAATTTTAAGGATGTCTATTACACTAAGAAAATTAATAGCACTTATTTTTCTCTGTTTTGCATGATTACTCAAATGGAACTAAGGCATTATGTATATATTTCACACTTTTCACTCTTTCTTCCCCTCCATTAAGTACTTAGTATCCCAAGATGCAGTATTATTAAATACATCAGTATAATTCCTTTAGACAGTTTACATAATTAATTTACATAATAGAACATACAGAGTATCGTCTGTTCTTCCCTTCAAATAACCAGTCTACATTTTATGCTATGTGAAGAGAAAAAAAATCAATAATTTCCTTTATTTATCTGAGCTTCCCAGATGAAGGCAGACTTAGTAAAAAATATATGTGTGAACTGGTAAATTCATCAACTTGATCACAAGTCTTTATTAATTGATACTTGTGACTGCAAACTGTTTTTTTTTTATAAAGGAATCAGCTTCCCTAAATTCTATTCTAATGCTAATAGCAAATAATATCATTGCTATAGCTGGGCTTGTGTTATCTTCAATTCCATAAAATGTCTCAGTAAGTTAGCTTAATTGTTAATAAATCTAAATTTAAATTATCCTATCAGAATGATTTATTAATTTAGATAGAAATTTAATTTTGCAATATTTCTTACATGAACCATTTAAGATCTAGATTGTCTCATGAACCATTCAGTATCCAAGTCATTTTAGAAGAGAGCCATAAACAAAATATGCAGTAACTTGGGCTTATCTCAGCTTATATTTAGGATGACTGAAAAAGTAGTGGTGTTTGCAGATGATGGGACCTATCTGCATTTATTGTATTCAGTACAAGAGAGACAGTCTGCCCATGCTAGATCTGGAGGGGAAATTGTTAAAGGAGTAAGTTCTAGAGAACAATCTAGGTGCATGTGTTACAGTTCAAAAATAGGGAAACAGAAAAGAGAAGGGAAAAAAATTCACCTGCAGTAGATCTGTATGGAAGGAAGACTCTGACAGGTGCTACAGGCCTGCCTATAACCCAGGCCTGGACCTGGACTCCTTAGTCACTCTGATTGGGAATGTATGGGCTGAACTGTATCCCTCCAGATTCATATGTTCAAGTACAAATACCCTCCAGTACCTCAGAATGTGACTGTTTGGAGATAGGGCCTTTAAAGAGTTAACTGAGGAAAAAACGAGGTCTTCATTCAATATGGCTGGTGTCCTAATAAGAGATTAGGCACAGACAATATAGTCATAGAGGGTGACCACCTTAAGACACAGTGAGAAGGCAGCCATCTATCTGCATGCTGAGAAGAGAGCTTTCGGAAGAAACCAAATCTGCTGACACCTTGATCTTTGACTTCCAGCCTCCAGAATTGTGATAAAATTAACCTCTAGTGTTTAAGGCTCCAGGCCTGTGGTATTTAATGGCAGCCCTACCAGAATAACACAGGAAACATCATTGGAGATGGCTGGAGAAGCTAGGCAATGAGGCCAAGGAGATATGGACTCAGTGGGAAAACGGCCCACTTTGGAATTTTTATTTTTTTAAATGCCTATCAATTTTAGTATTTACAGCAGAGTGAGTAAACTCATACCTCTGAGAAAGGGAGATGAAATTCTTTGACTTTTCTGCTATCCCAGATTCTTCTTTTGAGCTCTCTCTTTTTCATTATCTTTCCCTTCCGCGTGTCTTTTTGCCTACATCCTTTCCCAGGTAGGCTCATGCCTACCAGTTACTATCCAGTTAACAAAGCTGTGCAGTATGTCCCAAAGTCTGTGGTGTATTGGTGAGCTTTGATTCATTTTGCACCCTGCTTAGAGTGAAGCATATATTTGCTGCTTAGTGAACTCTTCTCTTTTTTTTTTTTTTTTTTTTATTTATGATAGTCAGAGAGAGAGAGAGAGGCAGAGACAGAGGCAGAGGGAGAAGCAGGCTCCATGCAGGGAGCCCGACGTGGGATTCGATCCCGGGTCTCCAGGATCACGCCCTGGGCCAAAGGCAGGCGCCAAACCGCTGCGCCACCCAGGGATCCCCAGTGAACTCTTCTCTTGACAGTGAGTTTCCATATGTCATATTACATATTTTCCATAAGTCCTGTATTTCATATTTCCCACAGACAACAGGATGAGAGCTAGCAAGACCTGAGCAAGGTGACCAGTGGAAAAATAGGGAAGAATGTTTCAGCCCTAAGGAGGATCTAGGGTGTTTTCTAGTGAAGCCAGTGCTTCCTGAGTCCTTATTATAAAAGGCTCAGGGGTCACAGGGAGGGTGTGGGTGATAACAGTACCAGGTGATGTGGCTACATCTCTGGGCAAAGATCTATGCAATAGTAAAGAGATTTCTTCAAAGAAAAAAAAAGAGATTACTTCTTGGGGGTGTTTAAGTTCTTTATTTAATAAAAATTAAATGTTTAACTATGGTAAAAATGACATAACATAAAATTTATTCTCTCAACCAATTTTAAGTGTTCAAGTCAATAGTGTTAAGTATAGTCACATTGCGCCTAAGTTCTTAAATAATGAGTCATATGGTAAAAATTCCACATTCTTACATGATTTTTGGAACAGATGATCAAAGATAGTCATTAGATTTTTATTTTAGAAATAATATAAAAATAGTCAAAAACATTCTAATGTGAAATTGATTTAATTGTACAGGAGTCCACAGACATAGCGTCTACTAGGAATAGGCTCTGTTTCAGATGACTGTGGATGTCGCAGTGAACAAGATAGACCAGAGCCTGTTTTTACTGAGCTCATATTTCTAGGGTGTGATGGGATGACGAGAAGGTTCTCAAGAACTGCAGAGGGTTGGAGATGTTACCATACTTGCAAGCCAACAAGTTAGCCGCTACAATTTCATGACTCCTGGGTTAGAGTCAAAAGAAAGTTTATTATTCATATCAATAGAAGTACCAGATAACCACTGTTTTTCTTGTGCTGGTTCCCAGACACCTCTGTGCCCCCAGGGCAATGTGAAGAGGGCCAGGAACTACCCCCACGTACAATGAGTTATCTTACAGGAGAGGGACCTTAAATTTGGGGAATCCGCATCTCTTCTAATGGGCAGTAAGCATGCCTGTTCTTGGCTTCATTGGGGGAGACACTATTTCGTTCTTTCTGCCTGTAAGCAAATCTTCCTTTTCCCCTGAAGGGAAGCACTGTCTCTGATTTCATAAGTTACTTGTTATGCAAACATTCTTGGAAAGATCATCCAGAAGAAAGGAAGCAATGCTTCTTTTGTAAGATGTGCAGAAGCATGAGGGACCTAAGGAGGATTGTCTCCAGCAGTAGGTAGGGTGGAGATATTGATATTTATACTGAAATCTCTATACAAACAGGAAGGAGTCAACTCAGGTAAATTTACATCTGCAGTGGTGGTTCCCAGCATCGGTGCCAGCAGTCCTGTGAAAGAATGAACTTTATATTACCTGGTAGAGTGACCCCGTGCCACATAACCAGTGTGGATCAGGACTTATATTTCCACTGCCCCTCACTTGCTGTGTCACTGGGCTGATTGAATAGCTTCTATAAATCCATTTTCTATAACGTAGAAATAATAAAAGCTACCTTTTAGAGTTAGTGGAAGAGTAAGTGAATAATGTTTGTAAAATACTTAGCATAAAGTCTGAATATAATAAACATTCAATAAATGGTATATTTTTATTTACTGAGGACGTTCTAGGTGTCCATAGGCTTTACTTACATCATTTAATTTAATCCTCACAACAACACTGCAATGTAGCTATTACTGTCCTCATTTTGTAGATTAGAAAGTGAAGACTCAGATTTATCTGAGGTTACCAGTTAATAAATGCTACAGCCAAATCCCAACACAGGTCAGTCACTGTCAAAGCCCACACCATTCACTACCCAATAGAGTTTGGTACTCAGTGCCTGTACTCTCCAGGAAAATTTCCCAGCTCTAAATCCACCTCTGCCATTTATTATCTGTGTGATTTTGAATAAAATCCTTCATGTAAAATATGGGAAGGATAATAGTATCTTTAGGTAATATGGTTATGAGGGTTACCTGAAATGATACCTACATAATCCTTGACAAATAGTAATGAAAACTTACATTTATTGATGTTTCTAATATTGGTTTTTATTGCTATTTCCATGACGATAATATGGTGGCAACGTTATTTATTCCAGATGGTCCTTTCCTTCTTGGAAACTTGGGTCTCAACATTCAGCCTCTGCGATAAAAGTTACTTGTTAGCTGTACATTAGAATGGTTTTGAGGAACAATAAATACATGGATTATAAAGTAGGGTATGGGCTTGATACATAACCTCAGATTTGATTAGAAGAAAGAGGAAAACATAATGTTTTATCAGTATAAAGGCGAAATTGCTTTTCTATTCCATCTTCCATTTCTCCCATAATTTTGGTAAATTATACAGAACTGTAATTGACCCAAACAAATGGATAAAATGTCACTTTATTTGCTTTAGCTCATTATATACATTTGCTCTATGGATTAACTTACCTTACATACATTTCACACAGCATTTAACATTTATTTTGGAGAAAAAAGTGCTAGTAATAAGACTTCTCATTAATGCGTTCTAGTGAGTATTTGTCAGTGAAGTAAACCATTTAATTATTAATTTCAATAAAGAGTAGCATTGAGGGCAAGTCAGTAGGACAATGAAAAATTATCTTCCTTACTCTTTTTTTTAAATAAAGATTTTATTTATGTGTTTGAGAGAGAGAGAGAGAAAAAGAGTAGGGGCAGAGCGAGAGGGGAAGCAAACTCCCCACTGAGCAGGGAGCCCTATGTTGGGGCTCCATCCCAGGACCCTAGGATCATGACCCGAGCCAAGACAGACGCTCAACTGACCAAGCCACCCAGGTGCCCCTATCTTCCTCACTCTTTTTTTTTTTATGGTGAAAAAATTTATATTTAGATTTATCACCAGCTGGACTCAGTTTAGATGATTCCAATTTTGTTGGCATCATCCAAAGGATCATAGTCAGGAGCCAGTCGAACATATGCTTTCTTGTCTCCATCAGGCCCGATCAAGGTGTTGACCTTGGCCACATCAGTATCATAGAGCTTCTTCACAGCCTGTTTGATCTGGTGCTTATTGGCCTTGACATCCACAATGAACACAAGTGTGTTGTTGTCTTCTATTTTCTTCTTGGCTGACTCAGTAGTTAGGGGGAACTTGATGATGGCATAGTGATCAAGCTTGTTTCTCCTGGGGGTGCTCTTTCAAGGATGTTTGGGCTGCCTTTGGAGATGCAGGGTCTTGGGTCGTCGGAATGTAGGTGACGTGTAGATCTTCATTTTTTTGTGACGGTGCACACCTGTCAACACCGCTTTCTTAGCTTTCAAAGCCTTTGCTTTGGCTTCGGCTTCGGAAGGGGCAGGGGCTTCCTTCTTTGCCTTTGGCGCCATCTTCGTGAAAGGGTCTTCTTCACTCTTTAGCTTCCAGAGATATATTGCTATAGGAAAGGATTATGACAAATGTCAAAAGCAATATGGTCTAGCGGGAAAGACCACACACCCAGAAGCCAGCCTACCTGGGTTTGCATCCCAGCTCTGGTGCTCACTAGTTGTGTGAACATGGTAAGCCACCTAATCTATAGGAGGTTCATCTCCTTTTTGGGAAAATAAGGATAATAAAAAAATATATCTTATGGAGCCGTTAGGTCAGCTGGGTGAGCTTATAGGTATATGAAGTGCTGAGAAGAGCCCCTAGTTCACAGTAATGTTATACAAGAGTTAGCTGTGGCTACTGTCCTCTCAGCCACCTGGCACGTGACTCATCTATACCATTGTCCTCAATCCTCATGTGCACAGACGTTGGGGCCCCTGATTCTGAGACATGGCTGCAGGAGACCCTACAACAGTGCCGTCAGTACCATGACTCAAATCATTGGTTAGACTGAAATGTTTTTTTTTTTTTTTTTAGATTTTATTTATTCATTCATGAGAGAGAGACACACAGAGAGAAAGAGGTAGAGATGCAGGCAGAGGGTGAAGCAGGCTTCATGCAGGGAGCCTGATGTGGGACTCGATCCCGGGACCCCAGGATCATGCCCTGGGCCGAAGGCAGGTGCCAAACCGCTCAGCCACCTAGGGATGTCCTAGACTGAAATGTTTTGATTGGGTTTGTGAGATCTGGTATTGCTGAATGCTTTGTGAAGATACCCTAAAGAAATGTCTTCGAATTACATTCTCCTTTCCAAGTATTCCTTGTCAATATGCACGAGTATTTCTGACTTTCACAGCATTTACCATGTTGCCAATTAAATTGTTCATGTTGATGCTAGACTATTTTAGCTGAACTAAGGATTCAGTTTTAAAGCAATTTATAGCATTGTACTTAATGCTGGTCAATTGCCTTTTTATTAGTTTCCTAAATCTGATAGCACACATATTAAATTCCAGGGCCGCAGAAATTTGAAGCTGAATGTTCTTTATCCTCTAAACTGTTTGGCTAGTCTTGCATATTTGTTTAATAAAAAATGTTTTCTGATACCTGAGAACCTCTCCCAGTCTCTCTAGCATGCCGTGCCATCTTTCCACCTCTGGTTGCCCTGTCCTTGCTGTTTTCCTCCTCCCCATGCTGTTTTCCATTCTTTAAGCCTCCTTTAAATTTAGCTAGATTTACTCTCAGCGCACCTTACCTATTTTTGACTTTCTCTAGAGAGTTATTGGGAAATTTCTCACTATCTTATTCTCTGAGTTAATGGTGGCAAAACAACACATGATGAGATGAGCACTGGGTGTTATACTATATGTTGGCAAATTGAATTTAAATAAAATATTTAAAAAACAGTGGAAAAACATAACTCCATTAATTTTCTTAAATTCCTTTTTCTTAGAAGGGAAGTAAGTGATTGCACTTCAACAACAATAAAAGGACATTTGTAAGGAAAAAGAATGGAAAAGGCTAAAAACTTGTTGAAAACCACATTCTTTAATAAATAGCAGTAGTAATAGTGCAACATTATGAGAACACTGATGAAGAAAAAAATTAAGGCAAAGGGGTACTTTATCTTTTTTTTCTGACCATTTTAATGATGAACCTTTGAGATGAGCTAATGTATCCCTAAGTGCTAACTGTCTGAAGCACTCCCTCCCTCCCAAAAAGACATTGATCTTGCCCCTAGGGCACTCATGCTAAATGGAAATTGTGGGGAAATATTCTTTACTGTTACCCCCCTGGGAAAGACTGGTGCTAAACCACAAAGAAAGACAACTGACCATTCTTAAAAACCCCAGAAATGAAAAAGAGTTTAATATTGTATTTATAAAATATAATTTTCCCAATTCCCTCCCCCCCAGACTGCTACACTCATTTATTTTTTATTTTTATTTTTTGCTACACTCATTTAAATAATTTACATGTTTTCTAGAATCTCCTAAGACCTGTACCTGCTGTTTTGATGCTTTCTTTTTAATAGCAATAAGCTTGTGAAGGATCGAAGCCTTTTGAAGAGTTTCAGGCTGTGCCAAAAATCCTAATCATGTGTTGGCTGACTACATACATTTGTTGAATTTGTGGCCCACAGTAGTGTGAAATAAGAAGCAAAAGCCTGTGTAGTCATTCCGCGTCTCTTGACCAGATAAACTACTAGTTCCTTGGGTCAGTTAGAACAATTATGAAAACGCCCAGCAGTCAGACAAACAATTTTCTGCTAGCATAAAATTTTAAAAGAAGGCTGGCGACCCACTCTGGAAGGCCTTCAGTAGCTGGCCCCCAGATGGTAGATAGTACGGGACAGAGGGAAGGCTTGGCATTGCCTTCAATTGCTTTTAGCCACAGCTATGAGCAAGGGGAGTCCGTTACCAAAGAAGGAACCTGAAAGACTCAGGAATATAATGGGTGAGGAAGGCCTGCACTTAAGAGGCCAGAGCAGCACTGAGTGGTTGCACCCAGGTGCCAGCCTACCAGTAGGCCTTCCAGGGAGCTTACTGTAGAGCCGTAACATGATAGCTTAACATGCCCAACATCACAAATACAGGCGCGTTTTAAAACCAGGCGCAGAGGAAGAAAACATGTCAGAGCAGAGCGGTGTTATTTTTAATGGAGCACGTGTTTGTCTTGTGTGTCCTGAAGAGGGGAGCAGGTGTCTGGTTCCTGGTCACTGCTTCTGATGCACAGCGAGAGGCAGCCACTGGGGTCTCCCACAGCTACTCACCATCTCTGATAATGCAGATGAAATGATACCCGTCCAGGGTACATGCATAACACTATCCTTCCTCAATATTTGTGTACAGTTGTTTTGAAAGTAAACTGTCCTCGGGGTGTAGATTTACGAGCAGTCTTTGGGGTTGAGCCAGGTCCTGTTAGGCAAAGATTAACAGCGCAATAAATAGAACTCGTGCACCGCTGTAAGATTAACACAAGGAAATGGCAAAGTTGATCTAAGGTCTACTCCTAAGGAAAAGATGAGCCCCACCCCTTTTTTTTTGTGGAGAGTAAGAACATGGATTTGTCAATAGTAAGTGAATAACCCTCGTGTTAGAGAGTTGTCAATATGAGAGACTCCATTTCCCATGTTCAGAAATAAAGCTACCTATTATTTTGGTAAGAAATGCCTAAATTGAAATTCTAAAGGGCATTATGAACTTGAATTAAAAAGGTAATGGATTTTTTAATAAGTTCTGGGTCAAGATGTATTATCAAACTATTTTCCATAGGGCATAGAATATACCATCTATCCTTTTTAATAATACCAGATCTAGCCTTACTTCCAGAAGCCAGCTGAGGCTGCCTGTCTATTGTAGTCTCTCCCACCATCCCTAACAATGAACAAATAACTGGAAGACTATGAAACATTTTAAATAGAACTGTCTCCTAGAGAAACTGTTACTGGCAGACACAGGCCTGATCTGGACCTGGGTAACTTGCTTTGGGAAAGAGAAGATCAATACAGTTTGGGAGTAAGTAGAAGAGGGAAATATGAAGATGGATTAAGTCAATCATAAAGCACATGATCTATGCCCTGACATGCAGCCTTATTCTCTGAATGCTCTGATTTGGGATCATGCAGAGGATAATTCTCTGTGCTTTGAAATTCAAAAGGCTTTTAAAAAACTATTTTAATTATACAAACCATTTATTAGTAATGAAAGTACTATGTCTGCAAATCCTTAAAGACTGCAAAGAACTTAACCAAGCATTTGGAAAGTGGTCTGCATATTCTAAGGCGTAGATGAGCTTTCCTCTTCTCTGACATACAGTTTAGACTCAAAAAAGCTTTCAGCCATTCCTTCTGTTACTCTTAGCTGTCTGACTCTGCTATACTCTATACCCCTTCCTCTTGATCGTGTGCTCTGTTAGAGAACTTCCTTGCACCCACCCAGAAGCCTTTCTTGCATTACTGCTTGGTACTGGGTCCATGGACACTTCTATATGTGGCAGTGGAGGAGAAGAGGAGGGTAAACCTCAGGACCTACACGATAGCTGAACTCACCAGAATGAAATGTTCATATATTCTCAGTGAAAAAGTAAATTATTAGCAGTTAATAAATGCACAGAAAAAAATTGCTTCGTGGCATGTTTAGATGCCCTGTGGTTGGGAGTGAATTAGCATGCAGTAGTGTCGTGATCTTCATAGCCACATTCATTTTACATGGTTTCTGATTAGTGCAGGAATTTACTTTATAATGTGATTTAATATGGGAAGCATAAATTCATTGTTACAAATTGTCTTCTGTTTTCTAGATTTCCCTAAAATGAAGCTCTCAGTAAGATAAAAGAACGCCTGCCTCTTTCATCACGGACATGTAGAGAGAGAGTGGATCTGGAAAACAAATTTATACTTTTTCTGGAAATGGGAATCACTCATAAAACACTTCATGAGTTCAAGGTCCCCTTGTTGCCATTGTGCCTCCTATTCATATGGACTGTGAACAACCCAGAGGTAGTTGGACTAGTGGCATGTTATTGGATGACTCTGCTTCAAATTTGAAGAATTTATGAAAACTCTGAGTGCCAGACAAAAATAGACATTAAAAGGGTGAGATTAATATTCAGCAATCACAATGTATAATTAAAGAGAAAATGAAATGAACTGTTTATGCAGGCATAGTGAGTTGCTTTAATATCACAATAGACCTGAAAGTCTGTGGCAAGTTTTAAAGATTTTGCTCAGAAGTGTAGAGCCCCTCTGAGGTGCTCTCACAAGTTATAACCCCCATCGACATTTTTATGCATGTCGTGAACTTGTTTACCAGCTGCACGTATGTACGATGTTCAGATGTCTCCTGGTGCTGCTTGTCTCCCTCTGTGCATCTTTGTGCACTATACATCCTCATTAATTTTGGAAGGAATTTTTAAAGAGTGTTCAACTAACACTTCTAATTAGTAACCGATTTATTTTTTTTTAGGTGTCGGAGTGCAAAGCTCATTGAAACAACCCCCAGATGGTTGGATTTTACTCTAAAAACAATTCCTGATAAGAAAAAGACTAACTGATGTTTTGATGTCTCAGTGAGTCTTCCAACTCGGTTAAAATTCTCTCCCTGCTGTCTAAACTCTGTTCTCCATCTCTAAACTTTAGACCTGTGGCAAACCAACCAGCTTCACTTTGTCTAAAAGACCATCAATCTGCATTTTATTGTCAGAGTCATAGCCTGGCTGAATTTGTATTGACATCCCCCCACCTTGCCCCCTCTACCAGATGAACTCTGTGATGATTTTGCAGGGCAGGGGTTGGGGGCGCTCTGTAAGGTGGATACTGTGTATGGGATGCTGGTGAGAAAAGAGATGAGCGAGCACATAGGCAACAAAGGGGGATGATTACCAATCACCTATGTGTTTTAGGAGGGCATCCTGGAATGTAGAGGGGAGGTTTAACAACTGGGATTTCCTGGTCCATGTAGGCAAGGAAGGCTGTCAGGGAGGGAATTATTTAGAGTATAGGGGGGTCAAAGAGGAGTGAGAGTTAAGAGATGAATAGTTGAGAGCAACGCAGTGAATCAGAAGTTGTCTTGATGCCGCTATTCTTTTCTCTCCGCTAAGGAAAGGGGCATCTTTTTATTTTCAAGTCTTCCTGCTACTAAGGGCATACTGATCTCTAGGCGTCTACTTTGGGATACCTATTCCCAAACTGCCTATCATCTCTTCACTCTTAGGTGGCTCAGCACCAGGTCCTGGAGAACAAGATGTGAGGTTCTCACCCTTTTGGCTCTTCCATTACCTCTGCTCCCTAAAACCATGGCTGCCCAGTATACTCTGCCTCCTTATCCTTTATTTTTTCTGAAAGATATTTTTAAAAGATCCTTATTTATTTATTTATTTATTTATTTATTTATTTATTTATTTATTTATGAGAGAGAGAGACACACACACCACAGGCAGCGGGAGAAGCAGGCTCCATGCAGGGAGCCCGACATGGGACTTGATCCCGGGTCTCCAGGGTCATGCCCTGGGCTGAAGGCAGTGCTAAACCGCTGAGCCACCTGGGCTGCCCTCTGCCTCCTTATCAACCACAACCAAAGCACCTTCCATTTGATAGTTATTTGATAGGTAATGCTTCTGCTCTCCCTCAAAAAAGACTAACTAACATGAAAAAAAAAAGGTATGCTAACATGAAAACAAAAAAGTGCAAGTTGTCAGGAAAATTTGAGGAGCCAAAAATCCTCCCCATTCCAGGTAAAGAATATTTTAATAAAGGACTCGATAAAATAATGCCATTTTCTCATTCTTTTGTTTCCTAAAATTTAGTCATTCCCATGCAATATTCGGTATTTTCGCCCTATATCTATTACTTTTTTAATATTATTTTAAACTGACTTTTAAAGTTTGCATGGATTTTAATGAAAAGGAAACTTTAAATCACTCCCGTAAATGGAAAACCAATATTGTTTTCCTTAAGTAGAAGATATTACAGTCAATAGAGTAACACATGCCATTGAAGTTTAACTAGTTTAATGTGACATGCTCAGGGCTTCGAGCCTGAGGTTTATTCTTTTTATTAAAAAGGAGTATTAGTAAGAGTTAGGAATTCAGGTAGTATTAGAACCAAATTGAGAAATTCCCCTTGATTTTACCCACAAGGAGTAGTAGAAAAAATTTAAAAAGGGAATATTCCTCTTAATACTAAGTTCTATATTCGATTTTCTGTCCATATATCATTTAAAAAAGGATGAGATTAATATTCAGCAATTACAGTACATAATTAAAGAGAAAAATGAAACAAACTGTTTCTGCAGGCACAGTCTGCCTCACACTGATCATCCCCACAAGACTCTAAGTGATACAATTTTCAAGTTAGAAATGGAAGAACAAAATCTAAGGTGTTCTAGCGAAGATCTCACCCCTTCACATTAGCCCCATCCTCAGTTGGAGAGAAGGTTCAGAGAGAAGTAACTCTCTCATTCTTTTGTGTGTGTTATTTCAGCTGTTTCTGAGCAAACTGGAGACCCTGGAAAACTGACAAGAAGATGGAACATAGGGGATGCAACACTCAAAACTCAGGGAAATGTGTTGTGCACCTATTAAACATGAGATCTTTCAGTTCTAATGTGAGGTTAGCTCTATGTGAAGTTCTTTGTATTGATTTGTAAGTTGTGGAACTAACTTGTCTTTCCCTCTTGAGATCCCACAAAAATCAGTTGGTTAAAATACAGATCATGTTCTAAAAGACAGTTTATAGGGATATAAAATGCTGGGACAACCAGAAATCCCACATTTTAGATGTCAGGGCATTTGATCCATTTCTGTGAAGCCCTTTGACTGATTGAATGTCTAACTTTGTAAATTTAAGTGCCTTTTACTCTGGAGATCTGTAGTTCTTCTTTCAAAAAATCTTTTTAAGAAATTGAGAATTCTCTGAGTTGCTTGACCCTAGTTGAAGTCCATGGGGCAATCCAGGTCCTAGCCTTCACTCTATAAATGTTAAATTTATAACAACTTTCCGTCATGGGTGCGACTATGAATAGTACGATTTGGGGATCGTGAATTTATGAATGAACAGGCAGCTTTGAACTCCTGACGGGAGCAAGCACCATATGCCATTCAAAGGTAATTTTCCTTAGATTTACATTTCATTTATTCATCCTGTGCCTCTAATGCCAAGTGCTGTGTCAGGTCTTGAAAGGAAACATAACAGTGAATAGCAGTCCAGAGAAAGAACGATAAAGCTGACAAATGGTAGCCTCTTCAATAAATCACAGGTTCCACGGAGAGAAGTTGACTGTCAAGCCTACACATTAGAAAAAGAAATGTAAGAGGAGGAAAAGAAAACAATAGAAAGAAACTTGCAATGACTCAGTGAATAAGAAAAGTCCATCACAGGGAATCCTGAAAATACAATAACAATTATCATCAAATTTTATGAAGCAAAACTTTAAGAAATGTTTGCTAAACAGGTCTGAAAAAAATAAGAATGGAAATTATGTATAGTGAAGAGAAAAGAGACAATGTCAGCCTAGGATTCAAAAATGTCAAGGTTGGGCATTTTCAAACAAGGTGGAATTGAAGTAGGAAGTTGATGCGTACAAGGGTGGCTAAAGAGGTGGGAGGCAAGAAGGTCCCAATACATGCATATTCAAAGAGTGACGAGTTACATTTTCTTGTTCCGTTTTGCTTTAGGAAAATTCCCACCTTGTCCAGGTTTTGTGGTGTTTGATGTTTAAAGATTTAGGGACACCTGGGTGACACAGTGGTTGAGTGTCTGCCTTCGGCTCAGGGCGTGATCCCAGGGTCCTGGGATGAGTCCCACATCGGGCTCCCCACAGGGAACCTGCTTCTCCCTTCTCCCTCTGCCTATGTTACTGCCTCTCTCTGTGTCTCTCATGAATAAGTAAAATCTTAAAAAAAGATTAAAGATTTAGTGCAGCTTTCTTTAAGAGGAAAAATTCAAATATTATAAATAGAAAATTAAGCACGGGACGTTAGATGTTGTCTTTGACATTAAGGAGCCCTGTTATGTAAGCTTCATTAACCTCACAGTACATCTGTCTCTGGTCCCCTTTGGAGACTGGTACCCTTTGTGACCGGGAAGATAAGGTGGACTTTGGGCTGCGGCATGGGGCAGGTGGCCTATGATTCATCTTCTTGCATGAGGTGACTTGGGTCAGTGTATCCTCAGCACTAGAATGGTAAATGAGAGAGAGCTGTGAACCTGGAGTGGGCTTAGAAGATAAAGGAGTTATTTCTGGTGGAAGTAGTGATTATTGTATTTTAGAAGTGTGCAGGGATCAGTGAAGCCCCTCCTTTGTCTCATCTGAGTGGCCAGATATACTAGAGAGCGTGCTGGGTACTTGGGATACAAAGTAGAATAAATACTGAATGAGACTTGGTTTTGGGGATGGAAGGGGTGGGACACTGGGAGGAGAGAGCCAGAAGGAACCTAGAGTACCCCACCCCAGGAGGGATGGAGCCTTAAATTCATCCATTGTATGTATGTATGTATGTATGTATGTATATATTTATTTATTTATATTTTTTTAATAGTAAATTTATTTTTTATTGGTGTTCAATTTGCCAGCATACAGAATAACACCCAGTGCTCATCCCGTCAAGTGCCCCCCTCAGTGCCTGTCACCCATTCACCCCCACTGCCCGCCCTCCTCCCCTTCCACCACCCCTAGTTTGTTTCCCAGAGTTAAGAGTCTTTATGTTCTGTCTCCCTTTCTGATATTTCCTACCCATTTCTTCTCCCTTCCATTCTACTCCCTTTCACTATTATTTATATTCCCCAAATGAATGAGAACATACAATGTTTGTCCTTCTCTGATTGACTCATTTCACTCAGCATAATACCCTCCGGGTCCATCCACATTGAAGCAAATGGTGGGTATTTGTCATTTCTAATGGCTGAGGAATATTCCATTGTATACACAGACCACAGCTTCTTTATCCATTCATCTTTCAATGGACACCGAGGCTCCTTCCACAGTTTGGCTATTGTGGACATCGCTGCTATAAACATTGGGGTGCAGGTGTCCCGGCGTTTCATTGCATCTGCATCTTTGGGGTAAATCCCCAACAGTGCAATTGCTGGGTCGTAGGGCAGGTCTATTTTTAACTCTTTGAGGAACCTCCACACAGTTTTCCGAGTGGCTGTACCATTTCACATTCCCACCAACAGTGCAGGAGGGTTCCCTTTTCTCCGCATCCTCTCCAACAACCTACAGAATGGGAGAAGATATTTGCAAATGACGTATCAGATAAAGGGCTAGTTTCCAAGATCTATAAAGAACTTATTAAACTCAACAGCAAAGAAACAAACAATCCAATCATGAAATGGGCAAAAGACATGAACAGGAATCTCACAGAGGAAGACATAGACATGGCCAACACGCACATGAGAAAATGCTCTGCATCACTGGCCATCAGGGAAATACAAATCAAAACAAAAATGAGATCCCACCTCACACCAGTGAGAATGGGGAAAATTAACAAGGCAGGAAACCACAAATTCATCCATTTAATAAACATTTATCGGCTGTTGTATTGTAGGAGCTGGGGATTCAGCAACAAAGAAAACAGCCCCAAAGCCCAGTCACATGGTATTTTTATTCTAGTGGAGAGAAAAGGGCAGTAGACAAGTATAAACGATAGATACAGACACAGATATGGACAGATACAGATGTTTACACATACTGGCAAATGCTGGTAAGGGCTATGGAGTAAAGTAGAATAGGTTGTCGGGGAATAGTCAGGGGTGTGTGTGTGTGTGTGTGTGTGTGTGTGTGTGTTTGTGTGTATGTGTAGGGAGCTATTGGCTCTCCTATGTAGAATGGCCAAGAAAGAACGCCATGATAAGATGGGATTTGAAAAGGAATTAGAAGTGAGGAAGAGAGCACGATGGGAAGAACCTTGTAGGCAGAGGGAATAGCAAGTGCACACATCCTGAGGCAGAAGTGTGCTTGGTACGTCTAAGAAACAGGAGGGAGGTCAGTGGGGTTGAAGTGAAGTAAGCAGTGGGGAAGAGAGGAGGAGATAAGGTCAGAGAGGTTGCAGGAGCCAATCCAAGAATGCCTGGAGGTCATGGTAGATGCTCGGGTCTTTTCTCTAAGTGGGATGGGGAGCCACTGGAGGGAGTCCTGTGATCTGACTTCTGTTTTGAAAGCTTCACTCTGCTGTGTGAAGACTCTTCTTTAGAAGGGCAAGCCTGGAAGCCAAGAGCTCAGTTGGGAGCCTACTGGAGTTATCTGGGTGGGAGATGACAATTGCAGTAGGTTGGCAGCTCTGGGAGGTGGGAAGTCCGTCCTTCCTTCCTTCCTTCCTTCCTTCCTTCCTTCCTTCCTTCCTTCCTTATTTAAGAGAATGGGAGAGAGAGCAGAGTGGGGAGAGGCAGAAGGAGAGAATCTCAAGCAGATTCACCACTGAGTGCAGCGCCCGACACAAGGCTCAATCCCAGGACTCATGAGAAACCCACTGAGCCACTGAAGCGCCCCTGACGTGGTTGGTTTCCGATGACTCATCCCAGAAGAAGCTAGCAGAATATCCTTGCAGAGTGGATAATGCCACCAGAGGCAACGTTTCAGACCGAGCAACTAGAAGTTGCTCATGTGATGAGATGGAGAGAGCAATGCAGGAGGAACAGCTTGGGAGGAGGTGGGATGTTTGTACTGAGCGGCAGCTTGACGTCTCCAACAGACCTTGAATTGGGAATTTGGGAATAAAAGTGGGCAACTGGATGAGAATTTGGAATTCAGGGCAGTGGTTGAGGCTAGAGATAAATATTTGGCAGTCGGGGAGCATACAGATGGTACTTAAAGCTGTGAGATTAGACACAAAAACCTAGGGAATAAATATAATAGAGAAAAAATACATATGATGCATCTTTCCCTGAATCTTTGCCTGTAATTGTCATTGAACTTCTAGAGGTGAGGTTGGGCGTTTTTCTCTCTCCGTATAAGTATCTATGACATATGACTCACCCACGTCAATGTTTCATACAAGGCTTTCCACAATCTGACTCGTAGCCGCTCACTTCCCCAGTTTTAGTTGCAGCAAATGGCAAAAGTAACCTGCAGTTTGGTACCCTTGTGTGTATATTTGCTCGTGCATTTCTTTGTGAAATGCCCACTCTGCTCCCAATCCCAGCTTCTCTGTCTCTGCCTGTCTGTCTGTCTCTGTCTCTTACACACGTACACACACATAACTCCCCCCCCCCCCCCAATACTCACTTCTGGGTGATTTTACTCATTTGTAAAACTTTGACTAAGTACCACGTCCTCCACAAAGTCTTCACCTCAACCCATCCCCAGATGATATGCCCCCTCATCCTGTGTTGGAAATAATTTTCTTACCCCATTGCATTATAATTATTGTCTCTTACCATTTGCCCGATTCTTGCTACAGAGAATACTCAAAGTATTTGTGAAAATGAACCAAAAGACTAAAAGAAAAGGTAAGAGAAAAGTGGCGAGTGAGCTAAATCTCTTGATCCCACTGCAGCAGAACAAAAGCAAAATCAAGCCCCAATTCAGTCAGAAACTACTGAGCTAAGTCCTTCCATGTCTTACACAGTGTTCTGTGCCCAGCACGATCTTAATGAATGTGAAATAACAGACCTTTAGTGATTGATCGATAGAAAAGAGGAAACAAATAGGAAAATAAATCTTTGTAAGAAGGAGGAGGAAAAGGGGAAAAGGGGAAAGAGGGGGGTGGTTCTATTCCGAGGACAAACTGGAATCTTCCTAACTGCAATCCATCTCTCATTTGACTAATGAGAGTGAGTCTCCTGACTAAAGGAATTGATAGTCTTGACAGGGAGGGGTGGGGGGGTTGAAAATAACTTACAAATATAAAGCTGTTTGAGTCAAAGAGGTAATTAATTGTTTTTTAAACAAACCTTGTGAGTTCTTTAAAATTCACTAACCCAATCAAATAATGAATTTCATAATTTTGAAATTGTTTTGAAAGAGTTGCTCTTTACAAAGAAATCTTAAAAACTTAGATTCTGTTAGTACCTACCTTACAAAAGCCATCATCTGTAAACTGCAGATAGACTAGATGTTGGTTGGATAATATCGTGTACACTGGTTGCTTTCTTTTTTTTTTTTTTCATGAAATTTCAAAAGTGAGCCTTTTTATTTTTTAAATTTTTTATTATTTTTTTATAAATTTATTTTTTATTGGTGTTCAATTTGCCAACATATAGAATAACACCCAGTGCTCATCCCATCAAGTGCCCCCCTCAGTGCCCGTCACCCAGTCACCCCCACCTCCCCTTCCACCACCCCTAGTTCGTTTCCCAGAGTTAGGAGTTTCTCATGTCCTGTCTCCCTCCCTGATATTTCCCACTCATTTTTTCTCCTTTCCCCTTTATTCCCTTTCACTATTTTTTATATTCCCCAAATGAATGAGACCATATAATGTTTGTCCTTCTCTGATTGACTTATTTCACTCAGCATAATACCCTCCAGTTCCATCCACGGTGGAAGCAAATGGTGGTTGCTTTCTTTCTTTTTATTTTATTTTATTTTATTTTATTTTATTTTATTTTATTTTATTTTATTTTATTTTATTTATTTTATTTATTTTATTTTATTTTATTTATTTTATTTTATTTTTTTATTTATTTTTTATTGGTGTTCAATTTACTAACATACAGAATAACCCCCAGTGCCCGTCACCCATTCACTCCCACCCCCCGCCCTCCTCCCCTTCTACCACCCCTGGTTCGTTTCCCAGAGTTAGCAGTCTTTACGTTCTGTCTCCCTTTCTGATATTTCCCACACATTTCTTCTCCCTATTATGCTGAGTGAAGTAAGTCAGTCGGAGAAGGACAAACATTATATGTTCTCATTCATTTGGGGAATATAAATAATAGTGAAAGGTGGTTGCTTTCTGATGCAAAATGGCTTTGACATCTTTTATCTATTATGTCACTCAATTGAAATTCCTTAAGAGCGGGAACTTCATGTTGCTGTATGTCCTAATGCATGCTACATTGAAATTTGGGAATGGAATTGCATGATTTCAGCACATTCTTGGCTTCTTTGTAGAACATACATGCCGTTCCATAGTAATGCGTTCCAATAAGAGTACAGTCATGATTTATTGGCATTTTCAAGTTGCATGTGCTTTATCTCATCTCATCCTTACTGGATCCTATTTTATCAGTTGACAAGAAGCAGACATTATGGAACTTTAAGCAATTTGCCCAGGCTTAGAAACCAACTTTGTCCAATAAAAAAGCCTAAACTTTTTCTTTAACTACGCCTTGACACATTTACTCAAAACCTAAAATTATGTGTACCTGTCCCGCATCTATGCAAGAATTCCATTAGTTAGGAAACCGTAACTATGTAAGTATATTTGAAAATGTTGATTAAAATGTCAGTCAAGATTTTTCATTATCTAACATAAGTGATATATTGGAGTTATTACCTCAAATGCATATTAAATTTACAAGGATCACAAAAAAGCAGTTACAGTTGAATAAAGAAAATATTTACTTCAGATAGTTTACTAAGTAATAGAGTGTCATACCTATTTAACAACTAGGAGTATAAATTATGCAAATGTATAATACGAATATGCAAATATGCAGGTTTGGTAGCACATTTCATCTCTGAGAAATACAAATTAATAAAGAATAAAATCCTAATCAAATGTTTTCTTCTAGGCAATCGAGTTTCTAATGTTTTATTATTCGTCTCTCACCACCCAGGAAATACATCCAGTGCTTCTATTGTGATGAACTATAAAGTTGAGAAGGATGTGCTTTTGCTCAAGCTTGCCTGCGATGTCTTTCCAGCATAGTCCACTTAAAAAACGTTTCCGTATTTAAAAAAATCCAGCTGGTGACCCATAAATTTTTATCTGAAGGCCAGCACTCTGTCTTCAGTTCTCATTTCAGATACTACGTTGGTCACTGGTCATCTCTATTTGAATTTTTCTGGGTCATCTCCACTCACCATGAGATACTTTTTAAATGACCCCATAAGAACAGTGAGTGGATTATTCTCTTTTTGGTACCTCCGCTGTAACTTTGTATAAACTTCTGGAACACTGTCTATGATACTTATTCAAGGTTTGCAAATATTTGGCACACAGATCTTTTTTTTTTATGGAATCTTATGGAATCTTTTTTATGGAATCCCTTTTTTTATGGAATCTTATTATATTCATAATAGCTATTATTATTAATACTTTCTGAACCTCTGTGCATATGGTTAGGCAACTAGTGACAAGATATGGGAAATGATTGGTCATAGCAAACCTATTTGCCATTCCTGCAAATATAAATGTTTATGTCATTTTTAGAAACATGTTAGTTTCTGACGGCACTGGTAGGTAAATTAATGAATCGATGAGTGAATGCATTTACAAAATCATATATATATTAATAAACAAATCACGCCATTTTCTTGCATAAGGTTTTGGTGGCAAAACAGAGTTACTTTAGGGAACTCAAAGTTGGCCTCTAGCTTCTACATGGAAGAGTTCATAATTGATGACAGCCAGCCTAACAATCCAGCCCATTTCTTCAGCACTGAATCAATTAACCAAAGTTTAATGCCAAAAAGTTTCTCTCCTGTGAGTCAAGGGAAAAGATGCACAATAACTACCTATGACAAGTATGCAATATTAATTGTGTAGTTAATTAATTTTTAATACCATGCCAGTTTAATTAGTTACTGAAGAGTGGTGGCTGCCTCATACAGCTAGAACTTGCATATGATGTAGGTGTGAAAGCTTATACTGCAATAGGGGTTAAAACCTCACATGCAGTTGAAGATTTATGAACCTTACATGATACTTTAAACAGTCCTCTCAAGCCAAATTATAATTATTAAGCAGTTAAAATTTTAATTACATGATATATTTCCTTTTATAAAGAGAGATGTTATCTAAGAGATTTTTGACTGCTGGAGGCTAATAGGATCAGGCCCTTTATGGAATTTTGTTTTTCCATGAACTACAAACATATAAAAAAATCATGTCTTTGAAAGAGAAAAAAATAATTAATCACCAATCATTGAATTGCTTTGGTCTTCATATCCTGAGAACAATCTCGGTTCTGTCCTGGAAAGTCCTGAGTTCATTTTATTTATTTGTCTAAATGTTTCGAGATGATAGAGTTGGTAACTCCTCTGTCTCTATTATTTCCTGTTTCCTATGTTATGGAGCCTCTATATCATTCTGTAGAGTCAGGTGGAAGGGAAAAAGGAAGCATTGTTAAACTGACTTTAAAAAAAGCAAGAGAAAAAGAACTCTTCCACTTTATATGTTTAAAAGAGAAATTTGAGAATAGACTTCAAACATAACTTTTTGCAGCATTTTTGTAATTATGCTCTTAGAATATATGATGTGTTTTTATTTTTATAATTAACAGGAAATACATGTTATACATTAAATGTGACACAAGAGATATGAATTATGCAGGCAACTCGGTATGTGCTGATGAGCACAAAGCCCAAGGCACGTTCAGTCGAGTTTCTATGAAGATCTATAATGAGTTTCAAGTACATCATTTCCTGATGGAGGATAAGAAAACATCCATCAATGCAAATTTTTGCACATTTTTTCAGCTTTTATGAATACTTTACAACTTCTAAAAAGAGTGAATTTCCAGAGTGCAACTTGAGCAAATTCTATGAGTAATTTTATATTATGCTGTTGAGGCTCAGTGGAAACCTTGAAGATGTGTCCATATATACGCACATATCTTTAAACTTATTTTAGAGTGTTATAAATGGAGGAGGCTAGTGTAGTACAGTTTCATGCTGTACAGTGTAATATCTATCTAGTTAATTTCTAAACCTACGATATTAGCTTATGTTGGAAATAAATTAGAAGCATGCAACACAAAGCAAACAAATATTTGCAAATGAAACTGCTTTAAATTCAAAATTAAGACTCATATACATATGCAGAGTGAACAAGCATATTTTATCCATTTAATTCTTTTGAAAGACTTGTGATTCCTGTGAATATCTTAAAGTCCATGTTAGATTGCATTTTTATTTTCTGTTAGGACAGCGTTTAAACGTATACTAATGAGGAGTAAAGGAAAATGCTTAGGGAGTTTAACTGTGTTGAATATTAAATGAATACCAAAAATTACAGCCATGAGGTCCTTGGAGATATTTTATAGAATAACGTATAGTTATTGTATAAGAAAGTCCAATAAGAGAACAGTCTCCTAATTGGTTCCCTTAACACGTCTCTCCCCCCACAGTCCATTTTCCACAATAAAGAGTTATCATCCTGAAAGGCTAATCTGATCACATGGCTTCTCTGTTTAAAGACCTCTGTTGGCTTCCTGGTGCCTGGAGGATGAAGGCTAATCTCCCTAGCCTGGCCCCAGCCTGCTCCTCCAGCCTCATTTCCTGGCAGCCTCCCCCACACACCTTAACCTCTGGTCCCTGAACTGTAGAGGTGGGGGCCTCGGAGGTTGGACTGGAGCCTCTGGGGCAGGAAAGAAGCCTCGTGGACACCACCTGACCTGTGCTTCTCCGCTCGAGATGACTTGTCACCTCTTTTCTATCCAGGATGATGGGCAGTTCTATCATTCACCGCTTTTACGCTGTTTACTTTTTTTTTTTCATTTCTCCTATTCTCTTTTCTCTGATGGAGATATTAGAAAGCAACAAGCAGTCGAAAATTCTTACAACATAGTGCAAATATAAAGTGAAAATAGACGTTTGCTTCCTTCCCTTGCTATAAATTCCCTCTCGGGTGTGGAAAGTGACAGTCACCAATTCCATATGCTCACAGAGGAAGGACACATTGCCACAAGGAGAATGGCCAGAAAGCCCCTTGACCTGCTGAGTCAGGATTGTCCCAGGTTCCCGGGCACAGAATATCCCCAGTTGTTCATAGTGAGTTTGGCATGCATGGCCTCAATGCACATTTGTTAACAGAATGGATTTAATCGACAGATACATTTCAGTAGTCAGTAGGTTGAAGGAAGCAAAATCACTTTAATGAAACTACACATAAATTTGTTTCGAATATATGAAATATTTCTTTTTCTACCGATGTGTTAACACCTGTCATGACAAGGAATTGTTTTTTTTTGGTTTAAGGGAAAAAAGAATGCAGGCCGAGTGCTTGTTTATTAGTGAGAGCTGCAAATTAGTAAGGGCCCAATTGTACGAGGTGGTTTATCGACCTTTTCTTTTACCTGTTTCCACACAACCTCAAAAGTTGGTACAGGTCACCTGGGTGGCTTCATGATCGAGCATCTGCCTTCAGCTCAGGGTGTGATCCTGGGGTCCTGGGATCGAGTCCCACGTTGGCTCCCTGCATGGAGCCTGCTTCTCTCTTTGCCTGTGTCTCTGCCTCTCTCTCTCTCTCTCTGTGTTTCTTGTGAATAAATAAATAAAATCTTTTAAAAAATTGGTATTATGACCCTTGTTTTTACACTGAAGGACCAAGTAACCTAGCCCAAAGCTCTCAGATAACAAGCATGAAGTTGAATGCAATATTTATCCGATTCAAAGGAAATGATCTACTACACTACACAGACTATTTATAGAGACTAGAGGCTTAAAAAAAAAATTCCTCTCCGGTTCAGGAAGTCATTGATCTGAGACCCCTTACCAAAAATGCATTTTTCTCAATTCCCTGAAGTGTAACTTTAGGGACCGGTATTTCAGTTGTGAAGTAGGCAGGGGGGAAATAGATGATCTCCTATGTAATCTGAGCCCATTGCTCTTAGGCCTTTATGGGTTCATTTGCAGATTCAAAAAGGAAAATATTCTTAATATCTTAAAGTATTTTATAATTCTTGTAGTAAGAAGAAATATTACAAAAAGACATTCAATATTGAACGATATACTTGAATAGGCGCTAGCACCGTCACGTTCCCATTTAAGTTTCATTGTGGATGTAAGGAATAATCGCTTCAAAAACCGTTAAACCAAAACTATGGCACAGCATAAAAGAGCTTGTACATCAAGCACTTAGTCGAAAGTTATATTATGCTAACAAGCTGAAGAGCTTGTCAACATCTCCTGGGTTAAGTGTGCCTCTTCTTTGATCATCCAAAAAGGTTTCCAACACTGTAGGTGGCCCTAATTAACAGGGAACTGTGATCTTCTCTTACTGCTAGATTTCACAAGTCAGGCAATATTACTACATTCTATTAATACTTACTAATATTGTCCTATTCAAATCCCAATATCTCCCCAGATATACAACTGATTATAAATGTGCGTCTTGTTTTAATAGTATCTTTCAAGAGAAAGTTTGATGCTTCTTATCTCAATATCCTCAGGGTTCCTGTAGTCAATTATATTTTCTCATTATGGACTAAGAATGCCCCACACTCGGAAAAAGCGCCATATCTGAATAATCCACATCTGAATTCTACCCTTGATTGAATTTACATGATCTTCCCAGGGCGGGAGGAGGGGGAGATGAGGATGTGTGTGTGTGTGTGTGTGTGTATGTGTGTGTGTGTATGGTGTGGTTTCATCTGCATTTTAATCCTCCTATTTTAGTAGCCACAAGGAAAGATGCTAGTTGCTGTAAATATATTAATCTCTTTTAATAGTTAATCCAACCCTATGAAGTAGATATTCTGATGTTCATTTTATTTTTTTAAGATTTTATTTATTTATTCATGAGAGACACAGAGACAGAGACACAGGCAGAGGGAAAAGCAGGCTCCATGCAGGGAGCCCGACGTGGGACTCGATCCCGGGTCTCCAGGATCAGGCCCTGGACCAAAGGCAGGTGCTAAACTGCTGAGCCCCCCCAGGGATCCCCTGATGTTCAATTTAGAGATTAAGAGACACAAACCCATTCTGTGGAAAGGTGACAGACTGAATAGATGCATCTAATTTTATTTCTTTTGAAACTGCAGTGAAAATACAGTATAGAGATTTAACAAATACATGTATATAACTATAACCAGGATGGAGAAAGTGGGACAAAGTCGAACATGTCAATGCTAGAAAGCAGATGGTTGAGTGATAACTGACTTGACAGACCTGAAAATGCCAAACCCTATGTGGAACAGTCAGACCCGATGTGATATAGAATCCTTAAAAGGTCAGAAATGTTCAGTACAGGGTACTTCAAGAAGTGAGAGTAAAAGGGCATAGGGAACTAATGTAAGAATTTACTGAAAATCTTCAGGAAACCGCCAGACGCTCAGATACGCTTCTGCTGGGTGCCTGTTGATTTTCAACTTCTTTGCGTTGAGGCCTAGCTAATGGAGAGGGTGAAATCACATGTACTCGGGGGACGCTGGCGACAGTTGAGGGGGTGGTTACTGTGCCCCTCATCCCAAGGGGTCCAGTGAACCTACACATCTGAATAGTGACCCTCCCCAGCCCTGTTTTGGATTCCAGAACACCAGGCAGGAAGTTGAGACAGGCTTCCGTGAGGAATCAGAGCAGCGAGAGAGGGGAGCCCTAAAGACTCTCCATCAGAAGATGCCCCGGAAAGGGTCCAGCTGGTCACCCTCGAGCCGGGCTTCTAGATTCCAAGCAGCACCCTCTACACAGGGCTTACTGATCCTCTACACTTTGTTTTAGACTTTATTGTGAAAATTAGCACATAGATAGTAGAAGCCATAAAACAAACAGCTGAAATAATTATGATAAAACAAACACTCCCCAACGCATTGTCTGCATCCTAAAGCTCCCTCATGGTTTCTTCCTAATCCTACTACACTCCTTTCTGCTAAAGGTAACCACAACTATGCCTTTTATGGTAAGAGCTTATTTGCCTTTTTTTCTTTAACCAACTGAATATGGATCTTTAAACACCATGATATAATGTTCCCTTTACTGAACTTTGTATAAATGGAATTATAGAGTATATATTATTTTGTGTTTGGCTTTACTGTGAGATTCTTTCATGAATGTTGCTAGGTTTGTTCATTATTATTTCTGCGTAGTATCCTAATATATATCAATATACCAGAATTTATCTATTATGCTGTTGATGGATGGGTGCTAAGGTTGTTTCTAGTTTGAAACTACTATGAATATTATGTTGCTGTTATATTCCTGTGCAGTCTTCGGCTATGTATGCATATGCATTTCCTTAGAGAAAGGGCTGGCAAGCTTTTTCTATAAAGAGATAGTAAATATTTTAGTTTTTTTTTTTTTTTAGGTCATATGATCTCTGTCACAACTACCAAAATCTGTGAGAAATCACCTATGGACATAATACATAAATGAATATGTACACTGTGTTCCAACAAACCTTTATTTTTATAGAGCCTTATAGCGCTGACCTTCATTTTAGGGTATATACTAGGAGTAGAGTTGCTGGTTATAAGGTAAACGTATCTTTAGCTTAAATAACATCAAGCTGGTTTTCGGAGTAGTTGCCTCAATTTATATTCCCACAAGCGAAGTATGAAAGTAATCATTGCTCAACATTTTATACTTCAAGTCCTAGTATTGTCAGACATGTTGGTTTTGGCCATTATGGTTGACTTGTTGGTGGTCATTCATTATGACTTTAAGTCTAGATTCCCTGATCTGTTTTGAAGTTTTCATGTCAATTGAATGGTTGGTTTTCGTTTTTCCTTTTAGGAAGTGCTTGACTGAGTGCTATGGTCTGAATATTTGTGTTCCCTTCAAATTCATATTTTGAAATCCTAACCTCCAAAGGGGATGGTATTAGTAGATGGGGCCTTTGAGAGGTGGTTCGATCATGAGAGTGGAGCCCCTATGAATGCGATGAATGCTTTTATAAAAGAGATGCTATGTAGTGTACAGCATAGGGGGCAGCCCAGGTGGCTCAGTGGTTTAGCGCCGCCTTCAGCCCAGGGCCTGATCCTGGAGGATATAAGGATATAAGGATATAAGATAAATAAAATCTTTAAAAAAAAAAAAAGAAAGAAAATACAGTCAATAATTGTCATAACTTTGTATGCTGACTAGATGGTAACTAGACATTGTGAAGATCGTTTCATAATGTATAAAAATATTGAATTACTGTGATGTACACCTGAAAGGAGTAGGATATTTTATGCCAGTTATATTTCTTTTTTTTTAAGATTTTATTTATTTTACGCAGAGAGAGAGAGGCAGAGAGAGAGAGAGAGGGAGACACAGGTAGAGGGCTTCATGCAGGGAGCCCAATGAGGGACTCGATCCCAGGACCCCTGAATCACGATCTGAGCCAAAGGCAGACGCTCAACCACTGAGCCACCCAGGCATCCCTATGCTAGCTATATTTCAATAAAGAGAAAGAGAGAGAGAGAGAGAGAGAGAGAGAGAGAAACCCACAGAGCTCTTTAGCTCTGGACACAGAGAGGACACACCAAGAATGTGTGAACCAGAAAGTCAGTCCTCACCAGGATGAGACCATGCTGACACCTTGAGCTTGGACTTTCAGGCTCCAGAACAAGTGAGCAATACACTCCTGTTGTTTATAATCAACACTCAAATGTCTGGTATTTTGTATAGCAGCACAGACAAACTTAAGACACCAGGGATTCACCCCCTATCTTATTCAGAGTTTCTCTAATTTTCTTTTTGATTTTTAAAACTTATGTAAATAATTCTGGAATGGGCCTTTAAAAAATTTATTTGTATTATAAATGCCTGCCCCACCTCATAGTGGGTTTTTACTCTCTTTTAATAGAATAAAATTTTAAAAAATGAATACATATTCTTTACTCAATTGATGTCATTTGTCAAATTTCCTTTAACACTGGTATTTTTGAATCCCATTGAAAAGAAATCTTTGCTGAGTCCAAAATCTCCCCATACTAAACACTTGTTTTACTCTTGGAATTTATGTCTATAGCCCATTTGAAATTGTGTTTTAAAACATATGTGCTTAGCTGTTAAGTTAGCTGTCAAGTTTTAATTGTTCTCCATGTGAAATTTAATTGACCCGGCACCGCTAATTGAAGACATCACTCTTTCCACACTGCTCTGCAATATTAATTTTATAAGTATTCATTTATATATGTGAGTGGGGGTGGTCCGTGTCTGGTTTCTTGGTTGTTCCATTGGTCTTTTTGTCCTTGCCCCAGTACCATGCTGCCCGCGTACTATTGCATTGTAAGTCTCACTTTCTCGCGACCTGGTAGGACATGTCATCTCGACCTTGTGTTCCATTCCTGCAACCTAGATAAATTGTCACACTCATTTCACTGCCCACTCTGTTATGACCTTCTGACAATTGGAAGTTGGCCATGATAAACTGAGAAAGGGGAAATATCTGCCTCCCTCCCTCTGGACTCTTGCTGCATGTCTGGTTCTTGGCCCATGCTACATCTTTGCAAGAGCCCCTGAATGTGCTGAAGTCCTTTCTTCCCAGATCTTATAGCCTTGCCCACAGGTTTCTCTTGGGCTGCACCAGAGAGCCTTTCCACGTATCCTCTCCTTGGGGCCTGTACTCCTATTAATCGTGCCCTTACCTGGTGTAGCTGGCTTGAGCTTGCTACTCAAGTTTTATAATCATTCCCTTTCACTTTCATTACGATGCAGACATTATTCAGTAAAATCAAATTTTTAATAATTACTGACTCCTCTGGCTCTTTTGGCCCACCTCATACGTGGGCAGAGAAGTCTTCCATAGTTGGAGGGACCACCTGAGACATGGAATAGTATTGGTACTGGGGAAGTCAGTGAGAAGACATCGAAAGGCCCAATGAATAAATAAATCTTTAAAAAAATTAAACTCACTCCCCCCCCCCCATTTTTTGGTAAAGGTTGTATTTATTTACTCATGAGAGATGCAGAGAGAAGCAGAGACACAGGCAGAGTGAGAAGCAGACTCTCTGTGGGGAGCCCGATGCGGGACTCTATCCCAGGACCCCAGGATCACACCCTGAGCCGAAGGCAGATGCTCAACTGCTGAGCCACCCAGGTGCCCCTCATTTTTCCCCCACTGAAGGTAGATCTGCAGCTACATGGTTGCTCGCCATCCAGAGCCCCACTCTTCATAGCTCACTTCCTGGCAGATGGCCTTCAGCAGTGACCATTCTTTGCTCAGCTCCAGAGTTTTGCTTCCCCACCTTGTCAGATGTGATCCTGGGAAGTTGCTTCCACCAGTCCCCCCAAATTCTCATTCAAGGACAGGGCTTGTTGGAGTCACTGTTTAGCCTTGATCATTTGCTTTGACAACTATGCTCTGTAGGCTTTCTCCAGAATCTGCAGCCACAGATATCTTTTCCTGGTATCTTCCCACATGTCTGTTAAGTCTTTGCTGACTTTCCTCATATATTGTGGTTTGAGGTTGCAGCATCTCATCATTTCACCAATGATGGCATTAACATTGCAGTTTCTTATTTTTGTTATTGTTTTAGGGTGATTACGAAAGGAAGAGGGAGCATAGATGTCTTTTTTCTGCTATTTCAAAGACAGAAACTGATAGTTTCTTAGAGGATAGAGTCTGCTAGTCTTGTCTCTCTCCGTCTCATAGATACATTGTCTTCGCGCTAGTTCAGCAGTGTTCAATACATCTTGTGTGAGGATGGAAATGTTCTGTATATGTGCTGTCCTCTACAGATAGCTGACAGTCACATGTGGCTACCAAACACTTGAAATGTGGCTAGCATGACTGAAGAATAGAATTTGAAATCTTATTTAAATTAATTTATTTAAAATTAAACAGCCAAACCCTAGTTCTTTGTTTCTCTAAATGGGTATGTGCTTTTAGAAGGCATATATCTTTCCAGGTTTTATTTTTTACTTCTGCCTGCTATAGCCCTTCATTATAGCAAAGATCGTGGAATCCCCAACTGCTTGAAAGTAAAAAAGCAAAATGTTAGGATTTTTTTTAGAAGGTAGACTAATATCTTAGAAATCTTATCCTCTATTAGATATTATCTTCTATCCTCTATTAGCATCTAACTCTCCTCTTTCAATGGAGCCAAAGGCCAAGAGTTGGAGGCATCCATCAGCTTATCTGGAAGCAGATATATGGCGTGTTTTAGCCTTAGCTGTCATCTTTGGTACCTAAGGCAATACCAGGGCAGCTTTCTTTGGAATTTCTAATTAAATATGAAGAAAAAAAAAATCATGGCTGGGTTCCTTGGTTTAAGTGGCATAAAACAAGGGAGAGGTAAGATATGAAATTAAGCGTGTTCTTACTTCTGGGGAGTGGATGACTCACAAACCTCCAAGCCTTGTCCGCCATTTATATCTCCAGCGTCTTTTTGCAACTTTCCTTTTTGTTCTTTATGTTCTGGACTCCTCTCAGACGCCAAGAACATGCTACGTCCCTGCTCACATTGTTCCCTCTGTTGAGAATCCCCACCATTCCTTTGCCATTGTTCACTTTTAACCTCTACTCATTCTTCAGGTTAAGAGTAGTTTCCTCAGGGAAGCCTTCTTTGACTCTTTTGTCCAGGTCAGTTGCACCTTGATGAGTGAAGTGATTTAGATATATGCCCCAGAAAGGTCACTATTTTTTTTAGAATTAGAGCCACAGGTGGGAACACATTAGCTCCCACTCTCCATCTCTGAGATGCATAGATGTATATGGTGTTTATCATTTTAAGGTGCTTGAAGGAATGGTTCCAGTTTCAGAGTGGTCCTCCAGAAGCATGGGATGAAACTTCCTATTTGCATCCTACACTGTAAACTATTGACTTGATGCAAACAAATCATACAAGTCCTCCTCTCATGTATCAGTAAAACATTGAGCCCTCTGGGTGATTTGCAGCTGAACCCCTAGACTTTTTAGTTGTAATTTAAAAAAATGCTTATTTTCATTCACAGAACTCACAGGGTTTTAAACATGGACCTTTTGTTTTGTTTTTGTTTTTGTTTTTTTAGAAATGCAGGGTGGAATCATAAAAAAAATCATAGCAAAATAGAAGAGGGGAAAGGTAGTGGTTTTACCTAATGAATAAAGTTACTTTCCAGTTTGCCAGTTTGCTGATCTACAAAATACATTCATTGTTCTCTACCAATTTAGTGCTTCGCAATTAATGGAGGTAGGGCTGGATAGTGGATGAACTGAAAGAAAGGCAATGAAGAAAAGGGAAAATAAGAAAGATTGGCTTAAGATAGAGTGAAGGAAATCCCTAAGACTAATTTTCTCAATACAAGAGAGCTTGTAAAAGCAATTTCCCCCTTTCAAAAAGTACACTGATTATGCTGAGTCAGGCAAATGCTCGGTTAATATCTAAGCTGTTTTGTTCTGTTGTCTGTGAGGCTCATAGTATTATTCATTGACAAAGGGGACTTACTGACCAAATAACATGACTTCTTTGAGTTTCCCAATGTACCTGGAGAGAATTGTTCATTAACAAGGACTAGTGTGAAAGGCCACTAATTGTTACTTCCTAATTGGAGTTAACTCAGGCCACATCAGGCGAAATGAGGATGATCAGGGGGCAGCTGGGATATTAGGCTATTTCTAAATGTTGTGAGTCAAATCAAGCCTTATTTTTCTTTATGGACTCCATTTAATTTAAAATTTTTAAGTGCACTAAGATTTCCTACATTTTGTTTATACAATTATTTGTCTTAATTCACCAGGAACAGATCCACAAAAAAGATTCAAAATGTCAATAACGTCGTCAACCCATAAGTGTGGAATTCTCAACTCCTTCATGTAGATGGTGAGGAAAGTAGGACAGGCACAGGTACCTATTTACAGGTGGGAACATGGTCTGAGATTCCTTATAGATGACTAATATTAATCGGTCATGTAATTGTTCCAAAGTAGCCTGAAAATAAAATGAAATTCAGATAAAGTCATTATGCAGGCCTAACAGCCTTCTGAGAGTCTAGGCCTGAGGCTAAGAAAATAAAAATGGATCTTATTTGTATTTAACCAACAAATGAATTAATTAGCTCCTTAAAAAGCTTTAAAAATGTCATATTTAAGTAGCCTTGCTCAGTTAGAATTGAAGAGAGTATTTTTGTAAGTCAATCACAATCAATATCCAGTGAAAGTGGAGGTATATATCATACACATGGAATTTTTTTGTATTTCTTTCTTTTCACCTGCCTGAGCACTTGCTGTCCTACATTCTTCAGTGAAGGATATATAATCCTTAATCTAAGAGTGGCTTTTCTTTTTTTGGGTGATCGATGGCTCTTCATTTGATGGCCTTGGTAGAGCGGTAATAGAAAAGACCCAACGTTGGTGATCTCAAAGTAGTGGGAAAACTCACAGACTCATAGGAGTGGCCTCCAAGAGTTCCTTGGTCTGACCCAGAAATATGAACTTGGTCATTTATTGTCACAGGCACAGTGTCACTAACATGCGTCAATAAGACAGAATACCCCAAGGTAGAAATTGTTTGTTTTAATTGTGAGTTTTGCTACAAGAGTAGAGAATGATACTCAAAGTAATGAAAAGTAATGAGCTGTAAACCAAAGATTTTATTCTTATGTTGAACTAAAATTTACATGAAGCCTAACATATTTAATGAAATGTATAAACATCTTATAAATAAGCATAGATTGAAAGCTTTGTGCATCCCACCTTAGAATCTGAGAGGCTGGCTGTGTTCAGATAATCCAGCCTTCTCTTAGGCCCAGAGAAGATAACCATTTTGCCTGAGAACATACAACTAGTAAAGATTCACATTTCTTTTCTTGAGTTTGGAAATAAACATTTTTAATTAGTATATAAGACTATATATATATATATATATATATATATATCCCCTTTGGATGGGATATTGAAAGAGAATTTCTATAATTCTTCTAAAGTCTAACAATAAAATTATAGTAGTTTTATATAAATTTTTATTGAGCAACTTTCCCTTCATAATCAACAAAATTCTCCAAATAACCTGTTTTGTTTCATCCTCACTTTTTTAAAAAAGATTTTATTTATTAATTAATGAGACACAGAAAGAGAGGCAGAGACACAGGCAGAGGGAGAAGTAGGCTCCCTGTGGGGAGCCCAATATGGGACTTGATCCTGGGACCTTGGGGTCCCACCCTGGCCCGAAGGCAGATGCTCAACTGCTGAGCTACCCAGGTGTCCGTGTATCCTCACTTTTACTATTACTACCACTCAGGTACACTCAAATGTATTTTATTTTGGTAAAATATTTTTATTCCTTGTTCACTGCAGTGAACAAGTTTCACTGGTTATTTTCACCTCAACCTTTCTCCCCCCCCTTTTTTTTTTACAACTTAAGATGTAAATTCTTTTTTTCTTTTCAGCGTTCAAAGTCCATCTTACAAATCTCCTCATGAGAGCCTCAGCTCCAAATGAGAAGTTTTTTGAACAGATCTCATGCTCCCCTTTTTCTCTTTACCTTAATCTTTTCTTAGAAGAGATTTATTTATTTGAGAGAGAGAGAGAGAGCGAGAGAGAGAGAGCAAGCGTGTGCCAGTACATGAAGGGAGGGACAGAGGGAGAGGGACCAAAAGTGCTAAGCAGACGCCCCGCTGAGTGGGGAGCCCTATGTGGGGCTCAGTCCCAGGACCCCGAGATCATGACCTGAGCCTAAATCAGGAGCTGGTGTCTTAACTGACTGTGTCACCCAGGCACCTTCTCTCACCTTGATCTATAGACTTTTCAGGATGCTGATGTATTTGAAGTAGAGGAAGAGTGGCATGGTGCGGTGTGAAGTCATGCAGGTGGGAGGTTACCTCCGAGAGACTCTGAAGCAGGGGAAGAAGAAAGACCCCAGACATGGATGAAACCAACAGAGCAGGGAGCCAACACGAAACAGGGTTGCTGGGGAAAGTGGGGTCTGACCACGAGATGGGAGCAAGGAGTTCAGGTTTGTTCCAGGAAGGGATTTAGGGAGACTCATTTTATGATTCAGTTTATTTGGTTCTCCAGAAGAAGCCAAGTGCAAATGCTTTTGGTTTGTGGAGTCAGGAAAGAATGCCTCGCTTCTCAGTGGAACTAGTCTCTCCCACCATCGCCCTCCCTGCATCCCAGATCCTTTTAAGAGAACACGAAGCTTTCATACCATAAAATTACAAGTCTTAACCCACTTGGAAGAGTTAACATCTCGGTATAAAGGGATATGGGCGGGAAGGTAAATATGGGTATCAGATCCTTTCTGGTTTTGAGAGAAGCAAGGTTTTCTGAGAAGGAAAAAGTGCAAGAGTTGTTCCAGGGGACTGGGACAAAAAAGCTAAGACTGGTTATTGAAGATGAAACCCTTGTTTTATGATTTACTTGTGGGGGTGGGGAAGAGGCTGAAGTATTTTTTTGTTTTTTAAGATTTATTCATTTTAGAGGGAGAGCAAGAGAGTGAGAGAGAGAGTGAGAGGGGAAACAGGCAGAAGGAGAGAGTGAGAGTCTCCAGCAGGCTCCCTGCTGAGCACATGCCCCGAGGTGGGGCTTGATCTTGTCACCCTGAGGTTATGACCTGAGTCAGAGGCTGATCCAGTGGAGCCTCCCAGGTGCCCCCCAAATATTTCTTTCATACCACCACTGATCCCTAATTTATTTTCCTCTGGAGATGTGGCCCCTCCCCCCAAAAAAGAAAGAAAAAAAAAGAAAACCTTTTCTGCTGTAAATGATACACACATATTCTAGCTGTTTGATTGTTGGTTCATAGGATATAACTGACAGAATGGCTTGAGATTTAGGATCTGTGTTACCTGAAATCAAGCGTAGATGATCATTCTGGTTTTTGGTGTGGGTTCCCAGCCAGAGATGGCAGGGCTAAATAGTGCTGGCATCTAAGAGGGGCGATAGATAAAGAAACCACTTGTATCTTTTTGTTATGACTTGCCTGGTTTGCTTTCTGCTTGAGAATGACATTTTGAGGTTCCTTGGGAAATTTCATACCGTTGTGTTTTTTGTTTTGTTTGTTTTGCAATTACTTAGGATGTGCAAACATCAGTCAGGAGCGGGTCCCTCTGTCTCCTGATGGTAGCACATCCCGGGCAGCCAGTCAGAGTGCTGTGACTATTGTGGCATCACCGTCACATCCCACTTTAAACAGCTTCCTTTTCCCTTCCACAGGATTGGAAAGGAACCCAATTTGAATACTTCGGCCACCGCAAGTGGGAAGTGGTAAATTAAGAAAAATAAATCATGATGATAATGAATTTATTCGGCTGTAAGCCTAGCTCTGGAGAGAGTTGTCCAAGTTATGGAGTGCCTAACGAGATTAGTGAAAATGCCTCTGACTTTGTGATTTAATTAAAAATGTTTAACTTTTTATTTTGGAATAATTTTAGATGTACAAGAATGTGGCAAAAATGGTACAAAGAATTCCTGTATGTCCTTTGCTTGTCTTCTCAAAATCATATAATTCACATTGATTTCATTTTAATTAGTCATCTTCAGATTTTATTGAGATTTGCTGATTGTCTCAGGTCCAGCATCCAGTCCAGGATTGTACCTCACATGTAGTTGCTGGTTAATGACTTTTTTTTTTAATGTTAATTTTAATTTTTTAAAAGATTTTATTTATTTATTCATGAGAGACACACAGAGAGAGAGAGGCAGAGACATAGGCAGAGGGAGAGGCAGGCTCCATGCAGGGAGCCCGACGTGGGACTCGATCCAGGGTCTCCAGGATCACGCCCTGGGCTTAAGGCAGCGCTAAACCACTGAGCCACCCGGGCTGCCCTGGTTAATGAGTTTTAAAGATTGCTGTACCACCTACACTTTTTTTTTTTTTTAAAGCAATTAGGAACCTTTAGTATAATGATGTCATAATTATAAGACTAGCTCAGTAAAAATGTCCAAGCCCATTGATTATGAATTGGAATAATTGCTCTGATGTACTTACTCCAGGTAGAATGGAAAGTAAAAAGTCAAAAATTTCCCAAGCACATTTACTTCTCACCCATTTTAAATGGGAAGTGTTATTATAGTCTTAGAAGCATTTTGGCAGGCCAGCACTTCCCATGGTCATCTGGGTCAGAAGCCAAATTAGAATTGTCTCTTATTTTTAATCCATTCTGATATGAGTTCCAATATCATGACCTGATTTCCATCTTTAGCCACATTTAGCCAGAATTTATCCAAAGAGCTTTTTAATCATTTTGTGTTTCGACATATCAACTGTTGACACCTTCAATCAATGTAGTTGGAATTTTTTGATGCCAATTTTTGTGAATAATACTGGGTAATTAGTATTTTGGGAAGTGGATGAATGGTTCCAGCCTCAAAGAGCTTAACTCTTATAGAAAAAGTACATATTTTTCTAAAAATTTATGAAGGTGTGTATATTAGGGTACTCCAGGGGAACCTGGAGATGCTGGCCTGCATCTTCTTTAGGTCCTTCCTACTGTACTTCTTGACAGTGCGGATGTTTCTGAGGAACTTGGGGTGTACCCCTTTAAAAGACTCCTATCTTTGTGATTGGGGTTTCTTGACACCATTTCTGTGTCATTTTGGGGACTGGTTGTGCGTGGCGAGGTTCTTGGATTTGGCCATTTTTGCACTGAATTCCATGGCTCCTGAAGGGGCTGGGACTGGAAGAGAAAAAATAAATGAATATTGTTGATGAATGAATGATTGAGTGAATGATGACTATTTTACCACTAATGTAAATGATGAGTTAAATGGTTTAATGAGTTGATTGCTTAACATACTTTCTCCCAATTGCTTTTTCCAGCATCTAGAAAGCATCTTCCCTTTTGCTACCTTTCTTCTCTTGTTAGCATATGCTATCTAGAATAATTGACAGGACGCCTGGGTGGCTCAGTGGTTGAGCCTCTGCCATCTGCTCAAGGCGTGATCCTGGAGTCCTGGGATCGAGTCCCACATCGGGCTCCCTGCATGGAGCCTGCTTCTCCCTCTGCCTGTGTCTCTGCCTCTCTCTCTGTGTCTCTCATGAATAAATAAGTTAAAATCTTAAAAAAAAGAATAATCGACAAAATAGCTTACATGGTGCCACCCCACTGTCAGCCTAGACAGATTTTTCTTCCTGTTTCCATCTTTTAGTGGGCATTGAAGATTGAGGATTATTATCATTTGAAGACTTTGCTAGGGAAGAGCTTAGTTTAAAATCTCTAAATTATTATAAGAAGATGATAATTTTGCAAAAATGACATCGGAGCAAATTTTCTCCATCCTTGGCATAATAGTTGCTATTTATTGAACTCCTACGGCATGTCAGGTGATTTCATTTTTATTTATTTTACAAATTTTATTGAGCATGTACCATATGCCAAATACTGCTTGGAGAGCCAGGGTGTTTTAGTGCAGTAAAAAAAAAATGGACAAAAAGGTACACATGTCACGTATTTTGTAGTACGAGTTGGTTTGAGTCCTATAATAGGAGTCATGTGATCCTTACAACAGCTCTTCAGGATGGGTCTTATTTTCCCTGTTTTACATAGAAAATAAAGAAGCATAGAGAGGTGAAGTCACTCATTCATGATCTCATGGTTATGAGTTTCAAACTGAGATTTGGATGCAACTATCTTCCTCCATAGCTAATATATACTTTTGTGGTTCCATGTGCCTCCTTATTAGTATGACATTGTGGAGAAGCTTGGAATTGAAGGATAGAAGACATGAGGGAAAAATTCCAGGTGAGTAACTCAGCTCAGTATGGCTTTGGCTGTATTTCGCAGACATCTCTGAATCTCAGTTCCCCCAGCTAGGTAGTAGCAAGACTCTGACTGGCAGCGTTATTGTGAAGAGGAAATAAAATATTCTAGATGAAAACCCTTAGCACAGTTCATGGCACAAAGTAGACGTCCAGCAAATGTTAGTTTCGTCTGCATCACAAGTAAAAAGAATATTCTAATTCTCTCCCACCATATTTAAAATTCCTTTTTAAGGGTATAATAAAGTGAATTATTTCCAGCGTCTGTATGATGAATCAAATTTTGCAGGTACTCTCTCGTCGTATTTTATTTTTGGAATAACTCCTGAGTTTACAGGTTGAATCAATGAAGGAACTCAGCGGGAGGGTGAGGAGATGGTGAAAATGTTAGCAGAGATTGATTCAGCTTCCCAGGCAATGGGGTAGCTGTCTCCTAAGTGATCTATGTCCTTACAGTGGCTCTTGGATGGACCCGAGGCTGTTGTTTGCCAAATGGGCCTCCATCCCGCTCCCCCACCCAGGAGCCTCCCTCCAGAGCCTTCTGTTCCCCCGTTGCTGACTGTCTTCTCCGCCACAGCACCTGCCCCCACTGATATTTATATGGTGCCTTTCCCCCAACGACTGCCATGGTCCCTGTTACTGTCCATCCCTGAAGCGTTGCTGAAAAATGCAAAAACATCATTCTGGGAGTCAGAATAACGATGTGACCTTGGGAACATTACTTAGTGCCTCCAGATTCTTATTTTCTGAAAAAACAGGATTAGAGAAGATGATTTCCTCAGATTTTCTCCAGTACTCTTCAATGATTCACCTTCTCTCATATCTTCTTCTTGCCTCTTGTGCATTTTGTTCATTCTCCTACCTGCTTTAAGCTCCGCTGGGGGGAAAAAGTGCTTTCATAAGACTAAGAACTGGGTTGGTAACAGCTTTTCCTTCTTCTCCCAGAGCAAGCGGGCGGCCCATCTGTGTGTCAGAGAACATCCTCCTTCCCTGGTCAGGTCCTCCCTATATGTGGAAGCTTTGCTTTTTAACGTCCACTATTGCTAGGTGTGTAGAGTTTGGCCACAAAGAGGTTCTTTTTTGGGTGTTGGATAATTTTCTGTTTTTCTGAAGCTTAGGGGTCCTATAAAATTACTCTCTAGAAGGATATGGCTTCACTATAACGACAACAACAAACAATACTTTTCAAAACATTTTTCAGATATTTCATTCTACTTTACAAAATGAAAGGTTACTCTCAGGAAAAAAAGAAAAACGGATGAACACAATACATTCTGTACAGAATTACAAAGGTATTTTTCTCAAGCTTCTCCGGGGGAATTTTAAAGTTGTTAGTGGGATCTTCTTACTCCCAAAGTGGCTAACGTGGCTCAGAAACTGGACTCAACTGAATTTTTAAAATGCAAACAAGTGTTTTTTTTTTTTTTTTAAGTGGACCATATAGGACGTTTAAAGTATGATCTCATTTATGGTGTATTATATATTTTTTCCATCATGTACTAGCACAGCTTAATTTTTTTAAAGATTGGCATCTTAAATGTGTGCAAGCAGACTTGACTAATAAAGGCCAGAGTGTCTGTCTCCTGCAGTAAGCACATCGGGGTTGACAAAAGGATCTCAACTGTCAAGGATCATTTAAAACCAATGAATTAAAAATCAAGAGGTCAGGGAGAGCCGTACGGAGATGATAAGGCTCTCTGTATTTGTCTTAGCAAGAGAAGTATTAAACCAGAGCGATTTTCTTCTTTATTCTCCACCCCACCCCACCCCCACCCCCGCCTGCACCAGGGAGAAATGTGAAACTCAATTTTACCCTTGGTTGAGAAGGTGCTAATTTGTCTGACAAGTTGTTGGAATCTGAGGATGCTCAAGGTATCCTTGATGTCTCGAACCTTCATGCCGAGTGAAGCATGCTTCTAATGTGTCAGTGTTTAGGAGATATTCTATATCTCATTAGGTAAGAACAATATAAACCACATGCATGCAGATGGGGCAGGAACTTGTCCCCTGTCGAAGGGAAAAACCTTCAACTTGTTAAAAACCAAGGCATTTTTGGAATCACTCTCATCCAAGTAAATATTTGATCAGAAACTAACTATTCTTTTATATCCTAGAGGATTTAAATGAACTTTCTCTCCATTTGCTGCCTATTTCACGAGAGAGGCAAGTCTTCAAATCTTTCCCTTTATCGATTGCGATATCAGTGAGTATTTATCAAGAAGGCTCCTAAGAGAGGCGGCAATGTGAATATGAAAACTTTAATTCCTTTTCTTTTTAATTGTGTATTCATTGATTTTTTCCCCCTATATTTTCTAAAGCCAAGAATTAGCTATGTTAGTGACCTTTTGCATGTTAACTAAATCCTAGTGGGTAAACTGATGCATTATTAAGAGAAAAGCCCTGTTGGCAAAAAAGACTTTTTCCTAGCATGTAATTCACCCCAAGCCGCATGACTGATAACAACAGCTAACACGGAATTTAACTCTTATTGTGGGCAAGGCACTTTTCTAAGTGTTTTTACTTATATTTACTTGAGTAACCCTCATAATAACCGTGTGAGGTGGGCATTATTATTTTAGCTTATAGAAGTAGAAAAATGATGACAAAAGTTGCACCACTATAAGGTAATGGAGTCCAATTCAAACTCAGATGGTCTGGCTGAGAGTCCATTTCCTAACTCTGATGTTATGCTGCTTTTCCTCCTACGTAGAGCCTCACTGAGGAGTGACAAAGTATGTGGGGTAGGACTGCCTTGTGCAGTGAAGGGAAAATGTCATGTAGCCAATAAAACCTTCCACAGGATCTACCTACGGCTGTTTTTTAAAAGGTAAAATTATGAAATAAACTTTAATATTTTCAACAACATTTACCTGCTATGTTTAACTGGCATTATATATTATATAAAGACTGAGCTCCTGAAGCACTCCTTCTAACATAATCAGAGCTTTTACATGTTGTTGAGTCCCTACTATGTGTGAGATATTATAAATTCATAATACCTTTGAAATAACTTATAGGATAACTTCTACAATAAATTATTATTTATATTTCGGCATCAAAGAATATGAGATTCAGGGAGGCAAGTAAAGGGCTGGCTGTTTCTCAATATTCACTCTTTCCCACTTCACCAGGAATAAATCCTCCTGACTATTAGATGTTAAAAGAATACCTGGAATGAAGAGTATTTTTAAGTGTTTCTTGCAGCTCAGTGTTAGCATATAATTAAATTCTGGCCAATAAGATGTGGGCAATTATGTGTGTCTTTTGAAAAGTGTCCTTAAAAGTGTCCTCCACTCCTGCCCCTATACTACTTCTTTCTGCTGGCAGGAACATAGATATGATGGCTGGTGCTCCAACAGCCTTTTTACATTGTGAGGAGAAATCATTGCTAAGAATTGAAATGTCCTGACACTGTTGATTCTACTCTGGACCACTGCTACATCAGTGCTTCTCAAACTCTCCTGTGCATCCAGATCATGTAGGGGTCTTATTAAAATGTAGAGTCTGATTCAGTATGTCTGGGGTGAGGCCTCAGAATTTGCATTGCTTTTTTTTTTTTTGCATTGCTTTTTTAAAATTAGTTTTTAATTTTAATTCTAGTGTAGATAACATACATTGTTACATCAGTTTCAGTGTAGTGATTCCACACTTCCATACATCACCGGGTGCTTGTCATAAGTGCCCTCCTTAATCCCCACCACCTATTTAATCTATCCCCCATCCACCTCTTCTCTGGGAACCATCAGTTTGTTCTCTATAGTTAAGAGTCTGTTTCTTGATTTGTCTCTCTCTCTCTTTTTTTTTCCTTTGCTCATTTGTTTTGTATCTTAAATTTCACATTGGAGTGAAATCATATATTTGTCAGAGAAATCTGACTGACTTGTTTTGCTTAGCATTATACTCTCTAGATCCATCCATGTTGTTGCAAATGGCAAGATTTCATTCTTTTTTATTGCTGAGTAATATTCCAGTGTGTGTGTGTGTGCATGTGTGTAAATACAGATGGATAAAGAAGATGTCATAATGTGATATATATACACACACACATATATATTTATCTATTTACCTATGGATGGGCACTTGTGCTTCTTCCCTATCTTGGCCATCATAAATAATGCTGCTATAAAATAAAGGGATGCGGGCAGCTGGGTAGCTCAGTGGTTTAGCGCTGTCTTCAGCCCAGGGCATGATCCTGGGGACCCAGGGTCGAGTCCCATGTCGGGCTCCCTGCATGGAGCCTGCTTCTCCCTCTGCTTGTGTTTCTGCCTCTCTCTATCTCTGTCTCTCATGAATAAATAAATAAAATCTTAAAAAAATACAGGGATGCCTGTATCCCTTTGAATTCAGATTTTGCATTTCTAGTAAGATCCCAGGTGATGCTAATGCTGCTTGCTGGTCCATGAGCTACACTTGGATTAGTAAGGTTGTAAGAGATAGTATCAGAATTAGTACCTGGGGTTTTCAGATACCAAAACCCATGCTCCTTCCTTTAGGTCTGCAGCCTCCTTTAATATTTTCCCATTTATAATTCCTCCATATGTCCAAACTCTCATGACCATAAGATAATTATATCAATGCCTTCATGACCTGTCTCCTTAGCAACTTCAGGATACAATGTAGATTCTCCACGTAAAACATAATTGTTTGATGCGGGTGAGGTTGGCATGGAGTGAAACTAAAGGGAAGATGGCAGTGTTCACATATTAATTTCAGTTTATTCAGTGATTCAGTTGAGCATTTAGTTAGTTGAGTTATGGATGATTTTCAAGAGGACTAATGTCATATTGAGTTGATAGGAATATTCAGATCATAGGAGAAAACAGAGGTGCTCAACTTTGATTGCAAATCAGACTTTGCTGGGGAATCCCTAGGACTCCGGTTGCCCAGGCTGGAAGCCAGGCCAGATGGAACAGAAGCTTTGGGGTGGGTACCAGGCATCAGTCTCCTCAGTCTCTTCAGGTAAGCTCAAGGTATAGCCACGCTTGCAAACCACTGACCTAAATGGGTGCTTTCTTGGAAAATTCTATACCTCTTTCAAAAATCCTTCAGCCATTACAATAAACATCAGATGATTTTCTTGGAGTTTCTTGTGTCTGAATCAGGAGTCATAGCATAATTACTTGAATATTTTGGTGTCGAAGTGTATATTTACTATGAAAGTGTAAGAAGTCATTTGCTAGGGTATTCCCTAAGTTCAAGAGGTCCTACGTAATGATCTAAAAGATTCAGTATAAACCAGGAACGTCTCCTCAGACTTTAATAATTATTCAAACCACTATTCCTGAAAACTTTGCCTTCCTTATATATGTGCAGAGCACATTTTTATACACATGTACTAGTTATCATCCTTTTGCCCTCCAGGTGCCCTTTCACCCTCCTTCACCCTGCTGACTTATATGGACTACTTCCATGGTGCCCATGCCCTCTGTCCTCCAGTTGGCTTAGACCAGTGGGAAATCCCATCCACCCACTCTAAGATTTGAAGGAAAATGAGACAGCTCTTCGTTTGGCTCCGTTCAAGGTTTTCTCAAACTGGTTGTTTCCTTCCACTGAACATCATTGCTGCCTACAGGGTCACCTTCTCTACTGGTTCTATCGTTTGGGGTCCTTTCCTCATGCCTCTAAGCTGAGGGGCAGAAGACTCCATGGCTGCTGGTCCCAGGTTCCTCCTGCATTATCCCTGGTGCTTACTCTCTACACCCACAAGTTTATATAACCTCTATGAAAACAAATTTGACTCAAATCATCCTGTTATGACTGTGCTGTTTGTTTCATTGGGACCTTGGTTAAGGTGCTTGATAAATACCGAGGTGAGAAAATCTGCCTGGAGATCATGCCAGTGACAGAGGCAGTAACCAGAAGACCCTGGAGTGTTGCGTCATTCTACCAGACACTAGAGCCCAGGTCTGATGTGGAAGTACGTGTAACAGTTTTTAAGGGCATGTTTGCCTCAGTTCTTACTGGTGAATTACAAGTTAACTTCTGCGGCACATTTATTATTTTATCGTTTAAGACCATTAATGTAAAGATCCATGAGTATCAAAATCTACATGGCATGGCTTTTATTTATTACTTCTCTCAGTTACAGTTCCCTCTGGAGTATTTGCTATTCCTAGTATTTGCCCTGTATTTTTCTACATCCATCTCTTAGCACGCTCTCTTACCTCCTCTTAGAATTCAAGGTCTAGATCAAGGACACCTGGGTGGCTCAGTCAGGTGAGCATCCAACTCTTGGTTTCGCCTCAGGTCATGATCTCATGGGTCATGGGATTGAGCCTGGGGTGGAGCTTCATGCTTTGGGCTCTGTGCTCAGCGGGGAGTCTGCTTGAAGATTCTCTCCCACTGCCCCTCTCCCCATCCACACTTGCTCTCCCTCTGAAAGAAAGAAAGAAGGGAAAGAAGGAAGGGAGGACGGAAGCAAGGAATAAATCTTTTAAGACAATAATTTAAGGTCTAGATCAAATGCCCTCTGGCATATTTTCCCTGATTTTTCTCATCAGTTTTGATGAAATCTAGCTCATGATCCCTATGTCTTTGGCACTTTCCGCTTTATTTTATACCTCACATTCATTCCTTTGAGTGCTGGCTGTCCTTGACCAAGCAACTATGTTTTCCTCTGTCTTGTTTTTCTTATCTATAAGGTGGGAATAACAATAGTGCCTACTTTGGTGAGTTACTAGGTTTGTATTAGATAAGGTAGGCAAGGCATTTCAATTAGTGTCTGGCACATAATGAGCAATAAATATTAGCTGTTTTATGATACTTATGCCCTCGTAATGAAACTATTTGGCACGTGCTATTTTTCTGCAATATATTTATGGGACAGTGACAGTGTCATCTTTGTATTCCTGGCACGGAACAGAGTTGATGGGTGGTTGGTTGGTTAGTTCGTTTGAATATGTGTTCATTTAATGAAAAGAAGGGAAAATGGCACAGCGGTTAAACCCCGGCTCTGAGATGTATTTCCTGGATGAGAACTCTGGTTTCTAGCACTGAGTGTTTGTGTGGCTCTGAGCAAAGTATTTAATCTCATTTTGCCTCAGCCATACCCTCAATGAATGAGAGAATAGAATTTTACCTCCTAGGATTGTTAAGACTTAAATGAGATAATTATGTAAATTACCTCGCACCACCAGGCCTAGAACGGGGTCAGTAAGCATGCAGTAAATAAAAGTATTCTTAAAGGAATCGTAAGATTAGAAAGAAAGCAATCCAGGGAGAGAATCACATGTGAAGCAAAAATGCTGTGGTTTAATGATTATTGTTTTAAAAGTATAATGCAGGTAAAACAATTGCAGTGAAAAAAATATATTCCTGATAGATAAGGAAAGCATTTTGAGGTTGAGAGTTATGTCAGGACAGGGTATCCTTGTATAAAACTGCTCTAGTGATGTGAAAAAGATTCATATAGTCTATCTCTTGCCAAAGGGTATGTCAAATATGAGATTTACACTTCCTAAGTGTTGTGGATTGTGATACGTGCCATTTATTTGCGTGTCAGTAACTCTATATTCATTCCTATAGAGGACCCATTCACTTCTCGCTGACCTCCTCTTTCCACTCTCGTACATTCCTCATTACATACCAGATGTGTACTCTGATGTATGGCCAAAAATCTAGGTGAATCAAGAGTGGCGGTATAGAGTAGACAGCAGCCGTGTCTTGCAGTGATTCATTCTAATTACACCAAAATCTAACTAATGGAGAAGTCAGTGCAGTTGGAAGAGAAAGAGGAATGTGGCTTCTCTTTCTGCCTTTTCCTTTCCAGAGACTGACCCTCGTGAACTGTTGGAACTTGATAGCCATAATCAATAGCTTGTAAAACAATAAGGTCAGCATTGTAAAGATTCAGATTTTCTGCTTCCAAATGTAATGGAAACAAGACTGGTGTGCTGAGCCATTGAGGTGAGTCTGACCTTAGCTGACTGACTCTGATAAAAGACCCAGAGCGGAGGAAGAGATAAAAGAATAACACAGGGAAGACCTGGTTGTAAATATAATATCAGCACCATCCTTGTTTCTACTCTGGGAACATGCTGAATTGTTGTTTTGCTATTATTTTAAAGGTAGAAGGTCCCAGTTCTAGTAAAAGAGTAGATTATTTCAGGAGGCTCAGGAATGGGGGGCCTAGATACGTTCTTGTGAAGGTGGCTCCATCAGTGTGTTTCAGCTGTCTTTACATGAGTTTGAGTTAATTCCATGAATTCACTCACATTTCCTAAGTACTAAGTTTACCTACAATTACTTTTTTTTTTTCAAAGATTTTATTTATTTATTAGAGACACACAGAGAGAGGCAGAGACACAGGCAGAGGGAGAAGCAGGCTCCATGATGTGGGACTCAATCCTGGGTCTCCAGGATCATGCCCTGGGCCCAAGGCGGCGCCAAACCGCTAAGCCACTGGGGCTGCCCTAAAATTACTTTTTAAAGACAAGGGATTAGGATTGTTTATCTCAGAATTCTGACTGGACGTGGTAGTGGTTCAGGGGTCAGATATGTCTACATTAAAAGTGCATACTGAAGGAGCATTGTAGGTCTGCAGATTTCTGAATCAGGCTGCTCTTGATATAGCAGCTATTTCCAGTGTATTTCTGCAAAAACATTTTAGAATTTGAATGCAAAATATGGAGGAAAGAGATAGCCTTGTGGGCTAACTAAATGCTTGTCTCCAAGTTAAGAGGTTGTTTCAATCACAGGGCAGATACGTATGAGCTGAGATTTGAGTTCTATCTTAGCTACTGTCAGAAAAAAAAAAAAAAGAAACAATTTCTTATATTAAAAATATCTTTATAAGTTTTCTGAAAATGTATCAGTGGCTTAAAAGTCAAATAACCACCACCAGTTTTACTTCTGGTGATTGAAGTGTAAGGATTTAGACATCTGTAGAGTAAATTTCTCCTTCCAATAAATGTGACTTTAAAAATTAGAAGGAAAAGGTCTTCTTAGCACGTGTCATGCATTTGTCGAAGATAGATCATTTGAGTGTTCAAGATGCTCAGCGAAACGAAGAGGTTCAGGGATAGCCATTTTGAGATATGGGGCCACTGAGGGTATAACCATCAGCCCAGGGAACAGAAGCTCTTACTTAGGTGAAAGACAAGCAGGTGGCAAATGATACAAAATGGACTCTTGCATTGAATACACTTTGAGTTGAGTTTATAGTAAAGTCTTGCTCAGTATTCCCTGATTGGAGTTTATTTTCCAGTCAGCTGTCCTCTGCTCTACCAGCTGAGCTCTTGAAGGGTGCACTGTCCTGCTTTCTAGATTCTTATGTAGACATCCTTTCTTTCCAAAGGAGATGAAATAGGAGTCACTAAAAAGAGGTACTTTGTGATGCTCACTGATGGGGAACTGTCAAAGCTAAGGCATTAAAACATTTGTGATATCATCGAAATGATAAATGTCACCAACATCACCTCTCACTGTGCCTTTCTCATAATCGCTATTAAGAACCTTGTGGGGGGAACCCTGGGTGGCGCAGCGGTTTGGCGCCTGCCTTTGGCCCAGGGCGCGATCCTGGAGACCCGGGATCGAATCCCACGTCGGGCTCCCGGTGCATGGAGCCTGCTTCTCCCTCTGCCTGTGTCTCTGCCTCTCTCTCTCTCTGTGTGACTATCATAAATAAATAAAAATTAAAAAAAAAAAAAAAAGAACCTTGTGGGAATGCTGCAGCTTGTAAGAGCTAGACAGTTCTAATTTTGGAGATTTGAAAAATGCTGCTTTGCCCAATTATTATAATGTGAATTTGGAATGGGTATTTTTCAATGATATCTCTTCACTGAACCAAATACAGGTATCCTCCACTTTTTGAAAGTTCATTATCAGACCACTCTATTTTTATGAACGACCTGTGTTAGCCTTTGGTTTTGGTTACCAAAAGGAATCCTGAGAGGTTTTTTACTTCTACCAAAAAAAAAAAAAAAGGTGAAAAGCAGAAAATAGTTCAGGGTCTGTTTTACAGGGAGATCTTGTAGGGATGAGCTGTAAGAATAGCCTCCCCACGTTTCTGCCCCGGAAACTACACTTATACTACGTAGACTTTTTCAGCTTACCAAAAATGGTTTTGTAGGGATGCTCTACTTTCAGATAGCTGAGGGGGACCTGTGTCACATTTTGAGGAGCCAGAGGAAGTTTTGGTTAGTGACCCTCATCAATACCTGGGGGAGTAATTGAAGGGGAAGTGAGGAGACATACTGGTCATTTCATACATTACCTAACAGTGTAAATACCAGAAGAGCGTGCTCCAGGATATCTGCAGATCAGCTCAGAGATGCCAATTCCTAAGGAGGTTTTGTTGAACTACAGCAGAGACTGATTTAAATGTTTAAGAAAGTGAGGTAAAGAACCTACTAGAATAAAGACCACCCAGAGAGCTGGACCACAAAGTCATTAGCATAATTTTTATTAACTGTCATAGCAGTTCACATCCTCGCTACTAGGTGATCTTGAATTCACAGGAAATTGAATCCTGGGAATTATATAATATTCTGAGGATTTAACTAAAGAGACCCAGGATACCAAAATATTTGCAGTAGTACTTGTATTTGCTCATATAAGTACAAGATAGACACTGATTGTAATATGTTAATAATTTCATTATATTGTCTCTTAAGGACCTTTATCAGATGTCTTGAGACTTCCATGCATTTATCAAGATCATAAGATCTCAACAATGATGTTTTTGAAAGCTGCCTTGCAGAAGTGCAGTGTGTCTTCTCCAAACACCAAGCTTGCCCTCGATTCCCTAATGTAAGGAGCAAAAAGCCCTTTGAGAAGAAATACAAAGAATCCCCATCCAAAGTATTTATACCGTTAGAAAAGTCTGATTTTAGGAAACTCTTGAAGGATTTCCCAAGGTTTTGTCCACTCTTCTTGAGGTGCTGGAGGTTTCTGGGAGAGAGTCTGTATCATTTTCTTTGATTTTGGCCATTGTACCAATTCATTGAGATGGAAATATTTCCCTTATTTTTCAGGAAAAAAAATAATAGAAAAATTTGATTACCAAATCAAACAAGCTTTCCTCAGCACAGCTGTATGCATCACTGTGCCAGTTGTGCTGGTTCTGAAATCTAGTGAATACTATGGTAAAACTAAGTGCAGATTCGATATGGGTCTGTTTTCACTTTTTATTTTAAAATAATTTTAATGTTACAGAAAGGTTGAAAAATAGTATAGAGTTTATATATATCTTTCATCCAGACGCTTATAATATTATCATCTCATGTAAGTAGAGTGAGGTTACAGAAAATTACCCTTCACACAATACTAAACTACAGATTTTATTTAAATTTTCCACTTTTGTCTGTGCCAGGATTCAATGTAGGATCTCCAACGCTTTAAGTTGTGCTTCCTTATCTCCTACAATCTATAACAACTTCTCAGTCTTTGTGTTTCATGACCTTGACACTTTTGAAAAGTACTGTTCCTGGTGTTACCCATAATTAGATTAAAGTTATGCATTTTTGGTAAGAATACCAAACTGTGATGTGCCCTTTTCAGTGAATCTCTCAGGAAGTACACGATGTTGATATGTCTTATTACTGGTGATGTTCATTTGTTATAGTTTGTATTCCATTTTGGATTTCTCCCATTTCCTGGTTCTTTTCTTTTTTTTTTTTTTTTTCCTGGTTATTTTCTAATTTACATACAGCAAAAAAGTCACTGTTTGTATCATACACTTCTGTGTTTTTTGACAAATTCAGAGTTATGTTTCCATCACTATAGTGATGATACAGAACATTTTTATTTTCCCTCTCATTTTGCTTCTTTGCAGTGAATCCCTCCCCACATTTCACCGTAACCACCGATTTGTTTTTAGTTTTCCTATACTTTTGCCTTAGTAAAATGTTTTTAAGATTCATTCTTTTTTTTTTCATGAATCAAGGTTGCTACACTTTATTGCTGAATAACATTCCACTGTATAGAGGTAACGCAGTTGGCTTATACATTCAGTTGAAGAACATCTATTTTTGATAATTGTGAATAAAGATGCTAAACATGTGCATGTTAGGTATATATCAAGGTTTACTTCTTTCTCATAAGGATGCCCAATTTTTTCAGAACTGTAGAATTCCCTTTGCCCTTCTCTAAAAATTAAATTGACTCTACCTGTACGGGTCTGTTTCTGGACTCCTATTCATCACTGTGTCTGTCTTTTCAATGATACCACATGGTTTTTTTCACTATCACTTTATGCTAAGTATTGAATTTGGGTAATGTGAGTCTCAACTTTGCTCTCACTCTCTCTCTCTTTAAAAGATTTTATTTATTCATGAGAGAGAGGGGGGGGGGGGCAGAGACAGGCTCCATGCAGGGAGCCTGACGTGGGACTCGATCCTGGGACCCTGGGCCAAAGGCACAGGCCAAACCTCTGAACCACTCAGGCATCCCAACTTTGCTCTTTCTCAAAGTTGTTTTGACCACTCTGGTTCCTTTGTCTTTCCATAATACATTTAAAAATCAGTGTGACAATCTTTAGTCCCCTTCTCCCCCCAACAAATGAACAAACAAGCAAACCCAGCTTACTTACATTTTATTTGTGAATGTAACATTTATGGATCAATTTCGAGCCTTTATAATATTGTCTTTACAATAGTGTCCAAATTTATGATACAATATTATGTAATATTATAGTATTATGTAGTTAAAATACAATTACAACACACTTGCTGTATAATGCAACACAATTAACAATTACAATATTGTACAATATTACAGTTCTATATAGTATTTCATTACAATCTTGGTTCTTCCAGTCCATGAACAGATACATGTCTCTGTATCTGTTTACATCTTCTTGGTTTATTTTATCAGTGTTTTGTAATATTCAGCATACAGATCCTGTATATATTCTGTTAGATTTGTATATTAGTATTTCATTTCTTTCTTTTTTGTTTTTTGGTGCTCTTGTAAATGACACTTAAAAGAAGAAATAAAACTGTTTCTATTAGTAGACAACATGACTGTCAATAAAGAAAATTCCAAATAATCTATAAGACCTTCTTGAACTAATAATAAGAGAGTTTATCTAAGTCACAAAACACAAGGTCAACATACAAAAATTAACTGCATTTCTGCATAACAATGAATAATTAGAATACAAATTTATTTTTTAAAGTGTCACTTTAAATGAATCACTTGAATGCCTTTTTCTCTCTTTTCCTTTTTTTTTTAACCTTGGTTGGAATTTCTACTATTAGATTCAATAGGAGTTGTGAGAAAGGGCCCCCCTTGTCCCTATCTTGGGGGTGGGGAGCATTTAGTCTTTTGACATTAGTTGTAGATTTTTGATAAAAATTCCTGTATCAAGTTAAGGAAATTCTCTTCTATTCCTAGTTTGCTGAGAATTTTTATAATACATGGGTATTGAATTTTGTCAAATGCTTTTTCTGTATTGAGATTATCACATATCTTTTTTTCTTTACTGTATAACGCAGTATACAGTAATCTATGTAATATGAATTACATAGATTAATTTTTGAATGTTGATGATGCCTTGAATTCCTGGGATGAACTTGCTTAGTTGCTACTTATTGTCCTTTTTCTATATTGCTGGTTTCGATTTGGCAATATTTGGTTGACCATTTTGCATGTATGCTCACGAGGGATATTAGCCTATAGTGTGTGTGTATGTATGTGTGTGTGTGTGTGTGTGTGTGTGTATATATATATATATATATATATATATATATATATATATAATGCTTTGGTTTGGTTGTGGTAAATGTTATGCAGAATTGTTCCTATTTTTTTTTCCTTAAATATTTGGTACAATCTACCAGTGGAATTGTCTGGACTTGGAAATTTCTGTATTGGAAAGTGTTAAACTACGAATTAAATTTCATATATATTATTTGTATGTATATATTCAGATTATCTATGTCTTCTGGAGTAATCTTGGTAGTTTTTGACTTTCAAGGAATTGATCATTTCCACCTAAATCATTGAATTTTTTTTTTAATTTTTTAAAATTTTTATTTATTTATGATAGTCACAGAGAGAGAGAGAGAGAGAGAGGCAGAGACACAGGCAGAGGGAGAAGCAGGCTCCATGCACCGGGAGCCTGACGTGGGATTCGATCCCGGGTCTCCAGGATCGCGCCCTGGGCCAAAGGCAGGCGCTAAACCACTGCGCCACCCAGGGATCCCTGAATTTTTGAATATAAATTTTTTTTGTACTATTCCCTCATTAACCTTTGAATATGTCAAGATCTGTAGTGATGCCCTTTTTTTTCATTCCTGATTTGGTCATTTGGTTTTCTCTGGTTTTTCTTTGTAGTTCGTCCAGAAGTTTCTCAATTTTATTACTCTTTTTAAAGGACAAACTTTGGTTTTATTGGCCTCTTGTATTGTTTTTCTGTTTTCAATTTAATTAATTTCTACTTGTTTCTATATTACTTGCTTCCTTCTGCTTTCCTTGGAATTAATTTGCTTTTCTTTCTCTAGTTTCTTAAGGGAGAAAATTAATTAATTTGGGGACTTTTTTTTTCCACATAGGTATTTGATGGCTAAATAAAATTTGATGGATAAATAAAATCGTTTCTAATCTCTTAGCTGCACACTACACATTTTTATTTGTTGCGTTTTTATTTTCATTCAGGTAAAATATGTTTCTCTTGAGGTATCTTTGATGCATGGGTTATTTAGAAGTGTGTTATTTATTTTCCAAAACTTTAGGGTTTTCTAGTTTTCTTTCTGTTATGAGTTTTAGTTTATTTCATGTATATGTATATATTTGTGTGTGTGTGCGTGCCCATATATATGTGTGTGTGTGTACACACCCTATGTGTACACACATATATATATTTTTTACACAACAGGGTGGGTCATAATATATCCGTTGTCATGGAGATGCATAGAGATCTCTATCAGTTTGTTAAGTAACTACATTGTATTCTATTGTATAGATAAGACCTTATTTAAATATTGAATCCACTGTTGATGGAATTTAAGGTGTTCAGTTTTCAACTATTAACAATTATGCTGCAGCAATCTTGAATTATAATACATATTTAATACATATTTGTATTCCTTTAATTGTTTATTTTTTTAAAGAGAGAAAGAACGTGGGTGCACACAAGTGGTGTGGGGAGGAGCTGCAGGAGAGAAAGAGGGAGAATCTCAAGCAGGCTCCATGCTCAGCGTGGGGCACAACACGGGACTCTATCTCACCACCCTGAGCTGAAATCATGTGTTGGACGTGTAACTGACTGAGCTACCCAGGCGCCCCTATATTTGGAAGGAAGTTTTAAACAGGATAAAATTTTAAAGTAAAATTATTAAGGAATAGGGTATGCATAGTTTGAATGTTGACGGATATTTCCACATATCTCCCCAGAAAGGTCATACCAGTGTCCATTACCACTGGGAGTGTATGGGAGTGCCTGTTTTTACTCCATACCATTTCCAAATACTGTTCCCCCCTGGAGTGTATTCTCTGAGCAATAGGATGCTGCTAAGACTTTGTATATTGTTATGTATATGATGAATTCAGTGTTTGGGCATAACAGCTTGGCATTAGCATTAAGAGAATGGATGGAGATGAGTGAATTTTGATGCATGGAGACAAATGTCATAATCCAGCCTTGAGGATTTGAGAGCCAGCACCAAGCTAGTTGGATTGCAGTAGGAGTGTAGAGAAGGGATTAACGTTTCAAAGAAAGTGAAATGGGACTTACTAGTGCTTGAATGTAAGAACTGAATTTGGATTCAGAAGACTAGGATTTGAGTCTCAGAGATGCCATTGTTACCAACTTAGTGACCTTGATTAATTTTTCCATTTCATTTTCCTTATCTCTAGCAGGTTTACTGCAAGGATTAAGCAAGGGAATTTATATGATAGTTTTAAAAACTTTAATATCTGATGGAAATGTCAGATAAATGTAAAAACATGTGAGATGTGATGTGAAGGAGAGGAAAGATTGAATAATAGTTCCTGTATTTCAGCCAGGTGGTCCAAGAAGTGAAGAGATACTGGTGGAAGGAGATGATTGAAAGGGTCAGATTTGGAACTGTTGTGTTTGGGGTAACTACAGAGCTTCCACATTCAAATAGCCAAGTTAGTGGATACAGCTGAATTAGAATTAAGGAGATAAAGATTTGAGGGGCACTGAGGGGCTCAGGGTGTGATCCAGGGGTCCTGGGATCGAGTCCCACATCGGGCTCCCTGCAAGGAGCCTGCTTCTCTCTCTGCCTGTGTCTCTGCCCCACCCCCCACCCCCCGTGTCTCTCATGAATAAATAAATGAAATCTTTAAAAAAAAAAAAAAGGAAAAAAAAAAGAGATAAAGATTTGAAATGAATTTCCTCTGAGAAGGACTAGAGGTTGGCTCTCTGACCACACAGTTCCTCCTCCAGTCTTTTGGCTATACATAACTAATAGGTTGAACATCCTTCACTGGGTCCCTCTTCTTCCAGAAAGGGCTGAAGTGGCCTATGGTGATCTCGTGTTAATTGGAATCTGGCTTGTTAGTAGGATCTTTCAAACATATTGTGCTTGGGATCATGTTTGGAGGTTAAAACTCAAGTTCGTATGCTTGGAAAAAGGCATCGTCTGTTTTAGCATGACTTCTTCATTGATGAGAGGATTATAGAAAAGATACTAACTGATGTCATGAGAATTAAATCTAAATATAATGGAATTGCTTGCCTTTTAGGTGATAGACCCCCAGTCAGTAATAATGAAAATGATACCACTTTTGTCCTCAGCAAGCTTAAATCTGATAGGAAGAGGATTGATGTCTAAATTTAATAAAAATAGGGATCCCTGGGTGGCACAGCGGTTTGGCGCCTGCCTTTGGCCCAGGGCGCGATCCTGGAGACCCGGGATCGAATCCCACATCAGGCTCCCGGTGCATGGAGCCTGCTTCTCCCTCTGCCTGTGTCTCTGCCTCTCTCTCTCTCTCTCTCTCTCTGTGACTATCATAAATAAATAAAAATTAAAAAAAAAAAAAAGATAAAAAAAAAAATAAAATAAAAAATAAATTTAATAAAAATATCGCTGGTGTCTTGTTAGGTTTGTGTATTGACACAGTGGAGAAAGGAGCGGCAAAGAAGGGAGTAGTCAATTCTACATCCCAGAGGGAGGAAGGCAAGTATTTCAGAATTCTAGGGGGATGTTGATTGAGCTGTGACTTGAAAGATTGTGGGTGTACAAGGCAGGACACTTAGGGAAGAGAGTATGGATCTTCTGTCAATTGTGTGGATGGGAGAAAAATTTGGAGATTTTTGAATCCACTGTTCAAAAATTTATTCAGGATACATTTGTTAAGTGTCTGCTACATGTCAAACACAGTTCTAGATTCTAGGAACAGAAGAGTGAGTGAATAAATGAATGGGTAAAAACACAGCCACTCTCATTGAAATGTGGAAATATCCGTCAACATTCAAACTATGCATATCATATTCCTTAATAATTTTACTTTAAAATGTTATCCTGTTTAAAACTTCCTTCCAAAGATAGGGGCCCAGTGTGATGGCACCTGCGAGAGGATCACCGTGCCTGGAGCTCAGGGAGTGATGAGATGGGGCAGGCTGCGTTGGAAGGGCCACGTTGGGGCTGTGCCCTGGCCAGGATGGCGATCTCCTCGGCCTTTGCCCCAATTCTGTCAACTTTAGTCTTGGTTCTCATTCATTTGAATAATGTGCTCTGCTTCATCCAAATGATGTGCAGCTGCTCTGTGCCCCCACCTGTACCGCTCGGTCCTAAACCTGAGATGATTCGGTGAGATTTGTTCATGATTTTGAAAGATTATATCATCGGTTCATACTGTCCTTGCTGTGGTATAATGATTGTCATGCCCGAAGTTTATTTTGATATGTTGGGTCAAGTGAAGTCTTCTGATCTTTCGTATTAACAGATTTAAAAGAAGCACGGAAAGAAAAAAATAACAAAAACGTATTTTAACTCCTGAAGAAGAATAAATATGTGCCCCTTCTCTTGAGCACAGTATACTATGACTTATGCGCTACTGCAACCTAATGAAGCCTGAAGTGATTCAAAATACGGCCTGCTGCATAATAATTCAGACAGATCACCTGTTTGTGGTGGTGCCTGAAGCCCAGCAGGCTCCCAGAGGAAAGAGAACTAACTGCAGTTAGTTCCAGTCTTCAGCATCTCCAGTCATGACCTGGCAGTTGGGCTGCTTGCAGCCGCTCTAGTGCCTCAATTGCAGGCCTCCCCTTGATTAAATGATTTGCTTTTTTCTCATTATTTGTGTTCCTTTACTGTACTCTTCTTTTCTTTGTCTTTGCTCTCAGTTATCTTGCCATGAGAATAATTTGCTTATTAACCCGTGAGGACAAGTTTGTCATGCCTTATCTTTCCATCCGAAGGAAATGTCACTTGTGGCTTGTGCAAATTATTTTGACTTCATGACATCCTAAATACATATATTTGATGTTGGGATATAGTCTGATGTCCCACAAATACAGACAGCCTTTCTTTTAAAACATTTTATTTAAATATAACAAGGGCATAGAATATATTTTATCTTGAGATCACCAACAAGCACAAAACCTTCTCTCTTCATGCAAAGTCTTTAAACATAGTAGCTTCTCCTGACCCGGGTTCTAGACCACACTTGCATCTTTTAAGTGGACATTGTCATTTCCCCGGAGTATGCATTTTCTAAAGGTAGGCTTGGTGGCAGCTCCTTCTCTCGCGCTTGGTGGCAGCTCCTTCTCTGGTGCCTTGCGTAGTTCCGGCCTGGGGCATGGAGGGGCCACCAGCATTCTGTATGGTGCACAGCACTGTGTACACAGAAGGCCTTCCTCCTGTCATCTGAGACCCTGTACCCTGCCTCCTCTTGTCCCTGATACCAGCACCTCTGTGTCACTGCTCGACATCACTCCGTCCATCTGTCTGTCTTAACTCCACACAGTAGATACACAATGGTTTTTGCCGAATACCTTCAGAGGAGATGGCTATGCTATTAGAAGGTGTGTGCAGATGTACTGTAGACTTCAGGTGGTGAGGTCAGCTGTCTCCATTGTGTGAGTTCGGAATCCCTCCAAAGTGCCAAAACCCACCCCTTTAAGATGATCCTGGCTTCACATTCTCAGGTCTTTTCTAAAAACATCCTATTTCTGTTCCATTTTGTTTGTATTTCTTTTTCATGCTCATCTGACGTACCATATTCTTTCTTTTTTTCCACTTATTAAATTCATTTATTTATTGTTAGCCTTGGACTGAGGGTTTGTCTTTTCACTCTTCTGTTCCTTGAGTCTAGAACTGTGTTTGACATGTAGCAGACACTTAACAAATGTATCCTGAATAAATGAATGAGTAAAAACACAGCCACTCTCTTTTTCATTCTCTGTCTGCTTTCTTCTTTTCTCCATGGACTGGCTTTTTTTTTTTTTTTTTTGTCCTATGTTTTCAGGGCACAAATGCACCAATCCAGTTTCCACATCATAGCCTCAAACACATTCCCAGTCTGAGTTACTGCTGTTTCTCAGTCTCTATCCTAAATTCCCAGGCGAAGAGATAAAATTGATGCTGCTTGCATCAGGAATGTGCCCTGGTCCAACTGGTCATGGACAAGCTGTTAGGGACATAAAGAAGCTGCTAAGATTGTTTCTAGGATCCACTTTTCTGGGAAGGGAAGGAAATTCCAAGAAAAAAATAACTGTGCATTGAATGGGTAGCAGGTATTTCAGTGATTCACAAATTCTGATGAATGCTTCTCAAATCATTTCAAATTTCCTAAATATTTTAAATGAGTTTGCAAAAGGGTATTGTATGAGCTCCACCTACCATAACAAAATACCATAGACTGGGTGGCTTAAACAACAGAAATCTATTTTCTCACAGTTCTGGAGGCTGGAAGTCTGAGTTCAGGGTGCCAGTATGGTTGGGTTCTAATGAGAGCTCTTGCTGGCTTGCAGATGACCACCTCTCTGCACATGGCAGAGGGAGATGGAGACGCAGAGCCAGCTCTCTGGTAAGGGGCACTTAACCTGAGGGCCCACTCACATGACCTGCCTAAACCTAGTTGTCTCCCAAAGGTCAAATTGGGGTACCTGGGTAGCTCCATTGGCTAATTGTCTGACTTTGGGTTACATCATGATCTCGGGGTCCTGGGATCCAACCCAGATAGGACTCCCTGCTCAGCGGGGAGTCTACTTGTCCCTCTTCTTCTGGCCTTCCCCCACACGTGTGCACACATGTGTGCACACTCTCTCTCACTCTCAAATTAAAAAAAAGGCCAAATACTCTCACATTAGGCATTAGGGCTTCAACAAGTGAATTTTGGGAGGTGGGGTGGGGCACTATTCAGTCCATAGCAGGTGTTTTATTAATCTTTGTGACCTCAGCATGTAGCAAAGTTCTCAGGAGCGAATCTTATGGTTTGAATTATCTTCATGTGTTGTCTAATGGTCTTAGGTGCTTTAATGCCTTTGTTCCATTGGTGATGGGCAAATGGTAAAAATAGAAATTTTGGGGGTGTTGGGTGGCTCAGTCAGTTAAATGTCTAACTTTGGCTCCAGGCATGTCTGACTTTGGCTCCGGGTCCTGAGATTGAGTCCTGCAGCAGGCTCCATGCTCAGTGAGGAGTCTGCTTCTCTCTCTCTCTCTCTGCCTCTGCCCCTCTTCCTGCTTATGCAGGCACGTGCTCTTTCTTTCTCTTTCAAATAAATAAATAAATAAATAAATAAATCTTAAAAAATGGGAAATTTTGGTTATTTGATAACCATGTAGTGAGAAAGAAGAATAAATTAGGGCCTTTATGGGCAGATATTTTAAAAGGTGGTAACGGTGGAGAAAGGATTTAGAATTTGGCTTAGGAAAGAGCAATCCTGTGTGAAAGTGTATGAACATACTTGGGGAACTACTATTCCTGATGCACCTCTAAGCAGGGGCTTGACTTCAGGATAATAGCTCACAAATGTCCCTTGCTGTTTGACAATGTTAATGGACAGGAAGCGAGTAATGATTTATAAAGTGATGTTGGCGCTGTAGTTAACGCGTCTCCCTGACCACAGTGAAACGTGCAGAAGGAAGCAGCAGTGGCAGCTCACAGAGGAGGGAAGGGGCTTTCCTCTGTCATCAGTTCCTATCTCACACATTGTTCAGTGTCTAAGCTCCCCTCAGCTCTTTTTTTCTGACAACGCAGAGCCTAAGGATGACCTGTGAGGAAGGTTGCAGATAAAATACAGGATGCTCAGTCGAATTTGAATTTCAGAGAGATGAAGAATAATTTTCCAGTATTAGTATGTTTCACACACTGCATGGGGTAAATGCACACTGAGAATTATTTATCTGATACATTAATTTGACTAGTGTCTTGTATTTTTATTTGCTAAATCTGGCAACTTCACATATAGCCCCCTTGTCTCATAAGAGGTTATCAAAAAGTTCCTCGAGTTTATTCCTAGCGACCAGGGTGGAGTCAGGGGAGGGGGAGGAATGACAGACCTGTCAGAGAAAATAGGCTTAACGCCTAGTGCAGGTGGAAAAATCTCTGTTGTTCTTAAATGCTCTGAGTTGGTATTTGATAGCTTAAAAGAGTAACACTATTTATGGGGCTGTGTTGGGAATGTACGGACTTAAAAAAAATTTCACTGCACATTTAGAGGAGGAAAATTCTAAATCATAGAATCAAGCAGCCAGATGGAACTAGATCATAGTTTAATCCTCCTCATTTTACAGAAGAGGAATTGAAATGACACAGTGGAAATAGAGTCTTGAAGTCAGACCTGAAAAATGCAGGTTACTTCACTTAATAACTGGGGGAAATGGGCAGGTGACTCAGGCTACCGCAGCTTTAGTTTCCCACTCCCGGCAAAGTGGAAGTGGTGCTACCTGCCTCACAGGGTTAAAGTGAGGCCCGACCGAGTCAGTGTCACGGCCCCAGAACAGTGACTGATTGTGAGGAGATGATAATTGTTGGACTCAGTTTATTGTCAAAGTAGGGAGCAGAGTAATTTGCTTCTGCGGGATAAACGATTAGCTTTAACACTGGCTGGCCCTATTAGCCAAAAATGTGGGGAAGAGGAAATAAATGATATTCATCTAAAAACAAACAGCAACAACCAGGATGCCTGGGTGGTGCAGTTGGTTGAGCATCCGACTCTCGAGTTCGGCTGGGGTCAGGATCTCAGGGTGGTGGGTCGCAGCCCCTGGTGGGGCTCCATGCTCAGCCGGGGCGTCTGCTCCAGGGGTCACTCCTTCTGCCCCCTCCCACTCAGGCCAGCCTGCATGTGTGCCGGGCAGGCTCTCTGAAATAAATGAATCTAGAAAAAAAAAATAGCAACCCATCCACCAAAACAAAACAAACAACAGCAGAACAAACCAGAGTGTCCCTCTCCCTGGGATTGGAAAGAGGAGCTCTGCTTAAGAAAAGTAGGCGCTTTTTGTGAAGCCGAGGATCTCCTTCGGTAATGAATTCTTCCTCGAACCCCCCAAGCTTTCATTCTCTTCAACATGAGATATGTGTTTATCCTATCGTGTGAGTTATAATCCCCAAACTGCTCGTTTTTACATCCCACGAAGTGGTGGTTCTCCAAATACGGCCCCTCAGCCTGGGGGGGCAACAGTGGGCACCTTGTGCTGTGAATTCTCAGAAGCCCACGCAGGCCTGTGGAGTGGGACAGTCTGGGGTAGGGTCTGGCCATCTGTGTTTTCACACTCTCTTTGTGATTCTGACGCAGACTAGGGCCTGGGAACCACCACCCTAGAGCTTTGACCCCCCCCCCCCCCCCCCCCCCCCCCGCCAAGCCCTCAGGTCTGTCCTTAACTTTGATAGTGGCGGAATGAGGCCTGTCTGCACTTTTGCCCGTGACACTTAATTACAATTCGAGGACACCCAGGAGTATGGGGAGTCAAACAACAATATGGGAAGGAGGACGTTGATATCCATTAAGCGTGTGGTTTGGGCCAGGCTTGCACTAGACATTTTGTAGCCCTCATCCCGCCTACTGCTCCCAGCAGCTCTCTGCACTTGGTACTATCCCCCACTTGGTGAATAATGAAACTGAAGTTCACGCAGGTCAAGGAATTGGTCCAAGCCCCACGGAGCTCCAAGGTGGTAGGGAGAGTAGAGCTTGAAAGCCCAGTTTGACTTTCGACCTTACAAGGATATGTAACAGGGCCTAGCTTTTCTACCGGGAACTCTGTGAAATTGGAAGGACCTAAGACTTGTAATGAGGGGAA